>NC_143399.1:192393311-193672061 GCF_052110815.1 Crocodylus siamensis | reverse complement strand
TCCTTTTTGTGCTTCATCAATCCTTCACATAATTTCAGTAAAGAAAAACCAGGATTATTTCAGTTGGAGAAACCAGTTTATGAAGGAGCTGGACTTTGATAACATGAACAGGCCACATAGGATAAAAAATATGGAATATTTTGCCCTTGTCACGCATTTGGAATTCTATTGCTTTTTATGTGTGTGTTTGGTTTTCAAATAGCAGAAAGAAATTTGCCTATTACAAATGCTCAATTCACTCAGGCTTATATCATTTTTTCGACCTGCAATGTTGATTTTTTTTTTTAAAGCTAAATAGCATTCCAAATCTATACCATTTATGCATCTTCAATGGCAAGCAGGTTTGTGAAGTAATTTCAATGTATTATTTTGCTGCATTATGTTATATTGCAGTATAAAGTACTACATGAGTAAAATGACCAAAAATACCCCTTCAGGAGGTAATTTTGAGTGTTTAAACCTCTGCTTTCAATAGAAAAAGATTTTTTTTTCCATTTGTGTCATTTTGGCTTAAAATATTGTAAAAAAACTTGCATTGAACAGGGCTGGATGGGTGAAGTTCACACATTGAAAGACATTAAAATATCACTCCACTATATATAATGAAAAAGCTTACAGTAAAATCTCAAGCTTGCCTGCTCATTTAAACTATGTATGATGGCTCTCCTTTTCTTCCTATACAAATACACTAAAAGCCTGATTCTTCCTTTTATAATAATCCCTGAGCTCAATATAGTGCATACAAAAAGATCTACATAGCAGTTTGTGGCTGGGCACAACGGGAGAATTTTGCTAACCCTGGAGATTTTCACATCCTCCATATGTTGAATAGAGAGAGGTAGTTAGCTGCGTTAGTCTGAAGTCAGTCAGAAGGCAGGGCAGGATGGCACCTGAAAGACTAACTGGTTCAGAGAGGCATAAGATTTCCTAAGTGACAGCCTACTGCATCAGATAATATGATGGAGTAGGCTGTGACCTACGGAAGTTTGTGCTCCTCTGAACCAGTTGGTCTCTAAAGTGCCACCATGTCCTGCCCACTCTTGCATAGAAAGCCTGATAAAAAAAATCTTTTGAAATATGCAATGATTCCTATGGACTGCAGTGATTTTCTTTCTTTTTTTTCCTTTTATTCTTTCAGATAAGGTCCATACTCACTAGCAAGAAGCCTCAAACTAAATGTTGTTAGGGAGGTTGTTTGTATAAATCTTTTTGTTTGTTTGTTTGTTTCTTATAAAGTTGAGATTTTTGTACTTGTAGCATTCTGCAAAATACTTTTTGCAGAAAATTAGAAGTTGCAGGCTGATACTGAATTCAGCTGTGCACAGGTTAAAAAAAAAGTTATGTCATCGACTTTAATCTGGGATATCTTGTCCCCACTTTGTGTGCTAGAGTTTTAAATTCTAAAAAGAAATTGGCCAGCATTTAGAGCGAAATTTGGATGCTGGGACCACACCTTTTTAAAACCAGGCCCCCTGAGGACCCAAAATCACTGGCCACTCATGAAAAGCTTGGAACATTTATTGCATTTGGGATGTTCTCAGAGCCGTCACATTGGCAAGGACACAATGGTGCCAGAATCCCCTTGGACGCTAGTGTTAGAAGTGGCTACAGAAGGGCAGTTCCCGTAGCCCGGAGCTGCTGTGATTATTCTGAGGATAGAACATTTCTGAATCCTGTGGTTTCGTAGTGTTTTTTAAACGGTCTCACAACCAGGGTACAAGAGGGAAAGGAAAGTTCTTTTTCTTCTCCACAGTATCTCCAAAAACTCACACATCGCTTTTGGGAGGCAGACCATCCTTATTTTCCAGAGACTCTCAGCTGTCTGTACCCCTTCGCTTGTGAGGAAATGACTTACTACGTTGCAAATGAGACTGATCAGATTAGGGATAGGCTGCCTGTTTCCATGGTGGCTGAGTAAAGTCTAGAGAGAAGCTGGGCTTGCTTGAGGCATGCTGTAGTCTATGATGGTCATGGAGGTACTGAGAGAACTTCATCCCACAGTCTGTGCTTTGGAACAGTGTCCCTCCTGTCCCTCCAGTGAGAAAGTACTGGGTTCCTTACCTCTGGAGATTGCCAGTGTTTCTTTGGAGTAAGCAGACTGCCTGACACTTTGAAAGAAGCAAGGATACAGCCTTTCCTCAGGATAACTAACAAAATTGTCAGCAATGGTTTCAAGGGATGGTCAGCTAAGATGATGGAGAGGATTGGGGTGAAGGAACTCTATTCTTTCTAGATAGCTAGATGTCTTGATCTAAGTTATCAGTTGAAGTACAGGCGAGATTTTAACACACATACTGCACTGGTTAGTGACGACCAGATGTCCACACTGGTAACTTTTTAATCTATCACCGGCATTAAAAGCTATTAATCCATGAAGTGTTGACTTGCTTGCACACTCTGGCAGAAATGGAGGGAGCCATTCTTCCCCCTCTACATGAGACTGGAACACAGATTTTTCTGAAGGAACTCTTTTCTTTCTAGATAGCTAGATGTTTTGATCAAAAAAATTTGAGACTGGAGCACAGGTGAGAACAGATTGGCTGAAGCTTGGTCCAGACAAGAATAAGGTAATGGTGATGGGTTGAGGAAAGTAGGCAGAGGACATAGCTAACGTGGTATGAGTCCCTTTGATTGCACGAGTATGTCCAACGTGCTGCTACACAACAAGTGCAGACTCCCCATTGGTTTTTGGATGGGGTTTAAGTTTCTGGTTACAACATATGAGTCCCTCAATGGCCTGAGACCAGGCTACCTGTGGTCTTTGCTGCTGTGGTCAGCTCGGGCACCTAGATCCCACTGATTATAAAAGAGTACAGCTGGCACGGCATTTTCTGGAGGGGCTCCAGGGCTTTGGACCTTGTTACCTGCCCTTGGTTTGAATTCGTCTGCATTTGATGACTTCCTGGCTATGCTGCAAAGGATGCTTTCTTGCTAGGCTCTATAACATGGGTGGGCAAAATGTGGCCCGGGGGCCAGATGAGGCCTGGTAGGTTATTCGATCTGGCCCATGGGCCCCCAAAGTTAAGAAAATTAATATTTATCTTCCCCTGGCTGCCTGTCATGCAGCCCTCAACAGCTTGGCAAAACTCAGTAAGCGGCCCTCTGCCCAAAATAATTGCCTGCCCCTGCTCTATAAAGAGGCCGGAAGGTTTGCTTCCCACAGTGATGAAGGAGGGGAAAGACATCTCTGGAGGTGGCTGGTGATGGAGTCCCTGTTAAACAGATGAATGTAACGCTGCTGGGTTTTACTGGCTTGCGAAAGATATTGGCTCTTGCAAGCACCCTGGATGCTCTCCAAACAACGGCAGCCTTTCAAAGGCAGCCCGGGTCACCATTTTAAGTCTAAATGAACAAATAAAATTGTTGCAGCATAGGACCAACACAACTTAGACCTTAGACCAACACAGCTACAACCTATATCCTTGCAGCATAGGAAGCATTTCCATTGCGTTCTTCACAGCAGCCCTGTGATCCAGGATGCCCCTCATGCTGTTTTTCTGAGAGGGAAAGGATACACAGCACTGATTCAGAGGTGCACTGTGGTGCAGTTGCCCCCATACCTTCCTCCCCATACCAATAAGTCTAAGAAGGCTGGCGTAGCCTTCTGTGGTGTAGGAGCACCGCGGGCACGCTTCCCCGGCACACCCTGTCCAACAGGAAGGCAGAGTCAGCCCTACCGCCCCTGTGCTGATGCCATTGTGTGCAGCAGCATCCAGGTTAGGTCATGAGGAGCTAAGGGACATGCTGGGGAAGGAGAGGGCATAGTGTGTGGCATTTCCAAGTCCTGGCTAATCCCCTTTTGCTTTGATACCCAGAGTAGCCCAGAGTAGGAGTGGGGAAGGGGAAGTCAATGCCCCATGAGACCTCACACTTCGGGACAAATTGAGACTACGTTGTAGCATGTGGTTTTCCTGCTGTGTCCCCTGGAAGAGACCTCTAGGTTGGTTATGCTGTTTGCAGCTGCCTCAAGGCTCAGCTCCTTGTCCAGGAGAAGAAGATTGCTCTTAAACCTGCATGTGAAATCCAAAAGAAAAATGGAGTAACTGCCTCACAAAGGATCATGGAGAACCCACTGCTAACTGGCTAGATTTGTCTGGAAATTTAAAAGGGAACTAAGTATTTGGGAAGTGTCAGCCTTAGGCTTGTCATGGATTTCATACAGAAAGTACAATAAGCGGTCTGCCCATTTAAGAGCCAGGAGGCCTGGGCTGGGTAGTCCTCTTCAGTCAGCCTGCTGCTACACCTGTACGGGGTATTAGCCTGGAGGGAAAAAAAGGTGTAGCAGGAGAAGATTGGCTGGGGGGGAGGACAGATGCCCATGGGGAGCAAGAGCCTAGGCAGACTGGGAGCTGTCTGCAGCCTGCCAGGCGGCCTGGTCTGGGTTGGGGCACAGAGCAGGTATGTTGCTGCTAGAGCTCGCTTGCAGCGAAGGAGAGCTGAACATTGGGAGCAGAGAGGCTGAGAAGTCATGGAAAGGAGCCTACGGCAACAGGCTGGCTGGGGCAGAGAAATGCAGGAGGTGAGTGAGTGAAGCTGCCGCCCTGAGTGAGGCAAGAAAGGAGACAGCCTGGGGAGGCAGCAAGGAATAGCAGCCGAGCTGGCGTGTGCAGGGTCCCAGGTGTGGGACTTGGGGGTGCTAGTGGGCCTGGGTTCCCAGTGCCATCCCTCTTGCCTCCACCCCCATGGAGGAGGAGCGAGTATGGTTTCAGAGGGGTGTAACTAAGTGCTTCCCTGGAAGGGAAAAGGCTGCTAGGCTGCATCTATGTGAGGCAGTGGTGCACTCAATACACTATTATCCATGTACACCTGGCCCTGAAGCTATACAGCTGCAGCCACACAGTGCTGAGGGTGCGCTAATTAGCAACTGTCTTTGGCTTCTGGTCTGGACAGTAGCACATACAGAGTTGCTTTGTGTCTCTGAGGGCTGCACTGCCTGGCACAGTAATTTTCCCATCTATGCATGGATTTAGGGCCCCAGCTGGAGAGCTGACAACATGCCACCAGGATGGGAAAGACCTGGTACAAGACAGGCAGCTAGGGCAGACTTGCTGCAGCTTCCCAGCCAACTGAGGGTGGTGGAGAGGAAGGGAGCATTTGTGGGTGAAAATGAGTATCAACAGAGGTACAGGATCGCATCGGTTTATTGTGAGGTTACGAGCCTGAGCCTGCGTGAGCTGTTCTGTCAAATTAGGACATCCATTTACATTCTCAATATGGTCTGAGTCCAAACTGGAGCTTCCAGACTGACCCGTTTGCCCTCATTGAAATCACTGGCCATGCCCTGATGATCCTGCAGCAGGGCTGAATCCTTGGTGTAGGGCATATACCATGTGCCCTACACCATCACAAAACAGAGCAAAGACAGCAGAGCACTACATTGCAGGAATGTGCATCTCCTCACCTCCTGGCTTTGCCTCAGCAACAGTGTGGTTCTCGCTCTCCCAGTCGAGCTGTGGGAAGTATGGATCAGGTGGATCAGTTGGTACTTTTGTTGTAGCTTTACACCAGCATAAAACTGGGCAACAGAATTGTGCATCTGGCTCTATTTGCAGAAAATGGATGTTCCCGGCACTTTGCAGATGTATTGAGGACCATACCTGTTTCAAAACACAGCTTTGAGTTTTGTTCCAAGCATTGTTTTGAGTTTAGTAAACTTTTTGCACTGTGCTATAACACCACATTTGTATTCCTTTTTGTTTCGCACACAAACCATTCTGTGCATCCCAGCATGGAAGATTTCAGCTCCAAATACCCAAGTGTTTCAGACATTTATATGTCTGTGATACAAGAGCCTTATAATGGAAACTGTTTTACATCCTCATTTATAATGGGTACTTACAGGCATCTGCTATGATTCTAATATTTACACAGAAGGAAGAATTAGAAGTGTTACTGATTACATTACAATGTAATTAAAATGAATTAAGAGTCAGGTATGAAGGTGCAATAAATAACACAAATATTTATTGATAAAACTGTGTGCTGCTAGCCTGATTCTCAGAGCTGGGATACTGCAGTGCAAATTCAGTCATAAACGTGCCTTTAGTGCAATGCTAGCATTGCAGAAAAGCATAAATCTTTTTTTTTTGCTAAATAACCACAATTAATACAAAATACCTTGGAAATAAATAATCAATGGAAAATTAAACTGGATTTTCTCCCTGCCTCCCCCCCACCCCCAGCTATAGGAAACGCTACTCCTGCCCACCCCCCAACTATTAGAGAATCAGCTATATTTTCAGTGTTACATGTTATCTGTTGTTAATGATAGCAGCTTAATTCAGGCCTGTGATTCCAAGTGTTCTTTATCTGTATAGGCTTAGCCAGTCCATCCCTCGGGTGGCAGACATCACCGTTTGGGCCTCTCCCACGACCCTCACCAGGATAGTGGCCAGCCAATTCCCTGACTGGGCCTGAACTTACTCTGGCCCCTTCTGGGAGCAGCTCTCTATATATAAGCATGCTGGGGCCTCAGCCCTCTGGTTCTTCTCCCTGCTCACTGGGGCTCCCCATCTCCACCCCCTCTCTGTGGTTCCACATCACCCCCTTCACTGGGGCTCTCATTTCTGTCCCCGTCACTTGGGGCTCCACACCACCCTCACACTTGGGGTCACAGGGCTTCCCTCTCCGGTGGGCTCAGGTGGCCATAGCCGTGTCTGGCCCCCACTACCTTTCCTTGGGGTCTTGCACCCCACTCAGGGCTCAGGTGGCTGCAGCCATGCCTGGCCCCAACTCTTCCTTCTTGGGGTATAACACCCTGCAGGGCTCAGGAGGCTGCAGCCATGCCTGGCCCCAACTCTCCCTCCTCAGGGTCTCTCATCCCACAGGGCTCAGGTGGCCATAGCCATGCCTGGCCCCAACTGCCTCCAGTATTACACAAACCCACCCGAAGGTGAGAGCTAGGGTTAAGGCACCCCTACCCACCTTTCACTGGGGTGGTAACTGGCCTGGCATTTCCTGGGGGCTCCCACACCACTGACAGCTCCACCAGGCCACCCACTCCCAGCAGCGTGCAGTTTTATGTCATGCCCTGGACCAGGAGCCTCCTAACCATCCCCTACAGCTCCTCCCTTACCTCCAGGGTGTTACAGAGCCTCACAGCCAGGCAATGTTGCTGCCTTGGCAGCAAGCAGGGAACTGAGCTGTTTATATGGATGGCCAAAGATCTAAAACGGCCGCTGCAATCAGGCACCTGCCAGCTGCTTGGCCTAGGTCTTAAAGTGGCAGACACCAACACAAAGCTAACATATTTAATGATTTCTTTGCCTCTGTCTTCCTAAGTAGGGACCAGTCCAGCCACCTCCCTGCTGGGCCCCCCTCGGGCCCTGGGAGAGACACGCCTGGGCCAGGGGTTAGCGAGGAGTTAGTTAGGGTACTTCTGGAGAGGCTGGACGTGTTCAAGTCCGCTGGTCCGGACGATCTTCACCCTAGGGTTCTACAGGAACTGGCTGAGGTCATTGCGGGACCCCTGGCGCGGCTCTATGAGCACTCGTGGTGCTCTGGTGAGGTGCCGGAGGACTGGAAGAGGGCCAATGTGGTCCCTATCTTCAAAAAGGGAAAAAAAGAGGACCCGGGAAATTACAGGCCAGTTAGTCTTACCTCAATCCCGGGTAAGCTCTTTGAAAAAATTATCCTGGCACACATCCAGGAGGGCCTTGCGGGGGAATGCATGCTCAGGGGCAACCAACATGGGTTCATCAGTGGTAGGTCTTGTCAGACCAACCTGGTGGCCTTTTACGATCAGGTCACCAAATCATTAGACGCAGGGGTTGCTGTGGATGTAGTCTTTCTGGACTTCCGGAAGGCTTTCGACACTGTCTCTCACCCTGTCCTCATCAAAAAGCTGGGAGACTGTGGTGTCGATGCCCACACGGTCAAATGGGTCGCCAACTGGTTGGAGGGCCGCACCCAGAGGGTGGTAGTGGATGGGTTCTTCTCGACCTGGAGGGACGTGGGCAGTGGGGTTCCGCAGGGCTCGGTCCTCGGGCCCGCACTGTTCAACATCTTCATCAGTGACTTAGATGAGGGGGTAGAAAGCACCCTGTTCAAGTTTGCTGATGACACTAAGATGTGGGGGGATGTGGGTGCACTAGAAGGGTGCAATAGGCTACAAGCTGACCTTGACAGGTTGCAACGGTGGGAGGATGAGAATAGGATGGGGTTTAACACTGATAAGTGCAAGGTGTTGCACATGGGGAGGAAGAACCGGCACCACACTTACAGGTTGGGGAACTCCCCTCTTGCCAGCACGCAGACGGAAAAGGATCTTGGAGTCGTCTTTGACTCCACGATGAACATGGGCCGGCAGTGTGGGGAGGCAGTCAAGAAGGCCAACCGTACCCTGTCATGCATCCACAGATGCATCTCGAGCAGGTCCAGGGAGGTGATCCTCCCCCTCTATGCGGCACTGGTCAGGCCGCAGCTGGAGTACTGCGTCCAGTTCTGGGCGCCACACTTCAAGAGGGACGTGGACGATATGGAAAGAGTTCAGAGGAGGGCCACTCGTATGATCAGGGGTCAGCAGGGCAGGCCTTATGAGGAGAGGCTACGGGACCTGAACCTGTTTAGCCTCCACAAGAGAAGGTTAAGGGGGGACCTTGTGGCCTGCTACAAACTGGTCAGGGGGGATCAGCAGGTATTGGGGGAGTCCCTGTTCCCCCGTGCGCTGCCAGGAGTGACCAGGAATAACGGTCACAAGCTGGTGGAGGGTAGGTTTAGATTAGATATTAGGAGGCGCTACTTCACAGTCAGGGCAGCTAGGGCCTGGAACCGGCTTCCAGGGGAAGTGGTGCAGGCTCCTAGCCTGGGGATTTTTAAAAGGAAGTTAGATGAGCACCTTGCCGGGGTCATCTGACCCCGGTGCTCTTTCCTGCCAAGGCAGGGGGTCGGACTAGATGATCTACCTAGGTCCCTTCCAACTCTAGCTACTATGAAACTATGAAACTATAATGTCCAAGGAAAGGACTCTAGATGTAACGTTGTCCCCTTGCTTTACCTGTGGCAGGGTAGAACGCTGTGCTTTGTGGTTGTGTAATGGGAGTACCTATGTAATTGTAGTAATACGTTAGACAAGGGTTTGCTTGTGATGGTTTGGATAGGGATGATCCTGCTTCAGGCATGGGGATGGACTAGAGGGACCTCCAGAGGTCCCTTCCAGCCTTACTTTTCTATGATTCTGTGGATATCAAGATTTATGTGGTGGATGGCTATGGTGAAGGGGCAGTTGGCCTGGGAAATTTTTTATTGTCCATCAGGAAGGCAGATCTCAAATCTGGAAAATGTTGCATCAGTCAAACCAAACTCCCCTGGTATGAACCGATAAATGAGTAAGTAGCCAGGTAGGAACAAAGTTGCTCAAGTACCATGTGCCTGAAATTCCAGTTGTGATGAAGGCCGACACTATCCACAATCCTGGCTGATGGCATGAATCTCTGACAAGGCACAAGCATTATTGTTGGAGATCTCTGTAGAGTTAATAGCAATAGTCAAGTTTATAGTTAAGATGAGCTGCTTTGTGTTTTGGAAACACTATCGGGGCCAGTTCTCTGCTTGATCTTGCCTTTGGGTTGGGTTTGACTACTTCAAGCCGAAGATCACTCCTTTTGGCTCCTCAGACTTATCCAGTCTGTTTCAACATAGGGGTGCACCTCTCCTTGACTGGATCCAAAATTGTTCTGTGACTCTTGATGTAATAATTTGGAGTTCCTAGATGTCCTTCGTGGTGCTGTGAGCGCTGATGCATAGCATCCATCCACAGCATTAAGGCGGAAGAGGGGAGTGTGTAACTAATCTCCTCATTGGAATTCTGCAGAACAGACTCATGCCTCAGTCCCCTTAGAAATTTCTGTTCTGGACTTAAATGCCTTCCCTTTGTTGCTTCTTATGATATAAAATAAGGAAATGGGAATACAAAGGGCTTTCGACTTTCTACTGTGCCACGCAGGGGGACTGCTCTTGGCACTTTGGTACTTTTGTAGCTTCCATTCATACTGGCTTTGGAAGGTGAGGACCTTATTCTCACTGAGTATTATGCTAGCAGCTGTGGATTCAAGATTCAAATTATCGTCTTGTGTGAGTACTTTTATAATAGTTTCTAACCTTGTGCACATCCCAGAAGGATCCGATTTTTTTTCTGTTCCAAATTCAGATGAAAATTGATCTTGAAAACTTTTCCAGAACCTGAGCGTTTAAAATAATTTGAATTTTGACTAATTGAAATGTTTCTGTGTTTGTAATATTTGCTGCAATTGGTTTAAACTTCAACAGAGTCACCTTTTAATTTCTTTCCTTCCCAAAATGTGATTGATCCTTTTCCAGCAATGGTTTTGATAAATTAACAAATTCACCAAAAGCTGATGAATCCAATGAAAGGGGAAAAAAAAGCACCATCCTAATATTCCAGTACTCCAAACAAGCATGTATATATAAGCCAGAGGAGCCAGAATTTGACATGCCAGACAGTCTAATACCTTGGCAATATTAATTAGGCATCATTACACTCATCAGTATAATGATCCCTTTTTTACATCATAGTCCTTTGCCCTGTCCTCTGCAAGCCAACATGCTACCTCATGCACATAACCATCTTTATAGGAAAGAAAATATAAGTTAGCTTGACTTTTTTTCTTTTGAATGATTATCTATTGTGGTTTTGTTTTACTCACTGTTCAATAGGTCTTTCGTGGGAACTAGTCCTATGCGTGTCTTAAGGCAGGGACTGTTCAAATGTCCTGTAATAGGTTGTAGCAAAAACATGGTAATATACCCTGGAAAATATTATGCTTTTCTTGAGTGAGAAATGTTTGTACATAGCCCTAGAATGTATAGTTATGATGAATTTCTGCAGCATATTTCTGTAGAAATGTGTGTGCTTGCATTACTGATGTTTTGTTTTGTTTTTAATGGGGATTATATACAGAACCCTACCTCCCCCCAATGCCATTTGATCACCCTAGCTAGCCAGAAATGCTTTTGAATTAAAAACCTTATTTAAAATGAAAATCTCTCTTGTTCAGCATTAGCATTGGCTGCAAATTTAGTTCTAAATGTTAAGTGCACAAATTGAAATAATTAAGTGAATTACAGCAGTGTAGCTCTCAACAAAACACCGGTCTCCCAGCACATCTCCAAGTTAATATTTAAGAACTACTGTAGCACCCTCAAGTGGTGATGCTGATCTCTATTTACAGGTTTTTTTCCCCCAAAATGTTTCTTTCCAGGGCTTTAAAATGATTCATTCTAATGCTTTAGTTTGAACTTCTCAGAGCTGAAGTCTGATCCTGGTATCTTTACTTGGGTAATACTCCCATTCATTAGAATTAGTCACGGTAGACTCTGAAGTAGGAACTTAGCAAAGTTGTTCTTGCATTGTCAGATGGTTTTATGTGGAACATGAAACATTTTCTGTGCCATCACGTACTGGTGCTGCTGCTTATTTTTTTTTTCTTCCCAGTTGTTGGAAGGCATGAGCAAGCCAAATTTACAAACAAGCCAAACAAAACATGATCTAGAACATCCTACAGCCAGGAGAAGGGTGAAAAGAGGACTTTCCGTACTGAAGAAGGATGACAGGGATGGGGAAGGAATATGAGGTACAAAAGAATGAGATCAGGAATTCAGTGCATCCCTTGCACCTTTTCAGGATAGTTTGCTGCATTCCCCTAGTCTGTTGGATGTACTGTTGTTGTATTTACTTGTCAGCCTGTTTTTTTGTGGATTCCCACATTCTGGTTCATTGATGCCGATTTAGGCATACCAACATATGGGCAAAAACTTGCCATAAAATAAAATAAACCAGTGATATCCAATATTTGTAATGCCCTCCTGACACCTCACTCCTTTTTACATTGGGTCTAACTTTATTAGTACATGGAAGAAGAGACTTTAGTTATAAAGAGTGTCTGAGCTGAGAGCAGCAGTCTTTTCTCTGTTCCAATACACGCCTGAATAAGGCTGGGCTAATCATCCCCTTCTGTACCTCCCTTTACTTTTCTGTTTGGGAGAATTGTAAAGCTTAATTGCCATTTGCAATCCACTTTGAGGGCCTTCTGAAGGCAACTGTAAAAGAACCTGTTATAATAGGTTGTATTTGCTGTATCAGAGCCGAGGAGGAAAGGTAAGTTTGACTAAGCAGTACGGGTAAAAGGAGTATCTGTGCTCTTTCCACTTAGGAATCATGGGTTGTAAGGTGCCAGGATGTTGACTGTTTACCAGCAATGCCTTTATGTTGTACAAAGAGAAGAAATTACTTGGTCAACTTGCCTCCAGGCTACCTCTGAAATGAACAGAAGCTCCAATTAAGCATTTCCATTAGCGCTGCTTTAGGGAAGCCGTGATCTGGGACATGCTGATAGCGCACACTGCAGCTGACCCACAAACCTATTTAAAAACATTTTGAGTGGGGGAAAAATATCTCCGCCCTTAATGATTCTCAGAATTGGACAGTCTAGCTGGAGAGTGGTAGGGTATCTGTCTGTAATACATCTATAAAGGGTGCTATAGTAGGGGCTTCTCCATGGTTTGAAGGTTTGCAGGCTGGCTTGCAAAGTTTCTTACTAGGGAGAAAGCCTGTGAGGTATGTAGCTATACAGAGTTTCTCACAGCCTGTTTGTTGTTCTATCCTTTTGATTTACAGTAGATTTTGTAAAAGAGCTCACGTGAAGCTCTGGGTTTCTCTTGTCTTACCAGCATATGTAGGTTATCAGTGCATTGGAAGATCCATTCAAAAGGAAGACCCTCCTTGTCCTAGCTGCTAGACATCAGAATAGTAAGAGACAGGCCCTTACTAGGCTGTCTGGAAGAGCTTGAGGCTTAAAAAAGATGAGACGGTGAGAAGGAGAAAGGAAGTCTTGTTATCAAAACCGTAGAGAATAGAGGTGACATAAATGGAACTGGATGTGGTTAAAAAACTGACCTTCTTCTTTCTCTTTGACACACATGCCCTGAGTATGTGAGGGCCCTGCCTCCTCTCGGGAAGAGGGCTCTCACCTGAAATGTGTAAAACTTTCCACATGTCCATCATCTTACCTCCCCTGAAAAAATAAAGGTCGGTGCCTATGATTTGACATGAACTAAAAATATACCCCTGTAACATATATCCCTGTAAAACAGAAGTTCTCCGCATTTGTCCCAAAACCAAACATAAGCAACCAAAGTTTGACATAAGTCTGAGTTAGTGTGTGGTATTGACCTACTGGTTTGCACTGTGCCCACCCTCCAGCAAAGCCTGGGCACATGGGTGGGTAGTCCAAACAATTTGAATTATTTTGGTCCATGAGGGGCAGGGAGCCCTAAGGATGAGTCTCCCTTTGGAGGCTGCTTCCTCCTCTTCACAGCAAGGAAGCTGTAATGCAAGTGATTGCTATTCCCAAATCTAATGGTATCACGACGTGGAGAGTGGGTAAGGCTTCTAGGTTCATATAGGTCTAAGCCAACACCACAGATTCTCTAGCTGGACACTAATTGTATCTATTTCTGTAGTGTTTCTGTTATGGTTTCATTGTGACAGTCTTTCTGCACCTTTCCAACACATGTTTTTTCTCCTTTGACAAGTTGTTGCCTAGATTTGTGATAATACCTTCCTGGAAATATCAGCACCTTGCACCCTTGTTTTCTAGCAAGGGCCTGCTGTTTCTGAATGACACTAGGTCATTTAAATGGTCACATAAGTGGTATTTTTCTCAAAATACCTGGGTGTTGTCCACATCCAGGAATTATATCACAGTATTAATACAATGTTTATCTGAATGCTACAGAGGATTAGTCATATGGAAAATATATTTATGTAAATGCTCCCTGATTTTTATCTGGTCTACTAAACAGGAAAAGCATTAAGCCCATTCAGTCCAGCATTTAGACCTTGGTTTGACACAGTGCTTGTGCTGGTCTCACTGGTCTGTTATTTCATTTGTCTGATGGGCAGTTTTTTTAAATGTGCCTAGGTGCATTTGGCATTTCAGGTTCTCTTTTTTCCCAGGTATTGTTTTCTCCCCCCTCTGTCTTTTATGCTTTGAGTGTTTCTTGGTCTTCATGATCCAGATGGTCAGCTGATATCTGGGAAGCTTGCCTTCATGACCATCCCTACATTTATTTCTCAAGAGGGAATCCTCCATAAAGGACCACTTTTCCCCTTTGGTCCCAACAAGACCCATGCTGTTGCCCCTACTTGTAGCAAGGCCTGTCCACTCACTTATGTCACTGCTTGGAGGGAGGTATAGGATAGAAAAAGATTATTCTAAGTTACAGGGTCAAGGAGTTTTATCGCAAAATTTACTAAAAACTTGTCCTGGGGAAACAAGGAGTGATGGGCTAAGTGTTAATCATTTCTCTCTCTCAAATGTCAATTCAGAGATGTGTTTCCTGTTCGGCAAAGAATCCCATGTGTCATTCCTCCGGGAACAGCTCAGTTAAAGGCTGGCAAAATAATCACAGTTGTTAACTATGTCTGTTTCTTTGCTTAAAAAGAAAAAATCTTTCTTTAGTATCCACCCCCCAAACACACACACACACACACACACACACACACACACAAATTGCTTATATTATACCTTCTCTTCTATATGCATCCTCAGAGAATTTCCTGCAGAAATTACATCTTAAGAGTGAGTCCTGCTTTGAGGACCCTCTTCTCTATGTAAAGTTTAAGAGAAAAGTATAGATTATTCCCCAAATTGGTAGGGAGCAAGTCATGTTTCAGTCTTTACAGATAAGCAAACACATTTCATTTAGGGATTAGTGAATTCTGTTCGATTATCCTGGGTAGACTGGTTTAGAAATGGGCAGTTCAGTAAGTTGTTAAAAAAACGAAGTTTGGAGCTCAGTTACTTAAGAGGCCATTCAAGACCTTAAGAATCTTAACAGTCATTAAACTGGCTTATCTCTCTTCCAATTAAGTCCTGCTTTTTCTCCTGGTATATTGAAGCTAGTTTATCTCCTCTCCAGGAACACGTAGTCTAAACAGTCTAGTGTTTAATGGGAGAAGCTGTTAATACATTGCAGTAGCTTTTCAGTATCTCATTTAAAAGGATTTTGCAAGAAGTTGTTAAATTCAATCCCTTGACAGTGCTCTTACAAGCTGACTGAAGTCTTGGTGATGCCCTGGCTGGCAGGCTGGTGTTTCATAGGCCTCTTTCTTTGTCTTTGTTTGGTATCCTGCTTTTGCTGCTTGCTTGCTTATAGAGGTAAGATGAGCATAATGCTGTTGCAAGCTGCCTTTATCTGGGGAGAGTGATGCTTTCCAAGTTTTTAGTGAGGGAAGAAGCCATAATTCTTTCAAGGGTCTGGCTATATTCAGTACCTTCAGCATTAAGTGCGCCCTTCCATTGGCTCAGCATCCTCATGGGATTATCTTGGTGATGGCAGGTTCAGCTCAGGAATCTGCAGTTAGTGAAGGCGTTAAAAACTGCTTTCTGGAAATAGTCAGAACATCACTTGCCCCTTTTGCTAAGGGCTAAGCTGCTGTGGCGGAGCTTTGATCCTCTTCAGGGTTAGAGTATACAGAAGGGTAGTTTCCATGGCACAGTGGATGCCCTCTTTTGCCTCATGGTAACTTTGTGTATCCATGCTCTGCATAAGAGTACTGGACTTTTGGGGCCCGGGAATTATTTGCTCTGCCACTTCTTGTCTGTCAGTGGTTGATGGAAGTTAGAGAATGCCTAGGAAAGAGCCCATGTAACTTAACCAAACTAAAACCATAAGCATATGAGTTGTCATATGCCCAGCGAATCATGTATGTGTGGTGACTGTAACTATCTCTTAATTCAGTAAAGGCACAGGGAAGTTGATAATAACCAAGAATAAGATTTATTTACATAATTGCATCAGTAACCCTTTTGCAATTGAGATTGAGATTGACCTCTTGTGGTAATTTAGCTCTTGCAGTGCTGTGTGGTTGAAGGTGATGGTGATTCTTGTTGTACTGCCGTGTTATTAAAAATCTGCATGCAACTTTGGTGACTTTTCTTACAAGAAGTCCCCATAAGTCAGGGTGTCCATGGGGTGCAAACAATTGATTCCCAAGGTTTTGATAGTACTTGTTTCCTTCAGGGCTACCTTTGAAGCTCTTCAAAAGGTGTGCACATCTGTCCAGATGGCTCTTCAAAATGCCTCAGAGGTTACAAATGTTGTATCTGCCCACACCCTGAATGTTCTCCCTTTTTTAAAGGGAAGAGTCTTTTAGTAAGACTGGTATGATTTTAATGGGTGTGGTTAGGAAACAGAAAGCACAGAGGATTTGATTTATATGGGTGGTTCATTCCTGAAAAACCCAGTAAGCTGCACAGTGGGGGTTTTAATTGTACCTTCACTGTAGACATCGATGGGCATTTCATTGCTTTTGAAAATCCCAGCACGTATCTTGCTGCATCTCAACTAAATGCCTTTAAGAATAAATAAAAGCCTGGCCTTAGTGCCTTCAACTGACCGACTCAGAAGGATTTAAGTACATTTTAAAAGATGCATATGTTCTGGTGTGGTAAGTACAGGCACTTTAAAATGAGGGATTTGAAATCAAATCTTCACCCAAGTGTCTCGTAGGCTCATTTAGACTGATGCGCGGTTACCTGCACTCATCAATTTTTGTTAAAACACTAAGGACTCCTTATTCAATTTCCTATTTGTATTCCACTCTCATCATCAGGTCTTCCATGAGAAATTAATATGTTTGGCCAGATACCCACCTATAAGATAATTTATTTGCTGACGATAACAGCTGACCTAAAGAATTAACAAACCTTTAAATTAGCTGCAGGGGTCCTCAACTGTTCTGGGCTCCATGTGGCTCGGGGTTGGGAAGCTGAAGAAGTGAGGCAATTTGTTCTTAGAAACATATTTATAAATAGATCAGGCTATGTGTTTCCTGCCTCTTCATTTCCATACATTGAGTAGAAAACCACACACACCTGTACAGTACTAAGCTTCCACCTCCTACAGCTTCTGATACCTTCCTATTATGAACATTTGCCAAATCAATTTAGCTCCCTTTTCTCCAACAAGAGAGCTGTCTGTTTGGTGACAGTAAATCCCAAGGTGCGGCGTCCTACTTAAAGGGACTCTCTGCTTCGTAAGGAAGAAGTCTCCGAACCAAACTATTCTATCCCTTGTCTGTTCCTTTCTAAAGTGGTGGCACTCAACTTAAAAGCTGTCTAGCTGAATTCTTTGTTTCACTGGGATCCTTTTGCCTGCAAGTGCCTTTTGGCAGCTGGAAATTCAGCCTTTCTTCAAAGTGCAGTTTGTCTATGTTTCCATTATTGGTGACAGGGCAAGTAGCATATTTCCAAGCTACCACATGCCCCCTATTTTTTTGCAAAGGCAGAACGAAGAGGGGAGAAGAAGATTTTTCCAGAGTTCTGGTCACATGGAGCACAGAGCCTAATCTTCAGGTCGCTCACCATCACCCCCTCCCTGCTCAGCTGAATTTTAACACTTTCACAGCTAAATAGGCTGCTTTTGCCCAAGTAGGAAAGGGAGGGGAGCAAGATGAAGATTAGGATTTGTCTTGCTCCGTTTCAGCAGTGAAAAAATTAAAATTGTAGCTGCTGCTGAAGGCTGGATTTTGCCTCTCCCTCCATTGCATCACTGTTAGGAAAAGAAGGAAAAGAAGCAGCAGCCATCTTACAACATCTCCATGCTTCTGTTCCAGGCAGAAGAATCACCTGCCTCGCTTAAGACATAAGCACCAATTTTGAAGGACTAATTTTGGGGGGGAAAGGGTGTGCATGGGAGGGGATGGGGAGCACGTAGATATGGTATATGGTATGATGTTGGTTCTTTCCCATATATGAAGTTAAAGAAATGTAGAAGTGGTTCAGTCTCTAGGGTGGAATTATAGCCATAGTTTCATAGTAGCTAGAGTCGGAAGGGACCTAGGTAGATCATCTAGTCCGACCCCCTGCCTTGGCAGGAAAGAGCACCGGGGTCAGATGACCCCGGCAAGGTGCTCATCTAACTTCCTTTTAAAAATCCCCAGGCTAGGAGCCTGCACCACTTCCCCTGGAAGCCGGTTCCAGGCCCTAGCCGCCCTGACTGTGAAGTAGCGCCTCCTAATATCTAATCTAAACCTACCCTCCGCCAGCTTGTGACCGTTATTCCTGGTCACTCCTGGCAGCGCACGGGGGAACAGGGACTCCCCCAATACCTGCTGATCCCCCCTGACCAGTTTGTAGCAGGCCACAAGGTCCCCCCTTAACCTTCTCTTGTAGAGGCTAAACAGGTTCAGGTCCTGTAGCCTCTCCTCATAAGGCCTGCCTTGCTGACCCCTGATCATACGAGTGGCCCTCCTCTGAACTCTTTCCATATCGTCCACGTCCCTCTTGAAGTGTGGCGCCCAGAACTGGACGCAGTACTCCAGCTGCGGCCTGACCAGTGCCGCATAGAGGGGGAGGATCACCTCCCTGGACCTGCTCGAGATGCATCTGTGGATGCATGACAGGGTACGGTTGGCCTTCTTGACTGCCTCCCCACACTGCCGGCCCATGTTCATCGCGGAGTCAATGACGACTCCAAGATCCTTTTCCGTCTGCGTGCTGGCAAGAGGGGAGTTCCCCAACCTGTAAGTGTGGTGCCGGTTCTTCCTCCCCATGTGCAACACCTTGCACTTATCAGTGTTAAACCCCATCCTATTCTCATCCTCCCACCGTTGCAACCTGTCAAGGTCAGCTTGTAGCCTATTGCACCCTTCTAGTGCACCCACATCCCCCCACATCTTAGTGTCATCAGCAAACTTGAACAGGGTGCTTTCTACCCCGTCATCCAAGTCACTGATGAAGATGTTGAACAGTGCGGGCCCGAGGACCGAGCCCTGCGGAACCCCACTGCCCACGTCCTTCCAGGTTGAGAAGGACCCATCCACCACCACCCTCTGGGTGCGGCCCTCCAACCAGTTGGCGACCCATTTGACCGTGTGGGCATCGACACCACAGTCTCCCAGCTTTTTGATGAGGACAGGGTGAGAGACAGCGTCGAAAGCCTTCCGGAAGTCCAGAAAGACTACATCCACAGCAACCCCTGCGTCTAATGATTTGGTGACCTGATCGTAAAAGGCCACCAGGTTGGTCTGACAAGACCTGCCACTGATGAACCCATGTTGGTTGCCCCTGAGCATGCATTCCCCCGCAAGGCCCTCCTGGATGTGTGCCAGGATAATTTTTTCAAAGAGCTTACCCGGGATTGAGGTAAGACTAACTGGCCTGTAATTTCCCGGGTCCTCTTTTTTTCCCTTTTTGAAGATAGGGACCACATTGGCCCTCTTCCAGTCCTCCGGCACCTCACCAGAGCACCACGGGTGCTCATAGAGCCGCGCCAGGGGTCCCGCAATGACCTCGGCCAGTTCCTGTAGAACCCTAGGGCGAAGATCGTCCGGACCAGCGGACTTGAACACGTCCAGCCTCTCCAGAAGTACCCTAACTAACTCCTCGCTAACCCCTGGCCCAGGCGTGTCTCTCCCGGGGCCCGAGGGGGGCCCAGCAGGGAGGTAGCTGAACTGGTCCCTACTTAGGAACCAGTCCCTACTTAGGAAGACAGAGGCAAAGAAATCGTTACTGCCACAGAAGTACAGCTACATCATACCTTATACCTTGAATCAGCAATTTAAGACAAACTTGACCTGGAAAACTGGAAGAATTTGAGGGGTAAGCCATGCAGGTTGTAAGCAGGAACTTCTCAAAATGACTACTTGTAGGTTTATAAAACACTTGCATATATGAACATTGTGTAAGATAAAACAGTATTTCCCCCTTAGCAAGGCTTCAGATATAAAGCTAATGTTCCTGTAACAGCTACTCCAGCTGTTCAGAGCTGCATTAGGAAGTCCAGTTTGCTTTTTCATTCATTGAGAACCTCTTGCCGAAACCATCTGAATCACAGGGTGAACTGGATAGAAGCATACATGCACAAAAACTGGTTTCCAACATGTGCCAGGCCCTGTATGAATGACTACCAGACACTTTTTATACCTGTGGGGAGAAAACAACCTCGATTTAGTTTGTCACGATGACATAGATTCATGAGTTCATCTAAACTTCCTTCTGGGAAATTCTGGTTCACCAGTGTATGTGACGTGAAGTCTATTTGTGTGCAGTCACTACGATGGGTCATAAAGGTAGCTCTCTTGCAATGTGAAAGGTGTCTAGTAATGCCTTGGCGGGGGGGGGGTGTTGCTGATCATTATTTAGGGCCAGGATGAATTTTATTTCCCTTGACGTTTTGTTTTGTTCGTCTGGGGCATTGGAACATTGGTCACAACAAGGACTGTGACCATAACACTCATCACAACTAACCCCTAGCGTAGGTGGAGGTGTGCTGATGCTCTTGCCAGTACTTAGAAAACCCAGAGACTCTGGGCTAGAGGTTCTTGTTTCTTTCACTCAGGACCATACTAGTTGCTAATTTGAAGTGGGGAAGGAAATTTTCTTTAGGTCCGATTGCTATGGATTGCCTTCCTCCATGGTATGGAGCATGGTTCTTTTTCTTAGGATCTTCTGAGTACTATTGGCACAGATGCTATTTCACCTATTAAGCACGAAAGTGGATGTAAGCACCTCGGTGCAATTCAGTTCCCCCTTATTTAAATTCCAGAAAATCCATATTGTGTCTAGTTTTGTAATATACCGTCTCCCATCCCTGAAGACTGAGTAACAAAAAAGTAAGGAGAAGGACCTATCCACGTCTTTATTAACAGTTTTTCAGGGGTGGAATAGAATTGTACTTAGGTACCTACATCCACTTACATGCCAAATGGGTGAAACAGCATCTGGCCCATATGAACTAATGACTTCCCTTTTGGTAAGCTTGCCTCTTCAGCACTAACCTGTGGCACATTGTAGGGGGTTCTTGGTGTTGCTGTTATTGTGCATTTTACTTGTATCAGGGTTTGAAGTGGCAATTCTGGGGTTGCATTGTGCTGACAATTTCCTGAAAATGCAGGGGTCTGGACTCAGCTGCCTAGGGACCCCTTTCTAGTGTCATGATACTTCAGATTAAGGTTTAAAAGGTACAAATGCTTTTGAGCAAGAGTGTCTTCAAACAAGAGCTGCATTTGTATTACTGTGGGAGAACAAATCAGGACCTCTCTCCACTAAATGCTCTGCAAGCACTTATCTCTCTTTCCTACCTGGGCTTTTCTGCTGAATCCAATCCTGGCACCGTTGTTGTCCCTCTGCTCTTTGTTTCCTCATTGTCTGTTGTCTGCCTTTCACTACCTCTGCACCATTTGCAGAACTGTAGAAACTAAAGATAGAAAAGACCCATTGGGTCATCAAGTTGGTTCCTAGGCCAACTGGCAAGAGGATTCCTTATGGTATGTTTCTGCATATTTTGTGCAGCCTCTCTTAAAATCTCCCCAACATTGCAGTTTCCACCTCTTCCCTTTCCTGTTCTTCATAATTGAGCTGAGAGTGTATTCGAGGACATTCAGCATACACGTTCCCTTTCTTGACTTACACCTAGGAGTTACTGGATATTTAACATAGCTCCTTCATCTACCTGAGGTCCGCTAGCATGTGCATTGCTTTATTGTTTTTCTCTTTTTTTTCCTCGGTATTTACAGTTGCTATTGCACATGTTGGTATGGCACTGCTTCAACCCCTTTTTGCTCAGCAGTTTCTTTGTTTATCGACATAGGCATCTGCAAGAGAAGTGAATCCCAAGGCTCAGGACTTGTAGGTAACCGCATTAGCGCAAAGATAGAAGCACGATTGTGTTGTTTCAAGCCAGGAACAGCTCTGCAAGCTCCTACTTCAGTGAAGAAACTAGTTTAAAAGTGCTTGTCTTTGGTCCTAAAACTTATTTATAAAGAGGCTCCACCTAACACCAGTGCAGCTCAGTCTGTCCCCTGTTCCACTCTGGAATTGTACAAATCTAGCTTTTAGCCCTCCTTTTATCCATCACACTGGCTACTGCATGGGAGCTGCCCTCTCTTTAGCATCTGCCCTGTGGGAATGGCCTTTCTGCTTCTTTCTGCCTCATTGACTCGCCACTTCATTTTAGAATTTAGAAGTTATTTATTGCCCTTGGAAATCTATTTTCTCCCTGTCCTACACCACTTCTTTCTCTCTTTTTTTTCCCCCTTGTAGATCTAGGAAATGTTTTGGATGATGAGAGACACATCTTTATAAAAAGATCCATTTACCTACTACCTGTGTCCTGCTTCACCCAGCAGCAATCTCTTTAAAATCTTGAGAAGAGATGGATTGCAAAGACAATCAGTTTACTACTGCCTTGGGTCAACACATGTGGGATGCCCACTGGGGGTAGGTCATAAGAACTTGTATAGGTTTCAGGGAAGCTAGTGCTGAAGCTGAAGGAGGCCATCCTCCAATATCTGTAGTCACAGGCAGAGCAGCAGGTATCCTTAGCAACTTATTATGACAATAGGATCTGACTAGGGTAGTGTCTCAGTGGAAGTTGGGGGAACTGCTCTGCTGCTTCAGTCTCCTACAACCCCTTGGTCCTTTCCCACTTTCTCTAGGCCCCTTTTCATGCACCCTTGAACCTTATCACCCTCCTCCTTCCCCTGCTCTAACTCCTTTTCTTTCATCTTTCTCACTCCTCACTGGATCCTTCCCATATGCATGCGTTTTTCCTCCTCTGCCTCCATCCCTTCTCTGTCCTACTCCTCCTCACTCTGCCCCTCAAGTCTTCTCAATGTCCACTTGGAGCCTGTTGTTTTCTCCTGCAGCTTGTCTCTCATAGTCCTCCATGGAGTCCAGGACCTTGTTGTTGCCTCCTCCCGAGACCTTTCTTCTTCTTCTAGACTCCTGTATCTTTGTTGTTCCAGTTCCCCCAAATCCCCCCATTCCTGATTATTATTCCCTGTGGCAGTGCTCTACTCCCCAACGAACCTTAAAGAATCCTGGGTGCTGAGCCCAGGGAGCTATACAGACACCCTTTTTCCCCCTTCCCAAACCATTCCTCCTAGGTGAGGCTTAGAAAGCTTTTTTTTGCAGTCACAAAAAGCTGGAAAATTAGCTGTCCAATTATCTCAGCCCTCACCAACTTCTCCAGGTTAAATGCTACCTTTTGTCTGCCCTCCGGTCACCCAGACCCCAGTGCTGTCCTCTGTTTCTTGTCTGTGTAATGACCTAATTCTGACATTGTTTTGAAAGATGCCCTGCACAAAAAAATGAAGCAAAGCTGAGTAGTATTGCATACTACTAATCCATATGCTGCATTTCCTCTCTGCCTTCAGCCACTAGACAGAGCCACCTGTTTGCTCTCCTCAGCACAAGGACTCGGTCTAAAACTAAATCAAGCCAATCCTTGGGGATTGTTAACCTGGTGCAAGGTGCTTGTCTGACCCCCAAAAAGGAGAGATTTTTATTTCTTTCTTACCTGTGTTGTTTGTTTCTTTTTTTTTTAAAGATGGGCATTTGAGAGATGATGAATATTCAGAGCCCATTAAGGATGACAGAAATAACATACTTAATCCATCAAGTTTATGTCTAGGAAGTCTGTACTAGTTACAGCTTACAGATCTATCTATGACAGTGTAGTGTGGGTACTAGTAAAACTGTGCTAGTTATAGCTCTCATGGCTAAGGGCTAAGAATGTCAACTTAAAGGAAATGTTCATATTTCGAAGTACTGAACTGTTGACAGTTTGAAAGTCACTAGTTATTAGTGTTTTTTTTTTTTTTTTAAATAAGCACTTGATACTTGTAACTGTGATCCTCTGAAAATGCTAGACAAGGATTTGGAATTTTTTTAGCTTTTTCTAATGTTTCAATACAACAAATTGCATCTCAATGTCAAGTGCAAAATAAAAGGATGTGTATTGTCTAACGAAAGACAAGGTGGAACAGAATGAACTGTTTGCAATGTTCAGACTTAGCATTAGGAATACTAATGATGATTTTCAAAAAAATCTAAAAAAACCCCCCCAAACCCCCAAAACCCACCGCTTGTCCCTAGTTTTGCTTATCTCATTCTTGGAATGAGAAGTCTTGCACAAAAAAGATGCCATGTATTTAGTTATAAAGGCAGATGGGCTCAGGCTCAGGCCTGACTTGTGATGGCTTAATATCTGGTAGCACTCAGATTTGGGTAGTAAATTATCTGTTGAAAAAGAAGCATGTAATGAAACATTTTTGTCTGTGCTTACCTTTTAGCTCTAAAATGTGAAAAAGCTCAATAAAATTGCAATTGCGGAGATGATATTTTTGTTCAACTAATACATTTATATGGAAGAAATCCATTACTAGTTGAGGAATCCATCTTCTGTATAAAACATTGCATACTGAACTAGACAAGCAACTAGATATATCTGAGAGGACCTGTGTTTGTTTTGAAGTGTTTCGTTACTATTTCTTTATCTAGAATTTGGGGGGAGGACAGGATTTTTAACAAGGAGATATGTATCTATAGACATCAGATTGCAGTAGTTGTATTTCTGGAAGCTTTTATGTTTAACTGTTAAATTTATTTCACAGTACAAATTACTTTCTTTGTCTTGAGTATCACTCCAGCCGACTCACTCTTTATGCAATGAAAGCACACTTGTGCAAGTGTCTCTACAGCAGTTATTTATTGCCACTGACATAGCACGTCAGAGCTTGATGCTTTCCATTTTCTTTGGATTCCTCCTGTTTTGCATGCCGATTGGATTGCATATAATGCTTGATTATATAATTACATTTCATGGACCCGCAGTTTCCCTGACTGCATATGTTGATGGCTAATTAAGCTCAAGTTTGCAAGACACTTGGCTTCAGGCATTGAACTAGAACCCGGGAACCCTGATCATGCGAGGTGGACAGTACTAAAACGCAGATGAAATGATGGATTTTCAGAAACTATCTTTCCTGTCTGGATGGTTCATTAGGGTAGAGATGCTGCTATTATAACTGAGGTATTTTTTTTTCAAACTGTGCACACACTTCCATTGTTCCTTTGATTATTCTTGCCTTTTGATTGCTGGTTTTCTGATGCTTGTTCTGCTCTTTGTGGGGGGGGGTTGTCTTGTTTTTGTTTTCTTTTCTTTTTGTTAAGGGGGGACCTACTTGCGTAACCCTTTCTGTTGGTAATTCCAATTAGTAATGAGATCTCAAGGGAGGTTTGGCTGGCTGCTTCTTGCAACTTCCTGGTGGTAATGAAGAGATGTAGTTGAATAAGTGATGGACGATTCGGTGGTAGCCACAGGCCCCCAATGAGACAACAACCCCTGCTCAATCCAGTGAGCAGTGGGCAGTGGAAAGTGGCATTGCTCCTATCTGACTTGAACGCAGACCTTTCTCTTCTGAGAGTTGCCCATTAGCCTTCTCCCTTTTAATTAAATGTCAGGATCTGAATTCCCCAGCTTAAAATTTGTTTTCAAGTACTGTCAGGAAGAAAGCACTGCATGTGGGTGGTTTTTCCCCCCTCCTCCCTCTGGAGGAGGCAAGGCTCCCTTTTCATCTAAATGTTATGACTTTTCATCCCTGCCTTTGAAGATGCCGATTAAGGAAAAAAAACAAAACAAAACAGTGTGACAACCTGGGTGGGTAGCAAGTGATTAGCCAGTTGATTGAAGCAAAGTGGTGGGGGGGGAGACAAAAAAAAACCCTTGGCTTGCGGGGCCTCTTCCAGGTCCTGTGCAGTGGGCCAGCTTCAGGGCCTTGGACCAGACAGATGGGTGTGTGGTAATAAAGCCCAAGAGCCAAGCAGGGTTCAATGCCCCCCCCCCCAAGTATGGAAGGGACTTGCAAGGGCAGAGATGTCCTAGCGAGGGTGGGCTGGGACGAAGGACCCCGCTCCCCCTTCAGCTCGGGAATGGGGGTGGATGGCAACTCTGCCACCTCTTCCCCCCCCCCCGTGAAGCATCTGTTGCTATGGCAACCCAGGAGCCTGGTCCCCAGGGAGGATGGATGGGCCCCCTCCCCAGCGCCCCCAGCCCCGCGGGCGGGGCGGGGCGGGGCGGGCGCGGGCCACGTGCGGGCGGCGGGTCGGGGTCGGGGTCGGGGTCGGCCCCGCTCCCCGCGGCCGCGCCGAGCAGCCCCGCCGCCGCCCGCGGCTCTCCCGGGCCGGGCACAGTTCGGGCGGCTTTCCACGGAGGGGCGCTGGAGCACGTTTTAATGCAGCAAAGCGAATGGGCAGCCCGCGCCTGTTTCCCCGGGATTGCCAAGGGGGAGGCGAGCCACCCGCCCGGCGGCTGCCCCCGGGGGCGGGCGCGGCAGGCACCCCCGCCCCGAGCCGGCGGGACTCGGTCGCGCCGCCCCGGCGCCGCCGCTGAGCCGGTTTGATTTGCGAGGGGCGGGCACCCCCCCGCCACACCGCCGCCGCCGCCAGCACCCCGGCATGAGGCCGCCCCGCCGGGGCTGAGCCGGGGCCGGGGCCGGGGCCGGGGCCGCGCGGGAGCAGCGCCCGCCAGCCCCGCGGCTGCCCGCGTCCCGCCGTCGGCCCGCCCTGCTCGCGCTGGCTCCATGGCTGCGCTGTACCAGCGCTTCAGCGGGAAGATCAACACGTCCCGCTCCTTCCCCGCCGCCCCCGAGGCCAGCCGCCTGCTGGGGGCGCCGGGCGCCGACGAGGACGGCGCGGCCGGCAAGACCCCGCGCGGCCCGGCGCCGCCCGAGCCCCGGCCCCGCTTCCAGTACCAGGCGCGCGGCGACGGCGACGACGAGGATGTAAGCCCCGGCCCGCGGGGGGGGGGGGTTACGTGTGTGTGTGAGTGTGTGTGAGTGTGAGTGCGCGGCTGGGACACCCCGCCGCCCCCCACCGGCTCTCGCTCCCCGCCGGGGCACGTCTGGCTCGAGGCGGGAGACCAGAAGTTTGACCCCGCGGCCGGGCACGGCTCGGCCTCTCTGCGCCCGTCTCGGCAGGGGCCGGAGCGCAGACTTCCGCGCTGCCCAGCCGCGATTGCGGGAAGGGGCATTTGCTGCTAGGGCTCAGGGCTGCAAGGGTTAAATCACCCGGGACCGATGTTTCCTGGCTTCGTGGGGGAGGGGGGGTCCGGGCAATAAATGGGGCATCTTCATCCCTCCCTCGCTCCCTCCTCCAGCCTTGGGTCGTCTTAGATTTGGAAGGGTAAATGGGGAGAGGGGGCGTGTTTGGGGCGATTGCTGTAGTTTGGAATAATCATGCCTGTGAAACGCAGTGATGTCTCGGATACTGGACGGGGGTGTCGGGGGGGCGGGATTGCTACAGTTTGGACTTAAACACACTGGTGGTGTGCACGCACTTTCGGAGTGTGTGTGTGTTAGGGGGGTCGGGGGCTTCTGCAGTTTGGAGCAACACCCCGGATCTGTCCTGATCGTTCCCCTCCCGGGGTGCGCGTGTGTCGGGGAGTCGCATCATCCTGCCTGTTCAACACACCGGGGTTTCCCCCGCGGGATGGGACAGCAGTTGGGCGGCCGGGATCGGCTTCAAGGAGAATTGCCCAACGAAACCAGCTAAGGAGAGGGGCGGGTTAAGCCCTCTCCTTTCTCTTTTTTGTTCCCCCCCCCTCCCCATGAAACCCCCGAGGGGGAAGGACAGCGGGCGAGGCGTATGTCGCCCGAAGGAAACTTTTCTCTTCCGAGCCCTGCACAAGGAAGGCTCATTCCCAGGGGCCAGCACTTGAGTGGGGCACGAGTTTCCTTTTCTCCCTGCAATCCGGAGCCTCCGAGCACAGCTAGGTGCAGGGCGGGAGGAAGATGCCTGCATGCAGGCTGCTCGCAAAGACACCCGGGACGCCGATATATTTTCCTTTCCGTGCAGGCACCCAGGGAGGCTTCGTCCTGCAGTCGGGTCTGCCCGGGACCGAGCCCCGGCCCTGTCCCGGATCGCTTGCGCCCGGCGGCCTCTAGGTGGCGCCACGAGCAAGCCGAGTCGCCGCCTCTTGTTGCGTCTCGGGCAGATTTTCCTCTGGATTTTTTTTAACTCCGCTTGGAGCGTGTCTTTTTTTGGCTCGGAACACGCCAGATGTCTGGAGCTGCTTCTGTGATCATCAGAAGCGTTGAGCCGAGAAACAGATAAGGGGATTTCACATGTGCAAATGATTTCTGCTGACACGGCTCGAAAAAGAAGAAACCTCTCTAATTAGGTTCATCAGATGCGTGAGCTATATAACAAAAATATGCCTAGCACAGCCCCTCCCCCCCCCGCCCAGCCCTTTGCAAACAGAGGTCTAAAGGCTGTTTGTGTCGATATTAATGGAAAAGAAAGAAAAAGCAAGGTTGCTCGACTGCTTGGGATTTTATGGAAGCTAACCCCCCCCCCCCAAACCCCAACTGCGCCGCTGTGACAAAGTTTAATGGACCGTGCCAGGCAGTTAAAGCATGGTAGCTGCAATCCACCGCTAATAGATTCATAAGTTTCCCTCGCCTGCCCCTCGGGAGTCACTCGGGTAGTTAAGGATAAGATGTAAGCAAAGCGGCAGGCACGGAAATTGCCTTCGAGAGCGACTCCTGCGCACGCGGGAAGTGGGCCCGTGCGGCCGTGGCTGTGGCTCCCGCGTGGCGGCGGGCGGCGGGCGCTGTCCGCGGTGCTGGACCGGGCGGTCCGCCGCCTCCCCGGCGGACCTCTGACCTTGGCCGTTTTGGGGATGCGGGGAAACGGGAGTTTCTCGCTCTCCCTCCTTCTGGGTCCGGAACCGCTGAGCAGCTAGAAGGCTGGACAAATGAATGCAGCAGAAAACCCCAGAGGAGAGGTCAGATTGCCAGGCAGGGACAAGGGCGTTTGAATGGGTGAATGGAGGTCAGAGGTGCACACAATGCCCCTGGGGGAGGGGGGGATGTTGACGGCTGCTCCTGTGACTTTTCGTGGCACATGCTATTGCCGGGGGACTGCATTCAAACCCATCTGAGAGGATTAAACTTCTTAGGCACATTTTACACTAAGGCTGCAAGTATCCATTGAAGCTTTTATTTTCCACCCCGGAGAGGGTATTTTATTTTATTTTCCCCCCTTCAAAATCTCAAATTAATCAGTTCAACAGTTGCTAGGTCAGAGGTAGAAAATACAAAGCCCCCCAAATGTTTTATGCTTCGACTGAAAGTACAAGTAAGGCTTTTTCTTTCCTTTTTGTAAGTCATTTGTTCTCTCACATGAAAATCAGAGCTGACAATTCTTTGCAAGGTCACTGATTGGAAACTCTCTTTATATTAAAGGTATTTGTTCTCCCTTCCATAGTATGGATCAATTAGTGTCAAGTATTTCTTAAACACCGGCAGTTCTCAGTGCAGTGCAAGATACAGACAAGAAAGATGGGGTCCTTGCCTAGACTGTTAACCTGCATTATTTCACTTTCCTGTGTAGTATTTCAAACACAAGAAGAAACATCGTTGTAACTAAACTAGGAAGCAAAAACCTCAAAGCAAGGTTTGTCTCATTTGCTCGGAGTCTCATTTGCTCCCACAAGTTTTAAAAATAAGGAAGCAGTGAAGTTAAGATAGGAACTGCCCATCTCACTGCAGTAACTATTGAGTGAGTTATGAACATAGGGCCGGATCCCTTGTACCTCCTGGGTGTCTAAATGTGATTCTGTTCCACCCTGCTTGAGTCCCTGAAAACAATAGCCTATCTGCTTTTGTCCATGTTTGCCTTAAGGCTCAATCACAGGAACTTGTGAGGAGGGGGAAGATGACTGCCCATTGCTAATGTTAAGTTTTTCAGGGAGTCAACCAGGGCAAAACAGGAGTGTGTTTAATAAATATCCCTAGATATGAAAGAGAACAAGTCTGTAGTTCCCTCATCAAGTCTGCATTTCTTTAAATAACACAATGGCCTAGGTGCAGTTGGTATTTTGGCACCTAATTTTCATCCTGGTTTTCTTTATCATCAAAACCTGTGTCCTTAAGTCAATTCTCTATGAACAGGTCAATCTCTCACTGGCTTCAAGAGCAGGACTAAATTGATGGCAGATAGTTAAATGACTGTAAACATAACTTGGAGGTCCTTGTCCTTTTTGCCAGAAACACGTCTTTTCCAATGTAGTTGTCTGGATATGATATAGTACGCGTGAAGAATTTTAGTGATGTCCAGAGTACTGTCATAACAGAGTATTAAATTATTTTGGCAACATGTTAAATTATAACTTTGGCAACATAATCTCCCTCTTTAACTCTCTGAGATTAATGGATTCCACATTATAATGTAGGCAGGAGTCTTTCTAGATGTTGACTTTAGACATTTTCCCCATAAAATAGAGCATATTCATTTTTCTCGAGCTTTTCTGTGGCGTCACAGTGATTAATGAGTTTAATTTTTGCAGGCAACTGCCAGGAGGTGCTGAGTAAGATGTACATGCTGATTGTATATAACCCTGTTCCTTTTAATTACTGAGATGATAACAATGCATTAATCAAGTGCATAAGAAATTCAGCATTTCTCTGTAACACAGAATATTGATCTGTTTTATAAGGCATTAAATATAAAAAATGATAATCACATTAATCCTTTTAAAATTAAATTCAGAATGATAAGTTGCACGTTAAAGGTATTGAGCAGTCCTCTAAAATGCCATTTGGATCTTCTCTATAAGGACCCAGTCTTTTCTCTTTTATTTTTATTTACACAAAACTCCTATTCACTTTTAGTGAGAGTCTTTCTTATGTAAAGATTGCTAGATTGGTCCAGAATAGAGTTATCTCTATTTTTACTGAAAAAAAATTGGAATGCTTATCTAAATTTTGAATATTTGCCTATTTGAGCAACGAGATGTTGCTTTTTAAAATAAAAAAGCACAATTTAGTTATATTGGAATTTTATAGCTTTTAGCCTTGATAATTCAAACTGATGTGACTTGAGAGAAGAGGTAATTTCAGTTGTGATAATCATTCTAGAAGTCAAATAGAAGTGAAGTTTCTACTTTGAGAAGGAAATCAAATATGGGTTTCATCATTGTTCAGCATGTTTAATCGGATAAATGTTGCAATCCCCTGTAAATATATTTAGTATATAAGATTTGCTAACGCACACACATTCTTTTTTCTCCAATTGTTTATTTTGCTGTTGGAAACAGCATTTCTTCCTAAGATAACTGAAGGGTGCTGTTTCAGGCCAAACAGATTAATTTTTAGTTTATACACTGAGGCATTCATAGAACTGTGTATACAGCAGCAGTTCATAAGGCGACCAAAAATCTGCTTATAAATCAGACAAGCAGTTTTCCTTTTCCTGTAGTTGCTGCTAATGATGTCACTTGCAGCTTCTTAGTAGATCCTAGCTGGACTAGATTATCCACCTGCCATGGAAATATGTGGAAAAACTGCTGCTAACTTCAGGTCAAATAGGATCAGGCCCTTATTTATTTGTTCATCTCTGCTCTTGGAATTGTTAATTATATATTTCACTATCATTTAACCTTGCATAATCTAAATTACAGCAATGTTGTTTTTTTTTTTTTACTTTGCTTTACAGTTTTTATCTTTGGAATTCAATTGCTTTATGATTTTTTATACTAGTTTAAAATTAACCCCCCTCCCCTTTTTTTGCAAGCCTTACTAAGCATCACTTGATGTATTATGCATGCATTAAAAATCTGCTAGGTAGAGAATATTTTTAACACATGAGAATAACTATGTGAAGAAGCTGACTCATCTTTGTAGTGGTAGTGAAATGCACAGTAGCTTGTTTTACCTATGTCAATCTTTGGCTAAGGCCTCCATCCTTGGCTAATGTGGGCGGCGGGGAGGTAGGCTTTGGAGAAACACTTTGGAGACAAGGTAGGGAGCAGTTTGTATTGTTCTCTGAAGAATCTTCCAGAAGACCGAGGGAGTGAGCTGCATACATCTTTCTATTGTCAAGGGTTCAGTGGAAGGCAAGGGGGGAAACACATGTGCCTGGAAAAACTTTCTCATGAACAATAAAGGAATAACACCTATAGGAGCGAGCTAGTTTTTATAGAGCACGTATTTGAAGGGCATGGCTATACAGTCAGCACTCCAGGAAAATCCTCCTGAAGTAAAGTAATTCTTTTCAAGTTAATTTTCCTGGGAGTTTTGCTTGGAGGCCTGCAGAGTGGAGCCTGCAGAGTGCAGTTATACAGAGGCATTTTCACAGCATGACCAAGGGATGGCAGTGCCTCTTATTTAGTATTTTTCCATAGATCGCTTAAGGTTGCCTTTTGTAGTAAGGCATGAATCCTTTGTTCCCATAGCCTCCCTTATCTATAAAAGGGTCGCTTCCAGTTGCACATAACATTTTTTCCTACGTTTTATTTTTTCCTGAGTTTGGGAGAGCTCTGTGAGTCAATGAGTAACATACTTTTCAAAATTTCATGCAAAGTGGCAGACCTCTATGGAAGAAGTGGGGAGAAGTACATTCTTTGTGCTAAGAAAATGTCTGTGGCTCTTTGTTAAGCAACTTTTTGCTCCTCTGCAGAAGTGAACGGAACCTTTTATATTTGCCTTTCTACTCTTTCATATTTAGTACTTACAGGGGGTATAAATTGTAGCCATGTTGGTCTACCCGCCTCCCACCCTGTCTCTTACCTGGCTAACTCCTCAATTTACATCTTCACTGACTGGCTTTCTTGCATGGATACCAGCCTCTAGCGTCTTTACTATTCATTCCATCCAGGAAGCGCGCACACCAACTGCAGATGCTTCCTCAGCCTGACAAAGGGTAGTTATACCCGAAAGCTTGCTAAGAAGAATGTTTCCAGCTATTTGAGTTGGTCTAATAAAAGATATCAGATTTACCCAGAGAACCTTGTCTGCCTCTATGTGGTACTTGACATTTTCAAAAGTGCTTAAGTGACTTAGGGATATTATTTGTAGCTATGTAGGTCTGAAAACATAGGCAAAAAAGGCTCTTTGGGAAGATGTGATATATTTTTATTAGACCAACTAAATAGTTTTATTAGAACAACTAGTAGTATTAGACCAATCAACAAATTAGACCAATTAAAATTGTTCTTTGCAAGCTTTTGGGCACAAACACCATTCTTCAGACATAGGGAGAGTTTGCTTTCCTGGGTAGAATAGAAGTAAGTGACTTAGGATCCTCAATCCCATTTTTCAAAAGAACTAAGGGTAAGGAGACATACATAAACTATACCTAGTTAGGAGACAGGTCTCCCCTCCATCCCCATCATGTCAGCTGCTTGACAGAAGCTGTTTTCATGTGTCTACTTCTATCCCATGGTAAGTAGAAGTGTTTTGTGCAGGGGTGAGCGGCTCTGGCTTAGCTTTCGCTTACCCCAGTGCAGAAGTAGACACTCAAAAAAATACCATGGAGCAGCTGATGCATGATAAGCACCCCCTTCTTTTAACTCAGTGTAATTTGTCTGTCTTTATACCAAGTCACTTACCCGCTTTTGAAATGGTATCCATCGTCCTTAGGTAACAGACGTGTCTACCTGGAATGGTGAAAATTAGACTTAATCTGGTGGAGTTCCCTAGGTTAGTAATGCATTGTGCTTATGTGTATTAGAATAGTTTAATAAATCCAACGTTTTCCCACTGTTCTGTGGGTAGGATGTATATGGCACTATAAAGGACACAGTATAGATGAGTAGACATGTCCACTGAAGAGATGGTGTCTATTGGAAATGCATTTGCAACTTATCATTTGTATTGTTAATTTTCATTACAGTGGCACCAGGAGACCATCTGAGAATGGGGCACTGTTGCAATAAGCCCCAAAGAGCCTACAAGTTAGACTGGCAAAGGTTGAGGAGTAAAAGTGGAGAGAAGGCTTTAGGGTGTAGGGTACAAAGGAATTGCATGACTTATCCAAGGTCACATAGAAGACCTTGATTTCTGAGCACAGAACCCAAATGTCTTGAGTTCCCAGTGTGTCAAAACTGCACAGTCCCTCACTCCCTCTGTGATTTACATCAGATTTTTAAATGAGGATTAGAATCAGAAAAAGTCCATGGAGGGGTTTGGCTGTGAGCGTTTCAGTAGGATGCCTGAAAACATACCCATGTAACTTATGCTGCTAGTAGCCTGAGATAAGTCAGGACTCAGGTTTATCTGTGCCCAGGCTCAGCAGACAGAAAGTTTGTGGCATTATTAAATACTCAGGAATCTCTGCTGAAGTCTTAGCGGGTTTCCACTGAGTGTGCTCACAAGTGATCGTTTTCAAATTAATTTTAAACTTCTCTAGCTTCCAATTATTTGTCTCCAAAGCCAGCACTAGTAAATAGTGCTCTTCAGTTCTCTCAAATCCCTGTAGGTAAGTGTAACTATCTTCATTTTACTGCCAGAACATCGGCAAGAGCAAAGTTAAGTGATTTGCCCAGTGTCTTTTTTAATGGCAGTTGCAAAGCTCAAGTAGCCTCATTTTCTCTGACTCTCAGTCTGGTGACCTGTCTACTCAACTATAGGATTTTGTTTGTGCTGGCCCTGATCCCACAAAGGCTCTAAGCCTTGTGAAGGGTCCCGTTGACCTCTGTGGGATACTGAAAGCAAAGCGCATGTTTAAGGGCTTTAATGAAAGGTACAATCTGCTTGGTATTTCGTGGTATCAAGAGAGCAATTTTCAGAAGATGTTTTGAATGTCACATGTTTTCCTGTAGCTGTTTAAGGTTAAAGAAAGGGGAATGGATGCTGGGGGGGTTTTTTTCCCCAAGGGAAAAGTGTTAATGATACTCAAAAAATATGTGTGGATAACAATTGCTCCAGCATTTCAAGTGAGTTCAGCTCTAAATAGATACCGAGCCAGGCACATTCATTTTCCAAAAGAAATGAACAGTTTGGAAATGTGGAAGTATGTGGAAAAGGAAGGCTGTAATGGGAAAACTGAACTGTACAGTCTGAACTCTAGCTGTACTGCAGGCATTCCTTTGGAAGGGTTTAATGCAAAGATGTATTTCTTATTAAAATGAATTCTAGCTCCAGGTAGGAGATGGTAGCTTTGGTATTTCAGTCAGAGGGGAAATGATCCATGCAGTGATTCAGCAATGACAAATGTTGCAGTAGTTTTCCTGACCAAAATTATAAAGCTTGGCATCTTCACTGCAGCAGCTGCGTGGTGCACCTGGGCTCCCTGACTTCCTCCTGTCCTGACAAGGGGCAGTGGGAGGGAATAATCTCCCGGCAGCAGAGGCCAGATTCCTCTCCCTCCTTGTGGTGCAGTCCATGGTGCTGCAGAGCCCGGCTTTCATGTAGCATTGGAGCCTTTGGGTGTTTGACACATGACGCCTACATCAGTGTAATGACACTGGTTTTATACACAGTATAAATGGCATTAGGATCTAGAGTGGACAGAGGATCAGCCTTTCCTGCAGTAGACAACTATAGGCTGCTGTCTTGCCACTAGCTTGCAGGGGAGCAGGTAATAGCTTGAGTGAACGGCTACCCCGACATAGTTGACTGACCAGAGCTGTGGACCGCATGATGGTATTCCATGAAAAACCATACCCCATGGGATGCAGTTGTACAGCCAGCCGATAGACAGTGATATGAGACTCTTCCACAGCGGGCTGGGAGGCAAACCATAGCCACTCACTTTCTGCTACTTCAGCCTTGTTCGGTTCTTTCTCCCATTTCAGTGGGCTATCCCTGGCTCTGGAAGAACACCAGCTGGAGAAGGGAGTGGGGTCAGGGGCTACAGGGAAGGCAACTGGCTGTGTCATAAAAGACACGGCTCCATTTTATTTCAATCCAGGCTGGGAACATATCCCTTTCCCCTGCAGAACTGACTGACTGTCTACTGTCACAAATGCAGCTGGATTACTCTGCTCTGAAGATACTGTTTCTAGGTTTAGTCAGAGGATTTTATCCTCTGGAACAATGGAGTCCTGAGACTGGTCACCCTTATCTGATAACTGTTTAATGCCCCATCTCTCCTAATGTTCCTGTAGATACAGAATGACTTTATTTTTGTTCTGCCCATTGCTGCTAAGTGCCAGGATAGAAAGAGGACACTTAAAAGACCAAACATCTATTAAACTGCAGATAGAAATCCTGGAGAAAGCAATGATGTTTCTATAGAAACATGAATGGCCTATGGTGAACCACAGATCTCTAGGTTTACTTGTTTTGCTGTTAAGTGTAGTGAATACAAAAGCATTATTGATACAGTCCCTTATTGTGCCTCTCTGTGTCTTGTATTAGATAACACCATATCTCTTGCTCAAGCATGTGTAATCCTTGATACAGGAGGGACACCTGAAGAGGATTCAAAAGGGTATTATAATGTTTCATGATGATATCACTAATAATATGGTCTCTGCTGAAGCAGCTGTTTCATTCGCCTGCAAACCACAGAATAAACAATACTTGTCAAAACATGTACGGTGATTCACTACAAACCAGGGGAAATAATAAGGAATGACATAGCAGGGTTTAGGGCCGCAATCCATTGTTGTTACCTTTCATAGATTTCATAGACATTAGGGCTGGAAGGGACCTCGGGAGATCATCGAGTCCAGCCCCCTGCCCCAGGGGCAGGAAGTCGGCTGGGGTCATAGGATCCCAGCAAGATAAGCATCCAATTTACTCTTGAAGGTGTTCAATGTAGGTGCTTGAACCACCTCCGCTGGCAGACTGTTCCAGACCTCGGGGGCTCGGACAGTAAAGAAATTCTTCCTTATGTCCAGCCTGAAACGGTCTTGCAGGAGTTTGTGACCGTTCGACCTCGTCATCCCTTGGGGCGCTCTGGTGAACAAACGTTCCCCCAAACCTTGTTAAAGTTCTGCTTGTTAGGGCTGCTTTACAGCTAGTTCTATCTTTTGTTGTGCTTGTAAAAAGTATGGATTCTTGCTTATTTCTATGCACATTTGTGACCTTTCTGTTGGAATCCACATGGAAAATGGATATAGCACTGTATGGGCATGTAGGGATAGAGTTTGGCAGTCTCTGTACTGACCTGCTGCATGGCCATAGATAGGCAAGAAGTTCACTCCATAGGTTTTTTTGCCTTATCTGTCTGGAATGTGGACTCTTTGGGGAAGAGATTCCCAGAAACCAGGTAGGCACAGATAGTACAGGAATAGCACATCTTGCATTTGTGCAGGATTTATTGTCAGCTTTTTATTGTCAGAGTTTCTTTGTGCAGGGGGGTTGAACTTGATGTCCCGTGAGGTCCCTTCCAACCCAATGATATTCTTGCTCTGGCTTGCTCTCCGTTTCATTATCTGGCACACCACAGGGCCTTGATCACATTTGGGGCCTTGGCTGGTGGTGTAATTTAAAGCACTGCTGCTGCTTGACCTAGAAATGGCTGTACCTTGATGGCCAAGTGGAGTGAGTCTTGTTTATATCTTTTTTTTCTCCTTCTTTTTTTTAAGTGCATGGGATGGAAAAGCCCTCTCAGAACAGGAAGCTATTGTTCCATTAATAGTATGGTGCAATCCCAAATTCTATAAAGAGCAACAGTTTTGAGAGCATTGCTGATAACCAAACTATCTGATTGTGTCCCATTTGGAGTAGGTTAAAGGTCTTTCTTTCATTATAGCATGTCACATGCAGTGCCATGAGCTGATAATCACTATAATGCACAGTCTCTTTGAGCTAAGAAAAGCTAATAAGCATCTGTAGTTTTGAAAATGTCAGATTGAGCCAAAGTGCATGCAATTAGATAAGGATAATGTAGCAGATAATAAGAAGATACATGAGGCTGGGTGAGCAGTTATCTGACTATTATACTTTTGGCTGCTAAAGTGCTTTGTGTCAGATGAAACAAGTGGCTTGTTGGCTGAGGAAAACGTGCTGCAAGTTGTCAGAGATGGAAACATGAGCTAATGTGGTGTGGTGACAAGGTTAGTCCCGAGGGCCTGCAAACAGACATCCCAGGCTCTTGATAAGTGAACAGTTGCCTAGGTTAGAAGTCCTGAGCTTCTGAGTTTAGGAAAGGAATGAAATCAGAGTAAATAGGGAAAACGTGGCTGGCAGGGTGGGACTTCTTCTCAAAGCTGCCTCTCGGTTGTTGCAGCTGCCGATAACCAGAGGCCAGAGTGGTGGGTGGGCTATTTTATGACATTTATGAGGTTTGGTAAAGAGGAATTTTTTTAGTCTCCTGTTGATAATCTTTGCTCACATTGCAAAGATGCCCACAGCAACAACCACAGCTGCCGTCTGCAGAGGACAGCCTCACATCAGAGACAGGGATGCTGGCAGGCCTGAACATACGTGAGACAAATGCCATTGCCATGTCTTTTGCTGTGCTTTTCTTATGTTGCTTTCTTCTTTAAATCAGGACCTGGAAAAAAATTAATTAGTTTTGTTGGGTTGTTGGTTTTTTTGTTTGGTTTTTTTGCAGGGGGGGGAGCAGGGCTTATTGTCAGCTTCCAGTTCAAAAGGAAAACTTGTCGCCTCCCTTGTGAGTTTTATTGTAGCAAACCAGTCTATTTGCCCTGAGTGACATCTCCCCTCATCACACAAGGCTGTAATCCTTAGCTACTCTCCTTTCTGAGGCTTGCAGTAGACCTACCTTTTACTCAGTCCTCCAAGGCACACACCAAACCTCCCACTGAAGCCTCTGATGAGGTCCTAGGGGCCTTTTTTGAACACCAAGAAATGGAGGGTGAAATCCAGCCATCCAGAAGTCCAGTTCTGTGGTCTATATGGGGGAGGGGACAGTGAATTTCCCCCTCCCAGCCCATGGCCAGGATGTGGGTCTGAGGCACTGTTCATATTTTTGCTGCACCAGTTGTATAGTACAGTGGGGCCACTGACTCTCTGTGTTAAGCAAATGTATTAGCCCTTTCCTTGGCCAGTATCGTGCAGTAGCCTAGGAACTCTGCTATATGCCCCCTACCTGTGTACTGTGGCTCCCATTACCATAGATGGCCCTTTTCTTCTACTGCATGCTGAGGTCTTGGCTTAGCTGCTCTCTCTGCAGTTAGCTCCCTTCAAACACTAGTGCAGGATGGGCTGAAGAGGATTTGACTCTGTGAGGGGTCTAGTTCCAACTCAGTACTTCTGACGATGGATGGAGACTTACAGACTGCATCCTCTGCACATGGTGTTGCTTTTGGAGGGGGTGGGGAGAGTGACAGACTCAGAGGAAGGAAAGAGGGATAGAATGAATACAATCAAAAGGCAATGGAGGGAGAGAAGAAAAGATCAATTAATGCACAGGGATACACTGTAGCTCTTAAAGCCAGAGGCACCCTGGAGGGAGTGCAGGAAAGCTGTGCCTGGTTAGAAACCCCAGGGCAAGATGCCTTCTGGAATTAGAGGTGGCACAGTCTGCAGCTCTGCTGTCTACCCTTCTCTCTCTGCTCATCCTAATCTAGTGGCTGGCCATGGATCAGGCCTCCCTGTTGGGATAATTATATGCTACTGCCTTCCAGACTTACTTTTCTGTGCTGACTTTGTGAAAGGATATGGTGGAGTGCAGCAGGGTGCATGCCTTGTGTTTAGCTTTATACATCCAGACTTGCAACATAGCCTGTCATCTAGGGGAAGGAAATATAGACCGACCAGGCATCTTCCTCCTTGCATCTGGGGCCCTTTGGCCGTCTCATTCCAGCTTTCTTAATGTGGGGAGATCACTGATTGTGCTGGCTTCGATCAGGTGTCCAGTGTGAATGCTTTCAAAAAGCAACATTGAAGCACTCGCTATCCATGAGTATTTGAGCATGCGGACTTAAATGCCCTTTCCCAGAACAGCGAGGCAGTGCTTAGTCACTTGGGATGTTCCTGGAAAGCAAAAGAAAAGGTGTTTCAAGCAGGGTCAGAAGGGATCTTTTTACAATGGGAACACTTCCTTCGGGAAGAATCTGGGGGAGAGACGCCGGGGTTTATTTCACTTTGTAGCAGTGTTAAAACAATGCCCAATCCTCCTTCATGCTCTGGGGGGACCTACTCGCCCCAAGATAACTCTAACAGAGCTTCTCAGACGAGCCGACTGGCCTGCATGCAGCACTGCGAGAAGAGGGCTATGCTGCTTCCGGTTCAGGAGGGGCATGGGCAGCGCTGCCCTAGCCGTGTGGCTGTGCCCTGAAGGACATGTGCTTCTGCAAGAATGACAGAATATCAGTGAACTGGAAAGATATATGCGAAGGCTGCTGTCAGCTCTTTTAACTGTGCAATTTGGTATAAAATTTAGGGAGCCGCAGCATGAATCAGAGGCTGGAACTTGCCCTAAAAGTTGCACAAAAGGTTCTTTTACTAAAGACAGATTGTGCCACTCCACGCTGAAAAATGGTAATTTAATTTGAAAGCCCTGCTCTGCATTCTTTTCACCTGATCTCAGTTGGTGACAAGCCATAACATTTCTCCTTGGTCTACTGGCGCTCAATAGATGAGAATTTCCTAACTTCATGAAATGATTACAAGAACTTGGAATGTATATGATGAGCCCGGCTTCTGAGATGCTGCTCGTTCAGGTGCCTATGTAAGAGGCTTTGTGAGCTGATTGAAGGAGAGATTGCCTAGGTAATTATTAGTTGAGGGGAAGGTTAATAAAATACAAGGCTTTATGTTAAAATTCAATTAAAGAACAAATAATGGCATGTGTGAGAGGGCAGGCTGTTACAGCTTGCCACAGTGCATATATATGCATTGCATAAGGCTCAACACTTCCAACAGTGTTGAAAGAGACGTGCCACGCTTCCTTAGCTGTTGACCCTTTCCTTTTTCTTTTTTTCCTATAACTTTCATCTTGAACAAAAGGAGTGGAATCCAACAGGTTTTGGTTTCTAAAGGCTTTACCTCTGTCCCAGCTACAAAATCCTTTTCCAGCAGCAAACCATAGAGTAAACCAAACTAATTGTATTTTCATCAAAGATTATTGTATGAATAACCCTCCCTAGAAAATTGTGCCCTGTTCATGGTTATTTTTGAGAACCAGTGCAAAACAGTGTGAAACATTGGCCAATCTGTAGGCTGTTCCTTCTATTCCTTTTCCCCACATGCTGGCTGGACGTGGCTTTGAAAAGTGACCAGTGAATGAAGGTAACTAGAGTAGGCTGGGATCTTTAGATTCCTCAAAAAAACTATTGTTTTCCTTCATTAAGCAGTGTCTTAGCTTTGCTGAAACTTGGTCCTGTTATGTCTCCATTGAGACACTCAAAGTCTCCAGTCAGAGTTGAACTGGCTTTAGTTTTTAGTGGAATAGGAGGCACTGCACAGAGGTGGTATCTGTCTACATCAGTGGGTTTTGGCTCAGACCTGAAACAGGTATCTAGGATGCTTAGCAGGTTTCACCCACGGATCTCAAAGTACCTCATTTACTCAATTATAAGATGAGGTTTTGAACATGGGGAAAATCAGGCCTCACCTTGTAATCACATGCGACTTACCTGAAATCAAAAAATGCACAGGGAGGAGCAAGGTTAGTAAGGACCCAGAGTGGCCAGGTACCCAGCATGTCACCAGCCAGCACAGGGCACCCAGGCTCCCGTCAGTATGCAACTATCCTCATTTTACCACCAAAACATTGGCAAGAGCAAAGTTAACTGATTTGCCCAGTGTCTTTTTTAATGGCAGTTGCAAAGCTCAAGTAGCCTCATTTTCTCTGACTCTCAGTCTGGTGACCTGTCTACTCAACTGTAGGACTTTGTTTGTGCTGGCCCTGATCCCACAAAGGCTCTAAGCCTTGTGAAGGGTCCCGTTGACCTCTGTGGGATACTGAAAGCAAAGCACATGTTTAAGGGCTTTGATGAAAGGTACAATCTGCTTGGTACTTCATGGTATCAAGAGAGCAATTTTCAGAAGATGTTTTGAATGTCACATGCTTTTCTGTACCTGTTTAAGGTTAAAGAAATGGGGATGAAGGGTGGCCAGTGCAGGGTCCCTCCAAGCTGCTGCCTGCCAGCATTTGCCCACTTGCCCACTTGCTTCAGCACCTCCTGGCCAGAAACCCCACATGCGGCTTGAAATGACCTGGCAGATGCCAGGCAGACATCATTCCCACAGTGCACGCGGCTTCTGGCCACCACATGCTGAGTTGCTCTGAGTTGCTGCTCAAGCAGCAGGTAGTGGAGCAACCTGGGACACTAAAAGGGACCTGGCCAGGTTGCCAGCATGTAACAAGTTGCTCTAGCACCCGCCGCTGGGGCAGCAGCTCAGAGTGACTCAGCATGTGCTGGCCAGAAACCCTGCACACTGTGGGGATGGTGCCTGGCTGGCAGAGCCAGCTGTAGAGGTGGACCCTCCGGCCGTGGGTGCTGGAGCAACTCATCACATGCTGGCAACCTGGCTGGGTCCCTTGCTGGGTGCCAGGTTGTTCCAGTGCCTACCACTGGGGCAGCAGCTCAGAGTAACTCAGCACGTGCTGGCCAGAAAGCCCCACATCCTGCGGGGACGGTGCTTGTCCAGTGCTTGCTGGGTCATTTCGAGATGCATGCAAGGAACCTGGTCAACGCATGTTGAGTTGCCTTGGCACCTGCCGGCCAGGCAGCAGCTGGGAGCGATTTGATCGCCCGCCTGCCAGGCGCCTAGCATGCTGTGGGGAGGGGCTGGCGAGGGACACAGCAGGGAGGGGACCACACAGGCCGGCCAGCCTGCAGGGAGGAAGGACCCTTGCCAGCACACAGCAGGGAAGGACCCTGAGGGGCTAGCCACTAGGCACCCTGCATGCTGCAGGGAGGGACCTGACTGCAGTGACAAGGGGCTCAGCATGCAGCAAGGGATCTAATTCATGGGGAGGCTCCAGGCAGCAGTAGAGAGGGATCCAGCATGCAGTGAGACTCCTAGCAGTGGCAGCAAGCAGTTTAGCACATGGCAAGGAACCCAGCATGAGGTGAGGCACCCAGCATGCATTGATGAGAGACCTGGCAGCAATGATAAGGGACCCAGAAGATGCATGCTGATGAGGGATTTAGCACACGACAAGGAACCCAGAAATGGTGATGGGGGACCCAGCATGGGCATGCCAGTGAGGGATCTAGCACACAGCAAGGCTCTAGGCAGCAAGGGAACCAGCATATGACAAGGCACCCGACAGCAGCAAGGCAAGTGGCAGCAAGGCACTCAGTGGAGGGAGGGCCGGTGGCAGGGGAGCATCCAGTGGAGTAGCAGAGAAAGCAGCCGATTACAGGGAAGGATCACCATAGACTGGCCAAAATTTTAAACCAAAAAAACCCATGGTACATTCTGTGGAGTGAGAGATGGCAGAGAAACCCCAATGACAGATCATGTAGAAAAAGGAGATAGTAGCAGTACAAATGTGAATATACCAAAAGGAATGAGGTTCAAAGGCGATACAAACTTTAAAATTAAGGTTATAAATTATGCTGAAAATACAAATAATTGTGAGGCAAGAAGTAAGTATAATGTTACTGAAATGAATGTGAATTGATGGAGACAATTAAAAGAAAAACTTGAGAATGCTTAGTGAACATGGAGAACATTTGGGGGTCCAAACCAAGGTTGCTTTCTTGAAATCAATAAGCAAGTTCCCAAGTATGGGTTCAAGAAAAAAGTAAGGGGAGAATGTCAATCACCTGTGAAGTGCTTCTACTCAAGGCATTAGAAATAGCGAAGGAATTGAACACCCCCCTTCAATAATTCAAAGCAAGTAGCTTGTGATGTATCTGAATGAGGGGACATAGTGGCTTAGCCAGGAGTTGAAGAACATTGCTTCCCCAAAAGTTATCATCAGACTGCAGCGAAAAACTTGTTGAATTCTAGCAGTACATTATTGGGCTACACAAAATTCATGATTACCTGCTAGGCTAGATAGGTAATGCTGTTGAGACTCCAGTCTATTTTGGCATGTTGAACAATGTCACCATCCACAAGAAATGTGCAAAATCCATAATTATGAGAAATACAGGAAATGAAAAATTGTGAATTACAGTGATGCTAGCAGTATTGGCAGATGAGAGAAAATTGCTAGTCTTTGTGATTTTGAAATGCAAAATTCTGCCAGAAGAATAGCCACCCAGGAATAGTGGTTAGGTGCCAGGAACAAGGATGGCTGTCGTGTGAACTGATGAATGACTAGTTAGATGCTGTGTGGGAATGGAGACCTGGGTCACTGCTAAGAAAAATAGGAGTGTTAGTGCTAGATTCATTCAGAGGGCATTCAACAGCAGATGGGAAAGCAAAAATTCAGCCAATGAATTGTGATCTTGTAGTCATAACTACTGGTATGAGAACTCAGTTTCAGGTACTGGATGTCATAATGAACAAGCCCTTTAGGGACCATTTACGGCCTCAGTACTCAGACTGAATCTTGGCAGGAAACCATGTGCTTACACCTGGTGGGAAGATTAAGAAGCCAACCACAGCACTGCTTTGCCAATGGGTTCTGGCTTCTTGGGACAGGATATCTTCAGAATCCATTATTAAGGCTTCAAGAAATGCTCTATGTCCAATGCCATGGATGGAACTGAAGATAATGTTTTGTGGGAAGATGAGGGATAAGATGAGAACAGTGAAAAACGTGAGAGTGAGGATGCACGTAAAAGTGACCTGTCCCAAGTTGTAGGATCTAAGAAAGGAGTGGCACTTACCAGGTTCTGGCCAGAACCTAATATAAATTAAGTTAATGTTTGGATTGAATTGAAGCTAGTGTTGAATTTATGACTTACTGGCATTGTTCAAGGTTTTGTTGGTATGTCTTTTTATTAAAAAAATAAATACATAATTTTTTTAAATTACCAAATAATTTTTTTTCCTTGTGTGGAATCTAATTACTGGGGGGAGTCGTCTCAAATTAAAGATCATCTTAGATTTGAGTAAATATGGTATTTAAGAAAGGTGGATCCCTCCATTCTTTGACCCACAATGCAATTCTGTACTTTGGCAGAGAGGAGAACAGGCCTTTTCCCTAGGTTAGGAGGTCCCTTATCAGAGAAGGATCATGACATTCTCTGTGACTTGTGCGCTCCCGTATGTGGGAGCAAAGAAACTTTCCATCCTTGAGGGTCTCACCTAGGGTAAAGTTACTCTGCGAAGTCCAGGCATTCTCAACACTTTTCTTGGGACTTCAGATTCAGTTGTGGCTCTTCACACGCTCATGATGCACTTCACCAGGGCAGAAGAGCTCTTTGAGTTAAAGCAGGGGGTCTCCACCTTTTACTTTTTGAATCTCCCCCCCATCCCCCCCAACCTGCTATAAAAAGTCCATGGCCCACCTGTGGCGCAACTGCCTGGCTCCCAGCCCTGTCTGCCTGGCTGCAAGTGCAGCAGGTGAGGCTCGGCGGTGGGGGGAGACCTGGGGCCCCACTCACCTGAGCAGCAACGTAGAGCCTCACCTGCCTGCCCCCAGTGCTGCCCAAAAGACGGAGGCTGTGGGCCCAGGCAGGGCAGGGGAGGCCTGCCCCTTCCTCGGGACTCACCTGAGCCCTGAGGGAGCCAAGGTGGCTCCTCTTTCCCGCTGGGCTGGGCTGGCCCAGGTGGAGCCCCCGAAACCTGGTAGTGGCCCCCCAGGGCCTGTGGACCCCTGATTGAGAACTGCTGAGCTAAAGGGCATTTGGCATAAGAGTAAATGGTATATAAGCTATCCCCAAATAAACTTAGGAAGGAAGTTTAAAATAATTCTAGCCATTGGAGCAAGGAGTTCCTAGAATAGCCTGTCAGGAAGTATAGACGCCTAACTAGCTTTCAGATGGAGTTTGCTAAAACAGCTCATGTAAGATAGTTCTCTTAAATAGCAGGGGATGGGACTTAATGGGCCATGAGATTCTTTCAGTGTCTTGGAGGCTGTGCAGCCTATGGGGAAAGCCCCATCTCCAACCAGGAATTCAGAAAGTCGGTCTCCGATTAAAAGTCAACTATCTTTGTTTAGAGGAAACCCATTTGGGGTGGGGGGAAAGGAGTGGTTGTTTGGGGACTTGACGTTTCAGAAGAAAATTAGAGGAGTGAGAAATGGCAGCTGAGGTGAGATTCAGGCCTGGACATAAACCTTGGGGGGAAGCGGGGAGGCTCAGGTCATTATGTTTGCTCTCTAGATTGATAGATTTGGGGAGCTTTCAGGTAATGTATTCATAATATTAGGCAGTTTTATCCGATCTCTTCCTGCCAGCTCTCTAACTACACTTCCTACGAGCCAAATACTTTCCTTGTCAGGAGGGAGAGACGCAGTAACATATTAATGGGTTTCTTGCCACAAGGGCAGTAACATTTACATATCTTTTTACTTTCAAATCTGCGTCACAAATCTGGCTCTGAGCATTTCTATCTTTCCACTTCTATTGTTATGTATTTGTACATTTGTGTTCATTCCAAATGTGTTTTGTTCTGCCTTTTCTACACAGAACAAGCTTCCTAAGCCTTTCTGTATCAGCAGTTGCTTTGAGTATCTCACTAAATGCAAATTGAGAAGCCTAGATAATAGACCAAACAGGGCAAATATCACTCAAGCATTTCTTTCATACAGCACAGTGGGCTGAGTCACTGTCAGGAGCACCAAGGTTTCAGTTGAGCACAGATTAGCTTTCAGATCATGCAATTCAGATTCATTAAAATGCTGAGGATTGCTCCAGGTAAATATTTTGTCCTTTCTTAATAACACACAGTGGGATTTTCAGAAGGGCTCCTCATTAGCTTAACTTGGCTTTCACTGAAGTTGGCCAACATTGCCTGCTTTTGAAAATCCCACCAAGGTAAAAGGAAATGCTAGTGGTTATGCAGGAATGCAGCCAGGTCTTCAGACACAGGGGTGAACGGTGTGTGTGTGTGTATGCATATGTATACGTTAATGTTACTGAAATCAATGCACCGTGATGGCTTTGTCTTACTTGGCCAGCTCTGAGGCTCTAAATAGACTTTTTATTTGTCCCAGGAGAAGTATTTTGTCCTGCAACCCTATAGACATACAAGCCATCTGTCCAGTTCCAGGTCCCATCAAAGTGTGTGGGGTAAAATGTGCTGTCACTTTTCCCTGGGACTTTGTGGTGTCCCTCTGTAAGGTTGTTGTGGGTCATGGCCTAACAACTGGCCAGGCTGTGTGCTCTCGCTGGCCACCCGATGGAGAAGTAGCAATGCTAGTTGGAATGGCTTTGTGTGTAACTGCTTGCGCTGCCCCTTGTTGATCTGGGACAGTTGGCACCAGGTCAAGTGTGACCTCTCTGTATAGCCTGGTAGTGACTGACAGGAGAAGATGTGGTATGTTTAGGAACGATTGGTCAGGGCAGGGTGAATTCTTCAAGATAGTGATGTGACTACAGAGAGGTGTGAAAGGAAAGAGATGAAAAATGGGAGGTATTATCACTGGCCATTATTTCTGAAAACTTCTGGCCATCAGGAGACATCCAGGATGATTGGAAAAGGGCAAATATAGTACCCATATTTAGGAAAGGGAAGAAAGAGGATCCAGGGAACTACAAACCAGTCAGCCTCACATTGGTCCCCGGAAAAATCATAGAGCAGATCCTCAAGGAATCCATTTCTAAACACTTGGAGGAGAAGAGAGTGATCAGGAACAGTCTGCACGGATTCAAGAGTAAGACATGCCTGACCGACCTGATTGCCTTCTGTGATGAGATGACTGGCTCTGTGGATGTGGGGAAAACAATGGATGTGATATACCTTGACATTAGCAAAGCTTTTGATACAGTCACCCACACCATTCTTTCAAGCAAGCGGAGGTAATAGGATCTGGATGAATGGACTGTAAGGTGGATAGAAGGCTGGCTGGATCTTCTGGCTCAATGGATCAGTGGCTCGAGGTCTAGTCATCAGCTGGCATCAAGTGGAGTGCCCCAGGGGTCAGTCCTGGGGCTGGTTTTGTTCTATATCTTCATTAATGATCTGGAAGATGGCACAAGGTGCACCCTCAGCAAGTTAATTGATGACACCAAGCTGGGGGTTGGGAGGGTAGGGCTAAGATTCAGAGTGACCTAGACAAATTGGAGGATTGGACCAAAAGAAATCTCATGAGGTTCAACAAAGACAAATGCAAAGTCTTGCACTTAGGACAGAACAATCCCATGCACCAGCACAGGCTAGGGACCAATTGGCTAAGCAGCAGCTCTGCAGAAAAGGACCTGGGGATGACAGTGGATAATAAGCTGGATATGAGTGAGCAGTGTGCTTTTGTTGCCAGGAAGGCTAATGGCATACTGGGCTGCATTAATAGAAGAGTTGCCAGAAGATTGAGGGAGGTAATTATTCCCCTCTGTTAGGCACAGGTGAGGTAACATTTAGTGTCTTGTGTCCAGTTTTGCTCCCTGCCCCTCCCTGCCCACCCCCCCCCCCAACACACACACTCAGAAAGGATGTGGACAAATTGGAGAGAGTGCAGTGGGGGGCAATGACAATGGTTGAGGGACTGGAGCACATGACTTACTCTGTTCTCATTAAAAAACTGGGGGACTGTGGTGTCAACACCCACACAGTCAATTGGGTCGCCAACTGGCTGGAGGGCCGCACCCAGAGGGTGGTAGTGGATGGGTCCTTCTCAACCTGGAGGGATGTGGGCAGTGGGGTCCCCCAGGGCTCGGTCCTCGGGCCCGCACTGTTCAACATCTTCATCAGTGACTTGGACAAGGGGCTAAAAAGCACCCTGTTCAAATTTGCTGATGACACTAGGATGTGGGGGGATGTGGGCACGCTAGAAAGGAGGAATAGGCTACAATCGGACCTAGACAGGTTACAGGGGCGGGTGGATGAGAACAGGATGGGATTCAGGACTGACAAGTGCAAGGTGCTGCACCTGGGGAGGAAGAACCAGCAGCATACCTACAGGCTGGGGAACTCCCTTCTTGTCAATGCAGAGGCAGAAAAGGATCTTGGAGTCATCATTGATGCCAAGATGAACATGGGCCGGCAGTGTGGGGATGCAGTCAGGAAGGCCAACCGCACCTTGTCATGCATCCACAGATGCATCTCAAGCAGATCCAAGGAGGTGATAGTTCCCCTCTATGTGGCACTGGTCAGGCCACAGCTGGAGTACTGCGTCCAGTCCTGGGCGCCACACTTCAAGAGGGATGTGAAGAACATGGAGAGGGTCCAGAGGAGGCCACTCGCATGATCAGGGGACAACAGGGCAGGCCCTATGAGGAAAGGCTACGGGACCTGAACCTGTTCAGCCTCCACAAGAGAAGGCCGAGGAGGGATCTAGTGGCCTGTTACAAACTAGTCAGGGGGGACCAGCAGGCACTGGGGGAGTCACTGTTCCCCCAAGCACCACCAGGCGTGACCAGGAATAACGGTCACAAGCTGGCAGAGGGTAGATTCAGACTAGACATCAGGAGGTGCTACTTCACGGTCAGGGCGGCTAGGATCTGGAACCAACTTCCAAGAGAAGTGGTGCTGGCTCCTACCCTGCGGGTATTTAAAAGGAGGCTGGATGAACACCTTGCCAGGGTCGTTTGACCCCAGTGCTCTTTCCTGCCATGGCAGGGGGTCGGACTTGATGATCTGCTCAGGTCCCTTCCGACCCTAGAAACTATGAAACTATAAACTATGACTTCTGAGGAAAGCCTAGGGGAACTGGGCTTATTTAGTCTAGAGAAAAGACTGATGGGGGATTTGATAGCAGCCTTCAACTGTGGACAGTTTTTTGGGAGAGTCCAGTGGAGGGCAACAAAAATGGTTATTGGGCTGGGGAACATGATTTTGGAGGGGAGGTGAAGGAATTGGGCTTACTTAGTGCAGAGAAGAGAAGACTGAGAGGAGATTTAATATCAGCCTTCAACTACCTGAAGTAGGGTTCAAAAGAGGATGGAGCTGGACTGTTCTCAGTGGCGGTAGATATCAGAACAAAGAGAAGTCATCTCAAGTTTCAACAAGGGAAGTTTAGGTTGGATATTAGGAAAAACTCTCTCGCTAGGAGGGTGGTGAAGGACTGGAAGGGGTTACCCAGAGAGGTGGTGGAATCTCCATCCTTGGGGGTTTTTAAGGCCTGGTTTGACAAAGCCTTGCTGGGATGATCTGGTTGGGGATGGTCCTGTTTTGATCAGGGCGTTGAACTAAATGACCTCCTGAGGTCCCTTCTAACCCTCATTTTCTATGATTCTAGGTAGGAGGGAGTGGCATGGGTGCACTTGCTTTTGTCCCATGTTGCATGTTTTGAAGTAGAGAGGATCAGAAAGCTGATTGTCTTCTCTCCGCAGTACGAGGACAGGCAAGACTATTCCTAGCACGCTCTGTGAGAAAAACACGATGGAGAGCATGCCTGACTGGGAGCTGAGATCTGGGAGCCATTCTGCTGCTCACTGCCTGTGTCAGAAGCTTTGAAAACACAGTGTAACATAGGATAGCTTTTCTGGCAGATTTATGTTACGCAGTGAAAACTATCTGATATTGTATCTACTTTGCACTGAGGATAAAGTGGTCTTATTATATCCTCTAATCTTACTTGTGCTTTCTCTTGACATATTTTTATAATCCTTGGACTAAAAGATGTTGTGATATAAAGGATTCATCCAACAAAGAAGTCCAGATTTTGAAGCACTACGAATCATGCCAGGCCTTTGCTGTTCCTCTTTACACACTAATCTAATGCTACGCAGCGCAGTTTATTTTAGATGAAAGTGGCAAGACACGTGAGAACAACTGGAGTTAAACCAAAACTATCTTTGGCATGTGTAATCAGTGGGATTTCCATGTAGTTCTGCCCAAAGATTATATATGATTAAAATATATTCAAAGAATATTGACATGACAACATCAAACGCTCAAAAATAAGCACCTGTCAGAATTAAGTTTTTCTTTCTGTGCAACTTCAATTCAGCTCCCTTGGGTGTTGGAAACAATCTTCAGTTACATAATGATACCCTCTGTACTTCCACAGGACCTCTGCCTCATTCAGTGCGCAGCATGGCTGGTGCTTTTTGAACAGGCTGCTGTTCAGTGGTCCCATGGTGGGTGGGACTCGGCCTTATTCACCACAGATTGATTTGTTCAACCCTTCTCTGAAGACCGAATTCTTGATTTTTATCATGGACTCCTACGTGGTATCTGAATCCTTCCTCAACATGAATGAATGCATTTTCATGATGCTTCTGTGAAGTGAGGGGGTGCCTGTTCAAAACTGTGTAGAACAACTCTCATGGACTCTTCTGGCATTTTTGTAAACCAGATCACAGCAGTCTCAGCCTGGGTACTGGAAGCAGGTGGCAGGCTACTGAGTTCTGCAGGTGGGTTTTGCTCCCTCAGCCCCATAACCAGCAACTTTCAAATAAAATGTAGACTTTAAGCAAAAAACAAGCAAAGTAATAAAAAACAAATCAAAACCCTTCTGCCCTTTCCTGCATTAGCCGGGGAGCTTTGGCTCTGGCTCCGGGACAGCAGCTTGGCCCACCCTTATAGTCAGCTGTTCTGCTCACAGCTTTCTTTCTCCTCTTCCGCTTACTCTTCTAGGAGCCTTTTCAAAATCCAAATGGGACACTCCCCATCTACCCAAATGCCCCGCACCTGGACTCTCAACAGGGCTGAGTGCTCTGTCTTAAAGGGAAAGGCTTCTCTGTTAAAGAACTTGTTCTCAGTCATATTCAGCACATGCCTTTTAAAGTCCTGAACAAATAAGGCCAAGGTCCTTAAGACAATATATAACCCTGATTCACCCCTCTGCATAGTCCATCCCATTCACTGGATAAGACAAGGTTCTATGGAAAAAGGGGCAGATATTCATGTCATTGAAGACTTCACCATGTATTATGCGTGTTTAGGTTTTATGGGGTCATGCTAGTTCTTTCATTTTGGTCTTTTGAGTGCTTGATTTTGCAACTTTAATGCTTTTTTAATGTAGCTGGTATGCAAGTTCCTATTTTGTTTTCAAAAGAAAATAGGAAAAAAACAGAAATTCTGTCATGTGGCACCTGACTCCCACCTGTGCCATCAGCCGTGTGAGAGCTGTTTGTACCCCAATGCAGTTGTCTTTCACTCAAGCTAACTTCAGTAGTAGGTTGCTGTCCTCTGAAAGCCAGGCACTGTGGGTGGACGAGGCATGCGTTTTGCTAGTCACCTTCACTGGTCTTTGATGTCAGAAGAACATGGAGATTTGGGAACCCTGGGTTCTCTTTCAGTTCAGAGGGAGCATGCTGTCTTGGTACAGGTTGGCCCACCAAGTCTCACTCCTTTTGCACTGTCTCTTCCTGTCCTTTCTACTCTCAATGGTACCCCCGACCTTCTTTTGCCTTTTTGGTCTAGTGTTCTCCAAACCTCAGCTCCGGTGCCCTGACTCATCGTGGCTCCCTGTCCTGGTCTCCACCGCCCCTTGCTTCTTGGCTCTTGCAGCTCACCCCTCCATATTCTGGTTCATTGCTTATTCTTCCTTCTTCACACTGCCCACATGCCAATGGGAAGCACCATCTTCTCTGTGGTTTCTGTCTTCCTGCTTCCAGTTTCTGTGCCCAGTTCCAATGCTCCGGGCAGAGCAATTTCAGCCTTGGGATGGAGAATGCTCAGGACCAGCAAAAACTTTAGGGAACTGTAAGGCATGGGCAGACCTGCAATTATATCTTTTTAGAGGGGGTGGAGGAGTTTAGAGGAAAGGCTGAAATAACTGGGATTATTTTAGTTGGGAGAAGAGAGGACTCAGGTGGGATTTGCTAACAGTCATCTAATACCTGAAGGGTAGTTATAAAGAGGATGGACTGGTCTCCATGGCCACAGGGGACAGCACTGAGACAACAATTTCAGACTTACAGCAGGGAAAATTTAAGTTGGAAATTTGGAAGAACTTCCTGGCTATGAGGATGATCAAGCGCTGGAGCACATTATCCAAAGAGGGTGGGGAATCTCTATTCTTGGAAATGTTCAAGAGCAGGTTAGTTAGACACTTGACTAGGATGTTTTAGTAGGGGATGATACTGCCTTGAACAGTGGGCTGCACCAGGTGACCTCCTGAGGTCCCTTCCAGCCCTGTTTTCCTATGAGTCTAAAGGTATATGTCAGCTGAATCCACAGTAAATGTTTCATCTGTCCTCTCTGAACCTAGAATAAGCAAAACCACAATTAGCTGAATGAAAGGGGATAAATTACTCCAGCAACTTCACTTACTGCAGGTGAGGAGCAAGCAGACAAAACATACCGTGGCTTCAATGGCAAAATTGTAAGTGCCTGGCCCTTACTGTGGTTCAACTCTCTCAGCTGTCCATGCCTTTTAGTATAGACTTCAATAGTTCAGTAATTAATATACACAAATGGAGATTTTTTTTTTCCAGGAGTTTGTGACTTGAGCAGATTTGGGCAAATTTCAACCCCCCACTAACAAAACGTGAATCCAAGACTTGTGTTAATGCCTCTCCGTGGAAAAGTCGTTTACGGTGAATTAAAACACGTTCTTGGGAGCAGCTGAATGATTGTTGCTGAAAGCTGTCTCCCCAGCAGTTGCCAGTCATAAACAACAGGGTCTTACAGAGAAGCTGTTGGGTGACCTGAGCAAAGAGTGCTCCTCCCTGCACTGAAAAAAGACAAGCGGGGGCCGTGCAACATGGCTGAGCACTGATGTTCGGCAGGTTCCTGCTGTTAGTTCCCCAATTGGGGAGGGGGCATTGGGGCAGGACGGCAGGGCGGGAAAAATATTTTTAATCCATTTTTGTCCGCGCGTGCCTTAAGGGGTTTTGTTCTTCTGTTTGTGTCACAGTGCCACCCAAAAACCAGTCATGCGTTAGGACCACTCCACATCCTTGCCTGGTTAATCTGCTGGTGTGCAGAAAGCAATCCCTATCAAGCTGACTAGTGTGGCTTCATTGTTTCCCCATGCTCCATTTTCCTGTATCTGTTTCTTGTCTTATGCATAATCATAAATTCTTTGGGGTAGAAACCAGTTTCATGATCTGCGGTTGTACAGTGCCCAGCACATGGGGCTCTTGTCCATGACTAGAGCTTCTTGGTACAGACAAATGATATTTTTTTCCACCCCAGCAATTAATAACTGTACCAAAAACCTGTCTCCATCAACCCTGTACTGTTTGCAAGTTCACATAGGCTTTGCTCTTTTGTTTCATGTTTAAAAAAAAAATCAGGGATAATTTCTTAAAAAGGAGAGAGGGGCATGGTCTCTTTTTTGTCCAGAAGCTAAATAGAGCAGTTACTCAGAATATAGGAGTGGAGGTCTTATGCTCTCCTCAGATGATTTGAACTCACATGCCTTGCCTCTTCTAGGACACTTCTCTGAATGCTGAGCTCAGGGTTGCTCTCAGGTGGGAGCCATACTCCCTCCCTCCTGTTTGAAGCCATGCCATTTTCTGTACAAATAATTTCAACCTCCGTTGGAGTAGAGAATGCACAGACCTGTGACGGTGGCCTGACCGCCGGGGTAGGGACTTCTTTCTGCTCGCTGCACTGGTAAATCTTTAAGTATTTTATGCAAAGTCAAACCTCTCTGCTAGGAGGGACTGAGAGCTCCCTTCTATTGGATACCCACTAGTTGGGTTCATAGGGCACTTGCCTGAGACGTGGCACATATGGGAGCTATCCCTGCCCTAACTGGGCAGGGAATGGATGTATTGTTTTGGGATGAATTAAATCACTTATATTCCACCCCTCTTCAGTTTCTGGTTTCCAAGTGGAAAAAATGAAAATTTTAAATTCGGTTTGATCAGACCCCTCCCAAATCAATGTATTTGCACAGCACTGTCCAGAGGACGGTGGAAATATAAACAGCAATCTTTTGCTACCAGCTGCACAGTGACACTCTCCCTTAGTCCAGGATTCTTTTTCCAAGCTTGGAGCACCCTTCCCTCTGTGCCAGAAGAAAATCTGACTATGCTTCTTGGCCTTCTTCATCCTAACGGTGTTGTTTGTAGCATGAATTATAGTACGGACCGACATTTGCAGGTGAAATAAAATAGCTGCCAAAATATGTTTGAGGTACGCCAGGAATTCAATTCTCCATTGTGCAAAGTGCAAGGCATTTGTGGAAAATGGGTTTACTCATCTTGTGTCTTGTTCACATTGGTGTACATGATCCCAGAGGCACAGCTATCAAATTTGCTGCTTGGGGCAGAGATGCCAGAGAGCAGGGTAGGACGTGAGAAGGGGCTGAATGCTGAGTACAGAGAATTTTACCAGAAACATAGATTAGATGTTGCATTTGTCCCTGGATACGTTGTGCCTGTATTTACCCCAGACCAAAAGTATCCAAGATTTGGCATGTAAACACACTGCTTATCTAATCAGTGTTTAGAGAGCAGCTGAATGCACCACCACTTTTCTGCCATTGATTCAATGATGAAATCCCAGGTGGACTGTACAGATGTTCTTGGCACTATTCTGGGACAAGCTGTTGTTATCTCTTATTCAGGAAACATTTTTTAGGATTTATCCTGGGACAACAGACACGGATAGCTGTAGGCTTGCACATTGTCCCAGGATATAATGGTTTGTTTCTGCAGCCTTAAAGTCCTTGGCTGATTTTGGCACCCCTCTAAAGCCACTCCTGGGGCTGGTCCCCCAATTACCCACCCCTAATTGCCCTACAGATGCAAGTGGACAGTGGATAATCAAGCTGTAGGACTGATAACTCACAGCACATGCTACCAGCAAATAACTAAGCTTCAGAAAAATTAGGAAAGGACAAGCTTAGCTACTGGCAGTAGGGATTATTCTCTAGAGCCTGCTTACTATAATTGTGTCAGGTCTACTTTCAGCAGTCCCGAGTCTGTGATTTCCACAATCGGTATCTCTTCAAAATAACCAGTAACTGCTTGAACAAGGAAAAATTTCAGGAGGATCAATGCTGGAATGAAAACGCTCAAGCTGAAAAAGCAGAGGAGTATAAACAGCTATTTTTCATGAATACTGCTGTACCCTGCTGAGATTTTTCATTATTCAAGCTGCAGTTGGGCGGGGAGGTTATCTTCAGGATAGCATTTTCAAGAGATTTGTGCATGCTATGACATGATGTGTGCTACATTTTAAATTACATGTTATCAAGAGGATAAGAAATGATTTAATCTCTCCCCCAAATTTAACACCGTATATTCTTGCATATCACCTGCCCTCGAGTAGAATTCATGCCCTGTTTTTTTGAAGCAGCATGGAAGGAAAAAATAACTTTCTTTAGATAAGTACCTGAGGAGCAGCAGCTAGGCAGCCATACTGCTCCTGGCCAGCCCCGTGCACTACATAGGGCTTGCTGAGTGACCCTGTGTGCCAGTTTGGTCCAGTGCACCAGGTCTGGGGACACATGCCAGGTCCAATTCAGCATGTGGGACCATGTTTCCAGACCTGTGAGGATCTGTTTCTCACATATAATATGCACCCCAAGTTTTACTAGCTGTTTTTCTGGGGGAAAAGGTACAGGTTATATGTAAGAAAGTATGGGAATGCTTCTGTTGGCTATTGCAACCTGGGTTGGGTTTGGGCAGAGCTGATGCCAGCATGAGCCGAGGGGGTTACCTTCTCTAACTCGCGTGAAGGAAAGCACTGCATACACTTTGATGTTACAGGAACATTTCACCCAGCAGTCAGTAAACCACAGTCTTCATGTGCTTAGGAAAATACCTGTAGATAGTAGCTGGTATGCTGAGAAAGCTGAGCTGCAGCATCACTGTTTTTACTTTGTATTATAGGAAAAATAGTTGCCTCTGTATTTTGATAGTGGTGGCACACTCTACATTTGTGGAAACAAGGGCTTTCATGTGTCTTGGAGAGGTTAAAGGCCTGAGTTTGAGGGGGAAAATTAAGTGAAAACAATAGCTTCTTACATAAAGTGATTTACTAAGATTGCTTGAAAGATATAAATAGCAAGAAGGAAGAGGATTTGCACAAGGTCATACAGGAAGGTTGTAAACCTTAAGATTTACATGTGGTCTAAGATAAGTGTGGCAGAATGCCGGGCTTGCGATTCCGGCACCGCTTGGGGAGCCGCGGGCTTTACGGAGCAGGCGAGCGCCCAGCTTGTGGGGCGGGATTGGAGGTAGCTTTATAACTGCCTTCGAGGTTCGCCGAGCTGGCGCAAGTAGACCACTTAGAGTAAGTTGTTAGTTTTCTATAACAAGTTTGTAGGGTGTCTGTTGGTTCACGGGGTTCTGGAGCAAGCCCTTGCTTTCCACCGCTGGAACTAGTCCAATGCTGGGTGCGGCTGCCAACTCCTTAAGTCCCAGAACTGGTCAACAGCTCATTGAGATGGGATGTTAGTAGTAGAAGTTATTACAGAGTAGATATAAAGTGAAGTAAAAATTTGTTTTATTCGATCACCTGGCCTCACCCTCTTACGAATAAGAGGGGAGGCCGGCTGGAATGAAGTTGCAGTAAATATAAGTATAGAAAGTGTAGATATGCTGTCTAAGCTGTGAAGAGAGGCAGTCGAGAAGTGGAGTCTCCGATGTTTCTTCAGTTACAGTATGCCGGATACAAAGGGGGTCTGTTGGCCCACAGGGTTCACTAGCAAGCCCTTGCTTTCCACCACTAGAACTAGTCCAATGATGGGTGCGGCTGCCCACTAGTTAGTCCTAGGGCTGGTCAACAAAAGACTGGCTCTATGATTTTCCTGTAGTCAAAAAACAGGTGAAAGTTAAGAGCTGGTGGGTGCCTTGAGTCTAAAACAGTTAAAACCCTAGCTTAGACAGACACGGGGATGCAGTGGTTCAGGCTAGGAAGATCCTGCCTTATGGAGGGGCTTGCCCTAGATCATCTCCTCAGATCCTTTCCAGCCCTGTTGTTCTGTGGTTCCATGATTTTACGAAAGCTTCAGAAATTCAGTTTTCTGAGTTATTATTGCTTGTGACTATCTCTTATGTTACCTCTGTGAGTGAAGGTTTGCAGAGAACATAAGAACTGCCATTTACCGTTGCCCGTTTCACACGGTGGCAGAGAGTGGATGCTGAAAGGGGAGTGAGCAGGGTATGACCAGGGTCCTTTTCACTGCTCCTCTGCCACTTGCAGCCCCAGCATTTAAGGCCTAGGAAGCTCTGATTTAGAGACTGTTCCCCCAGCTCTCATGCTCAGTAGCTACTGCTGCACCTTTCTTCCAAGACTTTGTCCAGTCCCTTTTGGCATCTGGCTAAACCATCAGCTTCCACAACATCTTGTGGCAATGAGCTCCACACTTTAATTATGTGCCGTGTGACAGAGAATGTCCTTATGTTCATTTTAAACTTGCTACCTACTAAAGCTGTGACAGTTGAAAATCAGGCTAAGAATAAGGTACAATTTACAACTATTGATCTTGTTATATCTTTGTCTGGTAGATGGGAGAGGCCTCTTTGAATTTTCTGTGTGTGGACTTATAGGTATTGGCATGATATCATGTATGTGGCCAATGCTGGATAAACACACAATGCATGTTTGTCACCTCATCCTCATTTTTTATTCCTTGTCTGTGTTTTAGTTCAATGAGAAACTGCCCTGATTCTGAAGCAGGCCATTGTGGAGTGAGAGGGTGTCTGAGCTGCAGTGCTACCTCCTGATTACAGCTCATGTAGAAATACCCTCACTGTCTTTAATTTAGCTGATGTGGGTACCAGTGCCTATGTAGTCATAGGAGCATTGCTCCCATGTTGGCTCTGATAGCCTGTAGAAGACCTTAATTATGGTTGCATACGCATGTTTGAATGATCTAGGAAAATTCTCCCAAGTTTGTTTTCCTGGTAGAAAAACATACCTGTAGATGTCTGAACAGGCATTCAAATACCGAGCCCCTGAAGAGTAGAGCACTTGCAGTACTGATGCTGCACAGCCAGGGGAGCCCAGTGCACACATCTCAGTGTGATCTGAGCATGGTTTCTTCCAGAAATTGCCAACTCTTCCTGGAGAAAGAGAGTATCTGCACATGGCCACAGTGACTACACATGCTGAAGCCTGTCCTGCCATGGTGTTGGTGCTGTCAGTACCCGAGCTAGTGAGATTAAAAATAGCTCAAACTTGTTTACGACATTCAGTCATGTCCTTTCATTGCAATGCAGACATAAGCAGATTTCTCTGATTTCATTCACCCCCTCTCCCAATCTTTCTATTGTCCTCAAATCCAAAAGAAGATTAAGTCAGACCACTTTGGACTGAGCAAGCAAAGCGAATTCCTCTCCATGTAATTCTTGGCTCCTGGGAATGATTAGAGTGGCTGTTCTGTACTATTAAAGTATTAAAGTCACTTAGAGTAAGTGTCCCCCGTCTTGTAGTATATGTATCTGCTTTAACTTTACCAAAATGATAAGGCTGAAATTAATTCCACCTTAAAATGGTAGTTAGGTTTAAAAACCAAAATTGGTTAAACATGAGCTATCCAGAAATCTTGCAGTTCAGATTGCAGTAATTTCTGCTGAGTTTCTGTGTGTAGGTCTTCAGCCAAATTCAAAAGAAAGGTGAGGTGGGGCAAGGGTTAAAGATACCACTTCCCAAAATGCAATAGATATGAGAGGTTGGGCAGACAAAGGGATTGAGAGAGAAAGAGAAGCAGAGGTAAAGCTCCCATGGAGGTGTACAAGAGAAGTGGGGCTAAGTGTATGGTAGTATCACCTCTGAGATAACTTTGAGCAGAGTTAAGACATTACTGCCAAATCCTTGACTGCAGATTTCTTGAAGACCTGATTTGCAGATGCAATCACCACCTTCCATCATCTTCAATAGAGCATTGGAAATAGCCACTACTGAAAAGTACAGCTGTAGTTTTTTAAGTTAGGTTTTTCTTAAGTAAAACAAAACCTTTCCCTGCATTGTCCTAACGATCCAAAGTCTTATGCTTAGCTTTTTCATAAGATGGCCAAAAGCCTTGAAACCATTAGTAGTGATGGCAAAAATCCAAATCATCTCTCCACGTGATAGTAGGCATGTTTCAGTGTGTCTTACAGTCTGCTTTTAAATGGTTCAACTTATAGAGCTTCCCAGAAGTGGCCTTTTTTTCAACGAGCATATCAATTAATCCAGCAAAGAGCCATGCACAGCCTCAATCTGCAGAGTAAACTCTCTCTGACGTCAGTGGAAGGTTTATATGTGCGTGCGGGTCCTGAAGAAGTCACAGCCCAAGGAATATAAATTTTGAGAAAATTATCCAGGGTGGGACTAGCAGGAGAGATCATGCTTAGGGGCAATCAACATGGGTTCATTCGAGGCAGGTCCTGTCAGACCAACCCGGTGGCCTTCTGCAACCAGGTCACAGAATCCTTGGATGCAGGTGTTGTGGTGGACGTAGTTTTTCTGGACTTTAGGAAGGCCTTCGACACTGTCTGTCACCCCATCCTCATTAAAAAATTAGGCGACTGTGGTGTCAACACCTACACAGTCAGATGGGTTGCTAACTGGCTGGAGGGCCGCACCCAGAGAGTGGTGGTGGATGGGTCATTTTTGACCTGGAGGGACGTGGGCAGTGGGGTCCCCCCGGGCTCAGTCCTCAGGCCCGCACTGTTCAACATCTTCATCAGCGACTTGGGCGAGGGAGTGAAAAGCACCCTGTTCAAATTTGCAGATGACACTAAGGGAGTGTCATCTGCAAATGTGGGGAGTGTGGGGAGAAGTGGGCACGGTATAATGGGGGGACAGGCTACAACTAGATCTGGACAGGTTACAGGGGTGGGCGGATGAGAACAGGATGGGTTTCAACACTGACAAGTGCAAGGTGCTGCACCTGGGGAGGAAGAACCAGCAGCATACCTACAGGCTGGGGAACTCCCTTCTTGTCAGCGTAGAGGCAGCAAAGGAATCAATAGTGACTCCAAGATCCAAGATGAACATGAGCCGCCAATGTGGGGATGCGGTCAGGAAGGCCAACCACACCTTGTCACATGCATCCATAAATGCATCTCAAGCAGGTCCAAGGAGGTGATCCTCCCCCTCTACGCGACACTGGTTAGGTCGCAGCTGGAGTACTGCGTCCACCGCACTTCAGGAGGGATGTGGACAACATGGAGAGGGTCCAGAGGAGGCCACTCGCATGATCGGGGGCAGCAGGGCAGGCCCTACGAGGAGAGGCTACGGGACCTGAACCTGTTCAGCCTCCATAAGAAAAGGCTGAGCCGGGATGTGGTGGCCATCTATAAACTGGCCAAGGGAGACCAGCAGGCAACGGGAGAGTCCCTGTTCCCCTGAGCACTACTGGGAGTAACAAGGAATGACGGCCATAAGCTAACTGAGAATAGATTCAGGCGAGATATCAGGAGGCGCTACTTCACAGTCGGGGCAGCTAGGATATGGAACCACCTTCCAACAAAAGTGGTGCTCGCTCCTACCCTGGGGGTCTTCAAAAGGAGGCCAGACAATCACCTAGCCGGGGTCATATGACCCCAGCATCCTTTCCTGCCCATGACAGGGGGTGGGACTTAATGACCTGCTCTGGTCCCTTCCAACCCTACCAATGGTGAAACTATGAAATCCTCCATGAAAAATAATAAGGATTTAGTTTGGCACCCTGAACCATGATATGTCTCAGTCTCCCCCAAAACTGAACCAAAACCAAACGCACATCCTGTGCAATTTTTTCTCTAGAATTTTAAAAGACACCAGTATATATAGTGCTCAGTGGAAGTTTTTCCGCAAGGCATGATTTCACCCATGGCGATTAGGCACCATTAAGTGATCTAGCAGCAAACTCAGATTTGGGACTATTTTGTCACACTTCAAGAATTAAAGGTTTCCAAGTCTGTAGTTTCCTTTCTTTCAAGGGAAGACCAGAAGCCCATTGAGGCCCACTGAGATCTTTCCAATGATTTCAGTTTTCTTCTGGGTGCTGATCCCTAAGAAGAGCTTTCTTTAAGCACCAGACTGATGCATTCTTAACATTTAACCAGTTGACGTACTCATGCTTTAATCATGATGCATTTCCCGTCCTTGTGGGAAAACTAATGTTCTTGAAGCCGGGCAGAAGTGTTGTCGATAAGGTGCCATCTGACTTCCCAAGGATTAACATATCTTTCTGTAACAGGGTTGGAGTGTTGTTACAGTGATGATTCAAAAATGTCTGAGGGGCAAAGATATTTGGGCATTGACAGGTGTGGGGAAAAAAAAGAGCACTTTAACAGAAGAGGAAGCATGGTAATTTGACCCAGCTCCCCAGCATCTGTATCGATCAGGCACTTAAGTGGGGCTTTTTGGCACTTTTGTCAAGAGCTGATTCAATTAGCTATTAGATAAAAGCACCAAAAACCACTGCTGAAGCCCCCAATTTATATAGACATCGGGCAAGCCGGGTCAGACTAAAGTGATGCCTCTTCTGGGCGTGCGCTGCGCTAAGCATAGGGGTGTGTTGAGCTAAAAGTAAAGTGCTGTTTGTTTTATTCTCCCCTGTCCCCCCCGCCCCCATATCTATAAGCAGACTTTATTGATATATTTTATTGGATCAATTGTAAACTTGGGAAAGGTATTAGACAAGTTTTGGGGTATCAAATGCCTTTCCTCAGATCTATGTCCTCCCAACTTTACAGTTAGTCCAGTAAAAGATTCCTTGCCTTTTATGTCTTTCAGGTAATTCAGAGATCCAAATGCAAAGTGTCACATCAACGATTGGTTGGGGGTTTTTTGGATACTTCTGGGAGGCTTTCATTCCACACTTGGTATGAATAAAATGCGTCAGACTGCATATGGGGTTTTTCATCTGTCACAGAGGATGTTCTTTATTATTTTTCCATCTTCTGAAGACTGACAACTGAAGACAGTTTAATCAAAATTAATTACACAAAATGAGATGATGCTTTTTGGGCAAGCAAATTATGGAATAATTGGGGTTTTTTTCTTTATTTTGCCTGTAACCGTCAAAAATGAAAAGAGAAAATTGAGCAAATCCTTCTGAAATATTAGCTGATCTCTTCACACTCTTTTCAGCACAAACTTCATTAGGAAGTAGAGTTAGGTACTACACTGCTCAGATGTGTAAGCGGCGACCAGGACTGGCTGTGGTGTGAGGGTGCTCCAGTGCGGGGGCTGCCTGCTGGTGGAGGGGGTATTGTAGCACCCTCATGCCCCAGTCCGCCCCTCTGCAGCACGCTGAGCTGCGGCAGAGCAGCTCTGGGCTGGCAGACTGACCCCCTGGACCACAAGCCAGGCAGGGCTGTGCTGCCCTGGCTTAACCTGCTGCAGATTTTTCTACCCACACCTGGGGGATGTATACATGTAAACGCTGCACTTGGGAGCAATAAACTTTGGCATGAACTGTGCCAGGGTTTATTCAGGTGCACTAATTGAAAGTGTAGATACACCTGAAGTGACCAATCTTTTATCTAATGCTGATTTCCTACTAAATATTATGGCCTGGATTCATGGTTGGTTTAAATGGCATCTTCATTCAGTCTGGCTTAGTTACACTGGCACTGAATTTGGCCCTCTGCTTTTCTGAACTGTCGGCACATCCCTTTCTAACCAAGGATTTCCGAGCACCTTGGTTCATTTGCTGACTTGGTTTAGACCATGTGTTTGGAAACAGGTTTTAGAATTGAAGTAGATGCTGTGAATGAAGCATCTATGTGCACATCATTTGGAGGGGGAGAGCACCAATATTAGAGCAAAGATCCTGTACTGCACAACGGTGCAATGAATGTACAACTGGGTTTGTTGCTTTGGTGGCCCTCACGTGGCCATCGTGAAATGGCACTGGCAGAATTCTGATATCCACGTCCCACGCAAGGATCATTGAAACATCTGCCGCAGGGGTAACTTGTGCAGAATTTGCCTGAGAAATGAGGATAAAAGATCAGTAACAGACTGAGAAAGGGGCAGAGAGGGGCGGTACTAGGAAAGGGAGCAATGGGTGGGTGTGTGTGAGCTCCTTGTGTCCTCTGGACTCCACTCCCCTCCTGGCATGCGTACTCATCATAATGCGTTTTTCAAGCTATATGGTGCTTTGCAGCCACGAACGCTTTCTGAGATTAGAGCAAAGCTGGAAAGCTGTCAGCCACATTGCCTGAAATCCACTCCTCTGCCCCTGGCTTTAAGCCACTAAAACACAATTAAAACAGCATGAATAGCATGAACAGTATAATTCACTGAAACAACAATCACAGTGTTCTACCACAACCTGCCAGTTGTGCCCTCGGGAGGGCTCACAACAGAAGGCAAACCCCACAAATGTTTATACATTCCCCAGGTGTGGGTGGAAAGGTCATAGGACTGGCATGAGCAGCCAGTAATTAGCAGCACAAGCAGATAAATAAAAAAGAGATCAAGGAAGGAAATAAGGGGCAAGCATCAGAAATGGAGACAAAGGACTATTACAAATAATCTAGATCGGGGCATGCAACCCCTGGTACACGTGTCAGAGCATGGTGCGCAAAGGCATTTTGCTTGGCATGCATGCCTCAGGGCAGATGGCGGGGGAGCTGTGAGGGGCCCGATCATTGTTGAGGCAGTGCAGCCCCAGGTATTTTACTTAAAGATTTACCTAAATATTACTTAAGTCATGCGTAAGACAGCAAGACATCTTCCCCATCGTCCACCTCGCGGCGTGCATGCACCTGCCACTGGCAGTGAGGCAGACCAGAGCTCCAACGACCCTGGTGCAGCTGCTTGTAGCCTCCCTGCCATCTCCTGCAAGCAGCCTGGGCTCCATGGCAGGCAGCAGGGGCCTGCCCAGAGCCCAGCACAGCTTTGGCAAGTGGTTACACCAGGGTCTTTGGGCCCCCAGCCCAGCCCAGCCCATTGCTGGCAGTGGGTGCACATGCACCTCAGGGCAGATGGCAGGGAAGGGGCTGGGGCTGCACTGCCACAACCAGGATTGGGCACCTCATAACTCCCTTGTCATTTGCCCCGGCATGCCAACATCTTACAAGTCAAGGTTGCGGGTGTTTTTGGTACTCTGCCCAAACACATTGCCACCCCCTGATTTAGGTCTTTGTTATCCCTTCCTCCTTTTCCAATGCTTTTTACACTACAAAGAGCAGGGCTCAGTAAGACATTAAGGCCAGGTAGAGACATTGCACTTTTCCCGATATAAGTAATCAGAAATTGGTCCATAGCCACAACAGGACAGCAGTTTGGTGCACATAGACTGGTTTAAAAATGGCAGAAGCCAGTCTAAGATTTCACCAGTGGGTGAGTGTGAGTTCTGTTCACTACTGATCTAAACTTTGCCGCTTACAGAAAACCATGCAACTTAGATCGATTCCATCTCAGGCTCTTTAAATGTCTGTACTTAGCCTAAGACCCTCTTGGCATTAGAGGAATTTGCTTCCTCTTGCTAATGCAAATGCACTAAAGCAGTAAAGCAGGAATTCAGCACATGGAAATTGCACCAGAAACTCCCCATTTTACATGAGCGTGGCCTGTCTACGTTAGTGGGGTGTCAGAAATATGTTGGTGCAAATTTCTGTAATGCAGCCTGAGCCTAAATAGCTTTCTAGTCAGAGATGCCCATTAGTCTTTCCTGACACCATGTGGCCTGCCACAGCATCATCAAGAGTTAAATCATGAGTAAGACACCAATGATACAAAGCACATCAGTTTTTTAAAACAGAGAACTGTAATCCCACCCCCCTTTTTTTTGGTTTGTCTTCTGAATTCCAACTGCTCTCTCCCATCCTCAGTGGATTTGACATTTAATTTTTTCCCCACACAAAATTATGGTGAGCTAAGGCAATTTTTGGATCCTGCCGCAGGAGTCTCTGTAGACAGCCACTCTGAGATGGAGCAGTAGTATTTGCATACAACACTGCTTGATGCTGCAGTTCAAGCTTCCCTCAAGTCAATTTGCCAGGTAAAATTCTGTGCCCCATCCACCCCCTGGCACCAGACAAATCATTAATGTGCTTCCCCAGCCCCAGTCCACACATCAGCTGGCGTCCGCAGTATGTCTGCCACCCTGAAGCCACACATCAGTTAACTTTGTAGCCCTTGTCTCCGCTCCAGCCCTACATCTCTCCCTTGCTCTGCCCCTATGCAATCAGTGGAAGCTCTCTACCACCTCCAAACCAATTTCAGCTGAAAAATTCAAGCCAAGTTCCAGGTGCTATAAAGATGGAGGGCAGAAGGGAAGCAGCTGGGAAGAGCTGAGTCGTCTTTCACAGGGCAGGAAGATATAACAGAGTGGTCATGGCTGGCTAGGCTTATTTCTCCTCCCTCCTCTCACCTTCCCCTCTCATGGGGAGTAGTGTTGCTTGCTCGGTGTCTACAGCCACAGCTTCCATCTCCCACGGGAGGTGGGATAACTCTGTTAGCCTCCTGCAGCTGCTGCAGTTGGGGGGTTTTTGTCCCAGGAGGTGGGACATGAGGAAGGCAGCCAATGAGAAGAAGGCTTTTCTCTTTGGCAGGTCTTAAAATTGTTGCACTGCTGTACGGTTGCAAACAAATCGTGTTCTTTTGACAGCCCCCCATATATCAGTGACCCCATTCGGCCAGCAAGGCTTAGCTTTAAATAGGGAAGGAATGCAATCCGTGTTCAGCAAAACCATTACTGTTTACTTACACTTCAATGAATTAGGGGTAGGCTTAAGTTTAAGCACTTAATCACGCGCTTTGCTGAGTCAGGGTATGTGTGGCAACTTCTGCTGTACTAATAGTAATGGAAGAAAGAAAATCCATTTTGAAGGACACCATCAATTTGAAATTCACACTCTGTGTGAAAATTGAATCTCCCTTAATTAGAAATAACACCTAGGATTCCTGTGGCAGAAGGAAATTGTGTGCATAGGAAATTTACTTCATAGCTTTACTTTGCCTTTTAACCGCACTTTGTGTGAGTGCTGTGTCAGTGGGTAGCTCTGTTCCTTGCCTCGTGGATCATTCTGATGATCTGAGCCGCTCATGCTGCCCTCAGGAGAAGCTGTGTTCATCTTCTGCAGCAAGCACTGCAGGAGAGGGATTTTCCAGGAGCATCAGTAAGATTCTTACTGGTCTTGCTGAGTTGGGGCTAAATTCGCTCATTTTCTCAGTGACCTCTGTAACGGATTTAGTGCAGGTAGAAGAATGTTCTTTTGCTGCTTTTCTACCTGTAGCCCCGCCCCCCCTTTACTTCTCAGGTCAGGTCACTTAGGCAGCATTTCCAGGATCACGTTATACTTGCCCGAGTTGGAATAACTTTTCATCCACATTTTTGTCAGCCATGCCCTTCATAGGTGTAGAATCAGCTGTCTTGAACTAGGCTTCCGTAGCAGATTTCAGACACTAAAATGTAGCATACCGCATACCATGGCACAGTACTTGGCATCTCTTTCTTTCATAATTTTAATCAATGTGTTTAGAATGTATTCTCATTCCTCAATCCCCTGCGTTGCACCTGCAGTTAATTTTGGTACCACCCTTGCAAGCCATGGCTCTAACAGACTCTGCTTTAGCAAACATATTAACTCAGAAGCCAGCTAATGGCTTTCAGAGAGCTGTAGGATGCTAGCATAAAAGGCGCCTTAGTAGACGAATTATTACTGAACATGTAATAATCACCTGACCAGCAGTAGAGAAGAGAAAGGGAACTCAAGGGGACTGTGCAAGTTAGAACTATGGGCAATTATACAGTAAGTGCTATATTACTGTCCAAGAAAACCTTCCCATCATCCACCACTGAACTTGGTAAATGCTACAAGCTATTGCTGTATGAGAAGCAGCTTCTGCAGTCTATGAGCCTACAGCCTGTGTCCATTTTGCAGCACTTGGTGTTCAGTTCTAATGTCCTGTTTCTTTGAAAAGGTCATGTGCACTTGGAAAGGCTCTCAAGGAGCATGGATCTGCTTCCCCTCTGCTGGCTGACAGCCTGGCTGCCTGCATTGCTAGAGCTCACCTCATTCGCTCCTCCAGAATTAATAGATGCGTGAAAGAATCCCAATGCCAGATGAGACAATCTGACTGTATGTCTGTCTCAGGTGGTGAGAGAGTCACTAGCTGGAGTCTGATTCAGGGAAAGACTGTTTCTTTCCTCCTTCAAACACAAATGATAAATCTGGTATTATAAATAAATTTACCCTGTAAAGATCTCATACAAAGCAAGCTCCTAGAGAAGCTATCCCAGTCTAGCTGGTGTGGGCTTATCTATCTGATGTCAATAGTTTAACATGGGGCAGAAACAGTTGGGTAGTGGATGATCTCTTACTGCCAGTGGACGTGTTACTTTAAATTCCAATTGCCAAATCAAGAGTGAGAGCTTATTAAGAGGGATAAGGCAAAATTCAGCATTTATTGATTACGTAAATTAGACACAGAGGTTTTGACACACCACTCATATAGACACACACAGATCATCATGCACATTATTACACACAGACACACACAAACACAAAACAACCATTTCATTCAGATACTATAGTTACCAGCAGCAGTTGTTCAATAATAGCACTGGGTGGCGAGCCCAGGCCTTATTGAGAGAAAGATCCTGTAGATAGCAGCTTTGGAGCTGGGTGAACAGATGCATCTGTGCTCCAAAAAAACAGCAGCTGAGAGAGAGACTTGCCCAATTTGGCATTTTCAAAGTCCTCTTGGCATTCTTTGTTTCAGTGCTTTGGAGTTTTCCCATACCCAGCTTCTGTTTTTGTGGTTGTTCTTCATTCATCTTCTGCTTATCTCAGCCCGAAGTCAGTTTGGTCGTCAAAGTTGGTATCTCAGCCTTGGAGTGTCCTTGCTGCCCATCTGGCAGGATGTGTGCAATTCGTCCTCCTCGTTATCTTCTTTGTGCCCTAGGCCTCAAACGGATTCTTCAACCATCCATTAATTAGTTTACTGACTGGTAACTTACATTTGGTGCTTTGTTGCTTACATAAACAGTTAAATCTTCTTGTTCCTGTCTCTATGCCATTCTCTCACCATTCACCCTACACTCATTCAAAAAGGGCATATGGAGTTCATTCACTTATGTCAAGCAAAAGAATACCAAATGGAGTGTTCAGGTTACTTACAGGACAAGACTAACATGGTTACATTTCACTATTATTACACTCTGTTAACATCAGCTACATTAGTTCAGTTCCTGCTACTGATGGAGGGTAGACAACTATTCTTATGCTCCTGGACCTCTACAACATTGAATTCTGACTACAGCTTCCTGTTATCCAGCTGGAGAGAGCTCTCATATTCCAGCCTAATATGCCCAAATGGTTTGACCCCATAATGGAGAAAAGAGACATGATAGGACACTGCACTTCCAACTTCAGAGCACCTTATTTATGGGCAAAAGGGCCTATTCTTTCTCTGGTCCCATTCAACATACATTACTCTAAGTGAACGGAACTGGGTCTTCACTGTCCCATCCTGGTGGCCAGTGGCCTTACTTGTTACACACCTCTTTGTCACCTTCTCTCTAGTATTACAGTATATCTAACAGAGAGACCATCAGCACTGACTGAATGTGGAAGGGGATGTAGAAGATGCAGTGAAGGCTGAAGTATTCAATGCCTCCTTTACTTCAGTCTTCATAAAAAGGTCAACTGTCAGATGTCAGGCACAGGTAACAGCAAAGGTAGTAGTGAGGAAGAAAATCAGTCTTAATTAAAGAAAGACTTAGAGATGGCTAAAACAAGAAGGATAGTTTTTAAATCAGCAGGTCTAGATAAGATTCAACCTCAAGTACTCAAGGAATTGGCTGAAGTAATTGCAGAGCTATTGGTTATCATCTTTTGAGACCTCAAGTAGGTCAGGTAAGATCCCAGTTAACGAGGAAAGGGCAAACGGTGCCCATCCTTAAAAAGGCAAGAAGGAAGGTGCAAGGAATTACAGACCTGCCAGTCTTACCTCAGTACCCAGGACTATACTGGAGCATATAATCAAGCAATGTATTTTTAAGCACCTTGAGGATAACAAGGTAATAATGAACAGCCAACATGTATTTGTCAAAAGCAAATCATGCCTGACCAATCTGATCTCCTTCTATGACAAAGTAAGGGCTTTGTGAATGTGGGCGAGAACAGTGGATGTGATATACCTTGACATTAGCTAGGCTTCTGACAGTGTATCCCATAATATTCTCACTGGAATACAATCCAGTACAATCCAAACAAGGAAATACAATCTAGACAAAACTACTGATAAGTTCAGTGTATAACTATTTGAATCACCTTGATCAAAGATTTGGCTTAATGTCTAACTAGGAGGAGGTAACAAGTAGGGTTTCCCAGGGGTCTGTCTGCAGTTCAGCACTGTTCAGTATTTTCCCAGTGATGTGGAGGATGGAATTAAGTGCATGCTTATTAAATTTGAGGACGATGCCGTGCTGGGTGGGGTAGCAGACATTTTGGAGGATAGAATTGGGATTCAAAATAATCTTGATATTTTGAAGAAGTCATCCAAATTAAATTGGATGAAATTCAGTAGGGAGAAGTGCAATGTTCTGCATTTGTGATGGAAAAATCAAATGCTATAATACAGACTGGAGATTGACTGGCTGGTCTGTAGTACTGCAGAAAAGGACCTGGGGGTTATAGTGGACCATAAGCTGAATCTAAGTCACCAGTGTGCTATTGCTGCAAAAAGACCAAAGGCACAGTGAGCTTCATTAACAGGAATGCCACGTACAAGTCATGAAGAATGATTCTTCTACTGCGTACAGTACTGGTAAGGCTTCACCAGGGGTACTCTTCAGGCATAGCACCTCAGGAAACATATGGAAAAATTGGAAGGAGTCCAGCAAAGATTAATAAAAATGATTAAAGGTCTATAAATTATGCCATATGAGTAAGGATGGAAAGAAATGGGATTATTTAATTTGAAGAAAAGAAGACTGAGAGTGTGATTTAATAATTTTTTCAGATACAAAAAGTTGCTTATAAAGTGATATAGTATTCTCTATGGCCACAGGGATGAGAAGAAGCAACAACCTTGATTTGAAACCAGGGAAATTTAGGTTGGATATTAGAAAGAACTTTCTAACTATAAGGGTGGTTAAAATCTGGTGTAGATTACCTGTGTCTCAACAGCTGGTTGGTCAAATGAATGGATGTAGGCTCTAATGCCGGGGTGGGCAATTATTTCAGGTGGAGCGCCATTTATTGAGTGTTGGCAAGCTGTTTTGGGCCGCATTTCCCCCTCCAGTGCAGGGAAGCAGGAACAGCCCCATGGTCCCAGGCCAGAAGCCTCTGCTAGGTTGTGGGGGCAGGGCCGGGCAGACCTTGTTGCTGGGTCCTGCCACCAGCTTCCTCTGGGTCCTACTGCCCCTGGCTCCTGTCACCTTTGACAGGCAGCTAGGAGCAAATAAATATTAATTTTCTAAAATTTTTAGGGGCCTTGCAGGCTGGATAGAATGGTCTGGTGGGCCAGGACCATATTTTGCCCACCCCTGCTCTCATACTGATCCCGAGAAGCTTGCAAATCATTGGCAAGTCATCATTCAGGGCAGCTAATACATGGGTGTAGCCACCTGTGTCTTACCACCCAGTAGAACAGTAGGGCAGTAGAGTTCTGGTATCAGGGCCAGAGTGGCTGCCTCTAGTTCAAGAGGGGCCAGGACAGGGCTGGAAGCTGTGCATTGTGGGATGCCTGGGCTACTTGTCCTGGGATGCAATCAGATGCACTTCAGAATATCCTAGAACAAAGTTTTAGTGGCTCTTATCCTGAAAACCTTTTGGGGATCTGTTCTGGTACAATGGAAATGGCTGCCTGAACTTTTGCAATTTATCCCTGGAGAAAATGGATTCTCTTGGGACAAATGCAACATTTGTTCATAGCTCTAGGGACATTTTGGAATCTTTATCAAAGGAAGTTTTTAAACACAGGTTGGACAAACATTTGTCTGGGATGGTTTTGGGCATGGAGGATGATTATATGACTGACTGATATCCCTTTTAGTTTGATCTCCCTATAATTCTGTGATTTAGAAAACTCTGACTGGTACAGAATGCTGCAGTATGTCTCTTCTACCAAATGAGACAGTATAAAGACATCATACCAGTTGTTCTTTTTGTCTATTGGCTTCCCATAGTCAAATTCAAAACCTCACTCATATTTTAAAACTTGATGGCCTGGGCCTGGCATACCTAAGAGGCTAATTAAGCGTGAAGGCTTTTATAGACAGTGTCACTACACTGGCACAAGGACATATTAGATTGCAAGGGGAAAGTCTGTCTGTGCAGGGCATGGAGCTTCCCCAGGAGCTCATATGAGAGCATGGAAAGAACTCCCTCAGGAACAAAAAAGCATCAAAAAGTTCTTTGCCTTTGGCCACAAGACTAAGGGATGTTATTTTGACCTGCTTTCTCTAATATACCTGCAGACCAGTGGGTATGTTTAAAGTTAGCACCTAGCACCCTACTTGAGCAAAAGACTACATGGTGCACAAGCTTCTTCCCCTGGGGTGTGGCGGTCATGGCAGTCTCTCATGATCAAGGATGATTGCTCCCATGAGTCAAGTAAAGAGTTGTAAATGAGTCCATTGATGGCTAAGGTGGCCAATCCTAGAGCCACAGGCTCTCTTATAGATACCACAAGTGGTGCTTAACGCGAGGGTCAAACCATAGATTTCTGTCTTGTTTCCTTTCCTTCCATTTCTCTCAGTTTTGTACCTCCAGGGTAAGACAGTTTGCCTCAAAGTAAGAAGTACCTTCTTTCCCAAGGTGTCACCATGTAGCCCTGTCTTGGGCTACTTGTTTCCAATTTGTGATGATTTGTGATGCCAGTGCCCCACTTCTTAATGTTTTCCTTGAGGGCGTCCTTGAAGCGCTTTCTCTGGTCCCTCTGTGTTCTTTGTCTTTGGCTGAATTGGAAGTATAGTAGTTGTTTTGATAACTGCACATCAGACATGTGCACACAATGACCTGTCCACCACAGCTGATGTTGAATAATCAAAGCTTCCATGCCGGTGGTGTTAGCATTGATAAGGATACCAGAATTTGTGCAATGATCCTCCCACTTTATTACAGGGATCTTCCAGAGGTAGTGCTGGTGAAGGCATTCCAAACTATTCAGGTGATACCTGGAGAGGATAAGTGAAAGTACTATCACCACACAAAATATGCTAGTCATCTTCTTGAAGGCACATAGACACTAGGGGTGTGCAAAACGGGCTGTATTTTATTCAGATTTGGATTCAGCCCAAATCAGGGACAGTGGTTCAATTCGTTGATTCAGATCACTGTCCCCAATTTGATTTGGCTGAATCTGAATCTGAAGATTCAGTGCTGATTCAGAGAATCAGTGATTCAACCATAGACATAGCTTTAAATATTTCTTCTACTTACCTCGAGGTACTAGGTATGGCTCATGAATGCTGAGATGCTGGGACGGATGAAGCGTCCCACATAAGTGTTCTTCCGGTCCTCTTCCAGGTCCATTGGGAAGTGCACAGGCCCTCCAGCTTGGTGATCAGCCATGGGGGAACCCCAGGTGCCCTCCCCCCCAGACCCAGGAGGCACCAGTTGCTGAGCCAGTGTGGGAGAGCCAGTATGCTCCACAGTGGTCCGGAAGCGCTTCTGGTCCACTTCTGGGCCTGCTGCCGAGCGCGCTGGATACCCCACTGTGCTTCTGTGGGACACTCCATCTGCCCCAGCATCGCAGCATTCACAAGTTGCCTGCTACCTAGAGGTAGGTAGAAAAAACATTTAAAGCTGTGTCTATGTCCAAATCTCTGAATCTTTCTGAATCTCTCCAAATTGATTCAGAGGGTTCCAGTTTGATTCAGAGAGATTAAAGGGTCTTCTGATTCAATTCGGATTTGGAGATTTGGCCACCAAATTGGGCCCCCCTGCTGAATCTAATCAGGGACTGAAGCTTCACACAGCCCTAAGACACTATAATAACAGTAATAGAAGGACAAATGCAGAGGAATAGGTTATTAATGTAAAGTGAAAAACACTAGTAATGCTTGTCTTGGTCTTAATCATGCAGCAGAAAGATCTGCAGCTTTCTCCAGAAATGTTTTTACACACCAACCCCTGCTGTTGAATTTTATGAGCAGAATCCTGTGGCCACTGAAGTCAGTGGCAAAAAATCCATTAACTTGAGGGGCCTATAATTGGGCCCTTATATAAACCTTAACTTGCTGGTATATTCAGGAGGTTGTTTCTCTTACATGCAAGTTTCCATCCTCAGTCACAGGTCTTTAGTATTAAAGTTGGTTTTAGTACTGCAATGTATTGGCATTTTTGGTAAAAATGCTGAGATTACAAAATGAAAGAGAACTTATGTTTGGCTCAAGTTTTGAGGATATACATTACGCACAACTGAAGATATACATTGTGCATGTGATTCAATAGGAAAAAAATAGTAATTTTGTATTAGCCTGATATCTGCCTAAAAGCAGAATTTAGGCAAACAGGTTTACACACAGAACTAAAGTGCGAACTTTGGAAAATGTCTTTAGTCACTGATCATGTAACAGCTGCAGTTTACAAATATCCTAATTCAAACAAAAAGTTATGGTAAATCAGCATTATCTGAGCTTTTATTTTTAAAAATAGAAGTTTGTTTTAAAAAACTCAGGTCAAACAGTAATCTCTGTTTTTGGAAAATATATTTTCCCTATCTGATGAAATCTTCTCCCTTAACTGCTTTGCCATTGCCATCCCTGGAAGACCTAGGTTTCTGATTCCTAAAGGCACTGATCCCACCAAACATTTACACACATTTAACTTTAGATATCGAAAATTTTTCCAGAAATCACTCACAAGGTACAGACGGATGGTCAGGCAGATTAGTGGGATGTTAGATTGTATTAAAAATAGTCACGCAATCTAATTCAGTTTGCCCATGTGTGGATGTTACATTTAAGGTGAGTCTACATGTTGCTGTACAGCACCATGCCTTAGTATTTCCTTTTGAAAGTGCTAAAGCACAGCATAGTAACCACCCATACTAGCCGCACACGATTAGATTTGACTGCTACATTGCCGTAGTGGCACACTAAAACAGGGGAGCGCACCTCTACGGCGACGTAGCGGCCAATCACACGTAGACCCATGTGATCGTTATGCCACCGTAGCATGCCATACGGTGACATAGTGCGTCACTACGTCGCTGCTGGGTGACGTGTAGATGTGCCCCTTGAAGTTTCGATTGGTCTAAAAATGGCTGACCCAATCGAAGTTAACTGTACCTCCACCATAGTCTAATTTAGACTGGATCCAGCATGACTGATTTAGCTGAACTTCTGTACAGGTCCTAACACAGCCCCAGGGCTGGGAAGGCCCAGCCGCTGGCCTCAGCCCTGGGGCTGTGCTTTTCCTAGTCACCCTTCTGGCACTGCGCTATTTTTAGCCCCCTGGCCCCTTCCCACTCCCCAAGATGGATAATCCCCCCACCATGGACCACCCAGCCCCTCCCCCCAACCTGGCCAAACCCCCATCCCACAAGCCACTCCTAGTGTCAGTTTTACTGGCATTCACTAGTGCCAGGAGCTGATTGAAGTTGTGGGGAGGGGGCAGGTGGGGGGGGTTCTCTGTTGGGGGAAGAGGGGTTGTTGATGGAGGGGCAGGGGGCTAAACATAGCCCCTGGTCCAGGGGGAAGAGAGAGTTCCCAAGCCTTCCTGAGGACCCCATAGCCCTCTGATCCCACCAAACCCTCCCAAGCCCTAACCCTTCCCACAGACCCTGCTTGTTCCTCCACTAGCCCCCCAGTGAACCGCATTACCTCCTCCAATCCCCCCAATATGTTCCACAGGCCCCGCTTGCTTCCCTGATCCTCCCTCATTCCCCAAAAACCTGTTTGCCCTACACTAGTCCCCCATTCTGACTTACTTTAGACATTTTTAGCTTGATCTAACCTCCCCAAACATCTGTATGTACCCAGAGTGTTCCTGCTTCACTGCAAGTCAGAGGAGTCAAATATATGGCCCATGGGCTGGAACTGTAGGACTGACACATGGGTTTCTGGACAGACCTCATGTACAGGCCTCAGTGCACAGGCTGGACCTAGTGCCACGCATGCTGCATGCAGCACAGGGTACCGTATGCAGCCTGCAACTCGGACCTCCTGTGTCTTGTGCAGTACTGGGTCCAGCCGGTGTGTTGCACGCGGTGTGCATCCCACGCTGGCCCTAGGGCCACGTGCAAAGTGAGCCCCGGCCTGTCGTGTGTTGCATGCGGCATGCAGGTCTGGATTGACGGTGTGCATTGCACGTAACAGGAGGTGGCATAAGAGGAGCAGGGCATAAGACAATGCTGTGGCATTGTATGACCTTATAGGGAGTCAGGGGGAAATGGTCACTTTTTTGAAAAACGAGGGATAAACTGGAAATGGAGAGTTAATGCATAAAGTGTTCCTGTCTATTTTGTGAGTGACATGAAAATGGCTGAAACTTCCTTTTTTGTTTTTAGTTGTTTTTGACAGAGTCCTAGAAATGGAATAGGTAAAATCCAGAATGCTCCCTCTACAGGGCTTTTTGCTTGCAAATCATTGCAGTCTAAAGGCAAACAGAGAAACAAGAGGAAGGACTTTGGCATTAATTGCATTTGACCAGCAGAGGGCAGAGTTTACCGAGTAGAAATTATTGTTGGTAAGAGAACTAAATCTTAGAAAAAATCCAGGGGATGTCTGAAGGAGGAGATTTTGGACATTGACAGCTCATAATACTGTTGTAAAAGAATCTTTAAATTTCAGCTTCGTGCGTCTCAGCTTTTGGCCTCATTACTTCCATTTACTTGGAACAGGTATGTAATTCTCTGTAGCTTCATCGCTGCAAAATATTGTTGAGGCCTCCATTCATGTATGTCATTCTTTGTAGCTTCATTCCTGCAAAATATTCTTAAGCCCACCATTTATTTTATTTTTTTGTGATTTGTTGACCCAGAAACATTATTCCAATTTTTATAATTTTTTAATGTCATTTCAAGCCACTTCAGTTTCTTTGAGAAACTTTAAAACAGAGCTATAATGCCATACCATAAAATAAATACAGGGTGAAATGTCTCCATCAAGAGGGTCAGGAAAAGTCAGCATCTCTTAGGAGGGTGAAACACAATAAATAATTCTAGGGAAATTAAAATATTTTTGGGGCTTCACTCTCTAAGCTTGGTTGCATGCATCCGAGAGAGGGGAGTGAAAACCGTGTTGATAGGATCTCTCTTTTACATGGAAGATCAGAACATGGGATAATATTAGTTCCCAAACCTCTATATGTGCACATAGCAAATAGCTATTTCCAGTGCACACTTTATCTCTAGAATTAATTTAGCTCCTGGTAAGTTTTAGTCATGAGCTGTGTTAGGGTAGATAAGATTATTGAATCTTTGGGTGTAACAACAATAGTTTTCTGAAGTACTTGGTTATAGTCAGAGTGAATATTTTAGTCTAAGAACTGGGATTTAAAGAACCTTTTTGGATCTTGATTTGGAGAGCTGATTTCTTTTCATACTGGCAAAAGAAAAAAAAATATTTGTAAGTAGTCAGATTTGGGCCTGCCAACTTTGAAAGCCCCCTTTAATGTCCTATTTCATTTGGCTAATAACTTGATTTATATATGTTAGATGAGATTATATTCAAATTGTTTATGCAGAATTCCTGAAAAAGGGGAAAAGAAACTTAATGGTGCAAAGTAATAAATATTGGTTAATCTCTAAACTAGACTTGAGTTGGGTTTTGTGTTGGGCTGATTCTATTTTCATTCAACACCAAAGAGAGTTTTGTATTTTATTTTCAGTTGACACACTGTCAGTGGCTTCAGTAGCAGGAATTATGTTTGGTGGTGATAGATGGATGCTAAACAAGTATCTGCAACAGCAGGAGTGAGGGGGATTAGCCAATGCTGTCTGCATGGGAGAGTCTTCCTGTTTTCCTAGAAAGTGCTAGCTGCATTGGGACTGCTCTGAACTTCTCTTCTTACAATAATAGCAAGAAGCTCAGGGAGAGTTAGATGTTGAGAGAGAAATAATTTGAACAGAAAGGGATAGCCCTGGAAGAGTATGTTCAGGCAACAGTAGATGGTCTTATATGTGTCTTGTTGTTACCCCAGGAAGGTTCAGATCTTTAGTGCTGGGATCTTCTTTATATTGAACCTACTGGCTTTGACTGCAGGAAAAACAGGAACTTGAATCAGCTTTAGAAAGTGATCAACTCAACTCAACTCAGCGGGAGAACTGTATGGGGCCCAGTGTAACACACGGATGCAGGAGCAATCCGGAAGGGTAGGCCTGAGCTTTGAAGGTAATAGCATTCTCCTCAAATATCTTGAAAAGCTGATAATAGCTGATAACAGACCTGATGTAGTCATATGGCCTCCATTACCCTCACAGAATCATAGAAAAGCAAGGCTGGAAGGGACCACACTGGAAAGGGAGGCTGCCCAGTTTTCCCATGCCTGTGTTTGGGTCTGCTGGGAAGACTGAGATAAAAAAGGCACTGAGTCCTTCAGCCTTTTCATAGAATCATAAAACCAGAGAAAATTAGGGTTGGAAGGAAACTCAGGAGGTCATCTAAGCAGGACCATCCCCAACTAGATCATCCCAGCCAAGGCTTTATCTAGCCTGATTGTAAAAACCTCCAAGGATGGAGAGATCATAACCTTTCTAAGTAACCTGTTCCTATGTTTTACTACCCTCCTACTAAGAAAATTCTTCCTAATATTAAACTAAACTTCCCTTGCTGCAACTTGAGCCCATTGCTCCTTGTTCTGTCATCTGCCGTCACGGAGAACAGTTCAGCTCCAGCCTCTTTGGACCCCCCCGGCCCTTTTCTGGGAGCTGAAGGCTGCTGTTAAATTCCCTCTCAGTCTCCTCTTCTCTAGACTAAATAAGGCCAGTTCCCTCAGCGTCTCCTCATAAGTCATATCCCACAGCCCCCTCACCATTTTTGTTTCCTTCTGCTGCACTCTCTCCAATTTGTCCACATCCTTTCTGTAGTGGGGGCCCCAAAACTGAACACGGTACTCTAAATGTGGCCTCACCAGTGCTGCATAGAGGAGAATAATCACTTCCCCTTGACCTGCTGGCAACACTCCTACCAATGCAGGCCAGTATGCCATTAGCTTTCTTGGGAACAAGGGCAAACTGTGACTCATATTCAGCTTATTGTCCACTGTAACCCCAGGTCCTTTTTTTCAGAGCTGCTGCCCAGCCAGTCAGCCCCCAGCCTGTACATGGGATTGTTCTGTCCTAAGTGCAGGACTTTGCACTTCTCCTTGTTGAATCTCATGAGATTTCTTTTGGCCCAATCCTCCAATTTGTCTAGGTCTCTCTGAATCCTAGTCCTCCCCTCCAGTGAATCTACTACTCCCCCCCGCCCCGCTTGGCATCATCTACTAACTTGCTGAGGGTGCACTCTGTGCCATTTTCCGGGTCGTTGATGAAGACATTGAACAAAACTGGCTCCAGGACTAACTCCTGGGGCACTCCACTTGATATCAGCTGCCAACTAGACATAGAGCCATTGATTACTACTCTCTGAGTTTGATGCTGTAGTCAGTTTTCTGTCTAACTTACAGTCCATTCTTCCAGCCCACACTTCCTTAGCTTGCCTGTAAGAATGTTGTGGGAGATGGTATCAAAAGCTGTGCTAAAATCAAGATATACTACATCCACTGTTCTTCCTGCATCCACAGAGTCAGTCATCTCATCATAGAAGGCAATCAGGTTGGTTAGGCATGACAAACTGATTTTTTTCTACATTTGAACCACCTGAGATTTCTTTTGGTCCCATCCTCCAATTTCTCTAGGTCACTCTGAATCCTAGCCCTACCCTTCAGCATATCTGCTGCCTCCCTCTCTCTCTCCCCCCCCCCGCCCCACCTGGTGTCATCTGCAAACTTGCTAAGGGTGCATCTTTTCTGCATCATCTGTCACTAGGTTGCCTCCCCCATTCAGTTAGAGACCCACACTTTCCCTGATCCTCCTCTTGTTGCTTTTCCCTTCATGTCCCTTGCTAGCTGTAACTCCAGTTGCACTTTGGCCTTCTTGATTTCATCTCTGCATGCCTGAGCAGTACTCTTACATTCCTCCCTAGTTGTTTGCCCAAGTTTCCAGTTCCTGTAAGCTTCCTTTTTTGTGTTTTAGCTCACTGAGGAGTTTCCTCATAAGCCAAGCTGGTCTACTGCTATACGTGCTAGTCTTCCTGTGCATTTGGGATGGGTTGCTTCTGTGTCCTCTGTAAGGTTTCTTTAAAATACAGTCAGCTCTCCTAGACTCCTTTCCGCCTCAGACTGGTTTCCCAGAGAATCCCACCCATCAGTTTTCTGAGTGAGTCAAAGTCTGCTTTTCCGAAGTCTAGGATCCTTACTCTACTGCTCTGCATCCTTCCTTTCCTTAGGATCCTGAACTCAGTCATCTCAAGGTTGCTGTTGTCCAAGTTGCCATCCATTACTACATTCCCCATGAATTCTTCCTTGTTTGTGAGCCGTAGGTCAAGAAAAGCATGGCTGCTAGTTGGCTGCTCCAGCACTTGCACCAGGAAGTTGTTCCTAGCACTGTCCAAAAACTTCCTGGATTGCCTGAGCAATGTCCAAGGGTTTCCCACTCTTCAGTCGACTTAGCCTTACAACATCCGTGTTCATTTCATTTCACTGGAAAATGATCCTACCCCCATTTCATAGACAGTGAGTGGAGGGACAGAGAGACTAATGGCTTACTCATGGTGGCACAAGAGCAGCCTTGGGTAGAGCAAAGACTTAAATCCATGCTTCAGCCCAGTCACTGCAGTAATAGTATTATTACTCTCTGGCAGTAATAACATGAATTCTATCTTGGCTGGGTTTTTAGGACATCCTAAGCAATGAGTTCCCTGTAGATTTCTCCTCTTATCTATTCTGTCAGTGTATGTACAGACTCAGGGAAATGGTACAACGGCAAAATGGATTTAGCTAAGAAATATTTTCCAAACCAAATTTTGCCTGGAAGTCCACTCCTGAAGTACATTGTAGATTTGTTAGAGGTATTTGGATTACTGTGCATTGCAGCGCATTGAATATTTAAGGAAGTGTCAGGAAAGAAAGTTTGTGTACAGTATAAATTAGGATTCTCTAGGGATTAAAGAGAGATGTTGGATTTTTTTTAAGTAGCTACACTACTAGTGAAGAATAATGAATAGTTGCTATAGCAACCTCACTTTCACATGGTGCACACATACTGTACCAGCATGAAATAGAACAGTGTCAAAGAAGGTATCAAACTAACCTTTGCACATTTTGATTTAAAATATCTATATTCCTCAATATATATTGAATATGTATGTATGTATCTGTTCGTAAATCAAAAGTAATTGTGTTTTTTCACATGAAATGAATGTTAAAATTTGCTTCCAATATTTGAGAGGGAAGTTTGAAATATTGAAGAAAAGAGGACTGTCAAAGAGGGTAATGACTCTTTCCCTTCATATCCACAGGACGAATAAAGAAAGAATATTTCAAACAATCAGGTTTTTCTACCTGTCCCTATAACCTGGAACTGGGCCAGCATGGTCAACAATGTTGCCATTATTTACTTCAGCATGTATCAGATATTTAGGTAACATGTGACATGCATCTTACTTATAATTGGTGCTATGTAAAACACTCATAACAAACAATGAGAACAAGACAAACTCTTTTGCCTATAGAGTCTAAGCACTAGGACTGTGCAAAGTAGCAAGTACTCACTTCCGATTTGGCCGATTCGGGGGGACAGTGATTCGATTCAATGATTTGAATCACTGCCCCAATTCAGTTTGGCAATTTGGATTCGGAGATTCGGCGCCAATTCAGAGATTCGGCCATAGACTATAATGGGGAATCACCAAAATACATATAACTTTGTTGGTTTTTTTCAGATTTGGATGAAAACAGCAGGGATGGTAGCTCCTTCTGAGGGCATGAAGCCTGTCAAATTTCAAGGAGATACGTGTAGGGTTTTCTGTAGAAGTGCATTTCAAACTGTTGAAAGCAAAACTCGTATCACTTGTATGTGTTAAGGCAGAGCGGGATGAATGCAGCAGGGATGGCAGCCCCTCGTGCAGGCATGAGGCCTGCCAGGTTTGAGGCAGGGTGGTGCAGGGGTTTCTGTGCAAGTTCACCTCAAGGTTCTGAAAGCAAATGAAAAAAAGCAAATAGGTGCAGAGTGAGGAGGGTGGCACTTACTCCATCTGCACGTGGAGCTTGAGGAACTCCAGCAGCAAGAGGTTGATCTTCAGGAACACCAAACCAGGACCCAGGCAGGTGCAGTGGGGTGTCACAACATCCCCAGCAATGCTGAACACCCTCTCGCTTGGCACACTGGTCGGTGGACAGGATAGGTATTCCTGGGCAACCGTAGCCAGATCCTGCCACACCTGGCTGCGGGTTGCCCAATAGTCCAAGGGGTTGCAGTGCAGCGACTCCACATCCTTGGTGAGATAGGTAGCCACCAAGGCCTCCGCACTACCTGCCTGATGGTGGGGTCTGGTGCCCCTGGACCCCAACACTGAAGCCGTGCCTGACTGACACATGCTTTTGATCTTGTGTCAGACTGAATCAAAAAATTCCAAATGGCTCTTACGGATCATGAACTCATGTGAAATGAAGCTCTTTTCTTTTTTTGCAAGAACTAGTGCAAACCAAAACTGCTAGTTATGTCATGCATTCTGCTTTACAAATAAGCATGCTAATTTTTTTCAATTACGTGTCTCTCATTCTGTTTAACTATGTGGCCTGAACTCCACAATCGACAAAGATGGCTCTTCTGCTTAAAAACAAACAAAATTCTTTAGACAGGAAGTGAAAGGCGCTGTATGGAAACATCTGTGCAGCAAATGGGTGGGGGAAGAGAGGAAAGAGAACATGACCAGCAATTGAGAAAAAGAAAAAGCCAGCATTTGTATGAAATTGATAAGGGAAGACCAAGAACTTAAGGGGAAACCCATGGTCAGGAGTATTTAAAATATCCAAAGAATGGGACGATTCCTAGCAATGATATTGGTCCTTTATTCCAGGGAAATCACAGAATTGTCAATTAATAATTCAGGACAGGCAAAAACATTCAGTACAGATTTCTCTTCTGAATTTGGGGGAAAGGAAAAATGATTTATTCCTATCATATGGCAATAATGAAACTCATTTCACTCCCAACACTAATTCAGGATGACATTGAACAGCAACTTGCTCATGTTTATTTGTGTTTTTTAGTGTTTAAACTGGCCAGTCCAGATTGCTCTATTGAAGCTGGTTATGAGCCAACGGGGTGCTCTTGTAGCAGAAAACACCAACAGCATACTGTTGTATTAACAGGAGTGTCTCTTGCAAGTTGAGATGAGTGATCCTTCTGCTCTGTTCAGCACTGATGAAGCCTTACCTGGAGTGATGTGTCCAGTTTGGGGTCCACACTTTAAGAAAGATATAAGACAGATCAAGGAGTTTCAGTTCAGGTCCTAGAGCCTTGTCTGGGCTGTGGCCTCCTGGCTCTGTCCCACTTTATATTGGCTTTGCCTCTTTGCTCAAGATCCACTGTCCCAGGACCACAGGCTCCCAGGCTCCAGCTCCAGCTCCAGCCTCACCCTTCATGAGCTTTGTGCCCCTTGGCCTTGGTTTCACCTTTTGCTGGATCTGGTTTTCTTCCTTCAGTCTTTTCTGACTCACGCCACAGTCCTTTAACTGGCAGTATTGCTCCCCCAAGGCACTGCTTGCAGCCTCCATGCTTCTTGATGTTGGCATCTGTTTTCTTGAAGTTATGCCTTCAATGTGTCCTTGTAACATTTCCTTTGGCCACCACAAGATGCTAGCAACTCAGCCTTGATCCTCTTGGCCTTTGTCCCCTTTTGCAACCGGTCCCCTCCTCCGAAGGGTTCAGGACCCCAGGGTGTCCCAGGCACCCTTCTCAGTAAAAGTGTAATGTCTGTATTTGGCCTGACTTGAGTTTTGATATTCGCAGTTCAAGAAGATAATAAAAACTGGGATTGGGTATGGAGGAAAGTTATGAGAACACGGAGATAATTGGAAACATGAAAAGGATCTTGATCTGTTTTTCTTATAAAAGAGAAGGTTGGTCAGTAACGATAGTTTGGATAGAGTTAAACAGCTTTTGAGTGTGAGAAATTGTTCTTCAGGTTGAATGCCTTACATCTGAAAACTTGTCTAACTGTCTCCCAGTTATGCAGTAGGTCCAATAAAGTTATCATGCTAAGAAATCCTTACCTCTCATGTCATTCCTGGACCATCTTGGCTGCAACATTACTTTAATATTACCTTTCAGAAGGCATGTTACATGCTTAAGATGTGATTTACTGAAATAAGGCCATATATTTATAGGGGCAGAGTTCCTTTTTCCAAACCCCTGTAGCAGAAGTGATTGAAATCAACGGTTTATTTATTAATTTATTTTTTCACACTGGAAATCCTGCATGTCCCATTCTCACTCAGCGTGCAAAACCTTTTCAAACAGCTTTAGCCTCATTAAATACTAAAAATGCAAACCCAATGAAAAAAAGGCTGATTTTGAAGTCCATAATCACAAATTAATAGGTAAATCCAAAATTCACCCCAGCCTCTTATTAATCCTGTCCAACTATTCTAAATGTGCTATTTAGAGCCATAGCAGCCTTCTTGATAAAATATTGCTTAATGCCAAATGCTAATTAGTAGTGAGAATATGCTTTTCTTTAGCCCCAGGTTGTTGCAGAAAATGACAGTTCGTGATATTAAGAAATGAAGTAATATGCAGTTTCTCCTGTGGCATTTTAGTGCACACCACATCTAATAAAAAGAATGTTTTTAAGGTCATTTCATTACACATGACCCCATAGGTTTCTCTCTTTATATCTGGTAATACAGTAATTTATGTTAGAAAAAGTGTGCATGGTTTTTGGCAAGTACACTATAGAGTCTTGAACTTTGCAAATCTATGTTTCTTTATTTACACAGAAGCAAGTATCTTATATGGCGACATACATAAAAGTTGTGGTTGGCTGAAGAACTCTGCCAACCACATCTTGATCCATTTTTCCTGCCTCTGCACAGATCACAGTAGTGCTGCCATTGCATCAGTCTCAGCACTCAGTCTCCCACACCACTAAGTTTTTAGGGGTTCTTTTTTTTAATTCTGCCCTCTTTCTTGATTATGTTTTTACCATTTCAGGAATCCTCAGCTGCTGTTCAAGGCTCCTAGAATCATAGAGGAGACAGGCTGGAAGGGACCTCCATAGGTCATTTAGTCCAACCCCTAGGCAGGATCATCCCTAGTCAACCATACTATATAAATCCATAATCTAGACTCTTCGTAAAACTACCATCAACCCTGACACAACACAGAATATGGCACCTTAACCTGCCATAGGTAAAGGAGGGAAACCACAGCAGCCAATGTCCTGCTTCTATAAAAGGTAGTTAATATACGTGCAACAGATCTCAGATAGAACGCCATGCTCCCCACTAGAGAGGAAGGCAAAACCCCCTACAGTCCATGTCAGTCTGACCATGGGGTAAAATTCCTCCCTGACCCCAGATTGGTCTGACCCTGAGTGAAACAAGACCCTCTAGCCAGGAACCTCTGCCTTTAGTCCCAACAGGAGCAGTGGCACAGCCAGGTCAAAATCCCCCGTCTTGGCTGCAGCCAACACCCAGTGCCTCTGAGCACCCTGACACGAATAGCAGAAAGGAGGGGAGTGGACAACCAGCAAAACTCTTGGGACTCTTTTAGATCATTCATAGATTTCATAGATGTTAGGGCTGGAAGGGACCCAGAGACTGATTATGAATGGCGTCATTACCTGCTGTCGTTACCTTTTTGGCTCACCAGGGGGTGTTTCCATTAACATTTTAGGGTGTGGATTGGGCCATACTATCCCAGATAGGGTATGAGGTAGATTCAGGCATCATTCACTAAAAGAAGTGTATGTCCCAATGGGAAAGCCACTCACCCCATAAGAGCACAGGATAGTTAGGGTCACGTCAACTTTGCAAAACTTCTTTTCATACCACCTACCATCGTCATCGTCAGTCCCTTGATTCAAGGATAATCTGTGCCATGACTCACTAAGGGGATTCAAGAGTCCAATCCTTGAGCCACAGACCTGTTCACAAAAGCTGCAGGTCTTTTTGCAGGGGAGAGTATGCAGCAAGCTAGGATTTCTCTCCTTTTTCTTCCTCTGCTCTCTCTGCTCTGCTTCAAGGGCAAGACACTTTAGCTTGAAATAGGCTGCTACTTGGTTTAGGTTGTGGCACCATTGGGGTCAATTAGCAGCAGGCTCCTCCCAGCTCTCGATGTTGGCATCTGTTTTCTTGAGGTTATGCCTTCAATGTGTCCTTGTAACATTTCCTTTGGCCACCGCAAGATTTTAGGCTGTTACTGAGCTGGGAGCAGAGCACTTGTTTTGGGAGTCAAGAGTCAGGCATCCACATACAATGTCTGGTCCAGTGAAGTTGTTGCTTGAGGATCACCGGCTCAATGCTGGTAACACTGGCTTCAGCAAGATGCGGGCATCTGTGCAATGATCTTCCTATTTGATATGTGATTCTGCTGGAGGTGGTTATCCAGCCAGGAGAGCAGCTGCCGAAGTGCAACCCTGTCTCAATCCAAGTGCAAGATTTCATAGATTTCATAGACGTTACGGCTGGAAGGGACCTTGAAGATGATCAAGTCCAGCTCCCTGCCCCAGGGGCAGGAAGTCAGCTGGGGTCAAAGGATCCCAGCAAGATAAGCATCCAAGAGTTTCTTGAATGAGTCCAGAGTAGGTGCCTGCACCACTTCTGGAGGGAGTCTATTCCCTAAATTTTTTCTTATGTCCAGCCTAATACTGTCTTGGAGGAGTTTATGACCATTGATCCTTGTTTTTCCATGGGACACTGTGGTGACAGACGTTCTCCCAGATCCTGATGTACACCCCTTATGCACTTATAAGCAGCCACCAGGTCCCTCTGGAGCCTGCACTTTTCCAGACTGAAGAGACCCCTGGCTCTCAGCTTGTCTTTGTAAAGCCTATTTTCTTGCCCTTGCCCTCTGGTCATGCGCATGGCTCTCCTCTGGACTCTCTCAAGCTTCTTGACATCCTTCTTGAATTGCAGAGCCCAGAAAGCCGAGTACAGCAGGAGGACGACATCCTGAGATTTACTTGAGCAGCATCTGTAGATCCAAGCCAGGGTTTTGTTTGCTTGACCACCTGCAACATTGCATTGGTGGCTCATGTTCATTTTGTGGTCAGTCATGACCCCCAAGTCTCTTTCAGCCGTGGTGCTAGCAAGCATAGCACTGCCAAGCCTATAAGTATGCTGCGGGTTTTTTTCCTCGAGGTGAAGTACCTTACATTTATCGGTATTGAATGTCATCAGGTGTGTCTGCCTCCTTACTAAGTTTATCCAAGTCAGCCTGGATCACTAGCCTGTCCTCTGGTGTGGATGCAATGCCCCAAAGTTTAGTGTCATTGGCAAACTTAGCCAGTGCACTTCTGATGCCATCAGGCTACTGCTGCCTGAGTGCAGATTTGTGGCTGGAGACTGCCAGAGTCACTAGTCCCATCTCAGTCATCATTCTTCCATTGCCACAGGGCTTTTGGAGGCTGTTTCAGAAGAGTGTCTTGTTTCCTGTGTTAAAAGCCTGCATGTTACTGTTTAAAGTGAGGAAGCTGGTGCATGCAAACAGCAACCACACGATCTTGACAAGGTAGAGTTTTGGGCCCAGTGGCAAGGGAGAACTTTAAATGATAGGAGGCCTCCGTCTTGCTCTGGCCTTCTCCCATTGTTATAGCTGTTGAGATCCTGTTATCATCTACCTCCTGAACTGCTATTGAGGACTTGGGGTTGGATCATAATTTGTCTGAAACCTCCCTGCAGGCCTGTTTCCCCTGGGTGACCCTGCCAGAGGTGTGAGACTCCAGGTGGCACAGCTCTGAGGATTATTGGGACACAAAATCCTCTGTACTGTTACAAGGTCTCCGTCCACGGAGAGGATTGCACCTACCTCTGCAGCACGCACCTACACTGCTCTCCACATTTTCTCATGCTCCAGTGGGAGTTATTCACCACTAAGCACCCTTGTGAAGTCCCTCTGCAGTATTTACATGTTTAAACAACTTGCTCAAGATGCTTTCAGCCTTAGGTGACCCTGGCTGCTAGCTGGCACCTTTCGGACCCATTGGGTCTCATCTCAAGCTGTCTTGTTCACTGGTGGCAGTGTATCTTCTTCAAAGGGCTGTTACTGCACAGGAAGCAAAAAGCCTTTAAAAAACATGTTTTTCATCAGAGTAATAAGCATTAAGAACATTAACATAAAAACATGTCTCACCATTAAGAATTTTACTAGATTTAATGCAATTAATTTTAAGTTGAGATTTTTTTTTTTTTTACCTTCTATGATGATAGGCTCCTCTGCCTATGTGTGTCTCTAAACTGTGCCAGTTTCTAGGATTTCCTTATTCCTTGCAAGGACCTAAGCAGCTGCAGAAATGAAAGAGAGGTATGTGGGGGAAGCTGCTTAAATGGACCAGGCAGGCAGGCTGAGATATGCCCAGGTTGCTCTACATGATACATATGAACAGCAAATAATATTTAAAGCAAGTAGTTCTAAACTCCACTCTTGCAAAGGAAGTCTCTCACCTGACAAAGAGGTGAATCTTTCACAGATCTAATGGGGTGAGGCTCAAAGAAGACTATTATCCTGAGTAATCAGGGAAGCTATTTAAAACTTCCCTTATAGTTAGTAGCCCCTGTAACTTCCCTTATAGTTAGTAGCCCCTGTGTTGCCATTCTTTAACGGGATGGACTGGCAAGAATTAAGTTGGAATAGGGAAAAGCTGAAGTCACAGAGCACAGAGGGGTGAAGAGTGGGGCTTTCATCTCTGTTGATCTGCGAGATAGGAGACATTACCTAACTGTCCGTTGTTTACTTGCATGTGGCTGAGGCCTAGCTCCCTCTGAGAAATTTTTTTGTTGTTGAGTAGCATAACTGAAAAAATCATTCATCTCACTGGAGTTGCATCAGCAGTGAATTTAGCCCTTGTTTCTCAGTGGGCACGTCTACACAAGATGCTTAAGGCACAGAAGACTAATTCTACTGTGCATTAGCGCGGTGGGCAAAACCCGTGTTAATGTGTTAACGTGCAATAGATGTAGTCTAATGCACATTAATGTCACTAAAAAAGGGTTCATTTGTGCTAATCTGTAGTAGCACAGATTACAGCACATTAAGTTAGTACCTGTCATTACAGGTATGACACTTAAAGCACTGTAAGTACGGCACATTAATGAACATGTAGATGCACCCACGGTAATCCTTAAAGTGATAGAATGAATGCTTTCCCTATTTGTCTTTTAAAAATTATCCCCCAGTTTTGGCTAAGCATCATGCCTCAGCATAAAGTACTACCTGACAGATCCTATCCTTTCACGTAAGTCCCTTCATCGCACCAAATTGCATTAGATATAAGATTCTAGATCTAATGTTATACCATAGGCTCTAACTAGTGTTTTGAGTCTGATCAAAGCAGGCCAATGTAACAGATGACTTCCTAACACTGTGGGTTCTTCTTCTTTTTTTTTTTTAAAGAAAAGTTTGATTTGTAAGCACTTCCCATCCATTTTAGCTTGCTTTTTTTGAGGAAGAGCACAGCAAGTTAAATTTCCTGTATGTATTTTTCTTAGATGGTGGTTTGCAGTACTGGGAGCACAGAGTACCCTGAGAAGAAACTTCAAACACTATTGATAATTCTAAAGCACATATTCAGAAACAGTGGCCAAGTCTTAGTAATCCACGTTCATCTTCTGAATGATGGATCTGTTTTAAAATACTCTCTTCCAAAGTATCAGTAATGTGGGCTGAGTTTTTCATGTGCCCTGAATAGCTCCTGAGTTCTGTACAACTGCAGTGATCCTCATCCATAGATCTCGTGAAGATAACAAGCTGAAAGCTCACAATCTTGTACTGTCTTTAACCTGATTTTTCAGCCACATCAGTGTAAATAAACTCTGAGTTGGTCTGTGATAGAAACATGTATTAGGAATTAGAGGGACAGAGCCAAACTTCCCCGGGGGAAGGGGAGCAGCTGAAAGGAGCACTGAGACACCTGAAGTAATTAAAATCGATGCTTCTGATTCTCCTCTTATTTACACTGATTTACCCTTGTGAGGTGAGATGCAGCTCCAGTGTCTTCTGCTGCCATCTCCTATGTACAGAAACTTTCTAATGAATGTAAATATCCTAATGACATTTGAATTCAGAATATGTTTGTTTAGCCACTGCTTGCTGATCCCAATTTGATGACTGTGCTGTTCCTCTCTACCGGTTCAATTTTATATTTTCCTAGTAGGTGGAATAGGATCTTGCTCAGAATATGCTGTGATTATGAGTGAGTCCAGCCCACTGCTGTCCACATTAGTACTCAGTCCTTGATGTAAGAAATCCCACTAGAATGGCCAGAAAAATAAACTCTGGTCAAATGACTTAGATTGAAATCTCCTTGTGCCACGAACAGCTTCTCTTTCTCTGTGGTGGGTTTTATACAGCACCTAGCACAGTGGGTTTCTGGGCCCTGACCTAGGCAAATAGGTGTTCCTACAGAACAAAAAATATGAAATGTAGCAGACTAAGGGAGGTGAGTTGCAAGGGCAACGTTATCATTGCAGATACACCCTGTGCACCTTGTAACTCCCTGTGAGTGACTAAGTCAATGGACAGTTCATTTATTGAGTTCAAAGATTATATCATTGGTGTCATGGATGTCACAGAAACCCTGATGTTAGATCATTCTGTACTTGACCTTCTATGATGGATTTTCTGCTATTTTGTGGATTGCATAGGATGAAACAACTGCTCCTGGTTTTAATTAATTGTACTTTACTAGCCTGACATAGATTGATGGTTTTTTGTCCTGCCAGCCTAGGTGCACCCGCCCCTATTAGCATTAATGGTGGTTACATGAAGTCATCCTTTCTGAAGGGCCTGCCACAAGACAGAGAGGAAGGACGGTCCAATGGTTAGGGTGCTTGGCTATGCCTTGGTGGAGTGGTTAGGGTGTTAGACTATGACTTGGCAAAACTTGGTTTATGTTCCTGTGCTCTCCATTACCTCTGGCAAGATCTTTAGGACCATCTCCAGACAAGATATTTAGGTACCTGACCCCTATTTAGGCTCCTAACTGCCATTCTCTTACAATTAGACGCCTAACAATTTTTTTAAGCTGGCCGTTAGGGTGGGTTCCACCACAATGGCAGCATTTTCCAGGAGGGGTGCTCCCACTTGCATATTCTGTCCACAGAAATAAACCAGTGAAGCTCATCCATGTTTGTTCTCAGTAGCTACATTCAAATTGATGGGAAACTCAAGGTCTCGAGGGCAACTGAAGGGGGGTGTCCCCAGAACGGGGCCCCACTGTTGCGTTTCTGTGTTTGGGGACTACGAGCAAGAGTGAGTGAGCAAGACATGCTCAGGAGCGTCTCTAGCCACACTGTGTAGAAATACCCTTAGTGTTTTTGATTCACTCCCCTTACCGCCTGGGGTGTTATAAGAACAAATACATTCAATTCCAAGGCTCTCCATATTCCAGGAGTGAAGCCATGTCCTAAGTACCTTGAGCAGTTTGCCTGGGATCATTTCATGCTGGTAATCAAGTTTTGAACCTGATGGAGGGCTCTGCAGTCCTGATTGAAATAGCGAAAGGACAGGCCGATGAATACCAACCTCTGCAGCGGTTCTACCAGGAAGCGTTCCAAAACCTCACGCAGATGGTAATAGTTTGATAGGGAAGATGAACGTTTTGGAAAATCCTGTCTTAGTTCTTGACCCTTGCTTGAAAGGAAAGTTCATGGTTTCTAAAATCCTTTGACAAGCAAGCGTACATTCAGCCCTGCGATTTTTCTTTTTTGGAAGGCTGACAGTATCCGAGTGGAGAGTGAGGAGGTGTATTCCAGTGTTAAATAACAGATTAGGCAGATCAGTAATAGGCTACAACATCTTTAAGCAGATTTGAGTGATTTAGATACAAGCTCATAATTCACACTCTTAAATGCAATCCTTCTGTGCTCTGTGGCTAACTGTTAGAGGCAATGATGCAGATATGTAGCTACTGAGCAAGACAAGAGGTTGGTTTAAAGATAGTATATATCTTAAATCTATGACTTGGAAGCAGTCCTGTAAAACTGCCTTCTTCAAAAGTTTTGCTCTGCCTTTTCTGGGGTGTAGGAGCACTGCCTGGAGCCTTAAGAAAGAGTTATATCCTTTTCTTGTACAAGTACTCAAGAGTAAGGAGAGAACAGAGGAGAACAACTTGGAGACTCTAAGCTTCAACCCCATGTTCACGGGGTATGGCTAAGTGCCAGACAAGGGAATTTTCTATCTCTGCTCATCTTGAAAAGCCCTTGCCTGTTGTGATTATATCTTCCTGCAGAAATTCCACCAGCTCATGCTCCTCTTTACAAAACCACATGTTTAATTTGCAAGAAAATGTTATGCGCTGGGAACTAATATTTAATTCTTTGGATGACAGAAGAAACAGCACGCTTAGTAAAATGTTTAGATTGTGTAATTGGGAAGGCTGCAGATATGCAGGAGGACAGGACTAGAATTCAAAATCTTCTTGTTACATTGGAGAAATGATCAGAAATCAATTAGATAAAAGGCATATGTCAAGGCAAGCACGAAGTGCTACATTTAAGAAATGCAAAAATAAAAAGGAAGAACCGGCTATGCAACTGTACAGCAGAAAAGACATGGGAAGGAGAGGTGTCATGGTGGAAGACAAACTGACTCGTCAATGTGATGCCGTAGGTGTTGGGGAGGAAACATCCTTTTGGGAAGTACTAACAGGTAAGACTTGGTGGGTGCATCTACATGTGCCCTTATGGCACCGTTGTTACTGCACCATCAGTTCAAAAGGAAGTAGTAAATGATGGTGCACTAACAACCCATAGTGCACAGTTATTTTTAGCTGCTATGTCACCGTAGCAAAGCGCTACACGGAAGGAGTGGTTTGCTATGACAGCATCACAGTTTTTGCCAGCGGATGCTACATTGCTGTAGCATGTTGCTATGGCAAGGTAGCATCACGTGTAGACACTCACAGTGGGTAATTATTCTCCTTTACTTGGTGCAGGAGAGGCTTCAGTATACTCTAGGAAAGATGCAAATTTGGGGAGAGTGTAGAGGAGAGCAACAAGAATGATCCAAGTCTTAGAAAGCACAACCTACAAGGGAAGGTTGAAGGACTGGGGTTTTAATTTAGAAAAAGACAACCAAGGGTGGAGGAGAGGGGATTGTATATCTCTGCGGAGCAGCAGCAAACTAATGATGCGTGAGTTATTAAAAATGACCACATCAGAAGACCAGTGCTTCTGTGAACAGAGCAAATGATCAATCATATCTTGTTCAGAAAAACCCTTAATTGCAAAGAAAGATGAATATATAAGACTTGTTCTTACGAACAGAAATTACTTGCATACAGGTTTGTTTGCAGAGACAACAATATTCTTGCTGTTCATCCTCCATTCACTGAGAGCAGGTTATCATCTACCTAATCTGTTCTGGGATTAATAACATTTTGGGCAAAGGAATTTTCCAGTGATTCATAATCTGAGTAAATTCTTAGGATGAAGGCAAATAAAACCACCAAGATTTTTTCTTGGTTTAGCCTGTAGCTTTTTTTAAAATCAGTGATGTCTGGAGAAATTATTTTGCAAGACAGGAGAAACTGAAGATGTTCATGTCTTGTTTCATCTACTGTTATAAACTAATTGTTATTACACTTTATAATAGGGCATTTCAGTGAGCATCCACAAAGGCCTATACATGCTTTCAGTCACTTGGTGGCATTTGTCCACACAATGCATTATTAAGATAAGTGAAACAGAAGGGAGCTAGAGAAATACAGACTAGCTGATAACAGAGATTTAAGCCTTTAGAAAATATTTAAAACATATTTTCCTTACTCAAAAAAGCTAGTGAAATATGCCTAGAAATGCAAGCATTTTCCAACTAATTAATATACCTCTGTAGGCAGTTTTGGGTCTCCGCAAAAATATAACAGTGAATAGAGACAACTTGGTTAGAATAATGTTGTCTGAGATGGTTAAATTAGTCACTGAAACTGAAAATATCTAATCAATTGAGCCCTTTTTATCTTTTCCTGTCTTATTTGTAAACCAGCCCTGATTTTTTATATTATTTTACTTATTATCATTACATATTATCATCACTTATTACGTATTATTATCATATGATTTTACATTATTATCACAATACTCATTATCATTATTATTATATACTTTATACTTTTTACAGCTTATATGTACTTATTTCAGCATGTGAGCTGTTAATCACACTCGGCAAATGTAGTGGTTACTTATAGTCAAACTGTAAATTTTGTTGATCTCTGACTCTAAGCATTTTTTAAAGAAGACATCAAGTGATTGACAATGTTCTTGTTACAGGGCTGTCCAGACAGCCTGCCATGTTAAAAATCATTGGAGTTAAGGATTCACAAGCAGTCTTGAGTAAACTACAATAGGGTGAACACATGGGATGTTATCCCATCCCTTTTGAAATTAATGGCAAAACTCCTGTTGACACCAGTGGGCTGAAGATTTCATTCTTGTCTAGAAAAAAATAGATAAAAATATCTGCTAGCTTTTCCTATTATTCCATAGCTGACCCTCTTAACCTGCAGGATTTGTTAGCACACCCATTTTTCTTTCATTCATGTTAGAGATGATGTTACCGGTACTATACCCACCGAAGTTGACTTGGGTTCCATTGATGTTGCCATTGACTTCAGTGCCAGCAGGACTATATCCTCCACTTGGCCTGTGATCACTACTGCCCCACTTGGTAACTCCCAATACTGAGCTTCTTCCTGGTAGCATAACACACTTGCTTGTTAAAGAAATGCAGTCATCTGGGTCAGGGATGTAATCATTTTGTTAAAAGTTCTCTGGTAAATCATACCCTAGCATTTGGAGCATTGTTATGATTCTTTCTGTTTTACAGCTAGACCTTGGGAAATTATATCTGAAAAATTTAGTCATTTTTATGGAGATAATTTGTCAGTGGTTTGAATATTAGACATTCAAGATTTATTGTGCCAGCTAGCTAATGATCTCTTTTTTCAGTGCTTTGTCAAAGTCTGGTATGCTGCCCATAAGCTAGTTCCTGTATTAGTGACTTGTTTGGGATGTGCTCTGGTGATTAATAAGGTCCTGCTTTGATCTTAAAATGATTACACTGGTTCCTTAAGAGCGTTTTTTATTCAAAGATGCTTGCATACTGTTTAAGCCATTGATGCCACTGTGACAGCTGTGTTTGGTTGGATAGAAAAAGGCTATCAGGTTATTACAGAAAAAAATGTGTATTTGCATGGATATTATTTTCACTTGCAGGAAATGAATGATCATATAAAATATTGGTGCTTTTTTAGCGTTCTAAGGACGCCTCAAATTACAGCCTCCAGCTATGTGATAAATTCCCTGGATCAAGTATGGTTGAATGAATTTACCTTGGTAAGTCACAACAAAGATGTGCTCAGTGGTTTGGAGAAGGTGAAAGGAACATGAAAGTTAATGGCTTTTGGAACTGAAATGAAACAAAGTGGGAAAGTGTACCTGAATACCGAAACCCTTGTTCAGCTGGCAACTGTGATATGACATAGAGAGATTCATTATGAGGGAGAAGCCAAGGAAATTCCCTTTCTTTCAACAATGTTTCCCGACAGCAGACATTCAGTAATTTTCCAGACAGTGGATTTGCAGTGAATATTTTTATATGAATCATATTAAAAGTGTCATTCATTGCATCTTATTATTAAGAAGTACTGTGACAAGGTAGCAAGCTTGATAAAGACTGAAAATCTTTCCCTTCTCTCTTTTTTCAAGGGGTAAACATAGTGGTGAGGTGCATCTCTCTCTGAGAGTTAATGACAATGATTTTCATTAAGACCTCTGAACATCTCTCCCATGCCCCAAAAAATCATGCTGTCCAAATGCCTGATTTGGCAAATGGGTATAGAAGACTTGACCCATTTGCTGCTTCAGATGCAAAAAGCACTCTTTCAGCCTTGCCTTTGGAAACATAGACACAGACTATAGGATAGGATAGGACAGGATAGGATAACCCCCAAAGTCAAGCACTACACTGCACACACAGTTTGCCAGGTGAGGGAGGAATAACAGGGAGAAAGAGCTACATGTTACAAGTGTTGGTCTTACTGCTAAATGTCCCTCTGGAGGCACCCACAAACTACAATGATGAGGGCAGCTTAAGAAACTGTTTACAGTGAAAAAGAAACTGAAGATCACAATAAATAAGTGATGCTAACTGACTTGCTAACTTGGAGCTGTCTGACTAGGGCCTTGTTGCACCTTACACTGCTAGCTGTGTATATACTGATGGGTGTTAGCACTAGCTCCAGTTTGGAGCAGACACACATTGAGGCCAACAGGGGCCTGGAGGACTAAAAGGTAAAATTGCCCACCCATCCCATTCCAGACTTTCCCTTGCCCCACCCCTAGTGCTTCACCAGTTGCCCTCTGTCTCTTTGGCTTCCCCACCCCGCCTACTTGCAGCTGCCTGGCTGTCTGTCCCAAGCGAGTAGGCCAGGAAGGGTTAACCTGCCTGTCCAGCCTCCACTGCTGGGATGCTGCTTTTCTCTGGGCTGAGCCCTGCCTGCTCCCCCAAGACAGACAGCCAGGCAGCCACAACTAAGTGTTGGCGGGGAGCAGTGAGTGAGGATCTGGAGTGCTGGGGAGGGAAGTGGGCCCAATCGGGGCCAGCACGGGAGGGGATGTGGGTGGGGAATGGCTACACTATAGTGCAACTTGGAGCCACCTAATGAGTGCTTAAAACTAGTTTCAGGTGTTCATGTGCAGACAGTCCAGGTGTTAAGAATTACAAGAGCTGCCCAAAATTCCCATGTAACAAGACCCTTAGTAGTTGCTGCTTAGCATTCTCCTCAGGTGGTGTGGGAATGGGAAGTGTTTCACCATCACCATCATCAGTATATGATGTGAGTATAACACGCTGCTTTATCTTGGGTATAAAGCCAAAATGTTGGCCAGTTACTTCTGCCTTTTGGGCACTGGGATGTTGGCCATAGCAAAGGCTGAAGGTTTGGACTGGGGTGGTGGTACTTAGAAAGCCCGAGGGTTCCTGGCTAGAGAGAGCTTTTCTCTTCTATTCAGGGTCATACTGATTGTCAAATCTGGGATCAAAAGGGAATTTTTTCCCTTGGTCAGACTGGCACTGACTATGGGGGATTTTTTGCTTTCTTTTATAGTGTGAGGCATAATCCTTTTTATAGGCTCTTCTGAGGATGTTATGACCCATAACTGATTTGTCTCTGCAGGGGCTGGGATTGGCGGTACCCTCACCTCCCCTACCAAAGGCATTGCATGATATGTTCTGGGTGTTTCAGATATTGTGCCTTGCAGTAGTGCGTGAGGTTTTGCGGTGGTGCGTTGGGGAGTTCCTTTGGTTAACGAGTGTCTGTAAATATAGGGGACTGAACTCTATGACCCAAAAGCCTCTTCAGTCCCGTGTCCCTACACTCCTATTACTGACAATTCTTCCATTTTATCCATTGATAAACCAATGCTATTGTTGGGGGAACTTTTGTTCTTCTAGCTCTAACCCTATCTCATTAATGTGTTTCATATTTTAAAAGAAATGTATTATCCAAAATTGTGACAAAAGCAACATTTTCTCCCCCAAGATGAAATGGGGGGGGGGGAGGGGGGCAGGGATGCTCTTTGTGATCAGCTGAAACAATTTCTTCCACTAATTTTAAGATGGCTTATTTTAATGAGTCAGCTTAAAAAAAAACTAGTGTATTAACTTTAGACTAATTTTTTAAGTGAAAAGTAATTTCAACCCAGAAAACAGGATTTTTGTTGCCAAAATGTCAAAATAAATGATTTAGACAGCTGTGGGGAAAAAAAAGTTTCCCTAAATGCACTGAAACTTACTCTCAGAAGGTTTCAGATCCATTTTCTTTGTCAGTCTTCTGACAAAAAAGTGCTGTCAAGTTTGCCAGTGAGCTGTAATTGCGATCTCTCTGGTTCCTTCTTACTTCTCTTGGCCATTCATTTCTCTCTGTGTCCTTTTGGTGGTCCTTGGCAATTTTCTGCAAAACCTAGCTTCTAATTTGTATTCATTGCTAACAACTTCCCCTTCCTTATGTGGATTGTTTTTGTAGCTCTTTACACTCCCCCTTCCCTCCTTCCTCCCTCACTCCCCACCCTGAAATCCTGATTTTAGGGTTTTGGATATTTGGACATTTAGTATAAAATTCTTAACAAGCTTAGACTTAAAATAAGCTTGGGTTTACATTCTTTTCCCTTGCTAATATGATTTGTAATTGGGTTCAGCTTTGAGGAACTGACTCTTAAAGCATGGAGTGTGCATCTGTGTATGCACGCCTGTGTGTTTGTGTGTAACATAATTTGCTTTGGTCTTATATTTTGTTTGTACGTAACAAATATAATCAAGTCATGACTAGGCATCTAGGCAACCGCTGGTTTTGAACCGTGATCAACTAGTCTTTATCTGCCCAAATGAGATCCAATGTCGACTTCTGTGTTGGATGAAACACTTTAAGGAACTTGTCCTTAGCATTTCTATAAATCTCAGATGACATCTTGGTATGGGCACCGCATCATTTTGATTGAAACAGGATGCTGTAGCTTTTTTTTTCCCTGTGCATCATAAATAGATGATTAAGAAGCTGGTCATCTTGTTTTCTTGTGCGGTTTGGCAGTGTGGAGCAGGCTCCAGCTGGTATCCTGCTTGTGCTTTATCTGGCAGAGCAGTGGTTTTTGAAGCTGTTCTGTGTAACCCGGCGTTCTGGGGCAGGTCATCGGGGGTTCTGCAAAGACATTGGGGTAATGGGGGAGTGGGCTGGGAGGTGGTCTGCCCCTATTGCCCCATACATGTGGGTTTTCCTGGACATGTCCTCTTTTTTGGCCCTTTGTCCTCCGTCTGGGCAGGTTTTTAAAATGCAAGCAGATGTCCAGGTTTTTGCTTTGCCTCTACTTTTGCTTGGGGCTACGGGCAGCAGGGGAAGCTGACCAGCTCTCAGGGGTTCACATGCTTTGTTCACAGGCCCTGGCAGTTGCTGGCAGGTGAGCGAGAGTGCGTGCATGCATGTGTGCATAAGGAAGCTGCTCGGGCAGCAGCGCTGGGAGGGAGCAGGAGGCTGCAGGTCAGGATTGCAAAGCACTGGCAGGGCTGTGGGGGCAGGAGGCTGGGGGTCAAGAGTGTGAGGCACCAGCAGGGCTGGGGGTATATCACTGCCCTCCCCCACAATCATATTCCCCTTCCTCCTCTGCTCCACCCCCCCCCATAACAGGTGTCCTTTTTAAAAAAAAAATTGAAATCCGGTAGCCCTAGGCAGCTGGATTGTCTCCACGTCAGCCCGTGGAGCCGGAGCGGGGGGAGGTTGGGTGGGGGCGTTGTAGGGCAGAAGAAGTGACACGAAGAGTCTCATGACTTTGGGAAGCTTGAAAACCCCTGCTTAGGGTACTGATCCATGAAGATCATTGGCTTCCAAAATGTCAATTGTCCAACTGCTATTTTTCTCTGAGAGCGGTCCCAATGAAATCAGGCTGAAGTTAGACAAGTTGTGTTCATATTTTAGGGGGCAGAGAGGAGGCTCTGAAGTGTTGCTGTGTTGCTGTTCAGTTTAGAACAGCTCGTTTGGAAAATGTTTTAAAACCCACATTCTGTATATGTGCAAACCCATATTCTCGCTTATAGAGTAAATCATGCTACTAAGCTTTTATTGCCAGTATTAACTGGCATCTACATTTTTGGTGATGTATTCTCATCAGGTAGTCTGCCAGATAACCATGTTACTTTGTCATCTGATGATGTACCTTTTCATTTTGCTTCATATATTTTTAGCCTCCTGTATTTCTAGTTACTTTCAGGCTACAGGTTTTGGAGCTATTAAATGGTGTCACAGTTTCTCCCTGTAAATCATGGTAAAATACCTGGGCTCTGTGATTCCTTGTTTCCTAATCTTTTAGACTAGGTGAGAAGGGAGCAATGCATGTGAATAACAGCTGTCTCCCATCTCTTGGAGCATTGGAAGGGGGAGAACAGGAGATGGTTGGAGGGTCCCCACTAGGACCCTCTGTAGGGATCCCCATTGCCATCAGAGCTGGGCTTTACCCCTTCCTTGGCATTGAAGTTTCAGACACCTTGTAGTGAAGCCAGGAAGCCCCTGCTGCCTCCTTTTACCTCAGTTTTTCCCCCTCCACCTCCCATCCCTAGGAGGGAGGGAAGAGAGAGGAGCAGTGAGCAGAGCTGCAGGCCACGGCAGCCTAGTTTAGCACCCCTTAGCTGATGCTAAAGGACGCTGAAATTTTCCAAATAGGAACAGTGAAGGAACATGTGTCCCATGGTTGAAACAATTCTTTTATGAAATGTTTCTAAGTGTATTTAGCTTGGAAACTCGGCCCTTAGTACTTCTATCTGCACCCAGTGATACAAAGGCTTTGCAGTCTCCCAGCAAAGCTCTCTAGCAGAGTTGCAGCTGAGGGCCGCCAAAGGGGTTCTTGTGCCAGCAGAGTCCAACCAAGGCGCACATTACATTTAGGATGCGTTAACTCAGGGGTGAGCAATTATTTGGGCCAGAAGGCCACTTAAAAGTTTTGGTGAGCTGTTGAAAATGAATGGTGTTTAACAACAGCTAGACTTAAAAATTGTTACGGCATTTATAGTATAAACACCATAACCAGTTTTCCATACATCACCATATTTCCATACATAAGTCCAGAAAAAAGTTTCCGAACTGTGACACAAACTTGCCAAGTTTCCACACATTTCCACAAAAATCACATTTCCACACAATTCCAGATAAAGTTCTCATACTACCATACGGTTTTCCAAATATCCTGTTTTCTTGAACATATCTGCAAAACAGTTCTGGTCCCTTCTGACCCTAACATCTATGAATCTATGAATCACCACAGACTATCACATGGCCACACTAGCCTCACAGCCTCCCCAAAACCATGCTGTGGCAGCACCTGGCGTTGGGTCCTACCTGTGTGCCCTGTATTCCCCACCCTGGCTGCACCACCACCGACCTGCTGTGGGCTGTGTGCCATGCTGTCCGCTGTGGAGCGAGGCTAGGTGATGCCAGGCTGTGCCAGGTGCATCATGTCTGCTGCTGCCATCCAGAGCACAGCATAGCTGCCCTGGGCACCCTGAGAGTGGCAAAGCCACACAGACGCAGTGGCAGATGGCAGGGAGAAGCATCCCACCAGCACCGGATCTGCAGAGGAGTGGCCCATGTCCACCTGCTGCTTGGCCATGACCCCCAGCACTTGGGGGAGCTTGGTTCTCAGTTCTTCGTGTTGTTTCCACACTTCATCAGAATAACCTATTAATTTGCTAATGAGCAGGTCTACTCTATACTTATCCACAGGCTGAATGGAATCAGTTGGCAGGTGGATTTTGCTTACCCCGTGTTAACTGCACTGAAAACATGAGCGCTCGCATATTCAAGCAGTAAAACACATGATAAGTGCCAACATAGCGTAGCAAAGTTAGCTTTTTTGTAGCAGTAGTGTCTATCCAGATGGTATTCGGTAACAGGTGTTCAGCTTTTGTTGGACTGCTGCACAGAGATAATATAAGCACAGCTTGCTGATTCTTGGTCCCAGCCTGGCACCTCCCCCGAGTCTTGAGTCGGCACCTGTGTCCCTCCCTGTACCCGTGGCAGAGGCCTGGCTCACCCCACAGATCCAGCCACGAGAGCAGTACACTGGCCCAGGCTCGGCACCCCATGCTTCCCTCTGCCCATCACTAGTAGCAAATACCCAGCTCACACTGATGTGCCAGGGGCACATGGTGGGGAGGGCATGGGCTCTGGGCATGGGGGGTTTTATACATCCTCATGGATGGACGTGCAAACTGTGGCACCTGGTGCTGGGGTCAGTATTGGGGGTTGAAGGAGGGTAGGGGGCACAGCTGCCTCCAGCCCTGTGCAGGGTAGGCTGAGATCATAGTAGCCAGTATAGTGCTACTGCTCAGAACACGTTCTAGCTTTTAATATGGCACAGTAATACTTACTACTCAGATAAAATATGTGCTAAGTGTCCTGTGTGATGGGGACATCAGCTGCACTGGCAGAAGAAATCTTTTGTTTGTCTCAATTGCATTTCAACGGGCATTTTTGCAGCTAGGCATATGTCAGTTAAACCTATGGGATACTTTTCCCCCAGTCCTAAATACGACATAGTCATGCTAATACTGTTTGATAGTGAAGATCTAGCCCTGAAGCCATATGAGGGCTTGGTGTTTGCTGTGGAAGATGTGTACATGATTGTTTGAGGTAATGCACACCTGTGTCATTGATGGCTCATGGTGACTAATTTAATTTAAGCTTGCTTCCAGTTCAAGTCCAGGTTGTTGTAAGTGTTTGAGTTTGGAAGGCTGCAAACAGAGTTTTTTTATAGAGGAAACCTGGCAGAATTAGGGGTAGGGGTAGGGGGTGGGGAGGGGGGAGAGAGAGAGTGCTATGCTGAAGGGTAGAGAACTTGCCTAGATTTTCTCGACTGCTTCACACACTTGCGATCCTCTCCCCTCTTCAAGGTCTCGGCACTGGCCTTGGCACTGAAGCTCTTCAGGACACCTCAAGCCCAAGGTTTGCGTGGAAAAGATGTGAGGGGCTTTTTCAGCTAGCATGCCTTTTATGAGAAAGGAGGACCACTGTGAATTCAAAATCCCTCTCTTCTTCACAAACGACCTTTCACCACTGGCAGCTCCCCTTCAAAGAGAAGGGCTAAGGTCTTCCCTCAGCTGAGCGCCATGGCGCTTTGATGACTTGTTGTACACAGTAGTCTTATCCGAGCAGACACACTGCTGGAGGCGCTAGGCCCTGATGCAGTGACCATGGAAATAAGGAAATCAGGGGAAGGGGGATATGATTGGAGGTGGAGGAGCTTATAAATACTACTTAGACCAGGGGTTTTCAACTTTTTTAGACTCAAGGCACCCCTCAATAGACTCAAGGCAACTCTCAGAAAATGCCGACTCTTCATTTTCACACTTTTTTTGAGTATAGAAAAAAATAGAGCAATTACTCTTTTGCAAAAAATTCAGAAAGATCACAACGGGTCAGAACGTTTCTTACACCATGGATTCCTATTCGAAAACTCTGGGTTTATCTTGTGAATCATGTTTCCACACCTAAGAGTGCTGACGTTGCGTGGCACCCTTGAGAGGATCCCAAGGTACTACATCACCCTGGTTGAGAATCACTGACTTAGGCATTGCAGGGAGGCCTGATTCAGACCTCATGGGCTATGGATAATAAGCAGAAGCTCTATTTTATTTAGGGTAGGGGCAAATGGAACCACGTTACTGAGTTAAAATAAATCTACTATAAGACACCCCCCTCCATGTACATTTTTAAACTTGGTATATTGTTTCATCTGTCCATGTCCTCATACAGGAGATCTTGTAAACGTATCTGTAGTGAATTATTTCATGGATTACCAGAATCTAGAAATCTCTGAGATCAGTAGTTTCAGATTGGTGTCTGGCCCCTCATTAACAACAGAGTCAAAGGGACAGACTATAGCTGTGTAGGAGGCTGCTTATCTCTAGTTCGCTGTTGTTGCCTGTATAAAGTTCTTCCTATTTTGTGAGGGGCTGTGGTTTTACATAGCATGACAAATAGAGTGTGCAGTTTTTAAAACAAGACTAAACCTATTTATTCATTCAGCCTTGCAAAACAGTCACGGAAACTTAGCAGCTGAGCCACAAAGTCTAATCTCCCAGCTTTAGTGGAATGAAAAAGCTAATGACATTTTACTCGTCCATCAAAAATAATTACTTGTCCCAGATGAGTGGGCAAGTAGAATTTGCAAGACTCAATTAAAAACCTAAATTTAGGGCATTATACATGATGATCTTGTTGTAAAGCACTTTGACTCTCCTCAGCGCTATACAAATTAACCACTGCACTGCCAACGAAGGTACCAAGTGCATGGGCGAAGCTCAGATGCATTCATGCTTTCTTTTCTGGTACAGTCAGCTCATACGCGAGGCAGTGATAGGAAAAGGCTGCTGCAGCAACTAAATTGCCACTGACTGCAGCAGTGATAAATAAATAATACTAAACGAATACTGAAGCAACATTGTGCTGGAAGACCAGTATTTCTCTGTTTTGGGTGAGGTCTTAGTGTCGGGGAATAATAGCAACTCGGAGAGATATGGAACATACCCTGAAGGCTGAAACTGGTGTTGGGAATAGTGTGGTACCAACCTGTCCTAGGGAAGTTGGTAAAGGGATTATTCCTCGTTAAGGTGTCAGTCAGGCTCTTCTGTCCCAAAGCCCTGCTGTGATGCTTTTGTTCTCCCTGGTGTCCACACTCTGATCCAGAAGCCAGCCCTGGCATGGTGGGTTATGACCAGGGATCTAGGTTTTCTGTTTCCAATGGAAAAATGGAAAAAAAACATAGATTTGCCCCCTACGCAAGAAAAACATGGAATTTTCAAATTTCCCCACTCCCCCAGGTCCTCATAGGCTCTGCTCCGGTCTTGCTGCCCATGGAGGAGGGGGAGCCAGGCCTCCCGCTCAGGCTGCAGCAGCCTCCCAAGGCAGCAGCCAGGTCTCAAGCGCTCCTATGTGGGTAAGGGGCTGTGGATCTGGGCCCCAGCCCCGTGACTCTGGTAGCTGGGGGCCCCCTCCAGCAGGGCTGGGGGCAGGCAGGGGGCTGTGGGTGGAGGGTGAGGAGCAGCAGCAGGGCTGGGAGGCTGTGACTTGGGAGTGAAGGGTCTGGACTTGCATCCTGGTGAGCTAAGGGGAAGGGGGAACTAAGATTTTTCCATGATAAAAGAACCAAAATCCAATACCAAAATGTATAGGTACTTTGAATTTCTTTTATTATAGTGATTGAGGCACTGGCAAGCTTCCAAATGGCTTGAAACTTGTAAATATATCAATAAAACATTGTGTTCAATTGATATGTGCATATATATAGTAATGTTTCATTTTAATCATGGATTTTTGGGTTTTTATCAGAGAATTTGTGAATTTTTTTTTTAATGAGCATTTGCAATTTTTTTTAATCTGGGAAAACCAGGTTCCCCAGTTAAGACCCCATCTCTTCTTCATTGTATGTCCCTGGGGGTAAGTAGAGGAACAGATTAACCACTCTGCTGAGTGCAGGGACCCGAGGATTGTGACTGGCTCTTAGTCTGCTTCCACTGTGTCATCTGCATGAGAGCCAGGTGCAATGTAGCCATTTTTTTTTTCAGCTTTGTGATAAGGACATTTCCTCAGGATGAAAAACATGTTTGTGATGAATGTGCCACATAAAGCACTGAGTAATGAGCTTCTACAATGCCACGAGTTTTAATTTTAGTCACTACGAGTCAGATGACAAAAGTTTGCAAGGGAGGACAATCCAATACCAATCACTTACCATGGCTTTGAATCAGCTGATTTGCCCTACTCCGTGTACATTAGACTCCACGGAGTTGTGTTGTAGGATGCTCAACACCCTCTAAGAGCTAAGTAATAACCAGTCCTTGCTGCTGATAAGCCACATTGCTCAGATAAGTTCTTGTGAGTCTAATTTCTGACAAAGACGAGATTAGTGCAGGATTTATGCGATGAAGTTCTGGATGTAGGCTAAAATTAAATAGCTCTGAATATTTCCTGTCATAAATCCCAGAACACCTGCAGCCTGAATCACTGTCACTTAAGCATCACAGGGACATGGGTTATTTTGAAAATATTACAGGTTGGAGTTGAATTCCTAAGTTGATTTCCTGCTTCCACAATTCTGAGAGTGCGGTCAGCACAGCTTGCCTATGTACCTGCCAGGGACAGTTGTTCTCTGTTGCCCATCATGCACCGTCCCCTTCAGCTAGAATAATCCTCTGTTACCACACTTCAGTTAGTACAATGCGTAGCTCACATTTTATCAACTAAACATAAGATGTTTTATGACAAAGGGCTCAGCATCACACAAGTGCATTTTTTAAATTCATTTTAAATGTGCGTATTCTCAGGGAAGTTGGGGTGCAGTGCAACATTTCTAAATGCTATAAAACAGGAACTCTCTTGTAAAACTAAAAGCAAAGGAGACTATTCAAAAAGACAAAATTGTGTAGACTGAGATGGTTTATGTCAGCTAATGGAAATTTGCAGAAAATATGTAAGTAATAAACTATTTTTGTCTTTAGATGTAAACAAACAAAAAATCTCTCGCTCAAAAGCTCTAGACCTCCTAGCATTTAGTTAAGCTTAAATAATCATAGATAGGTAACAAATGAGCTCATTCAGCCAGAAGCATTAAATAATCATGCATTCACAACAGCCAGCCAAACAGTAAGTCAAAACAACATAAAATCTCTCCCCCATATGCACGTTGTCAACTTTCCTTCAGTCTGCCAAACAAGATTCTTGCGAAGTACCTACTAGCTCATTACATGTACGTTACTTTTGACCAAGAAGTTGCAATCCAGAGGCATGGCGGAAGTCACCCTGCTGGTTGTCCCATCTTTTATATCCATAGATATCCAGTTCAATTGTGTCATGGGAAGAGAGGGGATCCCTCAGGTAGGTAATTCTGAGGGAAGGGGAAGGATGGTCCAGTAGTTAGTCTCCTACGAACCAGGACAGTGCTCTGGGTTCAAATTTGTCTTCGCTGTGTACATCCCATGTGATCTTTGTCAAGTTATTCAGCCTCTCTGTGCCTCAGATATAATAATAGCTCTTTCCTACCTTACAGGGAGGATAAATACATTAAATAGTGTGAAGTACCCAGGTTGTAGCCCTATTGGTCTAGAGGAAAAGGCAATCAGGACTTGTAGTAGAGATTGTATCTTTTATTAGATCAACGGTCTAATAAAAGATATCATCTCTACTATGAGTCCTGGTTGCCTTTTAAATAGTGTGAGGTGTTCAGCACTATATGAGGAACAGATATGGTGCCCACTCATGCGGAGTGACAGGTTCCCTGGTCATGGAAGACTTTCTAGGTCACAATTTCCACCCAGACACTAGTGCTGATTTCAAAGCATGATGGATATTAGTTCCCAGTGAAAAGTCCCACATTATAAGTGAACTGCTACATTCTCTACCACCCCCTGAATGGCTGTAAAGCAGGGACGGGCAATTATTTTGGGTGAAGCACCACTTACTGAGTTTTGGCAAGCCGTTGAGGGCCACATGACAGGCAGCCAGGGGCAGATAAATATTAATTTTCTAAATTTTTTAGGGGCCGTGTGGGCCATATAGAATGGCCTGGTGGGCCGCATCTGGCCCGCGGGCCGCATTTTGCCTACCCCTGCCGTAAAGTGTAGCATACTAATCTTGGGGTAAGAAAAGGCAGGGTGATCTGTGTCTGTGAATGTGCAAGCCAGTCTGTGGGCAGACCCAGTGCCCATCTGGAGAGGTGTAAGCACAGCTGTGAGCTTGCTGGAATGGAGTCTGTATTTCCCAGCTATAGGAAATTAGGCTTTTGGTCAGGTAACCACTGGGAGACCAGGCAGAGCAGGAACTTGAACCTGGGCTCCCCTTATCTGGCATAACTGTTCACTGTTCTAAAGTTTTCTCTTTGGACAAATATCCCCCCTAGTCCTGAAAAAACCTTTCCTGAAGCAAATTTCATCAAAACTAGTGCTTTGCTGTGAAAAGTCTGGGTTTCAACAAAACGCTATTTTCTGACTGTACTGCAAGAAAAAAAAAAAGAACCTGAGAAAAAATCGTTTAATGAAATAAGAAAGAGATGAGTTAAGTTGGTTAGAGACCCCCATAGGGAGAAACAGAAGTTGAGAAATGAGAAAACAAACAAACCTACCCCCCCAAATCAGTTTTAAAGGCTGTATATGAAAGATAAAAGTAATAAAGGTTGACCATGCTCACACACAGATGTGCTAGAAATGCAGATGAAAACCTACTCAAGTTGCCACTGTATGAAGTAGAGTTAAAGAGCAATAAAATACCTGAGAAAAATTAGAAGATATAAGAGGATCTTCCTATATAAAAGACTGGAGGATTAACATGAGTATACATAAAGCAACATTTTAAAGACTGTTGTTTCTTATTGTTTTTTATGGCACCCAAAATGTATTAGAAAATGGACAGTTGGAATGTATGCCGTAAGAAATTCACATATGACTAGTAACAATCATAGGTTTGAAAGGTACAGCATAAATATATTCACATTAACTATATTTTGGCAGGGTGGGTAAACTAACCTGAAATTTCTCTTCTCCCTGGTCATCATTGCCAGCAGTTGTAATGTCTTTAGCACTAAAGGAAATGCTGTTTCATTGGAGAAGTGTCTCGGTAGGCAATCAAGAATCACTGGAGTCCAAAATGCCAAAATTAAAAAAACCAATAAACTTTGCACAGCAGTTTCAACAAATTAAACAAATATAGCCCTGAAATGAAAGAATGGTAAATTATTGCAGTTTGTGTTTCGCTTAGCACAGGGCAGGAGCAGGCACGGATACTACTGACAGATGCTACAAAGCAGCTGATGGGTGGTAAGTTCCTGTCCCCAATTAACTCTCTACGGTTCGTTTATGTGTCCCTACCCAAAGCAGAACAGTTCAATAGCATCAGCCAGTCAGTTCAGACTAAATGTTCATCATTCATCTGAGCTCCATTTATACTAGCAGTGACAGGTCTCCTGAAGATCTGTCCAGACAGGACAGGTACCTGAATGAAATACTGACTGAGTTGGTCTCACATATAGTGATAGCAAATTCTTGGGAAATGAAATGAAATGACACAAGAAATTCCAATTACAGTAGGATGACATGAATATAGTACCTGACCTGCAGGCAAGTACTCGCCAGGACAGTCTGGAGAGGCAGGTTGGCATACTAAAAAGGAGCAGGTGTTTGTCTAAGAGTCCATTAAGGTCTGAGTTATATTCCTAGTACTTCATGAGCAGGTTTTTCCACTTCTTTAGGCTTAGAGTCCAGCTATATGCACTAGGTGGCAGGATTGAAGCCTCAGATGTTCTTTGGTGTAACCGTACTGTTTTATATGATGTCAACCAGCTGCCTGCTGCCAGGGCAGGCTCTGCCACCAGAGCCCAGGCGGGGACAATGTCCCGCCTTCCCTGGCAGCAGGAGCTTTCAGCCCCTACTCCATAATCACAGGATTGAAGATAATCTCTCAACCTCTGTTCTGTGATTGCAGAGTGGGGACTGGGAGGTCCTTGCTGCTGGGACAGGGGGACACTGTCCCATGCCCAGGCTGTGCTGCAGGAGCCCGCCCTGGCAGGAGGCAGCTTGTGGGGACACGGGGACATGTTCCAGGTCCTGCCAGGAGACAGCTGTCTCCTGGCCCTATGCTCCCTGCCACTCCTGGCTGCTGCAGGGGGCCGGTGCGGGCAAGAGTGACCGCCATGGTGAGCAGAAAATCTGATCCTGCTCCCCTGCATGAGTAGACACCTGCCTGGTGTGGGTGCAATTTACTCTAGAGTAAATTCACCCCTAAGCAATTGTATGAGTAGATGTACCCATTGTGTTGCAGGCACTGGTAGGACTGGACCCATAAATTATATGTACAGGGATGATCATCTGACAATACAGTTACACTCTTGTATGCTGCTCTAATGAGAATTAGACAATACATCGCTCCCGGGTTCATCCAGAAGATCAGACGAGCCATTTTATCCTTAGAACTAGTATGCAGAATGAGCATATCTTTGTGGGACTTTAAAGAAATTATTAATCTAATCAAGGCAGAGGAAATTCTAATTCCAACATACCTGTAAAGAGGAGCGTGACACAGCTTTTTGTTCACAAGGCACAGTCAACATCAAAGGCTTGACAAAATGAAAGGACTGTGTTAAATGTAAGTGTTTAACTTTATGAAAGGGAACTCTCTTCGGTCCAGACTGGGCAGCCTTTGCAAAAAGACATAACTGATTTTAAAAGGTAGACTGCAGAAAACAAAGAATAAGAGAAAAAATAAGAGACTTGGAAAATATGTGTATTAGTTCAGGGGCTGACAATGCTGAGCAATTCTTTAGCCCCAGAGGCATCCAGACAGAGAAGAAGAGATTCCATTAGGAAGATGAGATGAGAGCCCCACTCAGGAAAAAGCCAATCTTGTTAATGACCTACTTCCTGTCGGTCTTCCATCAGCCCAGTAGGATCACCATTCCTGACAAAAGGCAGGATCACCAGGGGAAAGGCGAACCTATGCCTATCATTACCACTGATCTTGTAAGGGAACATCTTAAGAGGCTGAACATCCACAAATTCAGCCATCCCAGATGGAATGCACCCAAGAGTGCTACAGAAACCAGTTGACATTATAGCACAGCCTATGGTGAGGATATTTGAGAACTTGTGGTGCTTGGGCAAGGTGCCTGATGATTGGAAGGGGGCTCAAGAAAGGGAGAAGGGATGATCCAGGTAACTGTGGGCCAGTTAGTTTGACCTCAATCCCTAGAAAGATCCTGGAAAAAATCATTAAGGAAACCATTACCAACATCCTAACAGAAGGCAATATTCTGAGAGATAGCCAACACGGCTTCATGGGGGGTAGATCTTGTCTGACCATCCTGATCTCCTTCTATGACCAGGTGATACATCACCTGGACAAAGGAGAAGAGGTGGATACCATATTCTTGGACTTCAAGAAAGCCTTTGACCTGGTGTCCCATGATGTCCTCTTGGAAAAATTGGGAAATTGCAGCCTAGACAATTTTCACAGTCCAATGGCTGGGGAACTGGCTCTGTGGATGGACCCAGAGAGTGATAGTCAATGGAACCAAATCAACTTGACGCACTGTAACCAGTGGTGTCCCCCAGAGCTCTGTACTTTGACCTGTACTCTTCAATGTGTTTATAAATGATCTGGACTCGGATGTTACAAACAGTCTGGCTAAGTTTGCTGGTGACACCAAACTATGAGGAAGTGCAGCCACCCTAAAGGATAGGCTGGCAATCCAGGCCAGCCTCAACCAGCTTACAAGGTAGACGTATCAAAGCCTGATGACATTCAATGCCGAGAAATGCAAGGTGCTCCACCTTGGGAGAAAGAACCCACACCACACTTACAGCCTCAGCAGTGCTACACTAGCTAGCACTGCATACAAAAAACACTTGGGGTCATGACTGACCACAAGATGAGCATGAGCCACCAATGTGAAGCTGCAGCCGGCAAACCAGAAAAACCCTCTGGCTTGCACCTTCTGATGCATCTCAAACAAGACCGGGAAGTCATCCTCCCACCTTACTTGGCCTTGGTGAGACCACAGCTGGAATACATTGTCCAGTTCTGGGCACCGCATTTCAGAAAGGATGTGGAGAAGCTTAAGAGAGTCCAGAGGAGAGGCACATGAATGATTAGAGGACAAGAAGGCAGGCCTTATGAGGAGAAGTTGAGAGACCTGGCACTTTTCAGCCGGGAAAAGCATAGGCTGAGGGGTGACTTTGTGACATCCTAGAAGTATATAAGGGGTGTGCACTGGGAACTGGGAGAACAACTATCCACCAGAGCATCCCATGGGAAGACTAGATCTGATGGTCACAAGCTCTTGGAAGGCCATTTTAGGCTGGACATAAGGAAAAACTTCTTTACTATCCAAGTCCCCAGGGCCTGGAATAAACTCCCCCCAGAGGTGGTGCAGGCACCTACTCTGGATTCCTTTAAAAAAAATGCTTGAATGCCTATCTTGCTGGGATCATTTGACCCCTGCAGACTGCCTGCCCTTTGGGCAGGGGGCTGGACCCAGTGATCTTGCAAGGTCCCTTCCAGCCCTAACATCTATGAAATAGGAAAGTGGGGTTGCAAGGCAGAATCATCCCTGACGCCATCCTAGTCAAGCATCTGTCTAACCTATTCTTGAAAATTTCCAGGGATGGAGATTCGACAACCTCTCTAGGTCCCCTGTTCCAGTGCCTGACCGCTCTTGTAACCAGAAAGTTCTTCCTAAACTCCAGCTTAAATTTCCTCTGCTGTAGCTTGAAGCCATTCCTTCCAGTCTTGTTCAACCGCAGATAAATGCCTATCTCCATTCCCTCTATAATTTCTGCTTATATATTTGAAAGCTGTTATTAAATCCCTCCCTTAGTCTTTTTTTCTCCTGGACTAAATAAACCTAGTTTTTCAGCCTTTCTTCATAAGTCATGCTTTCCAGACCTCTAATCATTTTTGTCGCTCTCTTCTGGACTCCTTGTAATCTGTCCCTGGTTTTTTTTGAGTATGGGGCCCAACACTGGACACAGCACCTCAAGTGAGGCCTCACCAGTGCTGAATTTAGTGGAAGAATCAATTCTTTCAATTTGCAAGTGACACTCCTGTTAATACAACCCGGTATGCATATTGCCTTGTAATCTCACACATCTTGAATGTAGTCAGCAGCCATCTCCTTGCACAGCTGGAGGCTGGCAGCACCATATCAAAGAATGCTTTCTCTATCACTTGTCACTTAATTTATTGTTCCTAGGACTTGTCTACACTGAAAGGGTAGTCTAGGTTAAAGATTATTTTGTATTTCTAAGACAGTGTAGTCATTGGTTAATAACTCTATGGGGACTCTGTATAGAGACTCTCATATTCAGCAATGTAAATGTGGTGTTCCTGCTGTTTCTCATCATTACTTAATATTTACAGGGTGGTAACCCCCAAAGATCAGAACTGGTTTGAGGTTCGCTGTGCCAAGTGCTACCAAGAATGATTGCCCTTGTGCCAAAGAGATGACAATCTAAAGAAACAACACAAATGAAAAGGGCGAGGAAAGCATTACGATTTTTGCCATTTTTAAGACAGTAAATTTGATGAACAGAGATCATATGCAGGTCACATGGTAGAGGAGCCCTGCAAAAAGGGAACATGGTTCAGTATGGGGTACTCATGGTGTAGGGCGGAAGTGATATAGGGAATAAAGATGTGCCAGTGGACACTGAAAAGATGTGAATGGGTTGGGATGCAATGACTGCACGAGCATCTTTCAGTCAGGTTGATAAACTTGTCTCTGTTTTCCATGTCCCCAGTCTCCCTTATACTAAACCCAACTGCAACTTTATTAATGTGGGTAAATATTCATTGTACCTTTTAAAGTACTCTCCTTTGAAGTACAATTCCCACTTGATTGTTAATGAAAGATCAGGAAGTGCTTTGTTTGGCGGAACCAAGCTCTCAGCGGAAATTAATAGACTGGGCGACATGCTGAACGTTATACAGATTGCTAAAGACTGGAATTAAAGTTTCCGCTTTTGGAGGAGTAGTTGCATAATACAGAGATAGATACCCTTGGCTAGAGCCCTGACCTCGCCTTTGGTGAATCTGTGGCCTCCTTATCTCCCAGTGGCTTTGGTGGGTGCTTATCATCTTGAAGAATCAAGCCCTCAGTGAGAATTAACACTAATAAACACATCACGTGGCCCCCACTTTGGAGCAATGCGTGGGGTCGAGCCCGTCATGCAGGGGTCAAGCCTGTCATGCGGCAGTGAAACAGTTTGCAAAGGCAGCAATTCCAAACAGGTGTCAGTGCATTGTTTCTACGCAAACAATCGAATCGGCTGAAATCCCCAAAGATTCAGCTGCTGAGGCTTGTGCTCTGAAGTGATGAATAATGTGCCTGAAAGGATTCTCAGGGGAGAAAAAATGTTACCCAGGGAATGAACTCCAGCCAGAGGAATTTTCCTTAATTCCCTCAAAGTCTATTCTGTCCGTACTACATGAAATAATCGCATGTTTATATGATAACCTCTTCCCCTCTCCATTTCAGTGCCTTACCTTGGGCTGCATTCAGTTGGAAAATATCGAGTTCTTTGCTTTCTTTGAATAGTGTAGGCCCATACTTGTCAGATGCATCATGCCTTGGGCAGGCATTAGCATCAACGTAGACTAGACAGTGTTGCCCTTTGTGAATGGCTGAGCAAGGTGCAAGGCAATGGAGAATTTATTTTGGGATCAACTGAATCTGTGGGTGAGCACAGTGTAAAAGATCTGTGGCTCTGAGCAGTTTGGCCACTGATCTGTTACGTATATTGGCCCCTGACAGCCAGATACATGGTTATATACCACATATATAACCGATCAGTGCTAAGATAATTAATTTGATTACCAAGGGGCAATACAGATATATATATATATGAAGCTTTGTAGTAAACAGTAACAAAGCAGTGCGTTAACGGTGGGGGATCATCTCCTGAATTATGTCCTGAAGCATGGGTCAAATTCTCCCTCCTGCAAAGTACCCCTTCCCCCCCCCACACTGCTCCAACTCTTGGCTATGGTAGGTATGCTCTGCACCAGCAGGCTGGTGTGCGGGGACACAGGAGGTAAGTAAGACCATGCCTCCCTTTTGGGGTGCAGGATGCTGGTGCCTTTGCCCTGTTTTCAAGGATGGAGGCTTTGCCTTTTCTCACCATATTCCTCGTCCAGTTCAGAGAGGTGAAGTTACCAGCTTTGCACCAGGTTCCCCCATCCCTCATGTAGAAATGACTTGCATTTGTGGGGAGGAAAGGCATCTTTCCTCTTCCTCCAACCTCACAAAACATCCTCTGTGGGTCCCAGCAGGTCTGTGAGGGCAAGGCAAGGGATGTTCGTCTAAGAAACAAAATGAATTTCTGCTTTGTGCCAGCAGGTCGCCCACAGAGGGAGGAGGTGGGTTCTTGGCTAATGGGGAGCCTGACAGCAGCAGAGTGGGGCTGACCCTTGAAGTGCATCAGGTGCCCATTGGCTTGGAAGATCCCAATCATCTTCAAGCCCTCCCTCCCCACCCCACCCCCCACAAAAAAAAAAATTAGGACAGAGATTTCTGGCCCCTTTCCTCTCCTATCAGCCACTCCTCAGAAGGCAACATGAGTCTTTGTCTCTTTTTCAAACCATCTTATTCAGCATCTAATTGTTATTCAACAATTTCAGACAATTCTATTAAAAATGCCCCTAAGGAGCATTACAACAAAAGACACAACCCTCTGCTAATTGCCAAAAGCTGGCAGATGTTTTTGAAGTTCTGGCAAAAGCCGGACCTTCCTAAACGGAACAAATGTACCTGTCTCTCCTTCTGAATAAGGATAGGAACACAGAACAAAAGACCCAAATCCTCCAACAAGTCGTTCGAAGGTGAAACAAAGACCTATCAAAGTAAGTGATTAGACACCCACAGAAATCAACAGCAGCCTGAACCTGCGTACCCCGTGGCTGGCTTTGGCCCAAAGTGTCCTGCTCAGCAGCAATGGAAAATTGCCACAGAGAAAGTAAATAGAGCATGTAGCGTTAGGGAGAAAGAAGCGAGCACAGAATGGAGTAAGCCACACGATCCCAACGCAGTGGCTGGAGTGCTTAGATATCCCCAGAGGTATAACTAATGAGTTTGGCACTCTGGCTGAAAAACTCCCCTGAACCCCCCAGGGGAGTCATGGTCTTGCCTCCCATGTCCCTGCACACCAGCCAGCCGGTGCAGAGCGTATCTGCTGTAACAAAGAGTTAGAGCAGGGGGTGGGAGGGAAGGAGTACTTTGCAGCAGGAAGTATTTGACCCACAGTCCAAGGGGTGGGCAGCAGATGTGTTCTGGTTTATAGGTTGTGTATCACTGCCTTGCTCAGGGCATTTGTGTGGCATTGCTGAGGGTTCAGGTCATTTGTTTCTGTGCCCTAGAAACAAATGGCAGCTGATAGACTGGTTCTGCTTTGGGCTTGCAAGATGCACTAAACCATGGGCAGATGAACTTTGTAAAGCTGAGTTCCTTTCTGCAAGGTCAGGGCAGCATTTACCACATGATGCCAGTTTACATCCCAACGTTTTGGACATCTTAATGCCAACAGTCTCCTAAGGCTACTGTTCCACTTCAGCCATAATCTCTACGACCCTGCACCGCACCCTATGGACTGCAGTCTTTCTGCAGGTGTGCTGCAGTCAGCCTGACATGCAGCTGCCACAACAATGTCTGGGAAAGCAGGGCCCCAATTGCTGCAGCTGCATAGCAAGCAAGCTAAATTACTGTCAGTTTGATCGAAAGGACAAATAGGTTGATGGTAATATGTGGCACTATTGAAAGGCGACAGCTGTGCAGGGTGAGTAGGAAAAGGTAGGACAGGACTTCAGGGCAGAGCCTAACTATTAGATTGCACACTTCTGTTTCTGTTTCTTCATTCTGTGCTATTACATTTGACATTTGTGTGTGCTTGCTGCTTATAATTTTCAATTGTGTTATTGAAATAAGAATGGTATGTGGAAGCCACAAGTGATAGATTATTTAGTGCTTTCCTAGTGGCTTTGGCTCATTGCGTTCCTCCCTTATAGCATGCTTGGCTATGATGCAAATGGGCACACGTACTGATTCCACTTTAAAATAAAAAGCCATGCATTGTGGACTTAATTTTAAGTGAATTGCATCTTTACTGAAATATGGGTACATGCTCTGCTAGCCAGAGGCTAGGATTGCAAATTAAGTTGTTCCTCTGGTCACAGGACTGTGTTCAGGAAACCAGGCTGTCAGCATCATGCATGTGGAGGAACTGTAAAACAGTGGATTTTTAGTGCTTTCTTCGAGTGTCCGCAAGGCCTGTGCAAGGTTTAACTCTCACAGGACAGCTTAATCCAAAAGCAAACATAGATGGGGCATGAAGGAATAGTACAGGCATTTGGGGATAAAATCACAGAAAGGTGATGGCACAAAATGTAAGAAGCTGGCAGACATATAAAAGACAAGATGATGTTCCATAAATAGAACTTATTAGAATAAAAATAGAATATTGATGTGTTAGAAGAGGAAGAGGAAGGAAATTATAAACACATTGGTTAATTGGAAGCAAAGCAAATAATGGAGGGCACAGAGAAGGCTCAACATTTAATGTTTGTCTCGGTTTTCCCTCCAAAAGAGGTTAATTGTCATCTGATAATACAATTAATTTTAACAAGGCGAGGTGGGGGGCACTGGCCAGAATAGAGAGAATGGGTTAAAGATTATTTTAATGAGTTAAAGGCATATGAATTGGGAGGGCCTGATAATACTCACCAGGGTATTTAGGGAGTTAGCCAAATCAGTCTCTGAACTATTAGGGCCACCTCCACCTTCAGTTTACTATATGAGCATGGTACTTACATAGCTGCATGAGTACAATTGTTGGTACTTTCATGGCTCTTTTTCTTCTTTGCACCAGTGGAAGAACACAATCACCTTGGTGCACATCTCCTGCCATGGGGGAGAGGGGATATGGTAGAGAGATTACTCTCCTTTTAGCCAGACAGGCTAGTAGTTTGGGTGATTTATCCAGGGAACAGGAGACCTAGGTTCTAGGCCCCCTCATCTCCTACTTCCCAGAAGAGTGCTGTAATACCAGGCCATGGGCTAAGTATCAGCCAGAGCACCCTCCAATTCTCCTGTGGAAGTTAGCCCACTGTACCTTGTATTTATTATTAACTGGATAAAGTGGAATAGTTTTTGCCCCATTTTTGGAGAGCATGGCCAGGGTCCCCTCCCTGGGCAGTACTTATCTCACCAGGGGCAATGTGCAGGCAGTGCGCAGGGGTGCATGTGCACCCCCTGAGAGTGCCGGTGCACCCTCTGTCAGGCCGCACTCCCTGTTTAGCTGTTGGGCAGTGGGGCATGCAGGCAGGTGAAAGCACCAGTGCCCCCCCTTTGAGCACCAGGCGGGGGGGTGAGGCCACCAGCAAAAGTGGACATGGGACTCCCAGCTGCTGTGGGACTGCCTCCCCAGTCAGTGATATTGGCTGCCAGGGGACACCCCTCCTCCTCCCAGCCAGCGGGATCAGCTGCTGAGGGACACCCCCCCCACCCCCAGTTGCTGACTGGTGTCAGGGGGGGCACGTGCCCCCAGACTCAAGAGGCACCAGACACCCATATATCTCACTGAGCCACCTGAGCATCTTCCCTTCTGTGCTGCCAAATTCTGTGAAAGTGCCAAGAATTACACTTGTGTGGTTACCCAAGTGTCAGTCCTGTGTGCAAAGGTGAAATAGGATTTAACCCATAGAAATTATCTTTGATAAGTCACGGGGAACAGGGGAGGTCCCAGAAGACTTGGGAAGAGCAGGTTGGGTGGTTGAATCTTAAAAAGGAGGCTTTAAGGATAATCAGTCAGTGCAACCACAATACCCAGAAAGCCACTACAGCAAATTATTAACCAATCAGTTTGTAAACACCTAAAGGATAATAAGGTAATAAAAAAGTCAGTGTGGATTTGTCCAGTATGCATCCTGTCAAACCAATTTAATTTCCTCATTTGGCAGAGTAACTGACCTCCTGCACAAGGGGAGAACAGGAGATGTGACACTGCTTCTCTTCATTAAGGCTTTTGGTACATGACATTTCTCATAAGAAAATGAGGGAAATCACCCTGAGGTGGGTGCACAGTGAGTTAAAAAAAATCTATTTTCCAGGTAGTTATAACTATCAAAGTAGGAGGACATGTGAAGTAGGGTCCCTCTGGGGTCTGTCCTGGGCCTCGTTTTCATTAATGAATTGGATGGTGGAATACAGGGCATGCTCACGGAATTTGCAGATTTTATAGCAGGGAGGATCGCAAGCACTGAAGGGCAAGATTAACATCCCAAATGATCCTGATAAATGGTCCTGATAAATTGGAGAAATGGTCAGAAATCAATATGATTACATTTATTCAAGACAAATGCAAGGCACTGGATTGAAATCAAATGCACAAATACGAACTGTGGAATGACTGCCTAGGGCAGCCATACTGCAGAAAGTGGTCTGGAGATTATTAATATGAGTCAGTGTGAAGCTATTGCAACACAGGCAAATGTTATTCTGTGATGTATTATCAGGAATGGTTGCAGGCAAAATATGGGAAGAAATCAGTCCACTCTTCAGTGCTGGTGAGGCCATAACTAGAGCACCATGTTAAGTTTGAGGTACCATGAGTCCAGAGGAGATAACAATCCCAAGAGGTTCAGAAAGCATGACCTGTGTGAAAAGGATGAAAGGTTTGCAGTGCTTCTCCTTGGGCTTAACCCAGAGGCTCCTGGCTAGAGGGTCTTACCCCTCCAGTCAGGGCCACACTGATTGCTCCATCTGGGGCCAGGAAGGAATTTTACCCCATAGTCAGATTGGCATGGACCATTACGGATTTGTACCTTCCTCTGTAGCAGGGGGCAGTGCAGGGGCATGGCCCTCTTCTTAGAATCTCTTGAGCCTATATTAACAACTTTTACAGCAGTGAGCACTTGCCACCATGGTCCACTTGCTGTACCTGGGGCAGGTTGGGGTGTTATGTCTTGTGTTGTCAGGGTTGATGGTATGGTTTTGTAAGAGGTTAGACGGTGGATTGGTATGGGATGATATGGATAGGAATGATCCTGCTTCAGGCATAGATGACCTATGAAAGTCCCTTCCAGCCCTACTTCTCTATGGTGCTATAATTTATGGAGTCTAGAAAATAGAAGGGCACAATAATAGTCCTCCTATATGCCATATATGGCTTATAAGTTGCTCTCCATATCCAGGAGGGATAGGGCAAGCAGAAATCACAAAAATATGGTGCACAAAATATGTAAGATGAATAATGGAAAAAAAATCTGTCTAACTTTAAGGTTGGAAAGAAAGGTGGTATAGCCTCTTTTATTGCGAGATGTTAAGAACGGATTCAATAGATACAGGTTGGAGATGATCTAGGTATGCGCCATAGTCCAGGGGGTGGATATATTGATCTCTTTAGGGCACTTCCAGCCCTGTATTTCTACAATTTATGTTAAGAGAAATTCAGATTGGTAAGCTTGGCCACCAAGAATTCTAATAAATAGAAATGTTGAGTGACCCGAGGAAGTGAGATGAAGGAGATATCTAGGACAAGAAGATTCAAAGAAACTATAAGATTGAAAAATGTCAGGAGATGACAGAGAAATTGCAGCCTGCAAAGAGACGAGGAACATAGGACTCTTAATGTCTCAGGATGGTAAGGCAATAAGATGCAATAAGAGGTTCTGAATGGCAAATAAAAAGAACTGAGCGTTATGGATGATGCAAAGAGCCTGGAAGCAGTTGAATGTGAAGAAAAATGCAATAATAATAGAAATAGGCACCATGACATGATTTGAACAGGAGTATTATGCCCAAACCAGCAAAACCCATCAGTGCAGCTTTTGCACCTAAGTCCTATGCAAGTAGTTTACAGCCAAGCAATTCTTCCAGGATTACCCAAGACCTTTTGAGTCAGGTGACCTTGGTACTCTCATGGCCTTATTGCTGATCTGTTGGACCACACGGGGTGGCAGGGGGAAGGAGGGAGGAAACAGCCCTTTTTCTGTGACTGTCTTATTTCTCACCCCTGCCTCAGCAGGTTGTAGCTCCAGCAGTGCTTCCATGCAAGCAGGACATGGTTTATTTCTTTCATTTGTGGTGGGCTGCTTTGTTCTGGAGGACCAAATCCATTCCTGAAGAGCTCACTGAAGCTCTTCCCCTGTGTGATGTGCTAGATGGTGAGATAGCCCACTGCCTTCCAAAGACAATCTGCTTCCCAATCTGCTCCACCCTTAGACTAGAGCTTGAGCAGCAACCTTATCTCTCTATGGCTATATAGCACAATTGAACTCTGGTCTGGGACGTGCAGGCACCGCTGTAATAGAAATGATATAACCCATCCTCAGTGTTTGCCAGAGGTTTAATGGCAGGTTGTTATAGAGATGGCTCAATTTCTGCAACTACTGCTATAAACGCTACAACTGTAGCTTTATTACAAAGTACTAATATTACATCTGGAACTAAATGATACTTATATTTAGCAAATCAGGATTGTTTCAATGCTCTGGGTGATAGCTTTTTCGTCATTCACTTCGTCATTCACCTCCAGTCATTTCTGAGAAATAGGGAGGCTTTGTATAAACAGAGCTGAGAGAGAAGCAGCCACCAGCTTCAGCAAAGTGAGGACTTCACCCACAAAGAATGGAGGGGGAATAAAAAGAAAATGTATTTTAGCTTAAGCTTGGAAGTGGCCGTAAGCCAAGGAACCATTCAGAGTATGCTTACACTGCAATGCTAGCTCAGGTGCTTAGCACCTGAATATGAGCACTCGGGCCGGTCAAGCATGTGTGTGAGCATCCAAAAAGCAGAGCGCTATGAAAGTTAGGGCATCCTGTCTGTACCTGAACTTTCTTGTCAGTCTGAGGGCTTATACCACAGGTCTTTGTGCTGAGATGCAAGGATTTTTGTGGGTGATATCTTTTATTACACCAAGAGACGCTCTGGAATTCTTTCCTAGGCAAACGTAGGACATCAACCGGCTGACCTTCAGGGGAAAATGTGGGAAGGGCATTGAAGGACTATTAGCTCTTGAGTGATATATATTTGCCTGCTTTCTTTCTACTTCAGCCCAGAATGAAATGGAGCTCAGGCTCTGACCCCCACCCTTCATCTGTGTATATTTGCCTGTGCTTAAGGTATCCCAAAACACAGGTTAGGGATTTTTCAGCATGAATGATAAGATCATTCAGGTGATATTGTAAGCACCAACCTGGTCTATACCATGTAGTATAGATGTACCCCAAATAGGCTCAACAGACCATAAGTTGCTATCAAGGACAAAAATCATTGCCAAGTGTTTGCGAGCTTTCTGCAAAATATACGACTTACCTAAGAGAAGCCATTGGTGTGTAAGATCCATCTCTATCCCATAATAATTTTATCAGACACTTTAAAAGAGATAGTAACATTTAATTTTGAATGCAGGATTAAAAACTGTTTTATTTAATCCACAAATTGAAATAAGGAAATCAGGTTTGTCCCCCATTTGTTTATAGCTACAGATTGTAAAACTAAGTTTGGAAGAAAATAAGAATTGTTTCCCCCCACCTAAGTGGAGGACATTTTTAAGGAAGAAAACTAATTTAAGGGAAATGCCCTCTTTTTACATTCCTGTTTTGTGTCAAAACAAATGCATAATGCAGCGTTGAACGAGGTCTCTGTATTGTGTAAATTCTGATTGAAATTGAAATACATTCCATTTCATAAATTATATGCTGTTCTGAAATTTTAAATATGAGCTCGAAAATGTGAAAATAAATTAGAACTTTTTATTCTCTCACCAGTAAACTTTAACAAATAAAACTTAATATCCTTGGAGGACAAATGATTCAGAGCACTGAAAGCAGAAAGCCTCTATGGATTAGGGTCATGCACTCAATCATTTTCTTCCAAACTTAAATATAGGTATGAAAAACACACTTCATTCTTTATACATTAAATCCTGGGTCTTGACTCCATGCTTTTGTCACAATCTGTTATAGAGACATAAATCACTAAACAGAAATCTCCATAAAGCCTCATTATGGAAAGGACTTCAGTGGGTACCATTGATTTTATTTTTTGCTGATTTACTGCTTGCTCATAATTGATCGGATCAAGTTGTCTTCTCAGTTTGCTAAATTCCACATGCATCAAGTAAAGATTTGTTTAAAATATTTTTAAAGCAGGTAAATTGAGAGACAGACACGCACACATTTCCCGGGAAACAAATCTACCTTAGACCGCCCCTGTCAGAATTTAAAATCCCCCTCCATAACTATCTCACCAGTCTAGGAAGTTGTTTGAGTATGTGTTTTAAATTCAAGAATGTGCTTACATTAATTGATGTGATTAGTGTTTCCTGAACCCTGGTCTGTGGCCAAAATGTTCCTAGATTTATATTTAGATGCTTCACAGGTGAAGGTACACGTTACACTTGGACCATACTACGCGCATTTAAAACACAAGCATCTGCACTTAAAGTTCATTAACTAGTGCCAAGTGCCCTTTGAGCATCGCAAAGTTACACCACTTTAGGTGAGGATTAACTCTGAACTGTGCTACCTAGATTATGTTCAGGTAAATTGTATACCACAAAGATAAAAGGGGCAGTTTGCAGTCCTCCAGCAGCCCAGGATCTACTGTTTCCAGCATCTTCTCCTCCCCCCAAGCAAGGATAGAGCCCAGCTGTCCTGACTTCTAGCCATGCCTCTGCTTGCCAGCTGTCAAGTAGCAAGTCAAAGCTGTGCAGGCAAGAAAAAGTGTGAACCCTTAACATATAACTGCTCACAGTACATTATAACTTTAACACCGCTTTACTTTCCACTGATGGTCTAAGTGTAATGTATAACACCAATTCACCGTAAGAATGAGAGGTACAAACTATAGGCCCATTAGTCTTACCTCAGTCCTGGGGAAGCTTTTTGAGAAAATTATCCAGGAGCACATCTGCGAGGGGCCAGCAGGGGAAATTATGCTTAGGGGCAACTAACATGGGTTATTAGAGGCAGGTCTTGCAGACCAACTTAGGTGCCTTCTACAACCAGGTCACAAAAGCCTTAGATGCAGGTGTTGCAGTGGACATAGTCTTTCTGGACTTTAGGAAGGCCTTTGACACTGTCTCTCACCCTATCCTCGTTAAAAAATTAGGCAACTGTGGTGTTGATGCATATACAGTCAGATGGGTCACAAATTGGCTGGAGGGCCACACCCAGAGAGTGGTAGTGGATGGGTCATTTTTGACCTGGAGGGATGTGGGCAGTGGGGTCCCCCAGGGCTCGGTCTTCGGGCCCTCACTGTTCAACATCTTCATCAGTGACTTGGATGAGGGGGTGAAAAGCACCTTGTTCAAGTTCGCAGATGGCACTAAGTTGTGGGGAGAAGTGAACACGCTAGAAGAGAGGGACAGGCTACAACTAGATCTGGACAGAGGTGGGCAGATAAGAATAGGATGGGTGTCAATATGGACAAGTGCAAGGTGATGCACCTGGAGAGGAAGAACCAGCAGCATACCTACAGGCTGGGGAACTCCCTTCTCATCAGCACAGAGGCAGAAAAGGATCTTCGAGTCATTATTGATTCCAAGATAAACATGAGCCGCCAATGTGGGGACACAGTCAGGAAGGCTAACCGCACCTTGTCATGGATCCACAGATGCATCATGAGCAGGTTCAAGGAGGTGATCCTCCCCCTCTATGCAACACTGGTCAGGCCACAGCTGGAGTACTGCATCCAGTTCTGGGCGCTGCACTTCAGGAGGAATGTGGACAGCACCAAGAGAGTCCAGAGGAGGGCATGATCGGGGGGCAACAGGGTAGGCCCTGTGAGGAGAGACTATGGAACCTGAACCTGTTCAGCCTCCACAAGAGGAGGCTGAGAGGAATCTGGTGGCCATCTATAAACTTATTAAGGGAGACCAGCAGGCAATGGGAGAGTCCCTGTTCCCCCAAGCACTACCAGGAGTAACAAAGAACGATGGCCATAAGTTGATGGAAAGTAGATTCAGGCTGAATATCAGGAGGTGCTACTTCACAGTCGGGGCAGCTGGAACCAACTTCCAAGGGAAGTGGTGCTCACCCCAACCCTGGGGGCCCTCAAAAGGAGGCTAATCAATCACCTAGCCAGGGTCGTTTGACCCCAGCATCCTTTCCTGCTCATGGCAGGGGTTTGGACTTGATGATCTGCTTAGGTCCCTTCTGACCCTACCAGCTATGAAACTATGAAGAGTATCCAAGTGACTTAGGTGTATGTGTGCTATTTGGGTGTGGAACAGGTTGCATGCCTCAGGGGCTGCAGCCCAGCTGCAGGCAGTAAGAAAGTGATTGCAGGGCTGCCCAAGAGGACTGGGTCAGCTGCTAAGGATAATTGACTGGTCCAGGGGAATTTAAAAGTTTCAAGGGAAGAGGGCTGAGAGAGAAAGAGAAGGCTGTGAGACAGAGGCTGCAGCATCAAGCCAGAGTACTCTCTCAGGGTCTGGGATAGGACCACAGTGTGTGAATTAACCCTTTACTGTTGATGTATTTGTTTGTCTGATGATTTATGTTTTATATTTTGCCCTGTAGGCAAGCTTGCCCCAGGGCAATAAAAGACTGTTGCTACCTGACAAACCCATACAGGGGGCTTTAGGCTCCTCTAGAGACAGCTCTTCTAAAATTTTTGTAAAAGTTCAACTTTTATAGTTCACATCTAGCACTGGAAGTGTGCCACAAGAAAGCTCATGATGGCAAAGGAGGAAGAACGACTTTGTTGTTCAGATACAGGCCTGGGAATCAGCTCTGTCTAGACATCAAGTGGGACAGAACCATCTCTCTGGCATAGTTTGTGCTAGAGTTAGCTCCTCCCTGGTGCTGCTTTGTGTGTGCCCAGGATTGCAGCTGTTTAAGCTGGAGCAGCCCTGGGCTGGCAGGAGGTCTGGGGGCTCAGCCCCAGAGTCCAGGTGGGGTGGTGAGTCTGGCTGGGGTGCAAGGATGCTACAGTGCAGGACTAGCCAGCCATAGCCAGCCCCAGTCACTGTCTACACGTGCATTTTGGCACACTAAATGACTCTGCCATAGCCTAGTATTTGTTCCAGACAGTACTATCCTATACCAGAGCTAATTAATTTGCTGCACCCTAATATGGGCACCCATGTAGATGGTAACGCTTTACTGCAGAGCTAATTAATTAAGTAAAATGCATGTGTAGATACACTCACTAGGTACTAAATGGGTTAAGCAAGAATTTTTTGTCCAGTACCTTATTAACTTGGAAATAGATTTTGTAGAAGATATGGCTGGGGTCCTGATTGTCTATGGGAAAAGAAAACAATGAGTAAAACCAAGAATCCAGGGTACCAGGTTCCATTTTAGACATTTCAGCTGGCACTCTTAAAAGCTTTTAAAATTCACACCAGCTATGCCTCTGTATTTACATCTATACTATTTCTAATGCTTTCCACTCAGTACACCAGTTCAGTTAACACCTCATAAGCTGTTTGAAATGATTACTTAAAATGTGGCGATATGCAAGTTTGTTGCTGACATAGTAACCCTAGTAAGGCTTAAATAAAAATGCCTTAAATAAAAATGTACAGAGCATTAGAATCCAAAAGATGCACACTTCCAATTCAGCAGGCAGGATGTCTATCTAACCTGTTATATTTCTCCCATATTTGAGGAGGACCACTGACTGCCTTTCAGGGGCAGCCACTGAATCCCTTTCAAAGGCAGTTCATTTGAAGTACAAGTGTTTTCTTCCCTGAGCTCCAGAGGAACTTGGTCTGTCCTTGGACGGCTGCTCAAAGAAGAGGCAGACCTCTCGTGCTATGTCCCCGTGCTCCTGAGAGGTGCCCTTACAACACCGAGCTTTTGAGAATTCATGACTGCTTTACCACGGTCTGGCTTGCCTCTCCTGCGCTACATCTACAGCAATGCAATGTGTCCAAAAAAATGTACAGTGCCACAACTTGGGCATCTCAAGTGAAGTCTCAGCTGAACTCAATCTGCCTAGTTTGGTTGAATCCAGCTGGTCGTCAGACTTGTATGTCCTTGAAACACTTCATCCATTTCTTAAATGGATCAAAAAAACCTTAAAAGGGGAAAATTAAAGTGACTGATGGTATTTAATATAATACAGAAGTGAACCACTCACAGCATAGGGATGAATTCTCTCATATTTTGGAATTTTACTATCGTAAATAGTTTGGATTTTAATACCATGCCCATCACCATCTGAGCACCTCTGAGAAGCAAAGCAAGTGATATGACTAACACCTGTCACTTGCTGCTCTTTCTTCCTGTCTGTGTTCTTTCCCCTGAAGATGGAAATTGTGTGTGGAGCTCTAAGCCATTTATTTTAATACATGGTGTGGTTTTTATTAGTGACAAGATGGTCAATAAAATGTGCCTGGCTTTTAAAATGGATCTGGTGGGTGAAGAGTTGGTGCTTCTCAGATCTTGCCAGGAGTTAGTTCCACAGTATTGGAGAAGTCTATGATCGTCGTGCGCCTCCCGAGACTGGGGAGGGGGCACGGCAACTGCCCACAGGCAGTGGTGATGGTATTGGCAGCAGAGGCAGGGCGATGGTGAGCAGGGAGCTTTTACAGGCAGCTGTGGTGGCATTGGCAGCGAGGGACGGGGATGGTAAGCAGCAACTGCCAGCAGGCACTGCCAGCAGCATTGGCAGCGGCCAATCTCAAGGGGTGCACATGCACCCGCTATGCATTGCCAGTGGATGAGTCCCTGCCACCTGAAAAATTTCAGTCTCATTTTACTAAGGATCTTTATTCTTACAGTTCCATTGTCCATCAAGAGTGGAGTTGTTATCTGTAGTCTTCATTCCCAGGGTATCTCAAACCTAGATCCTTAGAAGCATTTTAGGGCAGTTTTTATTTCACCTCGGGCATGTCTACACATGCCATTACTACTTTCCTGGGAGCACAACTACACATGCACCCTGCTGGGAGCAAATCTGTACCCAATGGGAGCAGCCCAGTCCCACCCTGCTCTTCCTCCCTGCAGCAGCCAGGGGGCTCCAGGCTCCCCCGGGGTGCTAGTCTAGGAGCTGGCAGAGGACCAATACCAATGCACATGGTGCTAGGAGAGCTCTGCCAGCTACAGCAGCAGCTATCTCCTGGCCCCGTGGAAACTGGGGGCGGTTCTGATGTGCACACAGCTGGGAGACAGCTACTACTGCAGCTGGCAGATCTCTTCCCACCCTGTGCACATCTGGACACACCGCTGCCAGCCAGCCCAGTGTCCAGGGGCCTTTCCCACCCAGTAAGAGGCTGGCAGGGAGCTATCCCACTGGTGGGGCAGCTGCCAGTGAGCCCCTGGCTTGGCGAGGAGTCCCTGCCCAGCCAAGTGCTGGTGGGAGCTGCCAGTCATCCAGACGGGCTCACTGGCAGTTGCCCCACCAGTGGGATAGCTCCCTGCCAGCCTCTTACTGGGTGGGGAAGTCTCTAATCTTTCAGTACACAAATTAACCCCTGCTCTCCAAATTAACCCCTGCTCCCCAAGTTCTGGAGAGGGCAGGAGTTTGTCAAACAATAGGGTAAAAAAAGTGAAAATATTTTTAGGGATATTTTGAAAAAAAATATCTTCAACAAGTGGGACAGCTGCTGGTGAGGCAATGGCTGAGCAGGGAAGCCGAGCGCTCCCCGGTCCTGGAGCTGCTTGGCAGGAGCCGGGTGCCGCACAGCACCAGGATGGCAGGTGTGGCAAATTTGCTCCAGGTCAGCATCTACACTTTTTTTATCTTATTGTTTGATAAACTCCTGCCCTCTCCAGAACTTGGGGAGCAGGGTTAATTTGTGTACTGAAAGATTAGGGAAAAATGAACTTTTTGCAGGAAAGAAAATCACCATTTTTTTTTCAAAGCAATTTTCTATTGGGAAAATATTTTCAATAAAACTTTTTTTTGTTTGTTTTTAACCAGCTGCACTGTCATCTTTCCCTTTTCTATACATCCCTTTTCTTCCCATTCCACCAGTTGGCTTGCCCTGTTTATTTTCCTAAGCTTATGTCATGTCACATTGTACCAGACAAAAGTCTGCAAGCATCTCAAGCACTTTAGCATAGAGCTGTTTCTTCTTCTCTATTTGTGGATCTATTTGGAGGCTGTAGGTGCTGCTGTAATCAAAATAAACATAAGGACAGGGTCCCGGATTGAAAGGCTCTTTGTCTACTTCCCCCTCTCCCTTTCCTGTTTTGCTCTCTATCCTTTCATCATGACTCCATTTTGCACCAACGCTACCCATCTTTCTGCCCATCTTGTCTTGCATTGGGTGCCACTATGCTTTTATGGCCTCTTATGTGCTTCTTCCTTTGGCTTATCCCAAACAAGCAGCTTTCTGCTCTTTCCCCTTCTTCTTCTAGCTCCGTCTCTTCCGTCACCATATCGGACATCTCTGCCAGTCCATCTCCTATCTCGCTTGGCCATGGAGGCTCTCCCATGGAACAATGTTACACCTATTTATAGAGGGTCAGTTATCAGCACTTGTACGTGGTGATAATTCAAGAGTTAGTAAAATACTCCATATCTGAAGTGAGTCAAAATAAAAGTTATGTAACAAATCAAATTAAAGCTAACAGCAGAATGCAGGGGATCGGCCGAATTCCACATCCCGATGGGCTGCTTTTTGGAGCCTCTCTCCTTAAAATGGGAATTCTTTGCCCACCAGTGCAAATGTTCACAATAATCGTTAGCACATGTGTAGGGTCTTATACCTGCTAATAGACCTTTCTAGTCTGAAAACCTGCATAATTTAGACCATTAAATCTCCCTCCCTTCCCAAATACTACTACGTTGATCTTATTGACCTCAGATAGACTAAACCAGTGGGGCCAACATTTTGGCAGGCGTGCCACAAATTATCATATTTTTCACGTCTGACTCACAGCAGCCCTAGTCAGAGAGCAGGGAGCACTGGTCAAGGCAGGGTTAAAATCCTCTCCCCTTCCACCCCTGCACCACCCCTCCAGCGATCACGATACCATCTTTCCTAATCTATAGATTCATAGATTCATAGATGCTAGGGTCGGAAGGGACCTCAATAGATCATCGAGTCCGACCCCCTGCATAAGCAGGAAAGAGTGCTGGGCCTACATTACCCCAGCTAGATACACATCCAACCTTCTCTTGAATACCCCCAGGGTAGGGGAGAGCACCACCTCCCTTGGGAGCCCGTTCCAGACCTTGGCCACTCGAACTGTGAAGAAGTTCCTCCTAATATCCAATCTAAATCTGCTCTCCTCTAGCTTGTGGCCATTATTTCTTGTAACCCCCGGGGGCGCCTTGGTGAATAAATACTCACCAATTCCCTTCTGTGCCCCCCTGACGAACTTATAGGCAGCCACCAGGTCGCCTCCCAACCTTCTCTTGCGGAGGCTGAAAAGGTCCAGTTTCTCTAATCTCTCCTCGTAGGGCTTGGCCTGCAGGCCCTTAACCATACGAGTGGCCCTTCTCTGGACCCTCTCCAGGTTATCCGCATCCTTCTTGAAGTGCGGCGCCCAGAATTGCACGCAGTACTCCAGCTGCGGTCTGACCAGCGCCCGATAGAGGGAAAGTATCACCTCCTTGGACCTATTTGTCATGCATCTGCTGATGCACGATAAAGTGCCATTGGCTTTTCTGAGGGTTTCGTCACACTGCCGACTCATGTTCATCTTGGAGTCCACTAGGACTCCAAGATCCCTTTCCAATTCCGTGCCACCCAGCAGGTCATTTCCTAGGCTGTAGGTGTGCTGGACATTTTTCCTCCCTAGATGCAGCACTTTGCATTTCTCCTTGTTGAACTGCATTCTGTTGTTTTCTGCCCACTTGTCTAACCTGTCCAGGTCTGCTTGCAGCTGTTCCCTGCCCTCCGGCGTGTCCACTTCGCCCCATAGCTTAGTGTCATCTGCAAACTTGGACAGAGTACATTTCACCCCCTCGTCCAAGTCGCTGATGAAGACATTAAAGAGTATCGGTCCAAGCACCGAGCCCTGCGGGACCCCACTGCCCACACTCTTCCAGGTCGAAACCGACCCATCCACCACAACTCTCTGGGTGCGACCCTCCAGCCAATTCTCCACCCACCGGACTGTGCAGTCATCCAAGTCACAGCCCCTTAACTTGTTCACCAGTATGGGGTGGGATACCGTATCAAAGGCCTTCCTGAAGTCCAAGTATACGACATCCACCCCTCCTCCTGCGTCGAGGCGTTTTGTGACCTGGTCATAAAAAGAGACTAGATTGGTTAGGCACGATCTACCTGCCACGAACCCGTGCTGGTTTCCCCTCAGCATAATTTGTCCTGCCGGGCTCTCACAAATGTGAGCCTTGATGATTTTCTCAAAGATTTTGCCAAGGATGGAGGTGAGACTGACTGGCCTATAGTTACCCGGGTCCTCCTTCCTCCCCTTCTTGAAAATGGGAACCACATTGGCCCTTTTCCAGTCCTCTGGGACTTGACCCGTGCGCCACGAGCATTCAAATATTCCCGCCAGTGGCTCTGCAATGATGTCGGCCAGTGCCTTCAGTACCCTCGGATGGAGCTCATCTGGGCCTGCCGACTTAAAGGCATCCAGTTCCTCCAAGTGACCCTGCACCACCTCAGGGTCCACGCATGGAAGTCTGGTGCCTTGCTGCTGCCTCCCTACACTCCCAGTGAGAGACTTGTCATGCCTCTCGCTTAGGAACACTGAGGCGAAGAACTCGTTGAGGAGTTCAGCCTTGTCCCCTCTGTCTGTCACCAATTGTTTCTGCCCATTTAGCAGGGGTCCTATTCCTCCCTGGGCTTTCCTTTTACTCCCTATATATCTAAAAAACAATTTCTTATTGTCTTTTACTTGGGTTGCCATCCTCAGCTCCATGGTAGCTTTGGCCTGTCTAACTGCCTCCCTACAAGCACAAGCAGAAGAGGTATATTCCTCTTTGGTGATCTCTCCCTGTTTCCACTTTTTATGTGCTCCCCTTTTGGCCCTTAGTCTGCCCTGGATTTCTCTGGTCAGCCAGGGAAGCCTCCTGGCCCCTTTCCCTCTTTTACCTCGCACGGGGATCGTCTCGCTTTGTGCGAGAAGGATAGCTTCCTTAAGGCACAGCCACCCTTCTTGGGCTCCCATCATTTCAAAACTACTACTCTGCAGTGCATCCTTCACTAATCGCCTGAGTTCACTGAAATCAGCTTTCCTAAAATCCAGCACGTTCACCCTACTGGTTACCTTACCCACTCGACGCCTTATGTTGAATTGTACTTTTAGGTGATCACTGTCCCCCAGATGGCTACCGATCTGTAGGTCCCCTACTATATCATCCCCCGTTGCCAATACCAGATCCAGTAAGGCATTCCCCCTAGTGGGACCATGTACCTCCTGCGTCAGGTGGAGGTCCTGTACACAGGTTAGAAACCTGCGTGAGCGGTGGGACTTTGCTGTCTGTGTCTAATCTAGGCTCTGCCTAGGGCACCAGAAGAAGTTGCTTCAGTTCCAGTTCTCCCCTCCCACCACCCTTGCCCTTTCACTTAAGGAGCACTTGCTCCTAATGGGTCGAGTGAGTAGCAGCAACGAGGTGGTCAGGAGCGGTGACAGTTTCCCCCACCCCCTTGCAGCTGCTGGTGTTTCACTGCTAGCAACAGTAGGTGTTTATTCTTTGTTATATTAAATTACTTACCAGTACTTTCAAAGACAAATTTATTTCTTCACTCCGTCTTCCCAAAATGGGGTGCATGTTATAGCTGGGGTGTGTTGTGTGTGAAAAATATGGCAAGCCCCATGCTTTCCCCAAGTGCTACTCAGGTCCCCTTCCTCTGCCTGATCTGCTGCTCTGTTTTTTGCTCCCTGTCCTATCTGCTGCTGTGCTGGCTGCCCCCTTCCCAGTTGCCATGTGCCACGCACAGAAAGTGCCCATGCCACTTGTGGCATGCATGATATAAGTCAGCCACTCTTAGACTAAACTATTTCAGTCTTTGGGAGATTAAACTGTTTTATGCCACAAGCGGAGAACAGAAAGAGGCACAACCGCTGAAGGCCTCAAATGCCTCTACACGAATGCTCGAAGTATGGGGAAGAAGCAGGAGGAACTTGCCCTCCTCCTAGCTGTCACCAGCCCTGACATAGTAGGGATCACAGAAACGTGGTGGGACTCATCGCATGACTGGGCGGTGAGTGTCAAGGGCTATAGGCTATACAGGAAGGACAGGATAGGAAGGAAAGGTGGAGGAGTAGCACTCTACATCAAGGAGGAATATACTTCCTCGTTAATTAGCATGGGGGTAGAGGGGGGGCACTCTGAGGTGCTCTGGGTTAGAGTAAAAGGCAGTCCAGGGGAGAGAGACTTAACGGTGGGAGTCTACTATAGACCTCCCAACCAGGGAGAAGAGCTCGACCTGGAATTCTTAGGTCAGCTTACAGAGGCAGTGAGGGCTAAGGATGTGGTCATCATGGGGGACCTGAACTTCCCAGACATCTGCTGGGAGGAGCAGTCAGCCAAGTCTGATCGCTCACGTCGGTTCTTAGCCAGACTGCAGGACCTCCATCTAACCCAGGAGGTGCACAGTCCCACCAGGGGAGACGCCTTGTTGGACCTAGTGCTGGCCACGGGTGATGACCTGGTGAGGGGGCTGCGGGTGATGGGCCACCTGGGAGACAGTGATCATCGCTTGCTGGAATTCACCATCCAGCGTAAGGTGGCAAAGGGCTGCAGCAAGGCAACAGCCCTAGACTTTAGGAGGGCTGACTTCAACAAGCTAAGGAGGATAGTTGGGGAAGCGCTGAGGACCCAGAGGGGAAGGGAATCAGATGTCGAAGGTGAGTGGTTGCTCCTTAAGGAGACGATCCTCCATGCCCAAAGGGAGGTAATCCCAACAAGGGTCAAAGGGAGCAGGAGGGCACATAAACCCCCATGGCTCACTAAGAGCATCCGGGAATGTCTCCTTGCTAAAAGGGAGGCATATACCCAATGGAGAGATGGGGTCATCGCCAAGAAGGACTATGTTATAGTCGCCCATGGATGTAGGGGGGCAGTCAGGAGGGCCAAGGCAGAGTTGGAGATAGGACTAGCTTCCCGGATTAAGGACAATAAGAAGTCCTTCTTCAAATACATAGGGGGTAAAAAGAGGGTCCCGGGTAATGTGGGGCCCCTGCAGGACACGATGGGCAACTTAGTCATCACGCCAGATGACAAAGCTAACATATTTAACGATTTCTTTGCCTCTGTCTTCCTAAGTAGGGACCAGTTCAGCCACCTCCCTGCTGGGCCCCCCTCGGGCCCCGAGAGAGACACGCCTGGGCCAAGGGTTAGCGAGGAGTTAGTTAGGGTACTTCTGGAGAAGCTGGACGTGTTCAAGTCCGCTGGTCCGGACGATCTTCACCCTAGGGTTCTACAGGAACTGGCTGAGGTCATTGCGGGACCCCTGGCACGGCTCTATGAGCACTCGTGGTGCTCTGGCGAGGTGCCGGAGGACTGGAAGAGGGCCAATGTGGTCCCTATCTTCAAAAAGGGAAAAAAAGAGGACCCGGGAAATTACAGGCCAGTTAGTCTGACCTCAATCCCGGGTAAGCTCTTTGAAAAAATTATCCTGGCACACATCCAGGAGGGCCTTGCGGGGGAATGCATGCTCAGGGGCAACCAACATGGGTTTATCAGTGGCAGGTCTTGTCAGACCAACCTGGTGGCCTTTTACGATCAGGTCACCAAATCATTAGACGCAGGGGTTGCTGTGGATGTAGTCTTTCTGGACTTCCGGAAGGCTTTCGACACTGTCTCTCACCCTGTCCTCATCAAAAAGCTGGGAGACTGTGGTGTCGATGCCCACACGGTCAAATGGGTCGCCAACTGGTTGGAGGGCCGCACCCAGAGGGTGGTAGTGGATGGGTTCTTCTCGACCTGGAAGGATGTGGGCAGTGGGGTTCCGCAGGGCTCGGTCCTCGGGCCTGCACTGTTCAACATCTTCATCAGTGACTTGGATGAGGGGGTAGAAAGCACCCTGTTCAAGTTTGCTGATGACACTAAGATGTGGGGGGATGTGGGTGCACTAGAAGGGTGCAATAGGCTACAAGCTGACCTTGACAGGTTGCAACGGTGGGCGGATGAGAATAGGATGGGGTTTAACACTGATAAGTGCAAGGTGTTGCACATGGGGAGGAAGAACCGGCACCACACTTACAGGTTGGGGAACTCTCCTCTTGCCAGCACGGAGACGGAAAAGGATCTTGGAGTCGTCATTGACTCCACGATGAACATGGGCCGGCAGTGTGGGGAGGCAGTCAAGAAGGCCAATCGTACCCTATCATGCATCCACAGATGCATCTCGAGCAGGTCCAGGGAGGTGATCCTCCCCCTCTATGCGGCACTGGTCAGGCCGCAGCTGGAGTACTGCGTCCAGTTCTGGGCGCCCCACTTCAAGAGGGACGTGGACAATATGGAAAGAGTTCAGAGGAGGGCCACTCGTATGATCAGGGGTCAGCAGGGCAGGCCTTATGAGGATAGGCTACGGGACCTGAACCTGTTTAGCCTCCACAAGAGAAGGCTAAGGGGGGACCTTGTGGCCTGCTACAAACTGGTCAGGGGGGATCAGCAGGTATTGGGGGAGTCCCTGTTCCCCCGTGCGCTGCCAGGAGTGACCAGGAATAACGGTCACAAACTGGCGGAGGGTAAGTTTAGATTAGATATTAGGAGGCGCTACTTCACAGTCAGGGTGGCTAGGGCCTGGAACCAGCTTCCAGGGGAAGTGGTGCAGGCTCCTAGCCTGGGGATTTTTAAAAGGAAGTTAGATGAGCACCTTGCCGGGGTCATCTGACCCCGGTGCTCTTTCCTGCTAAGGCAGGGGGTCGGACTAGATGATCTACCTAGGTCCCTTCCGACTCTAGCTACTATGAAACTATGAAACTATGAGACTGCGGTGCTACCACTGCACAAGGCTTTTGCAATGAGGGGGAAGTGATTAGATGAGACATGTCCAGGGGATCTCAGCAGGTGACTGCTAGTCTACACTGCAGAGGAAAGAAAAATAGCCAAAGTCCTTGCTAATTTTACCAGAAGGAAAATTCCTTCCTAATTTCAAATCTGGCAATCAGTTTGACCTCCTGCATGTACGAGGAAGAAAGCAGACTCTTATCTAAGCAAAAAAGATTCTCTGCGCCATCTCTGAGCACAGGTTCACCCCAACTACTGCTGTGTCTTCATCTTGGCCAATCATTTCTGATGCTTCAGAGGAAGGGGAAAAGATCCATGCACACATCTGCTCAGTTGTCAAAAAGATTTTTTCCTCGATCCTTCAGAGGCCCGAGGCATGAGATTGATTTATTCATTGTCGTATTACAGAGCTGTGAGCATGTGGAGGGCATCGTAGGCAGCCCTGTGTCCTGCTGGCCCCCATAGGAAATTATTCAACTTCTAAAAGGGAGCACTATCCAGCCTGACCTCTCCATACACCTGGATGGTAGAACGTGTCCCAGAAGCCAGTTCAGAGCACATTTTTTAGAAGGCTGAATAATCTTGTCCACAGTTTCCCTTAATAAACTGTTCCAATGTTTAATTAACCTCACAGCTAGTGAATTGTGTCTTATTTCAAGTGAGAATTTGTTTAGCTTCAACTTCCAGCCATGAGATCTTGTTATGCCTTTGTCAGCGTGACTGAAAAGCACTGCACTATCAAACAGGTTTTCCTTATGTAATTACCTGACACAGCGACCAAGTCACCTCTCATGTCTCTTTGATAAGTTGAGCTCATTAAGCCTCATATCAGAAATGGTTTCCGTCCCTAGGTCATTTTTGTGGCCCCCTTTTGAACTGTATCCAGAATTTTTACACCTCTGAAGTGTGAGCATCAGCACTGGATGTCCAAAGATTGCAACCATGCATAGCCCTTTTTGCCCTTGAGTTGCACTGAGAGCTCATGTTGAAGTGGTTGTCCATGATGGGCATGAAGCTTTCTCAGAGTCTCTGCTTTCCAAGACAGTCTCACATTTTGTAAATGTGACCCCACATTCTTCATTCCCAGTTGAATCACCTAGCGTTTGACTGTGTATAAAATGCATTGTGTGGGACTACCATTACTTAGCCAGGCAATTCACAGTACTTTGAATAAGTACAGGAGCGGTGCCAGTACAGGTGGTGGAGCTGAGCTGGGCTAGACAGAAAATTGTGGGGGCTGTGCTATACAAAAGCAGGACATGGGCCCTGCGGGCCAGGCTGGGTTGGGAGCTCTGCACCTCTGCAGGCTGCGGGCGGGAGCGAGGAGGGCTCAGCTATGTAGGGTGGGTGATGGCAGCAGCCCAGGGGAGAGACAGGGGGCTTGGACAGGGGCAGCGCTGGGAGGGGTGGCTATGGGGGTGCTAAGGTGAATTTTGGGGTGGCTATAGCCCCCCCAAGCCCGACCCCAGCACCACCTCTGAATAAGTAACTTCCTCATAATTCACCACCGTCAATCTTTGCATCACCTACAAACTTTACCACTAGAGAGTTTACATTTGTCTCAGTGTTTGAGAAAGATGTTTAATAGTACTGGAGCAAAAACCCATCTCTTGGACACTCCACTAAAAACATCCCCACTCAAGACTTGCAGTTTCCCCATTTTGAATGGTGTTGAGGTCTGGCAGCTAGTTTTCTTTATCTGTATAATTTGTGCCGTATTAGTTCCATGCAATTTAAAAAAAAATTGTTATATGATGCTAAATCAGATGCTTTGGAAAAATCCATGTAGCAAAAATAGTCAAGTGAATGGCTGTTTTGGACAAGGCCTACTTTCTCAGAGATCATGCAGCATTAGCATTAGCATCTTTTAACCTCTAGCTCTTCATTCCCAGGGTTCCAAATTGACCCTTGTATGTTTTTCACCTGGGACTGATGATATGCTCTCTAGATCTCCCAGTCACCCCTTTGACCTCTTTACATATTGGACCTACACTAGCAGTCCTCCAGTGTTTTCAAACTGAGGAAGAAGGTGGAACGTGTCACCATTTGAAACAGAAACATGTGGCAGAGATTTTCACAGCTGGAGGTATCAGGTCATTGCCAAGTAAGATGTTGAAAGAGAACAGCCAGTAAGAACCAAGCAGAGGAAAAGCCTTGCAGAGGGAAGAACGGAGATCCGCTATCCAGCTCAAAGCAGTTGGACCACAGACAAGTGCAAGAGGACATTCTTAACCGGTCAGCAAAAGCAGGCAGCCCTCCTAGGAGACAAACACAGGCAGCCCTCCTAGGGGACTCTTATTAGAATAGAGCTAATAGGGCATTCTGCAAAGGGCAGAAGGATAGCAGGGCAGTTTTGCTGTTTTCCAGGAGCAAAGGTAGAGGACATCAAGATTCAGAGGTTGGCAACAGAGACCTCTTTCATGGCAATCCACATAGACACTGCTGTCACCATCTTGGGGATCTAGGAATAGAGCTGAAGGCAAGGACATTGTTTCTCAGCATCCTCCTCTTTTCTTTAAAAGAAGGAAGAAAGAAGCTGGAGGATCCTGGAGTTGAAAAGTTGGTTATGGAAGCGATGTAGGTAAGAAGGTCTGGGTTTTGGGAAACCATTAATGTGTGTAATGTGGCAAGGGAAGTGGTTACATGGTTTTTTCAGCCTCTGTCTTTTAGTAGTGGATTAACTAGGCCAGGTAAGAGGGCTTTAAACTAAGCATGCAGATTGAGCAATGACAGAGTAGTCACAATACAAACTCCTAAATGTATGAATCAGTTCCAAGGCCTGCAGTGACAAATGACAAATTCAAGCACAAAGGGGGCAGGTAAGAAGCACATTTTCAAATTGTTTCTATTCTGCTGCTAGTAGTTGAAATAATAAACTGAGGAGTTCATGTAAGGAAGTAAATGTGATATGGTACTGGTGAAATGTGGGGAGGTGGGTCATATATCTGATAGGTAAAAATCAGTGGGCACTTATACACATGATGGACCTCTGACCTGTGCTAATTAGCATGCATTGGAGCAGACTTGATTAATCGAGTCTGCTGGAGCATGCTAATTAGTGCACTCCAGTAGCCTCTGCACCACATGTATTCAGTGTTCTTGCAGTGGAAGCGCTTTAACCAAAGCTTGTTCAACAAAGTGCAGGACACTGAACGCATCTGATGCTGCAGGTGCTTTAATTAAAGTAGCTGTAAGAGGCCCCCATCCCAGAGCATGTGTAAAAATGCCCAGTCCACCCTGGAGCACATGTACAGACACCCAGTGGTTTCAACCTATGTTAACCTAAAAGGGGAAAAAGTGAAAGGCCTGACACTTTACATTTAAGGCATTGTCACATGTTACAGAGTCAAATGATTCAAAATTTTTGAACCTCAAATTCTGTGTTTCTTGGGTGACTTAATCTTGGGAGACCTTTTCTGGACATTTTATGTGGTCAATAAAAACCTCCTTCAAGTTTCTAAAAAAAAATGTCTCAACACAGTCTTGCACTTCACACAAAGTAACTCAATATTGGGCCTTGAACTTGTGCTTACAGTCATGCCAATCACTACCCTAAAAATTAGCAGTTGCCTGAATATTAGTAATCACGATTTACTTATCTTTCCTTTGTGCATCAACCAGTAATATGTATATTTGGATCTCTAACAGAGTCAATTTTCCCAAGCTCTGAACAACTGCTGGTAGAAGTAATTGGAATATTTGATAAGAAAGTGTTAATGAAGGCTGGAAATTATTTGGAAAAAAAAACTCTTTACTTGATGCTCAAAAAATCATGCTAAGCCAAAGTTATTCTGGTTAAAAGGAGAGGTGGAAGTGGTGAAAAAACATCATTATGGGGGGGGGAAATAAATTGTGGTGTATTAATCACAAGATAAAAAGAATGTAGGTAGCTGATAAAGGAAGCTAAAGGTATCTGTGAACTATTCAAGGTCAATAGGGTTAAAAATAAGAAAGCAGGAAGATTACAAAACACATTGATCTAGCCATAAAATCAGTTTTAATCACCAGTCTAAACACTGTAACTTCTACTGGGCCTAAATGTGTGCAGTGCTGTGTATTCTGAATAACCCCCAGGATCAATACGAACAGCAGCATAATCACCAAAGTATTAAAGCCCTTAGGATCTTGCACAAGTAGGTGTCTAGTGAGATCAATTATGTTTTATCCTAACCAGCCAGGTTGGGACACACTGGCCACTTGCCTCATCCTATTAATAGTCAAGATTCAATTAGACCTCCTGGATGGGTCTGAATAGCCAGAGACAGATACTGGACAACTTTCAGAAGTCATCCAATACCTTCCTATTTGGACAGGCATTTACCAAACAAAGCTAGGTTGGGATGGTATTTAGGGAGGTTTTACCTTAATATCCTAGTTCACTTTTAAGTTACGTGGGTTTGTTCTCTTAGTGCTCTCCTGTCTTAAAGTTATTCTGTTTTCTTATTGTAAGCTCCCTCGAGCATTTGTTGCTTTGTTGGGAAGGGCGGCATATAAATTAGATAGATACCCATTGAATTGTACAACAGTACAATTTCTAGTGCCAAGAAAACTGGAATAGTAAAGTACTAGTGGCAATGCAACAACTTCCCATTAAAAAAAAATGAAGTCACAGACTACTACTGTACCAACAATTATATTGTTTTTTCACGGTCCCCCAAAGTACACAAAGCATTTTGCAAAAGCCAACTGAAGACTCCATCTAAAATGATTCTCAAACACTCTCCGCTAGTTATTGCTCCAGTACACAGCTTGGCAGATAGGAGAACATTTTGTCATATCCTAGAACAAAATGTCCTGGCTTGTACAACAATTGCTATTTAGTAGACTGTTCTTCAAATAGGAAGCCAATCGAGATTCATCTGCAAGGTTAGAGAGGCCAGCCAATCAAATGGCCTGCCGCTAATATTGCTTGTCATGATTGCTCAGATTGGTGGGAGGACCTATGTCACTGGCCACTGCAACATTACCAAGAAGTAGTAGCCACGATACTTAGCCCATTTAGAAGAAACCCATTCTGCTATTATTCAGTTGCTGTCTTTATGTTCACCATACATTGCAGACACTTCTGATCTATTTTATTTTTGATATATACTTTTCTTGTACAAATATGAGTTTTTGTTGCAGGTCTTTACTAATATTTAACATCTCCTAGAGAAGTTTGTTAAAACATTCAAAAAGCCTGAGGTGGAACTGATCTCAGTTGCACAGTTTTCTGGAAGTGGTGTACTTTCAATCAGTAGTGAACAGAGCCCGCATTCATCCTTTGGTGGTGGGAAAAATCTTAGACCAGGTTCTGCCATTTTTAAAGCAATCTATATGTGTGCTGAACTTTTGTTCTGTTATGGGTATAGACCGGGTTCACATGCTGAACTTCTGTTAAAGGTATAGACCGGTTTCCAATCACTTATACCGGTAAAACTGTAATATACCTGGCCTTTACAATACAACCAACGTTTTTCATATGCAAGTGAACTCAGTGGAGCTGCTTGCAGACAAGGGCCTCATACTACATTGGTAAAGGCGTCAGAATTTCCCTCTCACTATTTTAGGGAGTAATGTGATTTGTCCAACACCTGTACATAATGCAAGTTCTGATTACAGTCTGTGGATTTGAGCAGTCCAAGCCTGGCAATCTGGACCAGAACCACCAGAGAGCCACAAGTCTCTGCACCCTTAGAGAAGTTGAGAGGTAGAGCATATTTTATGATGGGTCCTTGAGCGCCTGCTGATTCTGAAGATTGCAGTATCCTCTCAATTCTCAGTGCAGCTGAATGCTTTACTGCTGGAGTGAGACCCCACCGGTTGCCAGGGCCTGATTCTGCAACCCATGCCTGCTCCAGTGCCCTGGAGGTGGTTCACAATGGGACCACTGTTCAAACACAATAATGAATAAGTAGCATCTTTGGATTTGTAGGGCTGTGCAGGCAAATTTATCATGCAGCTTTATTCTTTCTTCCAATAGTAGAATGAAGGGATAAGTCTCTCACTTCTGTTGCCTTGTCTTGGAATCCTTGATTAATGAATGAAATGAAAATGCACCAGGTATTTGACTATATGGGGAAATCACTGTTTTCATAAATGACCCCTGTTTTTGAGGCCTATCTTGATACAGCCAGGGGCAGCTTTTCAGAAGTAATGAGCACCCACAAATCCATGTGAAACCAGTGGAAGTTTCACATGTCCAGAATGCCTGAAAATGAGACTCAAGATATTGGGCAGGTAGAAACTTAGCTGCTGAATCAGAAACCCTGTTTTACCTGTAAGATATATTGCTAAGGTAAATTATGCTGTGTATTGTGGGAGGCTGTATGAATTGACTGCGTATGCTATTGTAAGGGATATGCTGCGATGCACAGGGATTTTCCTGAGCCGCATATTAAAGGAAGTGGCACTCTAACATTTCTTGGGTCTCTCTCCAGACAAAGGAATGCAACAGAGAGCAGCAATGTCACTTAAGCCAAATAAAGTGTATTTCTAAAAATGTATCTTCTAAAAGTGTATATTTCTAAAGTGTATCTTCTAAAAACGTTTCTGTAACAGCCAGGCTTGACATTAGCATTACCCAAACAAAACCAGTCAGGACATGAAAATCCAGCATAAAACCAGCCTTTGTTTGTAAGGTAAGACTCTCTGATGGCCACTACTTGTCTTTTAATATGCAGGCATTCAACAGCATTTAATTTGCATATATGCAGATTCTTAAGAAGGTCTGCTTCTGCGGGAACAGGCACGACAAAGAACACATGTATGAGAACAAAGACCTTTTCGGTGATATCTTTCAGTAGACCAATTTAGAGTTGGGAAATATGTTTCCTGGACCAGTACAACAACAACCACAAATCTATCCTACAGCAACCAAAGTCCTGCAGTGATTTTTTTTTTTTAATTGCAGCATTTCTTTGGCCATCCATGACTGAACAAGGTGTTTAATTAAACACATATAGAAAGCTTAAAACATACCTTTTTCTCTTGTTTGGGCTGAAGTCAATGAGAATCTTTCAGTTAACTTAAGTAAAAATTGGCTTCAATGCAAGTAGGGCTTAAAATCAAAGGGCATCATTACACATACTCAGGGTGGAAGGGGAAGTGCTTTAATTAGAACAGCTGTGAGAGCGGCTTTGAATTCTGCAATAGCTCTAAGAGCCACTCTTATTAAAGTGCCGTAGTTCAAAATGGCGGTGGGGGTGCTTTAATTAAAGCTTGTTCAACAAGCTTTAGTCAAAGCGCCTCCACTGCCATTTTGAAACACGGAGATGGTCAATACACATCAAGTGGAAGCTACTGGTGAGTGCTAATCGGCACATATTGGAGCAGGTGTCCAGCACATGTATAGGTGCCCCAAGATAAGATTTTCTGCTTTCTTTAACATGCCAGTTTGAATGGCTCCAGAAACTTTTCCTTGAATTAAATGTGCAATGAGGGCTTTATTTAATGCAAGATATTTTGATATTAAATATTTAGTGTTTTTGCTTTTACTGTTTTCATGTGCTATTTGCAATGCCTTGTTCATGTTGCCAAGGTGAAGCTAGAGATTTAGGGAGAACAGAATCAGAGCATTTGACAACAAAAAAGCATTGGAGATGTTGGGGCTTTTAATATAAGTACATTTGCTGGATTTTCCATACTAACAATGTAAATTAATTAACCACATTGGTGTTTAAAATGTTATCTCCAAATGTCAGCATTAACAACATTGAGATGAATACTATCTACAGGTTTAGAAAGATACCTCTGCATGCACTCGGTTCACAGGCTTCAGGTTTTCTTTGCAATCCTTGGGGCTGGAAACAGCACTTCTGAATAAAATGCAATTTCACTTAATTTGCATGCAAGAATGCACTGATATCCTGAAATCTGAGCCAATCATGTTTTTTCTCCAAAAATACGTGATAGATAGGAAATGCTTCCACCCAGGCTTGTAGAGTATTAAATACCAAAGAAACTTCGCTAATAGGTTCAAGGAAGGCAGAGGCAGAAAGTTCACCATTCATGGTTTACATTGTGCTAAGCTTTGTGAGAGTGGGTAGATTGGCTTGTAAAGCTGCTACGTTTCTAGCTATAAAAATGTCCAAGGATGATTTAAAATTATTGAAGCCACAGAAGAACTTACAGCATTTGGATCACTTGCCATATGCTGCTCTCAGCTCTGCTCTTCCTTGCCAACCCCTTTATTTTTCCTTTAAAGTTTTCGTTGGCAGTGGGAAATCTTGTTGCATGATTCTGTCTCATTCCATTATTGTCAACGGTGCTACAGTTTTGCTGATAGAAGCCATATAGTTAGGACTCTTTAATCTTGGGCCGTATTTGTAGAAAACCTTTCAACCATCTTCCCTCAACTTACTGCGGTGACTAGTGAAAGGACTTCTATAAAACATACCCAGTTATTAGCTCTACCTTATAGAAGAAAGAAACCCTCTCTCATGTGATTGTACCTAAATTTAAATTAAACGTGCTGAACAGCACCTTGCATTAGTCCATTGGGTGTCTTAGACTCTAGCTACTTTGCCAGCCATGAACCTGTCATGACCAGACTGGTGGTTGGCAAAGTAGCTAGAGTCTAAGACACCCAGTGGACTAAAGCAGGGGTCTGTTCAGCTAATCACATGAGAGGGGTTTCTTTCTTTCTCTGTCTTCCTCCCTTTGCAAGAGTTGAGATAAAATTTCTCTTTATCTTCATGCTTCTGAATTCTTCCCTCTCTACCATTCTTTTTCATGGAAAAAGCTTTTAAACAATCAATCCAGATTGGTTTCTGTGAAGATAAATGAGATGTCAGTGGGGGTCACAAGTGGGCTTTGCATTTATAACAGTTACCAAAAATGATGTCAGAGAGAGGGATGGTTTCACTCACTTCCCTGACTGTGTAAAACAGGGTAGTGTTATTTTGTGGGTAGGAGATTGGAGTGAATCTCAGGAGACCTGGGTTCCACCATTACCTTGGAAATGCCGTTTCACTTCTCATTGCCTGTTTTCCTCCCATACTTGGTCAGTCTTGTCTCTTCAGACAGTAAATTCTTCAGGGCAGGGGCTGTTTCTGGCATTTGTACAGTACCTAGCCACAGTGGAGAAACAATCTTGTTAGGGTTTCTAGTAAGCCTGTGTGAAGCGGCTAGTATTTGCTTCAGATTTAGATTAGGCCGATTTGGGGGACAGTGATTCAATTCAGTGATTCGAATCGCTGTCCCGAATCGATCTGGGCCGCATCTGATTTGGAGATTTGACTGCTGCTGAATCAGCTAAATTTCTGAATCAAACAGGCCCTATCCTGCTCTCCCAGACCTGTCAATGGCTGCCCTGCCCAGCCCCAGCATCCTGGCTCTTTAAAAAAAAAAAAAAAAGCAAAAAAAGCCCAGAACTCACCAGATGCTGCCAGGTGGGGGAGGGGTGGGGTGGGGAGGGCAGTGACCCCCACTGCCCCGTGCTGTGAGGGGGGGCTCTGGTACAAGCCCCCAGAAGCCCTGATGGCCACTGCAGCAGCTTGTGAGGGCAGGGCTTTTTTTTTTTAAAGATCCAGGATGCTGGGGCCAGGTGAGGCAGCTATTGACAGGGCTGGGAGAGTGGGTGGGGGTCGGAGGGTGCTCAAGGGGGCTGGGGGAGCAGGCAGGGGATGGGGCCTGGTGGGGGTCCCCCCCTATGGTCCCCCTTCCCCGTCCTTCACCCTCCCTGCCCCCTACTTACTGGCACAGAGTCCAGGTCCAGCTCCCTGTGGCGGCAAGAGACTGCCCGAATCTCCGAAGATCTCCAAATCTTTTCTGAATTGATTCGGAGAGTGTGAAATCAATTCAAACCCTTTTATTGGTCTCCCAGTTCAATTCAGGTTTGGAGATTTGGCCTCTGAATTGGGCTGAATCTCCTCTGAATTGAATCAGCACTTGAAGTTTTGCACAGCCCTACTTTCTAGGCACTGCCATAATGCAAATACTAATGCTGTCTTTGCAGCACACAATTCCTTGTAGTGTTTTGTTGCCAAAATGCAATGCCTTAACATATTGACAAATATGGGCAACAAGGAGAGATGACTTTTTTGTCTGGGTCATTTGAAGGATGCAGCAATCATTCTAGGGCCTTCCTAATTCTGTGTAGCTTCCCAGATAATATTCCAGGGGCCAGAGTCTCCTGCTCTCAGATTGCACAGGAGCGAATCCTGAAGGGTGATGAGCACTAGCTCCAAGGAGAGAAGAGGGCAGTCAGCATCTCACAAAGGATATCCAAAGGATTGCCCCTTCTGTGAATGAACTGAAATATTATTAGGACCGTGATTCTCAGGACAGTAATTCTCATCCTGGGGTGCATTGAGATCCTTTCAAGGTTGCTGCCGGATGCCACACAATCTTAGCACTGTTAGGTTTGCAAACATGATTCACAAGATAAACCCAGGGATTTCAATCAGGAATTCAGTGTTTGCAATAGAAAAACTGCTCTGTTATTTCTCTGTAGGCAAATTAAAAAGAGTGAAAACCAAGAGCTGGCATTTTCCAAGGGGTGCCTGGAGCCTGTCCAGGGGTGCCTTGATTTTAAGGAGGCTGAGAACCACTGCATTAGGAGAAGCAATGGGTTTGTATTTGTGAGCGGGTTTTGATCTTCTTCACTCTAGGCCCTTTGTTGTATTTTCTTGGGCTGTTCCCAGTTACACGATTGTTCACTTCAGCCTCCGAGCCTTCAGTATTGAGGTCAGCCTGGGGCCAACCTATTTCTCATTGTCCTTGAAATGCAGGCAGGGGGAGGCTACACAGTGTTGTACTGCTGTGCTCCTTTCTCTAGAATCGATAGTGTTCCCTTCTGAAAGGGTCTTTCTAGCAAAACATACAGTGTAGAAGTGAACAAATTATTTCTCTGGCCTTTTCTTTTGAACTTAAATTGGGAAGTGGATATCCACACTCTCTGAGCCAGTACTGAAATTGGGATGTGGCTAGGCAGCTGTTTGTCACTCTGCCACAAAGCACTGGGGTAAACTGGGTAAAATCCTCTGGAATGAGTGAAATGATCATGAGTTTTAGAAAAGTACTTTGTGGGAGAATCACTGAATTAGTTGTATTGCTGGCTAAGTTCTGAACCTCTTTCTCTGGCGCAATACTTCCTATTTTCAATGGGGGAAGGGCTGTCTGAGTAGGAAGTTGAGGCATGCTTCCCACAGGTGAACGGGGTAACATTTTGTTTTCCAAAGTAGTATTAAGCAGCTTTATCCCTGAACCTGGAAACCAAGATGTTTCCAGCCAATGGGACTACACATATGAACATAACCACACATCCACTTAAGTGTTTGCACTGAGTTGAACTTAGGCAGCAGGTATCAGCTCTCTACTAGTTTATTCTGACCCGCGATTAGGAGTTTTACTGTACATTTCATAAGAGTAGCAGTGATAACTGTAATGGTCTCACCAGGTTCCAGGATGGGGAATTAATTTCTCACTGCTTAAATACTCTGTATAGCCTCAAGGGTAAGGGAATGCCTTGCATGTCTTACCTTAAACTGTTATTTGGCATTAGCTTGAGATATTGTAACCCTCTGGTCAGTGAATATAATGTGTCCTCCTCTGTGCTCAGTCTACACAGGATATGAGTCTGCTACAGCTCTCAGCTAGAGAACCTGTTCACTTAGCTCCAGCTGTAATAGCTTATGCCTTTAGCTCTGGAGGTCTGTCATTCAGTCACTGGGGTTAGCCAAGATGGCATGCACTTTATTTCATGCACATGCAAAATTCCCATTGACTGAAACTGAAGCATCTGCTCTTAGGAGGCCCTATAGCGATTCATGGAGCTGGTCTGTAAAGCCTTTCCAGTGAAGGCAACTAGCTGTATAAGAATAACAACAGCGGGAGCATTAATTAAATTAATGCATCATAATTTTTTCAAATACTTGATAAGCGAGCCAGTTTAAAAAATAAACTATAAAATATGCTAATATTTCTGTGAAATTTATTTGTACAGTTCATCTGCCTTTTCAGTTTTAATAAGAGTCGAATCATTTTCAGGTTATTCCATTTTATTCCTGAACCCTGCAGACCATCTGTATTCTTCTGAAGAAAACATGCTATTATATACCACCGCATTCATACACATTACTCTACCTGAGTGACAAATTCAATGAACCAGCAGCAGAATGGCTGGGAAATTATATAAAATGACACCGTATTTTACATAACACTGGTAAGGATGGTATATCTGATTTGTGCTTACAAGCTGCCAGAGTACTTCATGGTTGCTATAGTCTGGATACTTCAAGTGCATGTTTTTGATGGGCAGGGTTGCCAACACCCCATAAAAGATCGCCCTAAAAGCATCTGTCTATAAACATCCATAACATTTTGCCCTCTGGAAAAACATGGAGCCACTGCAGCTTTAAGCTCCAGCAGTGTTGGAAGATATTTGGAGCACAGCAACACCACCTGCTAGTGAGGTGAAGCACAGTACTCTGCATGCACAGAGCTCCTCAGGGCTTTGTACTCCGGCTAGACCCTCCCCCCCCACCCTCCGCTAGCAGTATTCTCATAACAATATTCTGCTGCCACTGGGTACCTATACCTGTTCTCTTGCTTTAACAACTGCTTTTGTCAAAGGTACAGGGATTAGGTGCCCTGTGGCCAGGACACAGCTGTGAGCTAGAAGGGGGAGAGGCAGTGGCTGGGAGTCTGTGCTAGCACAGGAAGACCAGGACCAGTGGGAGTCCAGCTGTGCTGTGGGCTGTGGGGGTACGGTGCAGTCAGGGTTGTCAGGGTGTGGTCTGAGTAACCCCTGCAGTGGAAGCAGCAGGGTATAAAACAGGGTTGACAACTCACGATTTTTTTTTTTTTTTTACTGAAAGGAAAAATATGACCATAAAAAATAAAAATGTTCTGTCAGTAAAAAATGTGCAGTGTCAGTAAAAAAATAATTTCTTGGGTTGGCAATCCTGTTGGTGGGTGGGCTAGGTTTCATTGTTTGTGATAAACCATGGTTCAGTAACAGCCATTACTAAGTCTTCCTCTTCAGAGAATCTGGGGTATTTTTACTATGAGCAAAATTTGACATTTTTGTACTTTGGCAAGCCATGGTAGTTGGGTTACACTAATATCAGAAGGCAGTAGTTTGGATAGCTTCCTATATAGATGCCAAGAAATCTAGCCTCTGTTTATTTTTTTAATCTATTTCTTTCACAAGTAGGTGGCTTTACATTAATGTCCAGTGCTAGTGAGGTTTTTGTAATGTTTGCGAAGGACTTATTATTTTAACTTCCTAACTTCTCAGAATAAAGAATTCCAAAAAATAAAAGCTATGCACAGGAGAAATGAGCAAGAACACCGACTTGTCTCATTTTATGATCAGCCTATTGTTAAGAGAATAATTGGTTGTCAGTAAAATGGACCAAACCTTTTCTTCTGTACTATGATAGTAAGAAGTGGGAGCTAACATGAAATAGAAGTTATTCTTAAGAACTTGAATAGGAAGCCTTTGCTTGAACTTTGGAGTGCTGTCTTATAGCAGAGAGAGATGGTAAAGTCTAAGTATAAAAGGGAACAGACAAGTTTGTGGATAACATTTTTCAATTCACAAAATTACTTTTCAGAATCTGTCTTATTCAAAACACAATGTGGTATCCGAGCAGGGGGAAAAATAAAATGAAGTAGTTAAACCCTCTAGGCAAGTTAAGCTTCTACATAAGTTGCTGAAAATTAGAGTGAATAAAGGTGGAAAGTTCCTTTCTTGTACTTTATGGATTGGAAAGAGGAAAGGCTTGAAGTGGCATTGTTTGCCCATTGTAACAGTAGTGGCATATCTACTTCAGTCTCAAAAGAGGGAGCTAATGAGAAATTAGAAATACATATGAATACTTCTGAAAGGTATTGGGTTTCCAGTGAAATGTACCCACAAGAAGCATACATTTCCCAGGAAGAAAGAGAACATAGCCATATGCGACAGACTCAAAGCAGGTTTTGAAATGGCTGAAATCTGCAGATTATCGAGGTTTATTCATAAATTACAAAAATCATGGAGTGTTACCAATTTTAACCACAATAAAATCAAAGTTACAATTTCTCTTCTTGCTCCATAGATTTCTGGATCCATAATTAGGCTTTGATAGAGTAATTGTAAGTTACTAGACAAGCTGAGCACTGCAAAGTGATGCTGATTCCTTTAGCTTTCTGGTTGGCTGACCAGCTAAACGGTTTTAGATCTCAAGGTCACCTGGCTTGGAAAACTTGTCATAATGCCTGCTGTTTTGTTACTATACTTATAGTCCAAGCCACATACAAAATACTGAGACACAGAAACTCGGCACAGAAACAGGCCATTCCCTGCATGTGAATCCATAACTTTTTAAAGACTGGCTAAAGTATAGGAGTAGGCACAATTTATTATATCATATGGGCTTTTAATATGTATTTGCCATCTTAAGGTCAGAGGGACTGTAAACGACATTTTCGTTTCACACAGTTATCCCTACATAGAATCCAATAGCTGATGTTTGACTAAAGCATATCTTACAGAAAGGCAGCTAGTCATATGCTGAGGGCAGGTAGAGGGAGACTCCACCACTTTTTTTACTGGGTACTGGAGTATAGAGCTGGCTGGAAATCAGGATTTGCAAGGAAACTTTTGCCCTGGATCTCCCAATCAGATTAAAACAATCCTTTTGGTTTTATCCATCATTAATCTGAGTCTCTTTGCATCTCCTATGGTGCTTTGTGAGCAATAGTTCGTACACCTCATGTCCCATTCTTCTTTGGTTGTATTACATCATCCATGGTGTATGATGGTCATGTGACTCCCACAATAAATTCCTTTACTCTGAAAACACTTCGGAATATTCTGGAAGCTTGGAGGACATAAACTAATGTCCAGGTGAGCTTGAGTGAAGCATTTTGACTCACATTTGCCTAGCCACTCGCATTTTGACTAGCCACAATATTTTGTTTTGATATTCTAAAATGGAAAATCGAAATGTTTTCTCAAAAATAAACTTTTTCCATGGAAAGTTTCAATTTTTTTTGGTGAAAACTGCATTTTTATTTAAAAAAAACAACAAACCCAAAACCAACAATACTTCACTGGAGAATTTCCAACCAGTTCTTGCGTTCAGCCTGAGTGAATCACAATTTTGCCATCTGGTATTCAGTTCAGAAGCTGCACCATATGTTTCATTTACGTTACTATTTGATATTTACAGGTAAGACAGCATAGTCATACATTTGGCTAATTAATTTTAAAGTTACACATCCAGAAAATTCCTGGGAGCCATGTGGTGAAACTTGAACAGCTTTGCAGGATGGATGTGGACAGGAGTGTTTTTCCTGTATAATCCGTAATAGGAAACCAGAAGACAGAGGGCAGATTCAGGGAGAGGAAGCAGCAAAGCACTACAAAAAAAGGGTTTGGGTCTGCAAGATGCTCAGGCTGTCCTGTAAGGCACTGAGCCACCCCCACATCCTCTTCATGTCACTGGGAGTGCGGTTCACTCATCACAGCAATGGCCCAGGGCCCAAATCCAGAGAAGTTTCATATTGTAGCAGGGCACTGTGGTATGCCTGCTTCTTTATGGGGAAAAGCTGCCTGAGAGGCAGCTTCCAGGTGATGTGAGGGCTGATTGCAGACTCACCTGGACTGAAGAGGACCAGGCTTGGGCTAGATAAGCCTAATGCCTGAGCTGGTCAGGGAGCCCAGCCCTGAGAGCCTGAGGAGAGGCGTTCTCTGTAAGCGGGCTCTTGAAGGACCTAAGAAGGTAGGGGAAGCAGAAAAACTGTGTAAGCTTGGGAAACAGAGAGTATTGCCTGGGGCAGAGAAGAAAGGGCTTTTGTAGGCAATGGGCCTGTGTTTTATGTTGATATTATTGTTCAAGTTACAAGCCTTGAGCTCTGCTGGAGACAGGCTCAAGGCCCATAGAGAATTCCCCATCCCAGAGAAAGGGTGGAGTGGGATAGAGGGCAAAGGGAATACAGCCTGCCAGCCCAAAGGAGGGAGCTCAGGGCACAGAGGAGGGTTGGAAGAAGGGAACTGAGCCCACCAGTCCAGACAGGGGGTTGATCATGGTACAAAGGGTTCCCCACCCCAGAAAAGGACTGTATGAGGGTCTAGGGGGTCTGAAGACCCAGAGTACAGAGGGACCCAGAGGATCTAAGAGTCAGTGACAGACTAAGGAAATTAACCAGCTGAAGTGGTAATACCTGCGAGGCTTGGGTTGTGGTGTAGGGGAGGAATGGAGCCACGCAATTTGCCCCTCAGGCTATAGGTGCCCTGCAAGGACACTGCCAGGCTGAAAGGGCCTATTTGGCCGCTTGAGACTAGCAGGGCTCGGGCTGCTTGACAGTGCTGTAGCAATGACGTTTGGCACCCAGGGCAAAGCCCACAGTGGCAGCCTGGCCTCGCCCTGCTCACAGATGCCCCATGCTCACCTGGGAGTGCACGCAATGGTGGGAGACACCCTTTCCCCATTCCCGCGCCCCCCAGATGAGTTGCTCCATCCTCTCTATGATCATCTTTCAGGCATTTGAAGTCTTCTCTTCTCCAAGCTAAATAACCCTTGTTCTTTTAGTGTTTCCTCATAAGCCTTGCTCCCAGGCCCCTAATCACTTTTGTTGCCTTGCATCAGACTCTTTCCAAACTGTTTCCATTCTTCTTAATGGACAAGTAACTTGATTTACAAGTGACACTCCCATGAATATAATCCAGTATACCATTGGCTTTTTTGTTTATTTGTTTTGGGGACAAGAGCACACTATTAGCTCATATTCATCTTAGGGTGCATTGTAGCCCCCAGATCCTGCAGTACTGCAACTTAGCCAGTCATTCCCCAGTCTGCATTTGTGTATTTGTGATTATTTTGTCCTGAGTGCAGGATATTGCACTTCTCCGGTTGAATCTTACCTGGCTGATTATGAACCATTTCTCCAGACTGTCCCAGTCGTTGTGGATCCTAGGCCTGCCCCCTGAAGTATGTGATTCCACCCAGTTTGGTGTCATCCACAAATCTGCTCATTGAGTGTTCACTCAATTCTGTTATCCAAATCATTAATGAAGACGTTGAACAATATTGGACCCAGAACAGACCCCTAGGGAACCCCCACTTAATACCTCCTCCCAGCTAGACATTGAGCCATTGAGGACTGCTTGCCCACAGTGCCCCAGAGGGTAATAATTGATAGAAGTCAATCATCATGGTATCCTGTGACCAGTGGGGTGCCCCAAGGCTCTGTCCTTGGACCCATATTGTTCAACATCTTCATTAATGATGTGGACATTGGAGTCAGAAACAGACTGACCAAGTTTGCCAATGACACCAAACTTTGGGGCAAAGCATCCACACCAGAAGACAGGTAGGTGATCCAGGCTGACCTCGACAGGCTCAGCAAATAGGCGGACGAGAACCTGATGGTATTTAACACCGAAAAATGCAAGGTTCTCCACCTTGGGAGGAAAAACCTGCACCATGCTTATAGGCTCGGCAGTGCTACCCTGGCTAGCACTACAGAAGAGACTTGGGGGTCATCACTGACCACAAGATGAACATGAGCCTGCAATGCAATGCTGCAGCTAGTAAAGCAACCAAAACGCTGGCTTTCATCTGCAGATGCTTCTCAAGCAAATCCGGGGATGTCATTCTCGCCTTGTACTCAGCCTTGGTGAGGCTGCAGCTGGAGTACTGCATCCAGTTTTGGGCTCCACAATTCAAAAAGGATGTGGAGAAGCTTGAGAGAGTCCAGAGGAGAGCCACGCGCATGATCAGAGGTCAGGAAACAGACCTTATGACAACAGGCTGAGAGCCATGGGGCTTTTTAGCCTGGAAAAGTGCAGGCTCAGGGTTGATCTGGTGGCTACTTATAAGTTTATCGGGGTGACCACCAGGATTTGGGGGAATGTTCGTTCACCAGAGCGCCCCAAGGGATGACGAGGTCGAACGGTCACAAACTCGTGCAAGACTGTTTCAGGCTGGACATAAGGAAGAATTTCTTTACTGTCCGAGCCCCCAAGGTCTGGAACAGCCTGCCATCGGAGGTGGTTCAAGCACCTACATTGAACACCTTTACGAGTAAATTGGATGCTTATCTTACTGGGATCCTATAATCCCAGCTGACTTCCTGCCCTTTGGGTGTGGGGCTGGACTCGATGATCTTCCAAGGTCCCTTCCAGCCCTAATGTCTATGAAATCTACAATGATCCAAACAGTTATGTATCTACCTTACAGGACTTTCCTCTAGTCTGTATTTCTTTGGTTTATTAATGAGAATGTCATGGGAGACCCTGTCAAAAGCCTTGCTTAAATCAAGGTATACCACGTTCCACTGCTTTCCTCACATTCACAGAGACTATCATTTTATCATAGAGGAAGTCATGTCAGTCAGGTGTGACTCCAGCCAGGCACTTGGTGAATCCATGCTGACTGTTGCTGATCACCTTATTTTTCTCTAGGTGTTTCACAATGAATTCCTTGAGGACCTGCTCCATGGTCTTCCCAGGTATAGTGGTCAGGCTGTCTGGTCTATAGTTCCCCAAATACTCTTTCTTCCTCCTCTTCAAGATGGGCACTATATTTGTCCTTTTCTACTTATCTGGAATGCAAGACAACCTCCCTCAGTTCTTAAAAAGGATAACCATGTGGCTATCCAAGTTGTCCAGTCTGGGAGTATAGCTCCTGGGGAAAAATGGGGGCAACAAGGCATCTTAACTGTAGGTACTCAGAAGCACCAGAACAGCACTTCCAAATCCTTACTTTCTTGTGTGGGGGTGGGAGGAGGGTGGGAGATAGGTAGGGCTGGGAGCGAGGTAACTGAAATATTCAATTATGTTTGCCAATCCATTGCAAAATTGCTTTTTTCCAAGAAAATGGACAATTTCATGAAAAAATATTTTAAAAATCCTCTGAAAATCAGTTTTGATGGAAGTTTGTCTAGTCATTGTATCTATTCTTCTTTTATTTCCAATTTGTGTACTGTACTGAGAAAGAAAAAGGCTTTACTCTTCTTAATGCTGAAGAAGTGATATAGTTCTGGAAGATACAACCTTATGGGATGATAGCTCATATTGAACTCAGTAAATTGTCATCTGAATTTTACTTTATTAAATACTGACTGCACAATTTTTATTATTGTCAGTGACCTTAAAGATGGAAATTATAAAGGCTGATTTTTTTTAGATCTTGGGCTAAGTTTTTAGCAATGAGAAAATCATGTTTTGACTTGTAAATGAAGAACGCTGAACATAGAACTGATTTAGGGCCTCCACCAAAAGTCCATTTATTTTAATGAAAAGACTCCCACTGTGTTCAGGCTTTCTGAGATGCTCTGGAAGTACACAATATTATTTTAACACACCATAATTTAGCTGATTAAATTGAACAACAAGGTACATTCTATTTACAAACAGAAATATAGACTCTAAAGGTATCTTTGGAAAATGTGGGCAGAGAGAAAGGGAAGGGAATCAGATAGGAATGTAGTTACCAGACAGGATGGCAGGTGGCCTCAGAATTGTTTTCCTTGATATGTTAGCTAATGATCCCTCCAAAGAAAGAATGCTGTATACATTTTCTAACGCTGAGAAGAGTACTAATGAGAGATACAGGGTCCGGCAAATTTCACATCTGCTATACATTATGTAAGAATTTGAATGCAAAAATATTGCAAAACCCTGTGTCAGATTAATAACCTGTTCTGAAGAGGAACTGCAAGTACTTGGTAAGTGCAATTTGAAATGCAGATACAGAGTACAGAGAAGCGACGTTAGAATTTCAAGTTACGAAATTTAAACTCTCGAGTTGTACTGAATCTTGCAATGCTAATTTGTTGAAATCTGGTGAATGTTAAAAAGTGGAGGAAGAACTCAGCACGGTCATTCTCCCTCTTCCCTCACCCTCTTGAGTTCACAGCTGTCTTTGAAGACCTTGGCAGTTAAGCAGGAAAATATTAATATTAAGCAGACTTCAAAGGGTTCAGTGTAGTTGAGATAAGCATTTGAGAATGTGGATACATTTCTGAAGCTCAGAAGAATAATAGCAATAATTTATTATAATAATACTTATGTAACTAGCACTTCTGCACCATTGTCCTGATGTAAAGTGGTCGGATGTGACCGAAGTCATTAGCTGTTTTTGAAATTCTATGCTAGCTTTCACTTAAGATTATCAGAGTGGTCTGACTTTGACTGATGCATGTCCAGGAAACCCATGTGAGGTGGGAAAAGATGATTTCCACTTGTTTACAGATATGGAAAGTGTGGTTCAGTAAATTATCTAAGGGTATGCCAACTGTCTCTGTCAGGGAAGTGTAACCCAAGTCTCACAATGCTAGGATGTTTCCTATCAAAATCATCCATATTTTTTAGTTTTTATCATAGTCTCCTTAGTGTCCTTTTCTTCATTTGAAATCCCTGACTTTTTCAACATGATCTGTTCTCGCTCCTTCTATCCCTGTAGCCAGCTCCCTTTAGAATCCAGTCTTTCAACCTCTCTGGGCCTGCTGAATTACATCTACATGGCTTGTTAAACCCAAACTACACTGTATGCATGAGAGCTTTTAGAAAATAACTTTGGATAATGCAGTTGCAATTAGAGAAGAGTAGTTAAAGGGCTTAGGTTTAGAAAAAGACCTCAAGGCTGCCTGGTGAGCAAGTGAGTGGCACAGGAGCATAATTCAGGGAAGAATTTCATCCATGAGATACAGGGGAACTCCTCTGACGCAGACCCTATTGAAATTAATGGCTCCTAAAACACAGCCAGGAAGAAGCTTTCCTCCCCCTTCTTATTTACAACCCAGGATGCTGAGTGCTCCCTTGCATGAGACTCAGGTTCAAATCCCAACTCTGTTTAACTGAGAGCAGGATTTGAATAAAGGAGGATACCCTAATGACTAAGGTGTCAGGTATTCCAGAGGGGGTTTTTTTTGTGCTGCGTCCTCTTGAAGCTCTTCCACTTTGCATAAATAATTAAATATTTATTGGGCCAGAGAGGGAGAACAAGAGACTGACTCTATCTTATTGGATAAGGCACGCAAGTGGGAGGTTGATTAGCCAGCTTCTGGTCCTGGCTCTATTCAATTATTATTTATGCAGATGGCACCATTTCTACAGTGTTTGGAGCACACTCCTGGAAGATGGTATTCAATCCAATCAGGTAGATTTTTTGCCTCTGCCTCCCACATCCCAGGTGAGTGCCCTTAGCAATGAACTATGGGGTATATGAGGGATGCTACCTTCTATGCTCCTATCTTTTTGTGGAGAAAGGCCTCACCTGGCTTAGGTGCTTAATCCAGGTAAGGGTTCTTGGCTATTGCCACTGTTACAGCTACCTCCTTTCTCATGAAGTTAGATAGTCAAGGGCACATGTACACAGAAGTGATGTGTCCCAACCGTGCCATTCCTGAGCCAACTTTGAGATCTCCATCTCCAAGGTTCTTGAGAGTGGCTGCTGGAGATAAATGTTGGGTAACCTCATTGGCATATTCCCAGGTTTGGAGCCTGGATGTATGAATGGGTAGGTGGGGCCTGCAATGGGAATTGCTTGGCAGAGCAGACTGCCACCATCATGTAAATAGTCTAATTGTCTCCAATTAAAGCCATCCACCTTTTGTCAGCATTTCCTGCTGCCTAGCTTAGGCTGCTCCTTGCATGGCATGCTGGTTAATCTTGCCCTTTAGCACTCAGATATCCCTCTGCGTTGTACAAGGATACCAGGTGCCTAACATAGAGATGTAGGTTGTAGCCATGTTGGTCTAAGGTAGCGGTTCTCAACCCTGGCTCATGACCCAAATGAGGGTTGTGGGGGCAATGCCGGTGATGCCGCACGGCCACGCCATGTACCGGGAGCTCCCCGGGCCACTGCCACCACGCTCTGCTCCCAGCAGCGGGGCATGGAAAAAAAGGTTGAGAACCGTTGGTCTAAGGACATAAGCAGACAAGGTTATTTGGGTAAATCTGATCTCTTTTATGATTATTATTATTATTATATTTTATTATGATATCTTTTATTAGACTAACTCAAATAGTTGGAAAAGCTTGCTAAACATAACTTTTCCAACTATTTGAGTTGGTCTAATAAAAGAGATTGGATTTACCCAAAGAACCTTGTCTACCATAGAGATGTGAATTCCTCTAGACAGCAGGGTGCCTAAAAATTAAGTGTTTACTACACTGGGCCTATGAACCTCATGCCTGGGGAGATTAACTAAAGATTAGAGACATAAATGAATGCCCCAGTAGACAGCAGCAAATATTTGACGGGTGGAAATTTACCCGGCTATGCATCAAGGTCTTCACCGTAGAATATTTCTAAAGTGTGATGACAAAACTGACCAGGAAACGTTCTGCGTTGTGTTTTTCAGAAAGATAAAGCCCAGAGTTAGGAGGTCATCATAACCATGATTCTGCTCAAGGCTCACTATAATGGCTGGCAAATACTCAGTAAGCAAAGATGAAGAATTTCGGACTCAGAAAAACATGAGCACAGAACAGGAATTAATAAAATTAGGCATGATACTGGCTGGTCACTGAAAATGGTACATTTAACCCTGAAAGCATGGAAGCAAACTATCACTTTGGGAAGAAACTATCACTGCATTGTATATTGTTGTATTTGTGTAGACATCCACAAGTAAGAGAGATTATACAGGTAAAAAGGGCTATAAACAGAATTGCAGAATGTGAATGTAAAGAACTTAAAAGTATGGATGTGTGGTGGCTCAAATGGATTAGGATCTGACCTACCAGAAAATGAGGCACTGGTAATCAAATAAATAGTGCAGCATAATTACAGTCATTACCTTTAGTAATTACCAAATGGCTGCTTGTGATTTTAGGAGGTTTTTTGTACGTTCTTAAACTGTTGTTTTCCTCCTTCATCAGAAGTGTCAAGCATTAGTGGGAAACTAGGGTTTTGTTATGCTTTAAATATGCTCAAAGATTGCTTCTTGTATTGCTCTCATTATTCTGTGGACTGATTTATCCTGCACTTATAATGTTTTTGCTTCCATGCAGCCTATATTTCTATTTGCTTAATTTCATCCCATTGCTACTAGTTACTGGTACATCGCAGTCTACAGTAAATGACTATTTGTCTTACGACGTGATCTCCCTATTCCCTTTTGTCATTAGTTTCTCAAGTTATACATCTGTCTAAGGTTAAATCCTACTGACCATACTCATGTAAATAGTTCTTTATCAGCTAATGTGATCTGATTTTGGTGCAAATGGAGCAAGGGGGAAGGATGTTTGCATTGTTGCACCGGACTGATGAAACAGGAAATTATTGGTGCGTAAGCAGGAGAAATGTGGCTGCTTTGATTGGGGTCCACTGAGAGGATGTGTGTTCAATGGAACAGCAAACTCAAAGAAACCCCCATCAGCAAAATCATAGCATGCTAGTTAAAGTGGAAGCAATTCATAGACTAAAAGAGATGAGTTTCAGAAAAACCTCCTATGATTCAAATGGGCACCACATGGAACCTAGAGAAGGCTATTAATGTCAGCAGCAGAGGGCAGGAAAATAGAAACAGATCCTGTAGCTCTTACCTGACTGTGATCAAACAAATAACTCTTAGATACATGAAGATGATACTTTGGCACATTTAATGAGTGCTCATTTTCCTCTTACACAAGAAATTGTAAAGAATTTTTTAACTCTATGATGACATGGATTTATAAGGAATTATTTTAAAAATTACTCAGTAGGTAATAAGGGGAAGAATTATTTAGGTGACAAGATTTACAGGCATACCAGTAATTCAGATAATCTGAAACTAGTGTGTGTATATCAGGGGTGGGCAATTATTTTGGCTGGAGGTCTGCTTAACAAGTTTTGGTGAGTTGTCTAGGGCCACAAGGGTAGCCCCACCACTTGACAGGTGTCCCACCCCCTGCTCACTGTCTTGGGACCAGAAGTCCCTCTCTTAACCCCTGACCTTTGCCACTAAAAGTCCCTCCCTTTGCTTCCCCTCCCCCCCGCAAGTACTCCTTTTGGGAGGGGAAGGTTGCCATCTTGGAATCAGAAAATAAATCATATACTAAAAGTCAAACATCTGCTGTAACATGCTTTAATTTTATTGCAAAAAATATGTGTGTCATGATTTGTGTTTGCATTGTGTTTGTAGAGGTGATTGCATAGTAACTCAAAAAGAAAGTCTTATTCTTGTATATTGTGTATGGGAGTTGTGGAATGTGGCTATGTGGGGGGTTATGAGGGGGTGTGGCTGTTTTGGGGGGCAATAGCGTATGCTGGGGGTGTATATGTGGGCAGGTTGTCAGGCAGGGTGAGGGGGCATGGTATTTGTAGGGTCTGAGGGAGGGTAGGGGATGTGTGGACCCCTCCAGACACTCCCTTTCCCTCCCCAGGTGCTGCCTTCTGGCAGTGCACAGCTCCGGCCAGTGCTGGCCGTGGTGGCAAGGAGTGCAGCCAGGCTGGCCCACCTCCACTGCACAGGGCTCTGCACAATGTACATGCTGCTTCCGGCGATCGTGCACCACCCAGGGAAAGCCCCACACAATGGAGCCTTCTGTCTTCACTGCTCCCTGCCATGCAGGTCCCAGGACTGCTGGGAAGCAGGGGGTGGGGCTCCCCTTCACTTCCGCCAGAGTCTGGGACCTGCATGGCAGGGAGCAGCGAAGACAGCTTTCTCCATCGAGTGGGGCTTCCCTCGGTGGCGTGCGCATGTTGAGAGCTGCACGTGCGGCACATGGAGCCCCACGTGATAGAGGCAGGCCAGCTTGGCTGCGCTTCTTGCCACCACATGCAGTGCTGGTCAGAGCCACGCGCCACTGAGTGGCAGCACCTGCACAGGCCACAAGCACCCTGAGTGCCCACTGCCTGCTGCTGCCACTGGAGGCATGGGTTGTGTGCCATGGGGGGAGTGTGGGGTGGGGATTCCTACATCCCTCCTGCCCTTCCCCTCACCCTCATGCTGCCCAGCCAAGGTCCGTGCTCCTGCTGCTTCCCTGGGTGCGGGCTCTATACAGCCGCCAGCCCCATGCTCCACACTCCTACCCAGCTGCAGCTTTTCCTCCTCTGGCCCCACCGAGGTGCCCTGGCAGCTGCAGCAGTGGCAGCAGCAACCCTTTCTGGAAGCTACATGCTAGCTGGGCTGGGCAGGGAACAGAGTGCATGGACTGGGTGGGTACAATTAGTTGGTGGGCTCCTGTGGGCCAAATGAAATTGCCTCTGCAGGCCATATTTTGTTTGCCCCTTGTGTTTGGGCATATATCCTAACAGTGTACATAGATTATATAGCATGTGGAATGTATATGAAAGAAACCAACTGATGTAACAGAAAAACATAGCCAACCTGATCAAAGAAACCAACATACATAACTAACTGAGAAAATGATGGTGGCTTTTAAGAATAAAATAAGTTTCTCAAAGGGGTTATCACTGAAACGTTAGTGAGTGTCAATTCCACAGGCTTTAAATAAATTGATTCTGAACATTGTACAATACAGGAAAGGCAGTTAGGAATAGAGGGAAAGGAAACAAAGCAGGTAGAATAGCTCAAATTGTACCAGTGGGTGCATCTACACATATGCTTTACTGCAGAGTTGACTTATTAGTTCCTTAGTAAAGTGTCACAGTGTACACATGCACTGGTATTAGGGTACACTAAGCTAATTAACTCCACCATAAAATAGTACTAATGGGGACAGTATTTTCAGTCATTAAATAAAATCAAACACATATATAAACAGTGACCTCTGGGCACAAATTGTACCCAGCTAGCCAGACCCCGGTTCCTCCCAGCCCCTCTGCCACCCAACACCAACACCCAGAGCCCAGGGCTGACTGCCCATCTTCCTGTCAGCCTGGAGCTGCTCCATCCCAGCTCAAAGTTCTGCTTTTCCATGGGCATGTGTAGATGCTTCACCCAGGAGTAGTGTATTCCTTGCTCAAAGAGCTCTGGAGTTGATTGGTGACACGTAAGGCATGCACACGAGTGGTGCACCACCTACTTAGGGGTGCACCCCCCCTTAGGTTGGCAGTGCACCCTCTGCAAAAAGCACCACCTGCAGGCAGCTGCCGCTCGCCACCCCCCCCTCCAACCACTGACACCACTGACTGTGTCTGTGGGTGGTCCCCAATCACTGCTGGCTGCCGCCAATGCTGCTGGTGGCATCTGTGGGTGGTTGCCAACCACTCAGCAGCGCTTGCCACCCCTCCCCTGCCACCACCAACACCGCTGCGGCTGCCTGTGGAAGCTTGCCACCGCCGTGCCCCACCATCAACACCACCACCGCTGCCGCATGCAGGAGTTCACTATGCCCCCCCCCCACGGCGTTCATGCTGGGTTTATCACGTCATGTTAATTGCATGTGTAGATGCACCCAGTGAGCATTAATATACAGAAAGGCAGCAAAGAGTGGTCAATATAAAATAAGAACAAGAAATGCAAGTAACAGCACTGACAGAATCATGGAATCATAGAAATTATGGCTGGTTGGGTCCTCAGGAGATCATCTGTCCAACCTCCTGCCCAATGCAGGATCACCACAAGATATACCAAAATATACTCATTAAAGTGTATTAATGCATTTAACTTTAATTAAATGGACCATTATTGTAGGTACTATGAAATATTCTCTCACAAAATATTCACTTGAAATCTTAGTTTTCCAGACCTTTCTTGCTTAAAGGGATAACAGTTGCTTAGTCTGAAAAAGAGTGGTGCTCCTGTATTAAAAGCACTTGACTGGGACTCTGTATACTTGGGTTCTCTTTCTAGGTCTGCCACAGACTTCCTGTGCAACCTCAGGGCAAATCACTTAATCTGCCTACACATCCGTTCCTCATTTGCTCTGCCCTCTAATTGCCTCTTTTTGGCAAACTCGCACCCATGGGGATGCCCAGGGGCAATGTTCTACTGACCTGGCAAAGTAGAAGGCAAGGAAAGCATAGTGCAGCCAGGAGCTGAATGCAATGTGAAGGACCGTGCTTGAAAGTAAGCATTTTACCCATATGAATAAAACATTGAACAATTATATTTGGAAGCTTCACTGTTCTTCTGACAGACCTAGTAATTTTTTTCAGCTAATCTCTTGGCTGGCCCTCCCCAGCTGAGGGCTGTCCCCCTATCCTCAAGGACTTAAAGAGTAACGTGATCAGTGGTGACCTACAGGGAGTGCATGTGCACCCCCTGAGAGCGTTGGTGCACCCCCTGACAGGCTGCACTCCCCACTTAGGTGATGGGCAGTGCAGACAGTCGGGAGCGCCGGTGCCCCGCCACTGGGGAGTGGGAGCACCAGATGTCGCGCTGCAGCCACTTCCAGGAGCACCACAGCTGCGGCACGATCGGCCACAGGGGACACTTCCCCACCCCCCTGGCTGGTTGCCGAGATTTGCCATGGATTTGCTTCCCCCGCCCCTGGTTGCTGACTGGTCACTGAAGGGGCACGTGACCCCATTAACTAAGGTGGCACCAGTCACCCATGAACATAATTAAAGATAACAGGATCATTTTGAAGAAATTAGTTACCTTGTAGGCAAATGCACTCCACCAGGACCTTGGCTCTCATTTTCAAATGTAGCCATGGCTTAGATAAGCTACCTCAGTTAAACACTGAACTTTCAAAAAAAAAAAAAAAGAGAGAGAGATTCAGAAGATTTAATTGAATCTCCCTCCCCTGAGGAGATGTTAGTCATACTCAAAGACTTGCTTAATAAGTCTCCTGGTCTAGATGGGTCTCTGATCTTGATTGCTGTAAAAATTAGGCCCAGTAGACCTGCTCATCTAGCATTACTATTTAGCTATATTATTCCCATTTCTTAATTTACCCAAGACCCTGATAGCATACAGCTCTGTGATTCTGAAGAAAAAATAAATATTGTTGGCCTCATCTTTCCACAGCCTACAGCCTAAATTTTCAATTGCTCAATAATCCTCAGCCAGTCAATTTTAGACGGCGTACTTTCTTCTCATAGCAGAGAAGACATAAGACAGTGGTGTGATGGATATAAAGAAGACTCTTTACTGGGGCTTCTAGATACAGTTCCTTCTGGCTCGCTCACACTTACACTTGGAGAATCTGTGCACAGTGTGCTGGGATCTCCTGTGCTTTGCTTCATTTGTTAAGGAAGGGACTGTTAACTGCATTGTAAACCTCAATACCAAAATTCATAACTCTGGTCATTCCCTTTACGCCACGAACATTTTCTTCAGATTGAGGATCATAGGTCAGGCATGTCTCTATTTACTATTAATTTAATGGGCTTTCCACAGCTAACATTAAGGCAGCCCACAATACTGTATCAATAATATTAGAATAGAGAGATACAAATAGTTTTTAGGAAACAAGCACTTCAAGAGATCCAGTGGTAAGTCTTTTAAATCATCCTGCTCATTGCTGAAGAAATTCTGTTCCCTTTTTGAAACACTAGGAAACATCAACTAAAATGGATAAATTTGTCTTATAATGGTTTTGATTTTATCTTTAAGTGTGTGTGTGGGGGGGAAACATAGCTTTTCAGAGGACTCCGGAGAGAATACCTGTCCACTATTCCTTGCATTCAGAATGGAATTAATAAGTTTCTTAAAGGCTTACTCCCTACAGATCTGAATTTAGAAATATTATCTGTCTTGGCAAAACAGCCAGAATTTCTCTAAAACAGGCTTTGTATTGTTTCCAACTAATGAATTGATCCTTGAACTTGGATGACCTCCACAAGTATTTCAGCTTGAAGGGTATAGCTTTCATCACTCAGAAATTTCAGTCTGAGCTTTCTAGCTGTGCAAGCAAGGGCAATTTTATGAATGTGCATAGCAATACAGATAAATGATGAATTGTCCCATATGAGTTTTAGCATAGACTTGAACTTGCTGATTGTGACTTCTTAACCTTAGTTTAAGAGGGCTGCTTTTAACGTAGACAATAGGAATAAAGTAAAATAAAAAAGTCACTGATATATACTACACACACATAGGCAACTAGCAATATGGTACGCCACACCATGATCTTGTACTGCTAGTAGTGTGGAAGTTTGTGGTATTTCAGTTACCACAGTGCGATGGTTGATGGTAGTTTAAATTCAAATATCTCAGTAACATCCAAAGTGTAAGATGAGGTTGAGTCATTAAGTGACTTGCCCATGGTCCCACAGGATGTCTTTGGCACAGCCAGGAATTGAGTCCAGATCTGCTGAGACCCACAAGACCATGTTCTTTATCTCTTCTGCCAAATTGCTCTTGTTCTTAGCCCTTCCTTTGCAGCTGTCATTATAAATGGGTCAATAATATAAATTCAAGCATTGGCTTCCTACAGCTGTTCCCCCTTCTTTTGGATTAGCTCAGTTTTATGTTCAACATCAGAAACTTCATTAGAGATGGAAGGATGAACAGGAGCATAAAACTCCATGATTTGAGCTCCATATGGAGGGTGTGAACCTGCTGTAAAATACCGCTGTATACCTGGAATGTGTTGTCCCTACATCTCATTAATTTAATCTGTGCATATATAATGGGCAACACCTAAATAACAACAGTCAGTTCAGTGAAGTATGCTTGATGTTCAGGTGCGATTAAGTGAAGAGCTATTTAAGCTAAGGAACAGGGTTGATGAAAGATGAAATGGGTACATACATTTAGGCTGAACATGAGTATAAAGTTTTTCACTATTAGAACAATCAAGTTGTGGAACTGAAATTGGAGTCAACAGAAAGCCAAGTGGACCATCAGGCTAGTGTGGACCATCAACTCTACAACACTCCAACCTTTGCCTCTGGTTAAGGTGTGCCGGTTGCTGTAGTTAGTAGCACACAAAGGAGAACTGTTGCTGGTGTAACACATCCAGCTGTCTTTGATTCTGCATCCTGAGTGACTGTGTTACCCGTTTTCAGTTGGGCCAACTGGGGGAAGCCTTTTGGCATGTGCTCACAACACGGTTTAATGTTATGGCCCTAGAACCATAGAAAGCCAGCTAAACCACTTTGTCTTGAGCACGATCCAGCTCCAAAATGAGTAGTGGAGGAAAACAAATATAACTTTGTTTAAGATGGAGCTTGAAAAGTTTATGAAAGGGATTATGGGGTGTGGTGCCTGCAATAGGATGGATTGGACCGGATGACCCTGGAGGTTCCTTCCAGTCCTGTGTTCATAACGAAGTAGAGCAATTCAGGGTAGAAAGAGAAATCTCCTGGCTGCTGCTCCCATGATCAGGATTTCCCAGACCCCAGCACTCTCACAAGGTGTGTTGTCTTGACCAAAAGAGACTTGGGAGTCATGATTGACCACAAGATGAACATGAACCACCAATGCGATGCTGCAGCCAGCAAAGCAAATAAAACTCTGGCTTGCATCTACTGATGCATCTCAAGCAAGACCAAAGAAGTCATCCATATGCTTTACTGGGCCTTGGTGAGGCCGCAGCTGGAGTACTGTATCCAGTTCTGGGCTCCACACTTCAGAAAGGATGTGGAGAAGCTTGAGAAAGTCCAGAGGAGAGCAACGTGCATGATTACAGGCCAAGAGAGTAGGCCTTTTGAGGAGAGGCTGAGAGACATGGGGCTCTTCAGCCTGGAGAAGCAAAGGCTCAGATGTGACTTGGTGGCAGCCTGTAAGTACATCGGGGTGTGCATCAGGAACCAGAAGGACATCTGTTCACCAGGGAACCCCCAAGGGAAGAGAAGGCCTAATGGTGACAAACTGCTGGAAGACTGTTTTAGACTGGATATAAAGAAAAACTTCTTTACTGTCTGAGTCTCCTGCATCTAGAATAGACTCCCCTTAGAAGTGGTGCAAGCACCTACACTGGATACCTATAAAAAATGTTTGGATGCTTCTGCAGTCCTCTGACCTCAACTGACTTCTTGCCCCTGGCATGGGGGGCTGGATCCTGTGATCTCATGAGGTCCCTTCCAGCCCTACTGTCTATGAAATCTATGTAGTCTTTCATTGTGAAGCAGGAGGAAAATTCTGACAAACATTTTAAATTAGGTACATGAGAGAAGTTTCACACACAGGGCTGAATGAAGAAAGAACAAAGTAATTGCTAACATCAGCAATGGCTCAGGGCTTTTTCCAGCTCTCCAAGCCCTGAGTCATGCTGGACCTGGCAGCCATGTGGATACTCAGGAAGTGCTTCAAGCGACTGCCTCCTATCCTACATCCTGAACCTCTGGCTCAAGATGTTGGAAACAAAATCAGACCCTCCCCTTGGAGATAAGGGGTTGTTCCCTCCGTGTACCACAGCAATTCATATCTCCCTGATGAGGTAGAAAGATGTTATGTGTGTGTTACCTACTCCTGAGCCTGGCAAAGGAAACAAGGGTTGGGTCTCTGGTGCTACAGTTTCTCTCTGTTCTGTTACCAGCACGCTGCAACCTTGTACCACTCCTGACTCAGTGTCATAGCTTACCCACACAATCAATCAATTACAATTTCAGTATATAGTAACCTGCACTTACTAAATAAGTAATCCATTTTATAACAGCCCTACAACTTAAAGGAAACAGAATAAAACCAAAGTAGGGCACATCCCATGTCTCTATGGTTCTGAATGTAATCATGGCATTTATTTTAAAGAGCTATAAAACTTTCTAAGTTCCAAACTGAGATGATCACAATCATTTTACATAACAATTTTCTGTAAAGGTTATAGGGAACACTTCCATGATCTTAGTTGGAAGAACAAATCTACCTCTTGTGCTGTTTTTAGTGTTTGTTGAAGTGATGGTAATTAATGGGGTGAAATGATTTCTTTCCCTGGATTTTTTTTAACTGTTCATTCATTTTCTTGACTTGTACCACCTTGCCGAAGGCAGTTTGCCAAAGGCTAATGATCCAGTTTTATATGATTTACTTTTCTTAGCCATGCCCTGAGCTTTAAAGGAGCTAATAATTTGTTACACTGCTAATCTCGAAAATGCTTACAAAGCCTCCAACCTGACCGTATCAGTACTTTAATCATGATATTCTTTTGTTGGTGTTTCTGTTCCATTTTGTCTAGAATCAATACATTAATGTAAGTGCCGAACAAATACTGGATTATATGACCCAGATAATTTTGCACAGCTTGCTCCTGCAAGGATTTATAAACACAAACTACATAATGGAAGTGCAGATAGAAAGCTGCAAGACTAATTAGAAGAAAATGCTGGGGATGGGACATTATCTACCTCAGATCATATTTAGCTGACCTTGATGTACCATCAGCCTGTCCTTTCATGGAGGTGAGACTCACTAGTTCCTAGGCTCACCATCCTAGGAACTAGTGATGCCTTCTTGCATCTCATTGCAAACTCTGACAGGAGACTACGTTTTCAAAATATCCTAGTAATTACAAGTGCCTCAGTTTTTAGGTGCTTGATTTGAGCCACTGGGAAAAGGCCCAACATTCAGGCAGATACCTATTAGGTAATGAAAATTGGGGCTCTTCAAAGTGTTTCAGGTTGGCACCTAAAATCCAATCCACTCAAATCTCCGATTCTTATTGAAAGCATAGGCTGATTTATAATGCGCCCTTCACCACCAAAGCCTTTTTTCTCCTTGCACCCACCGTCATGACTGGCTTTTGCCAGTCACCTATCCAGAATGCTGAATATCATCGTCATCATCAAAATCTTAGAGAAGAATAGTTTTCAGTTTCACAACAATCCTGCAAGGGATAGCGGGTTTGGCATATTCTCTATTTTACAGGTGAGGCCACAGAAGCACGAGTTGGTCAATGGCACACAGGAAGTCTGGCAACCATGGGCATTAAACAGATATGGAAATCAGTCCTGTTCTATGTAGGCTGCTAAATAGAGGTGTAGGAGCCTCACTGTAGATGCTTGTTGCTTGAAACGTTTGCCTTATTTTTTTGCTCAAGGTGTAGCCCTGTGAAATCCTAAGTACCACTCTTCACATAGAGGGGAAAAAAACAATACATTCCTTTTAACAAAACTGTCTCGGTTGGGCATCATAGCCATTACCTGTCTAAACTGTTGAAAAAGTTAACATAGGAATTGCCAGATCAAAATGTCATAGCCTAATGCTCCATCTGGTCCACTGTTCTGCTTCCAACAGTGACTCATACCAGGTGTTTCAAGGGTGTAATAAAGTATTACGCAATTAGAAAGGTGCCAGAAGTGCCCTAACCAACCACTCAAGCACTAATGCACTCATTGGGCAGCTGCTGTAAAATCTAGTAACAGGAGGTCTGCCAGCACTCCTGCTTTTCTAGTCTATGGTGCAAAGAAGTATGTATTATTATGCATGTACAGCAGCCCTCCAGACTTTACACACATGCTTGCTTGCATGAATACACATATACAGTTCTCAGCATAAGAAAGTCACAACGACGGCCATGGGCAATAGATTTCATGAGAAGTAAAGACATGCTGGGGAGAATCCTGCTCACAAGGCTGATATTTTTAAAATAATAGGGGAACTTAAAGGTTTAAGAGTTAGAATAGCTAATGCCTGCAGATAAATTTCAATACACCCTTTTCCTTCTTCCCCACTGAGGCCCTGAGCACTAATTATATCTGGCAGGGTCTAGATGGTTTTGGAAATGGTATAATGAGTATTTATTTCTGAATAATGAATTGAGAATGATCCACCTCAGTAATGAAGAAAAGTTGCTAATGTTGGAAGGACATGAAATAAGACGGTTAATATCACACAGCACTGCCGAAATTAGCATTAATTGGCCCCATGTTTGGAAACTAGCCAAAAAACCCATGGAGACCCGTACTGACTAAGCCGATAGTTCACCTGCAGACTTTGTCCTGTAAACCTAGGTAGAAGCACAGCAAGGGACAGAATAAGTGACACTGCTCTCTGTGAATAAAAATGTCCAGCTTCCTCCGAGTGTGGCACCATTAAAAATCACTACAGTTGCCCTTTTCGGTAAATCCCTCTGATGCTGTGTATTTTAGAATTCAGCATTCGGTTATCTAAAACACAGAGTTATTTTCCTGGGGGTGGGGGGGAGGAAACAAGCTGTTTGCTGTGTATTGTCTTCAGATGCATTTTGTTGATGCTTTATTTCATAAAGCTGGGCTCCTGTGGTAAGAAGCTAATTTATTTCTAGGTGGTTTAAAAATTACTCACAGCTTAAGCAGCTCGGGTGTAAATAATACCTCAGCTTTAAGCCCATTAGCATTCCTAACAATACCACCCCCCCGCCTACAAAGAACATACAAACAAAACCAGAAAACTGCAAGGCGTCAGGTGCACAATGTTTTACCCCCAACCAATGCCACACAAAAAGCTATATATAAAAAAAACCCTAGACAAAACCCTTTGTAAATGGTAGAGAAAGAGTCTAGGAAAAGACCTGAGACTTCCTATGGGGAGGCACAGAAATGGTTTTACTAAGAAAAAAATGTTGTGTGCGAGGCCTAGAAGTAATGTATGTGTGGAAAAATCTCTGTAAGTAGGTATGGGTCCACTTGAGAAGAGGAAGACTTTCTTGCACTGGGTTAATTTGGACCATTGTATATTAAAGTTAGGGACCTACCCAAATCGAGGGGGAAGGCAGCTGATTTCATGGGCAGATTGCAGGGGCCAGCCACCATTTTCAGAGGTTTATTACAGCAGGGACCCTTCTGGCCAAGGGGTCCCGGGGCACCTGAACCTCACTGACGATTGGTCAAGAGGGTTGTCTATCATGTGGCCTTACCCCTCACTGCTGATTGGTGGAGAGGGGCAAGACCCTACAACAGGCAGCCCTCTTAGCCAATCAGCAGCAAGGGGGGGGGGGTGGCAGGCAGCCCTCTTAGCCAATCAGCAGCAAGGGGTGGGGGTGGCAGGCATTTTTGCTGCTCTCCTTTATGCCAGCAGGCCTCTGACCCCCTTTTGCCTCCTGGTGGACTGGGCAGCCAGGACTCAGTGGCCATGAGGGTTGCTGCTTTCAGTAGGGAGCCAGCATTTTATTTTTAATAGGCTTTTTTTCTCTTGTGGATTTTTTGGACAATGCCCAATTTCACAGACAATGCCTATTTTCATGATTTCCACAAAATCTATGAAATCACAAATTGAATAGGTTCCTAATTATGGCTATGGATCTACCTAAGTCACAGTGAGTAAAAGAGATTTGTATGGGGTTGTGACAGGGCGGGACCTAGGGGTGCCAAGAACTCCCCTAGTGCCCCCTACCACGCCAAGTTGGTGTCAGCGCACCCTCACCATCTCGTCTGCCGTGTCTTTGGTGTTATTAGTGTTTAAGGGAGACTGCCTTCTTATCTTCTTTGACATGGTACCCTGAGGTGTCCCAGTCTGTGCCCTGCCTTAGGTGACTCAGTGCACTAATGCCTTAGGGGTTATGCGTGGCTCCTACCACCCCTGTACCACACCCCAAGCCTCACAGATGTACCGGACATTGTATGGCCAAAACCTTGCCCGCGCCCTCACGGACACTCCCTTGCTCAACTTGCTATTACCTGCACCCCTGTGGACGCTCTCTGGGCTTGTCTCACTTGCCTGCACCCCTGCGGACGCTCTCTGGGCTTGTCTCGCGGGCGCCACCCACACTGGGGCCTCCTCCACACTTGCGCCCGCACTGGGGCCCTGCCTCGCGATCCTGCCCGCACTGGGCCGGGGTCGATGCACCCTAAATGCTGCACCCTCTCTGGTGCGGGGGTCTCCACGCTACCGTGGAGCCCCCATGAGGCATCCTCCAACCCCTGATAGCCTCACCTGGTCCTCTGGTGTTATAGAACTACAAAAGCAATAACGTGAGCCAATCGGCTATAACTCAAAATCTAAGCCCTCTGGCCAAAACATTCTCCAAGTCAAGAGTTCTCTAAACCATGCACCATGTCACACCCGTAACTAGTGATTTGTACCTCCAGGCCTTTCCCTTTTCCCCCTTCAGGGTCAAACTCTTTTCCTTGATTCAACAGTGCTCCTTCAGTCCAGCTGCCAGTTGAGAGAGGGAGAGCATCCACAGCCTCCTGTTTGTGTTTTATGGTGGTCAGCCCTGCCCCTTCCAGTCAGCTGACCTACCAGGTGCTGGCCCTTAGCTCCTCCTGGTTGCCCCTAGCAAGCAGCACCTGAGCCCATACTGATGCTTTTCAGTAGCAGGCACCTTAGTGCCCTGCTACAGGGGTGCTTGCAGTGCACTGAGCCAATTTTGCATCTTTTTCACAGTAAGCCTACCCCTCACTACTGATTGCTTGAGGGGCCCTGGTGGCCCCACCCCTTGCTGCCAGTTTCCCGAGTGGGCTGTCCTTCATGCAGCCCTCTTGCCACTGACTGACTGAGAGGGCTGCCCACCATGCAGTCCCACCCTTCACCCCTGATTGGCAGCAAGGGACTGGAGTGCATGACAGGCAACCCTCTCAACCAATCAGCAATGGTTGGGGTGTGTGGGTGACATCTTAGCTGCTCCCCTTCATGCTGGCAGCTCCCCGCACCTCACTAAGCTGCAAGGGTAGGCTGCAACAGCCATGAGGATCACTAGCTGTCACTTAGGAGCCACACTTTATTTTTAGTAATTTGGGGGGGACTGCGAATTTTGTGGACTTTTCTCTATTTTAGGGATAATTCCCGATTTTGCAATGTCTGAATCAAAGTCATGAATTAAATTGGCCTCTAATTATGGCATAGAGATCTCATGTAAACTGCTGTGACTGAGTTGGTTCCAGTTGGTCCTCACATTGGCCAGTTACCAGGGAAGTCTCTGTTTTTGAATGACTAATCTGAGACACCAAGAAAGAGCCTCATAATCAGAAGGCAAATTACTTCCTTTCTGTGGTGACTGTTACTGTAGCGCTCATCATTTGTGCTAGCTTTATCCTCACAACATCCTGCAGGATATGACAGAGCTATTGATACCAGTGGGAGCAAGGCACTGAAATATCACTGCGTATCTTAGTCTCTCTGTGCATCAGTTTCGGATACGTGAAATGAGGTATCTGGCTCCCTGACAGATTCTTCTGTGCAACACAGTATCTGGTCCTGCGTGTAAAGAACTCAAACCCTGTTTCACCTGATAGAATCAGCACACACATATCACTAAATCTAATATTTCAGGAACAATTGTACTATTGTTGGATATTTGGGTTCTACAGTTCTTCCATTTGAAAAGCATGCTATTGTATACAGTCAGCCATGCTAGTTAGTATTGCGTGCCACAGCCGCCCATTTACAAATGCTTTGCCCCATACACAACTTTGTATCTTATGTAGAAATATATATTTCTGTTCATCTTTCATCACCATTTTATAATACATTGCACTAGAGGAGCTCCCATGAAGCAGCTGTTCTCACTTTCTCCCCTGTTAATTATTCCAATTACCTCTGATATTTAAAGGGTATGAGAGAAGAATTTTCTATTTAACATGGACTGTAGATGTATTAAATAGTAGAGTGTAGTCTAGTGATAGTACCCAGAGAGAGATTATGGTGCTCATACTTCTGATTTGTGTTCACCATTCTGGAAGACTGTCTTCCAGACAGCAAGGCCATATGTCCCAGTGAATACTAGAAGATCCGAAGTAGTCATCATTTTGGTATAGTCAGTCATTTAGGTATAGTTCATTCTGCCTTGGGGCAGAGAGATGGACTAGATGACCTTTCAAGGTCCCTCCTCATTTAATTTTTTTTCTATGTTCAGAAAGAAACCTTATCTTGTAGTTGAATTTCCCTGTAGTGAAGTGGACACTTGGCAAATAATGTGTGCGTAACATGTGGAGGGATATCTTGGGTCATCAGCAGGGATCCTGGTTTTCTCTGTTTAAAAATTGCAAATTCTCTAGTAAAACAAAAAAAAATCCCAAATTCTCTAATTTTAAACCCCCCAAACGACATTTTTCTATGATTGAAATGAAACACCACCATATATACTTAGGTATCAGTTTATTGATATATTTACAATTTTAAAGCAGTTTGGAAGCCTACCAGTGCCTCAATTATTATAATAAAATAAATTCTAAATACCTATATATTTTGGTGCTCCATTTTGGAGTTTTTTAGCATGGCAGACTGGAGCTCCCCCTGGCCTCTTTGCTCACCAGGACATTGATCCAGCTGCAGATGTCCCCCCTGCTGCTTTGTGGCACTGAGAAGCACTGATATACCAGTGCCCTGCCCATGCCGTTGCCCCTCACTCCCAAGTCAGCTCCCTGCCCCCCCGCAGCTCTGCTGGTACCCCTCACTCCCAACCCACAGTCCCCCACCTTCCCAGGCCATGCTGGTACTCCTCATTCCCAACCTGCAGCCCCCTGGCCCTGCTAGTGCCCCACACTCCTGACCCACAGTCCCGCCCCCCCACAGTGTCCCTCACTCCCAGTCAGCTGCCCCCATCCTGCCCGGGCTGGAGCACAGCAGTTACAGCAGCTATAACTCATGTGGGTGGCAGCAGAACAAATCTGGCCCTGGCATGGGCTAGAGGGAGGAAGGGAGGCCTGTGGCACCCCTTGCTCTAAGCTGGGGCTCCCTGGCTATGGATGCCCCCAGGCAGCGTCTCCTAGCCTCCCTGCTCCTGCGATCACAGGCACTGGTCCCAGTGCCACTGGCTTGGACACACAGTTCTGCGTCATCCCCAAAGGCCCCCCCCCCAACATTTCCTTTTACTGAAGGGGCAGGCAGCTCCCCACTGCCCGCACCCCACCCTGCCAACAAACACACACACCCATCTTCTCCACATACCCCTGCCACACATGCACACACGCACACACACACAGTCTCCAAGCCCTGGCCCTTCAACCCCACCCCCCATAGACTTACCTGCATACACCTACTGGGGCTGCTTCCACCACCCTGTCCGGCTGCATGTTGGCACCCCCTGCCTCCAATCACCCTCCCCCCACTGCCCCCAGCCCCAAGCAGCTCCTTGCAGGCTGGAAGGTTGCCAGCCTGCAAAAGGAATACCACTATTTCCTGCAATTTTCTCCTTTAAAAAGGAAAATCTGCATTTTTCTCCTCTAAAAGAGAAAATCTATGATCCTTCAGATGAGAGAAATCTATATTTTTCTGCAGCAAACAGAAAATCTGGATCCCTGGTCATTACATCTAGTCCCCTGCTATGATAGGGAGCCACATTCACAGAATCCCTTTTATCGACTTATCAAATGCCATTGTAAACTAGGTAGGTGCCCTTCCCCTCCCCCCATTTTTTTTGGAAAGCTTTTCCAGAATTTCTGTCCTAATGTTTGAATCTCCTCCTAATTTCCTGCCTAAATTTATGACCTATTTATACCTACTTTTTCTTGTGCCAGCATTCTCCATTAGTTTCAATAACTCTTCTCTCTTTGAGGTGTTCACCCCTTTTGATATCATTATAGATAATATCTCCTTTTTGTCCTTTGTTTTTTAGGCCAAATAAGCCATGCTCTGTAATCTTCTGATCATCCTGGTAGCTTTTCTCCTGTTCCAGTTTGAGTTCCTTTTCTCTGAACAGTGATGACCAGCACTGACCAAAGTATTCTAAATGAGGGCTCACAAGAGTTTTGCACTATGACAATTGTACTTCTGTATCTCTACTGGAAATACCGTGTGTGATACATCTTAGAGTTATATCGCCTTTTTTTGAAAGCTGAATCACTGGCAGCTCAGAATCATTCTGTGATTGGCTAACCTACTCATTTCCAGCCAATTAACTCCCCTCTTACCACAGAAATCCTTGTTATGAGTCCCCAAGTGCATAACCTTGCACTCCATGCTATTACTTTCATCCAACTTCTAATAAACTTAGGTCTGCTATAATCTTATATCTGCTAAAAGTAGGGGAGGTGCTAATTATCCTTTCAGTTATACCTAGTCAACCCCAGTGCTTACAGGAGGTGTGACTCAGGGCAGAATTTGACCTTGGTATGAATGCTTTGGGATGATTTTGGCCCATTGTGTTTAAATGAAGCACTGTACTAATCCATAAAATGTTGAACATCTCGCCTTACTGGAAATGAAGCAGAAAAAGCAGTAAGCGGTTCTTAAAATATTCTTGTCCTGAACTCAGTGCTGTGATCTTTTCATTGAGCTAGTACAATGACATTTGTAACTCAATGTACTGTTTTTGCTGAATATATGTTCCTGGTGTCAAATTTCTAATCTCAGGCTAATGGGATGTGTTTTGAAAAACTGCAGAATTCATAGCTTCACAGAGTTTAAGGCCAGAAAAGACCATTCCATAATCAAGTCTGACATACTCTATATCGCATGGTCTTAAACATCATCCAGTTATCACTTATCTCAGTGACTAAAACATATTATGTCTTGGATTGACGCATACCTTCCAGGAGGTCACACAGTCTGGAGTCAAAGACATTGAGAGAAGGAGAATCCAGTACTTCCCTTGGTTGTTTCTTTCAACAGCTAGGCATGCTCTTGTGAATATTTTTTGCTCAGATTATTCTGGGTTGAATTTTCTGGCTTTAGCTTTAACCATTAACCATTCCTTCTTATTATGGTTTTCTCCCCTGGATTATTTTTGTGATCCATTTCTGTCCCCTCTTCAATACTTGACAAATTTTAAACTGTGGACACCAAAACTATATGCTGTATTCCGGTATCAGTCTCATCAATACTGCGTATAGAGATAAAATCACCATTATACTTTCTCACTTCACCTTTGTTTATACATCCAAGGATTGTGTTATCTGGGTGTTTGTGGTAAACTGCTTGTCTGCCAGATCCTTTTCATGGTCCCTACTTTCCAGGATACAGTTCCCCATTCCTTAGGCAAGATCTACGCTCTGCAATCCTAAACATAAAGCTTTGCATCTGGCTTTATTAAAGCATAGTTTATTTTAATGGCCCAGTTTACCAAGGGCTACAGATCATGTTGTATGATCCTCTCCTCATTAGTTATCGCTCTGGATTTCTTTGTGCTAATGACCAATTTTATCAACAAGTTTATATTTATTTCCAAATCATTGTTGAAAATGTTAAATAGTTCAGGCCTAGTAGCTATCACTGAAAGTCCAATTAGAAATACTCTTATTTGATCCCCATTGACTACTTGTTATTACATTAACTACATGGTTTAATAATATTGTATAGTGCAAATATTTTCATCTGGATGTTGTGCAATACTAGGTTAAAGACCTTGCGTCGTGACAACTTCAGTTACTTTTATCAAGCACACTTGTAATCTCCTCAAGGAAGAAAACACTTTTTACAAGATATTTTCTCTTTTTTAATTTATTACATTTAGTGAATGTATTATTTATGTTTTAATTGTCATAGCCTTATCCTTTAATGCCATTTAATTGAAACCTACATCAGCTGTTTCCATTATTTTGTCCAGAATGGGTACTGTTTGAATTTTTTAGTGCTTTTTGAATATTGACACAACATGAATATTGACACAACACTAGCACTCTTTCTGGCTTCCATAATTTCTCTTGCATTCCAATATTTATTAAAAATTAATATTGGAAGGCCAGAGAGCTCAGCCAGCTGTTTTAGGAATCTTGGGTTTATGGTCTTGCTGTTCATCTGTAATGAATGATATTTAACATCCTCCTTTGTTACTAATGGACTGGGAAGTACTTCGTAATTCTCATCCAGTATAATTATGTCATTTGGCATACAGGACCAAAACTTTTATTCAACATTTTTTAATTTTATTCTGCATTGTTATTAATAAACGCACCAACTCCTTTTAAAAATGGGCCTTAAAATTACTAGAGTTTTGTTGCTGTTTGTCTGTTGTTCCTAATATATATACTTACAAAGTGACTTCCATGGATTTTTCTCACTTGTCTTTTCCTTTTCTTATTGTATATACTTCACAAACTGTCATTCATATTTATTTCTAGTCCCATTTTTCCACTTGTAGATTGTTTTCACATTGATGCCTTCACTTCAATGATAAAATGTCAGTATTGCTTATTCTTAGATTTTTATCTGAAGTCTTCCATTTTTGGTGTATTTCTTAAGACCCCAGCTTCTGGGGAAACTTTGTGAAAACCTCATTCTTCATCTTTTTTTTTTTTAAGCAGATTTCTAACTCTGGTTCCTAAAGAAAGTTCTTGATGAAAGATTGATCTAGGCACAAAAGGCACAAAACCCAGGGTAAATAAAAAGAAGTCTACATATATTATGTAGCCTGGGGACACCCGGAGGGTATGCCCTGTGCTCCGATGACAGGGGTAGTGGTCAGGCAGGGTGCTGAGGAAGGGGTCAGCTACTAGAGCTGCTTCCTCCCCTCTCTATAGAGCTAGGTGGAAACCAAGTACTTAACTATGTACAATTTATTACAAGAATAAACATATACATGGAATATTTACAAGGTTTAACATATAATACTATATATAAAATTCCACATTCACATATAATACCAAATATGAACCAGATAACTTACAACCTATACAACACAGTTAACACATAGGGATATTAACCTATATTACTCAAGTAAATTAACAATAATATTTCTTTAAACCTTCACAAATAACAATACCAATATACACACTGAGGCATTAAAACACATAAACCATATGAACCCCCTTAAAGAATACCCCTAGCTATATAGCCCTTAACACAACTACCTCAAAATAGGGAGTGCACCCAGGGGGTTTCCCTGAAGCCCCTCCCCTTTAGGGCCCTGGGACGTGGACATGCCCCTCCCACAATGGAGGGTGGAGGCGGCAGACCCTCCTCACCCATGTCAGCCTCTCTTGCAGGGCCCGTTTCCCCAGCAACTCACGCTTCCTCTCTGGAGAAGTCAAGGCTCGTCCCTTGGTGGCCTCTCCCCAGCAGAGCCTTCAGGTGTCCTCGATGGCCCAGCACCCCGCACTGGGCACCCAGGGCTCTCTTTCTCTCATGGGAGCCAAGCCCTTACAGGCTCCAACTCCCCGGTCCCACACCAGGGTTCTCCCCTTTCCCAGGCCCTGCTGTGGGGACCAGGACTCTTTCAGTTAAAGGCGGAGTCGCACTGCAGGGCTCCGGTCACTGGGCCTAGGGCCGGGGCTAACTGGAGCAGCTACGAGCTGCTTCCAAGGCGGTTTTTCTGTGCACCGACCCACGTACCATGTGGAGCTGAAGCAGCCTCAAGCTGCTCCCAGGGCCAGCTCCTCATGCGGCGATCCACACACCGCTGAAGCTCAGGCGGGGTCCCAAGGATGGCCATCTCTGAAGCTCCTCAGTGTCTCTCATCGTCTCTCTCAAACCTGCCGAGCATGCTCTTTTTATACTCTTCAGGGGCTCCACCCCCAAAGTTCTCCAGACCTGGCTTGTGCAGTTCTGATTCAGGTCCAGCTGCTCCTTGCCCCCTCCCTTCAGAAAAGGGCTTGATATTGCTTCCTTTTGCTGTCACCACATTGGTAGATGAGCTCCACCAGTCAAACAGCAGACCCTCGAGTCTGGGACTCTACCCAAGCCCTAAAAAAGGTAAGCTTGCTACAATTATGTATGTTTGAGGCCAAACTAACAATTCTGGGAACCCTAGAGAAAGAGAAAATGAAAGACCAAATTAAGCAAAACAAAAGATGCGAATTCGGGTTGTAGAGGACTCCATTGACAGCTAAGAAGGCTGATCCTAGAGCCACAGGTGGTGGTTAAAGGGAGGGTCAAACTTCAGCTTTCTCGGTCTTGTTTCCTTTCTGTCTATCTGTGTCATTTTTCTGCCTCCAAGGCGAGATGGTTTTCCTTCGAGTAAGATATACCTTCTCTCACAAGGTGTCGCCATACAGCCCTGTGCCTGGCTAGTTTTTCACAATTTGTGATATCAGTGCCTCACTTAATGTTTTCCTTGCAGGCATCCTGAAGCATTTGCTCTGGCCCCCACATGTCCTTTGTCCTTGGCTGAGTTGGGAATACAGCAGTTGTTCTGGTAAATGTACATCAGGCATTTGCACACAATGCCATGCCCACTGCAGCTGATTCAACACAGTTGAATAATCAACAGTGTTAGCATTGGTGAGGACCCTGGCATTTGATAGTAGATGCCAGTAGGGAAAGGGAAAGAGTTTGTTAACAACCTGACCCTTCAATATACAATGAGAAATACTTTTTTTTAATGCTTGAAAATAATACTTTTCTGTAAACAATTAAACCCAGATCTTCAAAGCTGATGAGAGGTACAAGGGTAATGATTACTGAGAATGGGCAATGTGTTCTGTATTGCCCAAAATTTACTTATGAGACTCAGCACCTGGCCAAAGGAGCTTGCATTTTAGTCAGTTCAGCAAGTTTACTATATACCTGGTTGTAGGCTGAAAGCTTTAGAGATTCTAGGACAGATTACTGAGTAAAGAAGTGGGTTTTAAGATAGGATTTAAAGGTGGTACTACCAAGTGATTGGTGCATGAGGCAAAATGGATATGCAGGAATGGAGAAGGTATCAGGATGTAATAAAAGCAAAGGATTGGGAGTAGCCAGGGGAATTAGTGGGTAGGCAGATGAAGAGAGAAGAGAAGTGGGTAGTGAGAAGCATTTGCTCAGCATGGAGAGTGACTGTTTTGGAATAAGTTGCAATGTTAGCACTGCTAGATGTGCAAACACCTACATGTGATTCACAAGATAAACCCAGAGATTTCAAATAGGAATTTACAGTGTCAAACATATTCTGTCCTGTTGTGGCCTTTCAGTATTCTCTGCAACAGAAGAATTGCTGTAGTATTTTTCTGTAGTCAGGATACAAGTGAAAGCTAAAAACTGGCATTTTCCAAGAGGTGTCTTGAGTCTAACAAGGGGTGCCTTGAGTGTAAAAAAGTTAGAACCACTGGAATAGGGAGCCACATAAATATAGCTAAGGCTGAAGGGTGGATAGGAGAAGGATATGGGAAAGTAGTTTTGCAGACTCGCATTTATTTCATTGTAACTTTAGTAGAAAATATCGATCTGTCTTTGCAGACCCCCAGGTTTGGGTTTTTCCTTATTGACTATCTCTTTTCTTCAGCCTGCTGTTCAGGTTGTTGGATTGAAGACAAACACCTCTATAGTGTTGACATCTAATGTTGACTGTATAGACCCTGAGTTTGAGGCAAGAGTGAATGAAAAAGCAGGGTTGAGTTTAAATATTGATCATAGGCAGTAATTACCAGTTGGGATCTGTTCCTACCTCTTCCAGGCACCTCATCTTAATCAAGGCACCTAATGGATACCAGTATTTTGATATCTGTGGGTTTCATACATTTGGGTCCAGTGAAACGCACAGAGAAAAAAGATTTCTGTTTTATTTACCATGGGTCTTTGTTCTCTAATTTATTTATCAGCCAAAGGGTGAGGAAATCACTTTTCAGAAAATTAAAATACCAAAAGGACACAATGCTCTGAAAGCATTTTGTGTGATTCCAAACTGCATATAATTCAGACGTAACCATCATTTTTCTTGGCTCTAATCATAATACTCAAACCACAAAAAAAGCGGCCACAACAGAATAGCGTTTACCTTGACCTTGGTCCAGCCATGCAATGCTATTTATAAGCATTGATCAGTGCAAATGAAAGAAATGTACAGAGCGCCTTTCAGGCTGTTTACTCATTATAGTAAGCAAGGTCAGAGTTCAGATCATTCTTCTGAAGACAAAGAAATACAAGGCAGATTTTTTTTCCTGTTTAAAGGGATGGTCCTATACGTGATAAATGGATTTCCTTTTTGATACTAACCAGAATCAAGATGAATTGCACATAGCACCCCCCTGGCTGCAGCCAGTAATATAGAGTGCAGCGGGAACACAGGACTAAGATTAGAACAGAATGGGCCAGATTTTGACTTCTAACATCAGAAGCAAGGTGCATTATTTAAGATTTGAAGAACAAAGGTCTAACCTATTCATTTTCATGCAACTCTTGCTCAGCAGACATGCTTTTTAATGGCATAGAGCTGGTTTCCATTCAATTCTGTGGGCTGTATTGGAGGCAGTGACGTTGCAGCTACCATATTTACTTGAATCTAACACAATTCTGCATGGCCTGGCATAGGCTGCCCTTCCACATGCTGTGTGCCAGGGGGAAACAGAGCCTGAGCAGCCTCTATCAGTAAGAGCGGGTGGGAAGAAGCGGAGACTGGGGGGAAGTTGTGGGAGGAGAGGTAGAGCCTGGGGAGATGTGGGGAAAGAGGTGAAGACTTGGAGGAGTAAGGGGGAGGGACAGGGGCTGTGAGGAGCTGGGGGTGTGGTGTGCAAGTAGCAGAGGGGCAGGAAGGTTTCAGGGGGAAGAAGTGTGGGGGGGAGCACAGGGCCAGGGGGCTGCTTGATGTCCTCAGCACCTGACCCTCCCCAGCCATTGCTTTCCCTGCTGTAGCAGTGGGGCGGGAGGTGAATTCAAGACAACCCTCTGATACTTAGGGTGCCTGTACACAAGTGCGGAGGAATTCCAGCACATCAGAGCAGACTCGATAGCCCGAGTCTGCTGGAGCAGCCTCCTGCACCTCTTGTATCAGTGTCCCTGGGCTTAAAAATGGCAGGGGGAATGATTTTACTAAAGCTTGTCAAGTGGCCCGAACCGCCATTTTTAAGCCCAGGGACGCGGATACATGAGAGGTGGTGGTGCTTTTATTTTAATTTAATTTTATTCAAATTAAGGGTCCCCCCCTTCCCCCCGCACCACCACCCCTAGAGCACATGTAAAAGTGCCCTTAGATTCTATACCTGGAAAATTAAAACAAGTTTATACATTGTCCACATATAGAATCTAATTATTGAGAGAGTCGTCTTACATTTTGGGCCATCTTAGATTCAAAAAATTATGATACACTCTCTAAAATTGCTACTCCTTTGGGGAGTTATACAACTGCTCCTCTTGTCAGTATTAAAATATGTGTTTCCATGTCATCACTTCTAGATTGTATAGTCCCTAGACACACTGGAATATAAAACTGTTTTATCTGTCCTTCCTGTAATAAGCAGATTAATAGCACAGAACATTGTCAACCTGATTGAAAATTTAAGTTTGAAAATTCAAGTGTAGATACTATCTTGACTGAGTGTTATTAGAGAATTCCTGAAGCTCATTATTAAAGAAAGCTGAAGTACTTATAAAGCCTCCAGTGAGATGCAGTAAGTTTTTTTGGAGAGTGCTGGGGAGAGGTTTCTAACCAGACATGAAAGGTTCATTATGAAGCAAGGATCTGCTCCCACTAAAGTTAATGACAAAACTTTGCTTGACTTTCACAGAAAGTAGAATCAGGCCTTTAACGCCAAACATTAGAACAGAATTAAACAGGGTGAAGCAACTACGCAAAAACAGTCTGTTGCTTCCAAAGCTGATAAAAATTGCTCTTTAGAAAGACCAAAGTTAGTAATTGTTTTAGACGTAACATTTTTTTCTCTCTCCTGAATTTGTTCTTCATTGGGCTCTTTGTGTATTTACTATGGATTCACTGATGATAGCAGAATTTGAACTCTGCAACTTTGGATCTTATGACAGATCTATAGATCTTGGCTACTCAAGCAGCAAAGAGTAGTGAGTAGCACTATAAAGCAAATAACCCACTAGGGAGGGATGTGATTTTCTTTGATAGTATGCTTTATAAACTAGATGGGAATTAAACTAGATTGTCAAGTTTTGGCCCTATACACACTAACATTGCATCACAAAGCAATGATATAACCTTTTTCAGGCAGGAAGTGAAGTTTTCTGTGGCCAGCTAAGACTAGAGGGAAAGTTGAAGCTGGTAAAATGTACTAAACAAGGAATAAAGTAGAATTCACACTGTGTTCTTAAGAAATGAGTCATGCAAAAAGTTACTGGGCATTACAAGCAAAGACTCCTTTTCGTATCTCATCCTGCATGGGTGACTTCTAGAAAGGCGCTGTTCCATAATATGGTGCTTTGGATTAATGTTGACACAGGAAAAAATTGTGTCACATACTTAATCATCAAGGCACTTCCTGAAGCATTCAGTGACTTTTCAGCCTGGCATTATTTATCTTGTGAGATGTTAGCAGATCATACGCTGAAGTGATCATATGGCAGGGTGGGTTTTTGGTGATACAAAAAAAATGAGCTCATAAGATCTGTCTCACAGTCGCTACGTGCACCTAAAAACTCTGAACGCTCTATAAACAAGTTATTTTCTCATGCCAGAACTGGATGGTGAAATAATGGTAGTTTCATTTTTCCCAAAGCTGAATTTCTGAGGCACTTACCACTTCATTTTCTGTTTGCTGAATTTATGCCAAGGAACACCAGAAAACAAAACAGAAGCAACTGCATGAGAAATTCTCAGCATCCTTCCATGGCAGATTATTGGAGCGGTTTTTGTAATATCTCTTCATTTCCATATATTTTAAAGCAGCTTTGATTTTGTTTTAAATACAGGATTTAAACAATCCCTGTGTTAAAACTAAGCATGACAGTGTCTTAAAGTGCCACCATTTTCAAGCTCCGGTATCTTCTTAAGGTTGGATGTCTGACAATATTTTTTTTCCCCCTGCCCTAAATCAAGCTTTGGATGGATCAAGTCTGCTCTATGATCTTGATGGAAAGGTTTTTTTGGTTTTTTTTTAATGTCACGTTCAGCTATTGGTTACTTTATGCTGAGCTGTGGACTGTGTGGTTATTGGAAGCAGCATTAAAAGCTAAGGAGTGCCTCTGATTTCAAGAATACCTAGTGCTCTACTGTTTTAGGCACCAGGCTTATTGTAGAACACAGTTGCAACCACCCAGGATACATATCTGACCTGCAGACATCGGGGATGAACAAATCAAAACTATCCAGAGTGAAGAGATGTAAAAAATTTTGGAGGGTGAGTGAAAAATATACATTAGCTTACTAAGAAACTGTTATGGTAAAAATTAAATGTGAAGTAGAGAATGTGTTTGATGACAAATGACCAGCTGTAAGTGAGCAATCTGATCAATCTTGACAGTGTAGGATTTGATTATATATGCTTGTTGCTTTGCAAATTGATTTAATTTTAACAAATCACTTGCTAGGCACATAAAGCATACAGTTTGATCTGACGGGTATAAGAAAAGTTTTACAGAGTTTGAAACAGAAACAGCATTTGTACACAGAAAAACACTTGAAACCAAATTGATTTCTTTCATGTCCTTTCAAATTACATTTACTGGAACGTGTATATAGAAAGGTACTTTTTTTAAAGAAACTCTTTTTCCCTGAAGCTGTGTTTTAGAGCTGAGGGAGACTCATAAGAAAAGTAAAACACAGTGCAAAGTAATTTCTTAGTTTTAACTTCTTGGAGATTAGAAGAGAAGAGAACAGTCCAAATAAGAAGAGGAAAGCTTCAAAGAGAAAATGTAGGATTTCTTACCATTGTTACTGATGTATTTTAGAGATTATAAAGGGAATAAGACCATGTAGATGTATGACACACATTTCAAGCTTACATTGTTATCCAGTGCAGTGGTCAAATGAATTAAATGTTAATGTGATAGCCTATTAATCCTAAAACCTCTTGCATATCTTGTGGAGTACTGATAAAATCACAGAGACATTTTACAGATCCTTCTTTGGGCAAAAGTAGACTTAATTTGGTGCAACAAGTGAAATGGTTATATCGTGAAATGGTTATATCTGTCATGTACGCTGAATGATTTTCTCTAGTTTTGATGGAACAAATGCAGGGCAATGTTTCATTATGAGTCCATACTACAAAATAGGGATCACTTCCAGATGGCTTTGAATTAAACCTTCTGTATGTGTTGAGAATATATGAATGGATATCACTTTATGAGACTACTAAAATTAACTTGAGTAGAGTCAAGTCAATTTTATATATTAAATAATATATACAATTTCAAGGATCTGAGAGTCTGCTAATTTGTTTCAAAACTTTAAGATATAAAATTAGTCTTGATGTGAGACTTCATCAGTGGTGGGAAATGGTTGGCTTTTATGGTAATACTGTCATCTGTAAGCAAGAAAGAGTAGTTAGGGATTTTCCCTGTTTGTAATGATCTATCTTGCAATCAGAGTGATGTTCTTATTCAAAATTTTGGGTCTTTTTTAATGTATGTCACTACTTGAGTACAAATCATATTTTCAATATTATACCGTGTTTTATGTGTGCAATATAAATAACATTTTCTTGGAAATTAAAGCCTATCCAGTACACATAAGTAGCTATTATATCATATTAAATGGCATGAGATAATTACTGCTGTCAAAGCATGGCACTTATATGGGCTTAGGGAAGCGTTTATTTTAGGAAGGCAAGATGTCCTTCTTGAATAGAAATATTTTATTCACACAAAACTTTTGATGTTGTGGTGCTGAACACTTTACCTCTTTGTGTGAGCTATTTTAGGCTTTTAAGATGCCTTTGTTTTGTATATATTCTTTCTGGATCCCTAATGTTGTTGTCCTATTTTATCCCTAAGGTATGTAGCATAGTGAGGTTATGTAGTCCAAAATTTAATGCTGAAAAAAAGTTTCATTTTTGTGTGTTACTGTTTTTTTCCAACTGCAGGCAGTTCCAACAAGAAATATGTCAAAGCCTCATAGAGAGTTTTTATGGCTGGAATTAGAATATAATGGGGAGGTGTTTTACTGTACAATATATACAGTTAGAATAGCCCATAATATATTTATGCAGGAGATTATGTATCTATATAATATGGCGCACACGCCTTCATTTCACTTAACTCTGAGTCTTATCTTGTTCACTATTTATGGCCATATCAAGGTCATGATTTTCAGTAGTCTTATCATTAACATACCTAGCAATTGCTCTCCCTAATTCTTTCCATCCCATGGAACATAATAGTAAATGAAAAAGAATTCCAGGTAATTAAATCAAATCCTCAGCATTAAATAGTTTGTGAGGATGAATCAAAGTATAATTCCAGGAGGATTTTGAGGGCCTTCTTCTTGGCTGGTATAAATTAAAACCAATGGAGCTCTGATGATTTATGCAAGCTAAGGATCCAGCCTATATTGTTAATTATTATCTATTCTTTTTTAAAAATGTTTTAATAATGACTGGATTCAGAAGCTCTATATTAATATATGAAACATCAGATAACACAGTGCTTCAATAGTAACAATCTGATTTATGGATTGGGGAAACGCAGCTGGCATGTGCTGGAGGGTTTGCCCTCTGGGTGATGGGTGGGGGAGTAAATGTGGATGGGGGTGCAGTTTTAAAGTTTTGAGATGTTGTTTGGAGAGTCTTTTATATTCTTGTGGGTCTTTTATTGTAAGCTCCCCTGAGCCTGTTTGGGTAGGGCAGGTTATAAATCTAAATAATAATAATGTAACCCAGCAAAAGCCAGTGAAACTCTACTTCTATCCAGTATTCAGTGCTTACTGAAGTCCACAGGAGACCTCCTCTCTTCAGCTGACTCTCTGGTCTTCGGTTCACATAAATCTCCCAAGACTGGGAGATCTGTACACCAACAGGAAGATTTTCAAAAGTGCTCAGCAGCAAATCAGTGCGACTGAAGACATTTGCAGTACCAGGATGCTGATAATTTTTAAAAAAAATATAGCCAGAATTGTGCTTGAAACACTTGCACACAAATGGCCAAACTGAGGATGGAAAAGCGAAGTGTTTCCCAAAGGAGACATTTATCTAGAGTTAACAAGAACTTTATTTTTGCTTCTTAGAATAATTACAAATAAGGCTGAAGACTGAAGTGTTTAACTTATAAACCAAGGTGTTTTGAGGATTGTTCAGTAATATTGTTAATATGAGAGAGAGATTTCTTTAATATTTATACCAAGGTTTGAAAATAACAGGGTAAAATGTTATGAGTGTTAAAAAAGAAAAGAAAAGAAATTGTCATGGAAACACAGAAAGTTTGATATGAAAGGATATAATGGCTACTTCAGAGCCACTGAGGTCTCTTGCAGAAACCTTTATTTAGAAAATGTTTAAAGCACACATTATTTACTCAATACTGCACCCTATTGTGATCAATCAAACCTATAAGTATTTAAGGACTATTTTTAATGGATTTTTGAACCAATAGACCATAACAGCTATAAAAAAGCTATTATGAGCTGTAGCGCCACATTTTTGAAGGAGATGTGCACAGTGTAAGCATGCATTTCAAAAAAGAACCCTTATAATTTACTTTGAAAAGTATTTATGGTGGTGGGTTGAGGTAATAGCTCTTCTTCAATATTTGTTTCAAGTTACTGTCAAGGTTTCCATCATGACCCTGTATTACCCCAGGTTTATGTTTTGTTCATAAATGTGCTTTAGGTTGTAAAATGATATAGCAAGCATCTGTCTTGGAACAATCTCTCCTTTTCCTCACATTTTAGATGGGATTTAAAGGCCGTAATACAAGGGGACTGGTGCATGAGACAAAATGCATAAGAAAAAAGGGTGAAGGTATAGGACTAAGAATGAAACCATGATAAACGTCAGTTGAAGTGTTTTTTATTACAATTTACAGAGAAAATAGAGGCAGCTTGTGTGTCTAACTATTAAATAAAAACTGAAATGAATGTTTTAATATGCGTATTATATATGATTTATATGTATAAATCCCTCTAGTATACACGCATATATATCCCAATCTCTCATTCCTTAGAGCAGAAAAAAAAAAACTCTTGGAGAAGGCAGGACTGCTGTTGTAGTCTGACTTGCTCAACCCCCCTGATGAAGTGATGTGGTACCCAGTTTTCTGTCTGTGCCTCCTGTTTTAAAGGCTAAGGGAGCTGCTCCTAACTCTTAGCTGAAAAGGAATCTCCTGTAGCTCAAGCAACCAAGGCCTGTGCCTTCACTGCTGAGAAAGAGGGCTCTTGGGCAAGCTCCCCATGTGCAGCAGGGTGCATGCTGGTTTGCAGCACAAATTAAGTAGCAGGTAGTGTGCAGCTGTAAACGCTGAGGAGAAGCCTGTTGCTTCCAGCTGGTTAGGAAGTCTTCCACAGTGGCAGGAGTGCTGCAGGGACCGCTGTCCTCCATTATAGATGCTTGTCAACAGTGCAAATGGTGCATAGCTCACCTATGGACCGACCATGTTTATAGGAGGAAGTCTGTTGCACAGACCATTTACTCACAGTTCCTCTTCCTTCTGTCGGGGGGAGGCGGTCGTTAATAAGGGGCTAATGGGTAATCTAATTAAATCTCTTTTACTTACTGGGCAGGGTTATTTTTCTTTTCTCTGTTGCGCTGCCCAAGAAAATAAGAGTAAGCTGGGGCTGGAGGTCTATACTCATTTGCTTCAGTGACAAAGAGGAGGGAGCTCACGGTAGCGCTGGGAGAGCTCCTCTCTCCCTTAGCTGCAGAGACCAGCATCTGCACAGGCTGCCTCACAGGTTTGTCTGGGGCTGAAATTGCAGCTGCCTCCCTAGTGTCCATGCTCAGGGGCAGCAGCATGGAGATGGGCAAGAGGTAGCAAGTAGGGGGAGGGTTTGGGAGGAGAGGGGGTGTGCATGGGCATGAAGAGATGGGGGCTAACCTCATTGTTCCAAGGCAGAAAAAACGGGATAGGAGCAGTAGCAAAGGAGCTCTAGAGGCAAGGCATTCAGGCTTTCCCTTTGGGGAGAGTGCAGGGGGTATAAGAGTCCCCTAGCTCCACCGCTTACTGAGCCTTGGTCTTCATCGCTGTAGTATAAACTGTGCAGCTCAGGCCAGTGCTTGGGAACCCACCAGGCAATTGCAAAGCAGCACCACCTGCGTCTGGCTTGGTTGCTGGGACCAACGAGAGACAGCTGTGTCCAGAGGCCTCCACCTTGTCTGGGGGAACCATAGGCTTTGAGCAAGGACCCCCAGAAATGGGGCTACACAGGTACCTTTAGTGCTACTGATTTTACAAATCCCGATCCTATGCTGGTTTGGGGCTCTGTGCATTTTCTCTTCAGCCATCCCTGGTTTTTCAGCTATTCAGGAACCCTGCCCCGGTAATGTCAGGTGCTTAGGGCTGTTCAGAAGAGAGGTTGGTAAAGCCAGCAAGTAGGCAGTCATTTTATGTAAATGTTGAATCAGTTGTTTTTTTTTCCTTTTTCTTTTACATTAAAAACTTCAAATAGTTTAGGAAGACTAACCAGCACCATATTATGTACAAATGCATTTTGCTGCAGAGAATGACTGAGAATCAAACTTACCTTGGCTTAAAAGAATAATGCAGAGTGTTTTTAATGGTGTGTTTTTGTAGGGGGGGGTTAGTGGGTATATTTTTTGTGCTAATTATCGCTAAAGATGCCATTAGGCGCTTCCTCAAAAGAGAGGTGTTATAATCCATGAAAGATTGTTTTTACATAACCAGCTTATTTTCTACGAGTTGTGAACATGCTGGGACAAAATAGTCATGAAACCAGTTTTAGAGACTGCTGTATAATATGGATTGTAGACCTCTTATAATGGTATTACTGGGCTGTATTCTTTGCTAACATCTGGTACTTATGGCCAGAATGTGAACTCCTTAATGTATGGGTGTAAGCAATAAGAACTCCTCATGGGAGGAACTAAGGGGCTCACAATCTGATCTTCAAGGCTAGATACAGATAATCAAACAGCCTGAGGTGAGATCAATCTAAGGTATGTGGTTTTCTGTAAGCGGTGTAGTCTAGATTGGCAGTAAACAGAACATACATCCCCGCTTTGGTGGAGGGAAGGCAACTCTTAGACTGGGTTCTGCCACTGCTAAACCAGTCTGTGTCAAATTTCTATTCTGTCATGGTTATAGTTATGGTCACAGACTGGTTTCTGATTGTTCATACTGGTAAAAATGTAATATCTGTACCTGGTCTAAGTTCAGTAATATGATTTATTGTGGAATGGGTTGTTTTGACTTCTGCAGGAGTCGGTGAGTCTTGTAAGGACGAGTGAAGTCAGGGTGAAACAATTTAAATCACTTAATTTTTGTGGTTACTGTTTCACTTTGTCCTTCTACAACTTCAGACTATATTTTACAATTAACTAATGTGTAAACAATAGTGGTGAGGAGTACCGCCACTTTGTTAGGGCATCTCCTTTGAGTGTTGTCTCCTTTGAATGTTACAAAACTGCCAGGGGCAATAAGCAAAATAATATATAGCCCTGTTTTTTGCAGGCACCAAAGAAAGTAAGCAACATACTCGTATCCATGTCCTTAAGTGTTTGCTGCATCACAGGTTAAAACTGCATTATTATTAATATCTGTTCTGGGGGGAAAGGTGTTACCAAATTGATATGGCACTTTTCAGTTAGACAATTGTCTAGGATGGTTTAGATGGGGTGATCCTGCCTTGAGCAGGGGGGTGGACTAGATGACCTCCTAAAGTCCCTTCCAGTTATACTTTTTTATGATTCTAGTAAGATACGAGCACATAATGTCCACTTTTGCAATTTAAGATGAAGAACACTAAGAATTATGAACAGACGTTCTAATTTTCAAATAAAAAAAATCTCACTGGCTTTCTTTCACTGCTCTCTTTCCAGCTGATCCTCTTACTTGCTAGAATATGTAGAAAACATGCACACGTATCTCAAATCTCTCTTGCTGATACAGTGCTAATGGGTGTTTACACCCACTGTCAGCAGTGAAAGCACACTGTATAAAAAACCCAGATCTCTGATGTTTCTGTTTAACATTTCGATTATGAATGAAGAGACTGCATTTCCAAGGGGAAGTCTTCCTCAAAGTTGGTGGTGATACCCCCATTGAATTCACTAGGGTCAGGACTTGAAACCTGGAGATATTCTGCCAAATGCACCCAGTTCAAAATGTGATGTTGTACCTAAGCCAAGCTGTATGGGTTGCACAGTCAGGCAGTTCCACAGGTTTTTATTTTTATTTGGAGGAGGTGCAAGATGTTCCTAGTTCATGCATGTATTCCCTTAAATGCTATGGGGAATGAATCAGCAGCCCTGGAAACTCAAATCATCTGGAAAAGGAGCAGGGTGACCAAATGGAGCTGAAACATGTTCATTTGGTGCTCTCCAGTCAGCTGACCACCTACGAGCATAGCCTAGTCGTCTTGGCCTCTTTACTGAGACAGCCAAAGTAGGATACCTCTCTGTGATACTGGCTTTGTGCTTGGACTACACCATCCCAAGATGTCTCTTTATCAGTTTCATGTAGGGTTGTGGCTGCTTTTAAATAGATGTCATGATTTTTTTGGTTGCTCGTATCCAGGTTCATAGCTGGATTAGAGCAGCCATGCTTTGTGTCCCCATTATTACTCTCCTTCCTTTTCTTTGCCTCTGAGAAATGTGAGCAAGGGGAGAAATGGGGAAAAAATATGAAGAACAGTCTCTTCTTTCTCCTTACTTTTCTCCCTCTCAGTGTATGGCTCAGAAACTTTACAACTGTTTCAAGATGAATGTGGAATTGTAGCTATTCAGTTAATTTAGGTGTAGCTGGTCTTAAATTATGTACATTTAGCAATGATAATATTTTTGAAATGCCATAGAGACTACCTTTTAAACTTTCCTTTCAGTTCAGATATGAGAACATTAATTTGCAATGCTCTGATGATCATCTTGCTGCTAATAATTTTCCTCCTTGCTAGCTGGAGTGGAATATTTGCTATGTCCCAGAAGCACCTGTTTACCATCTCAGTTGTTTTTGCTTGGGCAATAACTAGAGCCCTTCCTGAAAGCACCAGCACTGCTAAAATGCATTGTATGAGCACTGAAATGCCGCCTGTCCTGAAATGCCTGCAGTATAAATAGGAGGGGGAAGGTGGGAAATGGGACTGAGGTACATATATAGGATAAGGCAAATGATTTGCCAAAGACCAGAAAGTAGAAACCAGCAAGAACCCAAGTCTCTTGACTCAAACCCAAGGCTCTACCCTTTGGCTCATGCTGCTTCTCAGTTAAACTGAACCTGTTTGTTATACATGGGAGGCTGTGGGCTGAGGCCCACACAGAAACTGCTATCCCTCTCTCTTCTTAGAAGGGCTATTAAGTGTGCAGCAACTGAATACTTGGGGCAGCTAAAATGAAAACTGGGATGGGAGTGTGGGTCAACAGCTAATAATGAGGTCTCTGAGGGAAGACACCAAGAGGAGCACACCCACCACAAGTCCAAGGAGCCAGTGGATGCTGCCCAGTGTTATTCTGTCTGCAGACATAAATGGAAGATGGCCCCAGTCACTGGAGGTCCCCTGGTCAGAGTCGTCTTCTTGGTCAGGTGTATAGCCAGGTTGGAAAGGGCTCAGTTAAACCAGGAAGTGGGGCTTCAGTCATACTTTAATCGTAGCGTGACTCCTGGGGAGCCAGGTAGGTGAGATCTGCAGCCTGGGTTCTGTATAGCTCAGTAAAGTTGAGCTTCTGAGTAGAGAGGTGTGGAAAGCCACAGCCCATATGCCACACTTACAGGTGCTAGGCTTAGGGGTTTGAAGTGAATGGGAAGGCACAATTTGATACAGCAATCAGTACGCTATTTTTACACATCTAGCCTGTGCTTCCTCCATCCCTTCTTCAGCTGCAAAAGTGGTGCATATGGAGTGGGGGAGGCAAAAACTTCTCTGCATACTACCTGGAACCCTCTGACCTGGACAGCCTGGCTACTTGATGATGCTTGAGCTTTAAGGCTAAGGATGGATATTACACATAGACCACTAAGTGATCAGAAACTGGCTTAAACCTAACAGAACAGAAGTTCAGTGTATGTAAACCAGTTTGAAAAATGGCTGAAACTGGTTTGAGATGAACCTGGTTGAAGGTAGTATCAGACTTAACTGATTTGGGTCAAACTGGTTTATGCAATATCTGTCCCAAACCTCTTCCTGGTTTAAGTTAAATCCTCCAGCATCCCAGATGCTTTGCTGGGCAGGGCTCTGCTGTCTGCTCCAGCCCAGCAGAGCTGGCCTTTCCCCCTGCTCCCTCACTGCAGCTCTTGCAGAGATGGCAGGTACAGCAATGTCTGCCTGGCTTCCTCCTGCTCCCCACCCTACCCTCACCACTCCCTGCTCAAGCAGGGATTCCCCCGTCCCCTCTGCCTTATGCAGACACCTCTGGGCATTAGCTAGCAGACCACATGCTGGCTACAGTCTGTGCTGTGGGAGATGAGACAAAGGTAGACAGGACAGTATCCGCTTGGGGCTGTTTGGAGGTAATCCACAGGTAGCTAGTAGGGCTGTACAAAGCTTTGGGTACTGATTTGATTCAGAGAAGATTTGGCATGATTCAGCGGCCAAATCTCTGAATTGGAATCGAATCAGGAGATCAGTAAAAAATTCCAAATTGATTCAGAGATTCGGGCAGTCCCCACTTGCTGCTAAAGGGAGCTGGCCCTGGACTCTGTGCTGTTAAGTAGGGGGAGGGGGAGCTGTAGGAAGGGGGAGGGGACCATGGGGGCACCCCTGCCAGGTGCCATCCACTGCCTGCTCCCCCAACCTCCTCTGAGCACCCCTGACCCCCACTTGCTCTCCCAGCCCCGCCCCCCCACCATGGCTGCCCTGCCTGACCCCAGCTTCTGGTTCTTTTTATTTATTTATTTTATTTATTTTTTAAAAGCCCCCACCCACCAGCTGCTGCAGTGGCCATCGGGGCCCCTGGGGGCTCATGACAGAGCCCCCCCACACAACGTGGGACAGTGGGGGCAACGGAGATCACCCCCCTCAACCTGGCAGCAGCTGGTTAGTGCCTGGCTTTTTTCTTTTGAAGAGCCAGGAGGCTGGGGCCAGCTGGGGCAGCCACTGACAGGCTGGGAGAGTGGGCAGGGGATGGGGCCTGTCTGATTTGGAGATTTGGCCGATTCGGCCTAATCGATTTGGGACAGTGATTCAAATCACTGAATCAAATCGCTGTCCCCCAAGTCATCCGAATCCAAAGTGAATTCTAGCCACTTCGCATTGGCCTGTAGCTAGTAATGTCCCTCTGTTCCTTCCTTGGAAATAGTTGTTGTTCAAGTTCTTCTTAAAACAAAAGGATCTCTCATTAGTATTCAGCACCCCATCAACAAACTAACAACTCCCTGTGTCACTACCTGCTGTGTAACTCAGTGCTGTCTTATCAACTCCCTGCTGGCTCCCTCCTCATCAGTGGGGAGACCTCTCGCTAATCAGAGTGTCCCGCTGGGGCCTGGCCATGTGCCCTCTCAGCTCAGCACTGTGGAAGGGATGAGAGGACTGCTCTAGCGGCCCTGGGCTTGTTGCCTGAGCCACTGTAGGCATGTGCCTGCATTTCTGGAATGAAAAGGGAAAGTCTATCCACCTCCAAATCAGTTCAAGCTTTGTAGGTTAGACTAACCTGCAAAGATTGAATCAATTCAGACTCGGGCTTTTTGAATGTCTGCCTCTAGCCTAAATGTGTAACTGTCTGATTCCAGGTGAGTGAATGGGGCAGGGTTGCTGCCTGTAGCTCTTTCGCTTCCTTCTGCCACACACCCAAATAATTGGCTTTCTAATTTAACCTGATGTGTTAGCTCATTCTTTGCGCAGTAATTGGTAGTACTGTGAGCAGATGCTGTTCCAAGGGACATGGATCCCCAGTCCCACTTGCACTCATACACACACTCACCCTTCCACTTCTGCCTTTTAGCTCAGCTCAGTAGTTCCTTCCCCTCCTGTGCGTCAGAAGAGACATTTAGCATTGCCAAGACCTTTGAGAATTTTTCTGGTGCCAGCTAGCTGCTGTGCTCTTAGTGGCCTATAGGCCTCCTAAAGGGGTCATAGCAGGTAACCACCTCATTTCTGTAGCTGTTTCCTTGCAAACTCTCTTCCCGCCCCCCACCCCCACAAGTGTAACGGCCACAGGCCTACTACCTTTAACTGTTTATTTCTCATTGCAGTATTAATTTCTGCGTACTTAGTCTGACCACACCTTAACCCTTCATCCATAATACAGATGACCCATATTATTCTAGTCTAAAAGATACATTTGAATTAAATATCTTTTTCGTGGTATACATGAGGTCTCCTGTTGGTGTCTCATGTGTTAACCATATGTACACATGAGTCTTTTTATGCAACTCATTTAATTTGCACGTCTCCTCTTGACAGAGGACAATTGTAGATTGCCCAAGGCCTCATGTACCTTTTAATATTAGAAGTAATTTACATCAGCAAAGAATTGTGAATGATTGCTCTAAACAGTCACCTGTAGAGCACTTCGGTTTCATCTTGCAGATACTCTGCTAAATTAAATACTGAATCTGTAGCTTTGACAGGTTACTCTTGTACAAATTTAACAGACTTTAACTGTAATAGACGTTCATGCAAGTGAACCCTCCCCTGGAAGAAGAGTTTAGACCTGCAGCAGTTAGGCCATGAGCTTCTCGACTGGTCTTCTCCTGCGGTAATGATGTCCCCTTGTACACTGAGTGACAGCAGAGGAGGATGCGAAGGTAAAAATATGCTTGACACATGCTGCTGGATATTTGCTTGGTAAACAACTGCAGCTTCCCAAGAGGTTACAAAGTGCTAGTAACAAAAATGATATATAATACAGATCCAGCACGAATAGGTTTCTGTCAGGATGTAGAGATTCACATAGCATGTAATTTTGGTAAGTATATTTGCAACTCATATGGCTTAGATAGAAATAAACAGAACTGCAACCCCTTCAGCTCGAAGAGGTCATTTCCTTACTAGTATCATTTGATCTTGTGAACGCAATGCTGTTTGCTTTAAAACGATGAGATTTTTGACATCACTGGAAAAAGAATGGGGCTTTTTATCCATTTGAGAGCGAGCAGATAAATCCTGACAGATATTTTCCCATCTGAATGACTTCATTTTTAACCTCTAAGTATCACCTGGTGGAGACTCTAGTTGTCCTCTTCAGAGTAGGCTCATTTTGGTGAGTGCTTTTGGGAGGTGATATTCCTCCTTCTCTACCACCGCAACCGTTACCAGCTCCCCATCCTCCAGCTTTCATGGACTGGGGGGAAACCCCCCTCCCCCCCATAAGCACTGTTGGACTGAGGAGTGAGAATTTCCTCCTTGCTGCAGAGCTCAACTGAGGCCTGACTTTGTTTTTTTTCATGTCCTTCTCAGACATGGAAGGCTTTTTTCCTGCTTCGTTTCCTTCTTAGTTTCACTGGTTGCCATGTAAATAGTGAGTGAGGCAAGGAGGAAGAAAAATCTGCCCCTTCACCCAGGCTGCTTGCTTTAATATCTGCAGGCAGGTACAAAGAGTTTTTCTTACAATCTTCAGGCAGAGCTAATGGGGACCATTCATATTATCAGCTCTTTGAAAAGCAAAGCTGTTACAGAATGTAATGGGTGACAGCTGGGGCCTGCTGAGGTCAACAGCCCGGCTTTACTGGTAGAAAACCCAAGAGGCAGCTTTGCAAGCGCAGGGAGGAGGGGCCTGTAGGATGCTGCACCGTATCTGGCATAACTCATTCAGCCGCACAGATTCTGAAAGGGAAAAATGACCTTTCTGTGTTCACTTCTGTTCCCAACCAGCTGGAAAAGTGGCATTTGTTAATGAGAACTCTTGTACCCATTCCAAAGTTTCATGCCAAAGTATCTGTTTATGCTGAAGTGCCCCTGTTCTGTCCATGTATTTGAATACCTGAGCTGTGCTAAGAGTTAACCTGCATCCCTTGTAAAAAGGTGCTCAACCTGCAGAGGTCGAGACCCATCTGCAGCTGGTTGGGCGCGAAGACTCTGCCTGGCTGGAAGGTTGGGGACCACTTGCACGTGATGACCAGTAAGTGAGGGTGGCCCTACAGAGGGTTTAGTGCTCCAGGAGCAGAGGGCAAGGGAGAAGCACGGAGCTTGGATTGCCCCTTTCAGTCTGATGAAAGACCATGGATTTTGGTTTAGTTTATTTGCTTGTTTGCTTTGTTTGTTGTGGGGACAAGGTCATCCTGTGTAAAATAAATTTTCTGGAAGGCAGAAGTCAGAGCTGACTGGTCTTGATAAGGGAGCTGTTTGAAAGACTTGCTTACACCCTTCAGGGACAAGTGGTTCACTTATACCATTGAGGGACTACAGAAATACAGAGCGGGAAACAAGATGGCATTCAAGTCCACTGGCCTGGCCTGCTTAGTTGACACCACCCAGGTGGGGACCTTGATATATTTCAGCACTCTATAGGTGCTCATCTTACGCAGCGATGCCACAAAGCTGGCCGTAGCTGTCGTTTGGGGATTGCCTTCATTTTAGCAGAAAAAGCAAGGACAGAACAGGACAGGGATGCAGTGACTGTACAATTCTGGTCCTCTTCAGCCCCATCCAGCTCAGGCCTAAGTCAAATACCAAATGAAAAATGGCTCGTGTTAGAACAAGCCATTATTTTATTTTGTATTTAACTTGGACTACACTTACTTCTTCCCCAGGCCTGAGGAAGGGCACTTCATGCCTAGAAGCTTGACTGATATATCTCCCAAATGTACAGTAAGCTCAGTAAAGGTATCAACAAGAAAATCCCTTGCTTCTTTTGCATTTTCTGCACCATCACAGCTACAGCAACTCTCCAAACCTACTATATTTATTGGGATATCGGTGTCTGTACAATCTCCTATATTATAGATATTTTGCATGGTTCATCTACATGGTTCAGTCGTCAGCAGTCCCTCTGAGTCAAGGATGACATCCATCAGCTTGATGGGTCCTCAGGTGACTGAGGAACCTGATTCTGGGTGCCCCCATTGCCGAAGAATGGGTGTATGTTGTTGTGCGGGGAGTGGGATTTGCAGGCCCGGGCTGGTCACCTTCTCCTTCCTCTGCCACTGCTGTACCACCTCGGTATCAAGTCGTTGGGCCTCCAAGTGGTGCATGCCTTGGTGGACCAGGTGGCGCCACACCGAATGGACCGGTGTGTAGGGCACAACAAGCATTTGCACTCATTGCCCAAAGACAGGCATCCTGGGTACAAAGACTGCGCAATGTCCACTCCAACGTTTAGTGGCAAAATGCTATAATAAATTGGACAAATCTTGGCTGATAAATCCCTTTGTGGTAGGAACACCTTTTGTGGTATTTGTACAGCTTCCTGCACAATAGGCTCAGCCTCTAGAAGCAATTGCAGTACAATAAGGAGCAGCTCCCTTTTTGCTGTTTAAAAGCCTACAGAGTCCTAAGGAACTTAGGAGCACAAGTGCTATTAAACTTATGCTCCTAGATCTTTTAAAATGTTCTTCAAAGATTCCTTCCAAAGCTATCACTCTCAGTACAAGAGAAACTGGAAGAAATTGTCATGGCAGCCTAACTAGGGTGGGGCAAGAAGAGCACCAGTCCTGAGGGCCAATGTGGGGCCATGATCAATGACAATCCCTCAATTTGGGAATGATCTCTCCCCCAGTCCTCTGCCACCATAGGCAAAGCCCTGCAGATCCCAGCCATAGGAGCTGGGCAGATGCAGACCCCACACTCAGCAGTGTATCCGGAGTGCAGGGTGGCATGGCACTCCCTCCCTTTTGCTGTGGGAGGCACAACTGGGTGCCTGGGGCAGCAGGAGGGGCCCCAGGGTCCTGCTCAAGCCGCACTGCTCCAGGAACAGACTTAGCAGTAACAGTTGCTGCCCAAAGAAAGCCCTATCAGGCCAGACTCTTCCCTCCATTTTCCCCCTCCCTCCTGTCCCTAACTCCTCAGCAGTCAGCATAATTCCTCCCCCTTTGCCCCAGGCACTGGAAGAGATTGCTATGCCTCTGTTTTATGACTCGCATTATTCTGGAGGTCAGAACAAATGATCCAGTGGTATCTTCACTTTATATGCATGTCCCATATATCTCAAAATGTGAGTCCTCATTATGGTCTGTCTAGGATGGTGCCCATTGCTGTAGGGTCAGTGTGCTTCACAGAATAAATGGGAGTATGCTGTATTTCAGCTTTAACTGTCAGGTTTCATGTTAATTGAGGGAGCCTTCAGGAGTAGGTTTCCTAAAAAAAGCAAGAAAAGTGGCATTTTCTGCAGCTAACTCCTGTCTCGCTTCGCAGAGGTGCTGCTCAGAAGTGTGACAGAATCCCTGCTTTCCACTTCAATCATGTTTCCAGTCATATCTGCCAAAATCCCTTGCTTGTCTAGAAAGTGTGGCTTTAATGTCCTGTGTTATTTGGAAGAAGTTTTGGTTTATTTTAGAAAAAGTATAAAATAATAAAAGGCAGCTGAGATTTCTTTTTAAAAGAAACTCGGCTGTCTCCCTAGAATTGTTGAACTTGTGGGACCTCATGATTTCTTGATAGTGCAGATTCTTCTGTGGTGATCTTTTCCCTGCTTATTGTGAACTTGCTGTTTGTGGTTTTGTTCCTGTTCAGGTTATATACCTCTTCTTGGTTTTGCACAAGGAGAAAGATGACAAATGTGACAGTTCAGGTTGGTGGAGACCAGCTGGTTAGGTTATCTAGTACCTTCCCTTAAATATAATGGAAACTTACTTAGTACTTTTCTAGGATCTCGGGCAGTTTAGTTGTTTATGGCTGATTTTGCAATGGCTTGTGCATCTGTTTAGCTGTGTAATTCCACTAGGTTAAGCTGCTGCTTCCTTCCACTCCCTCTGCCCTCCGCTCTGGCGCCACATGGTTCTCGGCTGCAGCCCAGCCCTTAGGAGTGGGGTGATCACCTGCAGTCCTCCCCTGCTTCCCCCCGCACCTTTTTATTTGAATTTCCCTCTCAGGCAGAGAGAGGCGGGAACAGCCACAGGGGCCCAGCCCAGAAGCCTCTGCTAGGAAGAGGCTTCTGGCTAGGAGTGGTGGGGGAGAGCTGGGTTTGCAGGGGCTGGGTGGGTCTTGCTGCTGCAGCTGCTGGGTCCTGCTGTCAGCTCCCCCTGGGTCCTACAGCAAAAGTAACAGAAGCCAGCAGCTAGATAGAATACCTGGCAGGCCAAATTCGGCCCCGGGGCTGTATTTTGCCCACCCCTACTCTAGCAGCTTCCTTTCCTTTATATTTATGCCACTTTGTAATTATAATTTTTTTTTTCTGTGTATAGGTGGCATAATGAAATATTTGTTCTCTGTTTGGCTTCTGGCTTATGTGCTGTGTCCAAGAAGCAGAGCTTGGGGTTTCTGCACAAGGACAGGGATCTGTGATTCATTAAACTCTCAGAGGCTCTTGCCTCCATCTTTGCTCAGTTGGGATTTGTATAATAGTGGCTCCATCTTTGCTCAGTTGGGATTTGTATAATAGTGGCTCCAGCTTTGCTCAGTTGGGATTTGTATAATAGTGGATCCTCTTCTATTACAGAGTGATCAAATGCCGACAGATATGTAGGATTCCCTGACGAGCTCAGTATCAAATCCTTGTCCCTATATTCTTTTCTGCAGAACTGCATGGGTTCCATAGCATTTCTGTCTTGCTCTTCAGGGAGAAAGCAGGATTAACCCACTGGGGTCTACACTCTTGGAATGCCTGTTGCCTGTGATCATTTTCTTTCTTTGTCCATCTCTTAAATGATTTGCTGTCTGCATATTGCCTTGCAGTGAAAGAACGAAATAGCTCAAGCCCTAGATTGCTTTGTGAAATCTCAGCAGTTGGTCAGTTCTGCAGTATTCTGCCCAGAACTTAATGCAGTATTCCTGGATCGATGGTGGATCTCTAGAATTCTGTGATAAAACGTCCATTGACTTCTGTGCACCAAGCACTTAACATATGATATGTTAATACCAGTGTTGTGTAAAAAGGAATTTTACCTTCCTGCTTTATGCATAAAACCTGTAAATATGTAGTTCAAAATCCTACTGGCTTTCTTCCTGCTACATCACATTAGAGCCTTAAAGTGCATCTACACAGGAATATCAGTGTGACCCAATAAACTCTGGCACACTTTGTGCTGGAGTTTATTGCTCCCAGGCACATGCATCCAGGACTGTGGTACACTGACCTGAGGCAGCGCAGACCCAGCTGGCAGGAGGGACTGGGGGGGTCGGCCTGCCAGCCTAGGGCTCTTCTTGCCTGGCTCACGGTGCTATGGAGGGGCTGGTTGGGACGAGGGTGCTACGGAGCAGGGGTAGCTGGCGGACAGATTTGCACTGTAGCACCCACATGCCCCAGCCAGCCCCAGTCACTGCCTACACATGCATTGTGGCAGAGTTATTTACTCTGTTGTAAAATAGTACTTATGTCGGGCAATACTATCCTAGAGTGTGTTAATTAGTTTACTAATTAACTTCAACCTAACAGCAATGCATGTATAGACCGATGATACTGTACTGTAGAGCTAATTGGGCAACTCTGCAGTAAGGCTCTCGTGTAGGTGTGCCCTTAGGCTATAAGCAGACATCTCATTTCTTATGGCTCTGGCTGTGCCATGACTTGTCCCAGAATGGAGAAGTCACAGGATTGGCATATCTACATGTTGCCCTTTCAAGCAGGGTTAGAGTGGCCAAATGCACTGCTGCTCTTCTACCAGGAGATGGCCTGACAGAACGCATCCCAGCATGCTTGGTGTTGGTCGAGAGTCTGTAGTTTTCCCAGACTCTGTCAGCACTGAGCAAACTAGCCATTGGTTGTTCAGAATGTGTGTGGTGAAATTTTCAGTGGAACCTGGCTCTGATGCTGGTCTTAGATGGGTGGCAAGCAAGTTGCTGTACAAAGCAATTGATAGGTGGGGCTGGCCACTGGGACCTGACAACCTCCGGGCAGTAGAGTTATGCGGTCAGGGCCAAAGTAGCCACACAGAGTCTGGGGCCAAAGCAGTACATTATGGGAATCCCAAAGGACATGCCTGGAGGATGCTTATTGGACAAACCTTCTTGGGGCTTGTGCTGCAGCAAGCGCAATGAATGTCCAAATGCCCATATTTGTCCCAAGACAAAGCATTTCTCCATCAACAAGGGTGACATCTGTTCGTACCCATAGTTTGCACTGTGAACTTGCACAAGTTCTGCAGCAGTGTTTCCTAAATTTCTCTTTCCATGTACATGTAGAGTAACAAAAGTGATCAGAGGGTTAGAATGATTAGCATATGGTGAAAGGTTCAAACATCTAAATAGCACAAAGTTGTTTGGATGAGCGATGATGGGGGAGAGGGCAGGTCTGGAAGAGTGTGTCACTGTTTGAAGGATGTAAACAAGGAAAGAGAAAAGATTTATCGTGGTTCAGTGGAGTATAATTTAGAATAAGGGGATAAATTTTCACTTTTCTAAAAACTTTAGGATGAATATATATATATATATAAAAAAAAAAAATACTTCCTGCCTGTGAGAGATTCAACTGTAGAATAATTTCCCAAGGGAGGCAACTAAATCCCTTTTCCCATTATGTGGGAGTTTTGAAACTGAACCGGAGGAAAAGAGAGAGAGAGAGAGAGATATTTTTAAGAGAACAGTCCTGAATTAACTGTGGGGGAAGGACTGGCTTTTTCTAGGGATTTCCTGATTCTCCCAAGTTACCAAGCTCTGTCGAGGGATGCTATATTATTATGCACTAAGAACCAACTAACTACTGCAATGGATTTTGACCTCCATAAACAGCAATTCTATCCAAGTATAGGGTCTCTGCAAAGTAACTAGATAGTTGTTTATTTTTCTCATGGTACTGGGAAAAGTTGTTGTTTTCTGTTCTGAATTAAAACACCACTTTTATAAAGGAACGGGAATAAATCTAGTACAAATTGCAGCATCAGTATGGTACTGCCCGCATAACTCTGAAAGGCAATGTCTAATAGTTAGCCTCTGTGCAGTGTTTAAAGTGCAGAGCAAATGTTCATTCTTGGAATAGCCCTCTGAGGTAAGCGAGCACCAGTATCATCATTTTACAGACTAGAATATTACAACGGAGATCAGGCACCCACACTGAAAAATTTCCTTTAAAGGTAGGCAGGGAAGTCCACAGTGACTGCAGTGCAATCTGTGTTTGCTCAGGAACTCTCAAAAATGGTGGAGGGGAAAGAAGGGCGGGGGGTGACATTTAGGTCCTGCACATCAAAAAATGTTGCCCTTAGATAGTAGCCGAAATCCATACAGGAATCAATGTCAAGGCTGAGACGATGAATTTAGGAATGCTCTCTCCGTCCATTGTTCGGTCCCTTAAGACTGTTTGCTTCCGAGACGGACATGTTCACATCAAAAGATAAAAAGGTATCTCTATCGCAGTGGGTTCCTCCCACCCCCACCACCACCTTTAATGATTTTTCAAGGCTGTAGACATGTCACAACTTGGGTAAAGCTCCTCTGCTGAACACTTGCCAGATGACTGTCCCATCCCATCCTGCCCCCCATGCTGGACCTCTCAAGTTTCCCTTGGTCTGTGTAAACCACAGAATTGGTGATTTTTCTTTGCCCCTCTGCCACGCTTCCTGGGCACAAACCTACTTTCCCCTCCAGGGATGTGTGGGACCTCATGGTCCACCTGTAATATCCTCTCAGCAACATTACTGTCTTCACTGTCACTTAAGCACTCCATTCTCCAGAGTTGCAGCCTTGTGCATGTGCTAGGTTTACAGTTCCCTTTTTCAGAGCCTCTTAATTGCAGAATCAAATGGATGTGTTGGCTTTACAAAGGGCTTGGAACTAAGTCGCTTTTTGCTCTAGCTAGCAAAAAAAAAACCCTGCTCAAGCTGAAATAAGAGAGCCCCTGATTTGATTGCCCTGCCACAGTCTGCTTATCACTCTTGGGCACTCCCTGGCTCAAGGAGTCCTCTGACAAATCAGGATTTTCTCTCTCCCCCCCCCCCCCGGCAACTCTCAGCAGATGACTTCTCCTTCAAATCTCTTTCAATTGTCTAGTGAGAAATACTATTTTCTATACTTTCTAGACCCTTGTTCCAGAAAGCCCTCGGAGATGTCTTCTCAGCTGATCAGTGTTCCTTCAAGGGGGGCAATGCTCAGTTAATGTTTTTGCTCCCTGGGACTAAGTAAAGACAGTCTAAAAGCCCGAAGCTAAATTGATTCAATCTTTGCAGGTTAGTCAAAGTTGTGTAGATTGAACCAATAAGCAAATGAACAGATATTCACTTTCAATTCCAGAAATGCAGCCACTTGCCTGTAGTGGCCCAGGCCAGAAGCTGCGGGTGCTAGAGCATGGCTCCCTGCTCACCCGAGCAGATAGCTTGGGCCAAGGCTAACCAACCCACCCTGCGAGGGGGAGTTTGTGGGGCAGCTGCAAAGCACCCAAAGATGCTGGGGGACTGTGAGTCAACTTGAATCTGGAGGGGATCTGGGACAGATGTTCAATAAACTAATTTAACCTAAATCAGTTATGCCTGATACAAAATCCAGCTTATCTTAAACTGAATGTGGCCATTTTGCAAGTGGTTTATGTGCACTGAACTTCTGTTGTGCTACAGATCTGAACCAGTTTCTGATCACTTGTACTGACTTATGTGTAATATTTGTCCCTTGCATAGGAGTTCAGACTTGAGAAACTGGACAGAAACCCTCTTTGTGATGCATTTGAATGGACAAGGATCAACGTTGAATAACCTTCATTATGGTAGCCCTGTGCTGAGTGCAAACTATTTTATCGACTATGGATTTGAACTCAATGTGAAGACAAAAGCTAGACAGGTGGTAAACAATCCCCATGTTCAAAATGAAGTTTGCAGTGTGATGTAGATACTTGGAAGCCCTGGTATCAAACAGATCCCCAATCACCACATATGCAGTGACTAGGGATCTGTTATATATGTATTACTGTAGGCATGTGCATGGGGTGGGGTAACTGCTTTTCAAAGCGAACATGTATTGCTTCATTAAGAGGTATTTAAAGGATGCTTTGAATTCAGTAGACACTAAAGAGACACATTCCAGCAGTGTAAACTTGGGGGAGATGACTCTCTTGAGTGGTATCAACTCAGTGTAGGTTGGAAAACCTCTCTTTAACAGTGCCAGATCTTTTGAAGTGGAAATCTTCATGCTTTGAGGCAATGTTTGAAGTGCAAACACCACCCTGCCCATGGGAAAGCTGCAAAGGATGCCCACCAGCACTGATGAGCAGCACTGTCAGCTGCAATTAAACAGTTACTCCATAGTCATCCTTTATAGTCTTAAGCGGCTCCAACTTAAAGGCAACTTTCTGTCTTTGGTCTGCTAGGGTACATAGAAGTACAACGGGGCCAGCACAGGCCTCTTTTTTAGACATAGCACAATGATGTCCCTGCTACCTCCTAAATATGAGGGTGAAGGCAGGTTTCCCTTTGGCTGGCTGATACTCACAGGGGTAAGGGTCTAAAGCGGTCTCAACCGAAGGGGACAGATCCAGAGGTGCCGTGGTCAGTAGTGATCTGCTCATCAAATATAACCCTGCTTGCTTACACCAGCTGGGAAGAGTTATGAGGCTGAGCTTTCCCCCTATGGGTGGGTGCGAGAGGTTCATGGTATGGAAAGGAAAGCCTTCCACAACAGTTGGGTAACCGCTGCTCCCTGTAGTAAGGGCCAGGAGCACCACCACTTGTTTCTGCACTGAAAAGGTATATTCGCAAGAGCCCAGTTCCCACTCTTGTGTGAGCACAGGATCAACAACCCAACCTTAAGATTGTTGTAATTCCTATTGGGTGGGCAGGCTGTATGACAGGTGCCTTGCTAGCCATGGAATAGGTTATTTTCCAATTGCAGCCAGAATCTATTGTCCGGAAGGATGCAGATTACTAGAGGAATTCACGTTTTAGAAAAGACCATGCAGGCTGCAGGGTAGTTGAAAGTGGTTGTATAATTTCATTAAATAGATTTCATAGACAGTAGGGCTGGAAGGGATCTCAGAAGATCGAGTCCAGTCCCTTGCCCAAGGGCAGGAAATCGGCTGGGGTCACAGGATCCCAGCCAGATAAACGCCCAATTGACTCTTAAAGGAGTCCAGAGTAGGTGCTTGCACCACCTCTGGTGGCAGTCTGTTCTAGGTCTTGAGGGTTTGGACAGTAAAGAAGTTCTTCCTTACGTCCAGCCTGAAACGGTCTTGGAGAAGTTTGTGACCGTTCGACCTTGTCGTCCCATGGGGCACTTAATCCCCCAGATCCTGATGTCCACCCCTTATATACTTATAGGCAGCCACCAGGTCCCCCCTGACCCTGTGCTTTTCCAAGCTGTAGAGTCCCATGGCTCTCAGCCTCTCATCCTAAGGCCTGTTTTCCTATCCTCTGATCATGCGTGTGGCTCTCCTCTGGACTCTCACAAGCTTCTCCACATCCTTTTTGAATTGTGGAGCCCAGAATTAGATGCAGTACTCCAGTTGCAGCCTCACCAAGGCTGAGTACAGTGGGAGGATGACATCCTGGGATTTGCTAGAGAAGCATCTATGGATGCAAGCCAGAGTTTTGCTCGCTTTGCCAGGTGCCACATCACATTGGTGGCTCATATTCATCTTTGTGGTCAGTCGTGACCCCGAGTCCCTTTTGGCTGTGGTGCTAGCAAGTGTAGCACTGCCAAGCCTACAAGCATGCTGCGAGTTTTTCTTCCACAGAAAGACGATAGTAATGTCTGAATGGAGAGTGAAATAAAATTGTGAGTATAGGCACGATTAAGTGGTCCTAGTGTATATAGAAAATAGCACCTCTTTTTTTTATAAATATCCACTTTCCTCAGTTGTAACCTTAAAACTACTATTCTATTTTGTTTAATTTTTTAAAAGAAAAGAAGCTTGTAGCTGTTCAGGCAGTTGAATGATCTGATTGGCCCAATGTCAGTGCCAGTCCCATAAATGTTTTATATATTCTGCTTCAGTTAAAAACTTCACTGCAAGCCATGTTAAAACTTCGGGGGGGGGGCGTTTCTGACAACTGCCTTCAGATTGGCAATTCTCTCTGTTCGTTCCATTACATAAGTGAACCAAGCAAGTGGGTCACAGGTGGTTTGATCCTTCTCATGAGGCTTTAGGCTTCTCTCGTGACCATAGCAAGTACCTTGGGTGTTGTCTCAAGATGAGCTTATATCCCTCCAAATGGATGGGTTACAGATCTCTTTATGTGACTTTTCAAGCATTAGTGTGACTGAAGAATCTGCCCTGAATATTGGTTCTGAGGTTGCAATATACTACCTAATTTCTGGATATGCTATCTTCAAGAAAAGGAGGATGGTTTACACAGTGCCTTATCTAGGCAGTTGTTGCATTTGAAGTCTACACTTTGCAGCCCATGGGTGGCTTTGGACCTGTGGTTCTCAATGTCGTTAGACTCAAGGCACCCCTCCATTCCTTTCCTAAACTGGCAGCATGCTGGTTGAAGACCACTGTTGCACCAGCATAACTATTATTTCTGTGCAGAACTGGAAGAGTGGTAGCAAGAATGGGTAATTTGGGATAAAGTGTAGCATGTATAAACAGCCTCCAGCAGTTGCTACAATAAGTGGCTGGAGTAAGTGGGACCTAAACTAAGGCTGCTTGTACACATGGGGGGGGTAGTTCCCCTAAATTAAAGTGGTGGGTTTTTAATCTTGTGCATTTTTTAATTCTGACCCACTGTTTCAATTTAGGGATTTCTGTCTGTAAGCCTGCCTGCCTCTACTGCAGCTGGGGAGTGAGCTGCCAGTGGGCCCCAAGCTGCAGGTGTGCCCAGTCCTGCCCTCCACAGTGGTGGTGCCCCCCCGAGCGGCACCTGCTCAATAGCAGCCCACCCAGGGGGTGCTGCTGGCACAGAGGGAAGGACCAGCTCCCCCTCTCCCCCCCCCAGCTCAGGGCCTGCAGACAACTTACTCCCTGGCCAAGAGAGAGGCAGGCTCCGCCAGTGTAGGGAGAGAACAGCAGCCCCCTCACTACTTCCCCTCCTCCCCCCCACCAGTAGAGCCTGCCTATGCCAGCTATCACTGGGTTGTGCAGCCCCTGAGCCGTGGGGGGAACCTGATGCTTCCCTTTGTGGTGGCAGTGCCCCCCGGGGCTGCCCAGGGGGGTGCTAGCTGGGCGGGTGCTGCCCCAGCTCTCAGGCAGGCACCACCTGGCTCGATCCAACAGTGCATGGGGCACTGGAAGCCTAGGTATGCTCGGGGAAGCTTGGGCTTGGTGGGCTTCCAGTGCCCTGTCCTCACCAGCTCCTCCAGGCACCTGGGACCACCTGGGAATGTCTTGACTTGCCCCTGGTGCAGTGCGAGGAGGTGGCAGGAGGGCAGCTGGGTGTGCTGGCAGGGACGGTGCCCGGGGTGCTGGAAGCCCAAGCCCAAACTTCTGCAAGCCCAGCCAGGCATCCAGCTCCCTGTGCACCGTCCCTGCCACGTTCTCTGGCTTCCAGATCTGTTTTATCCACAATGGGACAATCTGTCCCAATCAAACTAAAATACAAATCGGAGGTGGTCTAAACTGCCATGCTCAAATAAATTTTTACACAAAAACACCCGAATTGTGCACGTATACACCGTGATGTCATTACATTAGAGAAATGACAACGTCTCATCACTTTGTCGCATGTACATGGCTGCAATGGTGAGATTCTTAGGGTAAGCAAGTTCTTAATTTCGTGGCAATCAGACTTCTGGACAGTTTGAGGAGGTTAGGAAAGTTTTCAAAGCAGAAGTGGAAATTAAGCACTCAGTTGTTGCCTTTCAGCGGGTGTTGGGTGCTGAACTGCTCTATGCCTCTTCGTCTTTAAATAATCTAGTTTGTCATCTCAACCTGTGCAGAGCAGGCTTGGTAACATACGTTCTGAGTAGAGTTTAGACCTTGTCCACACAAATAATAAAGTGCAGAGCTCTGCCCAAGTACTATTTGATCTTGTCAGGAGAGCTGAACTGGTGGTGGGGATGGCAAACTGGTGGGGAGAAAAGTGTAGTGTTTTGGGAAGTGGCGACCTGTTTGCTCTTGTTTTGTTTTTTTTAATGGGACATATAGGACGAGCCTTGGGAGAGATCTCAAGAGACAAGGCAGAACCATCGTAACTTGGTACTGAGACAAGGGGCCTGTTGCCCTTTACCTTTACATCTTTTTTTAGGAAAAAAGATCCTGGCCTTAGTTAAGAAGTAATATAATCAGGATTCCCATTGCTTTAAAAAATTCTCTACAAGGTAAGGTTTTACTGCTAGTCCTGCCAAGCATTTTTTTTTTTACATGTGATGGTACAGCCATCGCATTTCCAGGCCAGTAGGCATTAGGGGAGAATGAACACGTGTCTCCAAATACTCCACTGTATCTCTTGGGGAGGAGGGGGCTACTGCTTAGGTCCCTTATATTGGAGAAAGAGTGTGATGTGTCCTCATTGTTATTGTTTCAGCATTTCACAGACAGCAACAGAAAAGGTTGTGTAGTTAGGACTTGTTCATTTCTTAGGAGTCAGTGGCTCTTCTTTTAAATTAGTGAGAGCCGTTGAGCCATTCCTACACAAGATGCAAGTGTGAGCAAGATCACACTTGGACTGCAGGAACTTCCACAGGAGCCCTGGGTCATAAGAAATTCACTGCCACCCCCTTTGCTGTGACCAGTTGCTACAACTGATGGACAAATGTAAATTATCCTCAACTCTCCTTATGTTCAATAATGGAAAGAGCAATGAGGAGAACATTGGAAGACTGCTGTGCCCCAGGGCTCAAGATAATTTTCTTGTTGGCCTACATACTGTGTTTATATCTACCAATTATCCATAAATATTTTGATGGAAAGCTGCTAGCCTGACTGGAGGGTCTTCATATACATTTTATTATTAGCAGGTATTCTGTATTATATTTAACTTTTCCAGAGCCACAGCATCCCTATTTATATTCCAAGCCATTTTATTTATTTGTTTGTTTGTTTATTTATTATTTTTTGGAGAAACCAGGATGATTTCTTCTGACGGAATATATTAAGAATAGTTGCTCTTTGGGTCTCATTTCTGCACTCTATAATAAGTACTAAGCAATTGCTCTGTGCTTATGCAATTTGTAAAATTGATCTACTAACTAAAAACTCTGATTCACTGAGAAAAGAAAAGAAAAGACAAAGGAAATGTCTTGTGTAAAGGTTAAGTGCAAGCTTTATTTGTAACTGGCTATTGGAGCCCTACCTTGCGGAGTCTAGATCTCTCTGAGATTTTGCACAATTAGCAAACCACAGTTTCTTTACTTGCCACTTAAATAAAATCAGATAAAAAATATGTAGTTAAGGTGCAGCCTCCTTTTCTAGTGGCCACCCCATCTGTGCCATAAGGCATGCTCCTATGCAGTGTTTGTTCCACAGTAATGGGTGGGGAGGTACTGAGGCAAGGGGCCTCTTGTTCCTTGCCACCCCCTCTTCTATAGAAAGCCAGATGGGTATACCATGCAGCCAAATCCCCTGAGGGGGTCCTCTCTGATGCCTGTGGAATAGCTGTTGGTGAGCAATGGCAGACTGGCATCACTGAGTGATGGACAACGCAACTCGGTAGGACTGCTGTTATGAAGCGCAGTGAAGCTCCTTTCTTGCAGAGGTGCTTAGTAGCATGTGTTACTGCAAGCTGCATTCCTCCTGAGAAGAGGGAATCCTTCAGAGGGTGACAGTTTTTGGTTTAAACCTATCATCTGTCACCTCTCTCTATGTAGTCGCCTCTCTTGTATAAGATAGTGTAGGAGGAGCCTCCCTCTTAATTAAAAACAAGGTATATAACCTGTTACTGCCACGACATAAAGAATTGTTTCCTTTCATTAAAGGAAAGCTACCATCCCTCTTGCCAGTAGTTATCTTTTCTATCTGGGCTCATTCATTTTTGCTGAGGTCAATGTAATTAATTATTTTCAGTCTGACAAAAAAAATCTCTAAGATGTCACTTTCTCCTGTCATTGGCCTCGGTCATAGCAGGGGGACTGCATGTTATTGGGAAACAGAATAATTTATATATGAATGCTAATCCAGCTTGGCAGATTTTACTCTTGGCAGAAACAAGAACAGCTTGGTATGGCGGGGTGGAGGCTGTGAGGTGGGGAGGGGTAGGGGTACCTAGCCACGTGCCTAGGGTTAATCACAGCTACTGATGCACTTGTCTAGGCTGGGGCCCAAGTAAAATTGTGATACTCTCTCTCCCCTGGGAATGGTCATCTTGATGGAAAATAAGCACAATGTATACATATAACTCCTGCTGGGTTTTTTTTCTTTCTTTTTTTTTTTTTTAAGTGGGAGCTACATACAGGTAAGATGCTCCTGGAGGCTCAGAGACGTAGGACTAGCCCATCTGGGGCAAGAGTTTCAGTCCAGCTCATGTTACAACTTTTTGCCAGCCGACTGGGTAAGAAGGAAAAGTTCCTCGTCTCATTGGTTCCATCCTGACCGGCAGTATCTACCATCTCAGCAGATTGGATAGTAAAGTCTGAACTTCGGAGTAAGAACCATCTTTTGTGCTTCAGTTGTACAATGCACAGTAGAGCCCTAGCACATGACTAGGATTCATAGGCACTGCGATAATGCAAATATTTAAAAGTAGACTGTCCTTCTAGGGCAAGATGGAGACTCATGGGAGGGGCAGAATGATGAAGCCGTCACTGCCTCTATTTTGTGGATATCTGGCTCAGTCTCGGGACTTGTCAGGCTGGCTCTTTTTACTATGCTTTTCATTTCATCACCCACAGAGTCCCAGACAGATGCTGAAGGGAAACTAACCTTTTCCATACATTTGAGAACATTGTCAAAAAGTGTGGCTGACGGAGAATACTGTAGAGCAGAGACTCTTGTTTGAGCATGGAGGGTGACTGAGAGCGGTCAGGAAAAACTTCTGGGCACATCTGTCCTGTGGTTTAGTTATTGCACTTTGCATTACATCATCGGGGTGCAGGAGGTTATTTCTGATTACCGTGCTTTGAAATCAGTATTGTTAACTTGTAAATCTGCTGACTGGGGGGACAGAAAGGGCAGGGGCAGGTGCAGTTTATGTTTTATCTTCTCCAGTAAAGCCCAGCAAATTTGTGACCAAAAAAGAAAAACATGCTTATGCCTTATTTATACCAAATTTTGTCCAATGATGTACAGTGAATATAGACACTAGATGGAGGTACTCTTAAGATTAGACTTGCAGATCACCGTGTCCTTTGTACAGCAACATATCTGCCCTAAAAAAAAAACAGACTAGCAGAAGAAAAAAAATCATAAAATGTTGTAATCGGGCAGAGGATGTTCTTCCCGTAACCCAAGGCTCTGTAGTGAGTTGAATAGGACATGAAGTGGAAGCTGAGTTTACATTTTAGTGGGGTTGTCAAACCCTCTGGCACCTTGTCATCAGCTGAAGAGTGGCTCTGGGTTTGGAGCAATATGAACTGCTAAGGGCCGTGTTGCATGGTAATTTTAGGTGGCTCCTGGAGCTCTTAACCCCTGGCTTGTTTGCACATAAACACCTGAAACTAGTTTTAAACACTCAGCAGACAGCTCAAAGTGATGCCATTCCAGGGCAGGATTATCTCTAATCCATGCTACCCAGCTCATGTTAGCTAAGGTGTAGCTCTTCTAGGATACGTCTTAGTGTGAACACCCCACCCATCCCCACTTCCCCACTGGCCCAGATCAGGCACGCTGTCCTGTTTCCCTCCCCAGCACCCCAGATTCTTGCTCACTGCACCCCTGCTCCCTCTCCACTTACTTGTGGCTGCCCACACTCCCAGGAAAGCAGGCTGGAAAGCGTTAGGCGGCTTGCATGGCAGCCGCTGCTATTGCTCTCCGGGCATGCTTAGCCTGGAGAAGCGCAGCAGCCCAGCAGCTGGGGTTGGCCAGGCCAGTTAACCCTGCCCTGTCTGCCCACCCCGGGAACAGACAGTGCAGGCAACCTCAAGTAAACTTGGGGGGGAACCCTGGGGGCGAGGAAGAAGCCTGGAATGGGGGGCAAGACTTTTACCTTTCAGTTCTCCAGGCCGTGGCTGGCCTAATCATATGACTACTTCAAACTTGAGCTAACGCTAGCATGGATGAACATTTCCTCAGCTCACAGTGTGACATGTAACAAAGCTCTAATTAAACATCCTGCAGAGTAAATTGTGACTTGCATCAATCCCTTACCCGCTGTCAAGGGATTTTCCTGTCCTTCTGAAAGCAATATGAAATGATTTAATCAGACCTATATTATTCTGCAGTAACCAGCCAGCTACCATTGAGAGAAGAATGAGTCTAGGAGAAAAGCAATACTACTTGAAGAATGTGTCTTTGTGCCTACGGTGATTATTTAAGAGCGTGGTGATTTGCTTTTAAGAAAACGCAGTATAATGCTGTGTGAGAACACGTGCTTGCACTGTTGGCATGAATCTCTGCTGCCTTGTACTCTGCATGGTTATTTAGAAATCGATTGTGAAATGCGACTTCCTCATAGTTTCCTCCCGTATCACATCAGTGATGATATTTGCACTCGCTCTACACAGGTGTTAATGACTGAACAAGGTGCAAGACGGTACAGAAGCCCTGTGTGTCTGTCATAAGGTCACAGATATATGACCACTCTCGCCAGATATTTTTTCTGCACTCAGTGGTGGTGGCTTTGATATTTCTGTCTTGAATCAGTTGCAGATGGCCGCAACCAGATTCCTTTTTGAGGGTTTCTTGGCAAAACTACAAAACCCATAGCAAGGATGTTATGAATTGCGGCCACTACTTCTGCACTTATTTAATATGTAATGTGGTTGACAGATTTTATCATGAAACACAACACCCCAGATTTCAGTGCGTTAGGCTACTGCTGTACATTCATTACATCTGGGAGTATTGTACATGCATGCTCAAAACTTTAGAACTCAGTTGACGTACAAAGTTGTTACAATGGTATAAGTAAGAGCAAAATTAGGGACAGGAATGAATTGGGGTTCAGTATACTGTATACTCAGTAACTTGCTTGATAACCTATATATTCTTGCATATGACGAATATAATGAAATATACAGCAGAAATTACAGGATAGTACAAGAGTTCTACATGTTAATTTATTAATTGTAAGCTTAGTTTATCATCAATATAAAGCTAATTACTGTTTGAGCTGAAACATAATTTAGTTTCTGGGTACAATTGCTAGTGGAACAATGTCCGTTCTGGGCAGGTAATTGAAAAGCTGGCAGCAATCCTGTCAATGAGGACAAAAGAGATGCCACAAAAAGCAGCATAGCAGCTTCTCTCCTGTGTTGGTAATTTGAACAGTGCATCCTGTTTTTTTTCCTTCCATCTAAATCAGACAGCTGTACAGCAATTACTGTCAACATAAATTGAGCAAGCTTGCAAATTGCCTTCAAAGTCATCCAAGAAAGCAACTTTATCCTTCAAAGTAACTGAAATATTATGTTGATATTATATAAAATTATTCGGGTAATTTATCAGTTTTCTTCGGGACAAGTTAAGTGCACTTTATGTGTTTTTATCTTAATGACTCCTAATGCATGGATATGTGAATTATTCATGGGTTGGTTGTCTTTTGGTTCTAGGAATCTTTATATAGCTTTTGTTTGATAATGCATTTGATAAGCTATTTTGTGCACTAACGCATTATATAGGTAATGTTAGCAGTAAAATAAATGCTAAATTATACATTCCATGGTTGTGCATTACAGGCTGGTACAATATGATCCAACACTTTCCCCCCCATCTTCCAGTTCACTTATCTATAGATAATTTACACTGTGAAACTGTCTTCCACCTCATCTAAAATATGCTGCTACTGATCCATTGTGCTGATGTAGAACTGCCACGGGGTTTGGCCTTTTCATTGTTAAAACAAAGCAATGCTGAATTCTTAATAAAATAGGCAAATTTTGCCTATGAGGAAACAAGTAAATTAGAATTCTGTGCAAGTGCTGAACCAAATGAGGTAACGGAAAGTAAAATAAAGGTGCCCATGTGTGAATTTTGAGTTCTAAAAGTGCTAATGAGGAAAAAAATAATTAGATCCAGAATTCAAAAGCCCCAACACTATGAATTCGTTTTTGCTTTGTACCGTGTGCGCTACTTCCTATGAATGAAGACATAGGTGACACCAGTCTGTCATTCCCTCTGTCTGAATTTATCTGCCTGTCTAATCTTGGTTCCCAGAAGCTCGGTCCTGGAACAAGAACCTATTGTACTAGATGCTGTACAAACGCGGGAGAGAAAAAATGGTCCTTGCTATAATAGGATGGCAGTGTGCCTGTTGGAACCCAAGTGTGTTGTTCAGCAATTGCTCAGAGCCTGTGGGTCTCTCAGAAGTCTCCAATTAATATCCTGAGGTCTAACCATCCGGTACTGAATAACAAAATAACTAGTTCTAGTTGGCTCTTGCCAATATTTCATAAGATGCATCGTTTTCTTCTTCCAGTCAAACATAACTATAGTTGCAAATAATGAACAACTTCCACGTAATATAAGATTTCAGATTCTTATAACCAAACTAGTAACTAAGCTACCTTAAATCTAATGACTTTCTTATTAGTCCTGCACTATTGCATGGACTCTTCCGAGAGACTTGCTCCTTTCTGGGCAGTATTACCCACTACCCATAGTGGCGCCAATACCAAATACCCTCTTTGAAGCTGCTTAGCACAGGTTAGTTTTGCACTGTCAGTACAGTACATCTGGATTGAGGCCTCTTTAACTCCTTATGCTTTGCAGCCTGTGTCCTTTGGGCATCTTTCACAGTCATGCCCTCAGGGTGCTCAGTTTGGATTCTTTTGCATATGGTACAAATTTCCCTACACAGTCCGAAGGAACCCTGTCTTTATTTGTGAAGGGAAATGGGTGGATTGTGTTATGGTGGCCTCAGTATGCCAGTGCACCTCTTCCCATGCTACCTTGTTTTCTTCTCTGTTACTACTGTTAAACAGGATTTATGTTTGTTTAGTTTATTTCTGCAGAAAGAAATTTCATTTTGTAGAACCTAACACCCTTTATATTATGGAAAAATGTTATAGGGTGTGTGTTAATATATATCATATATAGTGTGTGTATATGTTTATATATAACAAAGATATGTTAACTTGGGTTTACTAGCTTATTAGTAAAGCTTCTAGTGTCTTTCTAAATGGAGAAAAATGGACTGTGCTATACGTGATGAGGCAGCACACCGTCTGCATCCCCCTTTTCAAAATCCTAGCTCCATATTTCCATGTACATACAAAAGGCTCCATTTCCCCAAACCACCACATGGTGATGGAGGTCAGGGGTTGGCACCCCCGGGCACGTGCGCCAGAGCATGGCATGTGAAGGCATTTTGCTTGCCATTAACCCCTCGGGGAAAGGGGCCGGGGCTGCACTACCACAACAAGGAACAGCCCCCTCACGGCTCCCCTGCCTGCCAGCTAGTCTCACACTGAACACCCTGTGCCCCAGCCAGCTGGGGCAGCATCTCCCATGATTGGTAGGAGCATGTGAATACGGGATGACTGAGGGTGTGCCATCCAGAGCATACTGCTGCTGTAGTGTACACAGATCTTAATAGACTCTAATTTACTCATCGTTGCTTCTATGCCTTAATAAAGGTGACCTTTCGAATACACTGTCTGATGTGCTCCCAGAGCACACTTGTACATATTTCTGCAAATTCTTAAAAAACGCCCGAATTTTTTTCTCACTTTTGTATAGCTCACGATCCCTCACTGAGCTCTATGTTCTGCTTTGAAACCACAATCCTTTCTGTCCCAGTGCAACTGGTTTTTGTGGAAGGCAGTGTGCCATTCTTGAGTAGACCCAGTGTGTTTGTGATACCCATAGACTTCTCTAAAGGAAAGGTGGTGGTAGTAAAAGGAACAAAAATAGGCCTACTAAAATAACAGGAATTATGATAACAATCTATGTGTGTAACTCTCAGGAATAGCCACTGAAAGCCATCAAATATGAACAGTACCCTTCTAGGCTTTACGAGTTAGGCTTTCATGCACTACCATTTCATAGGTATGTTGTAAACTGGAAAACATTGCAACTCTGTCATTGGTATTTTTAATCTGTTAATGGTTTTGATGGCATTTTGGAAACCATGTCCTTTTTACAGTTTACTTTTCCTCTTATCCTGCATTTTTATTATTTCTGATTAAACTCGTTGCTAGCCATTTGGATGTAATGGGTTATGAGCCATGCTTCCTGGGGATAATCGCAAAAGGAAGATTTTACTGTTAAAAGTACAGTTAATAAAAAGTTTCAATGTGGGTTTAAAATTCCAGTGCTCTTAGTTTCCAGGGAACCCGGTGGTTAGAAGTGATCAGAATATTGTTATTAAACTCTCTTGAATTAAGCGGATGGATAGATGAACAACTTTTGGAAGAAGTCCAAATCTTCATAAACTTTGAGAGTTAGGATTTAATGGACTTATTAAAACATCATGATTAAATTAATTCTTAGAACCAAAGAGAGCGCTTTTCCTACAGGACTTAATTTTTATGCTTGTTAGTCTACAAAATGTTCCTTGGTGGTGATGTTGTCCATTGATTCCATGCTTCCTTTACCAGTTTGGGGTTCACATATTGCATTGTGATGCCCTCCTTTGGTTGGGAGCAGCACCCCAATGGGAACTCTGGAGGTAGACCATGGAGGATGCAATTCTTAAAGATGGTGCAGCCTTATAATCCAAATGCGCTGCTGGGGTTTCTCCTTTCAACCAATTCTCTTGAAGTGGTAGGCCCTTCTGAAGCTGTTCGTTGAAAGCAACACAAGAGCTCTTTGAGCATGTTTTCAAATCAAGGCCTGTGACTGTGCCAAGCACCTACATAGAGGTACACAATGGAGAGCTCTTGCTGTCCTATGCCTAGCTCCTCACGTGTCTATGTAAGAAGCAGGCCTGGGCTAGTCCCAGGCAGATAATGTACTGCTGACGTTGTTCTTCCTCAGGGCAGGAGTAGAGGTGGGTAGTTGGCAGTTCCAAATGAGCTTCAGGACTGAATTCTCCAAATCTAATGCCCTCCCCCATGGATGAACTAACTCTATATGATAGCAAAATTTGGCTCTGAGAACATGCTGCATTCGGTGAAATGTTAGAGGCTTCCCTTCATTGCAGGGTGTAAAGGAGAACAAAGAATTGGAAATCCTTTTGCTCATGAGACTAAACTGATGAAGGGGGTTCCTTGAAAAATTCAGCATGCAATCTCTCTCCAGCATAGCAGATTAGGGATTAGTTGTTCAGTTTATGCAATTGGGTCTAAATCCCTCAATTTCTTAAAATCATTAGGTTTATGTGGTCATTCTAGGAAGTGGTTATGTTCGTAAGACAACTGTAAGACTTGATCTTCTCAATGTTTAAGTATTGGAAAAATCATTTCATCTCCTATTCTGTATTTAAGGACATAGTTTATTAATTTTTATCCCATACTAATTTTGATGTTTCCTCCTGAATGCCGTAATTAAAATTCATGTTGTTCTTCAACTACTGTAGCATATTACATCAGAGACATGCTTCCTATGGCAATTAACGGGAGTGGTACATCAAAATTTATTTGATGGATTTGAAAATTGCAGCCATATAAGTACTCTGGAAGGGTTTTTGCTAACTCATTTTCACAACACCCGTTTTGAGGTAGGTAAGTAGCTTCTAACTATTTTATCGATACCAACATAGATATCTAACATACGCTGGAGAGGATCTCTGCAAGCAAGGTCATGAAAGGACTGATGGGGCTCATCCCATGTCCATGGAGGTCAATAGATATGATCTTGTAGATTTTATTTTATTGTTGGTGGCATCAGAAATGTTCCTCTGAGCCCATTCTTCCTTCCCCATACTGGGCTGGGCTTCAGTTCCCCACCTGTAACATGGGGCTAACTTTAGTGTCTCCTTGGGTGTTGTGAGATTACAATCCTCCAATGCCTACAGCAGGTTCTCATGAAGAGCATGTGTTAAGACAAAACGGTATTAACAACTTAATCTAAGGGTTGTTCAAATTGGTGGGAGCCTTCCCAGGTCTTGCATGGGGTTGTGTGAGGCTCGGCCTTGCTGTTTATATAAGCAATATTCACTGCTCTGATAGGCTTCATTGTGTTTGTGGAGGCCAGAGGCAAACTAGATGAAGTAACTCATTTATTTAAAAAAAATAAATAACCTGAGTTGAGGGTGAAACAAAAGGTCTGGAAACACAGAAGAGTTCACCACTAGGTCAGAGCTCTCTTGCCAGGGCCGAGTGACAGTCCACTCAACCAGTGACTCATAAGATGATTGCATCATTGGAAGGAAAAAAAAAAAAACCCGTGTCACCGAATGCTGCATGATCCCATGGGCAGGATGCTTGTTACCTAGCAACTGCGGAAATCTGCTTTCTTTACAATTAACCCTTGAAAATGGCACCATGTGCTAGAATGACAAAAAGACCTGTTTACGCAGATGCTTCTGCAGCAATTTAATCAATACTTGCATGTGAGCAAAGCAGGGGACAGACTAGAGGGCTCTTGGCTCAGTTGGACAGATCAATCCACATCAGACACAACATGAAACTTTCCTCCCTGCACTTACTTCTGTACATTTTCCCACAGCCTCTCAGGGTTGGAAGTTTCTGCTTTTTCTGATACCCAGTAGTTGCTGTGTCATCACTTAAGTCCGCCTTTGGACTGTACCTTTTTGGCAAAGTCTCGTGGTTATGATGCACAGAGAGACTATATATTTGACACAGACTTTCACCTGATGGCTTGTGGGTTGGAACTGAAGGACCTACAGTGCATAAGAAGTGAGCCGCTGTTGTCAGGGGTTGTCATCTTAGTTGCAAATAAATATTACTTTTGTCCTGAAACAGAGTGCAATAGTTCAGATGTCCATGTCCATTATCCTGGGATAAATCCTAAAAAGGTTTAGTTCATCCCAAGACATTGCAAAGTGTGTCGGGATGGTTATCCCAAGATAGCATCATTGAAATCAATGGCAGGATAACAGTATTGCATTCAGCCATTCGCTAAACCCTAGCTGATTAGCAGGGATCTGGGTTTTCCATTTCCCATGGAAAAAACAGAGAAAAACTTGGATTCCCTCCTCTATTTGAGGAAAATGCAGATTTTTCATTTTAACAGAGAAACCTACAGATTTTGCACTTGTGCAAAGAGCTTTCTGCAGGCTGGCAGAGTTGCAGCCTGCAAGGAGCTGGGAGGGCAGGAGGAGGGCAGTCAGACAGGGGGTACCATGTTCATACACATACACATGGTGCTGGGCAGACTGGAGAGGAACTCCCACAATACAGCTGTGCAAAGCATCAGTCCCTGATTCGATTCGGCAGAGATTTGGCCTGTATTGGTGGCCAAATCTCCAAATCTGGATTGAATCAGAGGACCCTTTAATCTCTCCGAATCGAATTGGAACCCTCTGAACCGATTCGGAGACCTGCGTTCTGTGAGTGAAGGGGGCAGGGAAGACTCTAATTTTTTCCATGATTAAAAAACCCCCAAATCAAATACCAGAACTTATAGGTATTTAGAATTGATTTTGTTATAGTGCTTGAAACACTGGTAGGTTTCCAATTTGCTTTAAAATTGTAAATGTATCAAGAAAACTTTGTGTTCAACTAATACCTGTATCTATCGTGGCCTTGCACTTTAGCCGTGGATTTTGGGGGTTTTGATCAGATAATTTGTGTGGATTTTTTTTTTTTTAATCAGAATTTGTGATTTATTTATTTATTTTTTAATATAATTTTATTGGGGAAAACCCAGGATCCCTGCTGATTAGAAGGGCAGTGTATGTACATGCTAATTCCAGGATTTGTCCGTTCCAAGACAAACAGGCACAACTCATCCAGGGACAAATGCAACATCTCTTCCTCGCCCTTGTTCTGTACAAGGCTGAGCATCCTGGCAGCCCGAGGTGGCGCAAGCTTCTAAGTCCTGCTCCAAGAGGGACTTGATGTAGGCTGCTGTTGGCTATGCTGTTTCAGAGTCGCTCTGGATTTAGGGTATTCAGGAGATCCTGTTTATCCGCTGACCAGTTCCAGCTGGAATGTGGTTACCTACAACCCATCGGAGGTGTAGCAGGACAGTAGTGTGATCAGCTGCCAACTACTGCAGTAAGTATTTTTGTTTTTAACTCCCCTCCAAGGCAGCACCTGGAGCTGCTACCCTGGTTTTCCCTGCCCCTGGGCTTCCAAAGAAAAGCCACTACCACCAGAGATGACCCTCACTCGAGGGCTTCTGTAAAAAGTGTTATCAGTGTGAGGAAGCAAGTGCTTGGCCACTAGGGTGAATGGAAGAATCGGTGGAGAAAGCATCTCTTACTATGTCAGATTTCAGGCAGAAGGTCAGCCAGGGTGGCCAAATGATCTGTGGCAAATGTCTGTCTTTCAACATGAACATGGTGGGAGATTTCCGTCATGCACTACAGAGTCGCTTTAAATTTCCAAAGGAAATTTAAAGTGGCTCTCAACGGTGCTAACTTGTCCGGGCAAAGTGTTGTGTGAATGTACGTAGGTTGTTTTTTGGCTTAGGTGTGTCACATGGTATTCATTGAGAGGAGGCAGGGAGGGAGGATCTGATGTAGGTTTAAAAATCGCTGGAGATGGAGAATCCCACCACAATACATGGCAACTTTTGAAACTTTTAGATACTTTTGCGTGTATCTGCATCGCAAAATGACTAGAAACGTTTCAGCCTGGTCACTCTTCAGAGCGAATGGACTGCCCAGTGCTGAGACCATGTGATGCCCAGTACTGCACGTGTACGAAATCAGTGCAGTAATATGGAACTGATATAATTACAGCAAGCTAAATTAATATCACTGTAGTGCCATTGACTGATGGATTTTTATTTTATTTTTTTAGCAGAGGGTAGTGGTCATTGTCTAAGTTTGATGACAGAAACCACTTAAATCCATAACAATGAATGTTTAATGCACTAACCAGTGTTAATATCTTGACTTTTACCTGGTAACCCCTTAATTTACATCTGGTGTGGGGGTCACAACTGAATTAACTGGTTCTTTGCCTTATCTATTATGCAGATATGTGTATCTGCATCGCAAAAAAAACATTACTCATTCTTTTGCTTTTGGGTCACCAGTTTGAATCCAACCCAGGTTTACTTGCATGGAATTAAAGTTGTTTTACTTTGGATGCTGGGGCCTTTCCTCATATCAGTCCACTAATAGCTTTCCATATACATAAAAATATCCCTGGAAAAGTTAACATCTTTCTTCTGAGTCTCATCTGAATGGGCTGTGGGAGAGGCAATGGGAGCGGGACACTGAAAATCATGCCTGTGGAGGCTCAGCCTTGTTCTTTCTTAGCCCTGCATCCTGTCCCTTCACCTCCTGGCTGAGTTACCAGTCACCCTTCCCTACCATCTGCATGTTGCAGAATTCAACTGCAGCCTGTCTTCCATGTATTCTGAAGGTAAGTAAAAGACTTGAGGTTTCAAGGTGTCTTTTGCAACCCACCAACACTAAAACACTGACTGCAAAGTGCTTTAACTTCATGCCAGTGAATAACCCTATTGCAATGATACCAATAGTGTTTTTAGATGTCCACATGTCTGTCTGTAGGTTCCTTATTACAAGGAAAAAGTTCCAACCTGTCCACGTTTTGGTATAATGTTGCAGATCTTGCAACATCTACTTAATAGAAGTTCAGGGCTTGAATGCTAATGGCATCACAGCTTAAAGTCAGAGTGAACTAACAAAGTTGCCTACCTAAGTTTTTAAGGACCTTGTTTACAATATCCCTGCTGCTTTGCAGTGAAAATTAATTTCTTACTCTTCTGAAAACTAGACCTCACCTGACTCATCTCAAAGTTGCCAAGGAAAAAATAGAAAATCAATAATAATGAGCAATATCATGTTAAGATCTAATTAGGAATTGTTTTCCTTTATTGTCCTGATAATGGTGAGCTTTAAGAATGACCACATCAGAGAATTCAATAGGATATAACAATGGCTTTGAAAAAAACCCCTACCAGATCAATAGCTTCATGTACCACAAGATTCAACTGCAAAGAAACTCTCAATAAACACTGTCTAAAACGCAGTACTCCATTTTAAAACAAATTGTAAGGAACCTCGATCTTGCACTTGGGAAAGCTGCTGCCTTGACATATCTCAGGAGAGTGAAAACTCCTCTTTCTCACCATCACAAGCGCTGCCTGGGCTTGCGGGGATGGCAAGCAAAGTAGAAGGCTTCTTTTATATCTAAATTTATACCTAAAGGAACCTTACACAGCTGGGACTTCGATAGTATTGGCTTTTTCAGTTGGGAACTGAAGGGACAGTAGGAAAACTGAAGCTATTCAGCATCATTTCAACCGCCTTTAAAATAATTGTTCTAGGTTCTCCTTTAAAAAGGTATTTTAAGTATCTTTCAAACAGTGTAAATCAGATCATGTTGTAACTTTGTTGTTCATAGCTTTTTTCCACAGCATCCAAAGCAAGCCGACTTTTGCGAGAGTCAAACCTCCAAGAATGGGTTTTCACGTCAGCAGCATGGTTTCATTGAAATAACACTTAGGAGAGCCAGATGGAAAGTAGGATAGTGTTGCCCATCATGAGCTAACTGACTCTGAGATGCATAAGCTCTTGTAAACAACAGCTTAATTCATCAGGTGCTATGAGGGGGCATAGCGTATGAATGAAGGAGTAAGTTGGTGCTTACAAAAGCTTACACATCTTTGATTTAATTTGCTGACAAAGTGCAACTTGACCCTGCCTTCTGCCTATCTCAAATTAACACCACTAACTACCTTGCTCCGCTTAGGAAAAACCAATAAGGCCTGGTTTCTGCAAAGCACTTACGTAAGCTGTTGTAACATGCAGTATGTCTGTTATGTCCCAGGGCAAAGTTTTCTTAAATCTACATGGCTAATCTTGACTTATGTTCTGCCCCTTGTGGAAGCAGAGCATCCAATATATGATTTCTGCCTAACGAGCCTATTGCTCTGGTTCCTAGATAGGCTTCCAGCCCCTCTATACGTGAGCAGACTTTTTTCCTGTATTCTCATTACAAAGTGCCTTAGCAACCTGTATTACTAAATATAATTGCATGTAACCAAATTAGAAAAGTAGCTTCTCCTTTTGTTTTAACAGATGAAGCTGACTATGCAAAGAGGAAAATTACACCATTATTATTATTATTTTAATTTTAAAATTACCTGTAATGTCTTGCTGCATATCTTAAAAGGTGTAGCTTCAGGATTAAAGGTTATGCAAAGGTGAAGTTTCCAGAGTAGAGAACTTGTAGAGAAAAGATAAGAAACTGCATGTAATTATTTTAACTGAGATTTGAAATAAAAGAGCCAGGGTTGTTGGAAACGGAGATGAGCACTATAATGCTCAGCCCTGCAAAAGGAGTTCACCACCGGTAACCAAATTTGAATTGCACTTTGCTAGATTTCCTGCATATGTCAAAAATAAGTAATTGCCAATTACCCTGCTCAGAAGAGCTGGTGGGGTACAGGCGTTTCACTTAAGCATAAGTGCAGAGCTAAAGAATGCAGAGAATGGATTTGTGCAGAGAAAGAACTTCAAGAAATGGAAATCAGGATGAGATGAATTAAAGGAAAGGTTAACATTAGCATGGTCTGGGATGGAGATACTTCTGGTTCTAAAAAAAAAAAAAAAAAGGAAAAAAAATGTTAATCATCCAAGGTATTTAGATAGCCTCTATTGCTGTATTTGCTAAGCAGCTCACAAAACATATTTGTTCTCATAACATGCTTAAAGAAAGCTGGTTGCATTGCCCATATTGTCCTCTTGGAAGGAAGAGAGGTACGGAGCCTCCGTGGCTGGCTCAAGATGGCACAAGAAGAAGAAATGAATGGACTCTGGGTCTCAGGCCAAGGGAAATGGCAAGGTGGTTGGGACGGGGGTCTCTTGTGCTGAATACAGAGGAGATTCTGCATCAAAGCTGGTCTGGCGTGCTAACAAACCTGTGCTTATGCAGAATCACCATCGCAGGTGTGATAAGCTCTGTCGGATCTGACTGTGGGGGAATTCCCCAGTGTATTGGGGGATTCTGGGTTGACTCCCAATAGCCTTAAAGCTGGCATGGGACCTGAGTCAGGGCATTCATGGGTTTCAGCAATGACTGGCTCCTCACCGGTGCTTGTCAGGCTTCCATACCTTGTGCGGTAGGGTTATCCTCAGGGCTGGGGTTGGAAAAAAGTATGCAAAGGCGGATACCTTTGCCACTACCCTGTACTCTGGCTTGGGGCTTGGCGTATCCTACAGTAGTAGGATGGATTGCTGAAGTTCACCATTTGCAGTCTAGCTTTGCTCGTGGAGTCTCAGCTGTCCTCAGTTTACAAATCTTCATGTAGATCATAGTTTTAGCTTTGCCAGGTCACTTGTGTAGTCTGAAAGGGCTAATCAGCCACCACAAAAGAGAGCACTGGAAAAATTGGCTGATATAGTAGGAAGTGCAGAAAGAATCCCATCATTTGCTTGTCCCCAGAAAATCGTATTAGTTCCTTATCTTTAAATAAAATACTCATTTGAAGAGGGGCAGGGGGAGGAAAGGCAATAAAGCCTCATAAAAGCCAAAGGAAATGAGTCCTTGTTGAGAGGCACACTGTGCTCCTGCTGTCCATGCTGGGGTTTTGTAATGCAGCATGTGCCTTTCTAGTCTTCAAGGTGATTCTGTTCTTGAGACCTGTCACTTGGGACGGTTTGTTGTCCTCTGTCAGTCTGAAACCAATGTCAGTGTACAATAATCCAGTAACATGTAATAGAGAGACTGCAGCGTCAAGTAAAGGATAATCTAATGTGTGGCAGTATTGTTCTCTGCCAAGAAAATAGTCAGAGTAAACATGGTCCTTTGGGTGAAGGCAGAAATACAACCCTAAAACCCTTGGACAGTTTTGTTACTTCTTGTATAGAGCAAGAACAAATAACTTGGTGATTGCACTTTGTAATCAATCTATATCTCAAAATATGCGCATGATAATTGTAGCATTAGCTTTACTTCTATAAGGGACCACATTCTCCGCACAGGCTGAAGGGGTTGTAGCCTGAGTCCTGTTAGAGTGCCTCTCACAGGAATATTTCTGCATATAGGATCAGGTTTAATTTATGATCGGGGAAGGTGGTGGACTGATAGGTTCAATGATGGTCTGAAACTAGCTGTTACAATTTAGGATAAAAAGCTCTCTAAAAACATCATTTGATTCTGCAGCAGTGGTCAGAAAGGCAAATGAACTGTTAGGAATTATAGTTTCATAGTTTCTAGGGTCGGAAGTGACCTGAGCAGATCATCCAGTCCGACCCCCTGCCATGGCAGGAAAGAGTACTGGGGTCAAACGACCCCAGCAAGGTGTACATCTAGCCTCCTCTTAAAGACTCCCAGAGTAGGAGCCAGCACCACTTCTCTTGGAAGTTGGTTCCAGACCCTAGCCACCCTGACCGTGAAGTAGCACCTCCTGATATCTAAACCTAAACCTACCCTCTGCCAGCTTGTGACCGTTATTCCTGGTCACTCCTGGCGGTGCTCGGGGGAACTGGGACTCCCCCAATGCCTGCTGGTCCCCCCTGACTAGTTTGTAACAGGCCACTAGATCCCCCCTCAGCCTTCTCTTGTGGCAGCTGAACAGGTTCAGGTCCCGTCACCTCTTCTCGTAGGGCCTGCCCTGCTGCCCTCTGATCATGCGAGTGGCCCTCCTCTGGACCCTCTCCATGCTGTCCACATCCCTCTTGAAGTGCGGAGCCCAGAACTGGATGCAATACTCCAGCTGTGGCCTGACCAGTGCTGCATAGAGGGGGAGTATCACCTCCTTGGACCTGCTCGAGATGCATCTGTGGATACATGACAAGGTGCGGTTGGCCTTCCTGACTGCATCCCCACACTGCCGGCCCATGTTCATCTTGGAGTCAGTGATGACTCCAAGTTCCTTTTCCACCTCTGTACTGACAAGAAGGGAGTTCCCCAACCTGTAGGTATGGTGCCGGTTGTTCTTCCCCAGGTGCATCACCTTGCACTTGTCAGTGTTGAATCCCATCCTATTTTCATCCGCCCACCCCTGTAACCTGTCTAGGTCCAGTTGCAGCCTATTCCTCCCTTCTAGCGTGCCCACATCCCCCCACAACTTAGTATCATTAGCAAATTTGAACAGGGTGCTTTTTACCCCCTTGTCCAAGTCACTGATGATGATATTGAACAGTGCGGGCCCGAGGACCGAGCCCTGGGGGACCCCACTGCCCACATCCCTCCAAGATGAAAATGACCCATCCACCACCACTCTCTGGGTGTGGCCCTCCAGCCAGTTGGCGACCCAATTGACTGTGTGGGTGTCGACACCACAGTCCCCCAGTTTCAATGAGAACAGAGTGAGAGACAGTGTTGAAGGCCTTCCGGAAGTCCAGGAAGACTATGTCCACTGCTACCCCTGCATCTAATGATCTGGTGATCTGTTCATAGAAGGCCACCAGGCTGGTCTGACAGGACCTGCCGCTAACCCGTGTTGGTTGCCCCTAAGCATGACCTCCCCTGCTGGCCCCTTGTGAATATGTGCTAGAATATTAGGAAATTAGGAGGAGAGGAAATGAAAACAAAGCTGAAAATGTCACTGCCACTGTAGTATGCCCATATCTGAAAAGCTATATGCAGTTCTGGTTGCCACATCTCAGAAAGGATATACTAGAACTGGAAAAGTTGCTGGAAAGGTGATGAGTATGAAGTGACTTCTGTAAGAAGAAACACTGAAAAAGCTGGGATGCTTCAGCCTGGAAAAGAGACAGGGAAGGAGGGATATGATTGTCAGTAAAATCATGAATCCTCTCTCCAGGGGGAGGGTGGAGAGAGAACTGTTATTTACTGTGACTCATAACACAAGAGCAAGGGGGCATATGATGAAATTACCAGGCAGGTGTTGCACAAATGAGCCAATCCTTTCCTCTTTTTGTGTATACGCAGCTTATAAATTAAAATATGAAACTCATTGCCCAAAGATGGTGTGGAGGCCAATAGCCTAGCTCAGTTCAAAAAGGGATTAGCTAACCGTATGGGGGCTGGGCCCATCAGGGGCTCTTAACACAGCAGCTAGGGCAAGGGTGCGCAAAATGGCTGATCTGGCCAGCAGCTGAACTCCATTTCCCAGCAACCCCTCCCTATCTGGCTGAGGCCGGTCTCCATGGAGACCTCAGCCAGACCTGCGGCTGGGGTTGCTATGTAGACCAGCCCCAGCCCCGCTGCTCTGCCCCAGCTCCAAACCAGGCTGTCGCCACTGCATGGAACCAGGGCAGAGCCATGATCCCCTGGCTGCGTGCCCCTGCCCAGAGCATGCAGGCTACATATCATGGCTCTGCCCTGGCTCCAGAGCAAACTGCCCCCATCGCAAGATCCCAGCGGCTCTGGAGCAGCCCTCTGCCCTGGTCTGCCACTACCCCTGCCAGTGTGGCTGGGGCTTGTCTCTATGGCAACTCCAGCCTTCAGCTTTCACAGGGCAGCTGCCACCGGGGTCTCCATGGAGACCGGCCCCAGCCATGTGCAGGGGCAGCTGGGAAATGAAGTCCACTGCCCATTGGATCCAGCCTGCGAGCAGGACTTCGCCTATCCCTGAGCTAGGGAGATAAACTGCTGGTATCTGGGAGGATGGATTATTTTATTTTATTTGTGCCCTGTTACTGCTCTTCTATGCGGAGGCTGTCCAACTTCTGAATGGTCTGGGGCTGGTTGTTGCATGCAGGCTGTGCTGCTCCACCCCTAGGAGTTAGGGCTGAAGGGAGAGGGAGCCCAGAGACCCTGGCAGCAGCAGAAAGAGCAGTGGGGAGAATGGCAGCAGCGAAGGAATCCCTGGGCCCCAAGCTAGCCCCTCCCAGGTGCATGGATGCACTGCTTGTCACTGTCAGAGCCTGGTGACTTTGGTTTGACCCTGTGCAGGAGTTTTTATGTGACCCTTTGGCTGAGCTGATAATTCTTGAGGAATAGTGCCCAAAGGTTGGTCACTTCACATCCATTTACCTGCTGCTGCTGTTGCATAGGGAGGGGGGCAGGTCAAGGCTGCTGCCCTTGACAGGTAACCCTGAGTCTGCAGGAATGAGCCACCCTGGGAGGTCTGTGCCCTAGATCTAGTGTTGGCCATCTCTACACGTAGAATTGACTACAGTTATGATGCGTCAATCACAACAGAGCTAGAGAAACATATTTTGGACCTCGTTTGTAGGTAAACTAGCCCTCAGTTTCTAGGGCTCCTTATTACCACCCTGTTCTTGTGCTACAAAGTAGTTCACATCTAAATCTGTTCTTTGCTGCTTGCCTTCTTAATCCATGACCACATTTCACTTTTCCCTTCCTTCCGAGACAAGCTTCTGTGATTAAGCATCCGGTGGAAGTTGTCACTGGCGAACGCACCATTTCTTCTCAGTCCGGTTATCAGATTAGAATCATGCACAGAGATTTTTTGCCCCAAAACTTCTGGTTTTGCTTTTATCTGATTTGATTCAGCTTGCCCTGGCAAGTACGATAGTAGTCTGTAAATTTGGTCCTGTCTTCTGCTTCTTTATAATGGGACTTTGAATTAATTCTTCAAGTTTTCCCTGCCATCTCTGTTCCCTCCTGCTCCCTTTTTATGTAGGTAAAGCCCAGCAAGTCATAATTTCCAGTACAAGTGACCCAGGCATTACTTTGGCCATCAACTTTCCCTTCAGTATTATGCTGTAGAAATTTTTAATGCTAAAATATACATTTATGTCAGTTGATCACCTACTTCATTTCCTCTAAACTCTTGGAGTGATACCAAGCAGCCCTGGTGATTTATTGTGTTTTAATTTATTGAGCTGTTCTTTCACCTCTTTCCTCAATGTATCTGCTTTCCTGGAGCCTCAGCTTCATTGCCTGTAAAGTGTCACCTTAGGATGGATATTTCCCCTTCACCCTCTAAAGTAAAAGGAAGCTGAAAAGAAATCCATTTAGCTTCTCTTCTCTTTTGACTGACTCATTTACTTTCTCATTCTCTTTGATCGCTCCTTTTACACCATACAGCTTTAGTGGCTCTACTAACTAACTTTCCTGTAGGCTTCTTCCTTCTGATGGAGCTGAGAGTGTCTTTTGCGCTTTGTAGCTTTCATTATTTGCTCTTTTATTTTAACTGGCCCTCTTCTATTATTCACTTTACATCAGCTCTGCCAAGTGTGTGTTTTTAATTGGCACCACTTTGTGTACTTCTTTGGCCAAAATCACTCGTGCATTTTACTGTTTCAATCAAGGTAGCATTTGCTCTCTCTTCCTTGCTTCCAGCTTGTCTTTGGGTCTTCTGGGCTTCTGAGATTCATACAAGCAGTTTTTTTGCTAACCTCCTCACTAATCCTGTAGGTTTTCTTGAGAGAGGGAGGGGGGAGATTTAAATCAGTAAGAAAGATGCAGCACATTATTTAAAACCTGCCTGAAAGGGATATTCCAGGCGGGGATGGGGGGGGGCCTCTCAAATTGGTATGGGATCTGGTAAACAGTGATTTTGACAGTCACCAGAAGGTTGACAGTGCTATGAAAAAAACTGCATAAGATGCTTATAAAGTATTCATCCCTGCCCTGAAGTACATGGGTTTAGGCCACTCCAGCAACAGCAGCGCCCTCGCAGATAGAGCTCCTGCCCTTATTGTTCTGTGGAAATGATCATTCCTGCTGGCTTAGCCGAGCAATTAACTACCACATGGTATCAGCTGTGCTTGAGGTTTGCTGAAAAATAGAAAGAATACCCACCCTTTATCCTTGCACATATCCTCCCTCATGGCCTAACCATCTGAGTTTGTTTGCTTCATCTGTGTAAAGCGTGGTTGCTGTGACAGAACGGATTGAGCACCCAAACTACTGGAGCATCGGCGATGCCTGTGTATGACCTAGGCCTGTATGTAATCTTTCCCCCATCTTGGTGAACTGGCCTGTTCCCCCATAGCTGCAAACTCTTTTGATTTTATTCTTGTCCTGCCTGTTGTACCAGGGCTTACCCTCTGCATTAGGTGCCTTAGCTCCTTTGTGGGTTCTCTTGGCAGGGGAATATTTAATGTTGTTGACATTTATAGTTGCTGGGGCAGAATTTTTTCTCTCTTTTATGCTTAGTTTACCCCATATAGATGGTGTAACTGAGGTCAGAATCTAGCCACTTACCTAACAATATTGAGGTTTATGTTTAGTTGCCTCTTTGTCCAGGCATCTTGCATCTGTCCATTGGAGATTGCTTCTCCTTGGCCCTTTCTGCCATTCTCCAACTCCAGATACAATTGTCCTACTTCTTACCATTTGACAGATTATCTCTTGGTGGCCAACTTGTGGCATGGGAGGCCTCTGTGTGGAGGTTATGACAGATTGGGGAGGAGGCAGGCAGCAGAAATCAGAGCAGATCTGTAGGGGCGGATTGGCCAAGGAGCAGAAATCAGAGCGGACGATTGGATAGCGGGTACAGGGCGGAGAACAGACAGCAGAGCAGCAGGTCAGACAGGGAACACCGGGTGGCAGCAGAAAGCAGAGCAGCCAATCCTCAAAGTGCAGGCTTGATTTGCAGCACACTTACCAAAAATGTTAGCTCCCAGTGGAATAACTTATGCGTCTGCTGTTCCTATCAGAATGAATCACTGTGTCTGGCTCTGCTGACTTTTCCTCCAGTTCTTGTTTAAACAATCCCACAGACATTTTTAATGTTCATTGCCAGAAGTTACATCTTTTTTGCCTAAAGTGTAAATCATTCTGCCTTTATAGACTCTTTCCTGATGAACTCCCCAGTGACAATTAAAGTTAGGCCCCTTTCAGGCCCATGCACACAGACGGTGCAATTAAAACAGCGAGCTGAAAAGACTTGAACCTTTGTCAAGTGCAACAATTGGCAATTTAACCTGCTGTTGTAGCTGTTGGAATAAAGGGCTTTACTATTTGGTTCTAAAACAGGTTAGCATCTTGATCAGTTAACAGACACATAAAATAGTGCCAGATGTTTCATATTTTACAACCAATTGAACTAGCCTCTGTGGACTGGTACTGCTTGGTGTCTCTGAAAACTGCTTTGTATCTCAGGTTGGTCAGGTAAGTATACTGACTTAATTTTCTTTCCCGCTTTTTGGATTTAGATCATAGTTCTAGTATGATGTAGGCTTCCTAGATCAGTCGGAGACAAAATTCTTTCATGTTTCATATAGTGCCAGCATGCTTTATATTGAATCCTATCTTTTTTTATTATTATTTTAAACTTCTGCTGTACTGAAACTGTCTTTGAACTAGATTCCCCATTAGACTTCTACCCTTTGGATTTCACCATTTCTTTTCCCCTGCTTCACCCCCCAAATATGCATACAGAAATGGCTCAGTTAATTACTGGAGGTTCAGAAACTAACTCCAACATTCACTCCCGATTCGCAAGCCTTTCGGGGCTTAAGGCTTGGAAACCAGCTTCTCCATCTGGTTTCTACCGTAAGAAGGCAGGGAAATCTTGTCTCAAGTCTTTTTAGCTTCCTCCGGTTTTAAAGCAGACCTATGGTGGTAGCCTAGAAGTGACCTCTTTCCTTGTGTCCACCCCCAACTTACTCAGAAGAGGAGCCCCCACAGGAACCTTCTCCCAAGAATCTGTTCATCTATTTCCAAAGGCCAAATTCACTTTTTCCTCTTCCCCACATGAAGAGAAGTGACTAGCCATGTTGTTCAAAGTCAGGCAGAAAATAGGGCAGGGTGGCTCTTTAAAGACCAAGGTTCACAGAAACGAGGTTTTGCAGACAACGGATAGTAATATCTGTTGTTGTCTATGACAGCTCATGCCTTTCAGACCCAGTTAGTCTCTAGCTGAGCATGTCGGGGTGGTGCGGGGCGGGGAGGGCTTCCTACAGAGGCAGCCAGGGCCCCCGTGAGAACTCGGCACAACCAACCCAAGCAGCACCATAGGATGCCACAGCAGCATCCCACATCCTGGTGAGAGTTGGGGCACTGGCAGCCTCTGGTGAGGTAGTGGGCCTTCCTGCTGCTGTAGCCAGTGCTCCGGTGAGAGCTGGGGGCTCAGGAAGCTCTGTTGACATGGTCAGAAGCTCCATCATTGCAACCAGGGCCCATTGAGCCAGGTCTTTTGCCTTAGCCCTTGCTAGCGTGGTAGGGTTTCTGCCTGCAGTGCTCTTCTTCCCTGGGTGCTGCCTGCTACCATGGGAAGCCCCACCATTGCAGCCAGAACCAGGGCAAGAGTCCATGGGCTGGATGATCCAGGTCAGTGGGCAAATCTGGCCCACAGGCCAGATGTTTGACACCTCCACAGTACAAGAAGGATGCTAAGCTATTGTGGTATCAGGTCTACTTTATACTCATATAACTGTATGAACACTGAAAGTTGTTTCGGTTAAAAAAAAAATAATCGAACAAAAAACCCCACCCCTTTTTTAATCATATTAAAATTGTTTTGTTTTTGGAACTTTTGATATGAAATGAACCAAAACACAAGTCTCGCTGCAATTCAAAACTTCTCAAAAACACTTTTCCTTTTTTGGCCAACATTTTCACGAAAAAAAGCCTAGTGTCTAACCACTTCTAATTTGAAGGGAAAAGAATTGGAGGCCCTTGCTATATGCTGCATATATTACACACCATTGGCATCCTTTTGACTGCAAGATAGTGGATATTGCAGCCTATGGCATGGATGGTTTTCAGTGTCTCATGTGACTGAACAGTCCAGTTTGGGATTTGCATGATCTGTAGCAGTGGTTAATCATACAGTAAATTTAAACCAGCCACATGTGTAAGTATCTCACCATAAAAATGTCCATCCAGCTATAAAAAGAGCCAAACAGCTAGTGCTTGAAAATGTTACAACAGTGGTTCCCAACGTTTTTTTTTTTTTTATACTGCAGGCTGGCAAACATATTTAAATTTTTACATGGTGGCAGGTTGCGAAGATCGGATCGGGTTGGGGCACCGCAGCTGGGGGACCCTGCAGGGGAGGGGGCTGCCTGGGAAGAAGGGGCTCTGCTGCCTTCCCTAGGAGCAAGCAGTGGAGTTGCATCCCCACCCTCCAACCCAGGCATTTCCCCGCCTGCATCCCCCCCCAGTCCCAGCTGTGGGCAGGGCTGGGGGGTCCTGCCCAGCCCTGTGCAATCCCCAGTACCTGCTGAGCAGGCAGCGCCTCACCACGTGCAGCCATGGTGGCAGGACGAGGTGCACAGAGCCGGCTGCCCCACCATCCAGCTTTAACCCCGCATGTGACTGCTGGCGGCCCAGCAGTCAACCCTTTGTAGCCCGGTACCAGGCTGTGGCCCGGTGGTTGGGAACATCTGTGTAACAACTTTTATAGGTTGTTTCTATCCAGCTTTAATTTGGACCTGTGCCAGGGCCCTGAGGTTGGGTCCTGTAGATACTACTGAATCTCAGATTTGTTATTTGTATGGAGGTAGTACGTAGACAACCCAAATGAGAACAGGACCACACAATACCTGATCTTACAGGAAACAGCGTTGAACAGTCTGTCCCAAAGAATCTTCTATTTTAAATGGGCAAAACTGAGAAAGGAAGTGATGTTATCCGCATTTAAACCATGGGAATTAAGGTATAAAGGTGACTTGTTCAGGTTCACATAATATATCTGTGGAAGAGCTGGCAGTAAAATCTTGGTCATGTGCTTTCACTACAGCATCATCCTTCCTTTCCGGACAGCCCATTCTTCTAGTTAGTATACAAATAACACCAGTTACTTATCCAGGTATCTATCAGTAGTGTAGAGGAACAGGCGGAAGGAAGCCGCAGAAGACCTGGACATTAGGGAGCAGTATATAGGGATGTCCTTCTGTCAGTTAGCCTTCTTGGTCAGGTCTCTGTCAGCCTAAAGGGAGCCAGATTAGAGCATCTCCAAAAGCACCGTGTGCTTTTTATAAGTGTTTAATCACATCAAGTATTGAACTAGGTTCTTTGTTTAAAATTGGTTAGTCAGAAAAGTGAGCATTATCATCATTCTTCTGGAGAGCATTTTATAGAAAGATCTCGACAGACAAGGATATGCCCGTTCGCAAAGAGGACTGTTATCTTGCTAACCTCATCAATAATTTTTCATGTTTTATTAAAAATAAAAAAGCGATATTGGAAACTCATGCAAAGTACAATGAAGGACATAGCTCAAAACAGTTAGAAAAGAGTTTTCATTCTATCTTGAAAATATAAGAGAAAAGCACACCCCCTGTCTTTTAAAAGGAAGAGATAATAGCCCACTTGAATGTGTTGTTATATTTGAAGAGAAACACATTAACATTTTCTACATTACTTTTCCTATATAGTAACCTAAAATGCAAATTTAATGGGAACAGCATATAGTGTTTTGTATGATGCTTTCTATTTTTCCCCCCAGAGAGGTATGTTCAGTATTTTTAATAACACCATCTGTCACAGCAGCAAGTGCCAAGCTGCAATATTGATCTTGTCACTTTGGGGAATGGCATGATAGTTAGGATTATAAACAATACTTTGCTCCATTCACGTGTTTAGATTGTATACAAAAACTGAACCCAAAAAGCTACTTCTGTCACCTAAGATGACACGTACCTTCTCAGAACCCACAACAGAGGTGTCATTGGGACATGAAGAACAGCATTTGTATGAGCAGCTGTCTGACTGTAGTGGGGCAAACAGTTTAATCTGTCTATATGGTTTCCATACAGCACCAGTTGTAATAGCAGGCAGGCAAGCAGTGGGTAGTAGATGCTGGGATGTTGTCACTGGGTGCACCTACACATGCAGTTGCCATGAAGCAATAAACTCCAGTGCAGTTCACACCACTGTTTGCCCCTCCAGTGCAGTTCACACCACAGTTAATTGCTCCCGGGCATAGCATTTACGCTTGAGCCCGGGACCACAGCAGTTGAGCTGGAGCAGAGCAGCTCCGGCTGGCAGGGAGCGTGGGAGGGTCAGGCTATTAGCCCAGGGCTGCTCCACCCATGATCAGCCTTCTGCTCAGGGGCTGGCTGGGGCACGACACTGCGACAGTGTGGGGCTAGCTGGCAGGCAGCCCCCACACTGAATCATCCTTGTGCCCCAGCCAGTAGGACTGTGTGAAATTTTGACAGGTGTTTTGTATCGAAGCTGTTTTGAGCTTGAAATAGCGACATCGAAATGAAATGAAATAAAAGGCTTTGGAACAGCTTCAAAACTAAATGAGGGTACTTGAAACGTTTCGAATTGTGAAGCCAGGCTTGCCAGGGAAGTGATCAGAGCGCTGGAAAAAGCAACTGGAGAGCTGGGAGCATGTTCAGGTCTCTGAACAGTTCCCGGTTGGATTCACCAGCTCTTCCCGGCGGCCACCAGTGCCAGCTGCAATGGGAGGGCTGCAGGCTGCAGGGCTGTGCCTGGGTCTTCCCTATGGAGCTCAGCCTGGCGGCAGGAGAACCAGTGGTAGAACCGCTCAGAGCGCAGCCCTGGTAAGCACATCCCAGTGGCTGGAGGCTCTGCAGCCCCATGGAGCTGAGCGTGGCAGTGGGCGGCAGCAGAGAGCCAGTGGCAGAGCTGCTCGGGCTTGGAGCACAGCCCTGGCTCCAAGCGCAGCCCTGGCCAGTGGCTGTCCCCAATCTCCTGCCACCAGGCTCTGGTCCATGGGGCTGGTGGAGCTGCTCAGAGTACAGCTGGGAAGTGGGGAGAGCCAGAGCTGCACTCTGAGTGGGTCCACAAGCCCCACAGAGCTCAACTTGCCCTCCCAGGATTGCCACCAAGTGCTGGGAAGAGCCTGGTGCCATCTCTGCAGCCCCAGGAGTGGTGGGTGCCTCCAGCCTCTGGGCTGCATTGTGCCCTGAACCCCCTGGCACAGCATAGCCCAGCAGCTGCAGGCAGTCAGCATCTGCCACTTCCAGGGCTGTAGCAGGGACAGCACTGGGCTCTCGCCAGTGCTCAGGCTTGGCTGCAGCAATGGAAGCGGGGTGCTGCCACCCCAAAATTCATTGTAGCCCCCCCATCTGCCCTCCCAGTGTTGCCATGAAGCATGGGTCTCCTGGGGGATGTGGGTCCCCAAATCTGCATGCAGGAAGACAGGAGGCTGCTGCTGCTGCTGCTGCTGCTGCTGCCTGGGGCCGGTGGCAGCAGCAGTTTTCCCAGTGCCAGATGCGGGCTGTGCCCAGCACTGGTCCCAGGTGGCAGTGGCATCCTCCTGTCATCCCATGCAGAGATCTGGGGGCCCACATCCCTGGGAGGAGTCTGGCACAGCCCTGCAGCCTACCAGGAGGCACGGGCCCCCCGATCTGCACATGGGATGACACCATGCTGCTGCTGCCGGCAAGTGATATGAGTTTTTTGCTTTCAACTGTTTGAGGTGCAGTTTCACAAAAACCCCTGCACCTATCTCTTTGAAGCTTGGCAGGCTTCGTACCCTCAGAAGGGGCTACCATCTGTTCAACTTTCATTTGAATCATCAGGCAAGAAATGACAAATTTATAGGCATTTTGATGATTCCCCATTATAGTCTATAGGTAAAACGTCAAAACAGTTATGATAAAAAGAAATAGAACAGTGCTTCGAAACTAAATGAAATGATGAAACAAAACACTGTCCCTTCGAAACGGTGAAATAGAAGTCAAAACAAAAAGGTGCTCTTTTCCACAGCCCTACCAGCCAGCCCCAGTCACTGTTTCAACATGCGCTTGGGTGCATATAACTACTCTGCTGTAGAGCAGTACTTGTTCCAGACAGTACTGTTCTACAGTGGAGCTGATTAATTTACTGTGTCCTAATACAGGCACATGTGTAGATAGTGACACTTTATTAATGAGCTAATTAGTCCTCTCCGCAGTAAAGTGCATGTGTAGATGCACCCACTGAGTACTAGTTTTCTCTATTAAAAAATGGGGATCAGTATGCTAATGAGATTTTAAATAAGGAATTTTCTGACTAAGATTACAAAGAAAGCAAGTATTTTACTGCTATCTGTCTTTGTTATTGGACAGCAAACACTGGGTATTAGCAGGGCCTTCATCGCCAAGTAGCTATATCCCAGTTGTTGGCTGCATTTTGTGATATGCGCCTGATTTGCTTTTTTACCTTTTCATTCAAGCTGGATTCTCTGGAGGAAATAGGGTGGAACTTGGCTGAGGTTATCAGGGAGCTCAAAAGGTTATAGAATACTGTTTGATTAAGAATGGTTATTCCCTTTGTATTGGGATGTTGGCTAGAGCGATGTAGTCTTCTGTCTATATGAAAACTGCTCTTCTTTTTTCCCCCTCTCTCAATTTTGCATTTCTTCAATTTAGCCATTTCCCTAAAGTGTACTGAACAAAGCTTTGTTCTTCATTTTCTATCTGATTGCAGGTATAAGGATTGCAAAGTTGTGAGTGTGTAGAATTTGGCACAGATTTTGTGTGCTTGAATACCGTTGTCTGTCTAATTCTTTCACTGACATAATTGAGATATTAACAATGTACAGGTCTGCAGACAATCCAATAATCCACGGACTCATTTTTTTTAAGAGGGCAAGGGGTAGGGTTTTTTGTATACTTCATCATACATTTTTAACAAATATCAGCATTTTATCTGAAATTTGCAGTGTTGGTCTATTAGAATGAAAAATGTTTAAATATTAACTTTATTATGGTTTTTCATGCAATTGAACACACTTATCCTCCACAGGGCAATTTTGCTCAAAACTTTAAGGCTGACAGACAGCTCATATGTATTATATTTTATAGGTTTTCACTTGTTGTTAAACATTGCTATTAAAAGAGAGCATTCACACAAAACATCAAATGATGGTGTTAAAATAATTCCTTATGATTCTCTTATTCATTCCTGACAGGGTGAGAAAATTGATTTAATCTAGAACATTGCCCAAGTATGTGCAAGTCTGGATTGTTGGGTTTCTTTTCCCTTCCCTTCTCTCTAACATTAAGAGATTTGATCTTATAAACTACTGAATTTTTATAGGGTGGAAGAAAAAGACTCGGTGAATAGCTTTCTGGTCACTGTAGTTAGTTATTTAGACCCTACCATCTCTGGTCTTTGTTGCTAGCTCTCCAGATTGCTAAATACAGCAGTCGCATCTCATAGATTTCATAGATTTCATAGACATTAGGGCTGGAAGGGACCTCGGGAGATCATCGAGTCCAGCCCCCTGCCCAAAGGGCAGGAAGTCAGCTGGGGTCATAGAATCCCAGCAAGATAAGCATCCAATTTACTCTTGAAGGTGTTCAATGTAGGTGCTTGAACCACCTCCGCTGGCAGACTGTTCCAGACCTTGGGGGCTCGGACAGTAAAGAAATTCTTCCTTATGTCCAGCCTGAAACGGTCTTGCAGGAGTTTGTGACCGTTCGACCTCGTCATCCCTTGGGGCGCTCTGGTGAACAGACGTTCCCCCAGATCCTGGTGGTCACCCCGATAAACTTCTAGGTGGCCATGAGATCACCCCTGAGCCTGCGCTTTTCCAGGCTAAAGAGTCCCATGGCTCTCAGCCTGTCATCATAAGATCTGTTTTCCTGACCTCTGATCATGCGCGTGGCTCTCCTCTGGACTCTCTCAAGCTTCTCCACATCCTTTTTGAATTGTGGAGCCCCAAACTGGACGCAGTACTCCAGCTGCGGCCTCACCAAGGCCGAGTACAAGGGGAGAATGACGTCCCGGGATTTGCTCGAGAAGCATCTATGGATGCACGCCAGCATTTTGGGCGCTTTACTAGCCGCAGCATCGCATTGCAGGCTCATGCATCTCTTTACTGCGCTCATGGCTATGATGCCTCAGTATTGGGTATGCCAAATATTATTTCTTCGAACCACTGACAGACAATCACAGTTGAATAAGCAGCGAAGCAAATTTATTGCATGTGGACCTTCATGCAATATTTATTAAGAACGAACCACCTATTATAGAGAATTGCACATACAGAATAGGGAAAGCCAGTCTTGACTGGGATTCCAGAGATGCCTTCATCCCCAGATGATTTCCTTCACTGTACTGTGTTCACACGGCAGACTCGCACAGGTGTGGGGCAAGAAAAGATAGCTGCACTGTGGGAGCATGCAGCTGCATGGCTTGTGGTTCTTGGTTCATCACAGGAACAAACAGCGGCTATTCGAACATGTTACCAGTATGGAAAACTGTAACATTTGGTTATAAGCTGCAACTCTCCCTCTACAGCTTTTACACCTTGTGAAAGCCTATGGCATGGGGCTCAGCTGATGGCTGCCTGGCTGAGAGGGCTCAGGAGTTCTGGGTAGAGAGCAAGTGAAGGTCCTGAAGGACTGATCTGGTTTCTGTGGCTCTTTGCAGGATATACCAATTCACTCAATGACTGGCATCCCCAGGAGGGGGCAGCAAGTCGGAATGAAAGTGTCTTGGCAGAAGCAGGTAGAAACACATCACCCTTGTTTCACAAAAGGAGGCCATCTGCCTAATTAGCTGTCCTGCTGTTCAGCACAAATCTGGAGAAGAACAATGTGTACACATGTAGACAGTAAACATGGGCACTCCTTATTAGCTTCCTATAGGGTTGCCAACTCTGACTAAAGCTGGTCTGAGAGAGTTTTTTTCCCCAGCGTGATGTAATGTCATTAATAGGGGTGCACTGATAGATTTTTTTGGGCAGTGGTGGCACTGGGAGGGGGCTGCATCTACCCCAAAATTTGCTGTATCCTGCCCATAGATGCCCTCTCCCAACCCTGGCCCAACCCTTCTCTTCCCTCCCCCACCATTGGGAAGAGCCTGGCACCACTCCCGGCTGCAGCCCACAGCAGCAGCCCACCCTTTCCCCATGCACAGATCTGAGGTCACATGCCCCCTGTGCCCTCCCAGGGTGCATGCAGTAGCAGGAGTTGCCACCCCCTCCCCGCAGCCCCCAGACGAGCTGCTCACAGCTTCATCCTGTGCCCCACTCCCTCACTCACTGTTGGGCCCTTGACCTGTGCCCCCCAAACCCTTCCCTCATAGCAGAGTTCCAGCTGGACTCTGCTCTCCACATTGCAGGTCTGAGCTTCTGGCTGCCTGCATGCTGTGCTGTGGCCGCATGCATGCACGGGGCATTTATCAGCGACATTATTGGCCACATCAACCAAAAAAAGCCGATTTGCCAATACTGTCAATTTTCCTTATATCAGTGCCGTCCAATATGGGACCAATGTATCGGTTCACCTCTAGTCTTTAATTGTCCTGTTCAACCCACGCACTATATCAATCTCCCAGATTGCTTTTGATAGTCACCGGGAGATCGATGCCAATTCTGGTAGACTTCCGGCCAATCTGAGAGGGTTGGCAACCCTAGCCTTCTAGTTAGTTGGTTCAGATATGCCGGGCATAAGTGTTGGGCCTGTCATCTTTTATTGAGACCCCCTTGATTTTTCAGAGGCAGTAATGTCTCACTAAGGGTGAGAGGCAAGATGGGAAGAGGCTGTGTTCTTCTAGAGACTTTCTGCAGCGGCAGTCAGTGATTTGTTCTGCTTTTCTATGCAATCCAGGCTGGAATCCACATGATGAGTCTCCGTGAACCTGAGTTGACCTGATCTGTGTTCCCATTCTGGAGTTCATGAGTAGCTGAAGCAAGAGAAATAGCCTGAGACACTCCCAATCATGAATTCAGCGGCAGGCTTTCCTTCTTCTTAGGAGTCTGGTGTTAGCTGGCGATGATCTTGTTTGGACAGGGGGATCTTGACGAAGGGGAAGAGCAGGGATCTATTGAGGAGACCAGGGGTGGAACAAGTGCAAGGAATGGTAAGAAGTAGGGAAGGAGGAGGAAAGAGTAGGCTGTGGTGTGGGGCAGGGGGAGAAGGAGCACAGAAGGGGCAGAGGATTTTCTGTAAATAGTTGTAACCAAATTGGGTCTTGCTGGTGCTAGATTCAGGAACAGGTACATTTCCAGCACCTGACGAAGCACTCTTGTCTGGGCTGGCTTATGATAGCCGCATACTTTGAGAATACATTCCCAATAAGGACACAGGGATTCTTTTCCTTTTTGTGATCAAATATGGGAGCTGAATAAAAAGAACCGAAACTGCTTGATTAAAACAAACCCAAAGAAGGCCAACTCTGACAGTTGTCTTTAAATGAAAGACACTTTGTACAGCTGCATAGTCAGCCCACGCAGATAGGGCCATACCTGGCAAAATGAGCAATTAATATTCTTCCAGAGATAAGCAAAGCTGTGCAGAGAAGCAAAGGAGGGGAAGGGGCAAGTGCATCATGGAGAGAACACAAACTAGAACAGACACATTGCTAAGCGGAAAGACAAAGAGAAACACATTTGGAGTGGAAGTTAATTAAGCAGCAGATTTAATCAGAGAATTTATGGGCATTAATATGAACGGAAACATCTCAAACATATTACTGTTAAAGGACTTAGCTATGCAAATACACAAATCCCAGTAAACATCCAAAAAACCACAAAGATAGCTGTTCTGGAGGCATATGGAGATATATGTCATTCTTGCTATTCCCCAGTTCATATGATGAAACTAGCTAAAGGCAGAATGACTTGGTGGCTAATAACAGTGTGGGAAACAGGTCATATTTGATTCGGATTTGCATTCGACCCGAATCGGAGAAAGTGATTCGGTTCGTTGATTCGGATCACTGTCCCCAATTCGATTCAGCTGAATCTGAAGATTGAATGGTGATTCAGGGAATCAGAAATTCAGCCATAGATCCAGCTTTAAATGTTTTTTCTACATACCTCGAGGTACCAGGCGCAGCTCATGAATGCTGCGATGCTGGCACACTTGGAGTGTCCCACAGGAGCACGGGGAGGGGCGCCCCGTGTGCTCAGCGGATAAGTACTTCCAGTCCGCTTGTGGAAGTACCCTGGGGGGCCTCCCCATGCCCCCCCCCAGCTTGGTGATTGGCCCTGAGGGGTCCCTGGGTGCCCCCCCAGACCCAGAGGCACCAGTTGCGAAGCTGGGGAGTACAGGGGGCTCCTCTGCTCACTTCCTAGTGGACCTGTAAGTGGACTGGAAGTGCACACTGGGGAGACCCCCACACTCTTGTGGGATGCTCCGTCCACCCCAGCATCTCAGCATTCATGAGCCACCTGGTACCTTGAAGTATGCAGAAGAAACATTTAGAGCTGTGTCTATGTCCAAATCACCGAATCTCTCTGAATCGAGGTTCCGATTCAATTCGGAGAGATTAAACGGTCTCCGGATTTGATTCGGATTCAGAGATTCTGCCACCATATTGGGCTGAATTGAATCAGGGACCAAAGCTTTGCACAGTCCTAGTGACTGATATTAAAAATCCCAGCTAAGGTAAGGTGGTTGTTTAATGCTGATAATAAGAAAGAGCATTACTTACCAAGAAGAGTTTGGTAACTCAAAGGGTTTGGTGAGCTATTTGGGTCAGGAATTAGCACTTCCTGAATTTTTATACATCATATAATCTACCTGGAGTGTCATCTTACTAGAAGTGGTAGCAATTGGCTGAAACTAAGAATAGAAACCATCAGCAGAAGGACAGATCTTTCTGGACAGTAAGCAAGCATGCTATAGATAGCCCAACAGGACAATGAAATAATTGCAAGTATGAAGCTACATGTAATGAAACCTAAGTGGTAGTTAAGGGATATTTTGCCTTAACTAAATATAGCCTGAATTATAAAATGGTCTAAGTGGACTGCAAGTGACTTATCCAGTTACTTGCAGATCATAAGGATCTACATTTTCAAAACAGGCCCCTGACTTCAGAGAGCTTCCACTGTCGTGTGCCTGCAGCATTTCCTGGACAGAAATAGGCAGGTTGTAGAAAGAGGAGAAGAGCCAAGTGGGACAGTGGAGTGAATACTGAGGTATGTTGGTGTTAAAGGAGAAACCCAAGCCCCTGAGGAGCAAAACATTTCATTTCATGGCTGTTCCTGGAGGCTTAGGTTTATAGTGGTCTCTGCAGTATGTGTTCTTCTGTACACCCAGGGGAATGTGGACAACAGAGTAATGTAGCTAACTCCTTGTATCTGCCAAAACTTACATGCAGAGTTTGAGGGAAACTGCAGTGTTTAGCAAATAAAAGGTACAGAGGAATTCATGCCAGGAGGCCATTCTGTGCAGCACAATCTTTGAACATTGGGAGATGTGAACCAAGAGTTAATAGATGGGACAACAGTGGTCCCATGCAGTCCAGTTGGGCTGGATGATATATATATATGTCAGAAAATAATGGAACTTCCCCCCAAAAATGTTGTTGGTGTAACACATGATTTGCTAATAGGGGAATAATCAGAAAACTGGAAAATACCAGTAAGTAAATGTTGTTACTGATCTCCAGAAGCAAGAGAGGAAAGTGATATTGTAACTCTGACTTCTCTTCCCAGTAAAGTAGTAAGAGACACAATCTTACCTGAAAAATGTTGTGTAAATTGGCTTGGAGAAAAGCATTATTGAGTGAATTGAAACCTGGCACTGGGATTTTGACAAAGAGCAAAGAATCTATTTATGAGGAGTTTGTCTATTGTGGTTGTCTGTATTAGGTCAGATCTCATTTAACATCTTCATTAATGATCCTGAAGAGGGAGTCAGCAGCCTCGTAACGAAGTTGGGAAGTGATGCTGCTATTTGGGAGGAGCTGCAAGCAGCAGGAAAAAGGAATTATATGACGGGAGAGGGGATGATGAACACTGGCAGGAAATAATGGTAAAATTCATCTTGGAATAATGTGAGTTAATGCATTGGGGAAAATAAGCTGAGATGTAGGTATTCAATGGGTTTGGAGAAACTTGGGAAAGACAGAATGATGAGAATAACTTGAGAGAATAGCAGGCAGCAAATTGGACTTGTTTTCAGTGCAGTTGTAAAAAGGGTGAGTGCAATTTTGAGCTGTTTAGGAACTGGCAGTAAATGTCACTAGTCAGGCATGTAATAATGCATTTGTCTAGTTTGTCCATGGCTCAAATATTATGTTCAGTTCCAAGCATGTGCCTGTTCCAGGGCACTGACACAGTAACATGAGCTTAAGGAAGAGTTGTGAAAATGACTATGCATTTGGACTGAGATGAGATTAAAATATCTTGGCTACATCCCCAATAAGACTGGGGCAAAGCGACTTAGAAATACAGAGAGGGTACTAATACCAGTCAAGGAAACATGGCGTTAAGAGGGGCAACAAGGGGTTAACTAAGAGTAATCAAATTGCAGCAAGAATTGGAAACTTGAACTGAGCATTGCATAATTCTTCCTGCTAAGGTTCCTGGTAGAAAGAATAAATGTGCCAGCATGTTCCTTAAAATTGGATGTGGTCAACCATTAAAAAGGTACAATGTGAAGAAGCCCTACATTGTCGAGAGGATGGACTAAATAACCCAACAGTGCATTTTCCTGTGGCCTTTCCTCTCATTCAGATTAATTTATTCAACATGGTATATGCCCAAAGAATCACAAACAGGATCTTAACCTAAATGAAAATATGAGCAGGCTTCAGCGTCTTATCTTGGCCCTTCAGTTTCTGGTTCCATCAGAACCCAGGAGTGAAAACAATTAATCTTTTGACTCAGGGACCTGAGGAAGGGAACTGTGTTAGCCAAAAAACTTGCTGATGTCTATCCCAACTATGCAGCTGGTCCACAACTCTTGCTTTTCACAACAATTAATCAGACCTTTCAGAAAGCCAAAGGTTTGGGAAAAAGTTTTTGCTTCTAGGCTGAGATGTGAAGGTGTTCAAACTCTGTTTTAAAAAAAAAGGTTTGCTCACTGGTAAGACCCAAAATATTTGATGCTTTTAATAAAGAAGGCTATCTCCTTAACTTAATGCTTTAGAGCTTATTTGTGTGCATGTGTGAGAGAGAGAAGTTATTGCTAATCTTCAATGAAGTTCCCTCGCCCCTTATCCCTCTAGAACCTGTGCTGCATCTATGTTGCAATGCACCTCATCACTCTTGCCATGTCACACTGCAAGAGAAGTAAATAAGTACTTTTCTAAGATTACCAATAGGAAGGAGGGAGACAAGGTAACTTAAAAATCCTAAAAAGGAAAGCCAAAGGCATCCCAAAATTTAGCTGGATCAGCAAACAAAATAGTGATGAAAGGATAAACAGTGACAATGCCCTTAAAAGGCACACAAGCAGTGCGGTAGTCAGGAGGTCAACAGGGGCATTAGGAGGAGTGAGTAGGAAGTGACAGATGAGGCTGTCACTGCGGAAAGCCTTCCTGAATACTTTGCCATCAGAATTAACGGAAAAGCTGAAGGTCACATCAGAGAGACTAGAATACATTTTCCTAGGGGCAATGTGAAATGTTAAAAGGTTTTATGATTATGCCAGAGCAGATAGTTAGGCAATTAGGGCTGTTAAAAGTTGACAAGGCACCAGGTCCAGATGAATTACATCCCAGAATTGAGAAGGAAGCAGCAAGTGAAATTGAAAGCTTTGGCAGAGATTTTTTGAGAGCTCTGCAAGGACAGGGTGGTTTAAGAGGATAAAGAGGAAAACAGAAGTTAATGGCGTTCCTACATTTAAACAATACTCAAGAAGAGGTCCAGGAAACTGCAGCTTGGGTGCAGTTTGCATCCAAGTGTGTCGGGGTATAACGATTCTGATAAGGGAGAATCATATTCCACTTATGTGAGGGTGTGAGAGTGCATCAGGGAACAGATGCTCCTGGCTGGAGAACGTGGCTGACTTTCTGAAAACCATTATTGCATCAGTAGACAAAAGTCAAACAAGGGTCATAATGTATCTTGGTTTCCTGAAAGCCTGGCATGAAAACTATCCTTCTACTTGAGAAGCATTCATTAGCTACTGAAAATGATGAAAATTAGCTCAGGAAGGAAGGGTAGATAGCATTGGTAGCATTGTTCCTGGTAAAAAGAGTGAGCAGGAGGGCCACATTGTAGGATTTATATTAGGATTAGATACGTCTTTTAAAAGCTTGGTCTTGCAGTTATAATACAAAGTTTCCTTTGTGGTGGGCAGAAGACTTGAGTCGTTGGAGAAGGGCAAACTGCCCTTCACCATGGTTTTGAAGTGCAATGCGGCTACCACAAATGATGCAACATAGCCGTGTAAGGAGTATGTAGGCTGTGTGGCAGCATCTGGGGTTGATAGTGTTGGCTTTGCTAGCATTTTGTGGTATGTTTCCACCTTCTGGGGTGCTTGTTCTTAGGCTGCCTGAAGAGTATCCCTCTTAATAACTGAAGAGGATTTCAAATGCAGCTAAACTTGATGGCCCCAAAAAAGGTAGAGCAAAAATATGCTAGCACAGAATAGCTGAAGCTGTTTGAATTAAGTATTCCTTTCTGATCTTGTCTTTCCCTTCCTACAAGTACAGGGAGTACCACTAAAACCATTAGTACTGGGAGGCTCTTTTAACGGTGCCCTCTGCACTTCCTGCTCTGCTCTGACGCTATGGAATAATGAACTCACGGCTTTAGATTTACATGCTTAACACTGTGTAAAGCTCCTGCTGTGACAGCATTGAGGAGAGCTGGCAAAAGTAATATTAGGAAAAATAATCTAATCATATGTGCTATGAGGTGGACGTGGATGTAGCACATGCACATGGAAATGAGCAGTTCTGCAAAATGCTTGGCACCCTTTTTTAAAAGAGAAAGACGCATACATGTTTGATGTATAGCAGCCCAAATTCTTTGGGTGCAGTCTCATTGGTGCTGTGCCTAGCATTTGGACTACTAGCTGCATTACTTGTTACCATATCCAGAAAAAGATCGAAGAGTATTGATAACATTTACAGTAATAGAAACCAGTGGCAGTGATGGTGGGTGGTGGGATGTTAGGAAAGCAGATTTAAGTCAAATGTGGAGTGAGTGGAAAATTTAAGTTGCCACATGTGTTGTTGCAAAAGAGAGGAATTGAGTGACATCTAAGACTCGGAACCTTCCATCATTGTTTTGTGGCTTATTTCTAAGGTAAGCTACTTTACTGGGTCTCTGAAAGAGGATCTTTAATGAGTTGTAGCACAGTATGAAAGGGAAAGAGGGGTTCTGAGAGTGATCATGTAATAATGGGGTCAAACACAAGAGAATGCGAGAAGGGGAAAAGAAAAGAGTTTCTGTATTGGGGTGAAGCTTCAAAGTAGAATAGTGAAATTGGCAAGTTCTCTGAATTTTATAAGGATTTTACACCTTCCTCTGTATCATGTAGAAGGACAGACCGGGTGCTCCCAATGGTTACTTCTGGTCTTAAAATCAATTACTGCCTAAATAATGTCAGCATAGAAGCCTGTTTGTGGAGCAGGTTTCTTCCATTTTGCCAGGCCTCGTTCAACTCTGGAAAGCATCTATGAGTATTGCTGACCAACTCTGCTGAGCCTTCCCTGCTGATAGACTTAGCTAGTCAACTTCTGTTGACCGCACTACAGAAAAGCAAAGGAGATACGTGGGCCATGTCCCAAGGATGAACAGTAGAACCTAGCAAGGTAAAAATGAAAGTCCTACCTTTATGGGGTGATGGGGGAGAAAGTCAAGAAAGTGATCATGTTTTAGGATTTGCGTCCTTGTATTTGTTAGTGTTGCTTAATAAGGGCCCTATTTAAATGGAACTAACCATGGTCCTGACCCAAGAGCTGCAAGGGATAGGTGGGAACATGGGAACTGTGAATTCAGGATGGGCCGTGCTTTGTGCGTATGAACTTTCCTGCACAGGCAAGTGCCCTTCATAATGAAGTGGGGGAAGCTATCAACTGGTTCTTTCATCTGAAACCTTGACCTCAAAGACTAGGATCTGTGGAATCTGCTCCTGGACAAAGAGTTTGTTGTCTCTTTGCCTGTGCCTCTTTCATGGTTCTCCCTACAGTTTTCCATCATGTTAGAAAGACCTACCCTTTATTGGCCAGAAGTGAACCCACTTGGAATGACTGGTGCTCGGTATTTTATGTATCAGGTGTTCTCAGTTTCATCTCCCAGAATGCCCTTCGTGGATGACCCATTGCCAATTTGTTTACAGTCTGGCTATCTCAATATTAAATAGTGTTAATTAGTGGCATACTCTTGTGCAGTGTCAGAAGGTGACTGGCCCCAAACCTTTGCAGCAGGGTAATATGACCCTGAGTCATGGGGCAGTAGAAATCAGTTGATAACTGATGATAACCAGGATGGAAATGGTGCTTGTGGTGGAACTACATTGCCTGAATACGTCATGGATGCCATGAGCCTAGAAGGATTCATAAAAGGAGTGGGCAAAACATTAGGATGTCTAAAGAATAAGCTAGAGAATCAGACAAGGAATATTGATAATGCCATTATATAAATAAGTGATGTAGCCTTGTCGGGAGTGCTGTGTGCAGCCTGTGTTCAGAGATGGGTGACGAGTGAATAGAGGCACCGAGAGAAAAAACACATATGGGGAAAGATTGAAAGGATTGGAAGTGCTTAATAGACAAAGGGCTGTGACAAAGTATACCATGTATTATACAGAGCCTGAGCTAGATCAGGCACATCAGGAGCTTCTGTTTTTTCCTGCCTTGTGACACAAGAGGGAGGGGATGGGTCTTTGAATTCTTCCCCCTTTTTTATTTTGCAACCTCACTTATTTCCACTCTTTACATTAGAGGGCAACATTCTTTTAACAAGTAAAAGTTGACAAAAGGAAATATATTCATAAAAGGCAAAATGGAGATGGTGGAACTTATTGCCACAAGATGACATTGAGATCAAGTATTGAGCAAGAAAGGGTTTGGAGGCTTAAGTGGATAATAGAAATATCCATGTTTTGTTTTAGAAGAGATAGTAAAACTCGTGCTTCGGGATTTAAACTATTTTGTAACTGAGATTAGAGTCTAGGTTGAAAATTGGTGCGTGGAGCAGATTCTCCTGCTTGTACTTGCTGTGGGGTTTATACACCCTCTGAAATGTGATGCTAAGCCACCGTTAGAGACAGGATACTAGATTAGAAAGACTACTGGTATGATCCAGTCTGTTAAGCTCAGTGTTCCTGCTTGTATACAGATGCCAAGAACATCCAGAATTTTAACTGTAAAGATTAAAAAAAATACGAGAGAACAATAAATTGCCTTGGCCCTGAATCATGTTATACATATCTGCCTGTTGCAGGCGCTCTTGTATTTCTCAATGAAGCTGGCTCTGGTCATCGTATAGCATGCTGCACGAGACCATTGTTGTAAGGCACTATGGAAATTCCTGTGTCCTCATATCTTACGTTTTGTTGGGCCTGGATTCCTCATTCAGAACGTGCTTTACCAGTAGAGTAGCTGAACTGACACAGGGCCACTCTCAAGATACTTTTGTGGTATTTGGCAGGATGACAGGCTTCTACCATTATCATTTTGCTATGTCACAGGTAGTGCTTAGCAGAACTAAGCAGAAAATGGAAAAAGCCTTTTAAATTCTACATACTGAAAACTCTTAATTTGGGGGATTTTTTACCAGGCTGGGGGGGGAGGAGGATGGGTATCTTCAAGCTATGTGGAAAAATGTTTAATTGTATTATAGTGTATTCAGCTACATATGTCCTTTTACCATGTTTTATCGCATGCACCTTGCCCAGGCATAAAATACACACCTTGTTTCTGAAAGGCCGAGTGAAGGAAAAAATCTTTCCTTGTGGTAGGTAACTGAGAGGCAGCAGCTGGGGAGCCAATTGTGCGCATTGTTCTGTTCCCTGTGGATCACTGCAGATTTTACTTTTGCTTTTTCCCAGTAAGTAGCAGAAATTTCTCTTAGCCTATTTCTCACACATAATGTACACTCCAATTACCAGCATCTGTTTCTTGGGGGAAAAAAATGTGTTGTATGTGAAAAAAGATGGTATATTTCTGTGGCTCTTTCCCCGCTAACAGCACCATGAGTAAAATTTTATTCCAATCGATTTGAAAACTGAAAGAAAAAGGCAGTATTCTGTGATTGTCCCATCAGTGAAACAAAACAGTACACTGGTGTTTCTATTATAGCCCATCCATGCAGCTTTGTTCGTTGGTGCTAGGTTTTTGGGGTTTTTTTAACAGGTCTGCTGAAGGAAATGATGATAAATCTATATTTTCTTAGACTTTGAAGTTAGCAGATAAGAGGAGTGAAGTAGGGTCAGTGCTGGGCTTAAATTTGGAAAGGCATCTTGTGGTGTTACCAGTCTGAAGTATTCAAAAATAATTGCTCAGGCTTAAAGAGGCAAGAGGTAAGAATTTTTGTGGATGATTTTATTGAAGTTTTGTGGGTAGTTTTATTGAACCAACTTCATGGTTGGGACGGACATAGGCAACCTTTCAGGTGACCTGGGAAAAAAGATCCTGGAATGTTAAGAACAACTTACGGTTTCCTGAATTTTGAGCCTTTGTTAATGGCTTCAAACTATTAATTTGTGAAAAGCTACATTTTTTTTCCAAATGAAACCTGAGATTTGTATGCAATGACATAACTCCAGGAGTTAGGCAGGAAGAAAAGAACCAAATGTCATGGATATTTTCAGCTTGATGACTAGAGGTGTACCCATATATCGGTCCATATCATATCAGCAACAATAAAAGGAAAATTGACATTATTGGCAATCTTTTTTTTTCCTTCTTTTTTTTGCTGATGTGGCTGATAATATCACCAGTAAATGCTGCATGCATGCATGCAGTCAGGAATGCAGCCAGGCAGCTTGAAGAGCAACATCCAACCAGTAAGCCTGTGGGAGAGAAGGGGCATGGGGGAGCAGATCGAGGCCCCCACAGTAATGGAGGGAGTGGGGCTGGGGCTGGGGCAGGGGCAAGGGTAGGTGCTGCCCAGCTGGGGCATGGTAGGGTGCAGGATGGAGGTGTGGGTGGCTCGTCCAGGGGGGTGGGGAGCAGGGTGCTTTCTTGCCACTATTCACACACCCAGGGAAGGCATGGGGGACATGTGCCTCCCCAGATTTGTGCACAGGGTGAGAGTGGGCTGGGGCCAGGGACTGCACTGGCCTGTTCCCAGTGAGGCCAGAGTGGGTGGTAGCAGTGCTGGGGGGGGAGGGTGGTGCTATGGCCACCCCAAAATTCACTATGTCCCCCCCTCCCAGCCAATCCAGCCCCCAGCCACAGCCCACTGGGCAGCCTACCCCTGCCCTGTGCACAGATCTGGGGGGCATATACCCTCCCATGCTTTCCCCAGGGGTGCATACAATGGCAAGAAGCCACCCCCCTTTGCACCCCCTTCTGAACCCACCCGGATGACCTGCCTGTGGCTCCATCTTGCGTCCTGCCCCAACCTGGTTGGACAGCCCTGCGCCAGCCCCACTCCCTCCCTCACCATGGGGGCCTTGATCTTCTTTCCCACACCGCTTCCCTCTCCCATGCCCTTTCCCCCACAGAGACTTACCAGCCAGATGCTGCTCTCCAAGCTGCTGGGTTATATATCAGCAGTTGGATCGGTTTTGGCGAAAATGGCTGGTTAATAATTGGTCATTGGTATTGGCCAAAAAAATCTTAATCAATACACCCCTATTGGTGACACTGGTGCCTGCAAGGAAAGCCCAGTGTATAGTGTGATTCATTAAGCGAACCAGTGCCCTGCATGAAGGCAGTAGATCGCCCACCTCGCATAGAATCCTGAAAACCGTTCCCCTGGAAGGCTTTTTAGTGCACATGTAGGAAGGAATTTGCACTGCTCTGCCTCCATCTTCATTCACCTTCCCACGCTGGATGGAGTGTTCTTCCCACGCTGGATGGAGCAAGTAGTCTGTGTGCTCCCTTTACATCCAGTCCTGGGATTCTGCTTGGTGTTTTTTGGGGAGTCTCAAAGCAAGGTGGGAATCCTCTCTCCTTTTCTTCCTCATGAATATGGGCAAGGCAGGATCTGATGCATATATTAGGAGTCCTGGGAGGAGGGCATTGGGTAGCAGACATCTCTTCTCAGTTAAATGTTAGAAGCACATTTGGTTCCATACAGTTATAATTTATGGTGTGATGCTGGAAGTCATTTAACTGTTTTATGCCTCATTTCCCCACCTCTGCAGCATGGACATAATATCACTTACACACCTCCACAGTGGAGAAAGTGCAATTTCTTCCTTTGTAAAGGATTTTGAGGATTAAATCTGTCCATTCAGTGTTTCTCAAGCAGGGGTGCAAGTACTAATGCAAGTATGGGGTAATTTTCTACAGGGTTCAGTGAAAAGAGAAAAACAGGAAAGCTGAAGAAGGGAAATGGGAAATACAGAGTTTTTAATTCTTCTTCCTTTTTTCTCTAATAGCTCTACAATGCCTCTCAGGTTGTTGGAGATATTACTATGTGGTTGTAGTGACATAAATCATGACTTTAATTATCTACAACACTGAATCATAGGGCTACATAGTAGAATAACAAGCTTAAAAATCATGTATGTGGCTCAAACTAGTTTGAGGACTACAGTGCTTTGCAATGTGCTGGATCATTAAAGATCCCATAGAACTTCCTAAAAATGGAGGGGGATTATTAACCCATCAAGCACCAGTCTGAGTCATCTATTTGTCTGCCTTTCCAATACAGTTTCAATCAGCTATGGTAATGTTTCTTGATCTGTAGGTCACAATTCTTTGAGGGGGGAGCAAAGTGTCACTGAAGACAGTTGCAGAGATGATGAGGCTTTGAAAGTTTTATTATAATATAAAGCAAAGGAAATCTCACTCCCATACTCCCTGTACACCCTTGCTCTTTGAGTTTAAATACGCTGTTAACTTCTTGAAACCCTCCATCTTTTACTCTAATGCTCATAAACTACTGTATCTTCAAACACACAGCACGCCCTTGTTTTGGAAGACAGAATGACGAAAAAGATCTTTTCATGTATTAAGCAATTGTGTAGCAGTAGCTAGGGAACCAAACCTGCTCATTGTTCTGTTCACATTTTTGCTTTTGATTTTGCCCACGAAGTGGCAGAAACTGCTCTCCCTATATTTCTCTCATGTTGGCTAAGTACAGCCAGTCAAAAAGCCCAAGGGGGTGGGGAATTGATTCAATCTGTATGGGCAGTGGCAATGCGTAAGGGGTGCATAAGGGTGCATGTACACCCCCTGAGAGTGCTGGTGAACCCCCTGACATCAGCATTCCCAGGTTGTGGGGGGGAGGGGGCAGGTGAGAGCACTGGTGTCACCTCTGAGAGTGCCGGCTGGGGAGTGCACCAAGAGAAACGGGTCCCCCCGTGGCCGATCTTGCCAATCTGGAAGTGCCAGCAGTGCATTGCTGACACTTGTGGGTCAGTGGGATCACCCATGGAGACCTCCCCACCAAGTCTGTGGGATCAGCTGCAGGGACCCTCACCCCCACCCCCACCCCCAGTTGCTGACTGTCCACTGGGGGGGCAAGTGACACCCCCCCCAGACTCAGGAGGCACCAGTCACCCATGTGTATAGGTTTCTCTAAGCTGCATAGATTGGATTGGGAAAGAACAGGACATGTATTTCTCCTTCTGTGGGGTGGTGCTGGGGAGAAGAAACAGACGCCTGCACTGGCCAAGATCAGAAGCCAGGGGTGTGCTTCTGCACACATCCCAGAGCGCTGGACATTGCTGATGGCCACCAAGCCTAGCTGAGCTGGGGCCATCTTTGATTGGCTGTAGGACACATGCCTGCAACCCTCTGCTGTCACTGCAGACCCTCCGCACACTGAGCGCTATGCTTCCAGACCAAGTTCTGGCACATCTGGCAGCCAGGCCCACGGTGGCATGGGGGAAGCTGGAGCTGGACGGGGAGGGAACTCTGAGGCTTCAGCTCTGTCAGACCGTAGCACCTGTGCTCAGCCTTGGCTCTTGGCTGGAGCAGGCAACAGGGGGTATAGGGAGACAACATGGGCATTTCTCTCAAGGTCCACAGAGCCCCTGCTGGGTCATCGTGCAGCCTGGAGCTGCGGGGGGTGGGGAGTGGGGAGCACAAGGGGAGTCAAGATGGACACTTCCTTCAGGGTCTGCACAGCCCTGGGTAGGCCAGCACAAAGCCCAGAGCTGATGGGGAGGAGACAAGGGGGACAGGGCATGAGGGCAGCCAAGATGGACACTTACCTCAGGGTCCTCAGAGCCCCAGCTCAGCCATCAAGGACCCCGGAGCTGGCAAGGGGAGGCAACAGGGACCCTGAGGGAAGTTACCGTTTTGGCTCTCCCTGCACCCTCTCCTCCCCTCAAGCTCTGGGCTGCGTGCTGGCTAAACTGGGGCTGCTCAGATCTAAGGCACGGCTCCCTGTCAGCTCCTCCTCTGTGCCCCCCCCCCCGCTTCTGGCTTGTGTGCTGGCCAAGCTAGGGCTCCGTGGACCCTGAGGCAAGCGTCTGTGTTGGTTCCCTGTGCCCCCTCCCACCTTGCCTGCTCCGGGCTGTGTTGCCCAGAGCTGGGAGCTGCAGCTAGACAGCGGAGCTGTGCAGGAGGTTATTTGACAGCCCGGGGGTGGGGCCAGCTAGGCACTAGGCCAGAACAGCAGAGTTTGAGCCATGTTCCAGCAGACTGCCCTGCTAGGGGGAGATATCAGGGGGCCGCAAAGCATCCTGGGATGCTGGGGGGACTGCAAGATAACTTGAGCCAGGAGGGGTCTGGGACAGGAGTTTCATAGACTGGTTTAACTTAAATCAGTTAAATCTGATACTACATCTAGTTGTGGGGGTCCCTGGTTCTTCCCTCCATGGTGGCAGCACCCCCCAGGGCCACCCAGGTGGGCTGCTAGGGGGCTGGTGCTGCCCCAGCTTGGAGGGGCAGCCCGATCCAACTGGTTCCTGAGCCTGAGCTGGGGCAGCACCTGCCCACTAGCACCCCACCCAGGTGGACTCGGTGGGGGGGGACCCTGCTGCCATAGAGGGAAGGAGCAGAGCCTCTCACAGCTCAGGGGCCATTCGACCTGCTGGCAGCTCACCCCCCGGCCACAGAGAGGTGGGTAGGCTTCGTGAGAGAAAAAAGGAAAAGGATTGAGCCCCTTGCCACTTCTGCCTTCAGACCACCTTTCCTGTGGGGGCAAGGGGCGAGCTATCAAAAGGCTGCAGTGTTACAAATAGCTACAGTGCAAAATAAACTACATGCAAATGTGTTTTAGTTTACAATGTAACAAATTCATTTCAATGGTAAAAAAAACCCACACGTGTAAAAGTGCAGCACAGTTAAACTGCAAAGACAGCCAATTTTTGTCATGTGTACAAGCATGACAAAATTGCTAGACCCTATGGGCTTCTCTCTTCCCTTTCTGGCCTTTTTGGCTTGTGTTTCTGTTTAACTTCACCCTGGTGTGGTTACACATTGCAGGGCTGAAGAAATTACTATTGGCATAGCTCGTACATTTTGAAAAGCATTGGGTGTTTGCCTGAGATTGATGATATAGCAATGGATGCTGATAATAAACATAATTTTAAATAAGGCTGCTGGAAAGAATCCTAATCTGTAAGGAAAAACTGACATTTTAAGAGCTGTGTTGTAGGTCTAATGAGAATTAGTGTTGCCTTTTTAAATCCTGTCATCTTTTTCAGGCTGACAGTAGTATCTTTCATCAAGTTGCATCTGTTATATGACATTACATTATGTTAAACTACTGTTTATCCCAAAAATATACATAATGGCACAGTGGATTTTTTTTTCCTTAATGCAGTTTTGAACAAGAGTGTTCTTGAAGTGGGGGTTCTGCTTTTCAGAGATTTCCTGGATTCCTGCAGCCTCGGACTGGGAAAGTCCAAGCTGCCTTTAGGGAATCCTGCGGCTGCAGTAAGAAAACAAGAGCCCTTGTGCCTATTCATAGGCACCTGGATTGATGTTATTGTCCATAACAGTGTTTTCTGAAATTATGTCAACAGAAGAAAATAACAAATACCTTACAAAGCTCCTGTTTCTCAGTAAGCACGCATGTTGGGTAGACTGAACTATGTGTTATGATGGTGTACTCAATTTCTGGCATATTTTAGACCTGTATAGTGTCATTTTCAAAATGTGAAGACTCAGTTTTTAGTGCGTTAGAAAGTTCTGAACTACAGTTATGAAACTAAAATCATCCTCTAGCATGATGTTGCTGATGGTCCGTGGCTCAACCAAAGATATGTACGGGGAGAGTCAGTGTTTCTTATTGTAATCATTTGTGATTCAATTCAATAATACAGAAAGGTTCATCTAGAATAGAGGCAGGTGTGAAATAATGAGTTTCTCTGAAGAAAACTGTTTTTTCTGCTTTTTGTTGAAACCCAAAGCAACAGCTTATTTACCAGTGCTACTGACATTTGGCCTGAATTGAATTCCTAGGATGTACTGAATGGGATAGCACATCAGAAGTGTGTTTAGATTTGGCAACAATCAATTTTGATGGTGCACAATTAACCTTAACGGACTTCTAAACTGAAAAGTGCACCTATAGATGTGAATTAGAGGTTCCTATTCATTACTGTTGTGCACTGTACATATTTTTTTTAGGAATACTGCCCTTGACTTGAAGGGAGTTTATCAAACTTTGAATAAACAACTTCCAGAGGGAGGATAGTAATTGATGCAGGAAACCTGTACTTGTACCGGTATTTATTTGGACCTTTTATATCCATGAACGGTGCTTTAAAGTGGTCTCAAAGTAGAGCAGGTGTAACCAACTTGCCCAGGATGAGTGTCCCAAGTCTAGCATTCCTGAAATGAAAGTATAGGAGGAAGTGCCTTCACTCTTAGTGTGTCATTGTCAAGCTGCCTGCTTAGAAGTTATTTTTAAAGAAAAATCTACTTTAAGAATATGAGCCAAGCATTGGGTAGATGATGGTTAGAGTAGGTCCTATAATCTTTATTCTATGCTTGTACAGCTCCTTGCTCAGTGGGGTCCTGTCTCATGACTGCAGGTTCTAGGTGCTACTGTGATGCAAATAATTAATAACAGTAATAGTGCTGGATTGTGCTACATTCCAGAGATGTTGGTCTAATATGTACAACTCTAACGTGCTAAATTACACAGTGGAGATATGTACATATTACACAATAGATATATACCAGTTACACTGTAGTCCTTCTTAACTGCTCTGGCATGGAAAGAGGGCTTAAAATGGATGCATGTTGCATTTCATCCCTACTTTAAACCAATCTACATTAGCACAGGGATGCTAATTAGTCCAGGGACTTGAGGTATGATTGACTTTGAGCTATCATGTCTGGGTGAAAGTTACATGTTAGCTTAAGCCATAAGTCAGATTTGATTGTCATCTGCCATATCTCTAAATTAAAAAAAAAAAACGGAAATCTCATTTACAGCCCCAGCTATGAAAGGGGAAATGTATATTGCCCCCATCTCTTAAAAAAAACATAATTAAAAAAACCCTAATTTTCTACAAACACAAACTCATGGTTACTTGCATCCATTGAATGCAACACTGCCCTAAACAACGGCAGAAGCAGTAAGTCTGTTGTATTAGCTGAGGCTTTAATATTTTTAGGGGGCTGGTCTCCCATCCTGGTCAGTGATTAACCTCTGTTAGTTTTAATGAATTAGAGCTTGCGCTGAGGGAAGAATGGAAGCTTTAGACGAGATTAGTTTAAAGAAACTACTTGGCATTCTATTATAAAGTGAATTGATAAAGCATGTATTGACAGTGACTGGAAAGCTATTACAGAGAATTTATTTAGCAAAGAGATGCAAAAGAATTAATTTTTACTGTAATTAGTTTCATCTGAATGGGCCAGTTGATAGGAAAACCACCATTACACGAGAACATTATATTACATAGACTATAAATGTACTTTATTTACTTTGTATCACCCACCACAAAGATAAACCAGTAATCTTGTTAGGCCGGTATGTAACTTGAATGCACATACCGTAATTTAGCCATAAACATTCAGCATGTAATTCCACCTGTGATTCCATCAGGTTGTGGGGGGGTGAACCACAAATTTTAAAATGTCCTGTTAAGACCACAAGAGCTCTCTGAAATTTGCGTAACATAGTTGCTTTCAAAGGACAAACGCGCTCAACCTCTGTCTCTGACATCTAAATGGGAAAGGAAACCCTCTTGAAAGCAAAGTCACTTGGTTGGGAACTCTTGTCTGTGTTCACTCTTGAGTATTTCTCAAAGTTTTTAATTCTGACCCATACACGTCAATGGCAATGACAGCTTTCTCAGTGATTTTAATGAGCTCCTCTTCATGTGATGAGGATATGTTTTCATCTGTTGGAAGGGCCATAACTAAGAGAGCTGATGGAGAGATCATGGTACTGTTGAAGGTTGGAGTGGTGTTGTAGCCATGGTGGTCCACGAAATATGTAAGAATAAACTTTTGGTAATAGCTTATGTTGGATCAACTGTATTAGTGGGGAAAGTGTTAGAAAAGCCTTTGGGCACAAAGGTGTACTTCCTCAGATCACTGAGAATGGACACTTTGTGCCTGACAGCTTGGCGAACCTCTCTCCCAACTATCCAGATGGTCCAATAAAAAATATCACCCAAAAAAAGGCCTTTTCTTCATGGTACAATTTAGGCATTCTGCCCACTTCCCTGGTACTTGCTTTAATATAGCTATTGTGAAAGTCTCCCATCTATGCCAAAATCATGTTTTCTGGCAAGCAGGAATATATCTACTTTTCTTATCATGATGTTTTTCCCACATCTTGGCATTTCTAGAAACAGCTTTTTAAAACCATTTTGTAATGTAACATGACAATGTTGCTTAAGATAAGTAGTGGCTTACCAACAACCCAATACCAAATTGTAAGGCAGTATCTTTTCACAGTGTCTCTACCATTTTAGACTCCCATAGCTTGGTTCTCTGAGGCCATGTCTGCCCCACAAACTCCATGTGCCAGATGTGTGTGCCCAAACATGCCGTGCTGCTTAATGCACCCTACTTTCTGGACTGAAAGTGGCATGACTAAATTCATGTAACGCTGCTAATTTGCAACGTGCATGCCACTGTCTGGCATGAGAAGTTTGCAGCCCTAAACATTTCTCTCTATGACCATCAGAAAAGCTATTTCCCTAACGCCACATTTCTAGTCTTTACATCAGGAGGTTTGGGTCTGTAAAGCTCCTTTTGGATGCAGTAGAATAGAAGGGGCGACAAAATGTTTATTCAGAGGATGAACAATGTGTATGATGCTGCTTGACTATGCTTTGAGGACGTATGGCATAGGCAGTGTTTTTGCATAATACTTGAACTGTAAAGATTTATTTAAGGATCTAATAGCATCTGGGCCTGTAGTATGCAGGAATCCCTGATCTGCTCTGCAGCCCAGAGCAGCAGTGCTCTTTGCAATATGTTTTTCCTTGTGCCAGCCTATGCATGAAGGTAAACCATTGTAAGCTTTCCTAATACAGGCACGTTACAATTGCAAATATTTCCACATGTGTATAGTAATACATTGGGGTAGCCAGGCATAAATCTCAGGCTTTCCAAAAGAACACATTGTTTAAAAAGCTGGTTGATTCAAACATGTGATCTGAATTCTGAATACGTATTGACAGCAAGCCTAGAAATTTAGATTTCTCTGCCACATCTTCTTGGCAGATAGAGCATGACTATCACTAGAAGCCAAACTGTGCTGTGCACGGTTTACCCCATGTGTACAGATTTCTGCATAGTACCACATTTGGGCTGCTGTGTACAGCATCTCTACTTGGGACTCTGCCTGTAGCATTATAGCATGTTGCGGCTTTTTTTAAAAAAAACTTGAGTTTCCTACTCTGCTTAGCACTTCTGTAAAACCTGTACTTTCTTGTGTATTTGTATTGAGTTACGAGTCGCACAGACTTTGCAAATCTTCCTTTTCTTTTCATTCCCTTCTGGGCTCTTCAAATGTTCACCCCCGTGCTATTTCATAAAGTGAAGCAAAGCACGGTACATTGCATCATGTGTAATTCAGAGTTGCCCTCGTTTTTATTCTGCTATAAACTACCTTGAAATCATGATCGTGCTATTATTTCTTCCCCGCTGCATTTCTAATATGGTGGAATATAGAGGTTGTTGGTACAATAACGTGATCAGACATTTTTTATTGTCCACAAATCCATTCATAACTATTACAGCGTGGATGTGTTTTAGTTGTCAATTCAGAATTGTACGGAGGAAGATTCTATTGCATCTCTCGTAGCGGATGGCCATGCACTTGTTGTTTCAGCAAGGCTGCAATGTGCGTTGTTCGCAATAACAGAAACCGGCTCGGCCATAATCTGAAGCTTTCACATGGACAAATGCCAATGGGCTAATCCCAGGCCAGATTGAGCCATTAGTTTTTAAGATGAATTCCTAAATAATATATTGTAATGGTCTTTAAAGTCTCTGAAGTCAATACAATGTGTAGACGCCCAGTACATAAGGCCTCTGTATGGATTTCATCCCTTTGTACAGTACTCAGAACCGACTTATTTTCTCAACACAAAGCTGAAGTCACACATTTGTAGTCCATAGTTCTTTTGTTGGTCTCCTGTTTCAAGGGGGTTTCATCCCAGTTAAGACTTCACCCAGGTTAAGAACACAGAAAATAAATGGCCAGATATTATGGGATCCAGCCCACTTTAGATTGTATAACTCAACTATGGTATGTGGTTGCCATGTGCAGCAATTAAAGTGCGTCTCTGTACTGCATGTGATTAAAATATCCACTCTCTAAATACTTCCGTGCATCTAGGATTTTGTTCGATGTGGGAAAGTTACGGCAGTAAAATTGCTGCTAAAACATTTTTCAAAAAGCACTGAGAACCCACCCTCTGAACAGCAGACATCCTTATGATGTTTCGAGATGGGAATCTAAAATCTGTGAAAATGTAGACTGCCACTAAAAAACCACCCACCTGTCCTACCACCTGTTTTCTCTGTTGTTTTTTTTCTTTTGCTCTTGGAAGAGATGCACATTAACATTTGTGTTTTGGATTCTGGCTAGAATAGGACAAGAAAAGGCTGTTTGGACTATAACTGACATTTCCACTAGAGGGCATTCAAAACACTGTGCACATATATCCATCATCTGCGTTTAAGAGTTATTTAAAAGGATATTGGCAAAGACCTGTAGGCCAGAAACCTAAGTGAAGCAGCAGGGTAGATGGTGAGGCACAGAGGAGAAAACAGCACTAAGTGCATTTCTTCATGTGTGCATATGCACTGTTTGTTCACTTATAAACTGAAGTGAAACCCTCTGCATCTTGTTTTCTCCCCCAGGTCTTCCCTTGTCCCTTTCTTTTCAGGATGTAAGATATTCACTTTTTTTTTTTAATTTTCTGCCTTAAAAAAAAAAAGGTGTGGGAGGAGACAACTTGGCTTGTATGCCTATGATCAGAATGAAAAGGAGTGTCCTGCAGCTGTCATGCTGGCCAAAGCATTGAGAATGCTGCTCTGGAAATTTGGAGGACTGTCACCAAATCAGACACGTTGGATGAATGCACATACATGTTTACACCAAGCAGTTTTCATCCAAAGGAATGAACAAGCACTTCCTGCCATTCAACTCCAGTGGACTTTTTAGGAAAGTAAGGCTGGAAGGAACCTCATGAGGTTTAGTCCTTTCAAAAGATGGCATTTGAACATCTAAACAGGAATCAGTTTGCCAAAGGTACAAGACGACACCCTTGTACATTTGGCATTGCAGGATATCCTGGGCAAATGGTTGCTGGACTACCACCAGCTCAGCAGCACCCATACTGGAGCATTGGTTCAGTAGTGCCTTATAGGAGAACATTGCCATCTCCCAAATTGCAACCCTTCCTATGGCACCTGGCAGTTGCTTTGAGATCTTTCAGTCAGGCAAAACCTGGCTCAGCCCTGCTGAACTCATGAGAGCTACACCCTTGATCCTACAAGGAACTGAAAATCTACTTGGGTATTGACCTCAGCACAAGCTTAGTGCATTCAGCCCTTTGCAAGATCCAATCTGAGAAGATACCTAGTATGAGGTGGTCTGATCTGCAGACAGATGTCATTTTGAAGGTGGGCTGTGCATTAAAACTATCCATCTACCTTGACTATGTCCCTGTGGTGGTTTGTGCTGGATTGTGGTATTGTATATGTTCCCCCACTGAAAGCTTCATAATCTTTGCTCAAGTGTTTTCCCTTTATTGTTTTTATTTAATGCCAATGTAAAAAGTAAATGAAATATAATCATTAGAGTGAGAAGGGTGCTCTGCAAGGAAAATGTTTTTTAAAAAAGAGGGAGAGGAGGAAAGTGCATCTCGCTCCAGCTGTCTCCTTTATGTATGAGGATCTCTCGAGCAATTGTATATGCTTGCATAAGATCTTTCATGGCATTTTATATAAAAACTATTCATCATCATATATGCAGATCAGTTATTCAGCCTATAAATCAGTATTATGGATAAAATAAAGATGAGTTGCTTCCTGTTCTAAGTAGATGAGTTCTACACAGTCAAGCTTCATAGGTTTGCAGCTGCTTAAGTGATGTGGATTCTGTGTTTGAGAGGGAGTAAGTGTGTGTGTGTGTGTGTGTGCATGCGTGTTTTCCCTTCCTTTCATTAATGAAGAGGTCTCTTACATTTTTTTGATTTGAGTACTTAAATCCTGGAACATTTAAGTGGGTATTCTGTGGATCTCGCACACTAATAAAGCAAGAATTGCTAATAATCAAAATGAACTAAAAAAACCCACTCATGCCATAAAGAATTGGCTCAGAACCTATTCAGAAATGAGAAGTGCTTGGTTTTTGTGTTTGTGTTTTTTTCCCCCTTTGTGAGGACAATAAGAACATGGGGAATAAAAGCAAGGCTTGCCATGAGGTGGCTAACATTGAAAAGCCAATTTGGAGCCAGTGTCACAGCTGGCACTAAGGTTGAGGCCTCAGAAGTCTCTCTTGCAGATAAACAAACTAGAACTAGGCATCTGTTGCATTACAGCTGCCAAGGTCATACCAGCAGGAACAGACAGAGAGGGAGGGGAAAGCGGCAGTAAGTTCTGTATTACCAGCAACAGTAACATGATGCCAAATGTCTGTGGTATTGCTCTGCTGGTGTCTCTTCGAAACTATAGTAATGCCTTGAAATACAGTCACTGATTCAAAAAAGAATAATCCCAGTAATGACCCATGAGTAACTTTTTATAAGATGTCCTTTTTGATGGTGAATCCTTAATATTAGCATAACAGATTTATCTTTAGCCAAGCCAGTCGACCAGGTGGATGCAAGCGTGCTGTCCAAAGCGGGTGGAGAAGCGTTTTTTGTCATGACGTGTGGAATCACAGTCCATCATAATTGGGAGACACGGCTTTCAACCAAGAAGGCTTCTTCCACAGCTTGAGGCTCACCATGGCTACCCAGGACTACATTCAACTAGAGATCTATACAGCTCTCAGACATTTAGAGCTGCCTAATATATACTAGGATCACTCTTACAACCCCCCACCTAGTAGAGGCCTGGGGGCAGTTCTATCAGTATCTACTTTTATACATGTTGGAAAGCTTTCTCAAAATAGTAGTGAAAATTTCAGATGAGTAGGGGCAATTTCAAGGGTACTTGCTGTAGCAATATATACTCATCTCAATACTAGTTTCTTGACATCCACAAAATACAGGAGCTTAAGGTATTAAACTGAAACTAGTGCACAAAGTAGGTTTCTTCATCAGGGAGAGAACTTAATAATGGAAGCATTTTCTATTTTGCTCTTTAACATCATCCTCCCCATGCCAATGTTTTATATGCTGGATCACCTTTTAGGCTCCAAATAGCCCCTGTGCCTCCCAAGGGAATCGGCAGGAATGCACCCGCGTGTGGAGACTTCCCCAGGAATATCACTTTGCAGGACCAAGCCCATACAAAGACAACAGGAGATGGATGGCAAGGGCAAGCTAGCGAAAGAGAAAGTTAATTAATGTATACTGTTAAACAACGCTGCCTTTTCCCCTTTACCATAAAATATCTTAGTGAAATTACAGGTCCTTCTCTAAACCAACAATTCTTTTTAAGAGATGAGGGCTAGTTTGTGAGCATGGTTATATGTATGTTAGGTGTTCTACTATGAATGAGATTTATAGGCTGGAAGGTAGCATCAGAGACTATAGGTAGGTGCTGACTATAAATATTTCCTTTGCAGGGCTAGAAATGTGTATCTGCTGAGCTTATTGTTAAAGTGTTTCAGGTTCTCAGTTGAGAACTGGGCCATTACTATTTGATAATACAATATTCCTCTTCAGTAAGGTCAACATATTTCTGGACAGGGGCAGGGAAAAGATTGCCCTTTAAGAGCAAAACAGGAATTCTCTTCAGAAGCAAATCCAAATGACTGTGAAACGCATAACAAGCCAAAGAATGAACAGCCCAATTATTCTGCTGTTTGGCCTCTATAAGCAAAAATCCCTGTGCAGGGTTTTTACCAGAACAAATGCACACTCTTAAATTTATACTACACATCACCTGGGCTGGTGGGAGCTGCATCATGGTATTCTGCTAGGAGAGCAGTCCCCTCTTTTAAAGGTAAAGACCACTCCTTCATATAACTGAGGCTAGGGACAGACGGTCAAAAAGCCTGAGCCTGAATTGATTCAATATTGGCAAGTTAGGCTAACCTGGCTAGGCTGAACTGGTTCAAAACTGGACAGTCATTCTCTCTGGACTGTGGAAATCCAGGCACATGCCTGCAGTGGCTCAGGCTAGAAGCCAGCGTGTGCTAGAGCAGCCCTCCCTTCCCCTCTGCATGGAGCTGAGCTGAGGGGGGCATGCCCAGGCCCTGGCAGCACTCTCATTAGGGATGTCTGCCTGCCCAATCCCAGGCTTTTCCCCTCTGGCTGCTCAAGGGACAGGAACCTTGCCATCCCCTGGCTAGCACTCTTGAGGCAAGAGAGGGGGGGCAGTGCTTGCATCTGTTGATAATATGCATCTTTTCAATCTCCCTCCCTGCTCCGTCATACTGTCTGCAGCAAACTGACAGGGGAGCAAGCCAGCAAAGGTGGGGGGGGAGGGTGCTTATCACCCAATTAGCAAAACAGTAGCCTCTTTCCACATAACTTCAAACTTCTTAAACAGCTTACCAGCTGACCTGTTGATTAGCTCCAGAAGCCCTAAGCAGCCACTGTTCTGTCTATCCCAGTGAAATGGGAGACAGACACCTCTCGGCATTAGCTAGCATACCACATGCTGGCTACGGTCTGTGCTGCAGCAGAGAGGAGGAAGGGATCTCTGCTTAAGCAGTGAGTAGTGAGAGGGGGGAGAGAAGGGGGCACGGGGAAGCCAGCAGACCCTGCTGTGCCTGCAAGTCTGTGCCAAGCTCCAGGCAGGGAGCAGAGGGGAGGGCACAGCCCTGCTGTGGAGCAGAATGCCCCACCCAGCCCAGAGAGCATGCTGGGGGACTCTGATTTGACTTGAACCAGCAAGGGGCCTGGGACAGACCATGCATAAACTGGTTGGAGACAAATCAGTTAAACCTGATTCATTCAACCAAGTTTCATCTCAAACTGGTTTCAGCTATTTTCAGACTGATTTATGTGCGTTCAACATCTGTTCTGTTACAGGTTTAAACCAGTTTCTGATCACTTAAACGGTTTATGTGTAATGTCTTTCCCTAGCCTGAGTGGCAGAGATGACAGTTAGCACAAGAAAGCAACAGAGTTGGGGCGTCCTGGCAAAATGCATCCTTGTGTTGTTGTTCATGTGCAAACTTCTCCGAACATACCAAGGGAACAAGCGGAGGGACGGCATGTGCTATGTTGCCGTAAGTCAAGATGGTGGACATCTTTTCATGGAGGAGGGCACCTTTTGCCTATCTTTTCATATTGGCCTCATCCAAACTCAGCATCTCTCTTCACCTGCACCTGGTAGAGACAAGGGCAATACGCCAAGGGGCAACTGCCCCTTCAAGTATTAGTGCAAGAGCTGAAATAGGGAAGGAGTTAGGTGGCTGCAGTTGCGTTTTGTCAGGCTGCTTTTCTAGGAGGCTGGTGCTGGTGATCCTAGAAGTACAGAGTATGTTATCAGTTGAACACTACTTTCCAGATAGCTGAGCCACTGAACAGGGGAAGAGCTCACCACTTTTTGCTGTTGCAGCTGCAGGTGCTGCCAGCCTTGTATCCAACATGTCTGTCTCCTCTCTAGAAAGCAGTAGTCAGACATACTGAATGCTTTTCCCCTTTGCCTCCTGTGGGTCTGATTAAATCCAAGTTTAATTTGTCTCCTTCCAAATTAATGAAGTTAATACACACAAGCATGCACACATGCAAAATGATCCCACCTGCGGGTTTTGTATGAGGTTTCTCCCTCCCATTGTGGACTTGAATGCTGTCACGTTCATTCGCAGGCTCTGCTTACCTAGCTCATGGTGCCTTACCTAGCTAGGTGTTGCTTTCATACCACCACAGGTTGCCAGTGGGAGTACTCCCTTCATGCTTCTCCAGAAGAGAGACCAGGCCCAGGAAAACCACAGTGATTGTTGCTCACTAATAGTAAGGAGGGAAAGCAGAGGGGGTTGGTTGCATGGAAGCAGGTTAAAAGGAGGGTGGTCTGCTGCTGATGAAAAATATGGCAATCCAGTACCAAAGCTTGGACTCAGCCGGGGATGCAGGTAGTGAGCTCTGCAGGGCCGGGTTCTTATCTGGATGAGTGGAAAGGGGAGGACAGTGACAGGCTGTGCAAGGGCTCATTAAATCAAGCTGCACTCAGTTCCACCTGTGAAGCCCCACTGACTTCAACTTCCTTGATGCATTAATGATGGGAGAAATAAGTAGCCAGGTTTGCCACAGGCTGGATCCCAGTTGGCAAAAGGTCAGGAAGTCCATACAGCAGCTCCTGCTGCCACACAGCAGAGGACTGGCTAAAAGAAGGGAAAAAAAATGAGTAAACATGCCTGATGCTTCTTCAGGCCCTATTTTCAGGCTCCATCACATACGTACATGTGTGGCTGTCTGGTCCTTGAAAACCCAGGTGTCCTTGGGACTGACTGCCATCACGTGCAAGGGGCATGATGCCCTGCACAGATTCCTGAAATCCCCCTTGAGTAGTGGGTCTGCGCTAGTTGCACTGAGGGCAGTAACTTCTCTAGCCATGGATAGAGGGTGTAGGGAATAGCCTTATATAACAGGTTTCATTAGGAATTCGTGGAGGTAGTTATAAACAGCAGGGTCTTGCTTCCTTCCTGAGCATATGTTGATGTGATCAGTAGTGTTACAGTACAGTACTGGGCCTCTACTTCAACTGTTAAGAGATGTGCAGAGATCCTTGGCAATAAATGTGCTCCTTGACTTAAGTCATCTCCCTCTGACAGTGTCACAGAAATATTTTCTTCCATGTTTACCAGGCATATTTTGTAGCTGACTGTGACCATGTAGGGGCTTCATGTAAGGTGTTAGGATGCACATTAAGGTCACTTGGGAATTTAGTTTGACGGTGTCTTATACCCTCCGGCTGTTGTACTCCTGACTGCCCCTTGGACAGAGCACTTCCACGTCAGCAGTACAGGGTCTACGATGTATTTTTGAGCCAGTCCATAATGATATCATTACAAATCGATTGCCTTGCTTCTGTATGCTGCAACTTTTGTAAAACAAGCAATTTAGGTGAAGGCGAAAGATTATTTTGCCTGCTATTTGCCACCTTTCAACAGAAGAATGATAAACAGATCAGCTGTATTGCAGAGTTGTGGAGGGCAATCCAGAGACATCAGTGAAGGGCCAATAGTGGGCTATTATTAGAGTACCTCGGTACTGAGTAATTTCTTTGGGAAGACGGTGTTCAGCCCACTCAGGTTAAAGAGCAAGGGAGAGCCACCGGGGGCTTCAGTTGCCCTGAACTGTCCAATAAGTTGCGTGGTGTCAAGCACATTGATTAGTTAAAGAAGGCTGGAGTCCAAGAGGGTAGCTGGTGCAGCAAGAAGAGAACAGCACAAAATTAAAAAAGAACAAATGCCTGAGACAGACCTTCAGTGGCTGATAACTGGCCATTTGCAACCAAGAGGCAGAGGAATCTTCCCATCTTAGAAGAAACAGTGCTCATAAGCTATGTCCCTGATCCAGCACCCTAGGGTGTGGAATAGTCATGATGCTGACTGAGGGTTCATCTCCAAAGCATCCTTCCTGCAGGGAAGATGAGCTGCTGCAGAGCCAGGATTTATTATAAAGGGGAAGTGGGCAGAAGGATCAGGGCTGCACTGAGAGGGAGCTGAAGTGCTCATAATTGCTTGGGTCATGGTTTCCTGGAAGTGCTAGGTGTCGGGGAACTGCGGCCCCAAGGTCACAGTGGGCCGAGGGTTTTGGTACGGAACAGGCGGGATTAGCGGCGAGGAGTCTGAGGGGTACGCGGACTCGTGCAGTTTCAAATAAAGTTGATTTATTTACTTAACGCTTTTGGAGCATTGGCAGAGGAACTTGCTTGTTCAGTTACAGTAAAATAATAACGTATGAACAAGGGAGTCTGTTGGTCCACGGGGTTCCTGAGCCGAGCCCTTGCTTTCTACCCCGAAGGATAGGTGCGGCTGCCCGACCCGACAGTCCCAGGACTGGTCAACAGCTTATTGATCGGGATAACAAACAACAGAACTGTAACGCGAAGAACGATGTGATGCCAGTCCAATGTGGACGAACGAGTAGTCGATGGTGATGCAGATGCCGAGGTCGATGCCAAAGGATGTAGTGATGTCGTAGCCGTTGATCGAGCGGGTTAATCAGGAAGCAAGGTCGGTAGCCGGAAGATTAATACACGAAATCAGATCAAAAAATTGGTGAAGAACGAATTGCGGGAACTGCACGATGAGGGGACCGGTGGGCCTAAAGCCCTCCCAAGGAGCAGTCCCTGCAGCCGCAGCCTCTGCTCTCAGGATCGGGTCGATCTCTCCCTGTGAGACAGTCCCTGCCAAGGCAGCCTCTGTTCTCAGGTCCAGTCTCTTCCCTGCCACTCCCGTCTCTCCCCCCGTGGGCGGGGGTCACAAATCTTTTATAGCAACCAGTTAGCCAATCAGGTTGCGTTTTCCATAGAATTTTCTGGTCTAATTACATCATCTGCTGAGCAGAGCTAAGCATGCTCGCAATAGTAAAGTAGGTCAGGTTTGACAGACAAGCCCTGGGGTCGTACAAGGGACACATGCTGGGCATGCTGTGGAATTTTCCACTAGTAGACTTGTCTGCACATGCTCAGAGCTAACTCTCTGTGTTATCAGCATTTATTCAAAATTTGGCTCTGACACTAGGCAGCAGCCATCAGCCATCAGCATGGTCAGGCAGGAGAAAGGAAGAAATGTGCCATTCCCCAGCTGCCAACGTCCCATTCCTTCCGAGCTCTCCCAGCCGACCCAATAGTATCATCAGTGCAGATCCTTCTACATCGACCGCCCCCAGGGCAGGTGAATCCAGGCTCCTATCCCATGACCAGTATGCCTTAATGTTTTGTAACAGGTAGCTTTAGGCAGCAAAATCTATTCTAACCTAGTAAGTAGGGGGCAGCCTTTACACAACTACATAAGGAGACATAAAGGGATTGTTCTGCTTCTGTTGATAGTATTGTTTCTGCACCCCTGGGCCCACTGCCTATTCTGCTAACGCTTCCTGGGCTGGCCTCTTTGGCCACTACCTGAATGTCTCTGTCTGCGGGGAACTTAGCAGAGAACTGAAGGTTGTAGTTGCTTTGCTGCCTCTATTTTCCTGTAAGCAAGAGGTTTGGCATGAAAATCTCAAGTGAAGGATTCTCCATTGCTAAACGTGGTAGGCTCAGAGGCAGAGGAGATCTATGGTACCTTTCAGGAGGGCACCTGGATGTCTCTGCTATGCCAGGACCCATGTAAAAAACATTGTTAGTAAACCCCCCACACCCAAAAAATGGAGCAGGGGGCAGATTAAGCCAATGAAAGGCATGAGCATATAACAGAACCCAGGTATAACAGCTAGGCCATGTAAGCTGGATAGTTAACTCATGTGACTAATTGGAATTATTTTGTTATGTATCTGACATCAAGGTTATTGGAAGAAATGTACACTACCAGGGAGGGCAGAGTTTTACACAGCTAGCCAAACCCACACTTCTTAAATGGAGATGTTAAGAAGGAAGAAACTGGGGAGCATCTAAATTGCAAGGAGACTTACTGCTGCCCATTTCTGGAAAAAAAAAACAGGCAAAGTGTAGTGAAAAGCACAGAACGGCTTCCCCTTATAAATCTAGTTTAGGTGGCCAGCAAAAATACACAAGCAAAAAACCCCCAAGCCCTCATCCCAAAAAACCTTGCTTGTATCCAAATTAGAAAAAAAATAAAAGCAAACCATCAAATCTACTAAAATGAAAGATTCACTTGCTGTCTAGGTTGGGATTGTGGGGGAAGGATGCTGAAACGGTAGTACACAGCAAGAGTTCACAAATGACAAGGATAGCTCAGGATGCACATATGGCTACTGAGAAGTGTGAGAATGGAGATGGAGCTACTGTCTTCTGTCCAGGCGTGAATGTTACTGCTCAAGAGAAATATCTCCATGTGAAATCTGCAATGAATGCGTGAGGCAGAATGCAAAGGAACCACTGAAAATGTACGAGAAGGCCGATCAGCCTTGGTCCAAAGTTGGCATAGGTCTTTTAGATGAAAAGCAAATTATTATCTCATATAAGAAGGCTGCTGAGCTCATGTTGTTTTTAAAGGAGCCACTGCACAGACTAGGGTGACTGGGAATATGCAGCTTTTTTACTGGCATTACTGTGTGTCACACTTTTATGTCTTAGTTACTTTGAACTTTTGCCGGTTGGTGGTATTGCAGAAATGCTTAGGAGGTTGAAACTTTAGAGAGTGGAGAGACTCTTAGGAAAAATCAGCCTGTTGTTGATCCACCATTTAATTCAGAATTATATTTGTTGTGGATGAGAAGTAAACTTTGACTTCACATTAGTTGCACTTGTGGTGAATTTGACCTTTGGTGACTGATTCTTGATGTAATGTTTTGGATCAGATGAGACACAGTCCCTTACCTGCCAGATAAACACTCTGATGTACCTCTTCTTTGGTCCTTATCCGTAGGTTCAGAAGGGACCCCCATACCTACCATGTTTTGGGGAAGTACTTTGCTTTTTTCCAAAATACTGCAATTAGGTGCACTCATGCTCTGATCTACCACCTAGAATCCATTTCAAGACCACGTCTGTTCTGATGAAGGTCTGTGCATGAAGCCAAAATTAGCTTTATGGCACCTTCCTACTTTCTGATGTTTGAGCTGGTTGGAGGTTGGCTCCATCCACAGCATCATTTAGCATAAATTAGAGCTGCTTTAAATTATGTCCAGATGCTTGCAGGAGGCTATTTGAGAACTGAGGATTCCTAGCACCAAGTCAGTCCCTCCTCCTTCCTGTAGAGATGCTCACTGAAGCTCCATAGGGATCACCAAGGGAATCCTCAAGCAGCCACGTAAGATGGAATAGAAGAAAGCAGCCGGCGTGGACCAGAGAACCCAGACGTGCCCTGTGTGTGTATTTGTACAGTATGACCAGCACTGCCAGATGCAAGTTAGCACAAGAAGTAGGAAGAAATAGTGAGCATCCCCTTCTTGCTCAGGGACATAGGCAGGGGCTTGTGCAGGGTAGAAGCTGTGAAAGGGTATGTTCTACCCGTGTGAAAACTCCCCTTGCTGGCCCGTAAGGCAGACATCTAACTGGGCATCCGTATCCAGAGATTGTGTTATCCCCTGGAACTTCCCTCCTGCATTGTATGTTATAGCCTCCATGATCTGTTCTGTCTGCTCTGAGAATTGTGTGCACATTAAACCTTGGGAAATGTTTCCCTTATTATGCAAAGGATACAAACAGAGGTGGGGTGGGGGTGCCTTTTCCTGTAAGCGAGGGTAGCTGTTTCTGGGGGGGTGTACCATGTTCACTGGACTGTGCCTGCAGTGGACAGAAGAAAAGGCTGGGGTAGGGGTTGAGAGGCAGTGTATGTGAAGCACCCTGTAATGCTTCAGCATCTGTATCCAGATATTCCTTATCCCAGGGGCTGTGCGCGAACCTGACAGCTAAGCTACATGCTACACGTTCGGAGAGGGAGGCACATTCTGCTACAACGCCGGCTGGTGCATGCGCAGCTCTGGTGCTGACTGTGGAGGTGGGGGAGTGGGGACCACATCACTGTCTTCCAGCTCTGAGCTGCCAGTTGCTGGTTGCCAAGCAGTTATCATTGTTTCTGTGACGATTGCAGAGGCTGTTGCTAATTGAAGAAGCCCCCACAGCATCCTTCTCTCTCCTCCTGATCCTGATTTCATTTTAGAGGCAAAAGGGGAGGGGGGGGGGAGAGAGAGAGAGAGGCTTAAGATTTTTTGCATTAATTTTTTTTTTTTTTTTTGTGGGGGTGGGAAATTTCTCTCTCAGCTGGTGATTAAGTGATGGACTAGTTACTCATCCTTATCCCTCTAGCCTTTTGTGTGTGACTGAACACACACACATACACACACTCTGTAAAAATCCTGTTTGTCACTGCAGTGGGCACAAATAGGTGAGCATGACTACAGCCAAGGAGCAAAATGCATCAGGGAAACAAGCCCAACAACAAGAACAGGTAATGCTGTTTATTTTCCTCAATTGAAAACAGATATGGATTTGAATTCTATACTTGTAATTGTCTTATTTGATGATGATGCTAATGATGATGATTTTTGTTCGTCTTGGTGTACATGCCTAAAATTGTCACCTGAGTCACCTGTCAGTGGAGAGAGGGAGAAAAGTACTGTGTAGCTGGGTTGATGGTCTGTTGCTGCTTTCTTTCTCCCTCCCTCCCCCAGCTATTTTTAACGGATTGCACCTTGTAATCAATAATATATAGGTGAGGAGTGCTTCTTTTTCTTATTCTGTGACTTGCTCAGTGTGCGTGCGTGGGGGTGTTTGGTACAGTATACTGGGACAGAGGCCCCGGCTCCCTGGATTATTCACAGGTTTGCATTTGGAACTTGCAAGGCTTTTTAACAAGAACTTTGCAGTTGGACATAAAAATTGCAAAAGTAGATTTCAGCTCCTGACTTCAGCTCTTAGTGTGAAATTACTGCCTGAGGTTTCCTCAATGTGACACTTTGCAATACACAGTTTATGCCCAGAATGTGTGTTTTCTGTCCACATAATCCATATTTATGGGTGAAATTCAGCCATGTCTCACTGTACCTCTGTTTCCCCTTTATAGCTTTACATATGCTTATATAAAGGGAACAGATAAAGACTTAAGTTTTCTTCTTTTTCGTAGTCTCAGATCATTGTTTGTACGCTTGCTTCTGCTCATCTTCGTTCTGTGCTGATGGACAAAGTGGAAACTTTCCCTAACAGAATAGGAAGAGCCATATCATTAGCTTGAAGCGATTGGCATGGTGACATTAGGGCTGAGATACCTGAGACTCAGCTAAAGACTGCAAAGATTTCAGAGATTCTTCTATGGTACCAAAGCAGAAATTCCATCATCCTCGCAAACCTGCTTCCTCTCCCTGCACACACGTTGTCAGAGTCTACAGGGAAATAAAGATGACTCTATCTGCTTCGGTTCTTGCATTCTGATATTTTCATTGTCTCCTTAAGAGATTGGAAGTTCACCTCTTTAATCATTAGTTGGGAGAGCATGGGAGGATAATTTAAATAGATCTATTGGGGGACACATTAATTCTTAAAATAATTCCCTCCCAGCTTGATGCATTGAAAGTCTCAGGCATTTTTTCTTGGTGTTATATTTTAGGGAAACCGAATGCCCTGACACCAAAAGTAACGTAATATGATATGCATTTACAGGGTGACATTTTACTAACGGCCAACTGTTCTGTCCGAATGTAAAGAAAGCAACTTTGATACTGAGAGTGAAGGGACTGTGCCTTTAATCAAAGCTTTCATCTACACAGTGCTCTTTCTCTCTCTCTCTTCACTGTTTGTTTTTTGGGATGTGTATTTTTGTCATTGTTTGCTGCAGATAAAAATGAACAAAGCTGTGTGTCCAGGAGAACGGAACATAAAAACTGCTTTTTATGAGCAATAAGGATCTTTGGGGGTTTTGTCCATCACAGCCCGGTGAAAGTGCTGATTATTTTCCCCAAGGCTCTGTGGGCTCAAAAAGTGTAAATCAGTTGCCTTTTGTATCAGAGTTTTGCTTCTGTTCTAAGCAGTGTTACCTTCCTAATGCCATTTTGTTAATGACTTGCTGTCCTTTTGCTACTTCTCCCTCCTCGTGTTTAGTGCAAAAGGCACAGAACGTCTGCCAACCTTTTAGCATGATGCAGAGGTTCGTGATTGAACGCAGTTCATAACTGATTAAGTAGCAATTATATACATAGGGCACGCTTAATAATTCTAAAAGCACACACGGCCTAAGCATGGCTTGCTCTGAATATGCAAAAGAAATTTCAGGCATATATAAATAGCAATGTTGCTGATGAGTAACACTCTCTGAGTCTGTTAGAAAGTTTCCCAGCTCCTGCAACATTTCCTGTAATTTTCCTTATGCATTTGGCTTTACAATAACTTGATGCTAAGGGTCAGATTCTCAGCTGATGTAGATAGGCACTGCTTTCTGGACCCCATCATACTTGCACCTACATATATAAGAGGATGATCCAAACCCTTGTTTTATTAAAGTAAATAATTCATAATTGTAAAAAAAAAAAAATGTGGAGTCCTTAGGCATTTCCAGCTAGAGGGTGGTTTGGGTATATGGGGAACCATTGTTCTCGTCTTGTTAAAAACTGATCAGGGAGCTGAAGATTGTACCTGGGATAAAATAGAAGCAAAAGTGCTGCTCTGCCGGTGTAGAGGATTGAGTCGTCTTCAGAAGCAGCTGCTACTGTCATATAAGATTGTGACTGTTCCATTTCTGCCTTCCTCATTGTGACGTCTTCTTGGTCCAGAGGCATTCAAGTTTCACACTTGGCTGAAGTGCATTCTGCTTGCTATAAAATTAAGCTAAACAGAAAACGGTCAGTAAATGACAGTATAAAAGTAAGGAAGTACAAAAAATTAAAAATGCAAAATTTTTTTTCACATTACAAGTCAAAGCTGTATGCTTATCCGTGTACCTGGAAGAAAAATCAGGCTGTGCCAAATAAAAGTCTAATTGCTCTTAAAATGGGGAGAAGCGGGGGTTCTGGGCAGGTGGGAGATATGCCCATGTTTTGGAGATGTGGTCTGTACAGATATGCCTGCTTGAGGTCAGTGAAGGAACACCCTCCCCCCATTAATTGATTAAATTCTTGTTTTAAATGGATATATGATCAACAACATATCCATCTTTAATCTGTACACATAGCCCCCCTCTTTCCATGCTTGCTGTATGTTCCCCCCCCTTTCCATGCTTGCTGTATGTTTCACTCATGTACAATATTAGAGGCAGACAAGGGTCTTTGGGTGAATCTGGTATGTTTTATTACACCAACTGAAATAGTTGGAAAACATTTTCTTAGCACGCTTTTGGGTTCAAAAACCCTTTGTCTTTTAAACCCAAAAGCATGCTAAGAAATTTTTTTCCAGCTATTTCATTTGGTCTAATAAAAGATATCAGATTCGCCCAAAGAACCTTGTCTATCAATGTCCTTAGCCAACACGGCTACACCCAGGTAAAATATTAAGCCTTCCAAGTACAGCATACAACACAGACGATATCAAGTGAACTGGGAGAGTTGGATGTAGTTGTCTGTTTATCCATCATTGCTTCTGCCGTAATAATGACTTTTTCCCTCATACATTTGGAGACACGGACAGAGCACTGCTCGCTGGCAGTATACTGTATACGTTGGCGTGCAGTCTGACCTCACAGCCCACTGAAGTTAGTAGAGATCCCTGTTGACTCCAACTGGCTTTGGATAAGGCTTAGAGAGAATATCGAGCCTTTATCTCTGCCTTTGGGGATTGTTAGCTTGTCATGGGAACGAGCTTGAAATTTAAGACTTCAGCAAATGAATAGAGAAAAAATAGCAAATCCGTAGGACAGGTCCTCAGATAGCATAAGTCAGTGCAATTTTGCTTAGCTCCACGGAAGTACAGTGTCATATGTGAGGATCAGGCCTAGCGTGGTAAGTAGGGTGACCCTACGGCTCAGTGTGGCTGGGGCACACCTGGATCCCATACATCAGTCCCAGCCGGTTGGTCAAAAGTCCTGGGCTAGAGTCCAGGGGACAGGCAGCCTGGCATGGTGCACCAGGCAGGTATCCAGGCAGGCAGGCACTGGTGCTCCTGTGTGGGAAGAAGGTGGGCAGACTGGGGCAGGTGCCACTCTGCCCGCATGTGACATGTTTAATTGAAACATTGTAATTGGCAAGTTGCTAAAATGAGAATTTTTTTTTTAAGTATTTTAAAAAAACAAAGTAGATTTGTCAAGCAGTACCAGAGTAAATAGAGACAGTTGGGGAGCAGGCCTTTTAAAATAAAACTCTTTAAAAGGTGATGGATTAACTTGATGCTTGAACATTAAAATTTAAGTAACTCATTCTGCTTCCATTGAAATTAATGGAAGTTTTCCCATTGATATGAATGGCAGCAGGATTACACTGTCAAACATGCACATTTCCTAGACAGGTTGAGTTAATGATAACCATTTACACTCAGTCTGTTGTCACATGCGCCAACTAAAATTAGGTAAAAAGGTGACAAGTTGGAGGATGATTTTGGACTGAAATGTCCTCTCAAGGAAATGAGATCAGATCAATAGTATAGTGTGCTCTAGTAATTAATAATAAATTTTCTTTATTTTCAAAACCTACCAAATCTCCCATGATACGTGACCAGAAACTGGGAGAAGACAGTTAACTCAAGAAACCTGATCTAGGTTCAGCAAAGAGAAGAGGGATGGAAAGATTAATATTTCATGGACCATGGCACGTTGTACAGAAATAACCTGTAGTATGTTGCTGAAAAAGTACTACCATACTGCGCATCCAGAAAAGTGGGAACATACACTTTTCAGCACCTCACTGGCTTTTGAGGCACTGCAAAATGCATGTGAAAAGGTTCCAGAAAATCCTAGTACCTAAACAAAACAAAAAAAATGTTTTAAAAAAAGTGGGAGGGTGCACATGCAGTAGCCTCAAACCAGTGCCTGGCAAGCCAGAGCCATACTCTGGCTGCTGCCCGGGCTCCACACACCCAGATTGCTGCTGCTGCCACCATAGAAGGCCTCTATCTAGTTAAGGCTGCTGGGGCCAGTCCCAGCACCTGGGCCAATTTTGCTGCACGCCAAGAGTATGCATGCAGAAGCGTTCCATGGGGACAAGTAGCAGCGGCACAGCTATGTGCCACTGCTGTTTCTCCCCAGGGAAATACACATGTACGCTCAAGGGGATGCACGCATAGTGTCTTGTACAGCGTACTAGAATTTGCCCCAGTTTCCACAAGTTGATGAAAAGAGCAACAGGAGTCACCAAGCATAATGCAGGGATGCTCCTATCCCCTGCATCAGCCTGGTTGTCTTGGAGGGGATTCTGGGCATGTACCTACTGTACAGCTGCGTCAAAGGATATCCTTCCTTATGCTCCCCTTAAGAGCTTGCTAGGGTCTGTATTGCCACCTTGCTGGTAGCTTAGGCCCAGGAAGAGCCATGACAGAGCTTTGTATGCCTCTTTAGCAGGAAGGAGAGATTGTGTTTCAGCAAATTCAAACCGATGTAGCTACCTGTGGTGGAATTGATAGACTCCTGAAGCAGAGGATTTTTTTTAAAGTTCACTTCATTGTGAAATGAACTCTTCTAGGCCTGCTCTGCAAACCAGATTACAGCTGTAAGCTGAATACACTAGGCTATAGTGAAGGAGATATCATGAGCATGATTTTCCACATAAAGAAGCCTTAGCATAACCACCCTGATGATATAAAATGCCTAAAATGAATGCCAGATTACATTGCCAGGATAGTGTAAAGAAGCTATTGTGGGGCTGAGAGTCCCATACACTACTGTGTATTGTGGGGATGTATTCTTCTGCCTGTCGACAATATCACTGTATTGAAAGCTTAGGGAGCCTTGCTGTTATGTGGAAACTGAGTTAGGCTAGGAACAGACATTACACCTAAACTGGTTTAAGTGATCAGAAACTGGTTTAAACCTGTAACAGAACAGAAGTTGAATGCACACAAATCAGTTTGAAAATGGCTGAAACCAGTCTGAGATAAACCTGGTTGAATGTGGTATCAGACTTAATTGATTTTGGGTCAAACCAGTTTATGCAATGTCTGTTCCAGACCCCTTGCTGGTTTAAGTTTAAACCAGACTCCCCCAGCATCCCAGCATGCTCTCTGGGATGGGCAGGGCTCTCTGGTTCACAGCAGGGCTGGCTCCTTCCCTCTGCTGCCTGGCTGGAGCTCCAGCAGAGACTGCAGGCATCTGCCTGGCTTCCCCCCTTTTCACCACTCCCTGCTAAGCAGGGATTCCCCTGTTCCCTCTGCCTTACACAGACACCTCTCAGCTTTAGCTAGGAGACCACATGCTGGCTACAGTCTGTGCTGTGTCAGAAGGGACAAAGGCAGAATCAACAGGTAGCTGGTAATATCTCTCTGTTGTTTTCTTAATGGGGTGATAAACACTGAGTTAAGGGTGATAAAACACTGTTATCAATTCCCTGCTGGGCTGCTCAGGAAGGGGGCTGTGAGCCCTCAGGTCAGCACTGTAGAAAGGAAGGGAGGGCTGCTCTAGCACCCCAAGCTTCTAGCCTGAGCCAGTGCAGGCATGTGCCTGCCTTTTTTTTCAGTCCAGAGGGGATGTCTGTATGGTTACAAACCAGTTTAGCTGTGCCAGATTAGACTAACCTGCAAAGATTGAATCAATTCAGGCCCAGGCTTTTTGAACATCTGTCCCTAGCTGTGAAGTCTGGAAGTTTCTTGTGACTCACTCCCTAGGTTCCACCAACTTGTGCTTCAGAATCCCTCTCCTGGTTCCCCCGTGGCTGAAACTTCAACTGAACAGAAATTTAGGATCCTGCTTTACATATTGTCTGCTTCCCTGATTCCAGTGGGGTGGGGGGCGGGGGCGGAGAGTAACCTTGAGGTGGGCCAGCTGAGATGAAGAGCAGGTGGGGCTAGGCTACCCAGGAGATGAACTAAATCAGCGTCTCATCTCAGCAGCCTGTAATAGCAATGCTGCTACAGAGCCCTGGCTTGAATTTAAAGCTGTCCTCTCCTAAAGGTGAATTCACTGCTTGTGAGGCTCATTCTAGCCACCTCTAGGTAAGGCGTTGGTGCTGTCTACTATAGTTATGCAAAAGACAGAGAGGAGTGTCATTTTGTGAATGCTGACATTCAGGAATAGGAAAAGAACAAAAATGAACCTGCCCTGACTTACACAGGAAACAAAGCCAGGTTTATTTTTCTGTTCAGGCTAAAGTAGATGTTAAATGCACTTGGGGGGTTTTTTTGTTCCAAAGAAAATTGTTGGTGTGTGACAATAATATTCTTATTTGATAACTGCTTTATAAGTTACATATCATGTTGTAGATCCAAAACAGACATTCTCCAGGAAGTCACAGTGAATATTTGTGTTTCATTCCCTTAATGGTATCTGATCTGTTTCTCTAGAGATTAAATTTCTGTAATAGGCCTCCCGAGAACACTGCTTTCAAGAACATGAAATTGCATCACACTGGTAACATTTTCAAGGTGTCAATTTGCTATATAGAGTACAAGCCACACAAATGTGGGGGGAAAGAGAACTGTGGGTGCAAGAAGGAGCATCTCAAGTGACTCCCATTCAAAGCATTTAAAATTATTCCTATTTACCATTTTAGATTGAATTAGCATCTGTAGACTCCCATCAGCTCAGGACCACACTGCACCTGGCACTTTACACAGTACATGACAATCCACGTCCCTCAATTTTCTCAAAACAAATTGGGTTTGGTTGGCCCCTGCTTCACTTTGCACACACCTCCCTATCTCCCCTGGGAGAGAAACACGCTCGGAAGATCGGCACCCTGCTCAGGAATTGCAGTAGTGGGGGTGGGAATGAGAATTTGATATTGTGGTCCTGGTTCATAGGAGGACTAAAGGCAGCAGTTATTCATGGGGCAGACTAACCACCTGCTCTTCGGACTGCACCAGAGGCTACTTCTTGGGCTCTACATGACTGGTGATGACATCTGTTTGTGGACACTTTTATGTTTCAGCCTCCTGGCCTTTTTTGTTGAGGATGAACAAAGTTATGCAGCTAGAAGCCACAGTGCCTAACTTCCAATGCTCCCCAGTTAGAGTGCAAGGCATTGGCCCAAAACTTCAAAAGAAAAATGAATTAGAAAGATAGTGGGTACCAGCTCCTTTCTGGTTCTCTAGAGCATCCAGTGGCTTGGATCTAGTTATGAATGATGCAGTCAAGAAGGTTCTGCACTGTTGTAGTCATATAGGGAAATAAGATTTGTCTGTTTTGTATTCTTACTGTGAATGCTGATTCTCCATGATCCTCAGAAAATGTTAAGGTGCCATGAATCATGGTCACTGATGCTGTGAATTCAAAACAAGGCAGCAATACTAACATTATTTAAAGTACAGCAGTACCCCATACCATGGAACATACACTTGATCTATTTTCCTCCCTTCCTTATGTGATAATGTCTTTGCTTTGTGGAAAAAAAGATGGTTCTGAAGGGGGCTTTGAATAAGAGGAAAGGGTACAGAGAGAACTAAGGTGATCTTCCGCTCCGACCTAGGAGGGCAAATGCCTTCTGGGATCAGAAGCCAGAAAGGGCTAGACTGGAAGAGTGAAATGATCTGGCAGAACAAGTCCCACAGCTTGTTTTGTAAAGTTGAAGGGAGGATTGGCAGGGGAATAACTTGACTGTCCAGAATGATTCAAAATAAAAAGTGGCGGTGGCGTTGTGGGAACAAGGGTGATCAGTGGAGGCTTGGGGCACCGGTGTTCTCTTCCCTGCTCCGCCGCAAGCAGCAGTGTAGGGACACAGCCCGGCACGTGGGGCAAAGTGGAAGTGGCAACTTCCTGTTGCCGCTGTGATTGTGAGTGCCAAAGTGCCAGAAGCAGTCACTCCCACCCCACCCTCCCACCCCCACGCTGGTGCTTGGGGAACATGGCCCTATTGGCCCCCTCCTCCCATCTGCACCTCTCCCCTCCGGTTTACACCACTGGCCACAGATTTCCTATGAGACCACAAACAAGTCCCTTAGGCCCAGATCCTCAAAGGTATTTACCAGTAAGCACCTAACTACACTCTGCATTTCCCAGCCGTTCTGTCCCCAGTTTAATACAAGGATGATAGCATTCCTCTATCTCACAAGGGCATTGGGAGGATGAACAGATTAAAGCTATGAAGTGCACTCAGATACTACATTGACTGGAGACACAGAAGTACCTTAGATATCTAGATAGATAGACTCCTTGACATTTGGAAAATAGGACTGTAGGAGGGCCATAAAAGAGGGCCTTGAAATAGCTCATCTGAAAAGTTAAGGCACAAGTAAGGATTTCAACAGAAGTGGGTCCAGGTGAAGGCAAATCCTGGCAGGGGTCCAGGTGAAGGCAAATCCAGGCATGGTGGGAAGTAAACTTGCAATACAAGAGGCAAATGAACTTTGGATTTATATATGGCTCTAAGCTTTTTGGAATTGGAAGCAAACATAAAGCCTGTTTCAATGCTGGAGAGCAGAAGCAAGTATCATTTCACATGGGGCAAGAGGATTGTTTATTTTGGAAGATCGCTTTGGTCTCGGCAGTGGGCTTGCCAAGTGAAGACATGAAGGCAGATGGGAGGGAGTCAGGGGTGATGTAGAGTTGGACATCATGCTCAGCTGACAGTGTCTAACGCTTAAGATAAAATAAGACCTTTCAGGAGGATGGGGAAGAGAAGGCGGCTGGAGATGGAGGGGTCATGCCCCTGCTGTGAGGCTTGAGGCATTGGACATAGCTTTGTGAAAGTCAGACAGGGAGTATAGATTTATATGGGCTGAAGTTCAACTACAGAACTTAGGGGCACTGTATAGTAAAGGGTAAAGGCTCTGCTAGAAGCACTGGGTGTGGAGAGAGCTGAGCTGGAAACTGAGGAGCAGTATGGAGGCGCAACTCCTTGAAGCGGAGGTATCAGTGAAAGTCTTTTACAGATCCAGGAAAATAAGGGAGGGCAGGAGGATCAGCAGTCTGAAGAGAAATGCATTGTCTGTCTGGGGAAGGACAGTCTTGCTGCTGTGAAGGGGCCACAGAAGGAGGCAAATTCAGGTTGCTGAGGTTCTGCAAGAAAATTGGTGGGATGAAGGCTGGAGATGAGTTGACAGCTCCTCAAAGTGCATGAAACACCCTTCCTCACTACATGATTGGGATTGATAACAATTGCTGAGAGGCAGGGAATGGTCCATCTCAGCTGAAGCAAATGGGTGTGCTGTGCATGGCAGTAATCCCAGGGGTCCCCTGCCTGCCATCATTCAATCCATGAGTACATCATGCTTTGAAAATGTTTAAGCTTCACAGCATCCATGCCAGGTGGTTGGGGCCAAGAGGCAGCTATGTAGCAGATTATGCCAGATTATGAAGACAGCATGAAGTCCAGGCCTGTATTTTTGCAGGGTCTCTGCTACGGGTTTATGCTGTGGCACAAATTTGCCACCGGTGGAATGAGGATGCCCATATTTGTTTACCCACCTTCCTCGCAAGGAAGTTTGTCAGGATTATTTAGTTAAACTGTGTGGATCACTGCTGTGACTGTGCAGGATGCTGCTTTCCATTGACCCAGCACCTGCTCACAGTCGACACTGGAGTCCCTACACAGGGTCCTCTCCTACCAGGTACACATGCAAGATTGCCATCAGACCAAAGTCTGTGGGATCTGTGGCAGGGCCCTGATGCCTCGGGGAACTCAGATGAGTTCCCATAAATGAGGTGTCCTGCACAGGAGTTTTATTCTCCCAAAAGATTCAGTGAAATATAGGATTCTGTCAAAACATGGATGCATGGATGGTTGTGTTTGGAGGATGGACCAGGGCTGCCAGTATTTGCATGCAGCAGGATGGAGAGAATTAGCCAAGTGTGAGGACTGGGATAGTTCATGGAGAAGGGAGTAGATCTCTGCATCTCCATTACCTTGTATCAGTCAGATACAGGAGTGCAACAGATGTGTAATGCACCACCATCATATCATTGGGAAACTTTCTGCACATGCTTAGGAAGCATCCACACAAGGTTCAGAGAATCAGGGGCTAAATATTTCATGTAACAATAGGAAAATGAGACAGATTGAGGTACTTATTTAGGGAGAGTTAAGATGAGTTTGCAAGGGAAATGATCATCGAAAGCACATTACACAGGAGAAGGAGGAAGAGTTTATGATGATTGCAATAGTAATAAAAGCAACCTAAGGCCTAAGTGTTTTTTTCTTAATATACTCTTAAAGCCTATTTTCTCAAATCGGCCACTCTGACAGCAAACAATTGTGGATTTTACTCTTTATAAATAAAGTCGACATGAAAATAAAGGTAAATTTTATACACAGATTCACAGTGCATTGATGAAAGTAGTTCTTAACTGCTGCTGTGCTTGAAATTGGAGAGATAATAAGCCTTCAGCTGAAGCAATTAGTCTGCAGTTTTTGACTCCATTACCTTCACTTATGTCTGTAGCTGAATAGTTACACTAAGATATTTAAAGCTTAGTTGCGGTATATTATTGTCAAAAGTGAATTTGCAACTTAAAAGTTGATTTAGTGTTAATTTAGTTCAGCAGAGATACAGTTTTAAATATGGAGCTGCCTGGTGGTGAATGTATATAGTTTAATATTATGCAGAATGCATTTTGGATCTTTAATTTAGCATAATCATACACTGTGACCAGCCTCTCAACTCTTCCTGTGTAGAGTCTAAAGGGGTCTGATACTTGATCTCCATAGGGTTGTAAGATTTAATTAGCATACATTAAGTGACATAATGAGGCCTCAGTATGTCGACAACCTTACACTTTTACCTTCCCATTTTTGTGGTCAAAAGCAACTAGATTATCCTCAAATGCATACGCAGCATTTTGTAGCTACTGGTGGAGAGAAGCTGAAGGATACAAAGGGGAAAACAACTCATTGGAATTTAGCCCTTATTAAATGAGAGAAGACTAAAGCCATTTTTACTAACTCTGCAAAACAAACCTAGTGCTTGAGTGATGTAGTAAGAGGCAAGAACTTCAGAATTGTTTTATTGTTCTTGCAGACTTTGGTAATAAGTATCAGAGAAGCGCTTAAAATTCAGAAATGTAATGAAACTTTTGATCTCTGCTTAAACTTCAGTGTCTATAGATGTCATGGCACTGAGTGTAATGGGAACTGATTGCTCATCATCATATTGGAAATATGTGCCTGGCTCATGTTACTTTCTTTTTTTCACTCGAATTCTGGTATTCACCATTTATGATGGTTCCAGTGGAACCTACCAGTATACAACATCCTCTTCTTTTCTTTAATATGTATTTTTAATATTACAGTAGGTGTGAAACAAAACTTCAGCATATTGGCATTTTGTAGAATGTTGATTCACTGAATGTAACAACTCCCTGAGATTACTCTTGGGGAATTTAATCTGCACAGGATTCAGCTGCATTAAATCAGATTCCTTTTCCTCGTAAGGTGTAATACACAGTTTTACATGGATTGTATTGATGCTTGGCTTTGCTGTTGCAGTTTCACTATAATTAGAAGTTTTATTACCCCGCACTCAGAGTTAAAACAGCCAGATAAAACAAAGAAGAGTTGTGAATACACAGGGCAGCAAAATCCGAGGAGAAATTGATTGAAATAGCCCTGTAAAGTACTTAGCACATAAGGCTTGTCCATTAGTAAAATGTGTATTGATTAGTGAACCTTTTGACTTTCCTTGTTGGGAAAGATGAAGATTTTCTTTTCAGTTCTTTAGTGTTTAAATTCTCAGCCATCATCCATATAGTCTGGCCTCCAGTACTGTTTATCCATCAGTTTTGTAAAAGTCATACTTTTAACTCTAGCATCGTTATGTGCCTATATATGTGCTCTGACAAAGGATGCATTGGAGCAGACTCAATCAATTCGCTGAGTCTGCTGGAGCATTCGAATTAAAAACGCTCCAGCGTGCTGCAGCGTCACGTGTATTCAGTGCCCCGCATTTCAGAATGACAGCAGGGCTGCTTTAACTAAAACTTGTTGAACAAGCTTTAGTTAAAGTGCCCCAGGCAGCCATTCTGAAGTACAGGGCACTGAATACACATGACACTGGGGCATTTTAATTAGAGTGGTTGCCCAGGAGCAGAAAGGCTTTTTTAGCGCACATTGAAGTTTGTATCCCTGTACTACAAAGAAGCCTCACATGTTTTTGTGCTGAACTGGCCTCCCCATCACATCCCCCCCATCCTCCAACAGACCACTCTTCTTTCAGTTGCATTCACCCGCTAACTCCATGCACCAGATTCCAGTGAGAGGCTCTGCCCTGCACTGAATGAAGTTTGTTCCCAGTACCTTATTGTGGCCTTGCTAGTATCCCAAAGTCCCTTACCTCAGTTGATAAAGGGGAGATCTGTTTTCCACAGATGTGCTATTCTCCCAAATCACTGCACATGTCAGCGCTTCTTGATCAAAGAGGGGACTTGACTGGAAGAGGAGCAGTCTGGGTTGGGTACATTGTTTTCCCATGCAAAATGTGGATCCACACACCTGCCAGATGTTCTAGACAGAAGTGATAACTAAAGAGCAAAAAGGTGTCAGAATAGCTTAACAGTCCCCAGATAGTCCACTTCATTGTGAGGAATGTCCTTGTAGATGTATATTAGACCTCCTCCAGATTTCAGCCCCATGTCTTCACTGCAGAGTTAAAGAGGCAGTAGATTATAATGCATACCACCTATGCTTGTTGAAAACACAGAGAGCTTTGGGAAAGCTCATGAACTTTGACAATGTCTAGAAAAGAAATTAATCTCACGAAAGATGCAAAGCCTTTTGAAGTCAATGGTCAAATTTCATGGAGGTTTGGACCAGGGCCCTAAGTAAGCTTTCACTTATACAAATAAGTGCTTTTGAAGCAAAATTGTCACCATAAATCTCTGGGAACAAGGGAGCTTATTATCAGCACTCTTCCTCAGCCTTGTTTCATTTCAGTTTGGGACTTAAGTGCCATGTTCTGGATATTGAACGTTGTTTTTTTTCCCCCCTCTATATGGCATTTTCTCTCCTTGGAATTAAAATGTTTCCTATCCAAGTGATGAAACAATTTCTCTTTCCTCTTCCCTCAGTTTCCCATCCAAAGAATGTGCCCTACTATTATCAGAGAGCCCTTTTTGCTTGACCAAGGACAGTGTCAACCTTCATTCATCCTATTGTGTAGGTTGTCTTCTTTGTTTTACTGAAAAAGTTAAATAAGATGTATTTCATCCGCAGATTGAAACCGAAAAAGTGAACTGCGGAAGGGTAAGGAATGGGTTTCTCCCTCCTTGTCAGCCATCTGTCATATCATTAACCTGCTAGGAGTACTGCCGTCAACAGAAATAAATGCCATATCTATCATCTGGCAGATTCTTCTTTGCTTCTCCACTAGGTGAACTCTGTTGGAAACTGGGCTGAATAAAGAGTGCAGGATCAGGACTGTGAAGTAAATTAGTTTCCTATACAACTAAGCATCTTTCCAGTTACTTGTAATGTCCTAGTCATGTACTTTTCTGATCTCCTATGCAAAGAAGTTAACATTAAAGTGTTTCCTCCCAGGAAGGCAAAAACCTTCTATGCCTTCCAGGAGCTCCAGAACGATTGATCCTGCCACTGGCTGTGCACATGTACCCACATGGAGTCTTTAGTAGGACTCATGCCAGTGTTTATAGGGCTAGGGCTAGATTTGGACTCTCCAGCACTTCTCGTCTCTTTAAGATTAGAAGCCTCCGAATTTTTTCAGTCATCAGGGTTTTTTTGCTGAAAATGCCAGTTCATCAATGGTCAAAAGCTCTTTCTAAAAACAAAATAGTTTTCAGTGAATCTTCTGACTCTAAAAGCTTTTTTTTGAGGGAAACGTTGACAAATTTTGTAAACTGGAAGGGCAGCTGGACGCCAGATTTTCTCAACATCCCATGTGAAAATGTTTAGAATAGATGGGGACTTTTCATTTCAAAGCTTGTGGAAAAATGGACTTTTTTGGGGGGAAAAAAAAAGATCTGAGTTGAAAATCATTCTTGATTTACTTGGACAGAAGCCCTGCGCTCTGTGATATATATACTATAATAATGCTATAATGCTGCTATAATCTGTGTATAAGAAAATGCCTGCCTGTGCAGGAAACGCCTTGCACGTGGAGTTAGCGGATGAATGCAACAGAACTCAAGAAGCGCACGTTTCCCCACCACTCTCATTCTCTGGGTGACCCGGTACATCAATACTTCCATGACACATATAAGTTGCATTTTTTTTTTTCTGCTCCATTCTTATTCAGTGTCTTATGCCGGGGCCGGGGTCCATCATAGGTGAATGCTGCAAGCTGCCGGAGAGATGGCCTCTAAAATTCGGAAAGCCATTTCTTCTCATTCCCTCTCTTCCCTCCTGCCTTTGTTCAGTACACACTTTGAATCAGTGAAAGTGAAACTTGGCAGAAAGGAATTTGTTTCAAGGCCGGGATCAAACACTGTTTGTGTATTTCCATGTGGTCAGCCACTCGTCAGGAGCAATGCATGACTTTTTTTATTTTTATTGCTGGAATTGCTGATAAAACGAGAGATGACAGGTGCTCTGAGGAGGCTGAATTTAGGTGACACCAGGATGTTTATACTTCATTACTTTTCATTGACTTGACAGCTTCCATGGAGTTTCTTTCCATTGTACAAGCCTTCAATTACCAAATGAAGATTAGTACATGGCCTCAAGCCAGAAGGCTATCGAGTAGGAGGGTTGGTTTTTTTAATATTCTTCCCCAGGCTGGACAATATAACTGACTCAGGAAAAGATCAAGCTCAATTAGAGCTTCTCAAAGAATAATCGTGTTGGCAGAATGAAAAAGCGATGACCTAGAGCTGTCTGCAAAATAAGCAGTCAGTGGAGGCCTGTGCTTACTGGGCTTATGCCCTGTTGCAGTACTTAGAGGCACCAATACTGGGAAACTGGTTGCCTGCTCCTTTTTCTCTACAAATAAGGGTAGGGGAAAGAGACAAAAAGTGTGCCAGCTCCAACAGTTTAAAAAGCAAGCGAAGCCTCATTACATCATGCGATTGGCAAAAATGCTCATAAAGGGTTTTTTTTTTTAAAGTGCGGGGTTCTGATTTTAAGTATGAAACCTCTGCTCCTCACTTGTTAGAGCTGTAGCTTTAAGGAAAGCACTAAATAATGCAGGAGTTCGAAGTGCTGCAGCCCGGCTCCTGACCTCCCTCTTCTCCCCGGAGCAAAGGAGGCTGCTTTGCAGTATGGAGGCCATGTGCTGCCTTGCCGCTCTTGCTGCCTATAATGGCTGGTGGCATTGCTGCTCTTGCTGCCTATAATGGTCCGTTGTCTCAGGGGTGCAGCAGAGAGTGAACAATGCACAGAGAGGATGGGATTGGTACAAGCTGAGTTGCATTCACTCTTTTCACCACGCACCCTAGTGACTGTTCTGCCTTGCCTTCCTTTTGCTCAGCTGGTGCCCTGGACTTTGGCTGGAAGTTGAATTTCTAGGACTGTTCACCATTTATCAAACACATTTGGGGGAGGGGGAAAAAAAAGCTTGCCCCCAGCTCTGTCTGTGAAATGCTATAGTATAGCATATAAGTATATGGTTCTGCTTTTCTCATGGTAAATGGAAGTGCAAATCTGAATGACCTTACTGGACATCCTACATTTAAAAAAAAACAAAAACCTGCAGAAGTGTATTTAGATAGCTGGGTTTTGGCATGAGTGGACCAATTAACTCAAAAAGCCAGGAAATATCAAATAGCTGTGGGAAATGTTGAAGGTAACAGATGAGAGGAAGCTGCCTGCAGAATCTTGATTCCATGCAATAAATTATCGCCAGCAAATTGAACTGCTGCCCATTTTTCAGCAATATTAGAGAGCTGGAAATGATGCATATTTTGGCCAGGCAGTCATCCACTATCTCGTCTTGACATGCAAGTGATAGCAGAATGAGATAAAGCTCTAATTAGCTATTATTTTAATGTAACCTTTACTAACATATTACAGGCCTGACATTTGAGCCCCACCTTGCAGTGCTCACTTAAACGCAGTCTGTTTTATATGCAATAAAACCTCAGGAAAATTGTGCACAATTATTCAGGGGGGGGGTTTCAGAAGCGTGTGACAGAATTAGGTGGTCAGGTCTTACTGAAATCTGCAGCCTCCAATATTTTGCCTTATTGCACTGCACACATGGTGAGTAATATTACAGGGAGAAATTCTTGAGTCATCTGATAAATTGTTGAACACCCAGTGACTCCTGCTGAACTCACTGGGGGCTTTTGAATGTTTAGCCCTCTTCAAAGTCAAGCCATTTATTTTAGGTTCTTAAATATAGGCTTGGGAGCCTCTCTCTCCCTGCATATGAAGCAGGATGGATTTTTATTAGCCTTCTGGTGTATTGGGGTTTTTTCTTCTTTTTTTTTAAATGCACTAAATATTTTAATTTTAAAATAACTTCAAATGAAAACCGAACTGCTACCTCATACAATCTAGTCACATTAAGGGATTTAATGTGAAATAGAGGGTAATATCAGGACTGATAATAAGACAAAAGTAACCATATCCCAAATATCAGAGTACAAGGTAGTATTTTTAAGATTGTATCTTTTTCTTTGAACCCAACAGGTAATTATGGGGCTGCATTGCCACTGAAGTGATAGAATGTGCATAAGGTTTTGGAAGAATGATCGTATGGCAGATGCTAACAACATTTAAATGTAAGGATATAGTTACACTTTTGTAATAGGTCTGCTACTGTACTATAATCCCCATAGAGACAAGTGTGGTATTAAACCAGCTCTGCCAGCAAGATGTAAATAGTTGGAAAATAATACATGTTTACTTCATGAGTGCTTTGTATCATCAAATCACTTTAAAAGGCAAACCTAATATTTCTTCTGCTATGCCAGTGAGGTAGATGGTATTATTGCCACTTGGCAAATGGGAAACCTGAGACATGGGTGCTATGACTTGTTCCAAGGGACTATTGTGATCATCTTGTCTGACCCCAGGCCAGGGCGAAAAAACCTGTACTTTCTGGCTCCTGCTCTCGTGCTCCAGACTACGTGACCTTTTACTCACAAAATTGTATCAACTCAATCGCTTAAAGTTAGAAGACAGTGCGCCAAGTCACTTGATGCTTTGGAAAACATCCATTTGGTGCTTTGGAAAATGTTACCAATAATATTTATTCTTTTATTCACATTTCTGTGAGTGCCTATTCCAATGTCTGAAAACCTATGCTTGCACCTTTAGGGGACAAGACAACCACTTGGTAAATTATTATAGAGCCCAAGGGTCCCAATCCAGAGGAGGCTTCTCTTTTGCTTGGTCTAGAGCAGGATAGCTACTGCTTTAGACTGCTACTGCCTTTGAAATGTGTCTCTACAGTGTTTGTGTTGGTGAAGTTTCATTAATTGCCCTAATAACCACATTTTTGTGCTGTTTGAGAGAATCCAGGGACAACATGTGAGGCCTCTGTGGTAGCAGAAGAAAACGGGTTTATAGGTCCTGTCACTCAGAGGCACTTGTATGCCAACCACTACCATTTTACCTTTAATGTTTTAACCTCCAAATATTTATGAGTCAGGAATGCGGATTTGTAGATTATAAAAATCCAAAGGAACTACTGTGATCATCTGACCTGACCTCCTGCATAACATCTGTCTTTCTTGATTTGGCTCTCCTTTCCCATTTTAGCGATGGGGAACTGAGGCATGGAGACTCTAAACAAATTATTTAGGATAGCAGAAGTCTGAATAGGGAATTGAACTCTGGTCTCCTAAAATCTAGACAAGCGTCTTCACCACTGAAGCATGTTTCTTCCTACTCAAGTGGGTTTCTCACTCCCTGACTTGATTATGGTCATGCCATGCCAGGATCTATGCCTGTTCCCAGTGCCCTTTGGGAAGCTTTTAATGACACTCGGGTGCAACCTATTGGGAAGCGGAGTGCGACATGAGTAAACTGAAGCCATCTCCTTTTAGCACTCCTAGTGGTTAGACGGTCCCCAGGAAAAGGAGACTTTAGCAAGCTTTCAAAAAAGCCCAGGTTGAACTCCTCAGGCACGTCCAGCCGAGAACACACGTGGCTCCACCAAATGCATGTGGCGCATGTGAAAAGGTTCTCTATGGAGCCAAAATGAGATACTGAGAAATCCATTATCTAAAAAAATATTCTAAAAAAAAGCGGGCTGGTACACATAGCTGCAGCATGCAGCACCTGAAACCGGAGCCTGGCCAGCCAGAGCCATGCTTCAGCTGCCAGGCAGGTTTCACGCATCCAGATCACCCAGGAGGCCCCCAGGATCCAAGTAAGGCTGCTGAAGCCAGTCCAGGTGCTGGCGCCAGCCTCCCCTATGCCAACCAAGGCAATTTGGCATGCACCAGAGTGCACATGCAGGGGCGTTCCCCAGGCACAACTATGTCCCACTGCTCTTTGTCCCTGGGGAAACACATGTGCACACTTGTCTGGATGTATCCTTGGCTTTTATAGCCCAATAAGACACCCCCCTCTTGAGTAATGTATTAGCTTTAGCCTGGGGGCCATTCTAGGCCAGGAGAAAGTGCGTCGGCTGGGGGAGGAAATACCTCGCATTGAAAATAGAGTAATGAAAATAAATCTGATGCAGCATAAATCCCATAGTTCCACTAGAAAACCAGCATTTCATTCTCAGTTTCTTTCTGTTATCTCTGGCAATAGTACCAACACAATTAAAGGCAGTCTCTGCTTTGAAATATTCTGAGTGGGATCTCCTCCCCGGCTCTGGAAACAGCAGCACTGTAAGGTTGGCTAGACAGCCTGTTTGCTATCAGAGCGGCTGCTACATTTTCTAGTAGAGGAGTATTCTGGCACTGGGAAGCTTGCGATAAACGTTGCTTTCAGGAAATACTTCCCAATTTAGGGCACTTGTTCCTTTTCTTTTAGCTAATGATTGCAAATGACTCTTCCCTTGGCTTAAGAATCCAGTTTTTAACATATTTACCAGACCTGCTGTCATGGTGGTTTAAGGAACCCGTGCTCTTCCTCGGCGAGCCATGTTGAAAGCTGTTCAAAATCTTTTCTCATTTCTTAATTGGACTTGTTTACACTCAGACAATTGCCTGCTTTCTTCCTCCTCCTCTCCCCCTCCAAAATAAAAGAAAGCAGTTAAGGTTATGAACTCCAACTCCATTAAGAATCTGTGTAGCTTTCAGAAAATTGAGTATTAAAAATATCCAGGTTTGAATTTAAGGATTAAAAATAAGAATTAGTAATATAGGTGGGCTTAAATTTGCCACTTGATTTTTCTTTTAATGTCCCTGTTGTATGTAATGTTCAGTACAGGTGAGATTTTCAAAAGCACTCAGAAGTGGCCGAACTCCGTCCTAAAGTTAATGAGATTTTATGTCTGGCTTTGGTGGGGACAAAGGTGGCCCAGAGCTGAGTGCTTTTAAGAAGACACACTATGATTAGCGCTGAAAATTCTCTGTTAAAAGCACTGGCAGAAAACGATGCACTTTACGTCGACGCATGAACTCTGCAAAGGACTTGTTATTCCTAAGGGCTGTTAGCTTTCTCTATTAAAAACAGCCTCATATGTAATCTGCTAAAATTAGTTGGCAGCGTTGTTTGCTAGCGCATAATGTGAGCGCACGCAAGTTCTCTCATTAACCTTGAATGCAGACTTTCGGTGACCGGACTACGAATATCAGCAACCTTGAAGTCGCATCACGTGTATTGTTTGGCATGCACAGGTAGGTGCAGTATTTAAATGACCTAGGGTAATGGTTTGCTATTGCTCATAGTACCTGCAAGCCTCCAAGATATAGAAGCCTTATTGTCCTGTACATCCATTGCTCCGAAAAACTTACAATTTAAATAGGCAAGAAATAGGTGAAAGAAGTTATTCTTAGTCTTCTCTGACAGCTGGAAAGCTATATGGTTATAATCAAGTCCTCTGCTTCCTACAAGCTGTGGTTGAATTCATTCTGTAGCTACCTAAGCTTACAGAAAATTCTGCTGGCAGAGGTAAGGATTGAACCCGCATCCTGAGTCCCAGGCCGGTGTCTTAACCTCAAGAATACAATTCTGCCTCCTGTTGAATTGACATCTGCTGATAAGGAACAGTGGTGCCCTAGTGCTAACGTCGCTCCTAAGTAGCTGATACTGTTAAAGCAAGTGTTGCCTGAATACGTGATAGGGAAAATGTTTCCTTAGGGAAATGTTGCCAATACTTAGCTAGGTATTGCTGCAAACAGACATCAGTTCTATATGCAGCTCTTTCTTCTGCATCTTGTTAGGGGTTTTCCAAATCTTCTGGTCATGATCTATCTGTGACAACAGGAGGAGAGCAGCACAGCCCACTGTAGGCAAAAGGTACCAGTTGAATGCCTGGGGGGGCTGTGGGGTCCCTACTAGGCTAAGAGAGCCAATGTGCAAGTAAGAGGAGAGGCCCAGGGATTGGGCCCCATAAATGCTAGCCCAAGAGATAGCAAAGAAAAACGGGTTCCTTTCCCCTACCAAAGAGACATGTTCTTTGCCTGTCTCACTTCTTTTTGCTCATTGCATATTAAAGTTTTAAATCAGAAGTATAATCACGTTCGACACAACAAATGCTGCACATGAAGGAAAATGTCACCAAAATATTTCACTTCATGCAGGGATTCTTTAATGCTGCCATGCAAATATTTTAAATGCTAAGAGACAAACTATGGTAACTGATATGATTTGTTGTGCCATGCAAGTGAAAACAGTTATCCTGAATATGTGTTACAGTGGCAAGCAAGACTGTTCCTCCAGGGAGACCTCTCCTTTACAGCTTGCAAAATCCAATTAATTTAACAATTAATTAAAATAATCTAACAGTTAATAGGAGGAGGGCCGGTGCCAGCCCCAGAAAACTATCTGGTTTATCAATCTAAATTCATGTTTTGGAAAGTATGTGTCAGTTCTTTCTTTAATGGAAGCAGTACTTCTCTTTCATGGTTATTTTTTCCTCTCTCCATTGGTTCACAGTTTCATACCTGCCATGCTGACTTGGGATGTCCAAAAATCATCCTGTTGATTTGTACAAAAGTAAATAGCTGCTGCTTTGTAGCCAGCAAGGTGGAACTCCATTTCTCTTATTATTCAGTTATTCATACCATGGTAGTTTCTATTAGCATTAATCATGGATCAAAACCAATTGTCCAAGGTACTAGACAAGCATTTCTGCCCCAAAGAACTTAAGATGTAAGCCTAAGGTAAGAGATAATAGGTTGACACAGAGATGGAGGAGCAAGAGGATGATGATGAGAGAATAAGACAAAGGTAGTGGGAGATGGGCCTCTTTCCTTCCGGGAATGGGAGACGGGATAACTGATGTCTGAGGGTAATGGTTCCCAGTTTAAGGATTACAGTCCCAAATGGGGTCATGATAATTAGAAGTAGGATCACAAGCTCCATGGAAATTCATTTGTAAAGTTGTGATCTCATGGAAAGTGGGGTCATGAGCCCGAACAGTGGGAACCACTGTCTTAAAATGCTGTAAGAAAAGGACTAGATGCTCCCATCTGAAATTAAGTGCAGGTGGCTTTTTTGGAAAGACAGCCAAGAGTCTATCCCTGAAAAAGACAAAAACATTTAGTACTGGAACTCCTTCCACCACTTCTGGCTCAGGAGAGAAGTCCAGAATGCAACTCAAAAAGATGTATAGTATAATTTAGACAGCAGATGCTCTACAAACCTTCATGCATGCAGTGGCTAAGGCATCTTAATTCACAGAGTAACTCAAAACATCTGTTTCCATTGTCTTCCTCTCCAAGTTTCCTGTATTTCATGTGCTTCCATTTTTTTTTCATTTCTAAAGGGAAGAACTTGCTCTTCTTAACATGTTTTCTTCTATAAGGTTCTTACACTCTCCTTTCTCCCATATAGAGCACCAACAAGTCCTAGTCAACGAAACCGTCCACAAGACCTTCACATTTTTAATATTAGGTGTAACATGAGTTCAACCGCAGCTTTGAGAAAGTTGAGAGTTGGATTCTGACCTCATGTATGCTGTTACGTATCACTGTGTATCTTGCAAAATCAGTCAATGGCCATGTGGGCTTGAGAGCAGTAGCTGATTTCACATGATGTCCATTGATGCATGGCCATGTGTGAAAGGGAGGTCAAGCTTCCTGTCTGTTGTTTGGCTTTTTGAAATTCTGGTCACTCATCAACCATGCATCAACCATGTATAAATGGTTATTTCTGCAGAGAGCAAGATTTCTGTTGCCACAATGTATGACCAAATTCTGTGCTTCAGTGAATGCCTACAGTTCTCACTGGCCTCTCTGTAAACTCCTTGTATACCTGGAAGGATAATCCACCCCTTTATTTCAAAATATCTTCCTCAAATGTTTGACTTAGTAGGATGTAGAGTGAAAACCCTGTCTTTTTCATCGCAACAGATTTTTGTAAAATAATGTGAATGAGGTTTCCACAGTAAGTTGAATTATTGTGCTGTATTGCAAGGCTCCATTTACTAGTTAAAGAAATTATTGCAATATTTTGATGCACTTAATCACTTTCCACTGAGACTTGGGGCGAGATGGGAGTTTTCTCTCAGCACAGACCAGCACCACCCCAGAAGGTAACCTGGGGAAAAATGACTTGCTTTGACCCAGGGGGAAGTGGCTTGGTGCAGGCTATCCTTTCTTGGACTGTCCCTCCTCTGCAGCCAGTGCATTGAGAGGTCTGGAGTTGGCCCAAACCGCTATTCACTTGTTGTTTAGAGTGACCTTGCTCCATTTGTGCATTTGGGTAAGATAGGGACATTGATTAGCCCATGAGTGGCAAACTGACCTGGCTCCCTGGGTCCAATCCAGACTGCAGGACTCTCTGGGGGGCAGATCTGGACTGCAGGGCTCCTCAGGACCTGGATCCAGGCCCATCTCCAGCAGTAGCAGCAGAGTGAACAGCAGCAGGGCGTGTCAGGGGTTAATGACATTGCTTGCCAGTATGCACGGCTCTATACCCCAGTAGTGGGTCCCATCCTTTGCTGGTGGGCCCCATCCTTATTTGCCCTCCCCTAGATTCCCAGCCCTCAAGGAACCTCACGAGCCAGATGAACCAGCTTTGTGGTCCTTACATTTAACACTCCTGTTTTAGCCCATACTGAATTAAAAATGGGGCCATCAATGGGGCTGCTTAGTAAGGTGAACAGGTGTGGCCTGCTGTCCACATGAATTAGCATAAACTCTCCAGCTGTACCCTCTTCGAAGAATGACAACAAAGCCCTTAATCAAATCAGTATAAAACACAAACCAAGTTTTATTCATGGGAATGATCATGATTAAATGATGAGAAAGAGATCACAATGTGACCGGTGCATGCATGTCAAGCCTCATCAGAGGTCTGGGTTCTTTAGAAAAAAATCTATTAAGGCTAGCATTATTTGCAGCCCCTAAACCCTGCTGCTTGAATCACTGTTATTCCTTTGGTTGTATTGATTTCTTCAGTGACTCTTGGTAACTTTCCCAGTTACTTGCTGTGCTCACTAAAGCTGCCTGTTGTTTGTCTTCTATGAAAACTTTTAGATCCATGATATTTCTGAACAATTTCATTTTTCAGCAGGCTGTTCCAGATGGCATTTTAGCAATATTTTAGCTAAGATCTAAATTGTTTTTCTTCGGAAACCCAAATTGTTCTGAGATGCAGTGTCTCAGAAAGTACTGTAGGAGTGAGCAAGAAAAAAAGTGGATTCTAATCTTCATTGGCAAAGAGCTGCATGCATTGGCTTGAAGCGCTGTGACACTGTTCTGCACCGTTCTGGGTTTGTATTGCTTCCCTGACCTATCCCTCCTGGTCTTGTCCTCAGCCCTGACTGCCATTCAGAGCAAAGTAAGTAGCACAATTTTTCTAATGCTGCTGCAGACATCTCCTAATTGAGACCTTCAAGCTCAATTTTCCTTGAAACCATAATCTGATTTATACTGGCTGCTTAATTAAAGCCCAAATTGTGCAACATGCACATGGCCCTGACTGAGAATAGTGTGGACCTGGACTGCCCCAGTGACAGCATCAGGATGCTCCCCCAGCACAGCTTGGCCAATACATAGCTGTGTGTTAAGCTTTTTTCCTTTTCCCCTGGAGTGTTTTATGCTTTGGGGAGCAGTAGGGTAGAGTGATCTCTACTCTCTGGCGAGCACAGGGCCCATAATTATGATTGGCCTCTGTGTAGGACTGGGGCACTCAACCCACAGCCCACAGAGCCACGGCATCTGGCCTGCGGGCTTGCCACAGGTCAGGAAATTTGGCAGGGGGGGAGCAGTGACAACCAGTACTGCCACCCCTCCCTTGCTGCCAAATTCCCAAGCCCCACACTAGATTGGTGCCCTGCCCTAGCCACCACCACGTGGCAGATTCCCCCACCCACCCTCACATGGTCGAATCAGGCAGTCTGTCTCCCCTTTCCCCTTGTGGCCAGAATCACCCCCCAGGTTGTTGTCGCACCCCCTGCACCAAATCGGGTCCACCCATCAGTTCCAGCCTGTGGATTCATCCATACCTGTCACCACCCATCCAGGCCATGAGATGAAAAAGTTGGGTAACTTTGGTACAGTATAACCGCATAAATCTGGCATGCGTGGGACTGAGCACCTGCTGGAAATTTGAAAATTCTGGATTTTTGAAACCGGAGCAGTGGCTGGACACAGGGCGGGGCATGGGGTAGTGGTGGCCGGTCCCGGTGCAGCGGTCAAACACGGAGCAGCAGCGTGAGGTGGTGGATGGAGGTGGCAGCCTCCACATGCAAGCTTCCCCCTCCGCTGCTCCGGGACCGGCTACTCCCTGATGTGCCAGATTTTCAAGAATTCCAGATTCTTGATATCCAGATTTATGAGGTTGTACTGTACAGGGAATGCAGGAATCTTGAAGGCATTTTCTTATGCATGTTTATAGGGCGACATTCCCAATCTACCTGTAAGGATTTATGTTTTAAGGTCCAACTCCGATCCTAAATATGCTGTAGAAAGTGCTCTGTATGGTGAAAAACCTGACCTGGGATGCATTGTGCCTGGCTTTTAGTATTAGCTGTGTAGCCCACTTAAGTACAGACAAGATCTTGGAACAGGAAGCTTGGTGTAATGCAATAAGGATTTGTGTCTGTTTAGTTTTCTTAATAATACCAGGAAACTTGCCGTCAGTTTTGACCTTTTTTCACTTCAATCTGGACGCACAAAGATGATCGTACAGCTACTTGCTGAGTCTGTCGGCCCAGTCTATTACCGTGCAATAGAAACCCAGATAAAGCAGGGGTGGTCAACCTGTGCAACAAGTGACATGGGCAGTCTCTGCACCACAACGGGGAGGGCAGGAAGCAGAAAGCAGAGCTGCAGCTTGGGCAGGGAGTACAGGGCAGAAAGCAGAAAGAGCAGCAGATTGGGCACGGGCAGAGGATCAGAAATAAAGCATCAGCTGGGCTGGAAACAAACGCTGTATGAAACATGAAGGTTCCTCTAGATGTCAATACTACTAAGATACTTTTGTGTTCCCCTAACTCTTCTATCCCAAGCAATCACACATTTCTAATACAGTGGAATGGTGGTTTTAATTATGTTATATGGAAAGCACCCCCACTGCCTTTTTGGTATTTTTGGTTGGAGAAAGGCGAAGGGACATCACTCTGACAGAAACACACTCTCACAGAGGCATTCGGCAGTCAGAAGCAGTTCTTATCTATTGCTTTCTGTGAAAAGATACAACCATCAAGGCACTGAACGTGGCCTTAGTCTGGCCTTTGGATTCTGTCTCAGTTGCTTAAAGAGGGGATGGGAAGTCTTGGGCAGTGTCCACTCTTTCATACTCTTGCCTAGGTGTACATGTCAAAGATCTTGGTGACTAGACCTCTTATGTGTACAGTATGCCATGATCCAGATGAACAGTGTTTGCCTAGTACATGGATGGCAGTATGAAGGGAAAGAGAATTAACCATTCCTACTTTCTGACCAAGTGACTTGGAAATGCCCATTCCCATTATGCTTACATGCCATCCAGATGTCCGACTCCAGACTCCCACAGCAAGCTTTAGTCTCCCAGCTCAGCCAAGGTGTGTGCTTGAAAGGAGGGCAGAGAAAGCACTTCAGGAATGTCCTCAAGGCCAACTTAAAAAAATGCAACATCTATGTCAACTTGTGGGAGACTATTGCCCAGGACTGCCCCAGATGGAAGAAGTCTGCTGCAGGGATCTCAGTACTTTGAAATCTCATGGCAACTAACAGGAGACGGAAAAGCAGGAGCGGTAGAAACAGCGTGTCACAAACCAAGTCAAGAATCTAGTGCCACCTGCCCCACACAGAAATACGTGGCCAAGCCACATTAGTCTGTTGATCTCAGATAGGCCTCATCAGCCATCTTCAGACACACAGATAAGACAATCATGGAAGACAATCATCCTCAGCTGAGGAGGATTGCTGAAGAAGGCATCCATTTAAACATGCCTACCCTGCCAAGTCAAACCCAACTGCCTGCTTACTTTTCTGAAGTAGCAGTGCCAGGTATAGCTAATGATGCTATTAATAGATATAATAGATTCTAGGATTGGAAGGGACCTATTAGTTCATCGAGTCCGACCCCCTGCCCTGGGCAGAAAAAAATGCTGGGGTCAGATGACCCCAGCCAGTTGTTTGTCCAATCTCCTCTTAAATACCTCCAAGGAAGGGGATAGCACCACCTCCCTTGGAAGCATATTCATATTTTGGCAACCTTTACTGTAAAGAATTTTTTCCTGATGTCCAAGCTAAATTTGCTTTCCTTCAGTTTATGGCTATTGTTTCTAGTTACCCCGATGGGTGCCTTGGTAAACATTGTATCTCCTATTTCCTGCTGCCCCCCGCACGTGATGAGTTTGTAGATGGCCACAAGATCACCTTTCAGCCTTCTCTTGAGGAGGCTGAAGAGATTCAGGTGCCTTAATCGGTCCTCATAGGGTTTTTCCTGTAGGCCTTTAACCAGATGTGTGGCCCTTCTCTGAACCCTGCCCAGGTTATCTACATCCCTGTTGAAGTGCGGTGCCCAAAACTGGACGCAGTACTCCAGCTGCAGCTTGACCAGTGCTGCATAGGGGGGAAGCATCACCTCCTTTGACCTGTTTGTGATGCACCTACTTATGCAAGAAAGAGTGCGGTTAGCTTTACTTACTGCTTCATCACACTGGTGACTCATGTTCATTTTGGAGTCGATTACGACTCCGAGATCCTTCTCCACAGTTGTGCTACTTAGAGTGGTCCCTCCCAGGCTGTAGGAGTGTTGATGATTCTTCCTCCCAGGTGCACATGGTACGTGTCTTTGTTAAACTGCATCCTATTCTGCTCTTCCCAGTCTGTCCAAATCCACCTGGATTTGCTACCTCCCCTTATAGTTTGGTGTGGTCAGCAAACTTGGACAGGGTGCTTTCTACTCCCTCATCCAAGTCACTAATGAAGACATTGAACAGTACTGGTCCCAGGACAGAGCCTTGGGGGAGTCCGCTGCCCACATTTCTCCAGGTAGAAACCAACCTGTCCACCACCACTCTCTGGGTGCATCCCATAAGCCAATTTTCTACCCACCAGACTGTGTAATAATCTGCATTGCAACTGTTTAGTTTATTTATAAGAATTGGGTGTGAAACTGTGTCAAAGGCCTTCTTAAAATCTAAGTAAGTGACATCTACCTCTATTCCTTCATCCAAGCATTTTGTGACCCAGTCGTAAAAAGAAACCAGGTTAGCCAGGCAGGACCTGCCTGCTATGAACCTATGCTGGTTGCCCCTTAGCGTTATTTTACCCGCTGATCCCGCACAAATGTGATCCTTAACAATTTTCTCAAAGGTCTTGCCAAGGATAGGGGCGAGGCTAACCGGCCTGTAGTTACCTAGTTCCTCCATCCTCCCCTTCTTGAAAATAGGGACCACATAGGTCCCGGAGGACTGGAAAAGGGCCAGTCCTGAGTGCCACGCGTGCTCGAACAGTCACGCCAGTGGTTTCACTATGACTCCAGCTAATTCCCTAAGTACCCTAGGATGAAGACCAGCAGGGCCTGTTGACTTAAATCAGAAAGCCTGTTGACTTAAGCCTGTTGATTTAATGGTGCTAGCAGAGTCGTCATTAAGTTAAATGATTTTTTGGATGCCTACAGTGTATTAAAAGCACAAAAAAGCAATTAGATTTTCCCCCCCTAAGTAAAGTTTTTTTGATGGAAATCTCTAATAACTTATGTAAATGGGAGAGACCTGGCATCCTGGTGACTTAATAATGGTATACAAGGTTTCTCTGTTCTAAAGACCAAATATTAAAGGGAGTATTACCACTGACTTCAGGGAATTTAAAGTTTGGCCCTAGGTAACTGACTTGAAGCTAGGCTTGAATGGCTTTGTATGTAACCACGCATAATCTCATAATCACTCAGTGGCTTTATGGAATGAGTTGATGCCTTCGATCCAGCTCCGAGGGGCATTGTAACAATATATACTTAGGGTTTCCTATGGAGGTCAATCCTCGTCATTTTAAATGCTGTAAAATAGTGATCATAAGTTAAGCTAATGCCCCGAACAGTAATTTTCCCACTAACCTAGGGGCTACCTGGGCATCACAGATAGGTTTGAATTCTCCTTTGACTTGCACCCAAATGGTACAAGGAGCTCTGAACGCTGACGCTGTTTGCTGGCGGGGGGGTATGCAGACTGTTCCTGGATGTGGGGCTGAAAGCACATGTTCTCTAAGTGTAAACTCTATGTCTGACATCTCTCCTAACTGTGGGGACCCCTGATTTGATTGCCTAGGCCTTGAAATGAGTGCTGTATTCTCCAAATCTACCCGGTAGCTCTTGTGCATTCCCAGGCTTCTCACCAAGGGTATGAAACCTCTTGGTTTTAGTTTAACTCTAAGGTAGTGTGTTACAGAGGTAGTAGGTAAAGCATGTGAGGTATGGACAGGCAGAAGATTTAGACTGCTGTGATTAATAGCCTCTGTGGCAGAAAGCCATCTTGGTTTCTCCCCAAAATCTCTGCCCTGTGACACTGTGACTAAAATCTCTGGGCAGCAACTATTTGATTAGGGTGAGCCCTGCACCTGTCTATTTAGGTAACTTGAGCTGGCTGCATTCCTGAGGGAGGGGGGAAACCTGCTCCCTCTGCCTACCTGACTTGCATCAATTACCTGGGTAAGGGGTTTCTACCTGGGGAGCTGGAATCTGCCCGGTAACAGGTGATGTATTTCAAATTGGTTGGCTGACAGCCAACTGGGGCTGACCTCCACTGGACCAAGTGAATGAGGTCACAGGGGCTATATAAGTTGCGGGGGGAAGGAGGCGGGCTCTCTCTTCGGCCATGAGGTGAAGCAGCAGCCATGCGGGGGACACAGAGGAGCTTTACCATCTGAAACTAGCTCTCTCTCACCCCAAAACTCATGAGCAAGGAACTGCCTGCCCCCAAAGGGAAACTTCACCTGCCTTTGGAAGATGCTTGTGAGTAAGCTACTCAATCTGATTAGATATTTAGCTGGCAGTAACACAGATGGGTAATCAAAAGGCTACCTCAGCCCCACTGTTTGCTCTTTAGGATTTCTAAGATATTGCTCAATCCTGTGCCCTAGTTTACCCTACCCCTTGTAATCAATAAAGTTCTCCTTTCTCACTGGTGTGGGAGACTTATTGAGGGGTGGGTCTAAATTATGCCTAAGAGACCCCTTAGGTCTGCGGACTAAGGGAGACTTTACTTTTTGCCCCCTTGACTTGGGGAAGTGCCCCAAGTGCCTGTACTGGGTCGAGTACCCGTCGGACTATTAGGCCCGTGTTTCCCCAAGGACACAGGGCCGAGACAGTCCCTTCTCGGGGTGGTGGCGGCAATGTTACCCCCAGACTAGCGAGTGTGCTCCGGGAGAGGGGTCGGCCAAGCATAAGGCGCCCCTAGGGAGGCATTTGGAGCCTGGAAGGTGGTTGGGCGCAGGGAGGTGGGCGGCTCAATGCAGGAGCGCCCCTTACTGGCCTGCCACAGTCTCTAACTGCTCTTATTCTGTTTTTGCCTTTTGGGGTTGTGCAGGAAGGGAGAGAGGGGTTGGGAGGTGGGAAATCTTAGCACAGGCTCAAGGTCTCAGCAGCTTTATAAAAACCAGCCTGAATGAATGGAATTTGCCTTAAATGGCTTAATGACCTCCAACTGGAGTAGTCTTTTTGTACGTGAGCATGTTTGAAAATGTTATATTAGCATCTGCTATGGTGGTGTTTTCTGTATAGGCTCAAACATGTAAACACTTTAAGGACTTGAGAAATCAAGAAATCCTGAAATAAGAGGGAACCACTTGAGCCTCATGCTTGCCAATTTTCGTTTTCCTCTATGTAATTTGCTTCCTTTCCTTCTCGCTCCATCCATTTCCACAGTCTTTTATACCAGAGGCACATCTAACTCTTGGCATGAATTCAGTGATACTCTTTGGTCAGTGGCTGTTTTGAATACATTATCTCTTTTGAGTTTTGTATGAATTTAGCTTTTATGTATGTTCTTCTAACCAGAGAAAAAATTTGCTTTTATCCTCCGTCTGATCCAGCTACGTCCTGACAAACCATTTGCTACTGAAGTGAGAGTTTGGTCCCAGCCTTCAGATGAGTGTGCAGAAGCAAACAAGCCATTCAGATTACTTCTAAAATGTGCTTATCCTGTTGTGACTTGAGGCAACAAAACCCTGATACGTAAAGGGATGTAGGTGTGGCTGTGCCGAAGGGTACCGCATGCAATTTTTCAGCATTGAAAACCGGGAGTGGAATTTGCAAACATGAGTTAGGGCCTTGTGTGTCCTCTTCCATGAACAGGGAGAGTTAAGGTATGGGTCAATGAACCATGCACAGTTAGATAGGGTAGGTGGGCAGTAAGTGGAGACATGGTAGCAGTCTGTCCCGCCACAGCTAAGTGTGGAGGGAAGGAGTATGGATTGTTCACTTGCAAATTAGCTAGGTGCCCAGTCCTGTTTTGGGACATGATCTTAAGTCAGTAGTCACTGTCCTTAAGAGTTCAAAGTCCCAAGACCATGATATCCCAACTGACGGGGTATGGCTTCTGCCCCTGTTGGGAGAGTGCCCCTGTGAAGAGACAATTGCAAGATCAGAGCAAGAAGACCCTCATCCTCATTCAGACCATGAAGTTTCTTGTTCATATGAGCAAGACTTCAGGAGACCATGTGTAGGGCAATTAGCATGAAGACTGACATAATTAACTTCACCCAGAAGCCAGTATTTTTGTCGCAAGGAATTGTATTAGTCCAATGAGACCGGCTGGGTGTGGTGGGGGGTGCCTATTATGATTCTCTGTATATGGTCATGCTTCCCAGTTGCCATCAATTACCACAATTCAAAAAGGATGTGGAGAAGCTTGAGAGGGTCCAGAGGAGAGTCATGTGCATGATCACAGATCAGAAAAACAGACCTTATGATGACAGGCTGAGAGCCATGGGGCTCTTTAGCCTGGAAAAGCGCAGGCCCAGGGGTGATCTGATGGCCACCTATAAGTTTATCAGGGGTGGCTACCAGGATCTGGGGGAACATCTGTTCACCAGAGCGGCCCAAGGGATGACAAGATCGAACAGTCACAAACTCTGCCACGACCGATTCAGGCTGGACATAAGAAAGAACTTCTTCACTGTCTGAGCCCCCAAGGTTTGGAATAGACTGCTGCCGGAGGCAGTTCAAGCACCCACTTTAAACACCTTCAGGACACATTTGGATATTTATCTTGCTGGGATCCTATGATCCCCACTGACTTCCTGCCCCTGGGGCAGGGGGCTGGACTCTATGATCCTTCAGGGTCCCTTCCAGCTCAAAAGTCTATGAAATCAAGCCAAAGGGCTTCAAGCTACCACAAGGCCCAGTAACAAGTGTCATCCCATAGCTTAATTTTTCCAAATATGTTTAAAATCTATGCAGTTTAACTTCTGAACTAATTCATTTAATACATGCAAAGATGTTTTGTGCCCTACCTCACCCACATCTTTTGGACGCCTTCCCATTTCCAGTTACATAAACATATTAATTATACATTTTTATAATGAATAAATTATAAGGTATTCTCACAGTAGCTACAAGTCTTTACACGACTGGTTGTATGTCATATTTATGGCCAAATCCTGCACACACCTGACTCATACAAATTGTCCCCAAACTTCAGTGGGAGGCCCATTCTGCTAAGGTTGACTTATATGAGAGAGACAAAGTAGGCAGACCATTTTACCTTCCTTGCTCACTGAACGGAGTCAGGAAATGTTAGAATTATCTATAAAAGACAGGGCAGCAGCAAATTCTATTCTCTGCTGGAGCTTTATAATCCCTTTTGTGCTTCAGAAGGAGATGTTGTCCATTGTCTTTCCTTACATGAATATAGGATTAACCACAATGTAAAGCAAGCAATCTATTACAAGACAAGCAAAAAGCCATTCAATTTATTTATTTATTTGTAGTGAATTGTACCCCTTTTTTGCCTTCTGTATATCAAAGTATAAAAGGTTGGTTTGGATATTTGGACATAAGAATTTTTTTTGTATGCCTTTTCTGCCTCTTTTTATCTTATGAATATTAGGAATTCACAGGATTTAGGTTTGTTTTTTGTATCATTTTGTTCTTCATTTTGTGCTTCTTTTTATTTTAGGTGAATTAGGAATTTGCAGGATTTAGGTTTGTTTTTGAGGACTGGGTGAGATCTCAGAGTATGGTTACTTTGAGCTCTCTCACTTGAATTATAGGGGTTCAGATTCTTGGCTCTCAAACAAAAAATCTGTCCTGAAGATGTTGAGTTTTTGAAAGGCATTTTTACAAAAATGAATATAGTCAATTAAACAATGTCACTGCTGCTCTACTTATCGGAATTGCCACTAGGGGTGTGCGAAGCGGGTCCTATTCGATTCGGATTCAGCCTAGATCAGGATTGGTGATTCAATTCGTTGATTCAGATCACTGTCCCTGATTTGATTTAGCCAGATCTGAACCTGAAGATTCAATGCTGGTTCGGAGAATCAGCAATTCAGACATAGACACAGCTTTAAATGTTTTTTCTACGTACCTCTCAGTACCAGCGCGGCTTGTGAATGCTGTTATGCTGGGGCACATGGAGCGTCCCACAGGAGTGCAGGGGGAGCCTTCCACCTGCTCGGCTGCAAATCCAGAAGTGCTTCACTCCATGCACCCCAGCGTCCATAGATTTCATAAACAAGAGGGACTAGAAGGGACCTCATGAGGTCATCGGGTCCAGCACCTGCACCATAGGTGGGAAGTCAGCTGGGATCAAGTGACCCCAGCAAGACAGAAGCATGACTCTGCCAGGACTTGAACCCAGGACCTTTGAATTCCTTTAATCTCTAGAAGTCCAACGCACTACCCATTGCAGCACAGAGCTGCCTACTAGCTAGATTTTCCTGGTACCTAGGGGTATTTGGAAAAAACATTTAAAGCTGTGTCTATGTCCAAATCACTGACTCTTTCTGAATCTCTCTGAATTGATTCTCAGGGCTCCGATTCAATTAGGAGAGACTAAAGGGTCCTCTGATTCGATTCGGATTCAGAGATTTGGCCACCTAATTGGGCCAAATCTCTGCCAAAGCGAATCAGGGACCAAAGCTTCACACGGCCCTAGTCGCTACCCAACTTGGGAACCTGAATTTCCCTGTAAGAAGTCAAGCTGAGAAGCAGAAGAGGGAAAAAACACCTTTTCGGACTTTCTGTGTCTATAAAGCAGCATAACAAAAAGGTAAAAGTTCAATTTAATATTCTTTTGGTAAGTCTCCTGTAAGGATCCAGAAGTCTGCATGTGTCATACCCATGCACACACCCTCCATTAAATATTAGCTCTAAGTAAAGAGTTCTCACTTTTTATATGCTATGTGTATTTTCTTTGTGCTTCAAGTATTTTCTATTTTATTAAGATGGATTGGTCTAGCCCTCTCTTAAATGCTTTGCTGTTTCTTCTGGGTGTTTTGACCACTAATTTCAAAGGGCCCTCTGTTTATTTATTGAATTCTTCAAATGTTTGCCCAGGCTTAAGGACCCTTTAGAAGCTGCAGCTCTGTGGTTTTTATTCAAAAGAGTGAGGCTGTTAATATGGTAGTGTGAATTTCTTTCATTGAGACAGCAGGTGTTGGCCTCAAGGCACTAGTTGAACTGGCAGTGGAGAATGGATTGTGATTAGGTGTGACTATGAGCTGTAGTTTCCATCTCTTGTGTTCAGAATTTATTTGGAGGTTCCTCCTCCCTCCCATACCCCCATCACGTGTGCACACACACACACCCACACACACACACACTCACACTCTGAATGTTTCAGAGCTTCATTATTTTCTCTGCAGTGATGCTCACAGTATTAACTGCTGGCATTTCATTCTTCTCTTCTGCAGCATGGCTATAGCTGTTTATCCTCTGGCATTTGTTGATCAGGCTAGTTTTTACATTTGTCATCAGGCACGGTGTTCTCTTGATCAGGCAAATGGGAGTTATTGAGAGCTTGATCTAACTCTGGCTCAGTACACTTAGGAGCAAAGCAGACAATACATAAAAATAAGTACACATAATCTTTTTTCCAAGTGGAGAAACAGGGAGGGAAACCTCACTTACCATGCATTGACTTTACATTTAATTCTAGCATCATGATGATAAGCATGACAGAAAAACCTGAGTATAATGACGAGAGCCCCAACATGAATTCTTGTCCCTCTTGAAGTGAATCTTCAGTCTTACCACTGACTTCCCTGGAGAAGAGGCCTTTATCCTAAACTTTAGTGATATTGAATGGCATTGACTTGGTAACCTAATAGAAACATAAAACTACAAAATTGATATTTTTTGAATAACAACCAAATTATGGAGTTCATTGCTTTAGGAACATTTTCCTAAATGCTGTGACTAGTTTTTCGTTTGTGTGTTGACTAATGTCCACCTTGATACCAGTAGTTACACAAGATAAGATTTAAGGTAAAGCTTATCTTTAAAAGACGATGGGTGCTGTGATCAGGCAAAGCCCTCCAAGCTTGGAGTCCCCTTGGTTTAAGTAAGAGGCGCGTGAATGCCTGATGTTTACAGAAAAAGGCTCTTGCCTCAGGAATTCCCATCCTTCATCACAATTCAGATATATTTATCTGGAAGACTCTTTTAGTCCTCCCACGATCTTCTTGTGCCTGGCTGGAGGGGAGACTGCATTGCATGTGGTTGTAGGGGATGAGAGTGAATACAGAAGAGAAAGAGTTAATATCAGTAAGTTGGGAGACACTTCTCTTGCCATTTTGTTAGTTCTGCATTAAAGTGTTCAATGGGAATGCAACTACATCAAAAATGTCTAGGAGTCCAATGATCAGCCACAGGGTTTAGGATCCATTTTCTTCCATCATATTATTGTGGCACTGGCAGGTACCTGCCTTAGGGATAAAAATATACCACTCATATGAGGTTCAAGGCATGCTGGCACAGTAGTTTGAACAGTAAATGAGAATGTTACTTTGGTTCTAATGGTATAGGCTGGAGCCTTGCTCCAGACTTGAATTGAAGGCTGGCTCCATTTGACCCAGCTACAAATAGGACCTGCTCATTTGGGCTGGGGAGCCAGCGGCATTTGGATCACTCCTTTTTATGCCATTGGGCACACGACCCCAATAGGACCTATAACCCTGAGATTAAAAATAGTCCTTGTTGGCAATCCCTTGATTTGAGGATTATCTCTACTACAGCTCATTGGTGCATCTTGAAATGACTTAAGAGTCCAATCCTGGAGCTGTGAACTCATGTGTAGAAGTTGCAGGTCTTTCCATAAGGGAGAGTAGAACATAGGCTAGGATCTCTCTTTTTCCTTCCTCCATTCTCTCTTATCTGCTTCAAGAGCAAGACATTTTACCTCAAAATGAACTACCATTTGGTTGGGGTTGCAGTAGCAGTGGAGCTGCTCGGTAGCCAGCTCCTCCCAGCTCTTGATGTCGGCATCTGTTTTCTTGAGGTATACCTTCAATGTGTCCTTGTAGCATTTCCTGTGGCCACCACAAGATCTCAAGCTGTTACTAAACCGGGAATAGAGCGCTTGTTTTGGGAGTTGAGTCAGGCATCCACACACAATGTTCAGTCCAGCGAAGTTGGTGTTTGATGATCAATGACTCAATGCAGTTAACACTGGCTGCATCAAGGATGCTGGCATCTGTATGGTGATCTTACCATTTTTAGGAGGTATTGTTGGTGATACCTCTCCAGGTGCTCGAGATGACTATGGTAGGTCTCCCACATTTCACATCTGTAGAGGAGATTGCGGATGATGACTTCATTGTAGACCTGGATCTTGGTGTCTTTTTGGAGATTGCAATGAATAAAGATTTGTTGAAGCTATTTCCCAAAGGAGGCACTTGCGCACTGGATCCTGTGCTGTATGTTCATCAGTGTTCATTTACTGAAGTAGAGGGAGTGCTTGACTACCTCCAGGGTCCTCTCTCAGTAGTGACTTGGGGAGGGGGAGTCACATAAATGGTCCAGGTGGGCTCATAGAGCACTTCATCTTCTCAATGTTGGGAGAGAGGTACAAAGTTCAGTAGACTTCTCCAAAAAAGATGCAGCGTGGTCTGAAGGTTTTCTTCAGTGCACAGAAGTCTTAGATATTTTGTGGAGGTGGGATACCAAACTAGGTGGAGCGGTGACTTGCTCCTATGTGTTGGATCTTCTGTGGCTTTACTTATCACTAACAGAACATGTACACCTTTTAACCTGGTTGGGACTTGGAGTCGCTGCAGTTATTTTGTCAGCTTCCAAGTCGGAGGCAATCGTAGTAACTCGTTTCAGTCCTGCTCCATGTAGCATTGTACTGGGTGCTTAACAACTCAGCATTCATAAATTCTTGCATTTTCTTTGACCAGAGATTGTGAAAGTCATGGCATGGCACCCTAGAGACAGCTGACAGATAGACTGCGTCGGAAGACTTTTCATAACATGGATGACCAGTGGTGTAACTAAAGCAGGGGAGCAACCAGCGTACCAGCCTCAGGCGGGGATCGGCTGCAAAATAGCAACCGCTACACCATTGCTGGCAGCCCACCTGCAGCTGCTGCCCTGTGGGGGGCACAGAACTGCCCGGTTACATACCTGTGGCCAACACCTGGAGAGAGAAGTTGTGCCAATGCCACCTCCCATCCTGTTAAGAATCGCATTAGTGGCAGCTATAGCAATTGCTTACATGGAAAAGTAGCATTAAGAAGGCATTTATGTTTCTGGCTGTTTTCTTAATACAGTTGCCCATCTGGAAAAATATCAACAGACAAGTGTTAAATGTGTTTTCTAAGCCTTTTTTTTTTTTTTAATGCAGTTTAGCATTTGAAAACCGAGGAGAGCCAACACCATGTGTGCAGCCAGCTTTGCTTCCCACCAGCAAATGCTTTGTGGCTTTCCAGTGATCTATGGCCCACAGCTTGGGAATCACTAAACTAAGGTGACATCGCAGTTCTGCCTGGCATCATGAAGTGTTTAAAACACTTGCAATTTCACTGTCTTGCCATTTGAAAGGCAGCAAATATTTGCTACTGTTGCAAACGTAGGTGTGCACAATTGCAAACAAGCATGTGCGTTTCCAAATAGCTTGCCTATGTCTCCAGTATAGTTGCAGAAATCAGGAATTAATGTGCATGTGGTCAGTTGTGCATGCACAAATACCCAATCTAGTCTGTGTGTTGAATGTGTGCACAACAGGTCAGGGGCATGGGACTGCATCCCAAATCCCAATATTTTTACATATGACCTTAAAATGCAGTCCACCACAATGTCTTGCAACGAGTTAGAGTAGAAGAGTGACTCAGAATTGAGAGAAGGATAATAGAGATGTGAGGAGTTATGGAGATGTGGTGAAGGGGAGGTAATATTAGAGCAGAAAGATGTAGATGAGGTCAGGAGAAACATGACATCCAAATCCAAGCAGACAGCCTGGACTTGATGAATGCTAGGGAATCAGTGAAGCTGGTGGTGGAACGGATGATATGCTCTCACATTTTATTTTTGAGACCAGAATGTTCTGGCAACAAAATTGTAGAGAATTGGAAATTAGAGAACAATAGATGAGAGAAGAGGGAGAATAGGGGAGAAAGATGATGTCAAAGCCCCTCTTAAAGAGAGAAACATGCCTTGCTTGCCATACAGTCTTGCCCATTAAATCACTCTTCGAAGTTTATATTAATGAGTTGGTTTGTATAAAATGTGGTGTGTGTCCCACTCCTAGCATTTGAAATACTGTAGGAACTGCAACCATACTTGTAAGTACTTTATCATATATAAGCAGTAAAGTAGTTGCACTTTTATATATCCTCCTGATGAATGATTTGCTTTGCTTGTTGAAGCAAGAATGCTTTATTGAATTCCGGTGGAAACTTCCGTGAATGATATATAAGAGCTCACTTAATTGGTCCTGTGGTCTTTTCATTGTCTACTGTATCCACTTTGCTTCCTGGATAGGTTTAGAGTTATATAATAGATGAACTTGCCATCCGAACTGAATGTTGCTATTAATATCACAGGAGTTTTCAGAAGCCCCAATTAGGACTGAAGCTCTATTAAGCAAGGCAATACACACAATGTGTACACATACACTATCATTGTCCCAAAGGGGTAACATCTGCTGGTCCAAATATGGTTTTTTTACTTGACAATGAGTTGTTCTCTGCGGGCAATTTCTTTGGAGTGACACCTTTGGGAGGGACTGCCCAGAGTAACACACTGTTCAGCTGTAGTAAAACTGGCAGAATCTAATCCATGGACTTTGGACTCTGGGGTCAAAAAGAGATTTATTAAACTCACATAATTTTGAAACATGAAAGAGGAGAAAGTGACTTTGCCTTCAGTGATGGGGAGGTAGGAACAAAGGTTATGAGCACTTCAGCACTTGACTACCAGAGCTGAGTACAGACATTGAAAAAGTCCAAGCTTGACTTGATTCAATATTTCCAGGTTAGTCTAATCTGCATAGATTGAACTGATTTGCAAGTGAATAGCCATTCACTTTTGACCTTGGAAATGTAGCCACATTCCTGTAGAAGCCAAGGGGGGCTAAAGTGAGCCCTCCCTTCCCTTCGGTAGCAGCTGCAAGGCTGGGGGGAAGCTAACCTGGCAGGAGGAGAAAGGCCAGGCCCTGGAAGGCTGCTAAGTATCATTGGGGAGGGGGTCAAACCCCCACCTTGGCCTGCAGGGACCCCAGCTGGGGTGTGCCTGGAGTGGGAAGGGAAAGGCAGCCAGGTTTGTCCCCAAAGGGGAGGCATGGCCAGACACCACGCAGGGCAGTGCCTCAGGCAGACCGTGGACAGGGAGGGGGTTAAGCTCCCCCGTCTCCCCTCTGTCCCACAGGCATGGGGCCCCCAGACAGGATTTGCCCAGCTTTCTGCCCTGATGGCCACTCACACAGCAGGCATAGCCAGGGCTGGGGCTGTGAGACTAAACCCCCTCCCTGCCCCTTCACCTTAGGGGGCCATGCTGGCCAGCATGTAGCCATGCCCCTGCCTTTGCTCTGGCTACAAAGCAGAAGGATGGGCAGAGCCAAACTTAGGGGGGTGTGGGGCCTGGGGCAAATCAGCCTGTGCGGGGCCCCTTTAACACTGCGTGGGGCCGTGGGACCCCAGCAAAGGCAGGGCACAGCAGTGCTATAGCAATGAAATTGGCACCCAGGGCCAAGCAGATCCCATGCGCCCCAGATGAGCTGCTCTTCAGCGATTGAGAAGCCAGAGGTGCGTGGGAGGTGGGGAGTGGCAAGCAGCTGGATGCTTCTTCGGTGGCGTGAGGCTAAGCCCTGCAGGAGGGACCACAGCCGCTCCACCCGGCTTCGCAGGGCCCCCCAAAGTGCAGGGCCCAGGGTGGTCACCCCAATTTGCCCTACCCAAGGGATGGCTCTGGGGATGGGGCCAGCCCTGCTCTCTGGAGCAGACTGCTTAGCCCAGGGCTGAAAAACATGCTGGGGGACTCTGATTTAACTTAAACCAGGAAGGGGTCTGGGACAGAAGTTCCTTAAACTGGGTTGACTCAAATCAGTTAAGTCTGGGCATGAGTAGACAAAACGGGGGCCCTGAACTGAAGGGGTGGGTTTTTAAAAACACCACTTCAATTTAGGGCCCTTTAAACCCCTGTTGTGCACACACCCAAACTTACCTGCCTTTCCAGTGGCGGGGAGGGGAGGGCAAGCTGCTGGTGGGCAGAGCGGTCTCTGGGCTGGGCTTCCCTCCGTGGCAGCGTGCCACCCCCACCCCGCCGCAGGTGGCACCTGCCTGCAGGCACCTGGCTCAGGCAGTCCTGGGGGGCAGCACAGCCGTGGAGAGAAGCATTGGGCCCTCGTGCATTTCAGGCCGGCAGGCAGTCTCCAGGGGAAAAAGTAAAAAAAGATCAGGCTTGCCGCTTTTCTTGGGCAGAGCCTGCCTTCCCGGGATGCTTCCAGGGCTTCCTGCAGAGCCCCTGAGCTGCACGGAGCCTGGTGCTTCGCTCTACGGCTGTAGGGCAGCAAACGAAAACTCTGCCTAAGTCATTTAAGGCACATTACGCTGCTGAATTTGCTACAGCGGCTGGAATTATTATGCAATATACTGCCGATGCCTGCAAACACTGACACCATTAAAGCAAAGCAAAAGCATTTAACCCGCTTTAAAGTGTCTTGCACACATGCCCCTCGTTTTGTCTACACATGGCCTCTGATGCTACATTCAACCAGGTTTATCTTAAACCAGTTTCAGCCATTTTGAAACTGGTTTATGTGCACTAAACTTCTGCTCTATTACTGGTTTAACCCAGTTTCTGATTACTTAACCTGGTTTATGTGTAACTTCTGTCCCTAGCCCAGTGGCCCTGGAATTTGACAGTGCTGCTCACTTGAGTCAAGAGTTCAGGGTTTGGCCCTATGTCATTACTGTGATAGCTAATTGATTCTTATTCATGGATCACAGTTAGTATTGGACGGATTGCTGAAACAGCTGGCGGCTGGTTAGTATGACAAAGGGTGGAAGGAAAATATATTTCTCGTATTAAAGCAGGTGTAATGAGCTAACCGGATCCTTTCGTCTCATTCCTGAGAGCAGAGTAATTGAAGTGCAAACACACTGGGAGGGAATTTCATTGCAAAGTCACAGCTCCTTCTCTGGGTCCCTTCCTATGGTGAAGGAGGGGTCATCATACCACATGCCTTTACAAGCAACAGTGTCTGGCTTTGAATATGCTGGTGTGGACTGGAGGGACAGCCCCGTGGCTCTACTGTCTGCACTCCTTACCTGTTTGCTCATAGTGGGGAAAAGTAAGTACACGTCCCTGTCATTATTGCTCTGTACTCGGACACTAGGGAGGCCGACTTTACCCAGCTGCGTGATCAAGACAGTTCCTTACTTTCCTCACTCTCCCAGTTAGTGCCAGAGAAGCAGGACATAATCTGGCCTTCTAGAAGTATTTTACTGCAGCGGTCCTGCTGGTTTTTATCTGCCACCTGCACAACTGCTCTGATTCCAAGTCATATATTTGATAATATCCTGTATTTACCTGTTGTAAACTATAACTGATTAATTAAGCAGTTTGTAGTGCGCACTTAGGGACGTGCATAGAAGGCAGCTGTATAGGGAGGATTAATACATTTTCTGTTAAGAAGAGATCTGATGGGAACAGTCACAGTGATTGAGAGGATCTGAACCTGGCATTCGGTGTGCAGTAGCTGGGATAAGCGGTAGTCCGAGACCTGACATATGAGACTGGGAACTAGACGTTGTGAGAGAGAGATTTCCTGTCCTGCCATAAATTTTCAGTGTAACTCTGATGTTTCACATCTGCTCAGTACTACAGCTGCCTTACCTGAAGCTGATAACACCTCTGCGAGGTATACAACAAGCTTGCTTAAATATTAGAAAATGCTTTGAAGACCCTAAACAAAACGATGATGCCATTTCACCCCAACACTGCTCATCTTGTGAGCTGAAGGGTAGAATAACTGCATGATTTTCTTCTAGACGTGTGACCTGATTCTGAAATTAGACCAATTCACTTATATGGGCATCCCATAGGCCGCTTGTTCCCACTCTGAAAGGGTTTGATCATTCTCTCTGCTCTATTGGTCTGTGGCGACTGTGAATTGGCACTTGTGTCTGAGGCAGAGCCAAGCAGACTTTCACAGCAATCTTTCCACTGGGAGAAATTCGAGTCTGACTGATGCATGGAAGGCCCTGCAGTTCCTGAAACCCTGCCTTTGTACTCAGAAATACATTTGTGATTTTATTCCAGTCTCATTAGCTCCCAACTGCAACCAGAACATTTGCAGAGAAGGTGCTCCAGAATGACAAGTGTTTACAAGTCCATGGCTACTTCTACCAATGGTGCCACTTTTTGGCTCGTACCCTTCTCCCTCATCGCAAAGAGGAAGGGGGGGGAGACCCTGGAGAAATACCTGTTACGAGAGATATTGGTGGAGCAACTATTTTATGCCAGATTTGAGGTCAGCTTCCTACTGCATTTGAGGCAGGGAAATATTAAACATAACAGTTGAGGGATTTCTCCTCTGATAAGAGCAAAAGGTTGCCATGTCCCGAAGGGGAGGGGGAATAGGCATGTATGGAAAAGGGAATAGCCCCCCTATAGCTCACTTAGCTTGCAGGGGTGTTATGCAGAGAGAACCACTCCTCCCGGAGTATCCTCTTTACTGTAGTTTTGTCTTCTTCCAGAGTTGTTTCCCCCCAGAATATTTGTCTTTCATGTAAGCAGAGGTAAAGCAAATGCGGCCCTGGCCGCTGCTTGCTGTAACTTTTCTGCCATCTGGTCAGTGTGTTTAGCTTGTTACGTATTGCCCCGTCCTTATTCCTGAGTTGATGGCACATATCCAAGCTGCTGTTGTTCAAATATTCTGGTCCCAGGAAGAAGGATGTTTCTAAGTTAGTTCAGTCTCATCCCTAGTTCAGCCACAGACTTCCTGTAGGGCATCAGTGAGCAGCGGTAGAAATCATCCGCAAGTAGAGGGATTGCTGAGGACATATGGCATTGGCAAACCATGTTATGAACTGTTTTTTAGCAATTCCTAACACCCACTGCTTCATCTGGCTTTGATCGAGGATTTCTGTGAATCAGGTCCTAAAGGTCTTTTTCTACCTCGGTTTCTGCATCTGTAAAATGGGAGTCGCAAACATCAGGAGGTGCAGTAAGGCTGTATTCAGTCCCTATTGTGAAGTGATATGGAGGATTAAATGAGGTAAGAAATAGAATCAGATGTGTTTCTGGGGAGTAGGAGAGGTGGAGTGAATGTTCAGTGTGGAAACTTTGATTTTTTATCTTGAAGTCAGGTTTTTAGCTGGTGGAGTGGTGCAGGGGGAAAATGGTGATGTTTCTTGTGATAGTCATAAAGAGAAAAACAAGGGAAATAGTGGAGGAATTAAACCCTGAGTTGATATAACCCAGGATCCTGGTTTTCTTTGATTTAAAAAAAAAAAATCCCCAATTTTTGGATTTAAAAAAGTAACCCAAAATCCCCATTTTCCCGTGATTAAAATGAAACGCCACTCATATAAACTGGCATTTCATTTTAAAGTACAGCAAACCATTTAAAGTAAACCAAAATGCACATTTTCTCTGTGATTAAAATGAAACACCACTAATATCTAATCACAGAAAAATGTGCATTTTGGTTTACTACTTTTAATCCAAAAATTGGGGATTTGTTTATCAGAGAAAACCAGGATCCCTGGATATAACTTACACAGGAAAATCCAAGGGACTGGGCTGGGGCCTTCCAAAGACCCCACCATCCCAGTTCTGTAGCTCCCCACTTTTCTGGGTTCCCTCTTTGAGCCTGAATAGTTGCTAAATCCCCAGCATTTACTGAGCTCCTGCCAATATATTCCTATAAGTAAATCCCTGCACAGGCCTGGGGCGTAGGAGCTTGCCCAAGCAGCCCTGAGAAAGGCCCCCTGGCTTGTTAGACAGCCTCGCATTGCTCTCAGGCAAAAACTGTGTTTCTAAGGAAACACAGATATGGGTGAGGACCTAAAAATAAAATGAATAATTAAAAATAAAAAGCATAACCTTGCTATGTCCATGTAGGAATTAGCTTCCAAATCAGGCCAATAAAGGACTGGATGCATTTTCGTTGACCAAAACATGTCATTAACACAAAACGAATTGTAATTAATCTTAGTTGACTGCTAATTACCTGTACAATCTGATTAAAGGGAAAACTAAATTTACCTACAGTAATTAAGATTTTGATACTAAGCTTGTGTCCATGGAAGTATGTCTGGCTTCCTTTGCTAATTTATTACCAGTGATGCTTATGAGTATTTTTTTTTTTTGCCTTGCGCAAAGTTTAGGAAGACTGAAGGGCAAAATTAGAATAATAAATGTTTGTGTATTAATATGGTAACAGAACAAATATTGCACAGCTGGTTGACAGACTCCAACATCATGATACTGTCAGAGAAGCACAGCATTTCAACCATATTAGCATTGAAATAGGTTTGTTTCCTATTACCTCAACTAGTTTTGCTTGCACTGGTTTGTCACTCAGTTGTCAGCAACGAGGCAACAACCATTCCTTACAAACTGACCCTCAGAGCAATGGCAGAGCCCACTTGCCATTGAAAAATGGATCCTGAAACAGTCCCATAATGAAATCCCCAGAGAAAACAGACTTCAGCAGCCAGCGGGATTTCATCAGGCAGTGTCAAATCACTTTACAGTACTACTGCTGGCCACCTTGGGTGAATTAGCGGTGCAGAGAGGTATGTACCCTCTCCCTGATGTGCTTAAAAGAAGTAGCATCTGGATAACTCCCTCTCCCCAGACATGAAGTTTCTGTTTCCCCTTCCTCCTGAAATAGCACTCTTGTGAGAGTAGCCGGAGAGAATGAGAGCTCTTCCCTAATATGGAGAAATAGGTTGTGTGATCATCCTCTCGCCGGCTTTGCCTGGAGCAAAAGGAAAGATGGATTCTGTTGTTTTATTTGGGAAATGGGAGATAAAGCAACTTCTTGGATACAATTCCGTGTCTTCACAGTCCATCAGAACAAGAGTAAACGGACTTTCTCAGATTGGATGTGTTCTGTCGGGATAGACTTTTATTCAAGTCTAATAGAAAAAAAAACTATTTTAAAATAACAATAAAGTTTTCAGGCAAAATCTCCAAAGAAATGTAGTTCTGCATTAAGCCCTTTAGCTGCCCTAATGGCTAACTACAGATAGTCAAAAAGCCTGAGGCTGAATTGATTCAGTCTTCGCAAGTTAGTCGAAACTGCATAGATTTAACCCTTTCTAGGGTTTTCAGCCTTGCATCTTTCATGGATATTCATCTAACGCCAAAGAAGCAACACTGTATTTCAAGCTGAGGACTTGACTGTTTAGTTCCACACTAAATTTAACCCTGCATTTGGAAGGATTGAGGAGCCACCAAATTGTGCAGCAGCTGCCTGCATAACCGCACAATATTTCTGTTGAAAGGTAACGTAGCCACTTCTTGCACCATTCTCACTCCTGGGCTTGCTCTAAGAGTGGCCATGCAACATTTCTTCAGCATGCCACATGCAACAAGATGCAAGTGTCTAAGATGCATTTTCACATGGGTGCTCCCTGGCACCATCCAGCATGCTGTAGTCATGCCTGGGATTACATTATAGTGCAACCTCAGTGTCATGCTCAGTCTTCAGCTTCTTATTCTCCTCATTTTGAGATAAGCAGTGGGTTCTCATTCATTTTACTGTATGTACCAAAAACACACATAGCATCCTAACATTTCAGATATTCCCCATGGGGGTTAGTTTATTCAGTGGCACTGGCAGTCCCTATACTTCAGCGTTGCCGTGCTTTGTTGCATGAATTTGGAATATTTGGGTCTGTTTCTCATTCGCAGAGCCAGCAGGCAGGGACCTCTAACAGTGTGGGGCAGTGGTTACAAAGGTGTCTCTTATCTTTGTAGTACAGCTATTTAGTTTGCCTTGCCAAGAAATGGTCACATCATGCATCTGCTCTATCTCTTCCAAAGATAGCAACTGAGACTCACTCTGGCAAGCAGACATGGAAGAAGGCATAATATGTTCCCAGGTGGTAGATCCTGGGCCCATTTTCCTCTGTTATCCCTAAGTGGGAGGTTTACCCACTTAAAAGAGTGGTTGTGTTTCTATCTTCCCCCTGTGGTGGGATTTCCTTTGAAGGGGCTGGCAGCTTTCATTTCTCCTGAAGCTCTACCAAATTCTGGGTAGAAAGAGCTCTGCAGCAAATGTTGCGCCAACACGCTTTTTATTCAGCCCGACCCCACAGTATTACTACAGGGCACCACTGGTATCCTACTCAGGGGTTGTCTGTACCAGGCAGTTACCGCAGAGGAGGGTAGGGTGGGAACTTGCAGCACGCTCGCTGCTCTGCATTGATTCCTGGTGCGGATGCTCTTACCGCACAGTAAGTGCAAGATGGCTTTGCAAGTAGAGCAAGCTGTCGTTCCCTAGGGGGAAGACACGCATGTTCACTCCAGAGCCATTTATTGCAGATCTTACTTTGCGGTAAATGTAAGGAGTGAACACAGAGAACCCACCCTCGCAGGCTGACTGCCCACAGTAGGTACTTGCCTAGTCAGTAGGTGCCATGATAGGCATTGGTTTGTATTGAGCAAATTACTGCCCTGGAATGAACTTGGCAGAGGTAGTGGGAATCTGCCAGGGACACTGGAGTGACTATCTGTGGAAAATGTAGTGCATCATGTATCTACTCCACTTTCCCCTGGAATAAATTGAAAATACTGTGGAATAAGCATGCTGCATGTCCACATGGAGAGTTAGTATGGAGTAGATGGGGCACTTTAAATTCACACCCTCGCACAAAGTGCAACTGAAATAAGCTCCCAGCTTCCCTGTAGGTGGGACTGCATTTATTTAACTGCAGGTCCATGCTTTGGTACAGTCTCTGTCACTAAAAAGGTCTGATGTCAGTTGGTCTGGTAAAATTGGCACAGACCCTACTCTGCCCCAGGTTGTCTTACCTCCGAATTGGAGTTGGAGATCTGGGGCTAGGGAGCAGCAGAAAGTGTCTCACTTGTAGAATACCTCTTCCAGCTCATTGCTGAAGGTCTTGTGGCAGCAGACTTGTCTTCCAAGCCTTCAAGCCACTAGTTGTGATCACATCAGACGGCGCTGTTAAGAAACACTTTCTCCTTCAAGAATTATTCCTTCTTGTATTCAAGCTTGGCACAGTCTTTTGTGTCTGGATTTGCGTGCTGCTTCTACAGGTCAGGCTGGTTCGCCCTAATATACAATGATTGGATGTGTTAAAATGCTTAGAAGAAACTGGATATAGGCAGGCCACTGCAGCTCTGCTCATTGCTGGGAACAAGTTCTGGTAACTTATGTTTCTTGTATTCCTGATTAGTTTTCCTCTGAGTATTGTCGAATTAGGGGAATGCAAGCCTTGTCTACGGTAGAGTTTAACACTAACTTCAGTAATTTTTTTGGCCAAAATCCATGAATGCCATTTCAGTACAGGCCTGTGTTGTAGACAAAAGAGAATCGCAATTTGAATGGCTGGAGCTCACTCCATTTACAGGTGGGGGGTGAGATGAATCAATGCAGGATGCACTTGTGCATCTCTTGATGGCTGAAATCAGAGCTAAACTCTAGGCAGGGTTTCAGAAACTTTGTAGATCTTATTAAAAAAAAAAACAGTACAGAGGTAAGAAAAGGCCATGCCAAAGGCAGTAGAATCCATAACACCAAACCTTCGAGCGCACTTTGTTTGGCACTTCTTGCCGCAACTTGCATGCGAACAGCCAAGATATCCTAGACTGATGCATCTGACATGCAGTAAAAATTTTTATTCCCATAGCAGAAAAGAGGTTGAGAACCAGATAAACCTACAAGCGGAGGAAGTGGGTGCAGGGTGGCCCCAGGATTGCAGTAACCTGCAGATAAGGGATTTAGACAGTAAAAGTTACAACATGCAAATTGACTGGCACTGCCAAGGGCACTGTTGTCCCGAAATTGTCCATAGTTACAGAACAACTCCATAGTAATTTAATAGTGAAGGACACCTTTGTTTTGATACTCAGCATCAAGGAGCTGGTATAATATTTAAAGATCCTCGGTGAATAACAGGATTTTAACAGCGCTCTCTTTATGCAGTGGGCATGTGTTTTTGTTGGCACAGGGAGGAGATTTTTCCTTGTGTTGAGACACAACTCTGAGTACTGAGGCTGATTCTTCTTCTATACAACAGACAAAAACAGCCAATGATTCAGTGTATTAAAGCCGGACTGTACCAATGTGAGTAGCGATTCTGTGCTTGAAATCAGCAGTAGACCTCTGCTAGTGTTAGAAGAGAAGGCAATCCTGGTAACATCATTGATTCAGAAGTATCAAGTCTGCATCTTAAAAATTCACAAGAAAAAGCAAAAGGACAGTTAGCTGCTGAATTAATAAATACAGACTGAAGCGCGCTCAAGTGAAACATGACCTCAAAGCGGGGGGAAACAAAGTAGATACAAAGAGATATTTGAAGAGAAGGATAAAAGAAATTCAGGGCAATCAAATCCTGAGAGAACTTTATCCGTTTCTGAGGCAGGATTCTGGGACAGATTAAGCCTCTTAACTTCATAAGAGAAGAGCAAAGCACTCGCTTCCTGGCTCCAACAACAGTATTAACAGGAGCGAGCCAGCAAAGTGATCCGTCCAAAACCAAGCACAAGTAACTGCCTCTCAAGATACCCAAATGCCCTTTCTTGCTTGTGTTTCATTTATGCTCGTATTATGTTGGCCCAAAACACCCTGGGGGCTAATACGCACTTGAAACAAGAGTGAAACAGTGAGCGGCAGTGTAGGAGTACCCAGCAAGATGCATGCTGGGTGAATGGCTATTGCATAATATGTGGAAAATCTTCCCATTTTCTTGGAGACGATGAGTGAAATTATCCATCTCTCATGGCAACAGCATCCTGCAGTCTATGTCAGAAGTTTCTCCTCTTCTTCCCACTCCCAAAAGGAGAGAGTATGCTGAAAGAGACAATTTTGCCTTTCACTACTGAGGATTTCTGGAAGTCTATTTAGCAGAAGCTTCTCTCTCCGCTGTTTGAAGTCTCCAAAGGAGGTGTGATCAATGACAAGTCAGGGTGAATGATGAGTTTCTTAATTCACATCATGTCCCACAGTTGGTCTAGTGTCAAATGACCTCGTATCAACTATGCTTGCCTTTGCTGGCACTTCCTTACTCTTAAAGGGATACAGTGAAGGGGTACCAGCAATCTGTTCTGGAAACTGTCCCTTAACCGTTTGACTACCAATATTTCAGATTGTTCTAATTGAAAGAAAATAATACAGAGCCAGGTTCCCAACTGGCTAATAAAATTCAGGAACTGCAATGAAGCCAAATAAAATTTAGTCCAGATGAGGACCTCACTCATAATATGCAGAACTTGTTGCCATTCACATTTATCTCACTATTCGTAAAGGCCTTACCTGCCACTGAATTTCTGGTTTTGATTGCTGTCGGGTGGCAGGAGGTGAGTGGTAGTGGAGGCATCAACCCCCATATGCCAACCATGCCAGCACAGCGGCTTTGGCATCCTGCTCACAAGAAGCCCGGCAGCCTTGACCCTGTTAGACGTCCCGTTTCAGCGTGACACTCCTGTTTTTAGCTCGTTTTGAAAGTTCTAGCATTAAAGGTTGCTTTTCTCCCAACTTGGACACTGACGACTTATTGCACTTTCGGTTTTTCTTTTATGCTATCTTGGCACCACCGCTTTAGTTCTGCCCTGTCCTTTCTCATTCCCTTGTTAGCATCATCACGTGAGCTGTGTGGAGAACTGATTTTTTCCATTAAATATATATCACTGAAAACTTGGCTGGGGAAAGGGGAGGCATGGGAGAGTTCATACTGGGTAAGATGAAATGGTTCTGTCTTGCTTTTAAGGTTGTTTTTTTTAAAAAAATTTTTAAAGAATAAAATTGAAGCAAAAGCTCATTTAAAAATGATGAAAGAGAAAATGTTTTCAATTCCGTTGATCAGAACAAATCACTGAAACTGCCATGAATTTGCAAAATGTTTTGATCAACCAGAAGATGCATTTTTTCAGGGGGGAGAAGTGGGGGCGGTGGTGGTGGAAGAAGTGGTAGAAAAATGTTGTCATGGAGCAATTGATGTCTCTGCTAGTTTTAGACTCTCTTTATGTTAGCACACTGGGGGCAAATTCTTCTCTTCCTCCTGCCCTTCACCTCCTCAACCCCTAGTCAGGGGGGAAATCGCCAGTGTTTTCAAAGGAGCCAGGACTTGAGCTGAATCCAGCCCACGGGATGTATTTTACCAACTTCTGCTTTCATAGATTTCATAGACATTAGGGCTGGAAGGGACCTCGGGAGATCATCGAGTCCAGCCCCCTGCCCAAAGGGCAGGAAGTCAGCTGGGGTCATAGGATCCCAGCAAGATAAGCATCCAATTTACTCTTGAAGGTGTTCAATGTAGGTGCTTGAACCACCTCCGCTGGCAGACTGTTCCAGACCTTGGGGGCTCGGACAGTAAAGAAATTCTTCCTTATGTCCAGCCTGAAACGGTCTTGCAGGAGTTTGTGACCGTTCGACCTCGTCATCCCTTGGGGCGCTCTGGTGAACAGACGTTCCCCCAGATCCTGGTGGTCACCCCTGATAAACTTCTAGGTGGCCATGAGATCACCCCTGAGCCTGCGCTTTTCCAGGCTAAAGAGTCCCATGGCTCTCAGCCTGTCATCGTAAGATCTGTTTTCCTGACCTCTGATCATGCGCGTGGCTCTCCTCTGGACTCTCTCAAGCTTCTCCACATCCTTTTTGAATTGTGGAGCCCCAAACTGGACGCAGTACTCCAGCTGCGGCCTCACCAAGGCCGAGTACAAGGGGAGAATGACGTCCTGGGATTTGCTCGAGAAGCATCTATGGATGCACGCCAACGTTTTGGTCGCTTTACTAGCCGCAGCCTCGCATTGCAGGCTCATGTTCATCTTGTGGTCAATGATGACCCCCAAGTCTCTTTCTTCTGTAGTGCTAACCAACGTAGCACTGCTGAGCCTATAAGGGTGCTGCGGGTTTTTCCTCCCGAGGTGGAGAACCTTGCATTTATCGGTGTTAAACACCATGAGGTTCTCGTCTGCCCATTTGCTGAGCCTGTCCAGGTCAGCCTGGATCACCCGCCTATCTTCTGGCGTGGATGCTTTGCCCCAAAGTTTGGTGCCATCGGCGAACTTGGCCAGTCCACTCCTGACTCCAATGTCCACATCATTAATGAAGATGTTGAACAGTATGGGTCCCAGGACAGAGCCTTGAGGGACCCCACTGGTCACAGGGCACCATGATGAGTGACTGCCATCAATCACAACCCTCTGGGTCTGACCACAGAGCCAGTTTCCCAGCCAGCGGATCGTGGTGGAGCCAAGGCCACAACTGGGCAGTTTGGCCAAGAGGTGATCATGGGATACCAGATCAAAAGCTTTTCTGAAGTCAAGATATATGACATCAATCTCTTCTCCCTTGTCCAGGTGATAGGTCACCTGGTCATAGAAGGAAATGAGATTGGTCAAACAAGACCTACCCGCAACAAACCCGTGCTGGCTGTCCCTTAGGATGTTAGCCTGGGCCAGTCCCTCAAGGATGGCCTCCTTAATAAACTTTTCTAAGATCTTCCCCAGGATAGAAGTCAGGCTAATGGGCCTGTAGTTAGCCAGATCCACTCTCCTCCCTTTCTTGAAGATCGGCACCACATTGGGCTTCTTCCAGTCTTCGGGCACTACACCAGAGCGCCAGGAGTTTTCAAAGATCCGTGCCAGGGGCTGGGCTATGACGCTCGCCAGCTCCTTGAGTACCCTGGGGTGCAGGTTGTCAGGGCCAGCTGACTTGAAGGTATCCAGCTTCTCAAGGTGTTCCTTCACGAGGTCAGCATTGATGGAGGGTAGGGGATCCCCATCACCTGGATCTCCCTGTCCCACAGCAGGCATGGGCATCCCATGTGACTGATGAAAGAGTGACGCAAAGTACCTGTTTAATAGGTTGGCTTTTTCCTGGGCGTCAGTTGTCAGTTGCCCCATCTGGTTTACCAGGGGTCCAACATTGCCCTTGCTTTTCCTCCGGCTCCCCACATATCTGAAAAAGGACTTTTTGTTGTCCTTGATGCCTGAAGCTAGTTGGAGTTCAGTTGCAGCCTTGGCTTTCCTGGTTTGCTCCCTGCAGGACCGGACCAGCGTGGAGTAATCCTCCTTGGAGGTGAATCCCGTCCTCCATCCTTTGTAGGCTTTGCTTTTTAGCCACAGTAGGTCTGCTAGGTCTCTGGAGAGCCAGGGGTGCTGCTGTGCCTTCTTGCTGCCTTTCCTGCGTGTTGGAATAGATTTAGCTTGTGCACTGAGGATCGCTTCCTTGAGAAGCAACCACTCTTCTTGAACTCCCATCTCCCTGACCGACTAGCCTCTTGAGGTTGTCAAAGTCGGCTTTTCTGAAGTCAAGGACTTCTGTGTTGCTGACTGACTTGCCAGCTTTACGGCGGATGGTGAAGGTGATCAGCTTGTGGTCGCTGTCACCCAACTTCCCATCAATCACTAGGTCGCCAATTAGTTTGTCCCCCGTAGCCAGTACCAGGTCAAGCAGCGCTTTGCCTCTCGTTGGCCCATAGACTTCTTGAGTCAGGTAGAGGTCATCCACGCACGAGAGAAAGCTTTGCGCCCGCTCAGATTTAGCTGAGTGATCTTCCCACGAGATGTCCGGGTAACTGAAGTCACCCATGACAACCAGGGTCCTGGAGCAAGCGGCCTCAGTCAGTTCCCGGGCGAACTCCTGGTCAAGCTCGGGACTTTGAGTGGGAGGTCTGTAGTAGACTCCCACCGTTGTGTCCCCTGTGCCAAATTCCCCACGAATTTTTACCCAGAGGGTCTCTAGCTGTCCATGCCGGTTGCCAACATCAGCTTGCAGGGACATGTAGCTTTCCTTCACATAGAGAGCTACACCCCCGCCCCTTTTGTCAACACGATCCCTCCTGTATAGGGTATAGCCCTGTATCCCCATGGTCCAGTCATGGGTGGAGTCCCACCAGGTCTCCGTTATCCCAATGACATCATATTTCTTTGCACTGAGCAGGAGGACGAGCTCATCCTGCTTGTTGCCCAGGCTCCTGGCATTAGTGTACAGGCAGGCAAGTGTGCCCTTGGGGGCTCTTGCCTTGCCCACAGATTGTGCCAGGGCTGGGGCAGGGGCGAGCTCCCTTAAGTGCCCCCTTAAGTGCCTTGGTCCGCTGGCTTTGCAAGGGCCGTTCAGCGGGCCAGCAGGGGCAGTAGTCCCCCCATCCCCCAGCGGGCTTAGTTTAAAGCCCAGTGGAGCAGGTCAGCCAGCCTGGCTGAGAAGAGCCTCCTCCCCAGGGGAGAGAGGTGGAGGCCATCTCTTCCCAGCAGCTCGCTGCCTCTCTCTCCAAAGAGCGGTCTGTGGTCATGGAAGCCAGAGCCTTCCCGATAACACCAGCGCCGCAGTCTTTGGTTCACCGTGTGGATCCTCCTCTCCCTCCTCAGCCCATAGCCTGAGACTGGGAGGATCGACGAAAACACCACCTGAGCTCCCAGACCCCTAAGCCCCGCTCCCAACTCCCTGTAGCACCTCATGACCTGGCTGGGGGTGCTCCGAGCCGTGTCATTGGTGCCCTCATGAATAAGGAGCATGGGGTAGTGGTCTGTGGGCCGGAGGAGCTGCGGGATCCTCTCCGCAATGTCTCGGATGCAGGCCCCCGGGAAGCAGCAGACTTCCCGGGCTAAGGGGTCGTGGCGGCAGATTGCCCCTCAGTGCCCCGCAGGATGGAGTCTCCCACAACAAACACCTTTCGCTTTGTCTTGAGGAGAGCGGGGCCAGTAGCTGCGGTCGAGCCTGGGTTGCCTGCGGGAGCTGGCAACTGCGTGGGCTCTGCTGGGGCTGCAAGAGGTGCGAACCTGTTGCTAAGCTCCGGCGGGGCAGGGGCCTTGGTGCGGCAGGCCTTGAGGCCCTTGACCACCTTGGTCCATGCCCCTGCTTTAGGACGTTCAAGAAAAATTCTGGCTCTGTCCTTTTGCATAAGTGCAAGAAAATAGGTAAGGCCTTTTCTGGGGTAGTGGTGGCGGGGGGGAGAACAATTTGCACCTGAATATGCTTGGATTTCATAAGCACAAATAAAACATAATTTTAAATGTGTGTTAATAGTAAATGCACCATACACTCAAGAGTATTTTATTGCATCCAAAGTTTGATAATCTAGAGTTTTGTGGCAGTATCCTGAACTAGAAAGATTAAATTGAACATTAGACCAGAACAATGGAAACATTAAAGCTAACTAGTGTTTGAATGCATTGTTCCCAATGATTTGCATTCATGTGATATGATGAATGTAAATCAGATGGAGATACTGCATCCATCTATCAGTCTAATCATAAAGCTAATGCCTGAATCAATAGAGTGAAGTCCAGTGAGAGCTATTTGAAATAAAATCCAGAGAAAAGACACTAATTGTCTTTGATCTTGAACCAAGGCATTTATAGTGGCTGTTTCATTAATACATTATCTCTGAAAGGTAACTGGGTTTGTTGGAGCTGAAATAAGATTAAATAAATCAGCTATTGTAGTTCATCTGTTAAATCACAGCACTTTGGTCTCAGTTTGTAAAATAATCTTCAGACTAATGAAGTAGGGTCAATTGCATGCAGTTTTGTTGGAAACAAATTGCCATTATTTGTATCGCAGCTATGGCAAGGTCAATAAATGTTGCCTTTGTACATTGCCTAAAGCAATAGGAGAAAATAACCCATTTTTCACTGTCATTGGTTGAGATTTAGGATAGCACACAGACAAGACCCTAATTTCTACCATATTAACAGCATTCTGAACAACTTGCATTGTTCACACAAACAGTGCTGGTGTATTTGAAAGTATCTCATTACAGCAGGAGCCAGAAGAGGTTTGGGCAAAATCACAGAGTTTAGTCACACTGAATATGGCTGCCTTAGCAGATAGTTAACGTGGCCTCATGATGGATGCTCAGGAGTCGGATCCAGGAGTCATTCCTTTGTACAAGTCCTGTGTGACATTACCGGGAATTATGTACATGGATCTCCTTCTTAAAAGGATCAAATCCATAGCCATTTGGGTTTGGCCAGTGACTCATTACTGGTTGGGAAGGAGGTTTGAGGCTGATCTGTAATAATTCATTAATGCTGTGCATTGACAGAGTAATGTGGTGTTCCTGAATGAACATATTGAGTCAAATTATTAGCATTTAATTCACTAGCATAAAATGCACGCTGGAGGAGGGGAGGTGCTGGATCGTCATATTCGTACCTCTTGGCAAATGTTTCATGAAATGAGAGATAATGCAGAGGCATCTCTTAGACATGCAACATCTGGCAGTCTGCAGACCCTCTGGAATTGCTTTAATCAAGCTAAGGACAGACAAGAGAAGGTCTTAAACCCTTCAAATGAATTTAGAGGCATGGGAGATCTCCGTTCAGATTCTTGCTTTGTCATTCTCCTGAATCCCAAGAGAATAACCTCACTTCCCCCCTGGGGTGGGACTTTCTCAGTTTCTTATATTGAGGCTTTTCCATTTTCCATAAGCAATTGGACATCCATTGTACCAGAAAAACAGGCTCACTGTATAGCCAGTAGATAAAGCGCTCGCTTGAAATGTGAGGGATTCAGGATTAAGTCCTAGCTTCAAAGCAAGCTTTGGACTGAAACAGGATGAGCTTCTTTTGCTTTTGGTGTCATTCGCTTTCTCTCTCTCCTGTTTTGAGCTGAGATCCCATTCTGGAGTGAGAAGCATTTCCCAGTGAGAACTTGGTTGAAAACAGCATATTCCCTTGGAAGGCTTTGAGGAATCACAATTGTCTGATGAAAAATGTTTTATTGAAAATGTTCTGACCGGCTCTAAAGTGACAGTGAGTATTTCATCAAACCAGCTGAGCACCTCATAGATTCTTCTCGCTATACGAAGTCTGATGGTGTCTCTCACCAGGTTAATAAACTGTTTTATTCTTGGGCCCATGGATAAAGTTGTCTCAGATTCAAATAGTGAGAGTTGACTTGTGCATTCTGCTGTACAGGGGAAACCTACTTAGGTTCTTTAGCAGTGATTACAGTATAATGTATCAGTCAAGAAGGGTCCATGTTACAATGTCTTAGATGTGTATTCAACCAAATCGTACTAATGCTGATGCATTTGTAACTTGTTTTGCTTGTTGCTTTAGGAATATTACTCAGCACTTGCAAGTTGCTAAACACAATCCAAACATGTAACGAATATCACAGTCTCCTTCTTTATCCAACTAGTTGTATGGCTCTTTCTCTTAATCAAATGCGTTGCACGGAATGGCCAGATAGGGGCTTCTGGCCAAAACTGAAAGGATGGTCCCTAATTCAGTTGCACAAGAGTGGAGGCCAAATACTGGGCCCAGAGTAGAGGCCAGCTACCTGGCCCGGTTGTTCTCTGATTTGTCTTGAATGCAATTTTTATAGACACAAATTAGGAAGGGACTGGAGCTGCTTGGTTGTAATTTAAGCATGGAAATTGAATGTATTTCTAACCCAGGGGACACATCTACACATGCCCCTACGGCGCCATTGTTACTGCACCGTCATGACGGTGTTACTGCAACGTGCTGGTAGCGCCTAGTTATTTTCAGCCTCTTCATCACTGCAGTGACGCACTATAGCGAGGGAGCACGTTGCTACAGTGGCATAGCTGCGGCTTCGCGGTTTGCGCCTGCCAACACGTTTTGTATACACGCACCCAGGGTGTATAAAATCACTCCTCATACATACACTCACAGCTTTTATACTCTGCATTCTCAGTTGTGTGAAAGGAGGAATATGACTCAAAGCTGATTGTTTCTCACCCTTCTCTTCTAGTTATCTACAGCTTTAAATGTGGAACATGTCTCCTTGTACAGCTGTTTGATTTCAGGCATCTTAACAAACAAAGATAACACTTGGGATTTAAGCCTGTTTTAAGTTGCCTGGTCACAGCTCCCATGAAAATGTGTGAGAAGCCCAGACCTGTAACTGAGGGCAGGATTCAGCTGATTGCAGAGGTGACTGGTACCTCCTGAGTCTTGGGGGGACACAATTTGTGGATGGGCCCGGGGTGGGCCAAAAGCCCCATATCCACTCCCATACTTCTGTGCCATGGCTTAGTGTCTCCCCTGCCCAACATGCCACTGGCCCGTGCAACAAAAAAACTGTCCCACTTTCAAAAGACAGTCTTGGGAGGGCATGTGTCACCTGTGGCCGATTGGGTAGCATTTAGCCATACTGTCCTTCATTGGCATGGTCTGTTTTGAGACCTGGCCTGGATAGCTCTCTCTTCTATTCATACCACCTCCCTGGCCTTAATAAGGATGGGCTAGAAAGAGACCACTACTTGACTCTTGCTTTCAACACCTGCTTCCCTGCTTTGGAGTTAAAACCAGGACTGCAGTACATGAGACCTCAAACACAAAAAGGGTTTGTTATTGTGAAGAATTCTAGACGAGCATGGGGCTTTGCCCCTGTTAAGAAACACATCAGTACTAGTATACCATTACTAGTATGTCAGTCACTTAATGTGCTGTTAAATTCCTCTGAGTAGCAGCATTTGCCCCAAACTGGTATTCAATGAAGCACATGAACAAAGCAACGACTTAAAAAAATTGATTAAAAGCAAAACCTTGTGCAGTTTTCTTTAAATGAGCTCATTTAGGCAGTCCCCTGCAGGGGCAAATGTGAAACAGGGGAATCTGTTACTGGAGAAGGAGAATGATTACAGGAAGATCTAACTTGGTGCTGCAGGAGGTCTAAATGGGGTGATTCTGTGTGTGAATGCAGTCTAAGTCCAATGTTGTTTTCTAAAGACCGGCATAATGGCAAAGCAGCATATTCCTTAGGGAGCCATTTTTTTGTTGGCATCCAAGTTATGAAAGTTTGCACAATGTGTTAATTGTTCTGCCTCATCCCTCCTTGCCTTATGATAGCAGAGGACAGCATCTCATTACAAACTGCAGAGGGCTCCTGGAATGGCCACTTGCTCTTTGAATTAGTAGAGTGGGTGTATCGGAGGGTGAGGTTACATGTTACATTTAAACAATACTAAATCTGTGGGATATGACGCGATGTTAAAGTTAGAACATGCTGTGAGCAGTTGCAAATTAATACCATTTCTTGCCTGCACTGCCCTGACTTGCCACTAAGGGATGGAGAGTAGGGGTGTGGCTAGGAGCCAGAACTGGAAGCAGTGCATCCTTGGATGCAGGAGGACTGCAAATTGCTCATTTTATCTCTGTGGAGCAGACTGAAGTTACCCTAACACAAACAGGGTAGCACAACAGAATTAACCCTCACCTGAAGTAACATAACTTTGAGAGGGGACTGTCCAAATGGCATGTAGCACCACTTAACGAGCTTTAATGTGCAGATGCTTGTGTTTGCCATGCCTTTAGTATGGTTTGAGTGTAATAAGTAGGGGCCTTGTTGCATGGTAATTTTTGGGCAGGTCCTGGAGCTCTTAACATCTACGTTGTCTGCACATTAACACCTGGAACTGGTTTTAAGCACTTGTTATGTGGCTTAAAGTTACACCACTCAAGGGGAGGGTTTTTGATCAGTGCTACCCAGCTCATGTTACACTAAGGTACAGCCACTCTAACACCTTAGTGTTAACGCTGCACCTGCTCCCCCCCGTGCTACCCCAGATCCCCATTCAGGAGATGGCTAAACCTAGGGTGCTGATTTTCAGTAAGGCTGAGGATGCACAGCCCTGATTTGAAGTCAACGCAAGCTGTTGGTCCTCAGGATTTCTTAAAGGAGGCTCTAAATCCTTAACCCTTTCAACATCCCTCTGAGGACTTTTGCAGGTCAGACTAGTGCATTGTAGTTGGTCTAGAGCTACAAAGCACCTCTTTCCATGGCTTGAAATGCTTCTCCTGTTTCACTACACAGTTTGCAGAAGCTGTGATGGAAAGGTGGGGCTATTTGTGCTGAGTGAGAAGGGAGGACTCCAGTGGTTGTTCTGTATGATCTGTATGCTGGGGGACGTTTCCACCCCAGTATGTGCTGGCCTCCTTGAATGTCATCTTCATTTTGGCTTGTCCGTTCAGCCCTACAGCCCCTCTACTGGGCTGACCTTTGGGCAAACCTCCTTACAGTCTGCATGTGACTGGTCAACAACCATCAGTGGCCAAGAGGTTTGGCAATCAAAGCCAGTGCAGGATGAGGTGACTGTGTGCTTCCTGTGAGCCTGTTTTCCCTGCTGAGACAACCAAAGAAATGACAAGGTTATCGCAAGAGAGGAGGAGGGATAGTGCAATGATTAAAGAATTTGGGTGAACACAGATCAGTTTCCTGGTCTGCTACCAATGTCACATTAGCAAGTCATTTAGGATGGGCTATCTGGCAAAAAAAATGGGAATTCTGCGATTTCATTAATAATCCTCATGTACCTCAGTCCTGGATTTGTAGAATGAGAATAGTTGGACGCACAAACCCCAGGCACGTTACTATCTTGCTAGATTTATTTGTTATATGGTGTATAGCATTGTGATGTTTTAAACGTGCACTCCTTTTCCCAGTGTGGGAAATGCAGTATATTTTGTAAGATGCTAAGGAACTGATGGAACAAGACACTCTGTATCCCTCTCTAGGGAAAGAATGACGGACTTCGTTTTCGTGATAGCTATAAAAGTAATGACAGTAACTCCTGCTGTTTCTATTGTATTATTCACAACCTGTTTTTTTCAGCACCAGCCCTGCATTGTTGTGGCAGTGTAGGGTCCTTAATAGCTGTCTGTACTAGAATGGCTTGTACATTTGGTGCTAATTTAAGAGGGAGTCTTGGTGTTTCATTACTCAAAACTGACAGTTGGGGTTTCTTAGCTCTACGTTTCCTGCTCCTCCTTGCAGCATAAGTCATGAAATAGGAAGAGGAAGCTTTGTTGTTAAGGCATTAGACTGGTAAAGACGAATTGGGTTCAACTCTTAGCACTCCCATGATTATCCCATGTGACCTTGCGTAGGTGAAGTTTTTAATAGGGAGATTTTTCCTTCATTGATTTAATAGGATATATTCATCTTTGCAACCCCCCCTATTAAAGTCACCAGGCCTCCACAAGGTTCAAGAGTTTCTCCTTCTAGAATAGTGTGCAGTTCTTGGTAATAGACTAAATTTAAGCTAATGACTGAGAGGTGAAATGTGTGGTATCTCATTACTGTATCGTCTCCTATCCAGCATTGCTGTTCCACAATATAATAATAATAATCAGAGACTATATGTTGAATTATATAATTACATTGAAATAGCCTCCATTTTCACTGATAAGAGGAGTAGCAATAATGAAATTTTTGCATCTAATTAGGACATTTTCATTTATATGACCATTAGAAATGTGCCAAACATTTGGAACTGTAATTTATGCACAGCAACCCTTTGTGATTAGTCATTTTATTTAGTGTCAAATCAAATGTATTTTTAGCACAATTTCTATGGAATTGCAATCAGATCTATGTAAAAAGTACATTAATCCTGTCTGCAAAAGCTGTGTGCATATTGAAGTGCATATACTACCCCACGTGCCCCTGGTTTTATTTCAGAATAATCCCACAAAATATTATTCTATGAAATATAGGGAACATTTTTTTCACTTCTAGATATATATGGAAGTAATTTAACTTCAAGTATTCAAGAAAAACATATTTCTGCCTCTCCATTCTCTCATTATTGCTAATTCTGAGTGGGGAGAATGGGTCATATTTATGGTATATGATGGAGAATACTGGTCAGAAACAAGGACCTAGTCCTGCAATTTTCACTTCCATTAAAATAAATAGCATTACTTACAGAAGGAAGGACTAGACTAGAGAGTCAGGAATTACGCTGAATAGGATTAGATTCCTTGGGAGCAATTTATCATGCTCATTCACAGGATGAATTTAATTTTTCTTCCTTAGTGTTAAAACATCAAAACAGCCTTCTCTGTGTCTTCATCTAACTACCTGTAAAATGGGGGCACGTGTGTGTGTATGCATGTAGAAGTGTAGACCTGAATATCCTGAGCCCGCCAGATTGTTGGGCCCAATGGCCAAACCCTGTGGAGGCAGGGGCCAGGAGACAGCACAGTCAAAGCTATAAGGTTAAGATTTTGCATAGGTATGACAGAAAAATGATTAGTATGGGCACTGTTTTCACTAGACTACCCAAAGGGGTTTTTTTTTTTTTTTGTTTTTTTACTGTTTCTAGGAAAAAAGCAAAAAAACTCACCTTCATTTGCTGTTTTTCCCAAGTCCAGTAATGATGAAATCAAGTGTTTTAAGGTGTTTTTTTTCCTCCCCAAACTAGCTTGTACAAAGGCAAATCATGGTAATGCTTGTAAGTCATCAGGAGACTGTACCATGCAGTGTGAAGTATGAATAATTTAACTACTCTCCAACTGAAAATGTATTTAAATATCTGCGTAGGTTTTAAGAGAACATACAGGTTTTTCCTTATGTCGATTTATTCTGACTACTAATACTGAGGAAACTGCTCACCAGAATGGACCAACTGTTATATATGAGAAAACAGATTGCAATGCTTTTAGGTAAGGTTGCCTGACATTTTTCATTATAAGACCCTGTTTTCAGTAGCTTGTAACATTGCAGAGCTTTAACTAAAATTTCCCGTATCTGGTGTCTGCTTTGGGCTGAAGTTTCATCCAAAATGGTTTAGCTGTTTTTCAAAATGAGACTAAGGGAAAAAACACATTCTTTTGTCCTTCGTTAAGAAGCTCTGTCACCGCTATGCTTTGAAGTAGAGACTTGAAATTTAGAAGAGGACAGTAGTTCCCTCAGGGTTAAGGATACGTTTTTTTCTGTTCTCACAAAAAAAACTGCTTAAATTTTACCATGGAACAAACATCTGAGACGGATGTTGGCGCTCACCTAGCATACAGAAGAGTGAGGAATTAGGCTCAAGGTGGATGGCAGGACCAGACATTGGCACTATGGTTGAAGGGGAAGAGACTTGTGAAAAGAACTGGTGAAATGTAGCAGTGGGGGGATTAAATCAGACACTGTGCAAATATTTTATGTTGGGGAGTATGGGCAGGGATCAGAAGCTGAGAGGGATTAGAGGGATGGTGTTGCTGAAATGGGAAGAAGGATTGTCCAGTGGCTGGAGTGCTAGCCTAGGCTTTGAAACGCCTAGCTCCACCAAAGGGTTCCTCATGCAGGTCACTGAGGGCCAGATCCAGATTAGCCATCTAGGGTGTTACAGCCCCTAAATATTAGTTGTCTGGCCCGGCGATGATAATCCAAATAGCATTAAGGATGTAGGAACCCCTATACAGTGAATGTGGAAACTTGGGCACTTTCAAGGAAAAGCTCAGCTCTCTGTACAAAGAATGGGAAGAGTTAGCACCTAGAGGTAGCAAAGAGGAACTACTGTACAGTCTGAAATCCCAATCCTTCCTGGAGCTTGGACCACTGCATGTGGCTGTACATCAGGGTCTAGAGTGCCTACCAGGGGTGGGCAATTATTTTGGGCGGAGGACCGCTTACTGAGTTTTGACAAGCCATCGAGGGCCACATGACAGGCAGCCAGGGGCAGATAACTTAATTTTCTAAATTTTTTAGGGGCCCTGCAGGCTGGATAGAATAGCTTGGCGGGCCGCATCTGGCCCGCGGGCTGCATCTTGCCCACCCCTGGCCTAGACCTGCTTCTGCCCAACTTTGGGGTGGGGCAGGCAGTGATACCCAGCTTTCAGATGATGGTCAGAAGTGAGATGCCTTGTTTCTAGACCTTCCTCAGCCTGAGTGGTCTCAAGCACACATCTTCCACTCTCCAGGGGTGACCAAACCACCAGGCTATAGTGCCTGAATGGGGGCACCCTGCCACCACTCATTTTGAAGTAGCTGGCCCTCAAGGTAGAAAGGCATGCAAGAGGAGAAGAAGCAAGAGGGAGCCTAGCTCTGAAGCCTAGTGCTTACTGCACTTGCTGGGAGGTGGGGGTCCTGGGGTCTGGTCCCTGCTGTTAGGCATGGGGAGTATTTGCTTAAGAAACAGAAATAACTCTGAGCTGAGTTGTGCAATTTAGATATATCATCCACAGTGTTCACTGTACAAGGTAAATGGTTTCAGGGAATGACTCAGGGTTGTTTATAGAATGAGGCTGTTTTCCGCACCATTTGTTTCAGAGGTCACCAGGGGTGTAGCGAACAATGCAGGAGACCGTGGGTTGTGAAAGGACTTTCTCGTTACTAAGGCTGCCTTGGAGAATGAGATTCCTCTGTGTCTGTCACTGTGATCCTCAGCGATGCTGGACGAGTCACTTAAACTTTTTCATTACCTTTTTACTTGCCACTAATTGTGCTCATTTGTTGGGTGCCCAGAGAGATGTCATTAATTTGAAGACGTTCTGACTACTCTCAGTGGCAGCTACAGTCAGTGGGAACTGTACCCTGACCAAGTCAAGTGCTATCCAATTCTAAGGACTCTAAAACATCAGGCCATAAGCATTTGCATTGGGTATCCCAAGTTAGTGGATACTAATTACTTTGTCTGTGCCTCAGTTCCCCGTCTGAAAAATGGGGATATAATACCACATTACGGAATTTACATCCTGTGCGTTAATGTTGGGAGAGCACTTGGATACAGGAGTAGTGAGCCTATTAAAAAAAAAAAAAAAAAAAAGCCCTTAAGGAAATTAAATAATTCTGTATACAGCAAGATTTTAATGGTGTGCAGTCAATAAGGCACAAAGAGGATGATGTTAAATATTGAATAGCTGCTTCTTCAGTGAGCATTTTTTACCTTGTAGGCTAAATGAGGAAGGATGATCAGCATATGCAATAACAGAGCTAAAAGGTACTTTTGTACCATAATGCCTGTGCCTAAGCAGCACACATAGTTAACGCTGGCACTTCCTAACTTTTGCAAGTCTGACTTTTCAGCCTTAACATTGTAATATAGTTTGTAAATGTAATTTCTATAAGTATTAAAGCATTCTCAAATGGGCTGGCAGTTTTAGAGGCCAAATGCATTAGCACTCATCTGTAGCAAACATGTTGCATATTCAGATTGGTTGTATGATGCTTTGAGAATCAGCTGGTAATGGGTATTTTGCTGGACATGTGGAGATTTCTGATTTGCGGTGAAGGACAGGCTGGTCGTGTATTTGAGCAGATGGTAGTCATTACTTGTGCCAACACGTGACTACAATTAATTATAATGGAAATACCGACAGGTTATTTTACAGGGCTTTTTTTGCTTCATATATGTTTTCGCAGAAAAGGGATTCAGTATTCAAGGAGGCATCGGAAATAAAAGGTTAGAGTTGCAATATTTTCATGTTAATTGCTTCAGTATTTAAAAACAATGCCTAATATTTAGAAACTCCTGGTCTCACAGTTTGCATCCATGCAGAATCTTGGCTCAGGAGAAAGCCTGTCTTCCTAATTTTGCAATAGCCAGGAATTTGTGGTTCACCGTAATGAAAACTACATCCAATTGTAAATCCATCAGGCAGTGGAGGAAAAAAACCCCTATATTTTTGCACATTCATAATAATAAATACGGCTGCTCACCTTAAAACACACAACTTCCAGTTTTAAACCACATTATATAAAATTAACTGTAATGCAGTAGGATTCTTTCTTGGGGCCTGTGTTATGTTATATTTATGTGCTCCCTTTGGGTCATATTTTCCATTTTTATGGATTATTTTATTATTGTTTTGCTAATGAGACTCAAATCTACTTCTCTCTCTCTCTGGTAATACATCTTTCGTGACAGGCAATGTGGTCTCCTTGGCTATACATTTGCGGTTGCAGGATAATTTTTAACAATTAAATACAGTTCTGACTAAACTGATTCTTCTGCTCCATAACTTACCTCATTGCACAGTATACAGGGAAGAAAAAATCATGTAGCAGTAGCTGCAGTAGGATGATATTCAGGAACAAAGGGGTTATGCAAGACGTTTCCTTTAATAACCCAACCATTGCTCACACCCTGTGCAGTTCCAGCAACATCCCATGGCCATCAATCTAGGTTGAAATGATCTAGTTGGAAACTGAATCCCATGCAAATATGAAATAAAGCTACTTGAAGTGGTAATGCCTGTTGCAAGTAACTACTTGTAGTAAGACTGTGTACCTTGAGATCCACAGTAAAGGAGTCTCAAAGTCCTAGGTGGTGGCACCATGGTAAGAAGCCTAATGCCCCTGGCATGGCTTGCAATCAATTGGCAGAGGTCATTGCGGGACCCCTGGCATGGCTTTATGAGCTCTCGTGGTGCTCTGGCCAGGTGCCAGAGGACTGGAAAAGGGCCACTGTGGCCCCCATTTTCAAAAAGGGGAGGACCTGGGAAACTATAGGCCCATTAATCTTACCTCGATCCTGGGGAAGCTCTTTGAGAAAATTATCCAGGAGCACAGCTGCAAGTGACCAACAGGGGAAATTATGCTCAAGGCTACCAACATGGGTTCATTAGGGGTAGGTCCTGTTGGACCAACCTGGTGGCCTTCTATGACCAGTCACAAAATCCTTAGACACAGGTGTTGCCTTTAGAAACAGGATGTAGTCTTTTTGGACTTTAGGAAGGCCTTTGACACTTCCTCTCACCCCATCCTCATTAAAAAATTAGGAGACTGTGGTGTTGACACCTACACAGTCAGATTGGTTGCAAATTGGCTGGAGGGCCGCACCCAAGGAGTGGTGATGGACGGGTTATTTTTGACCTGGAGGGATGTGGGCAGTGGGGTCCCCCAGGGCTCGGTCCTTGGGCCGGCGCTGTTTAACATCATCATCAGCAACTTGGACAAGGGGGTGAAAAGCACCTCATTCAAATTCACAGATGACACTAAGATGTGGGGAGAGGTGGGCATGCTAGAAGGGAGGGACAAGCTACAACTAGATCTGGACAGGTTACAGGGGTGGGCGGATGAGAACAGGATAGGTTTCAACACTGATAAGTGCAAGGTGCTGCACCTGTGGAGGAAGAACCGGCACCATACCTACAGGCTGGGGAACTCCCTTCTCATCCGTGCAGAGGCAGAAAAGGATCTTGGAGTCATTATTGATTCCAGGATGAACATGGGCTGGTAGTGTGGGGATGCAGTCAGGAACGCCAGCTGCACAGATGCATCATGAGCGGGTCCAAGGAGGTGATCCTCCCCCTCTATGCAGCACTGGTCGGGCCGCAGCTGGAGTACTGCGTCCAGTTCTGGGCTTCGCACTTCAGGAGGGATGTGGACAGCATCAAGGGGGTCAAGAGAAGGACCACTCATATGATCGGGGGCAGCAGGGCAGGCCCTATGAAGAGAGGCTATAGGACCTGAACCTGTTCAGCCTCCACAAGAGAAGGCTGAGAGGAAATCTGGTGGCCATCTATAAACTTACAAGGGGGGACCTGCTGGGAACGGGAGAGTCCCAGTTTCCCCGAGCACTGCCAGAAGTAACTAGGAATAATGGCCATAAGTTGACTGATAGGTTCAGACTAGATATCAGGAGGCACTATTTCATAGTCAGGGCAGCTAGGATCTGAAACCGACTTCCAAGAGAAGTGGTGCTGGCTCCTACCCTGGGGGTCTTCAGAAGGAGGGTAGATAATCACCTAGCCAGGGTCATTTGACCCCAGCATCCTTTCCTGCCCATGGCAGGGGGTCGGACTTGATGATCTGCTCAGGTCCCTTCTGACCCTACCAACTATGAAACTATTTCAGTGCTATCTGTGTACCCATAGCCTGCTGATCTCCACAAGTCGTTCCTCACAGAGTCAGGGTTTGGTTATTGTGCAGAAGGGATTTGATTCCACAGCATAGAAGTCAAATGGTGGTCTTGTCACTGAATTCAGGATTTGGCCTTTAGTACCTTCTGGCAATCACACCTTAGGCTGCATTGTTACAGTGCACCTGTATGATCTCTTAGCATGTCTCTGACCTTGCCCCTTTTTACTGGCCACATTACAGCTGCTCTTCTACTTGCAGGGATTTGTTAGCAGTTTGGCTGGCAGGCTAATTTTGATCGAATGCACTGAAAATGTCAGTAAATGTTTCTTGTCACAGCCATGTGACCAAAATAAAGTTCTTTCCTCACTAATAATGCACTAGAGACCTTTATTAGTGTGCCTACTGCCTTGCGGCTCATTTTGCTACTCTGTGGGCTTATCTCCACTTGCAGTTGAGGAGCATGAATTACCTCCTTCATAAACTCTGGAGTTTATTGCTCTCGGGTGCTGAATCTTCACGTGTACCTGGAACCGCAGCACCTTGAGCCAGGTCTGGTTGGCAGGGGGCCCCAGGGCTCAGCCTGCCAGCCTGGGGCTGCTCCCCCCAGCTCAACGTGCTGTGGAGGGGCTGGCTGAGGTAGGAGGGTGCTTCAGTGTGGGGCTAGCTGGCAAAGTCTACATATGTGCTGCTGCAGAGTAAAAAAAACTCTGCACAAGGATGGTACTTTTATTTACAAGTACTATCCTGCTGCAGAGTAAAATAGTTTACTTCAGCCTAATAGGGGTGCACATGTATATGCACGATATTTACTGGGCCTGGTATTTACTGAGCAGAAATGCCCAGTTTTCCTTTGCTAACTGCAATCAGCGGGGAGAAGAATTAGCTTATCCAGGTCATCAACACCTACATTTTCATGGGCTACTCCACTAACCCAGCATGTTGTCCTACTCTGTATCGTATGCTCATATTTGGGGCACCTTTTCCTGGTGTTTGTTACACAATCTTTCTTGTGCCTTTCAAGACACTTTGGAAACTTAGTCAATCTGATTGATTAACTCCATAATTTTGTTGCTGTTTCAGCAGGAATGGTTTGTTTCATCCATCATTTAATTTGATGGCCTTTTGAAGTTCTACGACTTTCAACTTCCCTCGCCTTTTCTATTTGTGGAATTCACTGTCATTGGAGGTCAGCAGCTCCCAAGCTTTTCCCGTGGCAGTGGTAGAATAGAGTGAAGACTTCTGATGGTTGCTCAGTTCAGGCAAAATCCTGCCTGTGTTTTAGTATTAGAGCTATTTAGCTAGGAGAAATGAAGCAGACCAGTTGTTAGTGAGACAATCTTTTCTCTGCCTGTAGTTTCCTGGTGACCTCTGCAGTAGATTCCTGGAGACATTTCACAAGGTCGCTGAAGCACAGCAGGAGTCACCCAGGACCAGCTGATGGCACTCAAGGAATCCCTTGGACTAGGGACAGACATTACACATAAACTGGTTTAAGTGATGGAGAAAAGCATGTCCGCGTACATTGGAGGCCAGGGAAGAAATCTTCTTACCACCTTTTACCCATTTTTATCATGACTGCACATCAGGCCACAATCTTGTCCTCAGTATTGACCCATTTAGTGGTATTTTCATGTTCTTGTCTGATGAAGAATTCTCACAGAACTTCATATCATGGCACTAAGTCATCCCTTTATTGAAATGCATATGAGTGAAGGTAGTTTCTGAGCCATGTACGTTCATAATTTTGCTGAAAGAAGCCTCTTTGTGCACAGGAAATTACCTACTTTGGGGATGTGTTTATTTTTGTTTGATGGCTGTATTTGCCAGGGTTCCAGCTGTGATGCACTGTCTTCTGTTGCGCCTTATCACTTCCCGCAACTCTTTTATCACACTAAAATGACAAAACTGCTGAGGCCCTATGGGAGACGGTTTTATTCTTTGAAGTTTTTGACCTTTGCTTGAGCATTTTGTACTATATAAATATTTAAAGTGAGCCATGAATCGAGATTAATGCATTAGTGACTACCAAATCATTAACTCTGCGGGATGGAATCAAGTTGACACGAGGGGTTTTGTTAAACAGGGTGCGTTGCTCATTAAGGATAAAGGGCTGGTGTTATGTAAATGTGAGGGCAGTACCCCAGATTTCTTTAGGGAAGTGCCTCAACCAGGGTGCCGTGAGATCCTTTGAGGAACCTTGTGCAATATTAGCACTATTAGTTGTGTAAACACAACTAGGATTCACAAGATAAAAAATGAGATTCCAAATAGGCACCTATTGTATCAGAACATTTTGACCTATGGTGGTCTTTCTGAGCTCCTTGTAACAGAAGAGTTACTCTCATTTTCTGGAGTCAAGAAACAAATGAAAGCTAATAGGTGCTGTAAGTCTAACAAGGTTGACAACCACTGCTCTAAGAGTTGAGTCCTGTATAGCTAGTAAGTGAGGCAGTAACTTTGCGGTAATGGTCTGCCTAATCTAATTGTAATCACTCCTGTGGATTTTGATTAACTCCATCTCTTCCCATGATGATGATAATGATTTACTCTGGTTTACCCTGGGCCTCAAAGCCATAATCTGAATAGTGCTGAGAAGAGGGGATTTGTCAGTCAGAAACAAAATACCGAGAAGGAAAAAGCGCCAGAGAGGAATACAAACCTCGCCAACTGTAGCAAGTATTAAAAGTCTAATCTTTCTTTTTTGGCAGTGTTTGAAATAAGAACAGACCATGGAGCATTATTAATACATTCTCATGACAGACCATTAGAAAATGGAAAAAACCCAGAATCTAAAAGTGTTAGAGTTCTTTAAAGTTCTCTCTTGGATGTCACTCATTTACTTTATTCAATGTATCTGGGTCCCCAAATCATTAGATTTCTCGCTATGGGCAAATACTACGAGAAGAGGGGAAATACTTGCAAATATTCTTTGACTAATGCATTCAAATATAAAGTACTTTGGCTTTTTTGTTGTTGCCACGAGCAGTTCATAGAAGGAAATTTGTCTTGGTGAGGATGCTAGCTGGAAGAAAATGTCGTAAATGCTAGTGTTAAAATGGATTCAAACAAATAATGTATATTTGCATTTGTATTTATGCTAGAACAATTTTAGCACTTATCTTAATGGCCTTATCTGAGGAGAAACCTTGGTGGTGCTCAGGCAAGAAGCAGAAAGACAGGATGATGTCCAGTGCCTAATCTCATGGCTGAAAGACAAGTTCTTCCTCTCAAATCATCATCTGGTGTCTTTCAGTACAGCCTTCTTTCTGCCTTGTCACCGCGGCTTCCAGCCCGTCGATGCTGATGACATAGCTGCACAGAACCCATTGCATCATGTGCTTTTATTCCACTGATTTTCATGTTCTTTTTCAGCATTTCTCTTTCTCCTCCATCCTGGACTTTTGTATTCTCATGGTGATCTCCTCCCATCACCACCCCTGTCTTGCAATACTGTTTGCTTCCTCCGCTTCTTTTCTCATGTTGTGGACCATCACTGGTCTCAACGACTCTTATGTACTCCAAATTTATTCTTCCCTCTTCTAGCTCTGCCATCTTCCTAGCTTACCAACTCAACCTCCCCAACTCAGCCGAATCATACCCCCACAATTCCAGCTTCCTTGTTTTGCCAATTTGGTGTCATTCCTCGAGCGTTCCCATCATGCCGCTCCCAGTTCTCTTTTAGCACAGAATTTCTTCCAAGAAAAAACAGCCTTCACTGCTTTTCCACTTCTCTGTTACTCACAAACTATTCCACTGTTTGGCATTATGGGATTGCATGTGAATCTTCATAAAACAAATGAACAAACAAAAAGGGGAAAAACCCAAAGCTTCTTGACTTTACAGTTATACAAGAAACGTTGACAACGTGAACTACCAAGGATCAAAACCCAGTAGTGAAATTAGAATGAAACATTGATTATTAAAACAGCATGATTTTTTTTAAGTAGGCGTCATGATTTTTTTAACACTTAGGCTAAGTACAGACAGTCAGAAAGCCCGAGGCTGAATCGATTCAATCTCTGCAGGTTATAGTCTAAACTGTAGTCTAAACTGCATAGATTGAACAAATAAGCAAGCTGAACAGACATTCACTTTTGATTCTAGAAATGCAGCCACTTGCCTGCAGTGGCCCAGGCCACAAGCTGGGCGGTGTTAGAGCATGCCTCCCTACCTGCTGGATCAGACAGCTTGGGTCAAGGCTTGCCCACCCACCCTGCAAGTGGGGGCTTGTGGAAGGAGGTGGAAAGCTCCCTGGGGTGCTGGAGTACTGTGAGTTAACTTGAATCAGGAATGGATCTAGGACAGACCTTCAATAAATTAATTTAACTTAAATCACTTAAGTCAGATACTACATCCATCCAGGTTTATCTTAAACTGACTTTGGCCATTTTGAAACTGGTTTATGTGAACTGATTTTTTCTTGTGTTACAGATTTGAACCAGTTTCCGATCACTTGTACCAGTTTATGTGTAACTTCTGGCACTAGCCCTGGGGTAGGCAGTGTTCTCTTTTTCTCCAACTCCGAGTTCACAACTCTGCCCAAACTCATATACAAACCCTTGAATTTCTTTCATTTTTATCATTTTGGGCTCTATTTGTGTTCATTCCATGCCCCCAATCTCCTCTTCTGGCTCTTGCTGTAACCTGTCTCACTAGCGTGGGAGGCCTTAGTAAGTACTTTTACTCCCACATATCTTAAAAAGACAGTATAAGTCAGTTGAATATAAAATAATTAATTTATTAATTGCACAAAGGTGAAAGCCTCTGAAGTCTTTACTTATGGCCAAATTTTGCAGTTTATGTACGTGTTTTATTTGCTGAATCCACCAAAACACTCTGCTCTCCGAATGTGGCACTTCTCAGCCTCAAGCTTCAGCTGAGCTGGGAGTTTTGAATTTGGCTGTTGGCAAGGAAAGAGAGCCTGTTCCAGAGGCTTTTTTCTCCTACCTCGAACGTGGGATGCCCTCACCGTCTAAAATCTTTTGTCCTCGGCACATCCTCAAGGTTCTTCCTGAATTATCACTGAAAACATCTCTTTTCTCTTTTCCGTGAGCTACAGCTTTGTCTTTACAAGCACATCAGCAGGAGGGAGAATGCCAGTATTTTTCAAATGGCCAGATTCTTTAAAGCATCCTCGCACCACTCAATCATTGTTAATTAGTTTTAAAAAAACTTGTGACTTAAGATACCAGTAGAAGGTCTTACCCTGCTCCCTCTGGCAACACCAACAGCAACATTTCTATTGGCTTGAACAGTCTGAAAGACGGGAACACTTCAGCAAGTCACTACTATGAACAGCTTAAATTTGGCACTGATACCTGTTGTAATCAGGGTTCGGCTTTATAAACTGCTTCTGCCTTTATAAAACATTTTTCTTCGAAAGGCGGAAATAAGCTTTTCTTTTCCATTGCTTATTTTTTGGAAGTGTTAACTAAAGCCGTTTAAATAACCAGTTTCTATTTATCCTAGGATTGTCTTACTTCATGGCAACTTCTTACTGTGTGCAAAATCTGCTTCTACTACAAGTGACATTGAGATAGCACAGTGTAGTCTCCAGAGTCCTTGAACTGTTTCTAAGAGGTAAACTGCTGGGGTTTAACCCAGTTGGGAAATCTGTCTTTTGGGCTGATGGATTATAGTCCATGTAGTGAGCATTCAGCCTCAGCAAGGTTCATGGCATCTTCACCTTTAAGTATCTAATTTATGTAGAAACGCCGATAAATTATTTAGAAGGGCGTTCTTGCTGATATCGGCACTTGTGGAGGAAGCAAAAGATGGTGTGACTTTGCAAATCTTTGGAAACATTGGCACATCTTCAGTAATTCTTCAGAGGTTCATGCTATTAAATATTTGAAAACTAAAAAGCTTGTTTCCCTTTTCTCCCCAAGGTTGCCCTGGCATTTGTTTGGATTTTTCTTAGGAGGCAATTTTTGGAGTTAAGTCGACACTAATTCAGGGTGAGGATAAGCAAGTTAGGGGAAGAATTATTTCACCTTGCCTAAATATAGAAGGTCTTCCTTCTTTCCCTTGCTTTGTTAAACATTCATTCTTGAGTTCACCTAGTAGTTAACCAGGGAGTCGGTTTAGTACAGCGTACAACACAATTGAAAATACAGAGTTGAGCCGCCAGAATTCTGAATGGCAATGGATCCGAACTTTTACATTTAAAATTTGGCAGCTAAATCCATTGCAAGATTTCTGAATAAGTGGCCTGCTTCTTTTTAACGTCCACGTTCTTATTTCAAGTTAACAGTAGTTTGAAACTGTTGACTTTATGAAGATAGGATTATTTTATCAACCTTAAAATTAATTCACAGGCTTACCATTACTGTACTTGGGGGAGACAACAGATTGAATTGATTGAGCGTGGCACTGAGCATCAGGAAGGCTGGATAATTTTCTCAGTTCTGCGACTCCTTAGCTGTCTTAACTTTTGACCTGTTGTGCTCACCTTATCAAAAGCTGGAGTTTCCCCAGTTGTAAAATGGGGATCATAATTTTTATGCTCCCTATTGTAAAAGACTGAGCGTTTTAGCTGAAAAGTCCATACCACCAAGCATTCAAGTGGGCCTTAAATGACATATCCATGTAGAAATGATAAAGCAATCCACACTGTAAATATTATTTGAAAGTAGTATGAAAGCAGATTAATTTGGGATGTAGAGGAGCTTTCCTGAAATCTGGCTTAAGTTCATTCTTAGCTCAGAACCATTCATATCAGGTGTTTATGATACATTTCTGTAAAGCCAAATTGAACCTTATAATTGGGGTTAAATCTTTAAACTCTGAAGTATAACATGGTTATGATTATAACAGGCTAGATTTAAAGTTATTTGACCTTATTCTTGGCAACAATCGTGCGCACCATTCTCTACCAGCATCATTCTACGTTTTTCTCCACTCTTTTCATTGTATGTCCGCTGGCTTGTAGCTTTGGGAGTCCTCTACTGAGTTAAAAACCTTTACACCTGAGACAGCGACTGCAAACCACAGGAGTATCACTTGTGTGCTCGTCTCCTAACAGCTGTCAAATGGGAACGTTTAGTCTGTATTAACTAAGGTAAAATGTGTGCTGTCCACTTGGAGCTCTTTGCCACTGTCCTCAGCTGTCATGTTCCCTATTATTCTTTTTTAAGCTTTATGTGTTATTCATTTGTGTGTAGCAGGAGGGAGGCGGTGGAGAGGGAAGGAGACCTGGGGGTTTGAAGTACTCTTACAGTTACAACTGAACATCATTGTTTCCTACCCATTTGGGATAGATCATGATACTGTAATTCGGAGTGCAAGATCTGGTTCAGGATACTGTCTTAAGATAACAGTCCTAAGGTGAAGGTAAAATTCCTACTAGTGCTGTCTGACTCAGATAAATTAGACTAGACTTACAAACATTAACTGTCTTCCCATAAGCTTCAGGGTCTGATAGGAAGTAAGGCGAGTTCCTCAAAGTATTTTACTACAGAAGAAATTGGCCGGGGCAGGGGAGGGATTGCTTAAAATATTTATTCCTGACTTGCTATTTTACAATTTGTGTAGCAGAGGAGGGGAATAGCATAATAACACACTGGGATAATTACCTAAGGAGACTGTGGATTCGTCGTTATTGGAGTATTTTAAAAGAACATTAGAGAAGCAAAGGTTTAGGTACAGTTACTCCTGCAGCCCAGGGGTTCCTCCCCTGGCTCCTTCCAGCTCTTGTTTCTATGATTCTGACTTCCTCCATCTTGAAGATACACTGATGCAGGAGGATCTCAGTTGTCAGCATGTGAACTTTTCAGGTGCTTAACTTGAGGTCTAAGCCCATCATTGCCTCTTCAGTGAGTATCAGTAATTATGTCTTTAGGGGCAGCAGCTGTCGTCTTGTGTTCTGTTTGCATGGCACCTGGCACAAAGGAGGCCTAGTGCATCTACAGGACTCCTACTTTCTGCCCTGATTAAAAAAGAACTGCTATTATAATTTAGGTCCAGGTTTTCAGGAAACTTCAGTTTCCATGTAGGCACCAACAAAAAAAAGAACAAAAATGAAAAAAAAAATAGATTTTTTTAGAAGATAAAACCATGGGTACTGATATAGTCTGAAAAACTAACCATCAGTATTACAGCTTACCATGCAGCACTTTGTGGAAATCTGGCAGTTATCTAAGTGCTTAAACCTGAGCGTAGGTGATCTCTAAAATCTGGTTCCCATTTTGCATGCTGAACACTTGAAAATGGTTTTCTGAGGTCATCCTCAGTACTAATTATAACTAGTCTCTTCTGTTTCATTAGCTGCTATTATTTCAGGCTCTGCCTCCTGCTTCAGTCTAGAGCTTTCCTGAGATGGAGCCTATCCTAACATTTTCAGCAGGATGTTGTTGCGCTGACAACATTTCTCCTGTGAAAGGCAAATGCACTCAGTCCTCCTGCTTTGTTAGCCAACAGCAGGAGGGCTGGATGAATTCCCAGGAAGCCACAGATGAGGGAAGAGCCTGAGGAATAAGAGTTGGGTGCAAGAGGCACATTTGTGGGGTGTTGTCCTCACATCAGGATTGTTTTGGTGTCGTTACATTGCTTTTAGCTCTCCTGGAAGTTTGGTTTTTATTTTTGTTCTCCAGTGATTATGGAAAAGGTGCTTTTTGAATTTCTAGCCATTCTCTTAAACTTGGGTCTCCAGTATATTCTATTTAAGGACATAGCCAGGCAAGGTTCTTTGGGTAAATGTGGTATCTTTTATCAGGCCAATTAGGATTGTTGGAAAAATAGTTGAGCAAGCTTTCTGGCACAAGCACCCTTCTTCAGGCATAGGGAGAGGTGGCCGGTGCTTGTGTGCGCTCCTGGGTGGAATAGAAGCCAATATGCAAACGGCAGGTCTGTGAAAATGGGCATAGCCATGCACTTGAAATATGCATTCATCTATTCTCGGTATACAGTGCTCCATAACTATAGCCCGTGCCAAGCTTTTGCACCACATTCAAGCCTGTTATCTTGTTTTGAGTGCACTTTACACTTGTAGCCTTGAAACTGATACGACCTAATCAGCTCCTTTCGAAGCTTTGAAATTGAGGGCTTGTAGTCAGCCTCATCAATTATGCAGCTAAATGCTTACAAAGTGGACCGTGGGGCTGAAAAGTGTAGGGAACTGAAGTAGTGGATGCACTGTAAGAAGGAGCCCAGAGGGATCCTGTGCCTTTCAGAAGACCAGTAGCAGGCTGAGCTGGCTCCAGAAGGGCTGGCAGATAGAAAACAGGCCGATCACTACTGAGTTAGCAGGCAGCAAACAGGTAGCCTTGTAGCCACTTGGGCTAACCTTGGGTTGGTGACCCTCCCAGGAAAGAGTCACAAAGCAGTGAGCTGCACTGGGGCATGCGTCTAGGCAGCCCAGAGGCCAGGGGCTGTGGCAGGTAGAGCTAAGCCACAGCAGGTAAAGCAGGCCAGTCATCTGGCCCAGAATGGAAACCCCGGTAGGTGACTGGAGACTCACCTGACAGGAGGGGGCAGGGCTTGGGAAGTATATAAACCTAGTGCCTGAGAGGAAGCAGCCAGTCTGGCCCAGCCAGCAAGGGCTCTGCAGAGAGATGGCTGTAACTGAGATCCTGCTATACCTGGGGAATGCAAGTAAGGAGTTGAGGACTTACAGGGAGCTAAGGCCCAGGGTGTGGAGGGTTTTGTTATACACCCAGTGGGCTCAGAGTTATAGTTACAGCCACAGACTTGTATTTTTTTGTTCTAGTTTACCCGTGAACTGGATTGTGATAATCAGGGGAGGACGAGGTCACAGTGGTACCCACTGAACACATGGCTGTTTTGAACCCTGTCAGGGGCCAGCCTTAAGGTGCTGAAAGGTGACAACCAGGGCCAGGAAAAGGCGAGCTCAAGAAAGGCAAGAAGCCTGAAAGTGTGAAAACTGGGGTCAGGGGTCTGAAACCCAAAAGGGCAGAAACCAGAGCCCAAGAAGGCCAGACTGGGGCTGGAGCCCAGAAACTAAGTCCAGCACAGTGGGCCTAAGCTAAGGGGACCAGCACGAGGAAGGTGACAGGGGCCAAGAAGGCTGAGGCCCCAGTAAGGATATGGAGGCCTGAGGTGGCCTAATATTGGATAAGGGCAAAGTGCCTCACCTTAGTGGTGACCAGTAACATCTGCGAGGCATGGGCATGGCTGTATGGGAGGTTGGAGGCCGCAGAATTGCCCCTTAAGGCAATTAGTGCCCTGGAACACAAATGGGCTTGGAGGGCTCCACTTAGCACATGAAGGGCAGGATGGGGGTAGGGGCCCACTCACTGATACTAAGCAAGAGTTTGCTCTGGGACCCTGAGGCAGCCTCTCTTTTCAAAAACAAGTGAATACATCAAGGCATGGCAGGAGAGAGAAGAAAGAGGGTACCTTAGGAGCCTGAGCAGGGCATGTAGGACCAAAGGTGCTGCGCAAACACCATGGGGCATCATGGCCACCCCTGGGGCATGGACCGTGTTACACGCCTGTACAAATAAACATTGTTTGTTACCACGTAAGCAGTAGCAGGGTGTAAAATGGGCCGTATTTGATTCGGATTTGGCCTGAATCAGGGACAGTGATTCAATTCATTGATTCGGATCTCTGTCCTGATTCAATTCGACTGAATCCAAATGTGAAGATTCGATGCTGATTTGGAGAATTGGTGATTCTGCCATAAGCACCACTTTAAATGTTTTTTCTACATATCTCAACGTACCAGGTGCGGCTCGTGAATGCTGCGATGCTGGGGTGGATGGAGCGTCCCACAGGACTGTGGTTCCCTTCCCCCGTGCTCGGGGGTGAACCCGGAAGTGGACCCGGGGTACTTCTGTTCCACTTCCAGGTCCCCCCTACCCCTGTTCAGCGACTGGTTGTGGGGGGAACCAGGGTGCCCCCCAGATCCAGGTGGCACCAGTCGCTGAGCCAGGGCAGTACGGGGGAGCCCCCCCACACGCTCCCCACCAGACCCAGAAGTGGACTGGAAGTGCTTCTGGTCCACTTTTGGGTTTGCTGCCAAGTGCGCTGGGGGTGCCCCTGCAGTCCTGCAGGACGCTCCATCCACCCCAGCACCACAGTGTTCACGAGCTGCCTGGTACCTAGAGGTATGTAGAAAAAACATTTCAAACTGTGTCTATGTCTGAATCTCCAAATCTTTCCAAACTGATTCGGAGAGATTAAAGGGTCTCCTGATTCGATTCAGATTAGGAGGTACAGCCACTGAATCGGGCCAAATCTCCATCAAATCAGATCTGTGACCAAAGCTTTGCACAGACGTAGCAACAGTTGATCCTGGCACTGCATTGTGCACTTAGGGAAATTACGATAATCTCTGGCTAACTGGCCTGTGGGAATAATTTTCCTTTATTCCATTCCCCCTTTCCTTAACTACTAAGGATTTGTCATTACTGGATAATTCATGATTATTTGCATTCCCCTTGGGTTGATGAATCAGGTAGAGTTTACTGCATGCACTTATATGATATGCACCGAAGTTGAATACATTGTATACTAGGATCTTCCATGTACTGGAAACCTTCTGTGTTTGCAACCTGTAACAATATATCCTGAATTCCCTGTCTTTGGAGCCCAGCAGCTATTTTTTTCTGATGGCTGCTTTGAACTATAGTTAGCCATCCATGTCCTCCCAGGAGCTGATGTTTTTGTAGTAGGAGAGAACACTGCGAGCTTTATGCCACGAGGAAACTGATGGTTGAAGGCTCTGACGTGAATATATGGACCAAGTAGGTTTTGTGTGTTGGACTGAGTGGGATGTTTCCAGAAATGTCTAAACCTCATGGAGCACTTCCAGTCAAAGCAGAGAGAACCACACAGGATATTATCATCCGACAATTAGTGCACAATGAAGTAAAGATGTAGATATGTAATTTACAGGTTTTGGATTATGAAGATGCAGTGCAGTATGAAAAATGTAATAAAAAGGGCAATCAGTATGAAGATGAAAGCACGCGATTTATGTTTCACTTTTAATTTTTAATCACCAGCAAGTCCATTAAGGAACTAGAAATATAATATCATCAATTGATATCAAAAGAATATTTTTTCCCCAAAAATGTTAATGTCTTTATTATGAAGTAGCACCTGTTACTGCACTCAAAGTTATTGGATTGTATGTGCATGAAGTAATTCCCTTAGAAGAAATTAGACGAATAACCCATAATAAATCATATGTCACAAGGGTATGCAGTTAATATCAAGATTAATTATGTGCTGATTTGTAAGTCATTATAGCATAGATTGCAATGCTGAGGTTTAATTTTTCCGCAAAAAACGGATGAATTCTGCTATAGCTGTTTAACTATTTATAAGCACCCTTGAGATGCAGGCTAATGCAAGACAAGAAAACATATTAGTATTTCATTGGTTTGCCTTGCATACTGGAGTGGTTAAATTTAAAGCATCAATCACAATAAAGCTTAATTGGAGTTTGTTTTCTGACCTCATCTTGCAAACCTCAGTTTGTTGCTGCGTTCCAAATCCTTCACAAAGATGCTAGTGACCTGTTCTTCTGCTTTTCATACTCTTGATGTTGCAATTGTAACATTTTGGCAACATTTCTATCTGATTTATTAAAATGGCTCAATGGCAGAGGAAAATACAATATGGATTTGATAAAGCTTTATGTGATGTTAATATGCTGTTTGTGTCCAATTTCATTTGTGTTCTTGAATAGCTGGGGTATTAAAATACATATATTTTCTTTCAATTCCTGGTAGAAGGACTTGGGCTAAGGTTCAACATTATATTCCTATGCAGGAAAACACTTAAGCTCATGTGGAAGTTTCGCTGCTGTCTATGGGACTTGTACAGGTGCTTAACAGCACTCTTGAGTGCAGATGGATTTAAGTACCTTCTTAAATGCTTTCCTGAACACTGTAGGTCTGTGCACTCTACTGGGCATCTAGGACAAAAGGAGACAATGGTTCTCCCCTGGGCACTGTAGCATGTAGTAATAAAATAGTGTTGGATTATGAGAGGGAGAGCATTGTATCAGAGAAATGACAAAGTATAACCATGGTACAGTCTCTCTCATTAATTCCTGTCCTGATGGTACCACTTTCTAAACTATAGTGAAATGAATGTAATGGAGTATCAAATATTATTGTAGATCCTATGGATTTCTCCATTGTTTTCAAGTGTTAAAATTATATAAAGAAATGAACAGTATCACAAGACACAGTGCAGTCATAGATAAATATAACAGGCAAGCAAGCAGAAAACTGCCCGATGAAATGCAGGACAAGCTTTGGCTGCATCTTGGGTTACAATGTGCTTATCTTTTCTTCCTCCGGGTACCCCAACCTCTTAGAGTATGAAATGTAAAATGCAGGAAAGCCAGATATGTCAACCCTTTAATCAGTGGAGCTCTGAGTTAACGGCATAAGCAGCATATAGGGAGTGATACAGATGCTGAAATTGGACCCACGTTGGACCGACTTATGACAAAGGTCTTGTTGAGACTTGATGCAGACAGTGATTATAAACAGAAGAAGCTGTCAGCCATTCCACCGTAGCGCTCTGTAGGACGCTCAGCAATGGCTCCAGCATATGGAAGCAGGGTTCCTCTTCCCTCTGAAACAAATGTTTTAATAATTGATAATGAAGGTATTAAGCGGAAACCAAACATGACATTCATTCATGCCACATAATACGAGCTAATAAAATATACAGAGATGAGGTCTACCTGGGCGAGATAATGGAAAGTGAATAGTGCAGTATTCTTCAGAATTCAAATGTTCCTCTCCTGACAAGGTAATGAAAAAAGCTCTGATTGCCTGCCATAATGACAGTTGATTAACAGTAACTGCCTCGTTGCATTACTGAAATGCTGCCCTCACTTCCCCCTTACTGCTGACATAACAGATGCATGGCTGGTAGATACGGATAGAGGACCAGATGCAATACTGGGACTGTGTGCTGTTACCTGATTTCAATCCAAAGAAGCATCTTGACATTAAAGTGCAAAACTGTTGGTTTCAATAGAATTTTGTCCATTTGCCCAGTGGTATATCTTGGCCCCTGGTGCCTAACAGAAAACTGAGAAACAGTACCTTTTCTTGAGGCCATAGACTGTTCCTGAAGCCTTTCTCTTCTATAATGATTCCCAACTTTGCACATTTTTACTGAAGTAGGTTCTGTGGAATTGGGCAGGGGAGTCTTTTTGGAAGGACTTGGAAATACGGTAACCCGTAGTATCATAGGTATTAGCTGATGCTATTCACACTGATGCTCAGCTTTATAAAAAGGCATTCAGATGCCTAATGCCCAGTGAAGTTCATAAGTTTAATGATCTATGTCCTGATCTCTATCATCTATGGCAGCTAGCTCTAATGTCTGTGTATCTAGTGGTTCCTTGATCAGGAACCTTAAAGGAAAAATAGTGTGGACTTTAAGGATATACATAGGGAGAAACTTCAAGGATCAGCCTCAGAATGGGAATTAACTGAGTCTGTCATTATAGAATCATCGTAGAAATTAAGGGCTAGAAGGGACCTTGAAAGATCATCAAGTCCAACCCCCCTGCTCTGGGCAGGCATACTGCAGAGATCAAATGATCCCAACAAGGTGCCTGTGCAGACTCCTCTTGAAGACTTCCCAGGTTGGGGACTGAACCACCTTCTTGGTAAATCTGGTCACTCTTCCTGAAAGTTCTTCCTTGCATCCAACGTGAAACTATCCTCTAACAGAGCAGTGGCCATGTCCTGATGAGATAACCCTAGTATTTTCTCATAGAAAATGGAACAGTCTTCAGTTGATGGATGGTGTCCATCTCCTAGGACTTGTGAAAAGAGCTAGGGCAAAAACTAATAGAGGCTAAAAGTGCATATCAGCTACAAAAGAAAATGCAGAATATTGACCTTGGTGTTGCTGCTCAGTGGGTGTACCAGCTGCTTAGAGGGCACATCGGGAAAGGTTCTTATATCAGGGTGATGGCAGAAAAGGTTGTTTCTAGGAAAGGCCTCTTTCAGCTTTTTCCCCACATGCAAAATGTTTCAGGCTGGTACTCCAATGGCTTCTCCTTTAAACTAGTTCTAGGAAGGTTAAGCTTATAAACTAGCAAGATCAAATCACTTGGGTTTATAGAAGAGGCTCCCTAAAATAAGCATTTTTAGTAATTTCTCTCCATTGGGCTCTTTCACTCTTTTTTATTTTTTCCCAGCAGATGTATTTTGGTGTCCTTTTAAAAAAAATCATCCCAATCCAGAGTTCAAAAACTTTTGTTTCCACCGTAAGCACAATAGCTAGGAACTTAGAAGCTCATTTGGGAATTTACTGTCAACACAAACCAAATGATAGAAGCTTTTTAGTCTTGTCTTCCAGGGCTTCTGCATTCAGAAATAACCTTGGCTTTATTGGGAGTTGATTATGTGGATGGGTGTGTAGGATGCAGTTCTGTGTCAAGAAATCTTTCATTCCCGTAGGTGATAGTGGCTTCTCAAAGAATTCCTTTGATGGCAAATATACTTGCTTGTTATGAAAACAGTTATTAGCTCGTGATTCAAGCCTTTGCCTCCCTTTCAGTCTGTGTCAGTAAGGTTTTATTTTTTTTCCTAGAACTCCACCTTCTTCAGCAGTCAGTAATGCAGGGGCTGGTGGAGACCTTGGAAGGTTGATTATTTTACACTTCATGTCTTCAGCTTGCAGAGGGGCTGTGTTGTGTGACCGAGTAACTCATACGGAGCGTGTTTTATATGGAACTTGCATCTGGACTCGCAGCGTCTCTGGATTATGTTACCAGACCCCAGGGAAAAACACAGAACGCTGCTTATTACCTACAAGAGAGTGTTTTTTGTTTTTTTTTTTTACTGAAGCATAAAGGGAACATACAGGAAAGAGACCAATTGAAATTCTTTTTTCCCCCCTTCCATTAGAACTGTTCACCCAGGAGGAAGAAATTAAACATTGAAGGCACAAATAAATGATGAGGGAGCCATTAAAGACAGAGCAAATTAAAGTGAAGTTCAAAAGATGTATGAAAACTGGGGAAGAGATATGCTGCAGTATTTTTTTTTTTTTTACCAGGGGTCTTCCCAAAGGAAGAGAAGAAATCAGGTCAGTTCTGATTAATTTTTTTTTAATTTATGCTAGGAAAATGAAATAAGAACAACCTTGAGTCCTATATTGCCCCATTAATGTCCTGTAAAGTTTTCTGACCAGAGACTTCTTCTATTTTTCATGGTGAAACTGTAAGAAGAATATATTTTGAGGGCAAAATAATTTATAAAATGTCCTGGTTCAATTTAGGGACCGCAGAAGTGGCGCACACTGAGGGATGAAATAAAGATATTTTAGCTCTCCTTCCTCTATATTTTCTTCCTTCTGAAAAGTAAGTGAAGGTATGTCTCATTTGCAGACACTGCCATACAGAGGCTAGTTGCAGTCCAGCTAGCCTGGATTTTAGTAGCGGCCTGGCTGTGGCAGTGTGGCAAACTAACAACTGGTGTGTTTTACACATCTTCTTGGGCAGGTTTTGCAGCCCACTTTGAATGCCATGGTACAGCAGCAAAACTACTATCAGTACCCAACCTAGCTAGCTCAAGTATATGTATGCTATGCTGGGGTCTCAGCGGTGGCTTGGAGCATGTCTATTCTGCAAGAGGCCCCTATAGGTATGTATGCATTTTTTTTAGATCCAAGAGTCTCCTCCTCCACTGAGAAAGCAGATATGCCTGCAGAAAGATTGGACAGCATTTGGTGTTTTTCCTGTTACAGTTGCTACTGCTTTGTACAGGTTTCTGATCAGACATATTTTTCATTAATTATTCACTATGGTCAGACTCCCTCACCATATGGGGAGGAGATTAACTGAAATAATGTACCTCTGCTGCAACTTATCACTGTTGCTTCTGCCTGGCCACCATGGGTAAAGCACTAGGGAAATGGCTGCAGCTGTTGGCTTGCTGGATGTTTGCTAAGAGGAGCCAAGGTCCCGCTCCACCCAGCTTGGGAGGAACAGCTTATTTCATCCTTCTGAAGCTGCAGGAGCCCCCAGAGCAGGTAGAAAAGAGCTGAGATTTTGCTCAGGATTGAGTGGACATAGGAGGAAAGAGTGTCAGCTATATATATCATGGATGAAAAAAGAAAGCCTGGCTCTGCTTTTCCCCTGTTTGCCATAGCAATATAATATGGCCAGCTCACTATGAGAAAAGCCTAATTGCTTTTCTTAACACACAAAACCCCCCTAAGTGGGACAGCAGAATTTGAGAAAAATACTAGCCAAAGTTTTTCTATCAGGAGTTGTCAATATTCAGGTGAGGGGCTGGACTTTTGTCATTGTAGTTGATCAAGGAAGCGGATGACAGGTCTTGACTCTTCCCGATCCAGTACTTCAGGCCATACTATAAGTGGAAAGAGCAAATGATTCACAGCAGCCATTTCTGAAGCAGAAGAGAGTGGGCATATGCATCTTCCTCTGTTAGCATATGTGTCCATTTTGCTGGAAGAAACACTAAAAGGAAGAGATAAAGGTGATGATCCAGGAGAAAATGATATCAGTGAAGCCAAGAAGAAGCAACATGCAAAATGTCTGTTGTGGTGTGATTGGCAGGTAGTAGGGAGGTCAGACGCATCAAAGGTAGAGTACAAGCCCTGGCACTTGGCTGGTGTTCCTCAAGAGAGCGTTTCACAATGACCAAGCACAAAACTTTCAACTCCAAATAACTGAGATCATTGTCTTGGAGATCACAGATCTGTAAATACACACCACCATTTCTCCTAAATACAGATTTCAGCACTGAGCTAAAAAAAGGGTTAGCTGTGTGTTTTTGGGGAGGGAAAACTAGGTATTAATATCTGTGAAGTGAAAGGAACATAGCACAGCTGATTTATCTTGACTCATCCATGCTGTCTGTCTTCCTTTTCATTGTGCCACTGCTATCTTTAGTCTCCCAGCAGTCAGACTGGTGTATCAAAAACACATTAGTTGCCACATACTCTCTACGCTTCATTGGCATAGAGATAACAGGTCACAAATATCAGTCCTTGCTGCCACCTTTGGGAACCTAACCAAGCCCGTGTTGGCAGTGAATGGGACTTGACAGAGCGATCAGCACAAAGTTTATGAGTGATTCACGATAGTTTGGGGAAAATGCTGTATAGAGTGGTCTAATCTTGAAACGCTTGGCATTTTGACTTTGGTCCTTTCCTGTAACTGTGACTGTGCTTCTAGGATAATGTTCAGGCCCATGCTTTATGTACACTACATTTAAGGGAAGGGTAAGGAGGAAGTTAGTTAGTTAGAGCAAGGAGATTTGAATGATGATTGTGCACATAGGATGTTTGTGAAACTATCGTTACTTAAGAGTGGCCATGTACATGTGGAAGTCAGGCCCTACCCATCTTCAGCACAGCAGCTATATCAAAGGTCTTTCCACAGCGGAAGTACCTTACTAACTTACTTAAACATTCCTGACTTGTCAGTCTATGAGAAGTTCATTGATCCCAAAGGAGCTACCATGCATCTAGGTCCTTTCTGAATCACTGGCTAAAAGAATGGAATTCCTATTGATCTCTGAAAGGACTCCTGTTCTTGTTGCTAATGGGCTTTGGGTCAGGCCATCTGAGCAAATATCTGAAGAGACCAGTAGTTTCATTCCTGTTGTCCAGGTGGAAAAAAAAATCCTTGGCAGGGTTTATTCACATGTGCAGCAGGAGCTTTGCTTGTATAAGGACTACAGGATCAGATGCCCATTTCTGCTCTTAATGAACATATTGGCATGTGTAAGAAAGAGCAGACTATGGTGCACGTGCTGACAGCTGACAAATGAGATTTGTAACCAAAATGACTCTATATTATGTCAAGTAAAATGCTGGGCTCCGTTGGCCGGCAGGAGAGAGAGTGCTTCTTCTAATTAGGGGTCAACATTATCTTTCACTCATAATAGCCTTTTTGTAATCAAAGAATGAAAAACTTTAAATGCACATTGATGATTTGTGTGTGTGTGTGTTTGTATACCAATGAACATTACAATCACAATGTAGTTTTAAATTAAATTCTTTTGTTCCTTTGGTTAATTTAAGTTTGATGGTTTTCCCTTAGCGCCACAGTCTAAGTTACGGCAGAGAATTCCCTTTAATTGATTTTTAAAAATGCTTTTGCATGCACTGCATTAACCTGTTCATTCCCTTGTGGTATGTGTCAAAGGGAGAAGTGGGTCTTCAGGCCTGGTTATTGAAAGCACAAATGAGGATGAGCTGTATTAATCAGGTGGAGTTTCCCCTTGGCTCTGCACAGATTCCGCACAAGCTGGATTGAATCTGAGTCCTGTTGTAGCATATCTGTCTGGCGAAGGTGCTCATGTGCCCTGTGTCATCGTGGTGCTTCCTCGGTACCCTGGTGAGCCTGGGAAGAACTTGAATCCCTAATTTACAGAAGGGGCCCAAAGGGCCAGATCCTCTGAGGTACTTGGGTGACAGCTCTCATTGAAGCCGATGGGAATTAGGTGTCTAGATGCCTTTGAGGTTCTAGGCTTGAGAGACTGAGTGATGTGTCCAAGTGGCAGCAGGGAAATGAAACAAAGTCCTCCAGATCTGAGGCCAGGTCTTCCTTATGTCCTGGACCGGCTGCCTTCTCTATGAGCAACACTTCCATTGGGAAGTACTCCAGTGGGAGCAGAAGGTCACCTCTGAACCTCCTCCTGCTATTCAGTTGTGTTGGCCACTCAGATAAGAGCAAAACAAGACTCACATTGTGCAGTCTTCCTAGGACTGACCCTGAAGATAACTTGCTGTAGGCCACAGGTGTTACTGCTCCATGGACTTCTGTTGTGTCCCAAGAACTCCCCTGTGAGTCATGGAAGTCTCTGAGACAGCTGTTAGCAGGATATCACATTAAATACTTGCTGGACAAGTTAAGTAGTTGGGTTCTGGCAGCATAACTCAACTTCAACGTGGCCATGCACTCATGAATTGTAAAAAATGGTGAAGGTTTAGGGTGAAGATTTAAGACCCATATTGTCTCCCTTTATTGTTTGTTGCAGCCCCTACAAGGGATCTACAGACAAGGTAGCAGAGCCTTAGAGAAGACTTGCAGGTGGATGGCAAGGTGTGGCCTATCTGGTAGCAGGGTTTTGATGGAGCTAGAGATGCTGTTGCTAGGTGCCTTTGGAGCTAATGTAGCTTTCAATATAACTTTCTCTGAAGGGTCCCCTAAAACCTACAAAGATTAAGAGCAAACTCCCCTCACCATCTCTGCCTGTTAAAAAGATGGGGCTGGTCAGATATCAGGCTTGGAGGAGACTAAGCAGGATCTGCCTTTACCCTCCTCCTTCTCCTCCTCTGTTTTCCCAGGCATGAGAGGAGCCAAAACATATCACCTAACATGTTTTCACTGTCTCTACGTAGCTGTTTTTCCCCCTCTGTCCAAATCTTAAATGAATACAAATTCTTATAGTTAGCTTCTATTTCTCATACAGGAGGCCTGTGTTAAATAGTTGTGCACCAACTAATCCAGTCTCCCTTGCTTTTGAATCCTTAACTGTGAGCTCAGCAAGCATTGCATGAAATGAAAATATTTTCATGATGAGGGAAATGTACAGATCAAGAGCAGTTCAAGAAAACAGAAGGCATCTTCAACTTCCAGAAGCACTTCTTGCTTGATTCAGAGACTTCATCTTATGTTTCATAGTTTCATAGTTTCATAGTAGCTAGAGTCGGAAGGGACCTAGGTAGATCATCTAGTCCGACCCCCTGCCTTAGCAGGAAAGAGCACCGGGGTCAGATGACCCCGGCAAGGTGCTCATCTAACTTCCTTTTAAAAATCCCCAGGCTAGGAGCCTGCACCACTTCCCCTGGAAGCTGGTTCCAGGCCCTAGCCACCCTGACTGTGAAGTAGCGCCTCCTAATATCTAATCTAAACTTACCCTCCGCCAGTTTGTGACCGTTATTCCTGGTCACTCCTGGCAGCGCACGGGGGAACAGGGACTCCCCCAATACCTGCTGATCCCCCCTGACCAGTTTGTAGCAGGCCACAAGGTCCCCCCTTAGCCTTCTCTTGTGGAGGCTAAACAGGTTCAGGTCCCGTAGCCTCTCCTCATAAGGCCTGCCCTGCTGACCCCTGATCATACGAGTGGCCCTCCTCTGAACTCTTTCCATATTGTCCACGTCCCTCTTGAAGTGTGGCGCCCAGAACTGGATGCAGTACTCCAGCTGCGGCCTGACCAGTGCCGCATAGAGGGGGAGGATCACCTCCCTGGACCTGCTCGAGATGCATCTGTGGATGCATGATAGGGTACGATTGGCCTTCTTGACTGCCTCCCCACACTGCCGGCCCATGTTCATCGTGGAGTCAATGACGACTCCAAGATCCTTTTCCGTCTCCGTGCTGGCAAGAGGAGAGTTCCCCAACCTGTAAGTGTGGTGCCGGTTCTTCCTCCCCATGTGCAACACCTTGCACTTATCAGTGTTAAACCCCATCCTATTCTCATCCGCCCACCGTTGCAACCTGTCAAGGTCAGCTTGTAGCCTAATGTTACTATTACTACTACTTATTGCAAGAAAATTATTGTTGGAGTGGGGAAGAGGATAAGTTCCTCCACTGTGGGCCTGTTCTTAGGATTTTACTTCATTAAGGATTTTTCTATTAGACTGCAAGTGAACAAGAACCATGTTTCTCAGATGCAAGACAGCTTGTTCCTGTATTCGGTGGCACTGCAAATGCAACATTCTGTGGGAGAGAGAGTTAGCATATTGCTTTCCTAAGAAGAAATGACTTACTATCTGTTTGCTGCCAGCCAGCAAGGTGCTTTCTGGAAAATAAAAATGAATGAGTCCTTTACAAAGCTCTTTGCAATGTGCTGTAAGAGCCCTGGTAAAAATAGAAATCAATTAGGTTAGACCAAACATAAGACTTGTAAACCTTTGGAGACCTCGGAGACATTGCCTGTGACAGTGGTATTCTGTATTAAGCCGAAGTGAAGTGGCATTTCATGCCAAGGGCTCTCATACCTCCAGAGAGCTATCGTTCTTCCAAATGCACTTTTACCAAGCTGCAGCTAGACAACAGCCTACAGGGACCGAGACTTCTAAAACTTCACGAACATGCGCATATGGTATCCGTTACAAAATACCCATAGAAAGTATTACACAGCACCGGTAGGAAAAGGATTGTGATGGTACACAGGGCTTGTGGCTGTTTTCAGAGTGAGAAAGGGTTGGTGAATGGAGGTAAAGTAGAACTGTGTGCACCCTGCCTCTTCTGTTTTTTTTTTTGAATGGGGGGTGGTCTGTGTGCAGGGTCAGAAGTTCCCTTCTTTCCAAGTTAATTGGGAAATTCATCTCTCTCAGGGTATTTGGCAAGATTGTTCTTTGGATCTGAGTCATACTAATGTGATCACATGATAGCTTTGGTTACTGCACTCACAGCATGAGGATGTTATGGTGTGCTTGTTTTAAAAAAGAATATATATATTGCATTAATATATAATAATGCATGTATATATGTGTGTGTGTGTGTGTGAATATATTTTTATATAATATATATTGCATTACGTTGCAATGCTAATATAATCCTGTCTCCTAATGTTTTCTCCCAGGGACTAAATACCCACAATAAAAAGGATAGTGTCAGTCAACCTCGTTTGGGAAGTAATTTCATGGAAATAAAATGGGCAGCTCAAGGAGAAAGATATTCTTGGATGTGAGTGACGGTGCCAGAAATGGGTGAAAAACATTAGGAATGGAAGTTGGCCACAGGTTTTTGTTGTGGGTAGCTGGTTTCTCCTTTGGTACTCCTGTGAGATTTGCATTTGGCTGTTAGTTTTCTGTTAGCTAACATCTTAAGAAATAGTTGAATTTTTGTATGAATCACGTAAAGAATCAGCTTGAATTGCCTCTCTCATATATACATACATATATATGTATATATGGGAGAGGCAATTCAAGCTGATTCTTTACGTGATTCATACAAAAATTCAACTACTGACCCACAGATCTAATCACAGAATTAGGATCCAAAAGCCAAGTATGACTTGAAGGGATGTTTTGGACAGCCAAAGCCTTTTATCCTAGAAACAGAAGAGCGTGAAGACTATAGTATAAGTAAAATTACATGATAAGTAATAAACTCACTGTGGTTTCTTCTTTAAAATTCCCATTCATTGTATACCCTGTATTTTTCAAAGCAGTAAATGATCAGTGGTTGGAATAAAAATAGTAAAACAAACAAACAAACAAAAACCCCCAAAACCTTGTGTAATGATGATCTTCCTTCCTCTCCACTGCTTCCTTATGCATTTCAATCCCTGAGTTTATCTGATTGGAGTGATATCTGGCATAGGGTATTAGGGAGAGGGGGGAAGTGATTTAAACCCAAATGTGAATGGGAGCTGAGATTTACCAGAGGGTTTGCTCTTAAGGGTGGCAGGCAGGAAAGTGGAGTGGGTGATGTGGTGTGGAGCTTTCTAGTTTTGGGGGTGGTTGGGGGAATTTACTGTTATTGCTTGTCATTTATTGCAAACTGCTCTGAGCCTTCCTGGATGTGGGATGATGATGATGATAGGTATGATGATCATCATCATCGTCATGATCTTCATACCCCCAGCCCACACTTTGATTCCAATGGGCATTTTGAGTGCACAAGGAACGCAGTATCACTTTTCGACTACCACCTCTTATATAAAAATATAATTCGGAGGGTCAGACCCACACCTAAGAATGCTGTATTGGCTTCAATAGATGTAGGTTCAGGCCTAAAATGAGAGAGAACGTACAGGTTTAGGTTGCCATTGCCTCTCTTGAGTGAAATTTAGTTTTTTGGAACTGGACTTTTAGGTAAAACAAGTTCAGGTGCAGTGAAAATTATCATTTCATCAACAATAAAAGCATTATTTTACTAGCTGAGTAACATTTTCGGCATTACTTAACATGCTGGTTTAATCCCAGTGGAGCGGGACTTCAAGTAGAATCTCATGAAGGAGAGAGGAATGTGCAATTCTTGCTTGCTTTCAGTTTTGTGTTTGAGAAGATTTGTGCGTGCAGCCATCACTTACCCTGTTGTTACATTTGGATGTTGCATTTTTTCCGTAAAGTAACAGCCATTCCATTGTGCATCTCAACTTCCATGTTTTTTAAGCTCCAAAATCCCATCTTACGTGCCACTGGTAACTGTTTAAAAGAATGATCTGTGGTCAGATACTTGGCAGCCCCCTGAAACAACTGCTGCACTTACCTCCTATACTCCGTTCTCCTAATGCATTCAAAATCATCTCTCTTGCCTTTCAGTGCGACTGTCACCTTATCCTTGTTGCTGTGAGTTACTTCTGTGTATCCCATGGTGCTGCACGTCAAACTTACGCTTCTCATTTAGACCTGAAGGGCTCTGGCACCCAGGCAGAGTTCTGACCTGGTTTCTTGGGATGTCCCTACCATTCTGCCAAGAAAGCAAGGCCTTGTATCACTTCAGCTCCCTTCTTTCACAAATGTCTCTGACTTCTGTTGTCCCAAACATATTCACCAAATCTCATTCCCATTTCTCATTCAAATGACTCACTTACTGCACCCAGAAAACCCAAGCCCTGCCATCTTGCTCACAAATATTGATGATGGAGGAAAAGTACTTAAAACAAAAAACAACCAAGCTGGTTTTACTGGTAGTAGTAAGTACCATGTGGCATTTCAGTAACATTTTTGTACATGTTTCTCCGTTACTTTAAAATGTATTTTCTTCAGTGCGAAGGTTTCGGAGGTTTATATAGGGCTCCTTTCCTGTTGTTTGAAAACCCACAGTAGTCAATATTCGATACGCGATATTCATTCCACTGTGATGAATGTTAATGAGAAATACATATGTCTATCAACTGGAGAATGAACCCATGCCTACTTGAATCCATCTATGTGATTGGATAATAATTACTTTATCACTGATTTCTTTGCAAGCAAGCTGGCAAGGTAATGTTTACTTTCTTAGCATACGGTATAATCTGCATCCTGAGTTTGATAGACACCCGAGGAGCATCCCAAATGAAACTGGTAAACCTGGTTTCTTCCCACCTGCTGAACATAATATTTACGTATTCAAAACAAATCCTCTTCTACTCATCTCTGCAGCTCTGTAATTTGAAAATTCAACCATCTTCCTGTCTTTTCTAAAAGCAGTTTGGAAACAAATCATTTAGAAATTCAATTTTATTCTCTTTGTGTCTGTTTCTGATGTTGTTTAGAAGCAAATTATTTGGAAATTTAATCAAAGCACCAAAAAAAAAAAAATCCCTAGATGCTAGGGAAGTATGTTATTAACCAGAACTTCAAATGCTATCATTTTACCTAGTGAGGTTAAACACTACTTCAGTATCTCAGATTTCTTTCTGTGCCCATACTTACACAGTTAATGAGATTTACCTTGTTTTGAAATGAAGCTCCTTCATAAATAGTACTTGCAATATGTCACTAATGTACATATAATGGTATAATATTTCATGGAAAATGTGCCAGGAGTTTAAATGAGGATTGATGGTGAAGGGAATCATTGGATCTACATTCCCTCTGAAGGACTTCTTTCCCCACTTCTGGACTAGAGCTTTGTTCTGGGGGACAGGATGAGAGGAATGGTAACTCTTCCAGACATTCAACTGTGAGCTCTCAGGAAATCTTGCATGGATGATAATGATGACCAGGGATCCTGGTTTTCTCTGATTTAAAAAAATCCTCAATTTTTAGTTAAAAAAACCAAACCCCAAATCCACATTTTTTCCAAGATTAAAATGAAACTATATATATATGTATATATGGAAGTGTCTCAGGTGTGTAGCCACGTTGGTAGCCACGTTGGTCTGAGACAAAAAGACATACAAAAAACTAGAACTCTTGGTTCCAAAATGATACCTTTTATTAGACCAACTGGAAAATGGCAAGAAAATTGTCGTTTTCTGCAATCTTTTGGGATGCTTAAAATGGTTTATATGGGCCAGTATCTTCCCAGGTATTAAAGTGAAGCTGTAATTCCATGGGTCCTCCTTTTACCTAATCAGTGTCAACTGTTGGGGTGTTGTATGGCTTATGAAAAAGTACAATTTTAATGAAAGGTCTCACGTATTTGATACAGCTGTTTGCTAGCTGTAGCTGCACTCAAGGTAGAAGAATTATCAGCTCAAGATTATGAGGCTGGATCATCAGCTGGTGTAAATCAGGCCAGCTAATGTAATTGCATTGGAGCTTCTCCAGTTCTGAATTTGTGTTTCAGGCTGTTCACGTTTGTAGTCAGAAAACTACTGTCAGAAATATCACCGTGAAGCACCACATTTATTTTCTCCTGATGACTTCTCAGTTGAATTCTCTTACACATCTCCAGTTTAACATTAGTTTCTTTGTGCTGGTATTTGCTGTATTCCCAATGCCTCTCTGTGCATTCAGGTCCAAATTCCCTATGCCTCTCTGTGCATTTTCAAAGGTATTTAGGTGCCTGAAGAAGCTCTCTGTGGAACATCCCACAAGCTGTCTCTGACTTGTTAGCTGCCTATAAAATCTGGCCTTAATCACCAAGTGTAACTGAAGAATACAGGAAAGACTACAGCAATATTGTTTGTTCATCACCATTAAATGACAGCTAATTTTTAAGTGTGTTTCTGCAAAGAGAAATGGGTGATGTGTGCTAAAAATATTCATATGCTGAAGAAATCCATGGTTGTTACCTGCATCCGGGTGTGGAAAGGCATTCAAGGTTTTCATTACAATGCTCCTTAAACCATCAGATCATACAGATTTCTGAAGTGTGTGTTTCTGCATCTCCTCTTAACTTGTTGTTTATGTTGTCAGGGCTTTCACTTAATGCCATGCCCAAGTTCAGTTCTGAGAAATGTTTCTACTTAGAAATAACACTGGGCATGATGCTCATCTGAAATAAATTGGCTTTGCTCCATTCAAGTCAATGCAGCTGTGTCAATTCTATGCAAGCTGAATATCTGGCTCCTTGTTCTCCAAAATCTTGAGAACACCTGTCATCTGTTAAAACTAACATTTAGCCTTAATGTGTAAAGATGCAGATAGCATTAAGCTTCTACTATTGGCTTTGCAGTAAAAGCTTGGAAGATTGAAGACTCAATCCCAAGGCATAAAACACGCAAGGACAATTTTTATGAAAGACTGAAAATGACAGACATCACCTTTCTTCCCTAGCATTCTCAAATACTCCCTTAGTATCAGACCTCAAAGCATTTTTAATCTATATTTTATTAAAAATGATGAGATGAAACGTACTGACAGAGCCAAAAACATGGCTTATGCATGTGTAAGACAGTGCTGCTTGCACACCGAAGCTTTCATAGCGTGTTGCAGTTGTGCAGAATACCAGACCCTCTCTCTCAATCCAAGCTGTGGGCCACAGTGAGGTTAAATATAACTGAACTGTTACTCCGTGATAGGAAATAGATCTTTAAGCAACCACCAGGTGAAGAGAACTGTAACTTGGGTTTATTTTTATCATTTTATCTAACAGGACATCAAGGCCCATTGTAACCATTTTTTCCCACCTGAATATTGCTCAAGGCCACTTGTAAGAGAGCTTGTGCATTATCTGCCCATCCTTTTAAAAACTACTCCAAGATTTTTACTCTCACCCGGTATCAGGCAGTGAGGTGACTGTCCCCTCTAGCATCTCAACTGAAGAGAGTAAAGAAACTTTTCCCATGTGGTAGAGAGTTATTGTTTAGCTTCATTCCTCATCTAGAATACAAAATATAATAACAACAGCATCCCTGACAATAATTACCCTGCATAATCTACAGAAGAACTACTATTAGGGGATAAGAAGAAGAGGAAAAATGCCTTCTGTAAAAAAACAGACATACACCTCCTAACCCAAATCCAGGGAGAAGACTGTTGGTGCTAAGGTGCGTTAGAATGTGTACTATGCACCGATGCCGTCTCAATCATAGCTCAGGACCCCAAAATGCTAACTGCAGTACAAATACACCACAAAATGATGGTATCCAAACCAAGCACTTACAATCTAACTAGAAGACAAGCGATAACATGTGGGTACATGCAAGAGAAGAGGACAAGAAAAAAATGAGACGGTATTGGCTTGCATGATAGCTTCCTCAGATCAACGGTAGCAAAGCATCCTTACTGCCGCATGCAGCTAATGATGTATTAGTAAGTGCTGCCAAGGCTCCGTGTAATTTTTAGCAAAGTTTAGCACTTGATGGTGACTTACAGATTTTTTTAATGGATCATATTCCCATTTAATTCATGGATGCTACAGAGTTGGCCTCGGTGGCATTACTGCCGTAACATTTGCAGAATGTCCTTGGTTGTAGAGATGACTCAGCAAACAAGATGAACAAAGGGTGAAGTGAGGGCAAGTTAGTATTGTTTCTACCTTTTGAATTATTGAGGCACATTTCTCATTAAAGAGTGAATACAGCTCTTTTGGCAAGTTTTGGGGCAGGTTTCTACAGCATATGGCACAATCTTGACTGGGGCAACAATATCGATAATATATAATAATTAAATCCCCAGAACTGTGGAACAATAGATGAAATAAAATTGCATTTGATATGGAATTATCATTTCTCTGAACTCAATTGCTTTCCAATGTTTGGCTTGTCTTGTGCTGCTTATTTTTTGAATAACAGCGTCCAGCAGTTATAAGCGTTTTAAGTGGAATCCTGATCCCACGGAAACAAACTGCAGTATTTTGTCCAAGGCCTTTATACAGTTTTTAAAGTACACTGCAGCTCTAAAGATTTTTTAATCTTGGAACTGCTTACATTGGAAACAAAAGGAGATGGACCCTCCCCACACCAATAATAAACGGTCTTTCCCTTTATTCTTCAAGGTTTTGCGCAATTCAGCCTTAATAACTTTGGCAAGACAGCTTCATCCAGTTTCTTTGGCAGATTATTTCATAGTCAGATAAAATTTGTTTTAGAAAGGATTTTTTTTTAAAAAACACCCCCCTCCCCCAATCTTAGGCCTAAATTATCCTTCAGTTGCTTTTACCCCATTACTCCAAGTTATAAAGCCAGGCCCATCTTAAACAATTCCTTTACCTCTTTGTAATTTCCACCCCGCCTCCACTTAATTACTATGGTTTTTGATTTATACCAGTTAAGTATCTGGCCCAATAAGAGGGTTTGAACTTGATATTGCTTAACACCAGTAACACACACACATGCCATTTCATCTGAGTAAAAGTACTTCTGTTATATATTTAGGTAACTGAAAGGAGAGTCAGTCCAAACATGTGCATTCTTGGTTGCAGGGACTATATAAGTACATGTGCATCGGTTAATGCAAATCACTGGAAGTCATTGGTTTCACTGGAGCTTTACTAAGGAAAACGCATCCTGTCTTGGTTCTGGGCATCACCCTCTTGCATTGAAATCTTCTTCCATCTCAGAACAGGGGCATCCCTGTAAAATCTCTGCAGCAAATAGCCCACTGTCTGCAGTATTCCTATATTCCACTAAGGTGCATGTGCCTATACATTATTAATAGGTAATGTTTGTGATTTCCCTTAGTTTCATTTAGCAATATTTATATGACTACTTAATGGTCAACAAATGCTATATTTGATGAGCTTTTGTCTTAAGAGGGTAAGATCTGTAAATTATTCTAATATGGCTACCTTGCTGCCAGACTTTTGGCAGGTTTGAAAAAAACATGCCAGAAGTAATTTTGTTGACAGGTTTCCACACTGGAGTATTTCCAGCCTTCATTCATAACATAGCAGTGCAGTGATACTGTTGTAGTTGGGAAAATATGCCATCATAGATCCATATTTTAGAATCCTAAAATACTGTGGATGGCAGAGATTAATGACTCCAAACTCAACTTTGGAGGTAGGTGACATTATTTTGGAGTCATAAAGAGAGATAAAAATGATAACACTTACAGGTTTTAATACAGGGCACCAATTAGGCGTGCTTATTTTACATCCTATGGTAATGTTTGTTTTACTTTTCCAGGAACAATCCTAATCCAGGAACAATTAGGATTTCCAGTAAGGTGAGGAAGGCCAGGAATGCACTGGAACTGGTTATATTTCTCTTCACAGAAGCATTATGACAAAGGTAGAGAAGGGGAAATACAGGAGCCCATGCCCACTGCGCCATTGAGGCATGCCTCATTGAAGCACAAAGCATCTGATTATGCAGGCAGGATTAGAAGTGCAGGGCAGCACCAGTAAAATGAGATTGTGCAGAGCTGCCAGCAGGCCTTGTTCCCAGCAGGGGCAGTAGTCAAATGCACAGGGTAGCATTGGCTCCATGGTCAGTTCTCTGAAAGAACTTTTCCATTTGCAGGCTCATGTTTAAGGCCCAGATTCAGTCCCCAATGAAATTCAGGTAGACTGAAGTCTGTGTCATTTATGCAGGAAAATAGAATTTCAACTCAAAGAGGAGTGAAATCATGACCACATTAAAGCTTTTTTGGAAATTTTTGCTGTTGACTTCAACTGAGCAAGGATTTTACGTAATCACTTTTTCTCAGTGAGGCTGGTCAAAAGTTTGCTGAGCCTGTCCAAGTCAGCCTGGATCACCTACTTGTCTTCTGGTGTGGATGCTTTGCCCCAAAGTTTGGTGTCATCAGCAAACTTGGCCAGTCCTGCACTGGTCCCGTCCTTCAAGGAGCAAACCAGGAAAGCCAAGTCTGCAACTGAACTCCAACTAGCTTCAAGCATCAAGGACAGTAAAAAGTCCTTTTTCAGATGGGGAGCCGGAGGAAAAGCAAGAGCAACATTGGACCCCTGCTGAACCAGATGGGGCAACTAACAACTGACACCCAGGAAAAAGCCAACCTATTAGATGGGTTCTTTGCATCGGTCTTTCATCAGTCCCATGAGACACCCATGCCCACTACGGGATGGGAAGGTCTGGGTGATGGTGATCCCCTGTCTTCCATTAATGCTGACCTCGTGAAGGAACACCTTGAGAAGCTGGATACCTTCAAGTCAGCCAGCCCTGACAGTCTACACCCCAGGGTACTCAAGGAGCTGGTGAGCGTCATAGCCCAGGCTCTGGCACAGATCTTTGAAAACTCCTGGCGCTCTGGTGTAGTGCCTGAAGACTGGAAGAAGGCCAATGTGGTGCCTATCTTCAGGAAAGGGAGGAAAGTGGATCTGGCTAACTATAGGCCCATTAGCTTGACTACTGTCCTGGGGAAGAGCTTAGAGTTTATTAAAGAAGCCATCCTTAATGGACTGGCTAACGTCAACATCCTAGAACGTGTTTGTTGCAGGTAGGTCTTGCTTGACCAATCTCATTTCCTTCTACGACCAGGTGACCTATCACATGGACAAGGGACAAGGGAGAAGAGATTGATGTCATATATCTTGACTTCAAAAAAGCCTTCAATCTGGTATCCCATGATCACCTCTTGGCGAAACTGGCCAATTGTGGCCTTGGGTCCACCACGATCCACTGGCTGGAAAATTGGCTCCGAAGTCAATCATCATGGTGCCCTGTGACCAGTGGGGTCCCTCAAGGCTCTGTCCTTGGACCCATACTGTTCAACATCTTCATTAACGATGTGGACATTGGAGTCAGGAGTGGACTGGCCAAGTTCGCCGATGACACCAAACTGTGGGGCAAAGCGTCCACACCTGAAGACAGGCAGGTGATCCAGGCTGACCTGGACAGGCTCAGCAAATGGGCGGACGAGAACCTGATGGTGTTTAACACCAAAAAATGCAAGGTTCTCCACCTTGGGAAGAAAAACCTGCAGCATCCTTATAGGCCTGGCAGTGCTACGCTGGCTAGCACTACAGAACAAAGACACTTGGGGGTCACCATTGACCACAAGATGAACATGAGCCTGCAATGTGATGCTGCAGCTAGTAAAGTGACCAAAATGCTGGCTTGCATCCATAGATGCTTCTCGAGCAAATCCCGGGACGTCATTCTCCACTTGTACTCGGCCTTGGTGAGGCCGCAGCTGGAGTACTGCATCCAGTTTTGGGCTCCACAATTCAAAAAGGATGTGGAAAAGCTTGAGAGAGTCCAGAGAAGAGCCACGTGCATGATCAGAGGTCAGGATAGCAGACCTTACGATGACAGGTTGAGAGCTATGGGGCTCTTTAGCCTGGAAAAGTGCAGGCCCAGGGGTGATCTGATGGCCATCTATCAGTTTATCAGAGCGCCCCAAGGGATGACGAGGTCAGATGGTCATAAACTGCTACAAGACCGTTTCAGGTTGGACATAAGGAAGAATTTCTTTACTGTCTGAGCCCCCAGGGTCTGGAACAGCCTGCCATTGGAAGTGGTTCAAGTACCTACACAACACTTTCAAGAGCAAATTGGATACTTATCTTGCTGGGATCCTATGACCCCAGCTGACTTCCTGCCCTTTGGGCAGGGGACTGGAGTCGATGATCTTCCGAGGTCCCTTCCAGCCCTGATGTCTATGAAATCTATGAAGCTCACTGAAGAATAAAAAGAAAAAATTGCATTGCTTTCAGCAGGCTTTGGATAAGGTTTCATAGAATCATAGGAAATGAGAGTTGGAAGGGACCCCTGGAGGTCATCTAGTCCAACCCCCTGCTCAAAGCAGAACCATCCCCAACTAGATCATCCCAGCCAAGATTTTGTCTAGCCAGGTCTTGAAAGCCTCCAAGGATGGAGACTCCACAACTTCAACAGGTTACTGGGTACCCTGTTCCAGTGCTTTACTGCCCTCCTAGTAAGAAAATCATTTCTAATATCTAACCTAAACTTCCCTTGCTGTAACTTGAGACTGTTGCTCCTTGTTCTGTCATCTGCCACCACTGAGAACAGTCCAGCTCCATCCTCTTTTGAACCCCTCTTCAGGTAGTTGAAGGCTGCTTTCAAATCCCCTCTCAGTCTTCTCCTCTCTAGACCAAATAAGCCCACTTTCCTCAGCCTCTCTTAGTAAGTCACATGCCAGCCCCCTAACCATTTTTGTTGCCCTTGGCTGGACTCTTTCTAGTTTGTCCACATCCTTATGGTAGTGGACAAACTAGACACCATTACTTCTGATGTGGCCTCACCAGTGCTGAATAGAGGGGAAAAATCACTTCCCTTGATCTGCTGGCAATGCTCCTACCAATGCAGCCCAGTATGCTGTTAGCCTTCTTCACAACAAGGACACGCTGTTTGTTCATATTCGGCTTATTGTCCACTATAACCCCCAGGTCCTCTTCTGCAGAGCTGCTGCCCAGCTAGTCAGCCCCCAGCCTGTACTGGTGCATGGGATTGTTCTGTCCTAAGTGCAGGACTTTGCACTTGTCCTTATTGAACTTCATGAGATTTCTTTTGGTTCAATCCTCCAATTTGTCACGGTATCTCTGAAACCTAGCCCCATCCTCCACTGTATCTATTACTCCCACAAACATGGCATCCTCTACAAACTTGCTGAGGGTGCACTCCATCCCATCTTCTAGGTCCTTGATGAAAATACTGAACAAAACTGGCTCCAGGACAAATTCCTGGGGCACTCCACTTGATACCAGTTGCCAACTAGACATTAATCTATTGACTACTACCCTCGACCAGCAAGTTTTCTGTCCTCCTTATAGTCCATTCATCCAACCTGTACTTCCTTACTTTGCTTGCAAGAATGTGGTGGGAGACCATATCAAAAGGCTTGCTTAAGTCAAGGTATATCACATCCACTACTCTCCCCACATCCACAGAGCAGTCATATCATCATAGAAGGCAATGAGGTTGGTCAGGCATGACTTGCCCTTGGTGAATCCATCCTGACTGCTCCTAATCACCTTCTTCTCCTCCAAGTGCTTTGAAATGGATTCCTTGAGAACCTGTTGCATAATTTTTCCAGGGACTGAGGTGAGGCTGACAACTGTAGTTCCCCAGATCCTTCTTCTTCTCTTTCTTGAAGATGGGCACCGTATTTGCCCTTTTCCAATCGTAACATGCTCTATTCCATCACTTCATCTTCAGATTTAATCAGGTCTTCAGAAGGCGTTGACAAATATATGTTGTTTATTATAGTTTCACCATTACACACAGTTAGAGTAAATCCAAAGTAAATGATGAATTAGATGCTTGAATACAATATTATATGAATAGTGTCAGGCCACAAAGCAGTATGTTCTTTGGAGTGGTTGTAAAATTGAAGTAAACCAGCATAAATCTAGTTCAGCATTATATATGCTATGCTGGTACGCATCTCAGTGTCTCGTGGTTTTTCCTCTTCTGGTATCTTCTATTCAGTAAAAATTATTTGAATCTGGTTTCACATACCCATGGTATATGCATGGCTTTATAATTTGTTACCCTCTTTACCCTAGTAAATGGCCCATGAAACAACTTTTCACCATCAACAACTATTAGGAGAAAATATGTCTGAGCTACCCAATGCGATAACTTGACCAATTATTTCTTACCTGAATTGTCCTCTGGATGTTTCCTTTAACAAATTGACCGTCAGTGGATTTGCCATAGTTTTCCAGTGACTGACAGGGGAAGTTGAATGATTTCCCTTCAAAATTTTCAAGGAAAAGGGGGAAAAAGAAATAAGTAGGCTCAGTGTGCATGCCAAAAACAAAAATGGATTCTTAAAAATATGAATCATTTTAAATTGTGTAAATTCTTGTATTGGAAATATTTAAAACCAAGTAGAGGGATGCTTGAATAAATGGCCTGGTGTACAAGATACAGAATGGTTACCTAGGACATATTTCTGGCTTCACTTCAAACTTTGCGGGTGATGTGAGCAAGTCAGTTCATGAATCTGTGCCTCTAATCCCCATCTGTATAATGGGAGCAATGCCACTTCCTCCTTCTGTCCTGCATACGCAGTTGGTAGCTCCTTGGGGTAGGGATCATCTCATATTATATTTTTGTGCAGAGCCAAGAGCAATTTGGCCTGGATCGTGGCTACAGTCAGGGTTACATAAAAGAAAAATAAAGAATTGGGGTTGGTTTGGGCTTCAGGATTAAGTTCCCATAAGATCCCAACATTGCCAAACTTCATGTTTATATCACAGCTCTTGCAATCTGGGGAGACGGGTGGTTTTGTTCAACTCGTCCCATCTCACTCATTTTCCTTTAATCAAAATGGGTGCCATCTCCCATTGCTGCATATTGGGCTGCAGCCAGCAAAATGGTCTCCGTTTTCCTACTGGTATCTTCATGTGGAAGCGAGGCTGCCTTTAGTAAAGGTGGCTGCCACCTCTTACTGTCCTCTAGGAAAGTGAGGCACAGCGGTTGCTATTTCATGGTTCTTGGGGCTAAGCAGGTCATAGGTGGCGAGGGGCAGTGGAAATCACAGAAGAGTTGGAAGGAGCAAGTAGGAGCTGGAAGGCACAGCATGGCATCTCCCACTCTGGGACAGCTGAAGGGAAGGGAGAGCCACCTGCGAGCATTGGGAGGAAAGATGCAGTGTTGCATGTGTATAAGCAAAGCTGGAATTTGACCTCCAACTCTGGGGGCAGGTTATTTTCTCCTAAAGCTTCAAGTCCCAGAAGATGTAAATTTCTTATTTTGGAACACTTCACGTTTTTAAGCCAAATGCCCGTGATTTTTTTTTACTTGTGATTTTTGAACACGTGAGGTTGACAACTATGGATCTTACTAGCAGGATTGGTTGTTTGCATTGTGCTAGAAGTATGTTAATTCTGGTGAAATGTCTCTATGTGAGTTTACAACAGATATTTTTTGCAGGTGGATAACATGAAATTTGTAATGTTTGAAAGATGCTTGCTGTAGTCATGGGACTCCTTCTCCTCCTAGGTCCACAAAAATGCCGTGGTGACTGGCCCTGTTTTAGAGCCTCAGTTGGTTAGGGACTGAGCAAAGAGAGAGAATTGGTCTCTCCTACTCCAAGGGCTATCGTTGGGTATAGACAGACAGGAAATAATACTGTTTTCTCATGCTCCTGGTTCTTCATTCTTCCATGGGAGGAGAAGCCATTCAGAAGAGACTCAAGATTAGTGCAGAGGGGGTGTGCTGCTGGTGCCGAAAAGCCAGAGAATGAGCTTAGGACTGTCAGGTAGGCACAGGGTGCAAACTTGGTATGTGGCTGCCACGATATTTGCAAGTCTCTACTGCTGCCTAAAGGAAGTGGATGCTCAGAGGGTAGGCCCAATGGTCTGTTTGCCCTGCTTGTGGGTTTAAGTAGATTTTCTTGTGTGAGGCTTACTGAAGTCCCATTATCAGATGCTGTCAATAATGGTTTGGTGCTGCGGTAAAAGAGTTGGAATAAATGTGTACCTTGGAGGGATACCTAGGTGAATTTGTAAAGCTGTAATGGAAAGTTCATCAACCCAGAGCAAACACTGACCCTTTGGGATAACTTACAACAGAGGAGAGTGCCCCGCTGCAATAGGAAATGACTGGTTATACTGGCCCCTACCGTCTCTGTGCAACCAACAAAACGTGTTGTCCTGTTCTGGTTATATTCAACCCTGATATAAGTCAACTCTACATGCTCAGGTTTAGTTTGAAGAGAAGCACATATTCCCTGAATATCAGTTACTGTTTCTATGGGGGTTAACTGAAAACAAGACATTATGGTGAAATTTGAGCCCAGTGGTCAGGGATCTGTCAAGGATCTGTGTCTAAATTGAGCACGTTTTCTTTTGATGAAGCAAAGGTAGTCTTATAATTGGAGCAATATAGTATGAGAGCCATGGCTCCAATAACTACACCCTGGCTGCTTCTATATTATAGCTCATTCCTTGCCATTCAAATGTGCAATGAGTCCAAAGGTAACTCTCTTTAAAGGAGCTTTGCTAAGTAAGACAATTTTTTGTGTTATTTAACCCCCAAAAAGAACAGTAGGAGGTGGCAATCTCTCACACACACACAAAAAAAAAAGAGGAAAAGGATCATCCTGCCCCTTTTTCAGAGGACAAAGCGAAGTCTCTTCCTTGGGACTCCTCCAAGAAGCAGCTTTATTCAGTTTTCCTCTCCTAAAAGGTTCCCCTGCAGCCATGGCCCCACAAGGGGCACTCCTCTGGCTTCAAGTCCCTGGCTTCCCTGGTGATCCATAGCACTGCCACCACTGGGAGCTCCTTCTTTTCAGTCAGCGTCTGGAGCAGGGAGGGTGTTTTCTTCAAACAGCACAGCGGACGGACACTGCTTCAAAGCAAACAGTCTTTACTGGGCCGTCCCAGGTCCCTCTGTTCTCACTCGGACTTTGCTCTGTCGCCCTGGGACCATTCCTTCTCTCTGTCCACCTCGGGTCCTTCTTCTCCCAGTCCACCCTAGGACCTTCTCCAGGTCCAGCTTCCTCCGAGCTTCATTCCTTCTCCTCGGGCTCAGTCAGTCACACTTGCAACAACTTGCAGTTACAAAACTATATTCTTAACCCGGGGACAACACTCACCCAATACAATAAAACATAATGTCATCAGATATAGTCTAAGAGGTTATTAAAACCTTGAATTCAGTAAGGATCATCCACCTCTAGATCCAGTAGGGTAGAGATAGGATGAGTCAAAGAGCAGTCTCTGTGGCCTGCTGTCAAGCCTAAACAGCCATCTGCCTCCAAAGTAAAACGAATGGAAAAAAGATTTCCTTTCTTGGTTTCCTGCCACACACAAAAGCCAGAAATTTTTTTACAAGCCTTTCCATCCTTGTTTTCTAGAAGGACCTGGTCTTGTCTACTGTGACATTGCTGGAGGATTCCAGGGATGACTAATTAGTGGGATAATGATATGATTAGGAGTTCGATAGGAGTATTTCTATACATAAAGTTTAGGCATGTACATGAATCTGCCTTACTGGGATCTAAGGATGGGTGACCCTCACTGAACTGAAGGTTTTAATGACCTATTCACTTATATTAGAATTTGTAAACCTTTTCCTCCTCTAAGACTTTAAACCCTTTGGATTTTTTTTGTTCAGAAATTATTCAAGTATATATACTGGTTCATTTATTTGCATGTACATATGAATATATTATATTAATATGCATTACAGCCATTACAGATACAATCATATATCTAAATTATATATAAATTAATTTGCGTACATTTAAAATGGAAATCTTATAAATTATGTGCATATTGTGTATGTGTTATATATAATGCACATGAATTTATCTATATGCATGTATTTATATATGCATATGTTATATATAATTGTATCTATTTTTGCTATTGTACATATGTATACATATATTATATTCATGCATTATATTTCTATGCATTTATTCATATTTCTATAGACATCTAAATCATCAGTATATATAATTGATTCTTTCTGATCACAAACAAAAATAGTGTTTTATTTATTTTATTTAATTTTTTGTTTTAATATATATAAAGTAGCAACATATTTTCCTTGCCAAAGGAAAACCTTTATGTAGAGAACAGACCTCAATACTCTGTGTGTTCTGTTCACAATACTGTGTATTTTTTGCAAATTTTTCCTCCTTTTCGCTCTCTGCTCCACTTTCTCAGTCTGTTTTTCGCTCAGCTGGTGTTCCGCTTGATTAATTCATCTTGTGTTCCTTTGTTTTTAATAAATTAGTTTTTGCCCCTGCTTTCAGCATCTCCAAATGGAGTGCAGTCATAATATTCAAGTAGAATCACGTTTTAGGCAAGAAGTGTTTTTGCCTTCCCTAGGATAACCCAATTGCTTTAACTGCCTTTTTGCTCTGTTAATACTATGCAACTCCTGCTGGTTTTCAAAACACCAGTACCATCAGATGTGAATAGTTACAGGCACCAAGATATTTCAAAACTCAGTACCTGCATATTTCTCACAAATGGCCTTTGACACACTGTTGTCTGTCGAGTGTGTTTTTGGCACAGAGTCTACTTTGTTTAAGTTCCTTCCGTTGGGTGGAGAGCTGTAAGGCAGTAATGATTGATTTTGACTGCATTAGTACCAGGCTCTGTTGATAGAATTACAATATTGAAAGCAAATACTCCTGCAGGATACATGTTTTTACATCTTTGGGGGGGGGGAAAAGTAAATCTTTGATAATGATTATGCTCTGCATAGTAGCATCAAGACCCACATGCTGCTAAAATCATTGCATAATATGTTCTACAGGCTGCCAGTATACAGTTTTAATATTGAGGGCACTGGTCAACTGAAAATGCCTCTTTGAGGGCTATAGGTGCTATAGACTATAGGTTTCTGCAACAAAATGTTGTATTTATTGTATTAAATGCCCATATAAATGGTGCGTTAGGCCAGGTACAGACCTTACATTTTTACCAGTATAAGTGATTGGAAACTGTCTATATCCATAACAGAACAGCTGCTCAGCACACGGACTGCTTTAAAAATGGCAGAACTGAGTCTAAGATTTGCCCCCCACAACCACCAAAAGGCAAATATATGGTCTGTTTGCTAAATTAACAGGAATCTACCAGAGATCTGCCCAAGCAAATTGCCATCTGAACTCAAGATAACTAGGTCCTAGATGAAAAACCAACACAGAATTGTAGAAAAGTAGGCCTGGGAAGTACTTAATGAGGACCTGATTTTGGGGGGGCCTACAGTTTCTCTTGGGATGTTCAGGGTGACGCCTACTGAAGGTTTACAACTGTTTTCAGTGGGAGCTGGATGTGGCTCTGAGTTGGCATGAAGGGACATAAACTTTCACACCTTATCCTTGGAAGCTTTACACTTCCCACCCATAGCTGTGCTTCAAATTAGTATGATGGGGTGTCAGGCAGTTTCCTTGTTTACTGCAATGTTGCATCGTGTAAGTCAAGTAAACTAACTTCTTTTTATAATGACACCAGACTCTAACCTGCAGGTGCATATCATGTGTTTCCATGGGAATAATGAAGCAGTCCCCAACTTGCTTTTCCTTTTCCTGGAAGCAAATTGAATGTTACAGATTATGCAAGGATTGTCGAGCGTGGCTTGGCCGGCATTTCTTCTGTTTTCTAAAGTTAAACGGTCAGGATATTTTTAAAACAAGGAACCCCACTTTATTGGGCGCTACAGTTTGTTACCAACCAGCCTTTCCTCTGCAGAGTGTTTCCAAGTCTTGTGGGACAAAGCTGTGCCATGTGAACCAAATTGTAGATACAGCTGTTGGAGTAGCAGGGGCATGTTTTCCACAGGGGGATTATCACTAGCATTGTTAAAGGAGCCAAGATTGCAGAGGCCTTATTCTGCCACATAATGAGTAAAGAAAACTAAGCACCTCTACCTCTTACCTGCTCAGACCTGCTGAGATGGTGAATCTGGTAATGGCAGGTGGAGCCCAGGATACTTGGTCAATAATCCCCTGAAGGAAACATTTCTTGGAGCAGTAGAGGGAAGGGGCAGGGGCCCATGTCCTCCCCCTGCTGCCTCTCTCTCCTGCCATCATGTCACAACCAGAATAGCTGCCTAAAAGCACAGGGTGAAATAATGACCCTTCCCCTTCTAGAATTGGAGGTGGAGTGCAGGCGGTCAGGGATTATGAGTGAGTGACTGTTTGCTGTTGGGTCCGGTGCTTTAGCGGTGCAACTGCATGCCACCTCTTCCTGCTGACAAATTAGAACTGACTCAGTAATTCAAGAATGATGAAGAGGAGCTAAACCCTTGTCTTCAATGGAGTAGCAACAGGAACAAATCTGAACCAGTGTTACTTTGACACTGCCTCTTGCCTATTGACAACCAGATGTATTCAGTGGGTGTGTCTTACAAGTCATAGATTTACTGTGCATTAGCTGATGCACACTAACGCATGTGTAGATGCTGACTGGGAGCAATTTGCTCCCAGGCAGTAGGGTGCCCAGTGCTCCCTGTCTAAGCCTGGATGTGGCAGGGAGCTGTGCCAGCTAGAGGGACAGCTGTCTCCCTGCCATGTGGGGATTGGGACTGTCCTGATCCCCACACAGCCAGGAGAACTGTCCCAGTAGCAAAAACTGCTGCATCTCAGGCAGGTGGGGGCCAGGCTTGGACCAATCCCCGCATGGTGAGAAGAGGCATCCCTGCCTGGGGGGGATATGTATGTGGGGATCATGGTCCTCCTGATTTTTAGGTGCCCAGGAGAGGCATCCCCACCTGGCAGGGACTCTGCCTGGCAGCCCACATGGCAATCAGAAGAGTCCTGCTCCCCATGTGGCTGGGAGAGGTGTCTCCACCCAGCAGGGATACTGCCTGACAGCCTCATGGGGATCAGTAGGGTCCTGATCTGCATGTGGTCAGGAGAGGAATCCCTACCCAGCAGGGATGCTGCCTGACAATCCTGCAGGGATTAGGAAGGTCCCACCTCTCCCAGCTGAGTGGGGAGAGTCCTGATCTCCATGTGGCTACTAGGCAGCATCCATCCATCAGCAGACACCTCTCCCAACCCTGCTAATCCCCACATGGCTGCCAGGCAATACCCCCCGCCCCTCCGGGCAGAGATGCCTCTCCTGTCTCTCCCGATCCCCATGTGGCTACCTGGCAGCATCCCCACCAAGCCTTCCCGCTAAGTGGGGACTCCTCTCCCAGCCTTGTGGGGATTGGGTCCAACCCCCCCCATGGCTGGGATGCAGTAGTCCTGGCTGCTGGGACAGCTCTCTTCCCCACACGGTGGCTGGGACCAGCCCTGTGCCCCCTACCAAACAGGCTGAAGCTCCCCCTGGCTTGTGCATCAGGGCCAAGCAGTGCCGGGGGGCAGGAACATCCCTGGTTTCAACTACTCCAGTAGGGAGCAACCTTGCCGGTGCATGTGTAGGCCTTTTCCCAGGGTGCTGTTTACTCTGCCTTTTTTAATGTCCGGTAACCTTAGTGTACATTAATGGCATGTGTAGATGCACCCAGTTTGCAAACTCGTAGAAACTTTTACAGTACGATCAGCCATGAAGGGGTTCAGACTAACTCATAGTTAATATTTCATTGCCTGCTCACACTCCCAGCTCCAGCGAATAAAACCTATCAGTGACACTGACATAATGACTCATTGGCCTGCGCCTTGTACATTGGGATGGGAATAATTTTGCTCTGAAGTCACCAGGATTAGTCATTGGTTTTTCCTCTGGTAAATAGGAGAAGGAGATGCTGTAGCTAAGACAATCTTTCATACTTAGCACAGTTTTTTGGTCTCTCTCCCTTATTAGTGCCTAGTTAGATGCAAAGAAGCATTCTGTTAAGAGCCCGGCAGTGCAGCACAGTACTTTCTCGACATATTTCTTCTATCCCTCCTGCTCCTGCTGGGCCTTGTTAAGTGACAGGAAGGGGGACCTATGATTAAGTGTCCTGACCTGGATTCTTTTGCCTGCTCTGTCTCTGACATCCTGTGTGACCTTGGGGAAATTGTGGCATCTCTTCTGATCTGGAGATGCATCACTTGATAAAGAAGGATCATATTTTTTTTCCTGCCTCACAGGGGTCTTGTAAGGTTAAATTAAAGTTTTGTAAAGATGGTTAGGGGGAAGGTGTTATATAAATGCAAGGCATTGATTTCCTGTTGAAGTAGTTGTTGTCAACCTCGCATCTCTCAGAGCTCCCGACCTACTTTTCAGTTTCTTTTTCCAATATGAATAATATTACAGTCATTATTTATTCCTTCTAATTATTTTTCCCTTCAAGCCAAAGACAAGCATTATCAAGGTTGACTGTTCTCCAGTCCCTGATCCTTTAAAGGAGACAGTTGTCCCGTGATACCAAGAAATAAAACAAACCGCGGAAATAAACAGGTGTCTCTTGTAGTACTTCATGTCCTACACATTGGGTTTCCAACCTATACCCATAACCTCATCTGATGGTCAAGTCCTCAAACACATGCCAGCCTTTTCTTTTGTTGGAAGACAGATTTTCATATGGAAAAAGAAATGGAGAAACCCTGGCATTTAGTACTTTGCCAGCATTTCTCAAACATCAGAGCATGTGAGAGCTGCACAAGCTCCCCACAGCCCTTCCCTGAAGGGTGGCAATCTTCAGCCAAACATATGACACAGCAAGTGAAATTAACCCTTTGAATTCCATGCACACGCAAGTGTTATGAGGCAGTTTTGCTAGCATAAAAAAGCGAGATTCCTGAAACTAACCCCAGCAACCCCTCCCCTTAGACCCGCAAGGGCTTGTAATTCTTTGCACTAAGCAAAAAACAATCTCAGATTAGTGAGAGTGGCTCTGGATGGGGCTTTTAGTGATGCTTTTGCTGTGAGCCCAGATTTATTGAGTGATTATTCAGCCTGCCCAAGAAGCAAAGTCCATGGCTATTTCTTAAATTTCTTGAGATGCTTCAGTGCCCACATGAAATCAGATTAATGTTGAACGCTATGGGAAAACCAGTGCAAGCCAGGAAACTAAGGCAAGGCAGGAGGTGCAATAAATATTTAAGCTGTTGCAAATGTGAATGCAACACTTCATAAAAACTTCATCCAGAAATGCAGAGGTGCAGTAGATTCAGGGAACAAACTTACGGAACAGCCATAACAGTGTCGGACTTCTCGGTGAAGAGCGGCGTAGGGGTTTCTTCAACATTTAGGGCCAGGTCCAAGCAATGACATATAAGTCAGACCCTCCTAAGCTGCTCTAGACTGACCATTGTGTCAGGGACTGTAAGGCAGTCTAAGGGGGTGAAATACATTTTCAGAAGGCAAAAAACAGATGTTAATCAACATGGGGGGCAACCTAGCTTAGTGTATTTTACATCTTTCTACCCTCCTAGAAGTTGCTTTTTTCCCTACTATCTCCTCTCTGGTGTCTTAGCATGAGATTTGGAGTGATTCAGGCCTTCTGAGTGCCATTTCTGAGCCTCTCTGAGGGGAGGATTAAAAAAAAATTGTCCAACAGAGAGCGGACGTGAAACCCAGTGCATGCAGTACAGGTGCTGAGGGCACTGGAGGCAGGTGTAAGATCCAGTGACCAGAATCCCTCTCCAGATTTCTGCAGCCGCATTCAGACACGCCTCGCTCTCCGGCCCTTGGTTGCTTGCAGAAGAGCCAGCACTTCATTTTCCTTACGATCTAGCTGCTTTTCTGTTTCAGCTCTGCCGAGTAAACAGAAAAATATAGCCCTCCACAGCAAGCGTTAAGTATTAGCTGCCTCCGTATATGTCTGACAGGGCTCCTGCCCACTCACCCCTCTGTGCTCATATAGAGGAATAAACCACTGTCTGACCTTCTGGACTCTCCGAGGGATGTGATTCAGAGGTAGCAGAACTAGCACAGCTGCCACCACTAAACAGCCCCCAAGGGCACCCTTGGCCAGTGCTATAGCTCTGCCGTTATGTTTGATGAACACCAGCCGGGCTGCAGAGCTACGCTGTGTTGGGGGGGTCGAGGGGCAGACAGGAGCATGCTGCAACTTTATATCAGTGAGTTCCTTTCCCAACTGCTCATTAGGTCTGCCTTAAGTCCACGTGGTTATGCCTAGGATGCATCATGTCAGATATGTTGTGCCCATCATATTTATTGGCCATATGGTTTGATTCAGAGAGTAAATCGAAACGCAGAACATATTCCTGTGACGTGAACTGTATTCTGAGTGGGCTGCTGTCACCAGCATGTTCTGGGAGAGGACCTTGCCATGTGAATGTTGTCGTTTTCCTTGTCCAAATGCTGTTGTTTAATTCCCTGTCCTTTGGTATTTTTAGGAGCTGGTGGGAAGTAATCCTCCACAAAGAAACTGGAAAGGAATTGCAATTGCATTACTTGTTATTCTGGTTATCTGCTCCCTGATTGTCACCTCTGTTATACTCCTGACACCAGGTATTTATAACCTTTAACTCATTCTCAGTCTTCCTTTTTTGTTTTCTTGTGTAATTTTCCAAGGGCAAGGCAATGTCGAGAAGGAATCATAATTGTCTTTCCTGTTCTTTTGTTCTGATGCAATGCCTGTTGTGATAAATGCAAAAACTCTGCTTGAATTTGTCAAGCTTTGCATCAGAACCCAGAAATTTATTTTTTCCAAGAATATAGCAGACAACTATTAGATTTACTTTTTATTAGAGTAAATAATTTGTACTTCCCACTGGGTGATTCTTAAATTTCATCTTATTTAGCAAGCTTTAGCTATTTTCTGTTCACATCGCCCTTGTTAAATTATTTCTCTTGCAATAACTGCCTAAGTACCGGGCAGAGGCTGTAGGCTTGAATTTTAATGGACTATCATTATGTTTATTGATTATTACATATTTCCATGGCCTCATAAATTTCCATGCCTATTTGCAGACTAGAAATAAGACACTTTCTCTGCTTCAGAGAGCTGATGTTCTAAATAAGAAAAGACAAAAAAAGTCAGACAAGACCGAGGAAAGTTTAGAGGAAAATAGAGGACAGAGGATTTTCCTGGAGATATTGGTGTGAAGGAGTAGAAAGGAGTGTTCTTCATGGATGAGTGCAGGTGAGTGGGTCCAGGTGTAGGGATCAGCATGATAGAAAGCATGACCAAAAGAGAGAAAAGAGAGAGGGAGAGAAGTGAAATAATATGAATATGAGCAAAAAGCCTGGAAATGAAGATGAGAACATGGGTGGAAGCTTGAAGGTAGCAGCTTTCTAGTGAGTGCAGTGCTATGCAGGCATTGTGTCATCAAGATCTCTTCAGCAAATTTGGCCTCTCTTTTGTGGAGTCTGTAGTCCTGCAATACAACTAGGCTAGAGGTTGTGGACAACCCAGAATGATCAAGAAATGATAGCTTTATTAAATTTACATATGAAAAGAGACGAGATGGTTGCTTACAGCTGTTTACCTTGATCCCACATTCAGTTGATTTTTACGCTGCTCCTACATTTTGAGTATGTAGCAGAACTTTGGGTTTAGTCCTCGGCTAGGTGTAAAAAGGCATAGTGCTGCTGCTGACCGCAGTGGAGCTGTTCAGAGGTATACGGGAAGAGCCTCTAATTGCTTGTACTGAAAACACACAGCTGCTCTTACAGAATTTATCAAAGTGGAAGTGGAGGGTTTTGCTAGCTGGGATCAGGGATAGCTGAAGCCTTTTATGTCTGAGAAGAACATAAGTGGCACGCTTATGGAAGAAGCACTTTAGTTGTAAGTTTGTGCAGCTCCCCTTAAGAGCAGGCATAGGTATGGTTGAATATATGGGCTCAGCAGCTAAGTACAAACAGTCAAAAAGCCTGAGGCTGAATTGATTTATTCTTTGCAGGTTAGTCTAAGCTGCAAAGATTGAACCAATAAGCAAATGAACAGACAATCACTTTTGATTCAGGAAATGCAGCCATGTGCCTGCAGTGGCTCAAACCAGAAGTCGGAGGGCTCTTGAGCATGGCTCTCTGGCACATAGGCAGCATGGGCTGTGTGTTCGTTTCCTTTTCCTGCTGCCCCCAAGATGCTGGCTTCTACCCTGGGGGTCTTTAAGAGGATGCTAAATAAACACCTTTGCCGGGGTGGTCTAACCCCAGTACTCTTTCCTGCCATGGCAGGGGGTCGGACTTGAAGATCTGCTCAGGTCACTTCTGACCCTAGAAACTATAAAACTATGAAAACTGGTTTATGTACACTGAATTTCTGTTCTAGTACAGGTTTTCACCAGTTTCTGATCACTTTAAACCAGTTTATATGTAACTTCTGTCCCTAGCCATACACATCCATACATATGAGTATATGCATACTTACATTCATAAGAGCTAGTCAAAAGATGATAATTCTAAGTGTCTCCCTCCCAGTGGCTCCTGTGGTACTCTTTCTCTTATATTACCTGCACTAAAGGTGTCTTTTAAAGAATTTTTGTATGGGCTAGTTATAGACATCAGAAAGCACAAAACAGACTAGATCTTAAGTTTGCGGTTTTCTGTGAGTGGCAGAGTTTAGGCCAGTAGTAAATAGAACAGACATTTGCCCTTTGGTGGGGAGAGATGGGGAAGGCAAATCTTAGACCAGGTTATGAATGACGTGTGTCCCTGGCAGCTGGGGGGCATGGCAGCTGTGGAAGCACGGAGGTGGCAGCAGGAGTGTGGCGGTGATAAGCTGGGGAGCTCCCACAGACGCCACCGGTGCTGTCGGCGGTAGGGTGAGGGGGTGGTGAGCGCTGACCAAGGGTTGGCGACCACCCGCAGGCAGCAGTGGCAGTGGCCAGCGGGGATTGCAGACGCCCCTCTGATACCGCTGGTGGTGTCAGCAGCAGGGTGTCTGCAGCGCCTTTTTGTAGGGGGTGCATAGCCACGCTCAGGGGAATGCATGTGCACCCACAAGCACCCCGTACTCATCGCCTGAACCAAGTTCCACCATTTTTAAACCAGTCTGTGTGTGCTGAACTTCAGTTCTGTTGTGGGTATAGACTGGTTTCCAGTCACTTACACTGGTAAAAGTGTAATGTCTGCACTGGGCTGTGGTGTGTGAATCTGAAAAGGATCCAGGAAACTTGAGATCAGTTCCTGGCTCAGCCACAACCTTCTTGTCTGGCCTCGGGCAAGTCACTTCCCCTACTCTGTAGTGCAGTTTTCTCCCTCCCCGCACACTCCTTGGGTAGCTGAGAGGATAAAAACCTTTAATGACTGAAGTAGTTGCATACTGCATTGGAAAGGGCAAGATAGGCGCCTTGACAGAAAAAAACTATTGCATCTTAAGAGCCAGTAGGTTAACACCTTGTTGTCAGTGGAGCAATTTGCTGTAAGTCAAACGACTGCTATGGAGCAGGCGTGATGAGCTATTATGCTATGTTCTACTTAGCGTAAAGTGGGTAGGTGTGAGATGTACACAGTCTATATTTCATGTCAATATACACACACCTGTACATAGGTGTGTACTGATGCACACATACAGGCATTGGCTCTTGTGGAAGATACATGTTTATGTGTATATACATGGAGCAAATAAGTATGTATTCAGTCAAAACAATACGGGGGCCTGACTATCGACCATTACTTCCAAAAGGGATTTTTTTTTACATCAGGCCAGTCCTATCAAAACAGAGATTCTCCATGTAGATTTCCAGCCTTAGTATCTAGATTTCAAACTTTCCAGTTGGCTCAGACTGGGTTGGAAATAATTTGTTTTCCTTTCCTCCCAGTAAGTCTCAGTTAATTCTGCCACTTGTGCTTTTATGGAAAACTTTATTCTTCATCCAGGCTGCTTCACAGTGAGATTTCGAGTAGGAACATTGCAGAATTTAGGTTGCCATTGTGGCTTCCCAGTGGCTGTCTTTACCCATTCTCAGGCTACTTGACCTTGTTACAAAGATGCATCCTGGCTTATATGGGGTAGCAGGGTGCTTATTTCACAAGTACCTCCTGGTCTGTAGTGAGACCTTAACATTAGCTGGGCTAGCCCAGGAACCATGCTCAGCGTCCTGAAGATCAGTTGAGGAATCTTAGTGAGGCCTGGTACCTGGCAGAAAGGTGCGTCTAGGGAAATCACCAGGGTGACATTTTTGTTTTCGGGTACAGGGGAGAGTTCATGCTTGAATGCTATGAAATGCTGGCAAAAAAAAAGATGTCTGTACTTGGGGAACCAAACAATAAATTAGGACTGAGATGAGTAATGTAACAGTGAGGCAGGAGTGGCTACAGGTATGGTTTTAACTCTAAAATAGTGATTTTCAACCTGTGGTCTGCAGACCCCTGGGGCCTGCAGACTATGTCTAAGGGGTCTGCAAAATATGACTATGATCAATCAAAAGTATGTCAATACCCACACTTACAATTTAATGGGGTACATACCTCCACTGGAAATTTTTAGGGGTCCACAAATGAGAAAGCGTTGAAAACCACAGGTCTTAAAACTTCATCTGTTCACTCAACCCCTATCCAGCTTTATCTAAAATTGTTATTCATTATTTGTATCATGGCAAGGCCCGGGCGCCCCAGCAGGACAAGGAACTAAGACCCTTATTACAGAAAACAAAAGGACACATTGTGCTCCAAGGGCTTGTAGTCTAGGGCAAAGCAGGAGAGACAGCTGGTTTCAGACCGAGAACTGGGGGAGCACCAAGAGATAATAAGGTTGGTCAGCATGACAAGCAGCCGTCTCCACAGACCAGCTGCCTCATTGGCGTAAAACTTTTGTAGGCATTGGAGCAAGGAGAGTTTTGTGGACGAATGCAGGAGACGTCAGTGCAGTGACTCTGAGGTTGTGTATAGGGAGCTCCTCGTGCGAGGGCAACACAGAGACAAGCACAGGTGGGCTTGTTTGATAATGTAACCAATGGGCAATAAAGTCTGTGTCAGACCCTTCAAACCTGTTGAGATTACTTAAAAATCAGCTTCTCTCTCCAGGAAATAGTGTGCCTCTTCTAATCCACCCGCCACATACAATACCCATTGACCAGTTTCTCCTGGCCTGATGTTAAAAACCCCTCCCTCCAGCTAACCTACTCATTGCTGAATTCTCCCTCCTCAAGAAATGGCTTGCTGACATGAAGGCAGCTATTGCTTTAGTTCAGGGTTGTCCAGAGATCATGTGCAGCCCCCCAGAGCTTAATTTGTGGCCTGAAGGCTCCCATGCAGCAGATGCTCCCGTTACTCCAGCTGCAGCAGCAGCAGCAGCAGCTTGGCTCTCCAGACTCCAGCTCCTTTCTCCAGCTCCACTTAGCAGAAGAGCATAGTGCAGACTGCATACTGGGGCCTCTGTGCAGCACAGTGCAGTGGGGGAGCTGGGGGACTGAAAGAGGCTGGGGTGCCGACATAGCGTGTGGCCTAGGGGGCCTGTGGCCTGTACTACTGTAGTCAATGCACCTTGCAGCCCCTGCTGGTATGGCCCAGGGCAGGACAAGGCTGCTGGTTGCATAGAGGTTAGACAGCTCTGCTTTATTTCACTGCCATTTGGGATGTCAGGACACACTCTTGGTGCTTGCCCTTCCACCCCCTCCTGCAGTGCAGTGCCACAAGTTACAGTTCATAGACATTCAGCACCTATGATGAACATGATACAAATGACTAAATATCACGTCAGGAATGCGGTGCGAAACACAGACAGAAAGTCCAGCTCAGCAGAGCCATAATGGCAACCAAGACCTCCATCTTCCCCAGTGAAAGGCAGGGGACATTCCTGAGAGCGAGAGGTAGAAGAGTTGTTGCAGAGAAAAGGGAGCATTCCCTTGGAGACCACATCCTGGTGGACTGAGGCAAGTAATTGAGGAAGAGGATTTTATGCATCTCCTCAAGTTTCTTGTCCAAATCGATCCAAACCTTTAGAAAAAGGGTTTTAACTCTGGTTGAGTTTCCGATAAGGCTGATATTCATGCTGTTTCAGGTTTTTCAGAAGCAGGTCACTCGCCCTGTTCTAAGATGATGCCTATAAATTATGAATGCAGTTTTTGTTAGATGCAGTAGAAATTCTAATTACCGACAGCTGTGCTTTATGATTAGGTACTTTTTGTTGTTCTTATGTTACAAAATCCTACTGAAATTGGACCCTTTTTATGGGACTGATGAGTCTTCAGATATGCAAAGGTAGCATTTGCAACAGAGGAAAGAATTTATATGTTGGTAATTGCTTGTCCTGGAGCTGCTTGCAGTAGTGGGCATCTGCATGCATGGGACTGCCCGTCAAACCCAAAGGAGTTTGAGTCATTCCACCTCCCTTGAGGGCCTGATTCTGTTGACATCAGTGGCCAAACTGGGCTTGACTTCCCTGCTGCAGGACTGAGCCTTTTCCACTATGTATATGCCTCCCGCCCCCATATCATAGTAGGTGAAACACATAGTGCCAACACCCTAGAAATTGTAGTCCAAAAAAACACAAGCTAGGGCAGAGAGGGAGAGATTTTCCATCAGTTTGCACAGTCCTGCAGTACTCTCTCAAGCTCGCTGCCTCATGACCACAAGAAGTGTTCTGCTTTCATAAGGCCTGCAGGATTGGCCCCCTCTTTTTGGAAAAGAAGCCCATTAAAATATAGCATGCTGTTTCCTAATCTGTGAAGCTTTTTTGGAGAGACACATTGAGATCCTTCCTTTCAAGCCTGACCTTTTAACTGTAAAAGTAAGTGCATCCAATTCTATATTAAATTTTTAGCATCAGTCTCCAGGAGCATCTTTTACAGAGATAGTGTGAAAGGTAGTGACTGTAATGCCGCAGCTTGCTGAACACCACTAGTGAGTCATACACAGTCTGGTGCTCCTCCTATGACTCATGCTGTTCCAAAATAGTGGGGCAAATACCCTCCAGTGTTCACACAGAAATGAAATGGAGCTGATTTTTGGCTCTTCTCTTTCAGGCCCCTGTTGTCAGAGAAACACGGGCCTCTGTAACTAGTGCAAAGAGTTAGATCCAGAGCTTCCTAAGGAGCATTTCCATTTAGGCTTCAGTTCACCTAAAATAGATGCTTCCCCCCAGGACTAACACTTTCTGCAGGGAATGGGGCCAGGTGGGTGCCTTCAGAGGGGCATCTAGCATGCCCAAGGGGCTCAGCAAGGAAGCACCTAGGGCTGGCCAATAAAGAAATGCTGTGGGTTGGGGTGTGCCCCCTCTCCTGCATCTCTTTGGGGCTTAGATGCCTGACTCAGGGCTGCACGCTGCATGCCTCTGCCGACTCAGAAACCAGAGTGCTAAGGATCTGAGGACTAACATCCACAATGAGATACTTGATTTGGATTACTTTTGGCCATGCTCAGAAGCCTAAATCTAGAGGTCTTCTAAGGCTAAAAAGTGCCTTATGATTTTAGGCTCCTAAGGCAGGCTGCTAGAGAAGGGTCTATCTGGATTGCTTTTAGTGACTTAAGCACCTAAAATTCAATTTACCCCTTTTTAGGCACCTATGGAAAGGTGTGGATCATGCCTTCCATAAAGGTTTATAGCTGGTTCAAGTCATCTTATTCCAGCTTCCCAAGCACGAATGGGCTACTTGGTAACCCTGTCACGTGAATGTTCACAGACTGTTACTAGCTGAGCGGAGCTGCGCAAATAAAAGATTTTGTTTTTTTGCTGGGAATTCTGAAGAATTAGCACTAGGCTGGGGTCAAACAAGGTTTTCTTTGCCCCAAAGTGAATGGCTTCATTTTACATTCGAGCCTTTGTTTTTTAAGATTTCTTTTTTGAACTTGGAGAAAATTTCAAACCCAAAAGGTCATTTAAAATCAAAGCATTTGATTGAGAAATTACGAAAACTATGCATTTAGAGATTTGGACGGGTGGGGGGGGTTGACAGGTGATCAACATTGAAACTGATTTGCCAAATGGCTCCTTTGATCTCTCTCCTCCTCTTTTGGCAAAAAAAAAGTTTTGAAAAATGTTGCCTAGTTCCATAACCGAGATGAACGTTATCCCCAGTACATTATGGACTGTGTTGTGCCCAGGAGCACAGCCTAGTTGGTGCCGGATTGGAGGTGCACCTCAAGAAGAGAACATGCCCATCTGTAGGCTTGCTGGCATGAGCAGCTCTCCCCTTTCCTCAGAGATAGTACATACCTGTGCTCACAGAGAAGGAGTAGTTCCAGTTCTGGCTTTTGTGGAAGGAAGACTTATCATGCCCTTATCCCACCACCATCCCTGGGTTTCAACACTAGTATCATGGACCCCATTCCCCCGTGTGCTGCTCAATGTACATCTAAGTGTCGTTGCACTGTGGATTTTCCTGCTAAATAGTTTCCATATTGGCTGTGGGTACACCTGAACATTTGGGCCCTGGGTTGCCTGCTGTTCCTACCCTACATATGCAATTGCCCTGTTTGCCGCCATCAGGCACCAAGCTTTAACATCTTGCTGCTTGGAATATAACTGAAAAGATCGGTTTCCTTGAATTCTTGTACCCCACGGTTTTCAATTGAGTTAATAAAGAAAACAACAAAAAAGATGCATAATCTTACATAGAGGGATTTGGCAAGGCTTGTACTGGGGTATTTTAGTTCCTGGGGCAACTGAGGTGAAATGGAGTAGAACAATTACACATTCAGCTATACTTAAAAAACAGGAAAACTGAAAAATGTGTCATAACCTGGTAAAAAGCAGTACTGGAAATTTTAGCACCCGTTAGTGAAGCAAACATGCCTCCTAGTTATTACTAAGTGGCTGTGGGTAGCTCAGTGCGTCAGATTAGTGAAGTAAAAAGCCATTTTCTCCTCCATTAATTGGCTGGAAAGAGTCTGTTTCCATTGTATCTAAATGGGGACGTGTTCAGCCTGCGTAACAAGTTAGCACTGAACAATAGTAAAATGCTTAGGGATATAAGATGCCAACACACCTCAGGCACTCAGATGCTACAGTGATGAGCCATACAAAAACAGATAGGCCTGGAGCTTCAAAACACAGCAGTATTTTTTTTTCCTTTTAACAAACTAATCTTCTTACTAAGGGAAAGTGAAAACATTTCTGTCAACACAAGTTTTTCAAAGGAAACTTGGGCTTTGGAAACAAAATTTTCATGGAAAGAATTTGCTTTTCATGCCTGAAACCCCCCCCCCCCCCCCCCATGAATTTTAAAATATAGAGTTTTTGGCCCCAAAAAAATCAGCTTTCAGTTTTGTTGTTTTGGGATTTTTGTTCTGCTTTCTTTTGTTTTGTTTTGCTGTAAGAAATTGAATTCTTATCCGAGGAAGTAAACTGGCATTTCCAAAACAGTTACATACATAATTTGGGACCCTTGGATACTGCATATGTTTCCCCCGTATGGAGGCCAAAGCACCAGCGCAGGGTTCTCATGGAAGGTTTTCTGAGGATCATAATGGAGCGTGGTGGTGACTGTACACACGAGTGGTGCACTAGTAGGGAAGAAACTGTGCTAATCATGCATTAAGCTTCTGAGAGTTAACTATAACCTCTACTGCCAAGCACTCAAAGAGCTCCTAAAATTGTGGTGCCCTCCTTTCCAACCAGCCTGACTTCTGAGAGTTGATTAATTAAAGTCAGCATTGTTTATACCCTGGATAGTTTAATTCTTTTTTAAGGTTTTAAAACATAACATTCTCTGCACTTTCTTGGGTTCGCCGCCAGATTTTAATGCAACATAAGTGTGCTGGTTTTAATGGGGCTCACCAGGCATGTGCAGAAGAGGCAACGGCTCTGCTTATTCTTGCACACTGTGTTGTGTTAAACACTGGAATTGGAAGTCCTTTTTTAACGATGGTTAAAGACTTTTAGGAGTCTTGATGTTGGCCAAAGGGCACTAAAGACTGCTTTGTTATCTGATCTGTTTTCCATCTGGCAGGCATCTCTTACCATATTCCAAAAACGGTCAAGATTTTCAATATTCAGTGTAAAAGGAAAAAAAAAATTAAAGTACTTTAGTACTTGGTCAAGATCATTGAGAAGGCAGCAGTTTAATGCCAGTGAGATGTTTTAGCTCTTCAGTAAATACAGTCATTCTGTTGATCGGGACAGAATTCCCCTACTGTGTCATGCACAAGCCTAGGCTCACTACTACAAAAATGCCTTGAGTACAAGCTGAATTAGAATGGGTGGGAGTGGGATTCCACAGCTGCTTCCCTGTACTGCCCGCCTTCGCCTCTACTGTTGCCACTTTTTCCCCTCCCAGCCCCGTGCCGTGATAATGAGGTGAAATGCTGACTAGACAGTGTTTGGCCCAACCCCATCCAGCCACGTTCAGGTAATTAGCCGGCGCCTCACCCGCCTGCGATTCTGTTATTCTGCCTCCTTGTGCTCTCGGAGGAGTTCCAGACTCGGAGGATTCCTTTTAAACAACCCCAAATGGCACAGCAGTTTCAGGTGTTTTGTGGTCTCAGGTGTTTTGTGGTCTCTTGTACCACAAGGGCGCATCCAGACAACCTCAGTTGTGCAGTATGACATGCTGCAGATGTGTGCACATACTGCACAGTCCAGTGTTCTCCATGCTGCAAGGGCATGCTGTCTGAGCATGCACTGCACTGGGGTTTTTTTCCCATGGGTTTTTTTTTTTTTGACCCCTGGTTAGGGGTGAAAAAAACCTGTTGGGGGGGAGAACACCACAGTGCAACGCACAATAAGGCAGCATGTCCTGCTGAAAAGTGGAGCCAGGCCGCCTAGAGCTGTGCTGCGGCTGCCGGCCAGGGTCTGCAAGCATAATTGCCACAGCTGCAATTACCAGGACCCCAGGTAAGGCTGCTGGGCCCAGCACAGTGCAGGCTCCAGCCTCCGCTACCGCACCCAGGGCAACATGCCGCGCGCCCAAGTGCGCATGGCCCAGGCATTCCCCAGCGACAAGTGGCTGTGGTACAAGGTGCGCCACTGCTAGTTGTCCCTGGGGAACCAAACATCCATGGACATCTGGACGCACCCCAACAGTTCAACATTTTTGGTCTTGAAATTGCTTCTCCTCCTCTTAGTACATGAAGAGTTTATAGTGGGAGTCTTGCCCTACTGCCAGAGTGCTCGTGGTGACAGCATATGAAACAGCAGAACATGTACTGGAAGCATGTCTGGGGGCAAGTGAAGTAGAATCATCAGGAGACTGATTATGGGGGAAATAAGCTGAGGATGTCCTCTTCTGTACCGGGAAATCTTCCAGGTCTTAACAATAACGTGCATGCTGCCTAGGTTTGAAGGCTGAGGAACTGTTCAGCTGCTGTAGATGTCTCTGCAACAAAAATTGCCGAGCCCTTTTTGTTTAAAATGATCATGCACCAGATTCATAAAGGCGCCTGAAGAGGTACAGACATATTGTGGGATTTACAAAGCACCGAAACAGCTTTAATGGGTAACACCTATTAAGGATCTTTTCTAAATCCCACCAAGTTGTGATGTATATTTCTAAATGCCTTTATTAGTCAAGTCCTACGTGATGTTTAATGACAATCCCCCTCTAAAGCTATATGAATGCTTAATTTAGGAAATGATTTCATCAGTAGTGTCTAATGTCTAGCGACATCTATTAGTAGGACTACTAATAATGGCGTATGCTTTTAGAAGAGGAACCATGTCCTCTGCATGGGGTGGGGGAGCCCCACAGACTTTGATTTGTGATCCTTCAGTAGCCACGGGAACTTGATATTGGTTCCTGGCTGTGGAGGCCTGATTCTCATTTATGCTAAGGTCCCTTTATACCACTCTGGCCATATAGAGATGTCTTAGCATCACTGGAAATTCATGCTACCAAGTTCTGCCATACATATTCAACTGTAGATTCATTTCAGAATGGGGAGTGATCTGCTCCATTTTCAGAAAAAATTCAAATTAGGAATAACAGGTCTTTGCTTCTAAATGTTTTACAGTGGAAGATAACAGCCTGTCTCAAAAGAAGAAGATAACCGTAGAAGATCTATTCAGTGCTGATTTCAAAATTCATGACCCAGAGGCTAAATGGATAAGTGGTGAGTTGGATATACACATGGCTCTAACTCTGCTCTCACATGTGCATGACATGTCTTTCTCCTTGTCTTGCTTTTGCTCTAGTATCAAAGTCCCTGTTCCAGTTTCAGGGTAAATATAAATGGTGTGGCTCCATTATTCATGGCATCATCGTGTTGTTTTTATGTGTCCCTGTTGTCTAGGGGCCCTGATGACAGGGTTGTGGCAAGCGCTATACAGATATGTAGTGAAAATAAGGAGCTTGCAGTCTTAGGCAGGTGATGAGATTCAGCAGGCAGCCAAAACACATGATTAGAACACAATTGCAGTTGGGCTTTATTTTACCACAAACAAATCTTCTCATGTATATCTTCATAACTTAGTCCCTTCCCAAACCATTTTTGCAGGCAGAGAGGTGAAGTGTTGCTACACAACCAGCAGCTCAGTGGTCCAGCAACAGCTGGTCTGCTTCTTGTGTATGAGCCAGGCGTTCTTCTCATCCTGTGTTGCTCTGTGTTTTCTAGTTGGGGGGAGATGGTATTAATAATGTCAGAATTAATGCATATGATATTTGAAGGAATGGAAATTGTTCTACAGATGCAGATTCTGACTCCCACTAGAAACTCCTGCAAGCTAAATAAGCTCTAGCTGGAAGAGACGTGAGAATATCCAGCCCATGCAAGGGCCCACTCCAACTCCCACTAAAGTGAATGAGAGGCCATCTGTCAAATTTAATCAGGACTTTTCTGCTGCCGGCCTTACCAGGAGAGAAGGATAAGTGTAGTTATATCTATAATGGGGGCTTTTCTCAAACATTAAAGGATCTGGAAAACTACTGTCAAGAGTACGTACTGGATAAGCACGTCCCCTGGTCACCTTAAGCAAGGCCATTTCTAACTAGCACCATCCTCTCTTTGCAGATCATGGCTACCTGGCAAAGGAGGAATTGAAGTCACCACCACTTGCCAGGGGACTTCCGGTTATTGGGGCCCTAGTTTTTGCCCAATGTGAATTTCTTTCACTTTTGCTTATAATGTCTTATGTTTAACAGTCACTTCTGCCACTAAATTGTTTCCATTTCTTTCTCGGTTAAAAGGTAGAGGTTTTTTCCTACACAGTAATAGTCCTTCCTGTGCAAGTCCAAGCTACCCCAAGTTTTGATCATATGCTAGTGCCATGTTTATGCTTTAATTAGCTTCTAATTTTGGCCAATGTTGTAATTCCCAGACTAAGGGGTCTAGACTCCATCGGGCCTTGAATCGGGCCTCAATGACCTAAAGTTATTTAAAAGCCAGAGTAAAGAAAGCAACATAAAATCAACAGTAAACTATCATTGGTGCAGCTTCTACAAGTATGTCTCATACTTACGCTTTGTAGTACTAATACTCATAGGTATACTGCACCAGCTTTTTATCTCAATTAACCTGGAGTAAGTCCAGAGGAAGTTCATGAAGCTGGTAGTATTTCTTTACATTTATACCTGTATCAGAGATCAGGCTCCTAGTATAAAATGCTACCACATCATTCACCCACAGGCTTGATAACATTTCACAAACGTTAAGTAAATCTTTCAATATTATATGTGGCTTCTAACTGACCAAGTCCCGTTTAAGGTGACTGATAAATCAATAAAAGAGCTTGAAATAAAACTTAAGGGTGCCTATACACATACACTGAGGCTGTTCCAAGGCACTGTAATTACAGCGTGTTGGAGCAGACTCGATTACCTGAGTCTGCTGGAGTATGGTAATTACTGTGCTCCAGCTGACTTTTAGCATCATGTGTACCAGCATCCCCATGCTGAACAATAGCGGTGGGGGCACTTTATCTAAAGCTCTTTTGACTCAATGGTGCTTTAACTGAAGTGCCCCCACTGCCATTTTTCAGCATGGGGACACTGATACACATGACACTCTGGGCACTTTAATTGGAGTGGGTCTCGGAGTAAGTCTAGTTAAAGCTTCCCTCCCTCCCCCGCAAGAAGCACAACTATGAAAGCCATAATATTGTGGCTTCCCAATCCCATGCTCTGATCATAACTTTAGACATCCTTTGTCCTCTTGTACCACTGTTTTCAGAGGTCAAAAGTCCTGTTGTTGTTTTTCCTAAGAACTTACTGAAGAAGCCTATAATAAGCTAATACCACTTAGTATTAAATGGTGCTGAAGGACCTGTAGGAAGAAAGGAAAATAAGTGGGTTGAATCAGGGCTGTTGAACTGGCACCCACAGGCAACATGTGGCCTGCATAGGGTTATGTTACAGCTCCTGGACTCCTGCCCAGCCACCACTCTTTTCATGGCTCCAGTTGCAATAGAAACTAGAGTGTCTGGGCTTCCACTCCCTCCTCTACCTTTTGATGCCTACTCCTCCACCAGAGGCAGGGCTGTGCAGCCCAGTGAGCTGAGGGTGAGTCTGAGGCCATGCCGGTGCACAGTGCAGCAGTGGGGAGGGTGCAGGTTTATGGTGTTGTGCAGGGCATGGGTGCATACTGCAGCAGGGGGGTAGAGGAGACATCCAAGTGGTGTGCAGCCCAGGGGCCTCTGACTCACCCTTATGCCACCCACGGGGGTGCAACCCCTGCCGATGTGGCCCGCAGAGTATTCAGTTTCCAGTCGATTAGGTAGTTGCACAGCTCTGGGTTGAATGGATGGACATTGTTTGGGGATTCCAATAGAAATAATTGAAAATGTGACGATGTAATATATCCTTGTCCCCATCCCATTCTTTTGCTGTTAACACCATAGCATAAGCCAATCTAATTTAGAGAGATCCAAACGCTAGATTGCAAAAAAAAAAATCAATTCTCTCGACTTCTTTCACATGTACAAAATTTCCCTTAAAGGTATTTCTCTCTCTCTCTGCATCTCTGGCTTTACTTTTTGTTTATACAAAAGATGGAGTTTGATAGCCTAGCAGTTTGCTTAAGCGTGGTGTATGGTTAGAAGTATTCAAATGACCTAAGCGATCATTAAATGGGAAGAGTTTATTAAGCCAGAGGAATACACTTCCTCATTTTAGAACAGTTGACAGAGATGAGAATCAGCCTCAAAGTTTGAGATAATTGCATTTCATGTGGTGAGATCACAGGTTTCTCTCAGGCTTTGCAGAGCTCTCTTAAGGTAGTTTGATGGTTAGGAGTAGTTTGTGTATTTTTTTTATTTTAATAGCATTTTAGGTGGCTTTCCTAATAACCAGAGATGAGCCCAAACTGGTTCCTGAATTCTGAAATGATTAGAATCTTGGAAGTGTTGGATTCAAACCTGTACTTATGATTTTCAGTTGTAAATGAGAGAGAAGTTTTCTGAGGTTAAATACAAGTCCAAAGTGGTGGAAATCTCATTGAGGATTCTGAGGGTATTACATTTCCTTCATGTTGTACCAAGTTTCACCTAAAAATGCTTGCAAATCTTCAGTACTGTCAGTTCATTCAGCTTATTGATCTGTAATGAAATACTGACCTTGAGTCGTTGCTTAAAACTAATTTGTGATTTAGATGGGGTATGAACACTGTTTCCATCAGCCCATTTTTATAATTTCCCATGTCACAGGATGGGGTCCCCAGGGATAGCCATGATACTCCTAGGGCTCCTGGACTGTGCCAATCCTGCTCAATAGGAACCTTCTTTCTTTCCTGCCACGTCTTGCTGGTAATTATAAAAAATAGAGAAACTGCCCTCGAGTGTGTATTTGGACATGGTCCTGATGGACCCCACTGAATCCTATGGGTTCTTGGACCCCTTTTGGGTCCCAGTCCAAAATGGGTGCCTCACGGGACACACTCAGCCTTATGGGCCAGATGCATGGCTCCAAAGCCATCCCTTTACTATGCCTCATGCCTCACAGATGCTATTCACACATTGTCCCTCCAAGGCCTTACTTTATTTTGGCCTCCAGTCATCGCTGGTCTCTCCGCAGCCCTGTCTCCACGTCCCCTGGCGCTGGGCTTTCCGCAGCCCTGTCTCTGCACCCACACTGGCACTGGGGTCTGCTCACCCTCTGTCTCACTGCACCCCTGATGCTGGGGTCCCCACACTGTAGTGGGCCCTCAATGAGGCCTCCTCCTTCCCCAGTAGCCTCAGCCCGATCCACCAGTCTATAAACAACAACCAAGATATGAGCTCCTGGGCTATAACATAATATAAGCAGTTCAGGGTGCGCTCTGTCCCTTTAAAATAATCAAACTTCCCCACCCAGGACTAAGTGCCTTATAGGCCAGGGTCCCTGGTGAGCTTCCGGAGCCGCCTTAATCCTACCAGAAGCAGAACGGGCAGACAAGCTTCCTCTATGAGAGCTCCTTCCCCCTCGGCTGCTGACAGAGAACTAACCCTGTAGTCCCAGCCCTGGGGTTTATATGTGCCCAGGCCCTTGCCTCTTCCTGTCAGCTGACCACCTGCAGGTGCAGGCTAATTCCCCCATTAGTCTGCTGCCATGGTAACCTGCACCTGTGGAGTTCCTGCCTGACTGCTAGGGCCCTCTAGGCGGTTTCTGCCCTTAAAGGAGCAGGCACCATAGTGCCCTGCGACATCCCATGATTTTCACATTGCTCTCTATAGGTTATAAAGGATCTAAACAACCTATGAGGTAGGTCATTATTTGTCTCCTGGGGGCAGGGTCCCAGTTCTGGTTCTCAACAAGAGTAGGCATGACTTATCTATACTGGGAGGTATGTATGGGAGAGAAATGCTGGGCCAGGTTCCCACTGGAGGGCATCATTAGAGTGCCATTGACTTCCCTGGAGTTCTGATGATGTATACCGATTAGGGATCTATTCTCCTTTTTTCTGTACACTCCACCTTCCACTCTCAGCAGGTCCTCTCACTTTCCACTGAGAAGTGCTGTGAGCCACATCAGCATGGCTGTTAAACAATGATTCACACATCCTGTAAATCATGGAGACTTGCTTTTGTTCTTTCTTCGCTTTCTCTTAATGACAAGAATATGCCCATCCATACCAGCTCACTTTATTTGTTAATGGAAAGCACAGCAGCGGCCCATAGTCGTACTGACTTCCTTGGATCCTGTAGTTGATTGGTTGTAGCGTATCACCAGTCACTGCTATTGTTTTCCTAGCCTCCAGGATTGGGTTAAGGCCTGCCATGACATCACCAACAATGCATTGGTGGTGGGGAGAGGTGGCAGTATGATAATGATGTTTCCTGGCTGCTCGTTCCCCAAAGGGGGAAGTGACAGACAATAGATAGCTTCTATTAATAACGGCTGTATTTACCAGTGCTCTTTAAATGACGTGCATGCAAGTGTCCATAGAGTGGTGCAAATTACTAAGCTTTCACTTGGGAATCCGGTGGGGTGTTGACTTCTGATTTGTTTTTTTCTCCAGGCTTGTAGTCTTTTCTTTTGTGTAGCTTACCTCAACTGCTTTTCCTGTATATTCAAGGAACTAGTTAGCTATATAAAAACAAATAGTTTGATACATACCATTGTTAAAGAACGGTTGCTATTTTCTGTTCTCATTGAACCACTTGAAATAGGGAAATGGACTCATTCTGAGAGCAGAAGGGTTTGTTCAAATACAAACTATCTTTCCCTGGGCGCATCTACATGCGAGATTTTCTGTGGAGTAGACTAATTAGTTCCACAGTTAACATCTTGGCATCTACACATGCAGGGCTATTAGGCTAGAGTAAACTAATAAACTCCACAGCAGTGTAGTACTTGTACAAATACTATCCTGCTTCGGAGTTTTTTACTCCACAGCAGCACGTGTGTGACCAGCCTAGCTGGAGCATGAGGGTGCTTCCGTGCAGGGGGTTGCCTCCTGGCTAGCCTCACACTGGAGCACCCTTGGGCCCCATCCAGTACCTCCACAGCATGTTGAGTCAGGTCAGAGAAGCCCCAGGATGGCAGGCTGACCTCCCTCTCCTCCTCTTCCCAGGGCCTCCTGCCAGCTGGGGTTACTCTGACCCAGCTCAACATGCTGCGGTCCCAAGCACACATGTAGATGTGGCACCCAAGAGCAATAAACTCTGGCACAATAAGCACCGGAGTTTATTCTGTTGCATTAATGTGCACGTATAGATGTTCCCCCTTAATGCTACAAGAACAGCTAAAGGTTGGCTCAGCAGTCTTTGTCATGCCTTGCTGAGGATAAGCCTATCAGCTGCAACTGAGAGCATGTTTCCGGCACCGTACAAGGTCACACAGAGAGCCAATCCTTGCCCCAGTGGGCTGACAGTCCAAATGAAAAATACAGTAAAAGGATGCAACAGGTTGTTGTTAGGGCAGTTATCAATTGTATGAAGAGGCACTGAGATACTGGAAGCCAATCAAATAGCTAGGAATTAGGCTAACCATCTAAAGTCCTAGTCCAGTAGTTTAACCCCAACAAAAACACACTTTCCCAGTACCATATCACTCCTGTTTCTCACCTGAAGAGTCCCAGTGGCTAAAATTGAACTGCCATTTTCAGAAGCGACTTAGAACCCTAAGTTTGAATCTGAAATGCTCCCGAGTGTCTAAATAACTTCCAAAAATGGCATTTGTCTCCCAAATTGCATAAGTCCTCTGAAAGTTTTACCCAATAACTGATGTCAAAGCCAAGCAAAAGTCTTTTTTTGAGTACTGAACAGTACACAGGTTTTTACTGAATATTTTACTAATAACATTACAAAAGGATCGCTAGGCTCTTTTTAAGTTGAATATTGAATGTAATGATCCAGAACTAATACGTTTTATTTACCATGCTGAAAAATGTTGTCTTGTAATAACCAAGGTAATTTATTTCAGTTTACCTTTAGTAATAATGCTTGGATCAAGAGAACTTGAAGAGCCCCGTGTCCCCAAGCCTATTCTGTACAATGTAAATTCATTGAACTATATTGATAAAACCACCGATGCGTTTCAAATGCTGCAGACGCATGAGGAGTAAATGAATTTTTTATGGTTCACTCTGCCTAAATGTTAAGAACTTTTTAAGTACTTGGGGGTTTTTTTATTTAAAAAAAGGTGTGAATTAAGGTGTTGCGTTGACAGCCCCACGAAGCAGCTTTGTAGACACAGAGGTACAGCAGGACTTCCCCATGTTGCTCTTCAAATGTGTTTTAAAACATGAACTGGGAGAGGGTCTACCTATGAGTGCTATCCAATAAGAGTCTTTCTATTGACTTCAGTTGATTTTGAATGGGTGTCTGCATGACTGAGGTTATAGTTTATCTCCTTGGCCTGTCTCTGCCCTGTCCATTACCATCAGCATCAAAGGGTTTGAGTTCATAAAGAGCATCTCTAAAAGGAGAATCAGGACAAGAAAATTGCCCTAATCTAGTGGCATCTGCATGAAAGACATCAAGGCGTGCCTAGTTTCAAACAGAGATTAACAGAAAGTATTTATAAAGGAAAGACTTATATTTATACCAGTGTAAACCAGGAGTTATTCCCCAGGTGCTAAGGTCCCGATAAATGCCATAGAGTGAGAGAATCGCGGCTAAACCATTTTAAGTTCTGCTTTGATGCCAGCAAGGCTATTCTGACATGTGAAACCTTAAAGAAACAAGCTTTCTTTCCAGGGCTACCAAACGATTAAAAAATTTGATTGCAGTTGACCCGACTCTGATTTTTAAAAAACTGTCATAATTAATCACCATTTTAATCGCACAGCTAAAAACTTAAAATTATGCTCTGAAAAACTCCAAATAATGCAAAATTATGCAAGTACTTCATGGGGGGGGGAGTGTGTGTGTGGGGGGGGAATTCGTGAAGGTGTGGGAGGTTGTGGGTGTATGGGGTTTGGAGCCTGAGGAGAGGGAGAGACCTGCATGCCCTGGCAAGATGCATGGTACTGTGGGTCAAGAGTGAGGGGCAGCAGCATGGTTAGTGGGGCTGTGGTTTGAGAGTGAAGGGCAGGGGTATGTCATAGGCATGTCACTGCCACCCCCCACATCTTATTACCTCCTGCCACACAGGTGTCTTCTTTTTTATAACTGGAAATATGCTAACCCTACAGAAATGCAGCCCAGTGGTGTGTAGAGCAGTCCCCACTACCTAAGTCTGTGGAGGGGAATGGGTGGAGGGAAAGGGAAGAGGAGAGCGGTGCAGATCAAGGCCCTCATGGGGAGGGAGGGAGTGGGGAGGAGTCAGAGGATGGGGTGAATGGGCCCCTGGGTCCAAGCTAGGTTGTGGGACAGAGCCATGGGTGGCTTATCCAGGGGCACAGGGAGGCATGGCTCCCCACCACTATGCGCACCCCCGGGAGAGGCATGTGCCCCCCTCCCTTGGATTTGTGTGCAGGGTAGAGGTGGACTGCCTGCTGCATGCTGGAGCTCTGTGCCCTGCTTCGTTTGCCCTGGAAACCACTCACTCGCTACACAGCGTGTCCCCTGTCCACCTGCCAGCAGGAGGCACAACATAGTGTTGTGCAGCTCTTGCGACAAAGGCAGCAGGGTGTAGAGCCCCAGCCCACAGCAGCCAACCCACCTCCACCCCACACACAAATTCTGAGGGCACATGCACCCCCATACTTTCCTCTGGGAAGCATGCAGCAGTGGGGAGCCACCTCCCCCCATGCCCCTGCACAAGCCTCCCCCAGCCCCATCTCATGACCCACCCTGGCCCCGGGGCCCCATTTGCTCCTGCCCCACCCCACACTTTCCTTCACCATGAGGACCTCAATTTGCCACCCCTACCTCTTCCCTCTTTCCCCATCCCTTTCCCCACAAAAGAATTACCTCCTGGGCACTGTTCTATGTGCCACTGTGCTGCCTTCCTAGCTGCGGATGCTTGTGTGTGTATGTCTGTGTGTATGCCTGTCTGTCTCTGTGTCTCTGGGTCCGTGTCTGTGTCTGCATGCCCCTCTCTCCCGCTTTCCTGCTGCAGCAGCCTGGAGCCTGCACCCAGGCTGCCCTGCAGCTTTTCTGCACTGCCACTGCTTCCCCACTGGGCAGTGCAGAGCCAGCGGTGATGGCAGCGGAATGGACCCCGTGCATGGGCTCCAAAACCACGTGCACAAATAATGCGTTAAAAAGATTAACACAAGAACAAATTAACACGTTAATCACACATGTTAATGGCGATCACTTGAAAGCCCTATTTCTTTTATTTGTATGTTTGATTTGCTAAGATGGCTGAAAAAAAATCTATCCCACTCTTGCCGCAGTAATAGCCAAATAGCCTGGCATCCTTGTGAGTGTTGCAGCTCATTCTTGTTCTCCAGTATTATTCTCCTAGTATACTTTCCTGTGTGACTGATGCATCCAACAGAAACTCTTTCTTATTGTTCATGGCAAACAGAATGCTCTTGTTTTCAGCCTGTCCACTTTAAGGTTGAAACCTTGTTTGTCAAGCCAGTCATCTACTGGGCAGCGTCTGCCAATTTCCAGCCCCCAGAGCAGAGAGTAGAGAAGGCCGCCATAGCATAGTAAAACTAAAGTAGTTTCTGTGCTTATGGCATTGAAGGATTGAAATTCATATAGTCCAAAACAGCTGAGTAGCTAGTGGGGTAAGACGTCGGAGGGATTGGGTCCACAAATAGGCAGGTACACTGGTTGCAAACTCTTGTATAGGGGACTGAAGAGGGTCCTATAATACCCCCCACGTGGATTTAACATGTGAATTCCTTCCATGCCATTTTCTTGTGTCATTCCCTGTGTGAATATGCGAGTAAGCTTGTTTCGTTTGTGTTTCTCAGTCTAAGGGCAACCAGGAGTTAAGAGCTCAGTAAGCAAAATACTTTCAGTACAGTCTTATTGAGGTCCCTGGGACTATTCAGGATCTCAAAGATAGTTATCATTCATGTGCTAAGCTGAAATCTAGCAGGAGAAAAACAGAATTTACATGGATCTATGCTCTGTCCAGACTGAGAGTCAAATCCTAAAGGTGCAAAGCTCATTTTTGCAACCCCAGTCCCTCATATATGCAAGCACCATTGACCCAAAGAGTGCTAAAAATGACTCACGCTAGCCCTTTGCACATCACAGCTGTGAAGCACCTTATGAAACAAACCCAAAAACAACTTACTTAATTTCTAAGAGCCATTGGTAATAAGCAGAGGAGACTATTACCTTTCAGACCTAATATGAGGATAGCAAATACTCAGATCTGCATTTGCTGGTAGTTGATCCAGGAACATCTCTGTTTTGTCATGTTACCCCTTCCACAAACTTTACTGTCTCCACCTCGGAGCAGTGAAGGTTCTTTACCCCTCTACGTTCCAGAATTTCACTCCTGTCATAATTAGAAACATTCTTCTAATGTCTAGTCTAAATTGGTTCAGACCCAGTATGGCTATTTCCTCTTGTTCCTATAGTGCTCTTTAACTTAAATAAGCTCTTCTTCTTAGCTGATATTTACCCCACAAATGTACTCACAAAAAGATATTATGTACCAGAACCAGAACCATGCATAGCATGCTAAAAATGGTCTTACCAATGCCTTGTACTATGGTACTAATATTTTCTTGTCTCTACTGACTATGACCTGCCTAGAATTGCATTAGCCTTGTTCATGGGTGTTTCATACTGGCAGCCTGTGGTCAGCCTAAGATTGACTGATATACCCAGATCTCTGTCTTTATCTGATACTTATGATCTATGATCTCCATTTTATAACAGAAAATTTTATTAATCCCTAATTACATATTCTGTAGTTCATGTGAGTAAACAGTATATCACAAGTATTTTTCTATTCCAGTATGTTATCTGTTTCTATAATAAATCAGACTAATACACTCCTCCTTATCGGCATTATACCTAACTTTGCATCACTCACAGATTTTATGAGCAGATGTCTAGTTCCTGAACCAGTGTCAATGAAGAACATGTTAAGCAGAATGAATCCTAAGACTGATATCACTCTGATAACTCACCTTTTGATGTGACCATTATTGCACCCCTCTTAGCCAGCTCATTATGTACTTTACATGTACAGTATTCATAACTCTTCTCTCCAGTTAGGCCAGTCATTTCCTGTGAGGCACGTTGTCAAAATCTGCTTAAACCTAGATAGATATGGTTTACTGTGTTACTCCTGTCGAGAAAATCAGGCGTCTTGTCATAAAAGGTAACTAGATTGATGTAACACAACCTTCCTTGGATAAAACCAAGTTGGGTTTTGTCCCATTTTCTGTTTACCTCCCTATCCTTGTGTATTGTTTAATGCCTGTTCTAAGAAGTTGCATAATGCTGAAGTCAAGTGATAATCATTCTGTTATTGCATGGATCACTCTTTCTCCCTTTTTTTAGATATAGGCACTATATTTGCTATTCTTCATTCATAAAGCCCTGGCAACCAGAGGTGGCAGATGCACTGAAGAGCTGTGCTATGGAAACTGCTATTTCATGCGTCAGTTCTTTCAGGTTTCTGGGATGGACACATCCTTGATTGTGTCACAGATCCAATTTAGTTTTTGCTTCCACTTCAGGTGTGGTAATTTCCATGACCACACCCTCGTTCCCATGTGGCACCTTTCCATTTTACTCATTCACATTATCATCCTTATTAAAGACCAAGACAAAGAATTGTTTAGTACTTGGGCCGCACTGAGATTACCTATGATCTTCACGTCATAGTCAGTGTATAGGGCTCTACAATTTCGCTGCTGGTGTTCTTTTTACATATATGACTAAAGAAACTTGTGCTGTTTATTTTTACTTTTCTTTGCAGGCTCTAACTCAGCTAAGCTGTTGGCCCATCTTGCTTTATTGCTGCGCTCTTTCTTTATTAACTCTTTCACATTCCTAGATAGATGCCTCTGAGTTGTGTCCTGTGTTGAGGTGCTTGTTCACACCAGCATGTTGGTAGCCCCTCCTTACCAATGTTTTCCTCTTCCTTGGGGAGCAGGCTCCAGATACTATTAGCACTTTTGCCTGATAGTATCTATGCCTCCTCTTCTACATTCAGCTTTCCAGTCTCATCTGTGTCCCTTCTTAAGTTAGCTTTTCTGAAGTCCAGAACTCTAGATGTAGACCTCTTCTTATCTGTTCTCCAGTTTAAACTGAACTGCCCACAGTTTCTTGATCCAAGTGCAGGATGTTGCAGAGAGATGAACCATGTTAAGCCATGTGAACCCTAACCCCTAATTTTAGATGCCACCCTGGCTTATTCCTTTCACAGCTTTTCACAGGCTGTGAATTCCTGAAACCATCAAAGAGCATTGTCATTCCCTTCCCGGAATCAATTTTCTTGGTATTTGCTTATTATGCACAGCCAGAGACCTGAATTTGGCCCTATACTAGAGAGCAAAAAGTCTGCAATTCATTGTTTTTTAATGTACCTTCTCCCCAGATAACAGCTGGGAAGGAAAACAGTTTTAGCATGCAGCTGGTTTGTGTTGTTGCTGCTAAAGAGAAGGAAACAGGAAATCAATCTGGTCCTCCTGAAAATTAATTCAGTTTGCACAGGCATACTGGTGGGAAACTGCTGTCTGAGTGCCATGGCTTTAAATCTATCCCTATGCATTGTAAGGGAATGCTTTGCTCCCCTGCCATGCCAGGAGTGCTGATGTGCTCTATATACCTGTGTTAAACTGGAGAAAATTGTCCTTTAGGATTTACAATAACTCTTGGACTTGCAGGGGAGGCAATCCAGTTGGTTCCAGAACTCTGTGCTTTTTCAAAACATCCAGCTCTATAAGAGTAAAAGCAGAATGGGCAAGCAGTGTCGGAGAGGCCCAGCTAGAGCTGAGAGACGTAGCACACAGCACACAGCCACCATAACGCCGCACAATGTGTCCATGCCTCTAGAATGGTGTGGCAGGTTCTGGCTTTTGCTGTGGTAGAGAGAGTGCAGTGCCATGGTCTTACTTACCATGCTGTTTTATATAGCTTGTATAGGGCATGAACACTGCAGGGGGTGGGGGGAGGGCAGGACCAAGGATTTTAGAAAGGGGGACCTGAGAGCAGGGACTAGCTCCCAGCCTCTCTCTCTCTCACACACACACACACACACTCACACACAGAAATGGCAGACTGCTGCAAAAGGAGCACTGGGGAACTTTTTTAAGTCCCTCAAGCAGGAATCTTCCCTTCCCCTCCATGCTTAGCTGTGCATTCCCTCTCCTGCCCTGCCTACTGCTGCCGATGCCCCCAGCTGAACCAGGGAGGGGGTGCTACAAAGCTGGTTTTGCGCTGTGGCTGCCAGACTGCACATGGAGCCAGGTTTAGCTGGAGGCAGCAGCAACTGCTACAGGTGGGTTCCCTTGAGCTCATGTGAACACAGGAACACTGGGGAAGATACCCAGGAAACACCAGGGAGACTGGGCAGGAAGGAGGGATCTGCCTACCGCTGCTGCTATCCCTGCATGAGCCCAGCTCCATTCAGAGTCCAGCTGGAACAAGCAGGATTAGCTCTGAACCTATCTGTGGCCCACTCCCTCCCCCTGCGATAGCTGGAGACAGAAGCAACAGTGGGCAGGGAAGGGAAGAGGGGAGGAGGAGGGAGGTGCTGCTGTGTGCACAGGGGAAAGAGGGGTGGGATTCTTATTTGCTTCAGGGACTTAAGACAAAGTGTCCAGCTGCTTCTTCTGTGGCATGGCTGACTGAAAGGGAGGATGTCTTCACCACTGGACCCCTGAATTCACCCCGGGGCATGAACAGGGAGCAGGTCCTGTGCTCAGGAGAGCCCAAGGACAGCAGTTCCTGTCACAGTAGGTATATGGAAGGCTTCTATCATTCATGTTCCCCACACAAGGCCGGCCCCAAGCTTTCTATCTTTTTGTCAGGCCTCTTTCTAAGCAGGTTCTTCTTTCTGGGCCATTTTCTCCTAGTTTCCATTGCCATTACCTTTATATGTATACCATCATGGTGTTTATTTCTCCAGTGTAACAGGTGTGCACTGTGCTTTGCAAACAACGTGGACCCGGTTCCATGGCATTTATCATCTTAAATTGCATTGTAGCAGGGGATTCATGGATATTGGGGTCGGAAGGTACCTTTGTAGATCATCGAGTCTGACCCCCCGCTCCATTCAGGAAAGAGCGCTGGGGTCAGATGATCCCAGCCAGGTGCTTGTCCACTCTCCTCTTGAAGACCCCCCATGGTAGAGGAAGCACCACCTCCCTTGGAAGCCTGTTCCAGATTCTGGCAACCCTTACCATAAAGAAGTTATTCCTGATGTCTGACCTGAATCTTCTCTCTGTCAGCTTGTGGCCATTATTTCTAGTTACTCCAAGGAGTGCCCTGATAAACAGAGCATCTCATATGCCTTGCTGTCCCTGTTCCCTCCCACCCCCAATGAATTTTTAGGTGGCCACAAGATCACCTCTCAGCCTTGTCTTGAAGAGGCTGAAGCAATTCAGGTCTCTCCTCATAGGGCCTTACATGCAGGCCCCTAACCATACGAGTGGCCTCCTCTGGACCCTCTCAAGATTATCCACATCCCTCTTGAAGTGCAGCGGCCAGAACTGGACGCAGTATGCCAGCTGTGGCCTCACCAATGCCACATAGAAGGGAAGTATTACCTCCTTGGACCTGTTTGTGATGCACCTGCTAATGAATGATGAAGTGCAGTTAGCTTTACTGATCACTTTGTCACGCTGATGACTCATGTTCATCTTGGAGTCACCTATGACTCCGAGATCCCTTTCTGCTACAGTGCTGCTGAGAGGGTCCTCCCCCAGCCTGTAGGTGTGTTGATAATTCCTTCTCCAAAGGTGCAGCACTTCGCATTTGTCCTTGTTGAACTGCATCCTCCTCTGTTCTGCCCACTTCTCCAGCCTGTCAAGATCTGCCTGGATTGGTTGCCTGCCAAATGGTGTGTTTATTTTACCCCATAATTTGGTGTCATCCATGAATTTGGACACAGTGGTCTCCACGCCCTCATCCAAGTCACTGATGAAGACATTAAACAACACTGGTCGAAAGACCAAACCTTGGGAAACTCCACCGCCCACATCTTTCTAGGTCGATGCCAATCCATCCACTGCTGCTCTCTGGGTGCATCCCATTAGCCAATTTGCCACCCACCTGACCGTGTAATCATCTACATCACAGCCGTTCAGTTTATTTATGAGTATAGAATAAGATACTGTATCAAAGGCCTTCTTAAAATCCAGATGGATGACATTTACCTCATTCCCTGCATCTAAGCATTTTGTGACCTGGTCATAAAAAGAAACAAGGTTAGTCAGGCAGGGTCTACCTGCTATGAACCTGCACTGGTTGACCTTCAGCATTATTTTTCCTGCTGGATTCCCACAAATATGATCCTTAATAACTTTGCTGAGCAGAAGGTGAGGTGGGGGAAGATGATGGGGAGAACCTGGGCTGCAATAGTATAAAAAGACACACTAAACTCTCTTTCTTTATATATACATATAAAAAAATTCAGGCCAAGGTTTTAAAGCATGGCCATTGAAAACAGTCTGGCCCTTTGTTTAGGTACCTCGGTAAGTGACCCGATGCATGCTGAACTCCCAAGTCTCCTCCTAATGTCAGTGGCCACTGTTGATCACTCATTGAGGTACTTCAGGAGGGACTTAGGTGCTAAACTTCAAGTGTCTGTGTTAGAAAATATTGGCTCAATGTTCAAATATGGTAGCTCTCAATTTCTATCCCATTGCATCATACCAGACTGAGTGACCAAAATCCAGTCTGGGCAGAAGTTGGGGAGTTAAGATCACTGTAGAAAGGCTAGGTGAAAGAAATGAATGAAGAGGAAGATGATGTAGCATTGCATGAAAAGATGTTGTGGAGTCATTTCAGACAATCAGGGAAACATGAAGCCACCTTTGACAAAGCCAAAGGTATAAAACAGGGAATAGAAGAGGGGTATACGTTGTGCTACAGCTCAGCGGGACCTTAATGGTTATGAAGAGGAGTGAAAATGTGATAGGGAAGGTGATTGCAAGTAAAGTATGAGGCCTAAGCGCAGTGAGCCAGAAAATATGTTTTAGTCTTCAACAGATCAGATAGTTTGAGAGAAGCAAATTGAGACAGGGAGGCAGCAGTTGTTAAGAGCCGTGGTTCCTAGCGGTTCACAGAATTGCCACTGATCACCAGGGTAGATGCAAGGGGTGGTCTGTCAGTCCTTTCACGAAAAGTTCTCTCAGTGCCAGGCAGCATCGCATGTAAATGGGAAACAGTATATCTACCTTTGTGAGCTAGCAAACTGCATGGTGTGGCCTGTCCCAGTGCCACAAGACGTGCCCAAGGTAGTGATGCATGGACTACCCCCTCAACTAGAAAAAGCATATCTATGTAGTGCTGTACCTGGGCTGCCCAGGTCACTCCACCATGATAATTAGCTTGCCCACAGTGCCACACTAGAGGGGCTTTAGTTGCCTACTTCAAGTTTTAGCTAGACCATTTCTAGTCCTTCCGTGGTGGGCCCACTTCTAACTTCTCCTTACAGTGACAGCTGGGGACATAGGTCTTTTCTCATTGAAGTCACTGCCAGGATTTCCCTTCACATAAGTGGAAGCAAACCTGGAATGAATTTCCTCGACTTAGAAAGATACATGGATGATTGCTTTTGGGGCAGGATTTCATATTTGTTACAACCATCACCCAATGTGAGAGCAAATTCCCTGTTTCTCCTTCCCTGGCTGAACTAAATTAGCACTTTCTTCTCAGACTAACTCTGGGCAGCAGTGTGTCTCACTTTGATCATGTATCTCAGTGTGGGAGGGTTATCTGTGTGATTGGGAAGACCATTTGGACTGGTAGTGGGTGTGGAATCAGAATGGCCATTTTCAGAGGTTTGTGGGGAAACCTTGTGAAAATTGAAGGGATGCTGCCCCTTCTGTTTCTATTTGTTATCCTTTATTTTCTCCATTCTCCTACAAGCTACATATCTACCCTTCATATATGGTGTGGCAACATAGAATGGTTCCAAACCATTGTGATTATGGCCCATTAGAGTTAGTTGTTCACATATAAACGTTGAGTATAGTGCTGTATCTCTTTGTTGTGACAGCCAGGCAGAATTCTCTGTTGCACCCAGTTCACAAAGGGGCGAGCTTCTTTTTGCAAAGTTGGAATAATAATCGTTGGAATGGGAAATGGCACGTTGCCATGGGGAGCACTGAGCTGGGCACAGCTAAGCACAGTTGTGGGGGACTTCTGAAGGCATGGCTCACATCAACAGTGGTCCAGCTATAAAGACATCACGAATTCTGAATCCCCCTTCCTTATCTTTTGTAGTCTAATTTCTCTCTCCATCTTGTACTCTGCTTTTTGCATGTCCTTTTACTTTGAAGTGAACTTGGGTTCACAAAAGTTTTCTCTCTCTCTCTCTATATATATATATATATATCTATGTCTATCTATCTATCTAACTATATATCTATATCTATATATACTTTAGTTAGTCTATAAAGGTGCATATATACCCTGTCTTCTGCATTACAACAATATTACAGGTAGAGAAAAATTAGGCCCTATCTTTTGGTGTTGAAGAGACAAGCTGAACAATTGATTGTGTATGTGAGTATATGCCTTGCATGTGTCCTTACCAAGGTTATACCTGCAAATCAGACTGCTGCCTTTGCAAATGGCGAGTTGTCCCCAGTTTTTGTAAGGGCATAGTAAGGGCTCAAGGTATCAGGTCCAGCTGGAGGCTTAACAATCTAGTGGCCATCCTGACTCTTAACATGATTAAATGCTGAGTAGCAGGGCAACTCTTACTTATTCATTGAAGTCATTGAGTCCACATGACTACAGTTTAATAGAAACAAAGGCTGAAACATTCAATTCAGTGCACTGAGGAGCCCCATCCATCCACATCTTGAGTGGCCATTTCCAGAATGTCATATCAATGTCTTTCAATCAACTTGCATGCTACGTTTTGGAGTTAGCTTTTTCTTTTGGAATTCTGCCTTTTCCTACTGCCCAACCCCAACTCTTGAGTCAGGGCTGGCAGACCTGACTTCACCCAAATATTTTCCTGGCCCGGTTGCATTTTCTGACTTAGCTCTAGAAGTCGCAGATACTTGTCTTGTGCATAGCACTCAACAAGGATAATTGGAATAACATAGTACATAGTCTGCCATTTGTCCTCTGTTAATGAACATTAAATAAATACATGCTCAAGCATATTCATTTAATAATTCTGCAATGGGGAATGCCCTGCCCTTGGTGATTAAATTTTAGAGCAGATATCTGTAATTGAAAATTTTACTGGGTAAGGCTTGTTCTTCTAACAAACAAGGTCTCTTGTGGTTTTTGGATCTCTTGATTGTAATATGTTAATATTTTTTTTTCCTCTGAGAAACTAAATCAGACTTGTAGCATTCATCATAGGAATTTAGAATCAAATGAACATCATTGGCTTGGTAAATGTAATTCTGCTTCTCCACATTTGAATATACAAACCTCTGGTATATGAAGAATAAATTAAGCATTGAAAGCCTTAACGCTGAACAGTATGCAGGCGCCTTACTGTGATTTCAATAATGTGGCCATAGATGTCATGACAGTTAGAGAAAAGTGAGTTCACATAATAGAGCTGATTTAACCTAAAAGAGGAACCTAAATATTAACAAGTTGCATTGTATGAGAAGTCAAGTCCCTGTGCCTCTGTACCTAGTGTTTGTATTGTATCATCCTGTGTAGGTATAATACTCTGTACAATCATGGCTATTAGTACACCAGTCTTCCTTTCCTAGTTAGATCTGGATGCAGATGAGTGGGTTAATTCTAGCCTACATTGGATATAGGAGGTGGGTTACCTAAGAAACAGCCTCTCTTGCCATTGTCAGATAATGAGAAAGAGTCCCAGGGAGATAAAATGATTTTGTGGTAGTCCCAGGACAGTAAATGGGTATCCCTGTTGCTGAGAGGATTGCTGACCTAGTGTAATATAATACCTTCTACAGAAATCACTTCTGTTCCACTTTATGCACTATCCATTAAATAGCCCTCCAATTATTGCACTCCATTTATATTAAGTATTCTCGTTACTCTGTAATGTTTCAGGGCTTGACACTCATTCAGTTTTCCTAAAGCAAAATGTCTAGAGGTTACTACGAATAAACCATAAGGTGTTCTGTGGTTGATTGGGAGAATAAAGTACAGCCAGACATCTGTTTAATAAAAGGAAATCAAAATTATCATCATCCCATTAAGGGACTGAGGGTGTGACATAAAAGCAGAAGCAAACTCCTGTTAGAAATGCTACTGTCCAAAGTATTGGGCTGAGAGAGAGCGAGCTGAAAATGTACATAGAATTAGGACAGGTCACAGCATGGCCAGAAGGAGAGCCAGCATACATGGTGTTGCAGGCTCTCACTGCTTTACAGAAAACTCTTGATCTGTGGTGTTTTAAGGTTGTTTGGCTGTTTCACTCCTTTCCTGGGGCCAAATGACTGTTTGAGAAGCTCTAAAGTAGTGCATCCTCATTGCTGCATTGAAAAGATTGAAAATGCAACCAAAAGGCACTCCAAAGCTTAAAAAGCTAAAAGACAAGGACAAGAATGCACCATTTTATTTGGGTTCACTTCACAACATTTAAAACAATGTCTGGATCTTTGGAGCTTGCTTGCTGGCTTTGAAATGTTTGGGATTAGCCATGCTGTTTGTAATCTAGTCTGTCAGCCTCAAAACATGCCCGAGTTTCAGAGTTGGCAAATTATATAATGTAGACAATTAACAGTGAAGAAAGTTTAGGAGAAAGACAATGAAGAGCATTGAGCATTCAAGCCACTGAGGGACATAGTCTTGTTGGGGTTTAAACATGTGGGAGGGTAGAAGGGCTTATTGCAATCTCCTTTAAATCAATCTCCTTTAAATCAATTAATTCTTTCCCTAATCCCTAAATTAACACTGCAACTGGTCTGCCCTCCTCTCACCTTTGTTTATGTGTCCTGGCTCTTGGCCATGCAGGGAGACACCTATAGGGAAACCTATAGCAGGAACCTCTGTCCTCCCATTGTTGGGTAAGATGTGCAGATCTTTACCCCCTTGCTTCCATCTGGACTGGATGTTGCAGGGAAGTGAGGGGAGAGGAGACTGTGAAGCCACTCCCTTGCTCACAGAAGGAGAGAAGAGGAGTGGGCATGCCCTGAGCTGCTGGGCAATTTCTGCTGTCCTCTTTTCCACTCTGGAAATGATCTCAGGGGCTAGGGATGGACATTCAAAAAGCCTGAGCCTGAATTGATTCAATCTTTGCAGGTTAGTCTAACTTGGTAAGGCTTCCTCAGTTTATAGCTAGACAGACATCCCAGAAATGCAGACACATGCCTGCAGTGACTCAGCCTAGAAGCTGGGGGATGCTAGAGCAGCACTCCCTTCCCTTCCACAGCAAGTTATGCAGTACTGAGCTGAGGGATGTGGCCAGGCTCAGTGTTTATCACCCCATTAAGAAAACACCAGAGGGACATTACCAACTACCCACTGATTCTGCCATTGTCCTGTCTGCCACAGCTGGACTGCAGCCAGCACCTGGTCTGCTAGCTAATGCTGAGAGGTGTGTATGTAAGGCAGAGGGGAGGAGGGGTTCCCTGCTTAGCAGGGAGTGGTGAGGGGAGGGGCAGGAGTAGGGGGAAGCCAGGCAGATGCCTGCAGTGTCTGCCAGAGCTCCAGCCAGGGAGCAGCTCTGTTGTGGAGCAGAAAGCCCTGTCCAGCCCAGAGAGCATGCTGGGATGCTGGGGGAGTCTGGTTTAACTTAAACCAGTAAGGGGTCTGGAAGAGACATGGCAAAAACTGGTTTGACCTAAATCAATTCAGTACGTTCAACCAGGTTTATCTCAAACCTGTTTCAGCCATTTTCAAACTGGTTTATGTGCACTGAACATCTGCTCTGTTACAGGTTCAAACCAGTTTCTGATCACCGAAACCAGTTTATGTGTAATGTCTGTCCCTAACCAGGCTGTTGAGGACGGGTGGAGAAGGGCAGGCCTGCCTCTGCAGTAGGTGTAATTGGAAAAATTGTTGGACACTGTACAGGCAGCCCATCCACAAAGGTTTTCACTCAGGCACCGCTAACAGTGTGCACCCCCTGGGATCCAGATGGCCTTTTTAGTAATTTCATTTTTCAGGTTTGTACCCTAGCACACGTCCAGCCCTTGCTGAGAGACGCATTGCTCTCAGTTGCTTATAAGCGCTGTTTGCTTAAATCGTCTTTCCATTCTTGTGTTATAAAGCATTTTCTTCCCTCTTGCCATCCTTCAGCCAGGTTTCTGTGCTCAGTCATTTCATACAGTAGCCTCAGGGAAATGAAATGGTCCAGGTTCCAGGGGACAAATGCCAATAAACTGTTGCCACAATTAGCATTAACCGCCTCGCTGACTGATTCAGCAGAGACAGGAGACCATGGGGGCTGAACTATTATCTCATCAAGAGCAGAGCAGAGTTGAGGCACGTTAGGAGGGCAGCATAAGGAAGCTTTCACAGATGTTTATGCTTATTGTACCATGTGATTTATTATTGTACACTACAGATTTCCTGGAAGATTTGTACATAAACCAGGACCCTTATTAATTATTTGAAAGACTCCTAATTTTCTTTCTAGAAAGGAGGGTTGGTTCTGGTAGAAAAAACTTGTTGTTACTGTAAAAATGTTCATAATAAATGTAGTTCGGTGTGTGCCTTCCCTATTTCCAGTAACTCTCTTCCTACAGGTTTTATGTCAAGGGATCATGCATACAAAAAGGATCTTTATGCCTTATCCTGCAGTTCTTACTCAAACAAAATTCCTATTGAACCAACTGCTGATCTTATAACATAAAATCCAGGCTATTGCCTTAAAGTTAATGAAATAAACTATAGCCTTTCTGTGTTTTTATGTAAGAAAGAATTAATGGAGAGGGAAAAATGTGAGAGCTATAATTTAAGTTGGAGTTATCTCCAGGTCTAATAATTAGTCTTCCAGTCTTTCCTTAACCCAAAATACTTTTAATGGGATCTAAGCAGACAAGATCTAAATTTCCTTGGAAATGTAGATCAGGGTATGAAAAATAGGAGAGGTTTTGTTTAAATGCTGTAGTGCTACATTCATCTCTTTTCATCAGGCAGTTGAAAACATCTGATCAATATTCAGTGATAGTCAAGAGAGCAAGCAAGTTGATGGACTCTGTTAAGAAACAGAAAAGGACAGAGAGTAATGCTGAAAAGACACTGCTCTTATCTAAATGAGCAGGTCATCATAACCTTGACCACTCCATTGGGTTTTGGTCACTTCACCTGAGAAGATAAGCTTTAGTAGGCATACAAGAGCTTCAGAAAGGGGTCAAGAAGATGATAGAAGCTTGACGAGGAATCCATAAAAGGAGAGATTAAAAAGATTAGGCCAATTTAGTTTAGAGTAGAAAGGGATAAGAGGTAACGTGATAGAGGCATAGAAAATCCTCAGTTGTACAGCAAACGTCAGTGCTGCTTATAACACAAGAGTTATACATTTCTCAGGCAGCCCATTTAAAACTGGTTCAGTGAGATACCTTTTTTACAGTTATTAATTAGCTTGTGGAACTCATTTCTACAAGGTATTGTAGAGATGGAGTTTCAAGAAAGGACTAGACTTTTATTCAAACTTCATTAATTATCTCAGTTAAACCAGGTGTAAGATATATAGCCCTTCTGCTTCAGCACACAAACCAGTGACTTTGTCTACAGGTTAGAAGCAAACCTCCACTATTGTTAACCTTGTTGTTATTAAAATTAATAAATAAATTACAGAACAGTCCACTATGGAGGAGCTGCACTCTTTTTCTCCAGCAGGCACTGGGAACAGTTGGGCTAGGGACAGAAGTTAGACAAGCCGGTTTTTAAGTCATCAGAAACTGTAAAACCTGTAACAGAACAGAAGTTCAGTGCACATAAACCAGTTTCAAAATGGCTGAAACTGGTTTAAGATAAACCTGGCTGAATGCAGTATCAGACTTCACTGATTTGGGTCATATCGGTTTATGGAAACTTCTGTCCCTGACCTTGGAGGCAAAGTTTGATCTGGTATGGCATTTCCAGTTGGAGGATAAGGGATTGCTATAGCAGGGAGAAGTGCTGGGGGGAGGTTAAGGGAAAGGAAGGTGTTTAGACATTGCCAGTTTTAACTCTTCCTGGCTGCAGTCCTTTAGTGTGTGTGTGTAGACTTACCCATAATTACAAACTGTTGCTTCCAATGTGTTTGCCTGTATACTTGTTTAGATTGACTCTCAACTGCCATTGTGGCCTCCTGTTTGTGCTAGGTCCACTGTCCCACATGACAGTCAATTATTTATTACGGTTTCTTTGCATTTTCCCAGATGTTTCTATCGAATCTGTAGCACAGTGCCCTCTTGTGGTCGATGTAACACCTATCCCATTCTCCAGATGACGAACTGGGAAGTTGGAACAAGCACCTGCCTTGCATTTCAAAGGCATTTGAGTTTTGGTCATTTGCTGACTGACTTTCCTTTTAAAAAGTATTTAATAAACAGACCTGGGCAATATGGTGAGGAGTGTAACAGGCATATCTTAAAATAAATTCTGAAGCCATGGAAAAGAGATTATCAAATACCATACTCTTGGATAATGAAAACATGAAAGCAGTCTGATTTACTCGTTAAAATACAAAGATATTTTTTCCACCTGTTTGGCAGGCACAGCAGTCTGCCAGTGTTCATACTAGTGGGAAAGCAATTTTTTTCTAATTGGTTTTGTCCTCACACTCAGGACCACTAACACCCCCAATTCAACTGGGTCACAGAAAAAAAGGAGGAAATGCACAGATGGATTAAGACAGCAAGCCAGAAGATTATATTTGAATACAGATTTATTCAGAGATTCTTTTTCTTCTGAGTATCAAGTAAATGATTATGTGGATCTGCAATGCTTAGGGTTACCCACTCCCCACTGTGAAGCCAAGCTAGATGAGTCAGGAAAGGCCCCATGCATTCACGAGAGAGGAGGAGCATCCCAGGGGCACTCTCTTGTCAGCCTTTGGGGATGCTGCCAAAGCAAAGTGTTATTGTAGGAAGCATTAGCACACTTGTGCTAGCTCAAGCTAGCTGAACAGTGAGGACGTGGCGTCATAGGTTTCAGCACACACTAGCAATCAGGGTGTGAACCATGCCTGGACCTTCAGCATGTCAGATGCAGGTTACTAGCTCATGCTAAAGCTTGTGCCTCCATATCTGCTACTCTTGTGTCTTGGACCAGCTACGTTAAACCCTCAGTGGTATTCTTGCAAATGCTACAGCAGCACTTTCCTTTTGCTGTGTAGACTTAACACCCTAGCGTACATATCTGCCTACGTAAGAACTCTGTTTGGGCTAAGTAAAAGAGTGACTACTGCAGGGCTTTGTTACTTGGTTGCTACCTGTATAAGGTCATGTTGGTGCATAGGCTGCACTGGGAGCCAGTTAGCTTCTGCCTGGAGATCAAGGGGCTCCCGTACACATGCAGAGAGGCTGCTCCAATGTGCTGTAGTTACAGTGCGTTGGAGCAGACTCAATTAAGACTGGATTAATTCAGTCCCCATTGCCATTTTTCAGTATGGGGATGCTGATACACGTGGCACTTCGGGTGCTTTTAATTAGCACGGTTCTCAAAGCTGTGCTAATTAAAGTGCCCTCCCTCCCCACCTCCCCCTCCTCAGGCCATGTCTATAAGCACCCAAGGTGTTTGGTTTCGACTTGAATAGTTCTAAACAACTGGTTCTCAAGGATCTCTGTAACACTGAGATCCTTTCAGGAGCGCTACAAGATGCCATGCTTTGTTAGCACTATGAGCCATGCAAACATGATTCACAAGATAAACCCAGAGATTTCAAATGGGAATCCAAAGTGTCAAAAGCATTGTGGCCTCTTGTGGTCTTTCTGAGTTCTTTGCAACAGGAGAATGGCTCTAGTACAGTGGTTGTCAACTGGGGGTACGCATGCCTCTAGGGGTACTTAAAAGGGTCATAGGAGGTACACAGAACACCACGTGTGTGTGCACAGCCACGGCCACAGCACAGCACGTGGGCAGCCAGGAGAGCAGCCCAACCACATGGACAGCAGCCAGATCTGGCTGTTAAGTTTATTGTGGGAGGAGGGAGTGGGGCTGGGGCAGAAGCTGCCCAGCCAGGGTGGGGCATGGGACTGAGCAGCTCCCACTGCTACACACACCCCAGGAGGGCATGGGGGCCACATGCCCCCAGATCTGTGTGCGGGGCTGGGGCCGGATCAGGCTCTTCCCAGTGGGGGCTGGGCCAGGCTGCACTGAGGGTGTGTGGTGATGACACTGGTGTAGGGGCTATGGCGAATTCTGGAGCGCTACAGCCCCTGCCATAGCCCCACTCCCGTAGGCCCCTGGAGTGAGGGAGGGAGTGGGGCTGGAGCAGGGGTAGGTGCTACCTGGCTGGGGTGGAGTGCAGGACAGAGCTGCGAGCAGCTTGTCTGGGGGGCATGGGGAATGGCAGATCTTGCATGCTGTATGCACCCTGGGAAGGCGTGGGGGGGATGTGTGCCCCTGGATCTGCATGCGGGGTGCAGCAAGCTGTGGTGCTGAACTGGAGCAGTGCTGGGGTGTTCCCTGGGCGAGCTGCTCAAGACTCTGTCCTGTGCTCCATCTCAGCTGGGCAGCACCTGCCCTAGCCCTAGCCCCAGCCCCACTCCCAGTCCTTCCCTCGCCATGGGGGCTTATGGGAGTGGGGCTATGGGATTTGCTGTAGCCCCCCCCAGTCTTCCTCCCAGTGATGCCACTGCCTGTCCTGAGTGCACCCCAGCCCACCCGCCTGCCCGCCTCTTGCATGCAAATCTGGGGGCACACACCCCCTCATGCCCACCTGTGGTGCACATAGTGGTGGGAGCCACCCGTCCCCTGCAGCTCAGTCCCGCGCTCCATCCCAGCTGGGCTGCCCCGACCCCAGCCCCATTGCTGGAGGCTTGATCTTCCACCCCCGCAGTGGCAGCCTACCCTTGCCCCACATGCAGATCTGGGGGCATATGCCCCCCCCCTTGCCCTCCTGGGGTGCACGCAGCAGTGGGAGCTGCACCTCCCCCAGACAAGCCACTTGCAGCTCCATACCATGCTCCCCCGTCCTGGCTGAGCAGCACCTGCCCCTTCCCCACTCCCTCCCTCACCACAGGGCTTCAATCTGTCTCCTCCCCCTCCCCCTTAAAAACAAGAAAAAAAAATAAAGGGGTACATGAGCTGAAACTTTGAGACAGAAGGGGTACAGTAGTTTTAAAAGGTTGAAAACCCCTGTTCTAGTATTTTTCTGAGGTCAAAAATCAAGTGAAAACTAAGAGCTAGCATTTTCTGAGGGGTGCCCTGAGTCCGTCAAGGAGTGCCTTGAGTCTAAAAAGATTGAGAACCATTGTTCTACACTGTTTAGGAGCTGGTTATCCAAACTGAGCCTCGGCTCCAGTCTTTCACACCACATTGGGGTTTGGCAGAGGCACTGAGATAACGACATGCCATAATGAAAAAGAGGAGGTGTCCCTGGCATTTTGCAGGAATGTCTCCTCAGCTCTGAAGCCCTCCTGTGCTCCCTGAGTTATGCCAGCATAAATGACTTTCACAGTATGCCCCACAAGCCAGCTTTCCCTGCAAGGCAGATTATAATGGAGTGCAGGCGGGATTATAGAGGGTAATTGTGGGAGTCTTCTCTTATTAGTTTTGAGACTTCCTGTGCAATCTTGGATGGTCTGATTGGGGCTGGATTTACTCACATGGGTTTGTGTGTGTTACGTGTGTGTTGTGGGGGCATTAATGCAACAGAAGTAGGGAATGTTTCATGCCCAGAACTTAAGATTTTCAAAGAGGAACAAACCTGACAAATGTTGAGATAATGGCATTTGGTTTAACCCAGGGATGTCTAACCTGCAGCATGAGTGCCAGAGGTGGCTTGAGCAGCTGGTGTGTGTGACATGCTGCAGATCAAGTAGGGAACAGGCAGTGGGAACAGATGGGGCAAGGGGCAGAAAGCAGGGCAAGAGATCAGGCAGAGAGCACAGGGCAAGAAGCAGAAAGCAAAGAAGCAGCTCACATAGGGAGCAGAAAGCGAAGCACCAGATGGAGTAAAGGATGGGGATCAGAGTGACACTTGGGGATGGTTCAAGGATAATGGCACACCTGGAAAAAAGGTTGCCCCCACTGCTTTAACCCAGTGGAGCCAGCAACAGAAATAGCACCTGGCTTTGAGTGTATAATACAACATCTTAAGTGGGGGTGTCTGAATTTGAGGCTTGAGACACATTCAGTCCCTTAGCAGAACAAGCTGATTTTTTCCAAGCAGTTTGGGATCAGACAAAACAGAAAATAAGGGTTTTGGTTACTGACACCTCATGTTAAGTTATCCCAAGAGGCCTCAGCCTGTCCTTGAGCTTTTGGCAAGTAAATTTACAGCACTGCTAGAGATGCATGTTGAGAGGAGTATTTTCCATTTTTAATTTTCCTGAGATATAATTGTGTTTTCCTTGAACGCTGCTACTGATAAAAAGCCCCATGTTGGTACATTGGGTACAGGCAGCACTGAAGTGATGAATGATTAAAACTACTTCTTGCATAATAAAGCACACTTGCTCATGTTGTGCTTACTTAATGTTCCAGTGAAATGTGATATTTGGTATTTAGGTAAATTACAGTAAATCACCTATTTAGAAAACTTTTCATCTCAGCCCTTCATGCAAAAAACGCTGCAAGCAGTAAAAGGATAATGGCTCATAATGCTGAAAAGATAAAACCAAGATTTTGGTTGTCTCCTGGAATGAAAGACCGTCCTCCCGTTGTTAGAGACAAGCTGTTCCCTGTTTCTAGCTGCTTCCCGGGACAGATGCACTTATTCAACTCCATAGCTTCATTTCTGCACTGTGGAGTAGGAAGGCTCAGGTAAAAGTACTTGGTGGTGAAATGGGATTAAATTTGGAGGACGGTGTTGCTGCATAAGGGTGCACCATGGAAACCAGCTCCGTTACAGTACCTTGCATGCTGGGCACCGGTGTGTAGGGGAAAGGGGAGACCTGTTACTGATGGGGCAAGGATCTCTTCAGGATGGGAGCTACAAGTTTTGTTGCTACATAGAGTCTCTGGCTGCCTCATCCCTTCCTCACACTACCAAAGACAGGAAAGGTGAGAGGGTCTCTTTCTCTTCTGACTCTTCCCAGTCACCCACCAGCATGCTTGGGATGTAAGCTGGGGCGTGGAGTAGATGAACGGACCCCCGTTTTGGGGTGTAGTTTTAATTGCTTTAATAGCAAGCAGCATTGCAGTTCTGTTCTGGCTTCACTTGGAGGTAGGGTTGTGCTGTTTGTGCATGTGTGTGGGTGGTGAGGGCAGTGTTTTAGCAGTGGGGTTTAGCAAGCTTTGACTGTATTGTTTTATGTTGGGTCTCACCTATGTTGTGCTCAGGAAGACAAGATCCCTGCCCCAGCTATTTTAAACTCTCAGGAACTTGCTCTTCCCTACCTGTTCCAAGTGGTGCCTTACCCTGCGAGGCATCCCATTGATTGCAGGAAGGCACGTGCTGACTGATGTGCGTAAATAAGATGGGCCTAGGGCGGCAGGCCTAATAAATAAAATACAACTTTGCCTGTCATAAATGCAAAGTAAAATCAATCAATCTTTCTAAGCTTAGCCCTTCTCTCTCTCCTTCCACCCTCTTCCACTGGGTTTTGTTCATCCCATTTGTTGGATTGCTGTTAACCTTTTGCACTTGTGTTTTTTTACTACGCTTTCTCCCATTCTTTTCTCAGCTGCTTAAACATTCCCCTTCCTACTCGAGTTCCCTAAAATTCATGTCTCCCCACTGTAGTCTTTTTGTCTAAAGATGAAGTCCTGCACTCTTGTAAGCAGTCAGTGGAAGTCAGTGGGAACTACAGCCGCTCTGCCCTGAGCAGGATCGGTCCCTTTTGCACAGATGTGATTGCTTGCATTGGTCACAAACAGAGCGGCTTGTTTACCGCGGCCTGTCACACTCTCGGTTCCCATCACTCAGGAAACACGCTCTCGACGGGAACTCTCAAGCCCTTTCCAATTTACATTCCAGCCATGAACGGTAGGATGTCTAAGAGAATTGTTTGGATAGCTGTGTTTAATCTGTAAGCTTGTTGCAGACCTGGTGCTTACAGGCTGCTTTATCACCTCACCGGTTTGCTGCGTGTGGGCCTGGTTGGTAGCGTGAATACAAATAGCCGCACCGTGCAGACATCCACAGCAGCGGGAAGCTCAGCGTTTCTGAGAAGCAACGTTGGCAGTGATGTTGTTGTCACAATAACACATTGTTTTTCAGCAAAAGATGGATCTCTCACAGCACCAGGCAGAAATGCAATTCCTCATATGCCACAGGGTGATAGCCCACAAGGCCATAAATCCTTCCACATAATGCACAGAGGCTACAATAATGGGGCAGATGCATCTCCTGTTGTAGGGTGAATGGCTGCTGGATCTATTGTCGCCATCCTGGATTTACTGCCCCCATCCTGGCCCCGCTCTTCCCCTCCTCTATGCCCTGCACGTCCTGTACATCGAGCTGTTGAAACCTGCATATGTGCTTTCCGTTGTGCGTCCTCTTTGTGAGATGCTGAATACTGCCCATTCCTCATGTTGGTTCTGGGCCAAGCGTACTTGCTAAAGAGGGTGTCAGGATTAGACACTGACAATAACATCCATATAAACCTCAGTGAAAGAGAAGGAACGAAAGCCCATTCAGTCCCATTTAATTTCTCAGCTTCAGTGTCCTGTATTCTTTCCAAATGATTATGATTACAGTCTTTGCTACTGCCTGTTTTCTGTCTGTATGTGATCTGTCCTACAGGCATGCCCTTCCTTGTTGTTATCCTGTTAGATTGAAAATGCTGAGCAGTCACGCCTGATCAATACTTGGCCGGGACAGCTCCAAGAAGTCCCGGATCGGTGCAGAATTGGTTGTTACTTCTGGTTCTGGTAGACAGAGTTTTCCCTCTGCCTTAGCAGGAAGCCAGGCCCCCTGGCATCTTGGCATTAGGGGGCACTGTGCTGCTGGAGGAGTTGTCTTTAGATGTTTGATAAAACCAAGGTCCTGATAACTGGTGGTTATTGAAGGTCCCATGGCACTTTATTTTTGGTAGAAGAGAGATGTTAATATTGGCATCTTGGCTTAATTCCAGCTCAAGTAATTACCTTCATCCTATCTGAGATGTTCCGTTCCAGTTTGGACATGGATACAGTATCTTCACTTTGTGTAAAGCTCAGAGGACTCTTTAAAAGGTTCCTACTTCACTGTGTAAGTCTATCCACTATTAACTGCCAGCTACTCACCCTGGATAAGGATAGTGAAAGGGGAGTCTGTTACTTTGCAAGTATGCTCCTTCATGCAGGATGCAGAGGTAAGAATTATACCTTACGTGGTTAAGATGGTCCCGTGGCATTAGGTGTCACAATGAACAACTAAATCAGTGCAGGATGTGCTGTACATTCACAAATAGCAGAAGCTCCAGAGAGAACGAAGTCAGCCTGCACCTGCAGGGCACACTGCAGTGTATGGAGCTGACAGTGTCTGATTTGTTTGCTACCTTTACTGGCCATCAACTCATCCAGAGACTCATTTTTATCTGAGACTGCTGGGGATCCCTACATGACTTACATTTCCTTTATTCATCAGTATCTTTTAAGTTGAAGATTGACGGCAATAATACCCTTGATGCTGGCCTCCTTTCATCAGACTAGAATTCATTCAATTATTTTCTCCATTTGTTGATCGGGACCTATAAAAGTCTCATCTTTTCCTTTGAGCAAACATTGATTGCACTTTTAATCAGTGTCTGTCACTCCCACAGGCTGGAGTGACCCACCGGTTCAGATATTGCTGCCTTCTTTTAATCAGGCCACGTGAAAGTTTGTTGTGGCTCAGTTTTATCATTTTTATTTTTATGCTTTCCAACTGTTTGTTTGCTGCATTTCAAGGAGGTACCCCGTTGCTTCATTATTTTCATGCCTGAATGAAATTTTTCTTTTGCTACCTTTTATCAAGTAGTTGGGCTTTCAAGTGACAAATAATGCAATAAGAAAAAAAGTTCTCAAAAGTTTATCCGTCTGTTTTGCAGCTTGTGCAAATATCCTGCAGGGACCAAACCAGGAAAGCCAAGGCTGCAACTGAACTCCAACTAGCTTCAGGCATGAAGGACAACAAAAAGTCCTTTTTCAGATATGTGGGGAGCCGGAGGAAAAGCAAGGGCAACGTTGGACCCCTGCTAAACCAGATGGGGCAACTAACAACTGACGCCCAGGAAAAAGCCAACCTATTAAATAGGTACTTTGCATCAGTCTTTCATCAGTCCCATGGGACGCCCATGCCTGCTATGGGACAGGGAGATCCGGGTGATGGGGATCCCCTACCCTCCATAAATGCTGACCTCGTGAAGGAACACCTTGAGAAGCTGGATACCTTCAAGTCAGCTGGCCCTGACAACCTGCACCCCAGGGCACTCAAGGAGCTGGCGAGCGTCATAGCCCAGCCCCTGGCACGGATCTTTGAAAACTCCTGGCGCTCTGGTGTAGTGCCCGAAGACTGGAAGAAGGCCAATGTGGTGCCGATCTTCAAGAAAGGGAGGAGAGTGGATCCGGCTAACTACAGGCCCATTAGCCTGACTTCTATCCCGGGGAAGATCTTAGAAAAGTTTATTAAGGAGGCCATCCTTGAGGGACTGGCCCAGGCTAACATCCTAAGGGACAGCCAGCACGGGTTTGTTGCGGTTAGGTCTTGTTTGACCAATCTCATTTCCTTCTATGACCAGGTGACCTATCACCTGGACAAGGGAGAAGAGATTGATGTCATATATCTTGACTTCAAAAAAGCTTTTGATCTGGTATCCCATGATCACCTCTTGGCCAAACCGCCCAGTTGTGGCCTTGGCTCCACCACGATCCGCTGGCTGGGAAATTGGCTTCGTGGTCGGACCCAGAGGGTTGTGATTGATGGCAGTCACTCATCATGGTGCCCTGTGACCAGTGGGGTCCCTCAAGGCTCTGTCCTTGGACCCATACTGTTCAACATTTTCATAAATGATGTGGACATTGGAGTCAGGAGTGGACTGGCCAAGTTCGCCGATGACACCAAACTTTGGGGCAAAGCATCCACACCAGAAGATAGGCGGGTGATCCAGGCTGACCTGGACAAGCTCAGCAAATGGGCAGACGAGAACCTCATGGTGTTTAACACCGATAAATGCAAGGTTCTCCACCTTGGGAGGAAAAACCTGCAGCACCCCTATAGGCTCGGCAGTGCTACGTTGGTTAGCACTACAGAAGAAAAAGACTTGGGGGTCATCATTGACCACAAGATGAACATGAGCCTGCAATGCGATGCTGCGGCTAGTAAAGTGACCGAAATGCTGGCGTGCATCCATAGATGCTTCTCGAGCAAATCCCAGGATGTCATTCTTCACTTGTACTCGGCCTTGGTGAGGCCGCAGCTGGAGTACTGCGTCCAGTTTTGGGCTCCACAATTCAAAAAGGATGTGGAGAAGCTTGAGAGAGTCCAGAGGAGAGCCACGCGCATGATCAGAGGTCAGGAAAACAGATCTTACGATGACAGGCTGAGAGCCACGGGACTCTTTAGCCTGGAAAAGCGCAGGCTCAGGGGTGATCTGATGGCCACCTATAAGTTTATCAGGGGTGACCACCAGGATCTGGGGGAACGTCTGTTCACCAGAGCGCCCCAAGGGATGACGAGGTCGAACGGTCACAAACTCCTGCAAGACCGTTTCAGGCTGGACATAAGGAAGAATTTCTTTACTGTCCTAGCCCCCAAGGTCTGGAACAGTCTGCCAGCGGAGGTGGTTCAAGCACCGACATTGAACACCTTCAGGAGTAAATTGGATGCTTATCTTGCTGGGATCCTATGACCTCAGCTGACTTCCTGCCCTTTGGGCAGGGGGCTGGACTCGATGATCTCCCGAGGTCCCTTCCAGCCCTAATGTCTATGAAATCTATGAAATCTTAAAGTTTACTTTTGAATGTTTCTGCACCGGCCTAATGTGGCTGAGATGGTTTTACGGCCAACTCCTCCTGTGCTTTGACACAGATACAAACATTTGGTCCTGTATCAAGGGTGTAATCCCTTCAGCCTCTTTCAGTTTAGTAGGTGTTGAGCTTATTTCTGCTATGCACTAGAATGGCGACAGACCTATGGATCATTACTCAATTAGTTGGGTGCCCGGTTTGATGCCCTTAATTAGTGGATTCTCCAAAGATCAGTGCTTGTCATTTTCTACAAATAAGGTTCCTTCAGGCATGTGTCAGGTTGGGATCCTCAGAATAAAGGTGCTTAAAGTCACTAGTCACTAGTTTGGGCCACCTCATGTGGTGTGCTCCCCTTCAAGAGGTACCCTTGTGTTTTGCCTTCTTTTCACCAATGGTGGATGGACAGGGCGGAAGTGCACTCGCCATTATTTTCAGAAGGGGCTCCCTGCTGCCAACCTCAAAGCTTATACAGACGCTGCTGTCCTATATAAACACCACCACTTCAAGGCAGAAGACCATAGGCGACTGGTCAGGTATGCACGGGGGCTGGTGCCCTGCCCCGATGGCCGACACCTGATGCTGTCGGTAGGGCTGGTGCCCCCTCAACAGGACCACCACTATCAACAGCTTCTGCAGGTGCCCTCCCAGATTCAGGAGGCACCAGTCACTCACGCAGAAGATCTGCCCATGGCTTCTCATGCAGCGTTTGGGCAACCAAACTTAACTTAAGTACATTTTAGTGATGCCACTTCTACTTTTGTATCTGGAAAGATGATCCCTAGCACAAGTGATGGTAAATCGAAGGATTCGACTTGTGGAAAGGAATGGCCAGATTTCCCGAGGAATTGCTGTGCATCTTCCTCCACTGGATTTAAATGTCTGCCAGCTGATAACACCTGACCTATTGCAGAGGGCCAGGATTTCTCTCATCAGAAATGTTTTTATGAGCCAGCTTCCTCTCCCCAGCTGTCATTTCAAACTGGCAGTGGGTTTCTAACTGTGTCAGATCCAGAGGGGGTGCAGTGGTGAAGTCACAATCCCCTTTCCACAGTGGAGCTCAAGGGCTGTGGCTTCCTGCATCCCCAGATGGCTGGGTCCCCTGCAGCATCCAGGCCACACTGTGGGAGCAGCAGCCAGAGACTTTTTTTTTTAAAAGTCCCTGGAGCATATAAGAACACTTCAACCCTCAGTTGCCCCTTCCTTCCCCTCTGTGCTCAGCAGCACCTTACCTCCCCTTCCCCCCTTCCTCATCTCTACTTAAGTCTTAGGGAGCAGGAAGAAGAGAGCCACCTGCTGCTGCCACTGTCCCTGCTTCATCCCAGGGTAGGGGAAGCCCCAGAGCTGCTCCTGCCCTGTTCAAGCTGGAGCTGCAAGGAGCAGCTGGGCAGGGAGATGAGCTCAGCCATGGTCAGCAGAGGGTAGCTTCCCTCTCCCTGCACACCCCAGGTATTCCCTGCCCATCAGGTAGCAGATGCCGGGAGGGGAAACCTGCCTAATGCTGCTGCTGTCCCCAGCCACGCCTGGCTCCCTGTGCAGCTGCTCCCCACAGTCCCTATTGGAGAGGGGCAGAAGCAGCCAGGACAGTAGTGGCAGCAGATAAGTACTCTCCTCCTACACCCAGACCCATAAGTAGAGGGGGTGGGGGAAGAGAGTGGGAGGGGAGGGGAATGCTGTTACCTATGGATGGGAAGGAAGGAGGTGACAAGCCCAGGGGTGATGGGGAGAGTCTTACTTGATTCAGGCACTTAAAAAGGAGTCCTCAGTTGCTGCTCCTGCAGTTTGCTTTGCCCACCCCAGTGCAGGGGAAGTCTGGGAGCAGGAGATTGCAGCTATCCTTGCAGCACCAATCACTTTTCCTAACACCATCCCTTTTCAAAATCCTGGATCTGCCCACAGCTTCTAATAAAGGATTCCTGGGAGGCCCTTGGTATCTTCTTCCAGTTAGCCTGCATGTCCCAGACCTTGGAGCGAAACTCTGCGGAGAGGGCACGAGAGGGTTAAAGCAAGGAAAACAGAAGGGATCATGGCCCTCTTGCCTCACCTTCTGTGAGGTATTGTAAATGTAATATATTATTTAACATGCACACACAAGCCCAAAAACAAGGAAACACTGTCTGAAAAACAATATCATGTATATTAGACTGGTTACCTATTTAACACGTGGTTTTAATGTTAAAATCCATTTAATTTCAAAGAAATATTGGACCACATTTAATATGGTTGCAACAAAATGTAAAGGTAATCAGAGAGTGTAATCTTCTAGATTACCTGTGCCCCCTGCGTGTGCTTGGTTTTATCGGAAGGGTGTTTAGTAGCACAGACGTCCTTTAACTCGTGGTACTCTGGAGTGGTGCCAGAGGACTGGAAGAGGGCCAGTGTGGTTCCCATCTTCAAAAAGGGAGGACCCGGGAAACTAGGCCAATTAGTCTTACCTCAATCCTGGACAAGCTTTTTGAGAGAATTATTCTAGCACATATCCACGAGGGGCCAGCAAGGGAGATTATGCTTAGGGGCAGCCAACACGGGTTCATTAGTGGCAGGTCCTGTCAGACCAACCTGGTGGCCTTCTATGATCAGGTCACCAAATCCTTAGATGCAGGGGTAGCAGTGGACATAGTCTTCCTGGACTTTCAGAAGGCCTTTGACACTGTCTCTCACCCCATCCACAAGAAACTGGGGGACGGTGGTGTCAACACCTACACAGTCAAATGGGTCGCCAACTGGCTGGAGGGCCGCACCCAGAGAGTGGTGGTGGATGGGTCATTTTTGACCTGGAGGGATGTGGGCAGTGGGGTCTTCCAGGGCTCGGTCCTCGGGCCCACACTGTTCAACATCTTCATCAGTGACTTGGATGAGGGGGTAAAAAGCACCCTGTTCAAATTTGCTCATGACACTAAGATGTGAGGGGATGTGGGCATGCTAGAAGGGAAGAACAGGCTGCAATTGGACCTAGACAGGTTACGGGGGTGGGCGGATGAGATTAGGATGGGATTCAACACTGACAAGTGCAAGGTGATGCTGGGGAACTCCCTTCTCATCAGTGCAGAGGCAGGAAAGGATCTTGGAGTCATCATTGATGCCAAGATGAACATGGGCCGGCAGTGTGGAGAGGCAGTCAGGAAGGCCAACCGTACCTTGTCATGCATCCACAGATGCATCTCGAGCAGGTCCAAAGAGGTGATCCTCCCCTTCTATGCGGCACAGGTCAGGCCGCAGCTGGAGTACTGCATCCAGTTCTGGGCGCCACACTTCAAGAGGGATGTGGACAACATGGAGAGGGTCCAGAGGAGGCCACTCGCATGATCAGGGGGCAGCAGGGCAGGGCCTACGAGGAGAGGCTACAGGACCTGAACCTGTTCAGCCTCCACAAGAGAAGGCTGAGGGGGGATCTAGTGGCCTGTTACAAACTAGTCAGAGGGGACCAGCAGGCATTGGGGGAGTCCCTGTTCCCCCGAGCACTGCCAGGAGTGACCAGGAATAACGGTCACAAGCTGGCAGAGGGTAGGTTTAGACTAGACATCAGGAGGCGCGACTTCACGGTCAGGGCGGCTAGGGCCTGGAACCAACTTCCAAGAGAAGTGGTGCTGGCTCCTACCCTGGGGGTCTTTAAGAGAGGCTAGATGTACACCTTGCTGGGGTGGTTTGACCCCAGTACTCTTTCCTGCCATGGCAGGAGGTCGGACACGATGATCTGCTCAGGTCCATTCCGACCCTACAAACTATGAAACTATTACCTTGTAAAATTGACATTAAATTGTGCTGGTGCAATGTTTTCCTTTATTAACTCCTCTGTATCTTTCATTGTGTTCTTTGATAGAACTGTTCCTTCCAGTAGCAAAAAAGACAGAAAATAGTGGTGCTTGACAGCTGAAAGAAGGACGTAACATTGACTGAAGAGTTGAGAGGTGCAATTTTCTTTTTTAGGTCTTGTCTACACTATAGAACGTCTGCCAGGAGAGTTATATCAGCATTTCCCAAATGGAGATACAGGTCTACCAGACAAATGGTCCTTTTAGTATAGTTTAAGCCAGTAGTACTCAACCTCTGGCCCGCAGGCCAGATCTGGCCTACAGAGTTGCGTCAAACAGCCGTGTGTCTGAAAATGTTGTGGTGGGGAAATGATGGCCGTGTTAATGACCCTGCTGCCAAAACTTCTGGATCTCTAAGGAGCTGTTGGGACTGGATGGCATGGCCATTAGACCAGAAGGTTGGGCACCTTTGATTTAAATTAGTTCTTCAGAAGGAGTTTGCCCTACTGGGAAAGGGACATTTTTGTTAGTAAAACTGTATCTTCCAGTACGTTTAGTTTTTGTCGGGGTTCTTTAGAAGAAGAGGTTGTATAGAGGGAGGTCGTGCTCTGAAGGAGTGCAGCCAAGTTAATTGTGAACTCCTATATTTCAGTAAAGTGAAGATCTCCCTTTTGAAAGACACGAGGGATTTTTTTCAAAAGAAACTTTAGAACATCAGTGCCAAAGTCCAATTGACTTGAAACAGGATTAAAATCAGTTCATTTGAGTGAAATCCCTTTGAGGTTTCAGCAGGATTTTGCTAACTAAGCAGGTTAGATGTCACTGAAAACAGTTTAGCAGGATACTTCCTCTTGAAAATCACACTAAATGCTTCTTTAAAGCGTCTAAATGACACAAAAAACCTGGGCGATAGGCCAGTATGAAAATATACCACTAGCCCTTGCCTATGATCCAGTCCTGTTCCATTAGAGTCAATAGGGGTTTGGCTACTGATTTCAGTAGAACAGGATCTGGCCACTAAGGTCCAACACATGGTTGTGTCCAACAAAGAGAGTATTCAGCTAATAGTAAGTACTATGTGTAGTTCTTCCTTATCAAATATTAGAGGATCTTAAAGCCTTTCCATTATTCTCAACAAGCGTGGAGAAAAAGTGGAAGGGCATTGGAAGGGGAAAGCTTTATGTGAGGAGTTGAGAGTTCAACCAGGGTGTTCATCATATCATAATGTGATAAGACCCCTCACTTTGCAACCTAAATCCCATTCCTTCACGCACCCATTGCTACAGATTCAGGTTCCCTACCATTGCCTCTTCTGCTTGTGATTTTCAGCCTGGGCCCATGTTCTCAGCACTCCACTCTTGAACTGTGAACGATCACACCTGGAAGGTTGTTTCTGTAGATTAGTGTTTTCATAATCATTAATAAGAGAAAAATGATTTTTTTAAAATTATTTGCAAATCAGTCAATTTCCTGGAAGTTGAAAGTGGGGGAGGAATAACCCAGGTGAATTCAGCTGTTTAAGAAAATGATCATATAATGGAATAAATGGCTTTATGCCTGAAAGTTACAATTTTCAGCAACATTTACACTGCACACCGGCCCCACCGAAAGGAAGGTATAAAAAATGAGATTCAGCGATGACCTTTATCAGCTGTGGTGACAGCTATAAATCACCCTGCAAACTCTCATCAGCTCACTGGACAGAATTCATTACAGACAAAGATTGCTGCCTTGCTTTTGTCTTTGATTGAGGTACGTCCCATTTAAATGAATGCTCCTTCACCGGAACAAATCACACGTTTCAAAACAGAAGCCCAGGAATATTATTCATTGATTCTTTTGATGACTACGATAATACGTCTTGAAGACTAGCTAAACCTTGCTCTGTTTTGCTTGGAATACAATGCAGATCAATTTGTTCTTTTTTTTCTAAGCAGACCAATTTTCTGTTCATTAATCCAGACTCTGTATTGATGACATATATTGAATATAATAGCAAGATGCACAGTCCTCACAAATCAATGCTGGTTTTCTTTCCTTTTTTAAAATAAAAAATGTGTTGTATTAGTTCCAGAAATTCGTGCAAACACAGTAGGGGTTGGATCAGACGACTCTTATGGTCCTTTCCCACCCTACAATTCTATACAATTTCTGTAAGGAAAAACGTCTTTCATCACCAACTTTCAGCCATAGTTTTGGTCATCTTGAAGAAAACACTTTTCTAAAATGGTTAGTCTTTTTAGGGGAAGGACAATTAGAAGAATAGGGAATAGTAAGACTTTAGCAGGAACATGGTTAAGGGCAGCAATAGAAATGTAATCAGCCCATGTTCTAATTATTAATAGACCTACAGGCCTGAGTTTCCATTTGACATCAAGCTTTATATGCAGATTACTGTAATTTGAAAATGTCTTGAACTATACACGCACATATTTTTGAGTGTTATAGCCAACAATATTTCAAGCAAGGCTTTTCTACTGAATTCAATATATAATTCAAATGTCTTCCAAGGTGCTTACATAGCACTCTGTTTAATGCAGTAGCATTTATGAACGATTGATTGTTAATAAATACTTAATTAGTAGAAATTTGAGAAGGGTCTTACAGTTAATTTGTCATTTATTACCAGTTATATCTGCTGTCTTCATAGAAAGCAGACCTTTGCACAATCTTTTTTTGTGATAATGTGGTATCTACGGGGTAGACTCAGTTTTCAATTAAATAAATGGAAAGGATTTTGCTGATTGAGGTAGAACCACAGAACAGCAAGTGCCCATTACTTAGCTTTTCCATAGTGGGTCATGTCTATCAGGAACAGAAAGTTTGCATAATTTTTTCCCCAGAAGAAAATTGCACTTCAAAGCCATGCTGGGGAGGTTTATGCAAGTAGGAGAACCAAGCTTAGTATATAAACCAGTATAAAGCAAAGCATGCCACTTTATAGGGCAGATGTCTCATCCTTTCTTTATTTGTCTTCTGGTGTTGGGGGTGAACATGGAAAGAGTGTGTTTGTTCTGCAGGCACCTAATGAAGAAACTTTCCTTCTTTATTTCCTGCAAATAAGGAATGAGTCACTTTTCTTAAATTACAGCAAATGAATTTCATTGTGTTTTATTGATTGCGCATCAGCAGTAGGGTTATGTTGCACACAGATACATAAAGATGCTCAAGAGTTTTGCTTGTGCTCAGGTAAAGTACCATGTATCCTTGATGTAACATGGTAGTATTGTCTTGTGGAAGGAGTGCCAGACTTGGACTTGGAACACCTTGGTTCAGTTCCTATCTCTGCCATTGCTTTGGTGGGTAATATTGAGTTAATCATTTCCTGTCTTATGCCTCAATGCTTTTATTTGTGAAAGTGGGGATTATAACACCTGTCTCATTTGTAAAGTGCTTTTAGATCTATGGATCTAAAATCTAATGAGAAGAATTAGGTTTATACATTTATATTGTAGTTTCATAGACTGGTTTTGCTGATCATGAGTCTGGAATATTTTGTCTTGAGCTGAGGTTGAGCTCGGTCCTTAGAGTTCAAGATGTTAATAGGGAGGATGTCCTCAAAGTAAAAGTATTTTGGAGACTTGAAGCTGCTACAACTCTGGCTTATATAGGTAACCCTGCAGGTCTTGAGCAGTCCCTCCAGAGTACATATGAGCATTGATGCTACCCCTTTCCTCTGCATGTACTTTCTAATTCTTTAGTTAATTGTGCCATAGATTTAAGCAGAGGCACAAGAGGATAGCTCCATACATGCCCCATGTATCTCCTGGATGCTTGTGTCAATGGTGCTGGCAGATGGCAGTGGCAGCAGCTGATATTTTTCCAACCCCCTTCTTCCCCCGCTGCTCTCCCCTAAATCAGTGCCTAGAGCTGCTACCTCTGTCACCCTGCCTTAGACATGCTACTGGACATGTGCAATATGTGCCCGAAAAAGACCTATGTTCGGGATGGTTTAGGATGTACATTAGGTTGGGACTGGGATTTGAGGCCAGAATAAGACTAAAATTCAGGTTTGGATTTGACCATTTTGAGGTCTGGTGATCCCTATCTGTGAAACCTTGGGGGATGGGGAATGTTGCCTGCTGATGTTGAGCTGAAATGTCTTAAATACCACTGCATCCAAACCAGGACTGGTGACAAGCCCTGTTTGGTTTGAGACCAGCTTAAACATAGGTCAGGGTATGAGGAGTCACAAAGTCCCAAGGGATTTACATTTGATTTTGTCCCTTCTTTCAATCTTGTCATCCTCAAATAATTCCTAGGCAATTGAAGAATTCTCTCATCTTTAGCACAGTTGCTGTGGGTTATGGCTGTAGTAACTAAATAAGACAGCAGCTTGAGAGAGGAAATGAAGGCCTACTTCCCTAACTGAACCTGGAGGGGAAATTTAGGTTTACTGAAGTTAATAACCCAAGTTATTAATTCAGCCAGATCACAGAGAGCGGCACTGCTTCTCTTGTGTGAAAACTTCCATGGGATCTGTTGATAACGAAGCGATCAGGACTTCAATTTACTTGAGAGGCAGCCACCCCTGCTGCAGCGTGCTGTACTGGGACACAAGTTTGTTCCTGACACGGAGAGATAAAAGCAACCTTCAAACAGCCTTTTGTGCTGTAGCTTGGTTTTTTCCTGCTGGTTTAGCAGCTGAGGACCGGCTGCACCTGACTCTCCATTAGCCAGATCTGAGAAGAACAGTTCATTTTATTGTTTCAGTGTTGTTATATTATTCTAATAACTTTACCTGGGCCATCCTCATTCAGTTTGTATTGCAGCCACTTGCTGTATTCTTTTTGTCAAATTAAACTTGAGAGTCCCCACACCCAGAAATGACTTCTTTGTCACAGCAGCAACCACACCATGATGGGCCCTGTTCCTTGACTGGGATTCCCAGAAAGTGCCACTGTTGACATGATTAATACAAGTAGCTATAAATTAGGTGTGTGGTGCCATGAAGCAATAGTCAATTCCTACCATGTTTCTGCTTCAGATACTAGTTCGCAGGAAGGAAGAAGGTCAGAGTCGGTAATAATTGCCCCGACACTCTATTGTGGTAACAAATGCTCATTTGTGGATGCATACTAACTGACTTGGAAACCAAACCCAATGTGGAGCAAGCTCCCACAGAGAACTAAACATCTCAAACCTTGCTGTTTTCTGCTTTAAGGCATTTCTTTGCCTGTGCCCCCTCTACAATAAAAATATGGGAGGGCAGTGGCCAGTGTGTGTACACACGTGTGCGCTAAAATAAATACTCCTTTGAAAACAGTTTCCATGGGGAGAGGATGGGGTGGGAGAAGAAACCTATTACAGATGTTATTCATGTTACTTAAAACACTAGCAGAAGGTGCACAGATACTTTGGCGATGGACAGAACAGGACGGAGGAGATCAGAACTGAGGTGTCATAACAACAGGACATTTCTCATCAGCTCTGTTTGGCACAAATCTGTAGTTAAGTCTGCATAACTCCATTGGTGAAAATCTGGCTGACTTCTCTTTTTTTCCCTTCAGATAAAGAATTCATTTATAGAAATCGGAACGGCACCGTAATTCTGCGGAATGTTGAAACAAACAATTCAACGGTATTAATAGAAAACAAAAAAATTGTAAGTATTTTCTTTAATGAACAAGATAATTTCAGCGTTTTTGTGCCTTTGGGTCAATAAAGCAGAAAATGACTTTTAGCTTTCAACTTCTTGTACTGTCAAGCAGAAGCAATAAACTTGTAATACCGTGGGCTAAGCAAGGATAATGTGAAACTGAAACCATGCTTTCTCTATTAAGGTAGGAGCTCAGTTTCCTTCATTGTACTAAAAACACTCTACAAGTATTTGAAGCAAGTCTTGCATATAATATATAATTGAAAGATAAAGAGCAATTTTACACATTTACTTTTCAGAACATCACAATAATGTGTTTATAATTTGCCACAGATTGCCGGGATTTTTCTCAACTCTCCTCCTCTCAAACAACTGTTTTCCCAATGCTTTGAGAAATGCTGATTTCAACTTGTATTCAGATGATGAAAGTAAATGTTGTTTAACAGGAAAGTTTCTGAATAGCGGGGCATCATGTTATATGGGGTTACCGGAAAAAAGCATTATTGGAATAAGGCACTAAAAAACAGTTATTGAAGTAAATTGAGGAATCTGTTTGCATTTAAGGCAGAATAGTGTCTATGTAGAAGATAATGCAGGTGTTTTGTAATGTTAATTCATGTACCAAATGAACCCCAAAGGAAGTCAGAGGTTACTACTTTAAATACTAAGAGCTTATCAACATTCCTCAGGAAAAAGAATAGGTAAGTTAGTAAATGCCAGTTGCCTGATAAAGTGTAGTTTTGCATTTGCAGGGGCAATGAATTATGAACCCTGTTGCTTTTCTAAGATCATTGGTCATGCATTTGAACCAAACATTTTATTGATTTTATGAACTAAACATTATTTTTTTTCTGTGGAGGGGACAAAGTAGAAGCAAAGATAAATATTGCAATAAATTGGAGTTTAGGGAACAGAAAATGTGCATCAGCCCCCAAAAGCTGGAGGGAACAGGGTTGAATGTTAATGACATTCCTCAGCCTGACAAAGGGTTTTTAAACCCAAAAGCTTACTAAAACTGTTTTCCAATTATTTAAGTTGGTTTAATAAAAGATTGATATCTTTGATTAGACCAGCTGAAATTCACCCAAGGAAACTTGTCCACCAATGACAATGTGTGTCCTCCACTGATGCTTCAGCAAACTTCAAGATATGTCTGTGGGACTGAACAATTAAGCCTATTAGAGCTGACTCCTACAGGTTCTTGTACCACTTAGCCCCTTTAGCAGAGATTTTGAGGGCAGGTAGGGATGGAGCAGCAGGGCTATGCTTAAAGCTGAGGGTTTTGTTTTCTATCCCTCTATGGATGTCTTCATACTTCTAGGATTTCCCATTTCTGTTGTACCCCATTCTGCTCAGTCAGAGGAGAAGATCTACAGCCTCAATGGTACCATGTTCATTATTTAACACTGGTGCTCTGATATAGGAGGGTTTGATTTTTTTTCTTGCCATATGAATCTCTTCCAACCTTCCCTCCCAGCCACCCGAGCTAATATCGTCCCATTTTGCTTTCTGTTCCACTTACTGGAAGCAGCCTTCATGGAAGCCATTTAGCCAACCTCTTTCGTTGGGGAATCCCTCACAGGCAATTAAGCTGCCTTTCTGCCAGTCTTGACCTAGTGGAACAGTGCAGGGTAACATTGCATTTCTCTTCCTCTAGGTTTTGGCTCAATTAAAAATGGTTCTCTTTCCGAAATCCAGGCAGTACATCTGTTTGCAAATACAGTGCAAAGCCGAAGCATGCTCAACACAATTACAGAAAAGGTGTAGCGAACAGGTCTGGAAATTACAGCATTAACTCAGTCTTTGGGGGGAAAAGGGAATAGAAACACATCTTTGCTTCAAGAACACAATAAAAATGCATTCCAAATTGCCTTTGCTCTACAGCAATCTCATATTGTTCATACACTGCTGAGGGGCTGATACCTGAGCATTTTATCATTGCACTGGATCCAGCCTGAAAGGCCACGTGTTTTAATTTAACCTTCACACCTTGCCATATCTCCAAAACTACTGTTTCACCATCACTGTAAGGCCCTTCTTATAAGTACTTTGTCCACAGACAGGTGCTGCACATCTAATTACATCAGTCACTTATTCACTGACAATTTTACAGAGAAAATCCACCAATTCAGTTGAACCACAGAGAGTTCTGGCCCAGAGCTAAAGAAGGGAGATGATAAATCAACAGCATATGCTTTTAAGCACATGCTGCTAGTACCTTGGTGTATGTCTTGAGCATTTGGAAGTGGAGTCTAGTCCAGGTTTGCATTTTTCTGCTTGTGAAAAAAGGCCATTGCCATCCATGTCTTTTGGGAGTTTTTTAAAGAGGAACTGTATCATAGATCAGATATCATGTTTTTACCATAGAAAAAAAATCACAAGTCCCCCATGTTCTCATAGTTTCATAGTAGCAGCATAGTAGCTAGGGTCAGGAGGGACCTGAACAGATCATCTAGCCTTACTCCCTGCCACAGGCAGGAATGAATGCTGGGTTCACAAGACCCCAGACAGGTGATCATCTAATCACTTTTTGAACTTACCCGAGGTAGGGGCAAGGACCAGTTCTCTAGAAAGTTGGTTCCAGACTCTGGCCACCCTAACTGTAAAATATTGCCTGCTGATCTCTAACCTAAACCTATTCTCCATCAGCTTATTACTATTGTTCCTCATCACCCCAGGTGGTGCTGGAGAAAATAGGGATCTTCCTATTTGCTGATGATGTCCTTGACAAGTTTGTAGCAGTCACCAGGTCCCCCCTCAGCCTCCTCTTGCCAAGGCTGAATAGGTTCAGGTCCCTCTGTCTCCTCGTAGGACCTGTCCTGCTGCCCTCCCACCAAACAGGTGGCCCTCCTCTGAACTCTCTCCAGGCTGGCCACATCCCTTTTAAAATCCAGCGCCCAGAACTGGACACAGTACTCCAACTGCGGCCTGACCAGTGTCGCACAGAGGGGGAGGATCACCTCTCTGGACCGGCTTGAGGTGCATCTGTGGATGCATGACAGCGTATGGCTGGCCTTGCTGGCTGCAGTCTGGCATTGGCAGCTCATGTTCATGTTGGAGTCAGTAATGACTCCAAGATCCCTTTCCGCCTCTGTGCTTTCAAGAGGGGAACTCCCCAGCCTGCATGTATGCTGTGGAGTCCTTCTCCCCAGGTGCAGCACCCTGCATTTGTCTATGTTGAACCCCATCTTATTCTTGTCTGCTCACTTTTGTAGTCTGTCTAATTCTAGTTACAGCCTCTCTCTCCCTTCAAGTGTGCCCACCTCGCCCCACATCTTAGTGTCATCAGCAAATTTGGACAGCGTGCTTTCAACCCTGTCCAAGTCGCTCATGAAGATGTTAAACAGTGCAGGCCCGAGGACTAAGCCCTGGGGGACCCCAGTGCTCACATCTCGCCAGGCTGAGTATGACGCATCCACCACTACTCTCTGGGTGTGCCCCATCAGCCAGTTTTTTACCCATCCAACTGTGTAGGCATCAATGCCACAGTCGCTTAATTTATTGATGAGGGTGGGGTGAGAGACAGTGTCAAAGGCCTTCTTAAAGTCTAGAAAGACTACGTCCACGGCGACACCATTATCCAAGGATTTAGTTACTTAGTCATAAAAGGCAACCAGGTTGGTTAGGCAGGACCTACCTTTGATGAACCCATGCTGGTTGCCCCTGAGCATGATCTCCCTGTCTTCTCTTCTTTTCATTTCCTGCCAGCCTACAAGGTCTTGAGTTCAAGTGTAACTATCTTTGCCAGGAGAGTTGAATTGAGTTTCCTCCAGTACCAATGAGTTGTGCTATTTGGGTCAGTGCAGAACTGTCTCAGGTCTCATGCCTCCTCCCATATGATGTAAGAATATCATCATCCCAAGTTTGTGGCTCTTTCTTTTACTCATTGTCTGCTTGGCAGTGCCATGTGTTGGACGTAGACTAGCTGGAGCTGGAGGCATATGTTGAACTCTTTTTCCAGCTGCATGTGATGACGGTGTTTATAGCTGTTCTGTGCTGTTCATCCCACAGAGAACTGCACTCTGTCTAAAGGAGCTGCCCAGACTTGTTTAACAACTAGCAGCTCTTCACTGAACTCAAGCTTTTTAAAATTTGCTATGGCTTTGAATAGACTTTCACTGTCTATTCTTTAGTCCACTGCCTCTTGTTTTTTTTACCTTTCAGGTAGCCCACTTCTTTCCATCTCTGCAGCTGTCTGGTTGCCCCCAAAGCATATATGCATTCTGCAGAGGATGGAGCAAGAAGCTCCATGTGGCAAACCGCACCTCTGCATCAGAGAGCCACTGCTGTGCCCTGCTTTGACATGCTGCCTTTCTCTCCTTGCATCCTGGCTTTGTGTTGCAACTTGGCCTGTCTTCCTTCCTCTGTATTATTGCTATATCTGCAAACAAAATCTGTCTTCATGCTGATAGTGCTGGCAGGCACACTCTTCCTGGCACCCCTCCATCCTAAACTGCTTTCTCTGCTCCCTGCCTGCCTTTGCCTTTGGATGTCCCATCTGATTCCTTATGTGCTCGGGCATCTCAAGTACTCCCTCTGACCTTGCAGAGGTGTCCTGCTTCTGCAATACTATACACGTTCCCCAAGCCCAAGGTCCCCTTCTGTTATGCCACTAAGTAATCTTTCAAAGAATGCCGTCCAATTTGTCAGATAGAGTCAGGTTTAAAAGCAAGCAAAAGAAAGGTATACACAAGTGACCTCTTTTTGCCTTTGGCATGCTGTGAGCTGGCAATATGTATTAAAATGCAGCAAAGAGGGGAAGAGCCATCAGCACTATAAAAGTTAGAGGTAGCGCAGGAAAGAGAAAACTGGACGAGCATTGTGCATTTCAGGATCTGCTCTCTATTAAGTCTAATAGATCTAGAGCTAGAATTTAACTGTCTGCACAGGGCTGAGCAAAAGGGGAGGTCTGCAAAAAGCTCTGGAAGCAGCCCCTGAAGAGATTTGAGACCAGGACACCTTTTAAGGCACCGCTCCCTTAGAGTAGGGGGTAAGCAGTTGTAACAGTTTGCTGATGACCTGTGATCCAGTGATTCTGCTACTTGGATGGACCAGCAATTCTGATGCTGTCCAGTTTGGGAGGAACTGAGTGGTACCAGGTTTCCCCTTTTCTCTTCCTCCTCCAAACACATTCCTGCCCATCTGGTACAGGTCTGCACTCTAGGTTAGCACCTTAACAGTTCTGAACTATGCAGTTCTGCCCTGTCAGGTCCAAAGTACAGGTTGCCTGCCTAATTATGGTAAGGGGATGGGGAGCTTAATTCCTTGGGCAGCTTCATTGACCAAGTCACAATGTAATTTTCATATGTCACCATGTGGTGTGCCATCCCCTGGTTCCTGCTTAAGGAGTCCACAGCCTAAGAAGGAGCAAACATTGGCTCAATATTGTAAAAGTGGATGCGACCTCCTCAGTATGGCATTATCTTTGGTTTCATCCCCTTGTTTTAGTGCACATTCACCCTGCTCCTCCTCCAACAACTTTTTTGGTGTGGCTTTGTGTAGGTGGTACTGGAGATGGACACAAACGTGAGGGAAGGGAATAACCAAAGGACACAAATGTGTGAGAAAGTGACACAGAGTGGTGCAGATTCCTAGCTCCACCTGCACCTTTTGGGGGTTTGCAAGGGATAATCAAAAGCACTTTTCTCCCTGTACCTGCCCTGAAATTAAGTCCAGACATGGGTTGTTGTAAACCTGTAAAATTACGTGTCTATTTTAATATCTGTTTGTTTTCTAGGTTTCCTTAAAAGCTATTCGGTATGAAGTGTCACCTGACCGGGAGTATGCACTTTTTGCATTTAACATTGAACCGGTGAGTAAATTGACTTGATTTTATTTATTATTTTATTTATTGACACATTTTATTAGTCTTCCCTCCACCCCACCAACTTTGATGATGCTGATACACTGCTCAATTCAACTGATCACTTTAAAACAAATAAACCAAAAAAGGCCCTTCACGGCCACCGGATATATTTTCTAAGCATGTCACACTGCCATCTAGTAGAAAGGAAAGGTATAAATAACACCACTGAGAAAACACTGTCAGTGCCAGAGTTTTATAGGCTTTGGGTGGGAGATTATAAGGACATGTCTTTGCTACAAGGATTTCTGTTCCCCCTTTGTGTAATTTTTTTCCATGACTCCTTTCTCAGTCATGCTATAAATTTCTTCCCAAGAACAAAAAGCAACTGTCAGTGTCTCCCACAACCGAAATAATACATTAATTATGGTGTCACTGTTCCCAGTGCTGCAGTTAAGGTTGAGCTATCACTTTCATTATAAACCCGTTTCTTCAGCAGTTTAGACATAAATCAACTATAAAAATTCACCCCAGGTTACCACTAAGTTTTAGACCAGGGCTATCTTTTTCCCCAAATTAAAAAGGAAATAAGTGCTAACTGATCATTTTTAAATGATACTGAAGTAAGAGAAAGAGTGAAATTTTGTAGTATGGGATACTTTCTGGGGGGCTTGCATGAAGCTTATTTTCTTTGATTAGGAAAACCTGAAAATTTTGAGTGATGAGTGGTTAGCACTGTCTGGGGATGTTAATAAGCACAGAAGTTTTACTTTCATCATTTATAATAGCACCAGTGTGTTACAGTAGAAATAGCTCACCCATTGTCTCTTGGTGTCTTGTGCTTAAATAATGAAACAAGTTTTAAGCAATTACTGAAAGGACTGGCAAATTTCTATTGCTTTGGAGAGATCAGGCAGAAAGCAGGCAGGACACCACCTTAGGGCTTTTGTACTCACCATGTTTTTTGCCCTTTCTGACACTAACTTGTTCACAAGTTTCTGTAAGTGATGGCCTGCTTTGTCATGTGCTATGAACGGACTTGAAGAGAACATGGGTGCTAAAGAGAAAGGAATAAAGTCATTTAAATAAGAAGGGTAGAAAGCAGGGGAGGAAAGGATAGGAGGAGGGAGCACTGCTGAGACAGGCTAAGATAGCTGAAGAGATTAAAAGGAATAAACAAAGTAGTTAACACATTGAGGCACACGAGGGTTATAGAAGCTAGTCCAGGTAATGGGACAAGAATCCAGAGTCTCTGCAGAAACCGTACTTAACACAATCCAGTCTGTGGATGATTGCTCATTTCCCAGTTCCATGCTCAAGTTTTTCAGTAAAGTTTTGTTGTTTAACAAAAGCTGCTCTGAGGTCAGCAGTGAAATGTCCAGGGAGATTAAAGTGTTCTGCCGCAGACGTGTCTGTCTTTTTGGAATCAATTTCAAATTGGTGTCCATTCAGTCTTTCAGACAGAGATTGCCCTGACTGCCCAATGTAGACCAACTGTAAGAAAGGGATGACCTATATGGTGTTGGTAGAGAGGCAAGTAATTAGCCCCATATGTTGCAATCCATGTTGTTTGGTCCACTGGTGATGTGGTCTTTGTTGATGAGGGGGCCCAGCTGCATCTGGGTCTGTAACAAGGCCTGGCTCGGTGAGAATAGGAGTCAGGCAGTCTGTTGCTGGAGAGATGCTTGAGGTTGAGGGGCTGCCTGTCCTGCTTCTCATCTCACTTCTTCATTGGATGTATACTTGATCAACAGTGGTATAACTGACAGTAGAGTAATGCCTAGAGGTAGATTAAGCTCATGTAGCATGGCACTGGAACCTTTTGGAGTCATTTGCATGGACTGCTTCACCCGGGAAGCAACCTGCTGAAAAATGGTCCTTCATTCGGATTGAACTGAACACTAGTGAAAAACCTTTTCTTAATGTGCATGTTCCAAAGGTTAGAAGTCTGCTGAAGAAGTCATTGCAGGGTTTTGAAGGAAAGAGCATCATAGGCTTGGAAAGAGCTTTAAGGACCATCTAGTCCAACCTCCAGCACAGATATGGGACGTGCTGTTCCTAGCCCATTCCAGACAGATGCCCGCCCAGCCTCTTCTTGAAAACCTCCAATAAAAGAGAATCCATAACTTCCCTGCCTACCTTGTTCCATTGTCCTACTGTTCTTACAGTTGGGAGGTTTCTCCTGAGAGTTTATTTTAGTCTCCTTTGTTGCAGGGTGAACCCTTTGTCTCCTCTCCTGCACTCCTCAGCAAAGGAGAATTGGACTTCTTAACCTTTTTCATGGCAGCCTTTCAAACGTTTGAAACTGCTCTCTTGTCCTCTCTACTTCCCTCCACAAACTCCTTTCTCTGGGCAAAAGATAGATCTAACTCTCTTATCTTTTTCCAGCTATTATCTTTGTCACTCGCTTTTGGATCCTCTCCTGCTTCCCTACATCCTTCTTAAAATGCAGCCTCCAGAACTGGACACAGCACTGCAGCTCACACATAACCAGCACCAAGAAGAATGGTACTGTTACCATTTCCTTTGGTGTTTAGCATGCAATACTTCTATAAATGCATCCCCAAATTATGTTTGCTTCTTTCGCAACAGCATCACAGTAGCGGATCATTTTGAGGTTGTGATCCAGCAAAACTGCCAGATCCTTCTTGGTAGTTACCCACCTTCTATATGTGTGCATTTGGGTTTTTTTTCCTAGGTGTAGCCCCTTCCATTTATTTTTGCTAAATTTTCATTTGTCATTGATAGTCCAGGTCTCTCATTTATCAGGAGCCCTTTGAATTCGAATCCTATCTTCCATGATGTTTACAGCTCCTTCCAGTTTTGCGTCATCTGCGGACCTGATTGATAAGCCCTCTTCATTCCTGCAAACAAATAATAATAAAAAAAAGTTTAAACAGCTCTGGACCCAGAACAGGCCCCTATGGAAACCCATATGAGACCTCCTGCCATTCTGGCATTGATCTATTTATGGCTCCTCTTTGCTTGTGGTTGTTTAATCAATTCTGTATTCACCTAATGGCAATTCTGTTTAGCCCAAACAGAGACATAACAATGCAGCCGGGAGCAGTAACGGCCAGCATGATCATGCCCACCCCAAGTCGGCACCCAGGGCAGCTGCCATAGTCACCCCACCCCCGTTGCACTAACAAGCCCACATATTTCCAGCTTTCTTAGAGAATGCCACATGAGAATGTGTCAGAAGCCTGTCTAAGGTCATTGTATATTAAGTCTACTGTATTTCCCTCATCTACTAAGCTAGATATCCTGTTTCTCTTACATTTTAAAAAGTTTTCGTATAGAAGAGCCTGCCTAATGTTATGCTTTCACAAGCAGAAAGGAGCACCTGTAGAGCTCCTCTTGTAATTAGTATAGGAACTGGCCACTCTGGAGGGAAAAAATTATTTGAAACACTGCCAATTAAATCACTGAATTTGCATGGTTCCCTTCTGGGATTAACATCTAGAGAAAGCTCTGGGAAAGAACACCCCTTGGGTTACCTTCAAATACTCGTGACCATGTTGTGGAGAAGAAACCACAAATTTCCACTCCTTATCATCTTCCCCCAAAATGTACATGCATTTCCAAATGCCACTGGCCAAGAGTCCCAGCATGTAGCTAGGCTGAGGTAAGTGGAGCACTAGCTTGGGATACTGTTTTTGAAGAGGTTGCCAGCAGCATCTCACAGCCCTCTGACCCCATCTCCTCCCTATTTTAAGACACCCACATTGCTAGTTATGCCTCTGCCAGGGCCTGTTCCCTTGCGCCTCTTCCATGGTCCCTTGTAAGTCAAGTCTGATCCCTGTTTTCAGAAGAATTCCTCCTATAGGCGGTGATATGTTCCTTCCACGCGTCCCTTCCTTCTTCACCTCCAAACTTGGATGCAGAGATCTATGGAAATCAAAGAAAAATAAAGAATGTTTTTTGCAACTATTTAGTTGGTCTAATAAAAGATATCACCTCAGCCAACGGTTCTGCAATTTTTTTGCCTGTAAATCAAACAGCTAAAACCTGTATCCCTGAGATCCATGGAAGTTTTTCAGTGGGATATCGGGGATCCTTGCAAGGAGGTTTCTCAAATGTGCAGCCGTAGAGAGCAATGTGTATTCATGCTTAATAGTCCTTCCTGATGCCTCAAGCTATTAGGAAAGGAAAATGTTAGCTTCAAGAATGGAAATCACCCTCTACACAGATTTTGGAATGTTTCATAATCTGTAGCCCTGTGTGTTGTTAGCCCCAATGCCCAATTTACAAAGCTAGGCACTTAAATTAGGGGGCTTCTCTTTGTATCTGAATGTTCAAATGAACATTTAGACATCTCAAGCAGGCATTTGAGCATCTAAGTGCTGACTTGAGAACCCTGATGTAACATTAAGGCCTGTAAATTAATAAAAATGTTCTCAAGGCATTCATATCTCAGACTGTTACAGCAGCAGTATTTAAACATACAGAAGAAACCTCTAATTTCTTAAAAGGAACCCCTTTAGCTCCATATTTTCAACCTGGCACCTTATTTATTTTCATACTTGAATAATTTACCCATAAACTTTGTTTGTGGCTCTTTGATTATTGGCATGTGCAATAACTAGTACTCAATTACTTATCCAGATTTATTGTCATTTTATATGCAGACTGTGGTTGTAAATGACCTCATATCAGTAAACTTTTCTTATTTTCTCATTTGCCTAGTCAGATGAAATTAAAACGCTGCTGGTTTCTGCAATGTGAAAGCTCCAAAGAATTGATTATCTCTGGACCATGGGAACTGCAAAAGCCCACAAAGTTTCAGGAACTATGTTAGCCATCACATTTTCATAAGTTTTGCTTTAGTTCCACAAGTTCTTTAAAAAATTGTGGAAACTGGTACACTGATTCTATACAGAGTATAATAATGTTCTTAACTAAGGATTTCCATTACATCATTGATTATATACAAGATATTTTATTAATAAGTTGTGAATTGTATGTATATTGAGAGGCTGTTAGCCTTGTTAGTCTGAAGTCAGGCAGAAGGCAGGGCAGGTTGGCACCTGAAAGGCTAACTTTGTTCAAAGATGCATGAGGTTTCATTGGGAATAGCCTACTTTGCCAAATGCCTCACCCAACTCCTCTTGAACTTTCTTCTACCTCATGCTGAAGAAGTCATCTCATGGGGCAGTTGACATGATTAGGGACCTACCAAATACACAATTTCACAGATTTCAATGAAATCGTGTTATACGCTGTCTCCTGTGAAATAGCCAGTTCCCTGTATAAAAGCACAGGGAGCCAGCTGTGTTCAACAAGCTGGCACTGCCATGGGGTCAGGTACGCATGGCGCTGCAGACTCCAGCCTGCTGCCCTCCGTGCCGAAGCCAGGCTCTGCGCAGCATCCGCCTCTCCGCCACCTCACCTTGCCTCGCCTCAAGCCTGTGCCCGCCCATGGTTGCCTCTCCCGCTGTCCCCCAGTTTCTACGAGAGGGATAAGCTGCTTCTACCACCAGACACTGCTTTGGGGACTGAGGTGGGGCAGAGAGCCCAAGCCAGGGCTAGGGCTGGAGCCCTGACCTTCCCCTCCATGCCCTCCCTGGCCCACTGCACCCTGCCCTCATGGCTGTGCCCCTGCAGGCAAGCAGAGGCTGTCAGCTGGGCACAGCTGGGGCCACTGCTGTGTGCACCCTGAAGCACCAGGGACTCCTGGCTGGGGAAATGCCAGTCCCCTGGGACAAGCGTGGCAACGAGCAGAACTATTTCCATGGGACGACGTGTCAGAAATGGCCACCCGTGGGTGGCGGCAGGGACACAGGAGTCTCTGAGCTGAGGCACCAGGGTCTGAGGGCAGGGGAAGGGGAGCAGTTTGTAACACCCCTCCTGGCCCTTTAGCAGGGGTCCCTGCTTCTGCCTTTGCCTCTGTGGCACGTACCGTTACACGGGACACAGGGCACTGGGAACCAGTGGCAGCTTTTATAACTGGAGACGCAACCACACAGGAAGGCCCTTGCCATCTCTCCATGGCACCTTCCTGTGGCCCCGGCATACCCTCCTCAGATCACTGAGTCCATATGACACATCTACCAGCCAGCCCTGTGCTCTGCTGCTTTCTTTTACCCCCATGTGCCACCAACCCAGAGCCCCTTCACTTTGAAGGCAGAAGGTAACAATTCCCTTTCCCAGTCTCACTCTTCAGCATCTGATAGCAGCCTACTTCTCGCCTTGTCTCTCCAATGTTATATAGAACAATTTATATATATATATATAGAACAATTTATATATATATATATATATATTTCCAGTGACCAATTAAATTCCCAGTCCAACTGTGGACACTTCAGTGACTGTCTACAAGTATCCCTGGGCCATGTAACCTCAACTGGGTCAGCCTCCTACTGAGTACAGGAAGTGTTTAATCACTACACTTAAACTTCTTGTTTACTCAGTAAGGATCACCCTCCACCCCTTGAAGAGGTTGATAATTACTGAATTAACAAGCCAGGCAGCTCCAGCTAGGGCTTTCAATCAATGCCTTGGAGGGCGGGACTTGCAGCACTGCTCAGCTAATCAAAGGCATTGGGGTGGGAGTGCGCTTTGCTCTGCCTTCAAAATGGGAGCCCCAGCCATGATACAGCTATGAAATCAGGAGACCCAGCTGTGGTACAGCTGTGTAATTGGCCACCAGGGCCCGTGAATTTGGTAGGTCCCTAGACATGATCTGTGTTACCCTCCAGGTCCAGGAAAAGTGTTGGAAACAACATTGGGCTTTCACTGACCTTACAAAGGCCTTTGGCTCTATCAATTGCAAAGCCTTGTGGAAGGTATTGGTCAGATTTGGAATCCCTGAGAAATATGTCAGGTTTCTGAGACTTCTCCATGACCAGATGACTGTGGCTATTCTTTGTGGAAGATTGGAGACAGATTCATTTTTCATTCAAACAGGTGTCAAGCAAGTGTGTGGCATCACCCCCATTTTGTTTTTCATTTTTTGACCATTATTCTGGTTCTCATTAAGGGCCACTGATGTTCCAGAAGTGACACTGAATACTGAATTAAGGGAGGGCTTTTCAGTCTGGGGTATTTCTGCAAAGACCAAAGAATTCAAAACAACCATCCTTTATCTACTGATGATTTTGCCATCTTTACATATGCTGAGGAAAACCTCTAGGCTGCAGTGGATCTCTTTGCAGATGCCTGCTGAACTTTGGGCCTCTCTCTCAACATCAAGAAGACTAATGTGCTCTATCAGCCTACCCCAGACCACAAATGTGACTCCCATTCTTCAAATTTACCGCCAAGGGAAAGACCCTGGAGGTAGTCAAGCACTTCCCTTACCTGGGTAGCCACCTTTCTCAGAAAGTGAGCATCAATAAGGAGATCCAACACAGGATCTGGTGCACAAGTGTCATCTTCAGGAAGTTACTCTGACATATTTGTATTAATCATGATCTCCAGAAAGATACCAAGATCCAGCTTTTCAGCACAATCCTTGTCTCCAATCTCCTCTACAGATGTGAAACGTAGATGACCTACCATTGCCATCTCAAGAACCTGTAAAGGTATCACTAGCAATGCCTCCAGAAAATCCTCCACATCATTTGAGAAGATCACTGTACAAATATCAGCATCCTTGCTGAAGTTAATGTTAGCAGCATTGACTTGGTGCTTGTCAAGCACCAGCTTTACTGAACTGGACATTGCATGCAAATGCCTGACTCTTGGCTCCCAAAATAAGTGCTCTACTCCCAGCTAAGTAGCAGCCTGAGATCTCACAGTGGCCAAAGGAAATGCTACAAGAACATCCTACTACACCAGGTATTAAACAGATACCAACATCAAGAGGTTGAGCTAGCTGCTAATCAGCTCCCATAGTGCCACAACCTCAACCAAGCAGCAGCCTGCTTTGAAGTAAAACATCTAGCCCTCAAAGCAGAAAAGCAGCAGCCAAGGAAAGAAAATGAGACAAATTCTAGCCTATGGCCTACTCCCCTCTGTGGAAAGACCTGCAACTTCCGTGGAAGGATCTGTCACTCTTAAGTCACTCGATACACATCAATGGTAGAGCTCAACCTCAGATTGAGGGGATTGCCAGTGATGACAACCCTGACCTAGCGTGTGCTATATATGTACTGTTATCCTTTTGGACAGCATTATCTATATCATAGCATGTATCCAATAAGAAATTAATTAAACTGCTTCTTTCATTTTTAGTATTAACAGATTTTGAAGTTAGGTTTCTGCCGTTGACAGTGAAGACAAGTAGCTGGTGTGTCACGTGCAAAACAAGGGGAAGCCAGTGGAAGGGTAAAGCTGTACTGAGTTTGGTAGGCATCCGTTCATTAGGCCGAGGGCTTTCTTATAAAATGATTGGGGAATAAAATCAAGCAAACCAGTTGATATGTGTGGAGCCTAAATTAATGGTGTGCTGTACCAGATCCCTGTCGTGTCCCTGCATAGCAATCCAGCTTAAAGTTGCCTTAATCAAGCAGCCTGTATCATATTGTAATATTTATGCAAATTGAGGTGGAGTTCTAACTCCACAACACGAGCACTTCCTGACGTAGGAATACTTACTCTGTGACCTCAACACAGCACTTTGTGTAGCAGGGAAGCTTGTATTTGCTAGACGTGGTTGGAGCGAGTAGTATTTGGAACTGAGTTAGGGTTTGAATGTGACAGCACCAAACTTTCCTGTATTGTAGTTTTGGAAATGATTTTGAAACCCCTTTGATTTGGTATTTGTGGGATGAAGGTTTGGAAAATCAGATAGGAATGTCTACTCCCCTGAAATTCAAAATAGATTTACATGGAAGGGGAGAAATGGGCCTAGGATCTGGCAAAGTAAGTTATTGCCCATGAAAGATCGTGCCTCTCTGACTCATGGAATCATAGAACCACAGAAAATTAGGTTGGAAGGGAGCTCAGGAGGTCACATCTGGGCCAGCCCCCTGCTCAAAGCAGGACCAGCCCCAACTAGATCATCCCAGCCAAAGCTTTGTCTAGCCAGGTCTTGAAAACCTTCAAGGATGGAGCTTCCACCATCTCTCTGAGTTACCCATTCCAGTGTTTTACTATCCTAGTGAGAAAATTCTTCCTAATATCTAGCCTAAACTTCCCTTGCTGCAACTTGTGACCGTTGCTCTTTGTTCTGTCATCTGTCACCACTGAGAACAGTTCTGCTCCATCTTCTTTCGAACCCCGCTTCAGGTAGTTGAAGACTGTTATTAAGTCTCCTCTCATTCTTCTCTTCTCTCTAGACTAAATAAGTCCAGTTCCCCCCAGCCCCCTCACCATTTTTGTTGCCCTCCTCTGGACTATCTTCAACTTGTGCACATCCATTTTGTAGTTGGGGGCCCAAAACTGAACACAGTGCTCCAGGTATGATCAGCTCCAGATACAAATCAGACTGATCAGCTAGGCTACAAACAGACTTTGGGTTTAATTTTGACCAGACTTGACTCGTATTAAAACAGGTGCTAGACAATCTTTTACATATCCAGCTTGAATGGCCGTTAACTCAAATTATCTGGCGTTTTCCCAGGACAAGGTGTTAATTTGGATACTTCACAGGTACTTAACATGGGACAACAAGTTTGGTCATCTGTAGGATCCTAAGATTTAAGTTTAGTCTCCTAAGCAGTTCACTGAATCTGAAAGGCAAAGGTGATAGTTTGTGGTACAGCAGTTCAATAGAAACGATATCAGATTTCAGGGCTAGCTCAGCAGAGTCCATACTCTGATGCTGTGTCAGGAAAGGGCCAGTGCTTTGCTGTTGTTTCCTGCACGTGGAAAGGCAGTCTCTGCGGGACTGAACCTTCAGTGTTCAGGTTGGGTTTCCTCAACCTAGGTACATTTGGTTTGTAGCTCTGTAGCACTGGCCATCAGAGACTCGCCACAGTTTCTGTCTCTTCTGGTGCATTTGGATTTCCTCCCAGCCTGTCTGCCCACAATGTTTATGGCTCACAGAGCTTTCATTGATTGAATTTTAAAGCAGCCAGGCCAGCAGACAGTTGTTTTATATTCTGAACCATATCTGTGGCTTGTAGAATGGTTGGATTAGAATAATAATAATTTGGAAAAATAAACCATTGGCTTGTACAAGTTCTTATGGTAATCTGAATTAACCAGTGGAGTTTGTGTAATTGGTAATAAAAGAAATAGAGGAAAGTAAATGAGGAGAAAAGTAGCTTTCTTGAGTGACACAGTAAGATATTAAGTAGAGAATATTAAATTTCTTTTATTATGAATGGTTATCATTGTAATGCAGCAGTGGGGGGAGAGTGGAAATGCCCAGATCCTTTTAAAAGCTATTTGTTCTTCATTTCCAATTTAGCAGTCCATTACTGTGTGTGAGCTAGTTAAGAGCAATTATATTCAGGAAATTCAAGCTGATTAATATGGACCAAATTACTAGTGTCTTCTGAACAACAATTAGGATTTAGAGATTTTTATGGCTGATACAACAGACACTATTATCTATTTTGCAGTTAAAGCAATGCATTTTTATATTGCTGAAAACTGTAAAGAATTAATCATTGTTGTTAATTAGAGCTGCTCCAGCTATTTGTTTGGAACGGTTTATTTGGGAAACCTAGCCTTTTTTCCCCCAACTCACAAATGGCCACAGACTTGCAGATTATTCACAAAGCTTTATTTATTTATTTATTTATTCATCTTTCCCAATGAAGAGTTTAAGGATGAGTTTCTTTTCCTACAGACCACTCGTGAAGTGTAGCTTGCGGTTGTCAGTCCATCAAATGGACCATGGGAGTTGCTTTACTGGTCACATGTTCTCTGATTGGAGCCATGACTGGGCAGAGGACTTAAACATGGCTGAACTTTAAGCCCAAGCAAACTTCAGTATGTTTGGGTCCCCTTTGATCATTTTAGACCTGGCTGGTTTAATTTAGCAAGTCCTTCTGCATCCCCTTGAAAAAACACTTGTTAAGTTTTGCTCTTAAATCAATTTTACATCTTGAATACTCAGTCTCTGTCTTGAGGCTAGGATTTGTTTTCTGAGCATATTTGTCCCAACCAAACTCTCTCAAACTTTTAAAAAAAATGAAATCTGAAGAGGGGGTGGATGAAAAATACAGACTCAGCAAAATATAGGGCTGGAAGGGACCTTGAAAAAGCCAAGAGAGACATCATCTGCTATAACCCTCTGTCCTAGCTGGAAGAATCAAGTATACCTAGAGCACCAATTAATTGAAATGCAGAGTTTATAAAACTGCAGCAAATATTTCATTCTTAGTATTTGTTCAGGTCAAGTTGTTATGTAGAACAAACTAGATTTTCATTTACGGTTCCAATCACACGCTCATCTAACTTTAATTAATCATTTAAAAATTAAAATAATATAATGCTTATTATCTTCAAAGCACTAATTCATATAAATATTAATGAATCTTCAGTGTCCCTTTCAGTTAGGTAAGTACTATTATTATGATAAATATGCCTCTGAAAATTAGATATTGTCACAGCTATCACCAGTAATAGTGCTAAATATTGTAGCCATGATATTTATTACAACCCAAAATGGATTTAACCTGTGTTGGAAGCAGGTTTTCATGGACCCTGTCTCCATCTGTGTCCATAAATATATTAGAAGGAATTCTTTTTTAATCTTACAGAATAGGAAATGACGATACTGTTTAAAGTTTACCCTGTGTACAATGAGTTCACTTAAAATATCCAATCCAGAAGCTCATTATTCAGCGTTCTCCTAGTCTTCATTGTGAATATAAGCCATTTGCTTCAAACTGGTCAAATCTCAAAAACATTTTAAGTGAGATTGCTGTATTTTTATTTTCATGACCCATCTTATTTAAATGGATGTGTAAACTGATGTTTATTTTTTGCCCATGAGAGTCCAAAAGACCCCTTCTGTACCTGTAAGAGTTGAAAAACTTAGGGGAAATGTTGGTTGCTATCAACTATTAATTACTAACCCTTAGGCAAAAAAAAAAAAAAGAAAAAGAATATTGAGCAACCTCTAGCTCAAAACAGTAGTTTCTTTACCAATTGATGACAGTCTTGGATCTAAAGCATTATAGCTCCACTAAATTTCCCAAATATGTAATTGCTGCCTACAATAATTATCATACATTAGCAGGATAAATGATTGTAGCTTTAACTCGTATCTAAAACAAATGTAGCTTGGAGAAGGTCAAACTTTTCTTCAGCTGAACTCTTTTGCTAGCATTATGCCCAGGAACATGTACGCTCACATCTTCAGGCAAAAGAAGTTCTCTTTTTCTGTCTCGGTGAAGGACAGTAATCATTCAGTAGTTTTCCATTCTTGGTGGTTGTAGACAGCAATTTCATGGAAACCCCTAGGTCCAGACACTGCTCCAGTGTCATAATAAATCAAGTTTTCTAGTATATCTTGAAGCTTTTTTATAGAGATAGGAACTTTTATCCTTTGATCTCCAAGCACTCAGCACTCATTAACATCACTGGCTCACAGATGAGGGAACAAAGATAAGTTGTAACTGAAACCAACTTTTTGTGCCTCAGTAAGGATTTAGGTGTTTAATTTCAGGCACCTATGTTCGGCCTTCATTTCTCATCTATTATGCCTTTTTATTATTCATAATATTCTAGTTGCCAAGAGCAGTGGAGTAAGTACCTTCCTCTTTGTTTAATCATTTCTGTTCTCTATTTATAGTGATAAGAATTAAGAGAAATGCTTGAACTACATTTGCATAGCAAAAGCTAGGCTTTGTAGGCAATGAGGTAGTGTATTAATAAGCATAGGAAATACAAATGAGGTTAATTCTTTGCGTGATAGTTCATTTTAGATTTGCACCTTTATCAGCAGATATTATTTGACTAAGATTAGAAGGCAGTCAGTTCTTAAGATACTACTTAAAAAATGCATTGCCTAGTATTTTTAAGATTAAGAATCTTATCCATTTGAAATACTCATTTTTAAATACTGCCTGCCTTTTCTAATATTAGAATCAGAAAATATAAGTTTGTCTAATCCTCTTTTCCTGGAGGGCAAGTTTCACCACCACCACAAGTGAGAGGATTTTGAAGAGCGCTGGAAAAAGTTGATCTGAAACCCGTGCCCACACTTCCAGTCACTTCACCACGTGGCCAGAACGGAAGTGTGCAACTTGCAGGACACCAGTGCTTCCAGTCTCATTACATTGCCGTATTTACTCCTATATCACATGTATCCTTTCTCCCAAAATCAACCCATCAAAATTGGGGGAAGTGCCTTAAGCAGGGAATCTGATTTTTCTGCACTGGAATGGAGGACTGGAAGCATGGATGACAGCTGTAATGATTTCCTTGCTTCTCACTCTCCCAGCCTCAAGGAGGAAGAGGTTGAGTTTACAGTTCAGGGTCAGAGCAACTATGTTAACCCTTTCACAGCTTCTGCCAGTTGGCAGCAGCTCTGAAAGGGTTAACACTGGAGCTCTTGCTGATGCTGCAGAGTGTACTTGGGCTCTTCTGTCATGACTGAGCTGCGATTCAGGAAGAATCATTTTTCTTCATTCTCTCTTTGCGAAGCAAGGTGTGCGTCTTATCTGGGGACACGTGGCATGGGAGAAAATACATTAAGTAACCTTTGCCCTCGATGGTACATAAGGAGCAATGCGAGGAGTTGGCAGGTGTTACAGGGCTACATAGTAATTGCTGCTCAACCTTGAGTCCCAGTGTTTCTGTTGGTTGCACCAGTATACAGAGTTTTACTTCATCGTGCTGGTAACATACAGTAATTAGTTTGGCACAGAGGGAGAGGCAGAGGACACAAATATACAAGTCTTGAGAGTTTAACAAATTTTGTGCAAATAATGGCTTTCAAGTTGTCATCCCTTGTGACTTCTGCAGCAAGGTCTATCCTGTTAAGAAGGCTCACAGCCTTCTTTTGGCCTGATCTTGGTTACATACCTACTTATACAACTTCAGATGCTTAGCTGAACCATCCTGAGGGGTACATGTTACAAGTAAGTAATGCTGTTGTCATATCACAGGAACCTTGGCTGTTTCCTGACACCTGCCTCTTGTCAGTCAGTCCCACTCATCTTGAATTTTACATTTTGATTGGAAACTGCTAGTTGGCTTCAGACTACGAGAACAGAATTGGAGGTAGATTTTACACTCTAGGGTGCTTTGCCGGAGAATGCACAAATCGACTGAAGTATTGCAGGTTAGGCCCTGAACCTTGTTAAAAATAATAGGAAAGAAAAGTGTGTGAATCTGTCCTGTAACTCACTGTGCTTGAGCGAGCATCATTCATAGAAGCCTAGTTTTTCATTCTTATGCCTTACAATGCCCCTCTAGAAATTGTGCCCTTCTTGTTCTTTTGCCTTTAAAATAATCCCCCTGAGTTGATACGCCCACTTTGGTTTTAGAATATCTCTTGACCTAACTAAAAGGGCTGGGATTGTCCAAAAAGTAACAGCAAATTTAGGCGTATAAGTATCTCGAAAATTTGGTTTTGTGGCTCAGTGCCTTATGTTGCTTTGGAAAAAAAATTTCAAATCTAAAACCCATCACTTTAAAACATGGATGATAGGAAAAAGCCTATTACAAAAGTATAGGAGAAATGCCGAATCCCAGTTCTGAGTGAGCGAGCAACTGAAACAGCTGACTGAGAAGATACCAGGAGGAATGTAATAGATAGCCATTCACTGCCTGTCATTTCTGGTGGTTGTGAAGAGACAGCTTTTAAAAATGCAAACAGGAGGATCCTGGCGGCTGCAGACTGGGTGGACAAGGGGAGTAGAAGCAGGCAGGCTTCTTCTGCCCTCTCTTGGTCCCTGCACAGAGACAGCACCACACTGAAGGTCTTTACATCTCCTCACCACAAGGACTGGGTGGCCAAGGACCCCCGTACTCCAGTGGTATCTGGTTTAGGCACCTGCTACCTCAGATCTGGAAGATTTTTCATGCTGCCTCTTTTCTCCAGGACGCAGACCAGTTTTGTGTTCTGTGTTCGGCATAATGGATCCCTAATCTGTGCCTGGGGTGCCTAGATTTTTCTGTTCTTGCAAATAATGCATCAAAACTTCTATCAGATGTTTTTAGATGTTCTGGGATTTTTAGATGCCCTAGGATTTTTAGAGCATTAACAGACTAAGGTCTGCATGCCTCAGCATTGCATATGCAAGGATCCTGTGGCCCCTGCCTCTGTCTGGAGAGGTGCATCTCCCCATGGAGTCCTGTCATGGCTAGAGCTGTAAAACCACTCCAGCCCCATGACGTGTTACTCCATGTCACCCCTTTCCTTTATTAGGAGAAATAATGTTATGAATAACTGCTTGATAAATCTCTGAAAAGAAGTATATGGTGTGAGTGCCTGCAAGGGTTCAGACTGGATTGGACCCAACTTAATGACCAAGAAGATCCCTTCCCATGTTCCTTTGTGTAACAGGGGGCCTTCTCTGAGCCAATTTGCCTTTGGCCCGCCCACCTGTTTCTGGGCCAACTTCCTGCCTGCCATGCCTTGTTGTCAATTAATTAATTATCTTAATTAAGTGGGAGACTCCCCATTTTTTGCCCTGATGCCAGCTATCTGTGACTCCATACCTCCCCTACACCGCAGCCCATGCCTCGCAGATGGCATCCATAGTTCTTATAGTCAACAGCCACACACTGGGCCCCAAACTTCTCTGATCAGGACCGCTCTAAGATCCCTCCATTCTGGCAGCCTAACCCACCTTCATTTAGGCTATCTAGCTCCCTGAAACTATTTTCCCCTCTCGGGTGTGGTCCCCCCTTTGGCCATACAGGTCCTGACCTCACCTCCAAGGCCAATCGGAAACCCCAGGCCCTCCTAGCTCTGGGCATCCCTTGTGGTGGGCTCCTGGCCCTTTTGACTGGTCTGGTCCTGGCCCCAGTGTTGACCAGTCAAGGGTACTCTCTCTATCAGGTCTCTGAGTTTCTAGCCCCTCTCTATCTTCTAGGCCCTACTAGCGGGTGACCCACCCGGTTGTGGGAGCTGGGGTTAAGGTGCCTTTCACCAGGGTGGTAAGTGGCCTGGCATTTCCTGGTGGCTCCTGTGCCACTGAGAGCCCCACCAGGCCACACACTCCCAGCAAGGTGCAGTTTTAGGTCATGCCCAGGACCAGGAGCCTCCTGACCATCCCCTACAACTCCTGGCCTTATCTCCAAAATGATACCAACAGCCTTGTAGCCAGGCAATGTTGCTGCCTGGCCTGCCAGCAGGGAACTGATTTATTTACATAGACAGCCAGTGACCTAAAATGGCTGCTGCAGTCAGGCTCCTGCTGGCTGCTTGGCTCTGATCTTAAAGTGGCAGGCACAAACAGTGCCCTGCCACACTTTCCTTCCTAATAAGGACCTTCTGTATGACACTGAGTGAGAGTGGCCAATTTGTTTCTAACTTACCCCCTTCATTTTAGGAAACCAGTCATTTGTATCATTACAGCAAACCACTTGAATGCGTGAAATGAACAGCATCGGAAGCAAATTATACTGAGTCCAGGGTATACCATGGTAGCACACACATTCACAGAGTATTAAACAGGACAGACTCAGGACTAGGTTCTGACCCAAGCTCCACCAAGGAACAGCAAATGTAGTTAGGAGTAAAATAAGCTCTCGATTTGAGAAGGGAGATTGTAATACGTGATTTGCTTGTGTACAATCAAGGGCAGAAATTAGCACTGTTTTTCTTCGGAGCTGGAGCAGAGGCCAGCAAGCTGCATTCTACATTTTTTTCTCTGTCACAGACACACGTCAGGAAACCGCAAAAGCAAATACACGGTTCCACGGAAGGCGAGAACAATATCAAGAAGTCAGAAATAATTAGCCTGTCACGCAAGAGTACATGGCTATACTGTGTATCAGTATCAGCAATCAGCAGTCTCTCTCTGTAAATATTTTCTTTAGTAAATTAGATTTTCATCAAGCAGAAACAGGGAATAAAAAGACTCATGGCAAAAAGCCATGATTCAACTGGAACGCAGGCTTTGTTTGGGTAATATATCATTTTTCATTCTGGGTTCCTTTAACTCAGAGTGTTAAAAAGCAAAAACAAAAAACCACACCTAATCTAAAGACTGAAAGGAAGACTAATGTCCTAACTAAAATCACAATGCATCTTATTTTTTTAAGTAGAAGTATAGAAACTGCGCGTGTTCCCTGACACAGTTAAAGTCTAGGGGACACTAAGCAAAGAATAAGTTGAAAATATATTTCTCCTAACACAAGTTTAGGAAGATAAGCGAACCTCTTATGTAGAAGCCCTCTAGCTTTTAAAAGGAAACAAATAAGGTTTTATAGCATTGACTCTAAAAGCCTTAATAAAGAACTGCAGGACCAGTTAAGGCTCCATGGTTATGTTTGCAACTGCGTTTCCAATTTTAGGCATTTTTACCTCCCTTTGTTCCACTAAAAGCTGTATCATCTGTTGAACTGCAATTTGGTGGTAGACACAATTAGGCTTGTTTAAAATATATATGGAAAGACAAGCACTGGGGATTGAATTCTAGACCAGAAAAGAAACTGAGCCCAAAGCACTAGAAAGTTGTAAAGGTTAAGAAAGAAATTCATTCTCTTGGTTACATGCTGCGCAAAGATGTAGAAAGAATTGCCCCATGCCTGGGAGAGTTTGCAGTTTAATTTTTCTAATTCCCAATATCCATTTTACATAATTGAAGTCAGAAAAATAAACAGAGTGCCCTCTTCCGGAGCCCCACATTTTGCTATGCAAAGAAGTCTCAGTTAAGTTTCTGTGCTTAGAAATTCAAATCTTACTGATGCAAGTATGCTCCTTTTTATTAGTTACACAACTGATTCCAAGAACTCATAAATTTTGTTTACCCCGAACAAGCATCTTTAATCTCTGTCGCTGCCTTCAGAACGCTGTCTGTGTCCAAGGTGGTGCTAAAACCAATAAGTAACGTTCCTTCTTTTGTAGAGAGCATCTCATTTTTGGGACAAGGATCTCTTTCTGCTATTTTCGTCTCCCTTTCTGTTCACAAAAGGCCTGTCCTTAAAAAGGCATCAAATCAAAGAGCTTTTCACTACTGTGAGAACATGGTGTTTTGATCCTCTGCATTAATGTGCTGGCATGGAAGATGACCAGACTAGCTAATCTGCTGATGTTACTGTTAGCTATGTAAAGTGGCGACCCCGATGCTTCCATCATATCCCACTCCCCATACCCCGAGTTTTGGGGGAGAGGCCCACTGTCCCTTCAGTCCGTGTTTCTCTAGGTTTTGGGGGGGAAGAGAGGAGCAGGGGGGCAAGGTCATGGGTATAGAGATGGGGGAAGAAGGAATGGGGGGCCCAAGACTGTGGGGAGGGAGGTGGGAGGGAGGTGGGCAGGGGGCCAAGACTGCCATTGGCAGGCAACAGAGGGGAGACAAGTAGGGGGTAGAAGGCAAGGGAAACTTGCTTGACCTGCTCCACTGCCTGCCCCCTTACTGCCTCCCCCAGTGCTGGTTTCCCTGTTGTACAAGTGAGAGGATGAATTTCAGGTGACCCTTCAATAATTAAAGTCTATACATGGAAAACTAACAAATTTATAAATTTTCCAAGTATAGAATCTAATTGGCGGGGATCACCTTAAATTCAGGGTCAGCTTTTGGTTAAATATGGTGCTTTTGAAATATAAGTGCCGATGTAAGGTTTTGTTTAAACAAACAGCTGAATTTGATTTTAAAAGGATAAAGCCAAATTCTTACAAGATTTATACCATAATGCAAATTTAGTTCATCTTCTTTTTGGAGGAAATACTTTGCCAAATACTAGTGCTCACATACCTACGCTGAAATTGATAGTGTTATATCAGGGATGAATTTGACTCAGTGGGTGCATCTACATGTGCAATTAATGCGCCTAAATAAACTCTGGCACAGTTTGTGCCAAGTGTAGCATTTGCATATGCGCCCAGGACTGCAGTACATTAATCCAGAGCAGCACAGCCATGGGTGGCAGGGGGGCAATAAAGTCAGTCTGTCAACCCAGAGCTGCTCCCCTCCCCACTGGCTGAGGGGCTGGCTGGGGCACAAGGGTGCGATAGTATGGAGCTAGCTGGCAGGCAGCCCCCAACTGTAGCACCCTCATGTCCCAGCCAGGCCCAGTCACCGTCTACATGTGCGTTGTGGCAGAGTAAATTACTCCGCCACGGGGTAATACTTATGTCTGGCAGTACTAATGTATGTTGGAGTTAATTAGTTTACTCCGGCTTGATAGCACCACGTGTAGACGATGACACTTTCCTGTGGAGCTAATTGGGCAACTCCACAGTAAGCAACTCGTGCAGACGCCCCTAGTGTGTGCATTTCTCCTAAGATCACATTACTGCCTACTGGAGTGGTAACAGTCCAGTATGCAACCTGGAAAGATCATGCAGAATTAGGTAGGAAATTATGTAAAAAATGTAGTGTGTGCTTATTTATGGAGGATCTTGTCTCAACTCCATAATTGAGACAGTGCTATATTTTGTAGTTAAGGGTTTCAAGCTGTTTCAATCTATATATGTATAGGGCATCCTTGCTAAATTTTCAGCACTTCCTTTTAAACACAGAATTACCTTCCTCAGAATTTTACTAGTCAGTCTGTTAAATAAAATTAATGAAAACCTCATCCTGTCAGGGCACGGACTAAGGAAAATGGCAGTGCCCCTGTAAAAATCCTTTTGACCTAATCTTTAGCCACAAATGTTAACTGACAGGACCAAATGGTATTACAGGCACATAGGCTGCATATACACATGCTTGGTGGCATTCTAATTAGACTATGTTGGAGCAGACTCGATTAATCAAATCTGCTCCGTTTTGTAATTCAGATGCTGCAGCATCGCCACAGCTGCATGTGTCTTAAGGCCCTGCACATTTTAAAATGTCCATGGGTGCTTTAACTAAACCTCATTGAAAGAGGTTTGTACGAAGCATCTCACAGTCATTCTTAAATGTGTGGAGACTTAATAGACATGACAGTGAGATGTTTTAATTAGAGTGGCTGTTCTAATTAAAATGCTGTCCCCGCCCCACCACCTCTGAGAACGTGTATAGGCAGCCTTAAGTACTTGTGCCTGTGTTGCGCACAGTGACCCAGAGCAACCTCTCTCCATCTGCTGTAGGTGGAGAGGGCTTGTGTGCCCTTAGGCACAAAAATTCATTACTTGTCTGCACATTGATCTGGAAACATTTTACCTAGATTTCAGCTTCTGAGCATGCTCAGAAGCAATCCCAATCCAGCAGTTGTTCATCTAACTTCCCTCTAAGCTCCACTGTGATCCAGATCAAAAATGGAAAGCAGCTAAAGTTGCCTGGGTGCCCAGTTAATTAAGCATCTGTAGAGCGCAGCTAGGGTGCCTGTACACAAGCACAGAGGCTGCTCCAATATACTGTAATTACAGCGGGTGGCCCCTGCTACCATTTTGAAGCGTGGGGACACTAATACACGAGATTCTGTGGCGCTTTAATTAGAACAGCTCTCGGAGGCACTCTAATTAAAGCACCACCTCCTCCCCTCCTGCCCCCCCCGAGCACGTGTAAAAGTACCCCTAATTCACAGTGACATCACTACAAAGAATATTACCTGTTAATTCAGAATCACAGCCCTTGCTGATTAGCGATTAGAGTTCAGTGTGAATACTTAATCCTGTGAGAAGTAGCTTGTCTTTGGCAGGGAGGGTGGAGTGTGTACCCAACCAGTCCAGACTGAGGGCCTGGAGTCCATGTGTCTCACTTCCTGAGCAAGAGCTCTAAATACTAAGTTATTCAGCAAAAAGTGGGTGAGATTCGCTCCGCGTTGATCTATGCATCTACTGTCTGGATGCTCCGGATCCCAGGGGAATGGAGACATGTGTTGTGCAGCCCTGCTTTGCATGTGACAGGCAGCCCCCCGGGAGCAAGGTGCCTGTTCTCTATGTGGTACGTGTCTAAGTCAAGGCATGTACAGGCTGGCCTGGTGCAGCCTATAATCATAGTTGTATGCTTATTGCATTACAGAGTAGAAGGTTATTCAGCTGTCTTCAGTGTACATGTCTTACCTTATCCTGCCCTCTGGGTTTCCTAAACTGGTGAAATTTGGCTTTGAGATAACTACAGCTTCACTGTTTTTACTGATTTGTTCTCTCTACCTTAACTCTATCATACTGCAGGATTTGTTTGCGTTGTTTGGTTTTATTCCTCTAAGCATATTGTATAATACGATATGATAATAAAATGAACCTGCAGATAATGTCCTTATCCTTCACCAGGACTTTAAAATAGTCTGAGATGCTGCACCCGGAGAATTCGTGCCTGGTTATAATGCAGCTGAGCCAGCTGCATTCTGGGCGAGGACCTGGGGACTTTAGTGAGTTCTGTATGAATTCTTAAACATGTAAAAAGAGGATCTGAATAATAAAAAGTCCATTATGTATGTACTTCTCTGTCAGGGCTGAGGATCTTGCTTTCAGACACTGCCTGGTAACATAACTACAAAGCACAAATGTAGGCACAAAACAGTGTTGAATATTTTGTGGTGGCTTGGATTTATTTACCAACAAATGAGTAAATAGTGCTCCTTTATGCTGCTCAGTCTCTGCTAGCAGTTGCTTTTTCCAGTGATGCCAGTTGCGTGCTGTGAGGCACAGGTGGCTCAGGAGGAAAAGAAGGCTTTTGTAATTGTTTGGCAAGTCAGAGTGGCGTTAGAGTATGGCAGCAGTTGGCAGAGTGGATTGACATTCTCCTAAGGGCCAGATCTGGTGCACGAGCTGTGTGTTAATACCTGTAGCACAACTGATGCTGTAAAAGCATTTGTTAAAGGGGGAAAAAAAGGCAAAAAAGCATTTGCTTTACTGCCATTATGCCACTCTCCTGGAACCTGTGACGAGACTCATGCAAGGCAGTTTGGCTGGTTATGACCCTAAAAATTTTTAACACAACCCTTGTAACGAGAAAAATCTCGTTACAAATAACTGGGCATAACTCTCACTAGTCAAGCTCAACGTGTCAGTGTACCGAACATTAACTAGCGCTAGAGTCTCCCTGTTGCTTTACTATCAGGATACTTCCGTTTAGTGGTTAATGCCTTACATACCAGACATTGGTTTCTCAGATAACAGAGCGCTCTTTTATCTCAGCTGATTCAGAGGCCTTTGGGTTTGGAGCTGGGGAACCAAGGGCCTAATCGCAGCATCCTCTGTGTGCATGTGCGGGAGACTCAGTAGTTGCATCTATTGCCTGCAGCAGGAGTTAAAAAGAGCCGTACACAGACTCCTCCTACTATCCTCTTCTCCTTCCTCCTCCTCTTAGTGTGTGTCCCCCACACAGACCAATCTTTCCTCTGCCACTTCCTCCAAAAGAGCCTCTGGAGGTTGTCAAGGCCAGGGTCTGATCTCTGTTACTCCAGGGTAAAACCGGAGTCATTCCATTGCTGTTACTTGAGTTGCTCCATATTTATACTAGTATAAATGAGATCAGAGTCTTCACTCACAATTTCTCCCTGACTCATTGTTCTGTCGGGACCCCGTGGCCTGCTTAGGCCAGTAGAGAACAGCTCTGCAGTTTAAAATGGGACAGGCTTCAATGGGCTTGGATATGCTTCCTCCTATTGCCTCAGTACACAGATTTGTCAAGTGTCATTCCCTGCCCTTCTCCCCCACATGTATGGGGGAATATAGAAATTGCACAGGGCCTGCTATCTCCTCCTCAAGCCTCTGTATGGAACGGGTAGCGCATGCAGAGGACTTCAGGTGTGTTTGCACTGCCTCACCTCTTCAGAGATGCACAGGATGGGCCACAGTTTGAGTCTAATGTGGATGTAGAGGTAAAGATCATTGGCACCGAGCATAGGTGCAATCCTAAATTAAGCCAGTTTCCTTAGAGTATGGAGTTGCAAAGGCTATGAGTTCTCAAATCTTTCTGTCCATCAGATTTAAAGACTTCTGCTTCCATATCAGCTACTGTTTCTGCCACTCCAGTCATACCAGAGCTTCTGCTGACTATCCCGGTATAGCGTGTACATTGGCTTTTTTCTTTGTAACAGTAGCCAAAGTACATATGTCTTGCCATTCATTTAGCCATGTGGGAGGTATAGAATAGCTGAGAGAATGAGCTTCCCGCTAAATAAATTTGCTTAACTTTAATACACATTTGTTTGGCCGTCAGTTGAGCAAGGCTCCAAGAGATGCTATTGCATCCTTAGAATTTTTCTAATTTAGGAAAGGCACGTAGAAGAATGTGTAATATTGTTTAAGGACAGTGATGGCAAGCTGGCACACGGTATGTATTAGGCAGCCAATGATCCTCTGGCTCATGGTGGATGTGTAAGAGGTCTAGTCGGGTACCTTATGAGTCCTGCAGCCATCACACCAAGACCTTTGACACATATGCCTAAGCAAGAGTATGAGTATGGAGGAGTGGAGACTGCCCAAGACCTACCACCCCCACTGTTGACCACTGAGACAGAATCAAAGACCAGACCGAGTTCAGACATTAAGCACCTAAATGGTTGTAGCTTCTGCCAGAGAGCAACAGATGAGAACTGCTGCTGACTCCCTAATGCCTCAGCGAGGGTGCATTTCTGTCAGGGTGATGTCCCTTAGCCTTTCTTCAAACAAGGAGTACCCACAAGACAGTGGGGGCTAGGGTTTTGAAGCATCCTATACTTGCCTTACTCTGAAGGTTGTAACGCTGTGGTATTTTATAGGAGCCAACCCACCACGAGTAGCCCTGCCACGTTGCCACCAGGCCTTTCAATCAGGTGCAATTGATGGTCACATCCAGGACCAACGCAGTATGACAGTGTAGTTAAAGGTATATTATTTGGGAAGCAATAAAGCAGGTAGGATGTAGATGACAAATACAATCCTCTGCCACAGAAAAAAGGGATGCATAGCATATGTGCACCAGAGTAAGCCAGAAAGTTAGAGAAAGGAGAATCGATCCTCGCCTTGTATACAATTATTCATTGACTCTTTTCTTGCCAATAGCTCAGTTTTGGTCCAAGGGCAGTTTGCCAAATCAGAACGTAGCGACGCCAGAAGCTGGAAAATCCACCCCAGGAGCCAAGTCAGAGATCCAGAGGGTCAGACAGAGCTCAGGGTCAGGAGTCTAGCCAGGTCACGCTAGGTCAGGCATGTGTGGCTAGACCTAGCTGGAGGCTTCTGGCCAGTTGTGTCTGCTGAGTAGGCAGACCAGGATGAGTGGCAGTGCCAGGCATATGCTGGTTCCAGGTTCAAAACCACAACCTGATGCATGGAAGGTGCTGGCCACTAGTGTGGGGAAGATGCCTGCTGGCTCTGCTTTTCCCTGAACCCACTGCTGCTGCATCTCCCTGCACTGGCATGGGAAAAGCACCCAACGCTGCCATTTCTCCCTTTTCTGGTACGGAGGAAGTGCCAAATCCCTGTGCTGCCCAATGCCACTGAAGCCCCATGCCCATGGGCAGAGTCAGAAGGGCCACAGGGCAGAGGACCCAGGACCTGTTCATTCCTGTCCCCTCATCCAGAGGGAAAACCGAGAATCCATTTCACATATTTCACAGGAAGGTGCAAACCAATAAAAAATGTTTCAACTGGAGGCAACGTTGACTGACACAAACTAATAGAAAAACACAAACCAAAAATGGATTCACTTCTTAATGTATCCTTTTTCAAAAGGTGAAAAAATGACCAGAACGTTGTCATGGGTACAGTGTTCAGTTTATCAAATTGACACCCCCCCACTCCCCCCGCCAGTGACGGCAGGGCAAAGAACAGCAGTGCAAATGGGGCTATGTCAACACAGCTATTACTTACCTCCCCTTCTGCCAAAACTGATCCCCAACAGGGCTCCATAACCCCAAATTCTGCTTCAGACCTTCCCCCAACTCGCTTTGCCCCCAAATTCCCAGGCCCACCAGGAGCCCTGCAAGCTAGAGGAAATGACTCCATGGACCACATCCAAACCTGCTGGCTGTGTATTTGGCTTGGTTCTGACTCGGTCTTCTTTACGTTAACTTTCTCCAAAAGCAGGAAGTATTAGCCACACGGGGTCATTGGTTTGATCTGATTCTTTAAAGAATATTATGAACAGGAATGGCTGTGATTTTTTTTTCACCTGATAATTAGCATTTTTAGTGTAGGAAGACTTAAAACCACTGGTAAGATTAACATTTCTTACTCATTGAACATTACGGTGTTACTCCTTGGTGATTGCTTGCCTCAAGAGTGGATCTGACAGTATAGGAAGTGACCTAGATGTGACAGTACGACATTTGTTTTCACATGTATGATGCATGCTCTGATGAAGCAGTGTGTGTAATACAGAGGAATGTGCTAACACCTTTATGTGATTGCTGCTTTAAACCCAGTTTTCCCATTGATCCCATTGCAAGATACTAAAGCGGGCTTTTGTATCCCTGCTGTTCCTTGATACAGCAGAAAATAAGCTGTCACTGTATTCCAATTCTCTTTTTTTTCTTTTTCCCCCTTTTGGGATCCTTAATTTACCAACATCAGAGTCTAATTACATGCCCCAGACCTAGAGAGCCAAGAATCCCAAAATATCTTTTTCTGGGTATCCTTCATCACAGCATGGGTTACTGTTACCAGGCTACCAGATATAAACTGAAGTAGGAAGCATATTTAAGTTAACTCTTTGAAAAAAATTCCACAGCCTGATGTGCCAAGTTGACTGGATTGATTTGACATTGCACAAATGCAGAGATCTAGCAATCATGTTGAAGATAAGAGAAAAAATGGGGTTATATAACTCACCGCCAACAAACCACTGTTGGAGATCATTAATGGAAAACTTTGCTAGTTGGTCAGGCAGTTCCAGTTTCATAGGCCACCTGAAGTTTATTTGTACCACCTGTCTCATTAGAAACTAAAAGGGAAATGTGGTTTTAAGACTAATAATTTAGGTTGACTGAAAATTCTGAGTGGCTCTCTTATTTTGGGGTACTCTTTTTTGTTACTGAATACGGTTTGGTTCCCTTCACATGGAAATTCCCTGAGTGATTCATGGTTAATTGTTAATTTTTTAAATATTTCAACCCATGGCTTTCTTAAACCATTCTATACACCTAGGAATCCCAGCACAGTGCTGAGCTTTTCAGCACCTCTTTCCATCCCTATAAGTGCTTCCCTTTTTCTGTCTATTTAGGCTGCTGGTGTTTGAAGGCAGGAACACTTTGCTTGTGTATGTACAGCACCTCACACAATGAAATCTGATCTAGTTACAGCAGTATTGTAAATAATACATTGTGCAAAGATCAAGGAGCAGCCATGTAGTCAGCTGAAAAATGGATGTAAGAAAAGCAAAAAGAGGTTTTATTCCACAAAATTGTGGCAGAGTGCTCCCCTGGGGTTAATCTGAGATCAGCTAACCCTTTCATCTACTCTGGGGTAGAACTATAAATTGTGTTTGAAACTAACCTTGGGGAAAGGTGAGGGACTGGGTTGAATACCAAGTTTGGAATATTTTTCTGTAAACTTTTTGATTTCTTATGAGTGTATTTGGAAGAAACCCCCCTTGCTGCTCACAGCTACTTCTTGTTTGTGCTTAGTCAGCCCACTGGGTTACAGATCTAAAGTAGTAAACTCTTTAGATAAATGTTGATTACTGCTGATGCTAGCCTACAAAATATGACAGGAAGTAGCACAACCAGTGGACATCTGTAAAAGAAACTCTTCCTTTTCCTGAAGCTAGGTAGCAAGTCTTAGTGCCATCCCAGCCAAAAAGTGGAAATGAAAGCTTTCCTTCTCCTTCCCAACCTCTGTTTGAAACTCGTTTCCTTTTGTGCTATGCTTGTGTGTTAGCCTTCAATTAATAGTGGTACGAGGTTGAGATAACTGTCCTTTGAGAACCTGGAAAGCATCATTTTGGAGCAGGACTTCCAGAGTCCCTTTTGTTTTAATTTTTTATTTCAGTGTTGACTCATAGAATCATAGAAAATGAGGGTTGGGAGGGACTCAGGAGGTCATCAAGTCCCACCCCCTGCTCAAAGTAGCACCATCGCCAACTAGATTACCCCAGCCAAGGCTTTGTCTAGCTGGGTCTTAAAAAACAGGGATGAAGTTGCCACAGTGTCTCTGGGTAGCCTGTTCCAGTGCTTTACTGCCCTCCTAGTGAGAAAGTTTTTCCAAATATCTAACCTAATATTGCTCCTTGTTCTATCATCTACTACCACTGAGAAGAGCCTAACTCTGTCTTCTTTGAAACCACCCTTCACATAGTTCGAGGGTGCTGTTAAATCCTCCCTCGGTCTTCACTCCAAGTGTGGCCTCACCAGTGCTGAGTAGAGGGGAATAATCATTTCACGTTATCTGCTGGCAGCGCTTCAACTAATGCAATGCTCTTAGTGTCTCATTACCAGTCTTGGGAAACAGGCATACACTTTAAGTAATGATTGTATTTTAGGCCTTTGTGTTTTTCTCTTAAGTGTTTTTTTGATGTTCTGTGTACAATGGTATTGGCAGTTTAAGAGGCTTACACTAGTATTAGTAGGCTAGACTTGGATTTGTGGAGTTGGTCAGGAGCAAGGACTCCAAGGAGTTGTACAAAGGAGTGGTTTCCCAATGATAGCCCCTTCCTTTGGGTTATAATATTAACAAATCCTCCCCTAATCCTGAAATCTGAGTACAGCACCTCAATATGGACCCACTACAGCTTTGGAGCTATAGCTGCTTTCATTCTCTAAGTTTTGTTGCTGAATCTTTCTAATTAGTGATTCACTTCGCTCTGAAATTTGATTACATTTTCCCTTTGTAAAAGCAAATAGTTTATGTGACAGCAGAAAATGAATCATTCTTGAATCGTTGTCCTTGTATTTCAGATGCTGCCATGCTGGGGTCTGCTCTAATCTCCTAGTTTGGTTTTCTTTGTGCCTTGTACCCTCCTTTGTGAAATGTTTATGTGGGCCAAGTGCCATTTTTAAAGAAGGTCACTTTAGTAAGGCTTTCAACACCACCCCATAACAGTTGTTTAAACTATGTTTCCTTAGCTTACTAATAAGAAAGTCCTGTAAGGTGGATTTATAACTGGGTGGATCATTGTCCTCAAAGAGTAGTCATCAGTGGCTCAAAGTCTAATTAGGAGAAGATATCAAGAGGGTTTCCCCCAAGGTCTGTCCTGTGCTGTTTAATATCTTCATTAATGAATTGGAGGTTTAGTGCACGGTTGGCAAATATGCAGATGATACCAAACTGGATGAAGCTGTAGACACTTTGGAGGGTAGGATTAAGATTCAGAAAGGCCTGGATAAGTAGGGAAAATGGTATGGAATTAATTGAATGAAGTTCAGTACGAACAAGTACCAAGTCTTTCACTTGGGATGGAACAATCACATGCACAAACAGAGAGTGGAGACTGACTGGGTAGCCTGCAGTGCTGCAGAAAAAGACCCCATTACATGGGACCATAAGATGAATATGCGCCAACAGTGTGCTCTTCTTGCAAAGACAAGCCAACAGCATACTGGATTACATTAAAAAGTGTCATCTGCAGATCAAGGGAAGTGCTTAGTTCCCTCTATTTAGTTCCACTGGTGAGGCCTCACCTGGAGTCCAGTTTTGGGCGTGATATTTCAACAAAAACATGGAAAACTTGGAACTGAGTCCAGCAGAGAGCAACAAAAAGATCAGATGTCTAGGAAGCACGACGTACAAGCAAAGGTTGGAGGAGCCAGAGCTCTTTAGTCTGGAAAAGGGAATCCTGAGGAGAGATTTAATAATAATCTTAAAATACACGAAAGGTAGCTGAACAGAGGATGGTGATAGACCAGGGCCTCCAGTCAGTCATAAATTGGACTGCCCTGGTGATAGACTCTTCTCTGTGGCCACAAAGGACAGGCAAGAAATAACAGTTTTAAATAAGGGAGATTCAGGTGGGATATTAGGAAGAACTTTCTTCCTGTGAGTGTGCTTAAGTATTGGAACAGGTTAGCTGGAGAGGTTGTAGAGGGCACATCCTGGGTATTTTTTAAGGGCAAATTAGTCAAAGACTTGTCTGGAATGATTTAGGCAGGGATGATCATAGACGATGAGCAGGGGTTTGATGGGTCCTCCTGGGATCCCTTCCAGCCTTATTTTCTATGTTTTATAGATTTTTAAAATAAACAACCACAAAAACAATAACCATATAAATAACTATGAAAGGAAAAAAGCCAGCATAGGGTCAGATTACAGCTGGCTCTGTGTGTGCTGCAGAACAGAAGCATGCACACACATAGGAAGCATGTCTACACTTATGTGCCACGTGCTGGAGCAGGAAGAGAACAGCTAGGTGCCTAAATCAGGCAGGAGATGCATGAGCAGAGCATGAAGGAGGGTCATGCCCTTCTGCCCTCTGGACCACCAAGGCTGCTGGTTGGGTTTACTGTGATGGGTCTCGAGCCAAGCAATACTTCAACATGTGCTGAACATTATGCATGGGAATAGTGCCATGAAATAAGTAGGGCCAAGACCATGGAACTACTTTTTTGATTAAATACCACATGTTTAAGTGCTTGGCTGGAACAGAGCTCCTATTCCTGTAATGTTGCAAGTGTTCCCAAGTAGATCTTACTACTTCATAGGCACAATACTTCATTCTGCAGAGTACTAGGGGCAGAAGGTGCTTCCCACAGCTCGTGTTCCCCTGCTTCTTGAGCCATAATTTACACCTTATTATAGGAGTTTAGGAAAGTGACTGCTGTGCTCCTATATTCTCTGTTTGCGGTCCCAGTGCTATCCAGCCAGGTCTAAACGCTGCTCATTGGTGGACGTGTGTATGAGGGCAGAGATAGTCATATATATATATGTAGTGGACCTTTATGATTTTGAAAATTAGATCAAGTGTCTTCCAGATACATTGGCACTGGATCTATCTTGCTACCCTACAAAGAATGCAAATGACTTGCTGCAGGTGTGGAACAGGAGTGGACAGGGTAGGAGACACAACATGATAAATTGGGAAGAGAGAGGTACTCTACCATAACATTGTCTGACTGCAGCTGAAGTAAGGAATGTGGCTAAGGATCTTCTGCAACTTGATTTTTTTCCTTTTGCGTTCTTTAACAGCAGATGTAAGGAACAAAAAGTTAGCTTTAAACTGGGCCAGTTTTCAACACAGCCCTGTCCTGAATGTGTGCTCCTTGGCTTCAGCCAGTCATCATGGCCAGGAGATTCAGAGCTGTGCTGCTCCATGCCATGTAAGTAGGTGAGAGTAGAGGTGCACTGATATATTGGTCCATATCAGATCAACACCAATAAAAGGAAAATCGATATTATCAGCAGTTGGCCTTTTTTGTCTAACGTGGCCAGTATTATCGCTGATAAATGTCACGTCCATGCATGCATTCACAGCATGCAGGCAGCCAGCCCAGCAGCTTGGAGAGCAGTGTCTGACTGGTATGTCTGTTGGGGAGGAAGGGGTGTGGGGCTGGGGAATATCAAGGCTCTCTGCAGTAAGGGAGGGAGTGGGGCTGGGGCTGGGGCAGGCACTGTCCAGCTGGGGTGGGGTGGGGTGGAGCCTGGGATGGAGCTGCAAGCACCTCATCCAGGGGGCATGGGGAGATGGCTTCTGCCACTGTATGCACCCCTGGAGGAGGCTTGGGGGTATGTACCCCTCAGATCTGTGGGTGGGGCAAGGGTGGGCTGCCTGCTGCAGGTTGGGGCCACACCTGGCCCTTCCTGGCATGGGGGGTTGCGCTGGGGCTGCGCTCAGGGCAGGCGGTGGTGGCACTGGGAACAGGGCTATGAGGAGGCTACAGCCACCCCAAAATTCTCTATAGCCCCACTGAACCCCCTCCCAGCACCACTGTTTCCCACCCTGAGTGCAGTCCCAGCTCAGCCTCCCTGCCTGGAAGAGCCTGGTGCCACCCTGGCTCCAATCTGCAGTGGCAGCCTGCCCTTACCCTATGCACAGATCTGGGGGCCTCTGTCAGGGGTGCGCACTGTGGTGGGAGCTGTCTGCACCCCCCGGATGAGCCATTTGCGGATTGGTCCCGCACCCTGCCTCAGAGGGGTAGTGCCTGCCCCAGTCCCACTCCTTCCCTCACTTTAGGGGCCTCAATCTGCCCTCTCCCATACACCTTTCCCTCCCCCCCACCCAACAGATTTACCAGCTGGACACTGCTCTCCAAACTGCCAGGCTTGCATATCAGAAATTGGTTAGGTATTGACTGATATGACTCATTAATAATTGGCCATTGGTATCAGCCCAAAAAATCTTTATTGGTGCACCCTTAGGTGAGAGGTAGACAGAGAACATTTTAATTGGTTAAGAACGTAAGATGCAGAGAGGTTAAGTGATTTATGAGTTACCAAATAGCAAGTTTTAGGCACAGCTGGGATTATAACTCCTGAATCATTGTCAGGTTTTTTTACTCATTTTATAAAACCATGTTGTCCCTCCAAGTCAAAGGATTACGAACTTGTGTCTAGTCACCCAGATACAGAAATGAGCTGATCATATGCATGGCCCTTCCCATCCATGCTGTAATGAAGGCCTGCTAGTTATCATCAGAATTTTTTCTACTATGATTTTATTGGAACATATCACTAGAGCAAGTAGAACATAATTTTTAGGAGGTGGCTGGCCTCAAAGCCTAGCCCTTGATCAAGGGTTGTATTGGTTTCTCTGTCCTGTGTTTTTCTTGTAGGGGATGCTTCTTCTGGTAAATTAGAAAATTGTTCCAAATTCTATTTGAAGTCCACAGAAATTCTGGTGAGATATCAGACAGCTCTAGCTATTTCCCTACTTCAGAATAATTTTTGCCTGATTTGCATACCAAAGAGAGATGCAGTTATTTCAAATTGCACAGAGGTATTAAATTGTGTCATTATTGTCCCCTCTCTATTTTAGGCCTGTGTCTATCTCTGCTTTATATAAGCATTTTTGTTACAGTGGAAGTGAGCAGAGCCTTTGAGGCTCACGGTTTCTTGAGAACGATGGATAAAGTAGCAGAGCGAGGACTTGATACCACAACCTTTGCCCCTATAACCAGTATTTTCAACTTCAGAGTTTCCGTGGGGCAGCTCATGTGAGCAAGGGTTGTTCCTAGGAGTGAGTTTTGTAGGTTAAGACCCCTCAGAAGACAGCATGCCACAGTTACACCTAACACACTGTGTTTTTAGTCAGAATATACAAAGAAAGAATTTGCTCTCCTTTGTAATGAAAAATGAATTTATCTCTATAAGCTGGGGTCTCAGACAATGATAGGTGACAACTGATGCTCAGGTGATAAAGCAGTCCTCAGAGGAGGAGAAACTATCTGACACTGAGCTGCAGACTTCTAAAACTCTGGAGTCTTCCCACCCCTGAGCAAATTTCTGTCTAGTTTGCTTTTCCAGTGTTCCTCTTTTCACTGAAGACCTCTTTACTTCAGCTACTGTTGACTGTTGTCACTGTGGTCCCCCTAATTCTCTTGCCCCAGGAAACATTTACAGACACCTTGGACAAAATTTCCCTCCCTTTCTCTCAGGCCAGACACTGTCAGTGCTCACCTAAGTACTCCCCAATTTTCCCCATCATAGAGGCTTTGGAATAGGATTGAATGCTGCCAATACTTTTTGAAGCTGAAACGTGGGTATAGTACAGGGGCAAGCAATTATTTCAGCTGGAGGGCTGCTTAACGAATTTTGGTGAGCTGTCAAGGGCCGCAAGGGTAGTGCCTCGGGGCTATCACATAAGGATGTGGCCCACAACATCCTGATAACATACACCTGTGTGTGGTTCTCAGGAATGCCTTGGCCCCAGCCTGTTGGACTCTGATTTCCCCCGCAATCCTCGCCTGCCTTGATGTGGCAGGGACATCATCATGAATAGAAACTTACTGGAGGGAGGAGAACCATGAGATACATGGAGTCAGTGGGACACCACCGGAGACTGGAAGTGCAGCAAGAAAGGGGCTACACTGAGAAAAAATGCTGTGGCAAATATAAAAGAGGAGGAGCCACAACAGGACATGGGAGAGCCAGGGCCAGCACTAGTACTGGCATGGAGCCACTTTATGGCAGCGTGCCGATGCCGATTTGCCAGCCAGCCCCCTGGAGTGGAGATAAAAACCCCACCAGACAGAGATTGGAGAGGACTGGAAGTGAGTCCTCTGGAAGTCCCAAAGCGGCCTGGTGCTATTGGTAGCCCCATCAAAGGCATGTGGTGGCAGCCCCAAAAGGAGGCATGCTAATAAAGTGAATAAAATGCTGGCTTGCATCCAGAGATGCTTCTCAAGAAAATCCCAGGACATTATTCTCCTCTTGTACTCGGCCTTCGTGAGGTCACAGCTGGAGTACTGTGTCCAGTTTTGGGCCCCACAATTCAAAAAGGATGTGGAGAAACTTGAGAGTCCAGAGAAGAGCCACGTGCATGATCAGAGGTCAGGAAAACAGCCCTTACAGTGACAGGCTGAGAGCTATGGGGCTCTTTAGCTTGGAAAAACGCAGGCTCAGGGGTGATCTGATGGCCCCCTATAAGTTTATCAGAGGTGACCACCAGTATCATCCACAAGGGATGACGAGGTTGAACGGTCATAAACTCCCACAAGACCGTTTCAGGCTGGACATAAGGAAGAATTCCTTTACTGTCTGAGCCCCCAAGGTCTGGAATAGCCTGCTATCGGAGGTGGTTCAAGCACCTACATTGAACACCTTCAAGAGAAATTTGGATGCTTATCTTGCTGGGATCCTATGACCCCAGCTGACTTCCTGCCCTTTGGGCAGGGGACTGGATTCAATGATCTTCTGAGGTCCCTTCCATCCCTAATGTCTATGAAATCTGTGAGATAATACAAGCCCAGCAGGGCCTGGGTACTTACTTGGAATGGAGCCCTGGATCCCGAATACAGCCAGCTGGGAATGGGACAGCAACAAACCTGAAGAAAGAGAGAGAAGGAACCTTGGGTTACTGTGCACCTGAACCAGAGAGAGAAAGGAGCACATCTGGAATGGGTAAATTTACAGGCCAGTTAATATATGGCCCAAACCTGGACGGCACACCATCTGAGCTGGACTTTTTGAACCTAAAAAGGCCAAACAAAAACCTTTACCGTGATAAGCGGACTGTCTTAGTCACGGTCTGGAATTAACATCAGTAGTTGGCATAAGGTGGGGTGAAGGGAACGTGAAGCCCCCAAACGGGAAAACGGATGGGAAGATTGAAGGAGGGAACCAGGAGAGGCAGGAATTAAGAACGTCCTCCTGATAGTAAACATATACCAACAAGACACGGCAGGAGAGAACCCCTAGGATGACAAGTTGTCAACCATAAAGGAGACAGTGGAACCCAAAAGACCAATAAGAGCAAAACGTGATAGCAAGCGGCATGGGATGTTACACATGACTTGATGGATTGTTGTTCCGGGAGGCGGTGTTAACTTTGTGAGTCTTGTCAGGGTGCCTGGTATACTTCAAGTGGGTCTCCAACCTCCCTTTTCACCCCAGCCTTTACGCCAACCAGGCGTTACCATGGTAAAAGATATAATTCTGGACATCTGTGGGGAAGAGGGGGGGTCAACTTGAGCACTGTCTCTCTGACTAAGGCTACTTGCCATTTCCCTCTAAGTTAATTATCTCTGATGTGGGAAACCAGGTTTAAAGTGTCCACAAACTCAGCCTTAGGTTTGTTTTTATGATCTGTTAGCTTGCCCCAGTAGTATCTCTTTGTTCTCTTAGTTCTTACTCTCTTTCTGGGCTTAAGATCCAGAACCTGGCCATCTGGAAGGGACTCCTTGACTCATCTTGATATAAGAAAAATCCCACTCAGAACAAACTCCAGGTTTCTACTAACGACATCTCACATGTGTGGTTCCTTTAAGCCACAGCCTCTCTTCTTCCAGCTAGGCTTCCATCAGGGACTACACCAATTGCCTTAATTAATGTGAAGCAATACCCCCTGGGGCTAAACAGTCTTGAAATCTGCACTTCAAACAACACCCAGAAGATAAAAAAAACTTCCCTGCTAATTCAGGCTTTACTTCTGGGCTTTTAACTCTCACTGGTGCCATGTCTGACTGGCAGCAGCCTTCTCCGAGCTCCTCTGAGCCCTCAGACATCCCCGTCTCCAAGCCCCATTCCTGGGGAACAATGTCTTCTACTCTTAACCAGAGTTGCCATCCTGCCAATGACCTCTACTCTCCTAACTCTCACCTCTCAGGGAAAGCTCCTGGTCAGAAGTAGCCCCGGGGCTCTGGGAGGGTCCAATCCAACACAGCTGGCATCGTGGTAAATTAGGTCTTGTGCATGCTGGGAGCTCCCTCCTCAGTGTTGTCACTGCACTCCCAGATAAGCCTTGGCACAGACCGCACTTCTCCTCCGAAGATGCATTGCCAGTCTTTTCACAGGTAGCCACAGCCCGCCCCTTGCCGGGTGCCCTGCCCTGGGGTCACCATTTTGGGACTGGAAGCTCTGCCCTCTAGCCCTGACCTTTGCCGCCAGAAGTCCCTCATCTTGCCGGCAGAAGTACTCCTTTTCGGAAGGGGGTTTGCTATCTTGGAACCAGGAAAAAACCAAACTATATGCTAAAAATCAAACATCCACAATTACCTATTTTAATTATTTTTAAATAAATATATATTTGTCCTGATTTCTCTTTGTTTTCATCATGTGTATAGAGGTGATTGCATAATAGCTAAAAATGATGTCTTAATCTTGTATATTGATGGGGTATGGGTGGGTGAGTATGGGGCTTGTGGGTAGATGTGGAGTGTGGGTGGGTGGGTATGGGGTTTCATAGCTTTCATAGACATTAGGGACTGGAAAGGACTTTGTGAGATCGAGTCTAGCTCCCCTGTCATAGGCAGGAAGTTTGCTGAGGTCAAATGATCCCAGCAAGATATGCATCCAAATGCCTTTAATGAGTCCAGAGTAGGTGCTTGCACCACCTCTGTGGGGATCTGTTCCTGACCCTGGACACTCAAACTGTAAAGAAGTTTTTCCTTATGTCCAGTCTAAATCGGCCTTCCAGAAGTTTGTGGCCATTAGACCTAGTTATCACTTGGGGAGCCCTGGTGAACAACTGTTCTCCCATATCCTGGTACACCCCCCCTTATATACTTATAGGCTGTCACCAAGTCCCCCCTGAGCCTTCTCTTCCACAGGCTGAAAAGTCCCATGGCCCTCAGCCTCTCCTCATAAGGCTTGCTCTCTTGGCCTTTGATGATGCGGGTCACTCTTCTCTGGACTCTCTCAAGCCTACCCATGTCCCTCCTGAACTGGGGGACCCAAGAACTGGACACAGTACTCCAGCTGTGGCCTCACTAAAGCCTAATACAGCAGGAGGATGACATCCTTGGTTTTGCTTGAGATGCATTAGTGGATGCATGCCAGAGTTTGGTTTGCTTTCCTGGCTACGGCATCACATTGGTGGCTCATGTTCACCTTCTGGTCAGTCGAGACCCCCCAGTTCTTTTTCAGTCATGGTGCTAGCGAGCAGAGCACTGCTGAGCCTATAAGTATGATACTGATTTTGTGGGCCCATCTCCCATTCCCTGGATGTTTTGCATCCTAGCTGACAGGGTGACACGTTTGGACGAGTGGAAGACCAATGCAAAGTAATAGTTTAGGAGATTTGGCTTTTTCCTGATTGTCAGACATCAGCTGCCCCAATTGATTTAGCAGGGGTCCAACGTTACCTTTGTTTTTCCTCCAACTTCCCACATACCTGAAGAAGGACTTTTTGTTGTTCTTGATTCCCGGGGCTAGCCTGAGTTCAGTTTCTGCCTTCTCTTTTCTGGTCCGCTATCTACAAGAAGGGCCCAGCAGCAGTGAGGGGGCGAGGTCACTTTTCCCCCATGCTAAGCAGCGGTTTCTGCCTGGCTGCTGCTACTGCTGCTGCTCAGCCTGGGTGGGTGAGTCTGGAGGAGGTGCAGGGTGGGTTGAAGCCATGCATATCCCACCAGTATCACAGGGCTGGGGCCAGTGACAGTGGCAGCCAGGAGGAGCCGCCATTCCCCGGGCTTCCTAGAAAGGCATCCAGCCATGGAGCTGCCCCAGCTGTGCTGCGTGCCCAGGGGGTGGTAGGATGCACCACAGCTGGGTGGTGCCTGGGCCAGGTGGGACTGAGGGACCCACCGTGGGCCAGACAAAGTCCCCCCATGGGCCCTATTTTTCCCACCCCTGGTATAGTAGCATTAAGACAAGTAAGAAAGGAGTTACTTTGAAAGCCATTTGGTTTGACTTCGCACCCAAAATCATACAGGACTTTGTAGAAAAGCTTTCTAGCCAAGCTGTGCCAATATTGTGTATTGTATGATTCCACTTGGTGTCCACTTGTTTTGTATTCAGGATTTGCTATTCCCCTTCCTTCTCTTTGAAGAATCGTGGCAGCTTTAAAATTTCACTAAAGTTACATAAAACCCTCAGTCCATATCTGCTTTCTGATCTACACTACAGCTTGCCAAGTTTTACAGTTTAGACTTTTAAAAAGGTCTCTGTCTCCTTAGTGAAAAGGGGTCATATGGGGTAGAGTGGGAAAGCAACATGAATTTGTGTGATACCATGTGAAACAAGTGGGTCCGGAGGGAATGTGAAACAAGTGGGTCTGGAGGGCATAAATAAATGCCACCCTGAACTGGAATCAATCATGCTCCTGAGCCTTCTCAGATGTGTATTCACAAAGGAGTGGTCTAAGTTGCATGTGATTTTACATGTCTGTCAAGCCAGAGACACAAAATCCTAATGCAAAGAAATAGGATGTTACCTTGTGATATTCCCTGGAGGAGCTTCTCTTTGGGAAGGAATGAGTGAATTAGAGACAGCCAGAAGGTGCAGTATTGCTGCCTGCTAAAGACAAGATATTGGTCCAGTAGGAGATAGAAAAAGTGTACCTGCAGTGTACCTGCTGCTTTTTTCACTGGTTCTCATGAACCAATGCAAAGCTTCAAGTTTTGGGTTTTGCAATCACAGAAAGGGAGCATCTACTTACCCACAAGTCAGAGTATATTGTGTTTTCCTCTGTCTTCCCACTCTGCAGAGAATTTAAGTCTCTTAAAGCCCTCAGGTATAGAAGCTGGTGTGCCAACATTAGAAACTGGCACAAGAAGCAGGAGGGAGTTTCCATTTTTATACAGAACAATCATAGGGGTTATGGTCACAAGTCAACAGGCCAAAAGGAGGGAACAGGAAAAGGCAAAGAAACATTAACACTGTGGTAACATCCACTCAGCACCTTAATTCCCCCCACCTCTGGACATGTCCCCATACCAGCCTTTAGTCCTTAAAGGGCTTAAACAACAACCTGCAGCTACCCCAAGTCTGAATCCAGCTCCTTCAGGCCACAGCCCTGGCTGACAGAGCCGGTGAGGTCTCCAGCTCCACTGCGAGTTCCTCTGCACGGGGCTGACCAGGTTCCAGTGCATGCTGCTCTCTTCCCCTTACTCCAGTCTCAAGCTTCCTCTTCCTTTTTACCCTTGCCCCCAAGCCCCTGTTTTAGGGACATATATTACACATAAACTGGTTTAACTGATCAGAAGCTGGTTTGAGATCAACATGGTTCAATGTAATATCAGACTTAACTGATTTGGGTCAAACTGGTTTATGCAATGTCTATCCCAAACCCCTTGATGGTTTAAGATAAACCAGACACCCCCAGCATCTCGGCATGCTCCCTGGGCTGGGCAGGGCTCTGCTCCACCACAGGGCTGGCCCCTCCCCTCTGCTCGCTGGCTGCAGAGACTGCAGGTGACTGCCTGCTTTCTCCCTGCTCCCCCCCTCCCCTCACCACTTCCTGCTAAGTAAGGATCCCCCATCCCCTCTGCCCTACAACACTTCTCAGTATTGGCTAGCAGACCACATGCTGGCTATGTCCATGCTGTTGGCAGACAGGACAAAGGCGAAATCAGCAGCTAGATGGTAATGTCCCTCTGTTGTTTTCTTAATTGGCTGATAAGCACTGAATTAAGGGGTGATAAACACTGTTATCAACTGCCTGCTGGGCTGATCAGGAGGGGGGAACCCCTCCCTAATCAGAGTGTCCTGCCTGGCTATGCCCCCCTCAGCTCAGCACTATGGAAGGGAAGGGAAGGCTAGTCTAGCACCCCCCCAACTTCTAGCCTGAGCCACTGCAGGAATGTGTCTGCATTTCTGGGAAGTCTGTACAGTTAAAAACTGATTCAGCCTACCCAGGTTAGACTAACCTGCAAAGACTGAATGAATTCAGTCTCAGGCTTTTTGAAAGTCTGTCCCTAGCCCTGGAGCTTTGCGGGAACTGTAGTCCAGATGACCAGTCAGGACAGCTTTGCAGACTGCCCCTCATTTATCCTGCTGTTATACACATTACATTCACATTACATGAGCTCTTTTAGCTCAAGCTGTAGTAACTCATATTTTTAGCTTCTTCATCCCCAGCAGAGTGGCTTAAATGTCAGTGACAATTGTAAGATCCTTTCTTAGTAGCAGTATTTGTTGTGTAATTTATTTAACTAAAATCCTATGCTCTTGTCCTAAACTATCTGACTTTTGTGAAAACAGATTTTTAACTTTAACCAAGTTAAAGTTACATGCTCTACTCCATCACACTTAGTGGAAGCTAACCTGGCACAGCTAAAACTAATCCCTGAATGAAGCAATTTCTAAATTACTGCAGTTTAGATTCCACTTATTACAGGATAGAGTAGATAAAACAGTTACTGTGGAGCAGCTGGCATGCAATAAGCCCCAGCCCTCCTTTCTGCTTGGTGTAATTTGTTCAACTGTCCTCACCTTTGGCCAGTCAATTAATTCTGTATCGTGAATAAAAGATGGATTAGGACAAAGAAAGAAAGGGAAGAGAAAAAGTTGCTACAAGCAATTTTCACTTGGTTCTGTCCTACAACCGTGTATTCTGTGGCACTGACTTTGAAATCACAGTCGTGCAAGCTTGGTTAAGGAGTGATGATCTGCATCATGGTCACCATCAAGGTGTATATCACTAATCAGGTTCTTCTTTGGAAGAAAGGCCTCTTCCTCCCCCCGGATTGCATCTGATAACAGGCACAAATAAAATGGGCATACAGGCCTAGTATTGAAGAAGCTCCTTTCTCACCATATATTGTAGAGCTTGATTGCTTTATGAATGATGGTGGAATCTAGATACCTTAGGAAACAGGCATGGAGATTTGTGTGTTGGAGAATGCTCACTTTGTAAAGTGCTTTAAGTTAAAATCATGGCACAGAACTGGAAACTGTGGGTGTGTAAAGTAGGAGGTAATGAACCCTTGCTCCTCTTGAGCAATCCAAAATCCCCTCAAGAATTCAGGTGACTTGTGAAGACCAGCCCAGTGTTTTAAACTGTTGACCTTGCCTCCTCTTTTTCACTTTAAAGCAAGTAATAAACTTTCCTGTATGATAGGGCCTAATCATGGGAGATGGAAAATCCTCCCTCTTCTCTAAGAGAAGTTCAGGCAAGTTGAATGTGCTCACAGCTTGCTAGACCAAGCCAGCGTTAAGTCAGCATTAAGCCCAAAGTCAGAAAGCTTCCATTTGATATCTGTGAAGGTGCCACTACACTCGGGGATATCTGTGAGTCCTATTCTCTGCTTGCTTTATGCAGGAATAAACCAGTGAATATGTATTTTATCTCTGTTGTGCCTAGCTACAACCAGGTAAGCTGTCTCCAGCTGACCAAGGTGTCCTCATTAATGATTGTTCTATATTTAGCAATTGCAGGGAGTATGTGCCCCTAGTTTAATCAAAGACCCGGTTTCCATGGCAACAACACAGAGCATCTGGATATATACGATTTGGCAAACACTTTAATAGGGTGTGAGATGAAAAGAGCACACAACAGCATTAGGTGAATTAATAAATTGTTCTCTCCTGCTCTGGATTACGAAACATTATTTTGTACAGTCCTCTTGCCATAAATGCTAGATTTTGCATTAATGAGAGCCCCATTAACCCAGGTGACGTTACTAATCTTCTTGTTGTGTGTCTTTTTTTTCCCCTCTCCCATTTTGCAGGTGTATCAGCATTCGTATACGGCATATTATGTCCTCAGCAAAATACCTTTTGGGTAAGCAATTGTTCGATGTCTTAATTTAAAAAATGCAGCCATTTGGAATTCTGCAAAGTAATACGTGACGTGACAAACGGTTCCTCCGCAACAAACCTGTGCAGTGGTCTGGCTTTCGGCTGCCGCATCCAGAGTGCTACATGTTGTATACAAGAGATGTCGTCTGGAAGCAGGAGGATTTAACTTCCCTAGAGAATCGCACAGTGCAAGTTTCATCTTGCAGGACCCAGTGTTCGGTCTTTGATTGGGCTGGAGATACGACAGCATCTGGCTGTTGGCCTCTTTCCCTTTTGCTGGCAGCGGCTGAGTCCTCTGATGCTTTAAGCCTCTTGAGTCCAATCAGAGTCCAGGAACTGCCCGTGGGGTCTCTCAGCACACTTCTTGGGGCAGACCCTCTCTTTCACCTTGAGAGCTGGAAGCCAGAGTCCAGGTGCTAATGCCGACTCATCCATCCCCATCCTAATTGAAACACACTCCCTGTTCACACAGTAAGACTGAAGTTGTGAGCCTTCCAGTTTGCAGTTCAGCTTTTCCAAAGGCTTTTACTGGGCTTCTAGACAAATTGGTGTTTTCAGTTAAAGGTTATAGCACCAGGGATTATAGATCACTGGAAAACAAGCCTCCTTAGCAAAGTGCCCCTTCTCTTAGCTTATGCTGCCCTTGGAAATCTCTGTTCAGGAAAGGAAGTAATTCATAGTGCATCCTTTCTGACCTTGATTGGTCCTGTAGCTATTCCAGCCTCCCACAGACGCAACAAAAGCAGGCTCAACAATGTCCCCTCATGCCCAAACCTTCCTGTATATCTTTCTGTCTTCCCCTATGAGACTGTTCTCACTTTATCTTGTTTCTAGAAACTTTTTACTGCTCCAAAATGCAGCCTGTGGCAGATAAACTTGGCCAGCATGCTCTCTGGCCTTGGCCTCAGTTAGCCCCTTGTCTCTAGCTGTTTCCACTGCTGCCGCCAAACTTCATGATTTTTGGAGTGACCCTGGTCCCTGATCCAGGTCTACTACTCCCTGGCAGACGCACCTGGACAGAGCTATTCAGTAATGCAACAGTTTAAAAATAAAGGTCTCATAATATTAATCAGAACTCATAAATTGTGCAGATAAATTCCCCAGATCATAACCAGTAGACTATACAGCTAATAGCTAGTAAGTTAACATAAATTTGTGGTTCCCGGCCATCAAATTGCCAATTAGTCGCACTTAAACACATTTTAAACCATTACAAAAATTGTTAAAAAATACAGTTGAGATATGCTTTGCTTTTTATTGTAGCATATTGTATGTGCAACTCTTCAGCTAAAGCTTATACATTTAGAATTCATTGTACTCCTTTCTCTACATTATTATACCTATACAGAGTGTCCAAACATGGATAACAGTCAGAGGATGCATCTACGTGTTCGTTCATGTGCAATGGTTACTGCACATTTAATTTAGTTCTTATATAACCAAGTCCTAAATAAATGCACAGTAACTGGAGTTACTGTGCAGTAGCACCAGTGAACACCTTTTTAGTGATGCTCCTGTGCAGTAGCCTAATAATACTGTGCAATAGCGTATTAGCACAGTCCATGCTGCGATGCGCTACTGCATAGTATTATCAGGCTACTGCACAATTAGTCTCATGTAGATGCACCCAGAGTGTAATTAAAAAGTATCTACATTTTTGCCTGACTAGTCTCACTGATATCAACAGGGCTATTTTACAGCCCTCATCCAGTGAAGTGCTCATCTAGCCAGTGCTTTAGACCTGTCGACACCACTGAGGCCTCTGACTTCAGTGTTTGCAGGAGTAGGTGTTTAGCAGGATTTGCAAAATCAGAAAGTATGACAGGAACTGCAGCATGAATATCTGCTGTGGTCTGAATGGGGGAAAACAAATACTTGTGGTGGAAGGACACAAGAGGAAGACAATTCCAATGGGACATCAACTTCTGATAAACATGAGTCTTGTATGGAGACTCCCATGGAAAGAGTTAAACACGTGTATACATCTTTCTAAGTTCAAGGCTTAAACACACAATGTCCAGGTGACAGGGCTGCTACACGATGTGTTTTTAAAGGGTTTGATTGTCAGTTCTTTTAGTGCCTTATCCTGTAAGAAACCCTGTTGAAGTTAGCAGGACTATTTTTTGAGTAAAGTGCCACCAAACATGAGGAGAGTATAATCTGACCCCAAATTTGTTTTTTCATTATTTTACGCTGCTGTTTTTATATGTAACAGGAAAATACAAACACAAAATAGTTATAATTATCAGTGAAAAAATGAATCTTTATACAAATATTCAGGCGGGGAGGACTTTATGGCTCCATCCAAACGGGGACCTCTTGGTCTCTCCTTTCTATATAGTAAACTAGTAGCGAAAGCTCTCTGCCTGGCTGCAGGGGACCTCAGTGTAATGCCCTGCTCAGACTGTGGGAGAGTTCAACCCCACATCTCCCATGTCCCAGGAGAAATATCCTCAACACCTGACTATGAGATTGACACAAGCCATGCTTCCTGCTGAAAGTGTACCGCTGTCTAGATGTCCTCAAGCAGTTGTTTTAAATACACTTTGTAGGTGAATATAATAAAAAGGAACTGACATTAAAAATGCCTTTTAGTTGTATCTAGCTGAAAATATCACACCCAGTTTCCAAAAAAGCTGTGTTCTCCCTATAGGTATTTTAGATCTCCAAACTGCTCATCTCACAGCTTGATTCTGTTACAAAACAAAGTGCGGAAGAAGTTGTTTCATATGTGGAGCACATTAGAAACTCGCAAAATTAACAGTTTAGGAATCCAGATAATTCAACACTCGTATAATCCTTCCTCACCTCTTATACCCAATGCAGATTACATCGGATACTCAGCGTTAGCTTTTTCCCTTTGTTAGTTCTGTCATAGAACCACCCTGCTGGATGAATGGAAATATTTGAAATCAGAAGCATCCAATGTGAAGCCAAAATTATGAAAGGAACATAGTTGCCAGGAGGCATTAAGTAGTGTCAGACTCTTAACAGGTTTTTTCATAGTGTCAGTGTTAAGAAAGCAGGGGAGTACTGCAGTGAAGAGAATTGAACTAATTGCTGTGTTTGGTATTATAAAATGCCTTGTATAGATACGTTGTAAAATGCATTGTATAGATCTTGGCAGGTTTTTCAATCTGGTGCTTTTTTGTCCCAGTAGATAATGTTAGATGATATGAAACTGGAATTGGCGCATTGTGAATTCATTCCCAGAATATGTTTAATGGGAATGTGTAATCTTGCATTGAGTGATCTGGCCTTTGTGTGTGTGTGTGTGTGTACACAGATATATACACACATATATATACACACCCTTTTGTGTGTGTGTACACACACGCACACACCACACACACACACGTATATTGAGAAAATCCAGGGGGGCTAGGGTGGGTGGCGATACAGCTTGGATGATGTGATGAAGAGTGGTGCATAACTTCAAAACTTCTATGTGAGCAAGGAGAGGGAATCACATTGTATATTTTGCATTTCTTAAAGGGGAAGGCACAACTGTGCTCTAATTTGTAGAACATGCACCCAGCAGGGGATTGGAAGAAGGCCATTGGCTTACCAGGGAGGGTCTGGGAGCCATCATGCCGCCCCTGGGGCGGGATGGCTGGTGCTTGTTTTATTCCCTTAGATTTAACATTTAAACAGCAAGTTCTTACACCAAGTGCCACAGCAGCAATGAAGCTTGCAGCCACCACCCAAGCAGCATTAGACCTAATATGCAGATCCTACTTTCTGATATAAATACTCAGATATTGATCTCAGTTTTCAGAAAGTCAAAATGTTTCGTGCCCTTCCAATGGGTGGCTTGGGGGCCTGATCATGCTTCCATGTCCAAACACGCTGGAGGGTAGGGAGCTAATTCAGACAGATTTGGACAGACTGGGGAAGGGGGTGAATCAGAATAGGATGCAATTTAACAAAGATAACTGAAAAGTACTGCACCTGGGGAGGAAAAATCACCAATACACCAATAGACTGGGAAGTACCATTTTATGTAGCACAGCAATGGAAAGGGATCTCGGAGTCATAGTCGATCCAAAAATGAACATAAGTCACCAATGTGTTGAGATTATCGTAAAACTAACCACACTCTTTCTTGCATTAGCAGGTGCATCATGAGCAGGTCTAAGGAGGTGATACTTCCCCTCTATGCGGCATTGGTAAGGCCGCAACTGGAGTACCGCGTCCAGTTTTGGACGCCGTACTTCAAGAGGAATGTGGATAACCTGGAAAGGGTTAAGAGGAAGGCTACTCGTATGGTTGAGAGCCTGGAGGTAAGATCCTATGAAGACAGACTGAATCTATTCAGCCTCCACAAGAGAAGGCTGAGAGGTGATCTTGTGGCTGTCCAGAAACTCATTGCAGGTATCAGCAGGGAATAGGGGATACTCTGTTTACCAGAGTGCCTCTCGGGGTTACTAGAAACAATGGCTACAAATTGAAGGAAAGCGGATTTATCATAGAATCATAGAAGTCGGGTCGGAAGGGACCTTGTAGATCTTTAAGCCCGACCCCCCCGCCTGGGCGGGAGAAAAAGACTGGACTCAAATGAGTCCAGCCAGGTAGGTATCAAGCCTCTTCTTAACGATCCCCAGGGTAGGAGCCAGCACCACTTCCCTAGGAAGTCGGTTCCAGCTCCTAGCCGCCCTAACTGTGAAGTAGTTCTTGCAGATGTCTAATCTAAATCTACTCTCTAATAACTTGTGTCCATTATTCCTTGTCATGCCAGGGGGTGCTCGGGGAAACAGCGTCTCCCCTAAACCCTTCTGGTCCCCCCTAGTGAGTTTATAGACAGTCACCAGGTCCCCCCTCAGCCTTCTCTTGTGAAGGCTGAACAGGTTCAGGTCCCACAGTCTCTCGTTGTAGGGTCTGCCCTGCAGTCCCTGCATCATGCGTGTGGCCCTCCGCTGGACCCTCTCAATGTTGTCCACATCCCTCCTGAAGTGGAGCGCCCAGAACTGGACACAGTACTCCAGCTGTGCCCTGACCAGCGTCGCATAGAGGGGGAGGATCACCTTCCTGAACCTGCTTGAGATGTATCTGTGGACGCACGACAAGGTGCGGTTAGCCCTCCCAACCGTGACCTCGCATTGTGGGCCCATGTTCATCTTGGAGTCAATAACGATTCCAAGATCCCTTTCTGCCTCCATGCTCTCAAGAAGGGAGTTTCCCATTCTATAAGTGTGCTGCTGGTTTCTACTGCCTAAGTGCAGCGCCCTGCACTTGTCAGTATTGAAACGCATCTTGTTTATGTCAGCCCACTCCTGTAACCTATCCGAGTCTTGCTGCAGTCTTTCCCTCCCTACTAGTGTGCTCACCTCACCCCAAATTTTGGTATCATCAGCGAATTTAAACAGGTTGCGTTTCACCCCGTTGTCCAAATCGCTGATGAAGAAATTGAACAGCGCAGGCCCCAGGACCGAGCCCTGGGGGACTCCGCTGCCCACTTCCCCCCAGGTTGAATATGACCTGTCCACCACCACCCTCTGAGTATGACCCTTCAGCCAATCTGTAATCCATCTGACTGTGTAGGCATCAATGCCACAGTCACCCAATTTCTTAATGAGGATGGGGTGGGAGACGGTGTCAAAGGCCTTGCTGAAGTCTAGAAAGACTACGTCCACGGCGACACCTGCATCCATTGTCTTTGTGACCTGATCATAAAAGGCAATCAGGTTGGTCTGACAAGACCTGCCCCTAATGAAACCATGCTGGTTGCCCTTGAGCATCATCCCTGAAGCCGGCCCATCACAGATGTGCTCCTTGAGGATCTTCTCAAAGAGTTTCCCAAGGCTAGAGGTAAGACTGATGGGCCTATAGTTGCCCGGGTCCTCCCTCTTCCCTTTTTTGAAGATGGGGACCACATTAGCTATCTTCCAGTCATCTGGCACCTGGCCCAAGCACCACGAGCATTCGTAAAGCCATGCCAAGGGCCCTGCAATAACCCCAGCTAGCTCCCTTAACACCCAATTTAGACTGGACATCACGAAGAACTTCTTTACAGTGAGGGTTGCCAAAATATGGAATGGACTTCCAAGGGAGCTGGTGCTTTCTCCTGCCTTGGAGGCGTTCAAGAGGAGATTGTACAAGCACCTGGCTGGTGTCACTTGACCCCACTGCTCTTTCCTGCCCAGAGCAAGGGGTCAGACTCGATGATCTAATAGGTCCTTTCCAACCCTAGAAATCTATGAAATCTATGAAATCTGTATCAGTGCACTGGACCTTGAGCACCAGGAACCAGATTAGCTGATTCCAGCAATGCCATTTGCCCTCCTTAAATATTAGCTTCTCAGAACAGGCTCTGGCAGCATCTGCTTCCCCATGCTGTCTCATCCACATTCCTCCCCTTTCCCATAGGTGTGCACCAATAAAGATTTTCTTGGCCAATACCCATAGCCAATAATTAACCAACCATATCGGCTGATGGTCAATCCAATTACCAATTATTTAGTAACAGTGCAGAGCATTTTAAACTACTGACACAAACCTTTTATTTGTTTGTTTTGCATTGCATTTGTAACTCACACACAGGCCTCCTGCCTGCTCTGGCCCTTGATGAAAAAGGTGGTGACTGCCATGCATGTCGCCCCCTTGCCCACAGCTCCTGCCTGCAGCCCCAAGCCCTGTGCAGCCCGTGCTGGCATCCCAGGTGGGTGGGATGGACCCTTGCGTGGACACCAGCACTGGGTGTGTTTGGTGCTCCAGAGCATGCCACTAACTCAGCAACAGCGGGCCCTGCGCAGCCGAGCTCCTGCGCCCGCTGGGGAGAAGCCGCTGTTGCAAAGGTGCCCAGCGTCTGACAGAGCGGACCACTTCCCAGTCCCTCCTCCCCCTCTCCCTCCCACTGCTCACTGGGATCTGTAGTCTGCTGTAGGCTTGGGTCAGTGGTGGGCATGGGGACCAGACTACGCTTGCCAGCGTGGTCCAGGCACATGCCAATAATTATCATCTACAACAACCAAAAAAAGTCAATAATGTCCTTTCTCCTTTTATCAGTGCCGATTCAATAGTCAACTGCTATATATCAGTGCACCACTACTTTTCAGTAATCTTTCTTGATGAGAGGGGTAGGTGTTCAGCATGCAAGTTCAGCCCTTGACTTCCTTGGCTGAGACTCACTAATAAGAGAGCCAATCGGAGGTGTGACCAGCGAGTTTTATGCCATGGGCAAAACCCTGCCACAGAGGAATGGGAGGTGCTGCTGAGTGCAGGAGCACAAGAGAAGGGATGCCTGTCAGTCTTACCTGTCCTAACTGCTGCTAATGCAGTGGCAGGGTGTCCCCCTAACCTGCTGCCACTGTCATGATACAGATTTCATGGGGGTGCTATCACTTTGCACCCCGTCTGAGTCTGTGCCTACAGCTGGTGCCCCACTAGCCCACTCCTAATTCTGCTAACGGAGCCAATTAATCTGAGCTCTACTTCAAAAAAATCACTTTCATTTAATTCTCTTTATACATTCCTTTTTTAAAAGTAAATTGCTGCTTTTTACCAGGCTCCCACTAATTATGCATGTATGCAGTAGAAACAGACCTGAGCCACCAAGATTTAAATCTGGAGCTGAGTTTTCTGGGGTTTTCTGCGGAGGAGCTGAGGTTGGGCTCATCTCCACTGATACTGCACTGGTCAGTTCACTACATGGGCAGACAGCTTGTCGGATGTTCAAATCCCTGAGCTCTCATTTCTGTGAGTGTCCCTGTGGAAGGATTTGAAACGTATTTCATGTGTAAGAGTGGCAGGCTTCTGTAAGCATGTAACCCCTGGCAGTAGAGAGAAACCTGGAGTATTTAACTTGAAAACAAAGACTAAGGCTGAAGTTAAAGATAAAGCTATAAATCCTCGCAGACACTCCATGTATTTTCAGTCCTCCCCCATTATGTCAAACCTGCACAGTTTTGGGAGGTTTTTTATAGAACCAAGGTAACAAAAAATCTATAGATTTTGCTAAATTTCTCTTCAGATTGCTGTAGCTGGTAACAAACTTGTGTTGTTATTCAGGGTTTTTTTGTTTTTTACAAAGAGACCATTTTAGGGTCTCTAAATGTCGTCATATTTTATGAGTGAAACAAAAATGACTTCGCAACACAGCTGAAAGTTTGTCTTACCCATTTTTTTTCCAAGCAGGAGTGAGGGAGCGTTGAAGCTCATGCTGATCTTGGGTGCCATCTAGCGGATTTAGTTTTGCGAAGTTGGATATTGTATAGTACAGCGCACCGTGTATCAAATTCACCACCCTTGCTTTTCTCCTTAATGGAGTTCTTTCAGGGTACCTGCTGGTAGGTGTTTGTTTTGAACAGGTCTAGGCATTTTAGACTGTATTTCCACAGTGTGTAGTGGAAAATGATTTCACTTACCAAGTTGTCATGGGCAACCTTTTATTATTATTTATTTGCTAGGCAGTACCAAACACAGGTCCCCATTTTGCTAGTTGTTCTACAAGTCCAGAAGGAAAAGATGTCCCTACTTGTTCATTTCTCTACAGACTTCTGGTGTGTAGGTCTGGGAAGGAGAGATTCTGCTTGCCAGAGTTCCTCACCATGACTGATCCCTAGTGGGCCGCGTGTCCGTGTGGTCCAAAGATCTTAAATTGCTTTGCTCTTTACTTGGAGCCCATTACATTCCTGCATTGAATCCAGTCCAGCTCGATTTAGTGATTCAAATCTCCCAGTAAAAGGGGAGAAGTAGCTAATTTGTTTAAGGTATTGGAATGAGGCCCACGGGTTGAAGATGTACCTACCTGCTTGTCAAACTGTTCCCTCTTTCTTGTTAGGTTGTGGTACATTTACCCTGACAGCTCCTTCTGGGTGGGACCAGTTGTTCCATTAAAGCAGCAGCAGTGCTTAATAGACTGTGTGTAGATGCTTTCTTGTCCTATCCACAGGGACCCCTATGGATTATTTAAAAAAATCTCTCATGTAGAGCTCGGGTTCCTTAGATCCAAAAGACCCTATCACCCCTATTTTATATATGGGGAAATGAAGGCACAGAGCAAAGTTGTGTGTTAATCAAAGTCACACAGCAGGGATAAAACCCAGGTCTCCTGAGTGGCCGGGAGGGGATTATTTGATGAGTATCGACTGCAGGGTTTCATCCCCCTACCTCTTGGACAAGGGCTATTGGAGACGTGCTGCTGGACACAGTTTGCTGCGGTAGTTGGATTACTGCTTTAGTTGGGCATGGCAGTACCCAGGGAAAATGTAACTTCTGATCACTCCTTTGCTGACTACATATACGCGGCACCTTAACAATGGCCTCGAAGACCCCGCTCTTCAGCTGTCCTTTTTTAAATTTAATTTAGAATTCAGCATACAATGGGCAGTCCGTTAAGCTTCCTAATAGTTATACTTCAGGACTTCTGATGATTACTGCCCTCCAAGCAATGGACTGCTACCATTATGTTACCATATTAAGCTGGGATGCCATATAAGGAGAAAACAGCCTAAACCTCCAGATATGTTTCACTGGGTCAGCAGAGAGATAAAGATTTGGTAGTTTTTCTGCTACTGATTGAACTGTATCTGGAGATGAAGGGCTCTGCAAGACTTGCGCTTATTCTCCAATTTACCATGTGTAATCTGGCCGCCGTGTCTCCAAGGTGCAATCCTGGAGCAGAGTTTTACCCCTCTGCCCCATGCTGTAGAATTGCATTATATATTCAGGGCTCATCCCCCAAACCGAACTCCCATTTACATTTACAGAAGCTCTCAGTTTGGACAGAATGCAAAATATGTAGTCGAGGCCCATATACACTAGATAACAGCGAATTTTCTGGGTAAATTTTCAAAGCAACACGTGTAGATTTCTCCGCACGGCTCTCCGTAGTGTTCAGTAACTTCCTCTCTCACACCAACAATTCAGAGGAAAGACAATAAAATAAATGGGGGGGAAAAAAGGCTTAACCAAGACTTTGCATTTATCAAGCCAGAAAACAGAAATTCACAAAATCTCTTTGCAAAGCACTAAGGAAGAGAGCAAGACTTTCTTGTAACAGGCCATGTTTCTCGTGAGAGAAACATTATTTAATAGTTGTCTCAAGACTAAAATAAATTATAAGAGCACTGAGAATAAGATAAATAGATTCAGTTCCTGGCTTTGCTGTAGATGACTTCCAGAATGCCTCTGATCCCTTTCCCTTCTGGTTGGCCGACCCCGTTCCAGCTGTAGGGCACCTGGAAACCTAGACGAGGAACGTAGTTTCTCTACAGCTCAGTTTCCACACTTCTAAAACAGGTTACAGCAGTTTTGCTACCACATAGAGATGATGTATGAGATCCAACTCATTAATGCTTGTAATTGCTTTGAGACCCTTACAGGATAGGTGCTATAGAAGTGAAGCGTATACTTACGGAATTGCATCTTTTTTCAGCCAGTTGGATTTTAACTAGAGGAAATGAGTGGTTTCTCTCTCTTTCTCTCTCTGTTCCAGCCACTCCCTGAAGCTAGGTAGCTCCTCAGAAAACTGGATGGAGAAAAGCTAGTAACAGTGATGTACAGCCAACCAATACATTCCTCTGTATACCAAAAAACTGCACTCCACTATCACTGTCATCAATTCTCCATCCCTGCCACCATTTCTTTAGTAACCACTGCCATCAATTCAATTATCCTTTTAAATGTAATTTATATGGGGAGCTCAGGGAGCTTTGCTACAAAGTGCCACACACTACTACATCACTCAAATAACAGCACCTTTGTATTGCAGGATGCTTATTTTATTTTATTTTATTTTATTCTATTTTATTCCTGAGAGCAGAAGATTAACCTATGATCTCATCCCTTCCCTGGCTAAACACATTGGGTTAAGAGCTTGATTTTAAAGCCCCTTAAAGTTAGTGGGAGTATCTCAGCTGATTTCACTTGCCTGTGTGAGCCCTTTACTGGTTGGCCAAATTATTACCTGAGTGGTTTTTTCATTTTTTTTCCCCTTAACAAGAAGGCTGCCATCATTTCAGCCACCAACGCGTTTCACCAAAGCAGCATCCAGTTCAAAAGAAATTCAGCTTCCAAGTGCAGGTTGAATTGGTGCCCTCATGTAAACAGCTAGGGAGAAATCCCCCTCCACACTATGTAATCTCCTCTGAGCAGTCCCTGCTCACCCCTACAGTAGGTCTATCTTCTTCACTATCTATCTTCTGCACATGACTTGTAAATAGGAAATATTCATTCTCTCCATAACAGAGCAAATCGTCTTGTGCCTTCTTGTGTTGAAGTCAGATACAATGAGGGAGGGCACTTGAGAAGCACACATGATGATAACCACAAGTAATAGGCCCTCAGTGGGAAAATGTGACATTTAGGATTGAAATAATGACTGCTGTGCCTGGGAGGGAATAAACCTTAATAATGAATAGCTAGAAATAGATGCTAATGGATTAGCAGGGAGCAGCCCAGCAAACCACCTCGTAGCTTTGTCACAAAGGTTAATAGCTTATTGCTCATCATCAGACTGAAGTGTTTGAAAAAATAAAGGTGTGAGACCAATTCTCCTGTCATGTGGGTCTGAGCCAGCACTTTTTAAAGTCAATGGATGGATTGCCATTAAATTCCTTTCCAGGATGAACAGCCCCCCACCAACTGGGAACTCAGCTCAGCTTTGCTGAGATTTCTTTGCCTTTGAGGTGCAACTTTTCCGTGTTGTCCTGGACAAGATTCAACTGCCAAATATCACACGACTCTGTAGGGTCGATGCATTTCTCTGTACTGACAACCCAGAAGGTTGGACTTTGCTTGGCTTTTTTTTTTTTATTTCTACTAAAACTTTTCAATACAATACGCAGGCCACAGATAGAGAGAAGAAAAGAAAAGGTAGAATGAAAAAGAGAGACTAGATTAGATCACGGTGCAATTGTAGAACATAAAACAGGCCAGCAGCGGTGCTTGTCAAAGCCTTCCCGTTGCTCTGTTTATATGCGTTACACACCCTGAAATAGAAGGGGATGATGCAAGTGAGTCTGTAGGTGGGATTTGTTCAATTGTTTTAGCTGTGTTGATGTACAAGATGCTGCGGGATTTTTGTTAAATTGAAACAAACTAGGATGCCTTTCCCCAGGAGACTGTTTCTGAGCTGGCTGCTCCCCTAGAGTGGATGCAGCCTCCCCTATGAGCTGTGTTAATGCTTGCGGCTCTGATAAGCTAACGAAGGGGTGCGACGCATTTCAAATTGTGATGCAGGATTGTTTTGTTACATGGCATGGTGAGTGTGCACAGTGCGCTGCAGAACACAGATGGGGGGGCGGGTGGTCTATAGAAAGATGTTGCAACCTCGCTGGGTGCTAACACCTCCCCACTGCCATCCATTTTAATGGGAGATGAAGATGCTCTGTCTTTTGCCACAGCTACACACAGTGCAGCTCATCTCAGAGTGGTTCACAGGCTTTGCTCTCACGTCTCCTCTCTGCGTGATTTCCCCAGTACTGCTCAGCTAGGGAATTCCCTGGTTGCCACCACAGTGAGAGGGCGTCAGGGCAAAATATAATGTGGCCCCAGGATAGCAAAATGGGAAGCAAGGCAGGATATGTATCTACACCAGTTCTGCTCCCTCCCTTCACTCCTTGGCACAGACCTTGTATTTACAAGTCACCTGTCCAGGACTAGGGAAGAAGAGAAAAGGAAATGGAACAGGAGGTGCCTCATCTTCCATTTCCGCAAGTCTGAGGAGGGAGATCAGCGCCTCGAGGGAACGGCCATGTGACTGTTCCTCGCACTCGAGTCCCGCGTATGGAGATTTTCCATTGCAGGTATACTTGAGTTTTCAGTGCTTCTTTATGTGGCAGCCTGGTAAAAGTGGTTTGCTATGTTGTTTCTCCTAAATAAAGTATGTTTCATAAATCATGTTTAAAATGAATCTAAAACTAGTTAATTGTAGCACTGTCTAGCAGTGATGACAGGCTGGTAATGATGACTCTTAATATCTTTTGACTGATAGATTAGTTAGTGTAGGAGTGGGGCATTTAACAGGAAGGTACATCTCAGCATCCCTAAAAAAGCAGGCATGCTACCATCCAGGTTTGCCTTATCCTGCTCAGGGAGAAGAAATTAAATCTGCATCTTCTAAATGATGCAGGAACTACCAAGGTGCTCTCGTTTATCTGAAACCCAGTAGTACAAGATGATAGATTAACACAGACAAGCCCTGAAATTGATGTCTTCCTGTAAGAAAGAAGGTGATTTTTGCTTCCATTGAAGTCGCAGCGTGTAGGAGAGCACTTTTGTTGACTTCGGTGCAAGCAGGATCTCAATCGTATCTCATCTGATATCTCGAGAACCCAGATCAGTCTCTGCAGGCATTGCCTCTGTGTGCTATGATCTCATTAGATTTTGCAAGCTAGACAAGGTTGTTTGAGTAGAAATCTCTAAGGCAGTGTTTCTTGAACAGTTTTCTTGATGGCTGGCAGAATGAATCATTTTGAGGAATTGTGCCATGAAGGGAATGGGATGAGAGGTGGGGCAGGGAAAGGGGTCAAATCTTTCCCTGAAGAGTGACTATTTGGGGGGCACAGGACGTTCTTTTTTAAAATGATTGATGACACAGGTTACTTTTCAGGCTGTCTGCTGGCTGTCATATCTTTTTGGCTGAGGTGTAAAAACAAAGCTTGTTATTCCTGGGATGTTTCAGAGGCTGTTTCTTAAATGTGCAGCTGTGATGTCAGATTTTTCCTACTCTCTGTTGTTGCCTCCTCTTTTCTTATTTTGGGGAGATGGTCTTATGTAGCTGCTGTTAATGAATGGCTTTTTGCACAGTCCTACTCCTCAAAAACTTCTGTTCTACGTCTCGGGGTATCATTGAGAGGTTAGGACTTTATACTTACTTCTCCGCTCTCTAGCCTTAATCTGAGAGCCTGCTGATCCCAGTGAAAGTGAGTCCTCCTGTTTTATGAAGCTCTTAGACCAGATGTCTACAAAATTTCTATAGAGTTGAACACCAGTAAGGGAAAGTCACCCATAAGTTGTTGAGTTTGTCACCTGGACGCTATTTCTTCTTCACTGTCCCTTTCAGTGGAGAATTGATACAACTCCAGCAGAAGAAAAAAGTGCAAGAAAAATGGGGGGAAATGTTGTCATTAGGATTTAGCAAGGTCATAGATCTTCGTTTTTGAGTCCCTGTAAGCAAGCTAAGGACAATTTCCATCCTTCTTAGATGCTTACTCAGAGATGCCTCACTGGCTCAGCATCATCCATATGGAGTTACTGTAACTCTTTACCTTTTACCAGTCTCTGCTGGATTTTTAGTTGCAACAGACAGGCCTGTAACATCGTGTTACATCAGTCCCAATAGATGTCCACTGGCTCCTGCTCTGTGCAGTGATTGATCGTCAAGCTGTATTAGTATTTTATAAGACTGTGCATGGCCTGGAACCAAATATTACACTGATGGAGGCTTTAAATACAAAGATAGACAGTGATCAAATAGACCAGCTAGCTAGCACCTTATGTTGCTAGCTGAGTTTAACTGACTCTTCCCTATGTCAGGGAAAGCTTTGTTTAGAAGTCCAATATTTTTTGTTTTCTGCTTGGTGTCCAGGGAATTCACTGCCTAGTAGGTAAAATCCATGGTGTTGTGGGTTGTTTTTATGATTGCTCTAAAGATCTGCTTGTGTCTCTGATCAGGCTCTTAATTACTTTGATTTCTTTTCATTGCTTCTTCCTTTGACCATTGGAAAGCACTGGGAAGGAGGGCAGAGATGTGGGGAAGAAAGGCGGGCAAGCCTACAAACAAAAATATATTTAAGAGAAGGAACTCGGAGACGGTTTCCCTATCTTTTTAAAATGTCACCTCAACCTTACGACAAGGATTCCTGGAGCTGCAATTTCAGACAGCCTGAGTCCTTGTGTGTCTGGTCTGCTGTGTATCTGTCTGTGATTCCCTGCAGTATTTTTTCCCTGTGTCTCACTGTGGCTCTCTGTGCATCTCCTGGGAAGTGTTTCTCTTTCTAACATCTGTCTACTCTCCTGTTTGGTGAGCACTGAAATAACCAAGTCATCTGATTATTTTACAGTGCCTTTTTCTTCTCTCAGAAATAACATCCCTGTTCTCCAAAAGCATTGCCTTCTCCTTCCACTTCACTAGCTCCAGTCCTTTGGGTACTTGCAATGCCCTTTGTGCTCCATCTTGCTTTTCATATTCCAGACACCCACAGTTTTAACTGTGATAACCTTCCTGGTTCTATATTGTCCTTCTTTTCTCATGGTAGTTATACCTTGCATCATTCTCTCTATCTTTGTTTAGAAATATGTCTGGGATTTTTTTCCTTATTAATTAGAAGGGAGTATGAAGCCCCTAAGCTCATGTCTAGACCCAGATTTGATCTTTCAGAGAGTTGTAGCTCTTGTGCCTCGACAGGGCTGCCTTTTTTGATTCATTCAGTCCTAGCTGGGGACACATTTGTCTTTCCAGCACACATCCTGCTGTTTCTTCCATTTTCCCACACTCATTTGCGTACATTATTGAAATCATTTTTATTAGATACTTGCCATGCTTTTGGAAGCGGTGCAAGGAACTCCCGAAACCTCCGAGAGTACACAAAGAGTTCATTTCAGAACGTGTTGTTTTCCTAACTTAGCTCTAGTTACTCCTCTGTCTATGGCTTATTTTCCAGAATACCCAGAGCCTGTAAATTACTCCAATATTTGCCTACATCAACAGCATTTGTACACAATTTCCCATCATATTGTCACCTTTCTGTTCCCTTACACTTGAAACTAAAATGGCACATTCTCAAGATGGAATTGTCTTTTAGAAACAGAGGATTACCTGCCTAACACATGGCTTTATATGCAGCCAAACTGTATTTTAGCTTCAGACTGGCATCCTAAAATACTGTCTGTTTTTTGTTTGTTGCCTTTTAGATCATAGATTTCATAGACATTTGGGCTGGAAGGGACCTTGGGAGATCATCGAGTCCAGCCCCCTGCCCAAAGGGCAGGAAGTCAGCTGGGGTCATAGGATCCCAGCAAGATAAGCATCCAATTTACTCTTGAAGGTGTTCAATGTAGGTGCTTGAACCACCTCCGCTGGCAGGCTGTTCCAGACCTTGGGGGCTCGGACAGTAAAGAAATTCTTCCTTATGTCCAGCCTGAAACGGTCCTGAAGCAGTTTGTGAGCATTTGACCTTGTCATCTCCTGGGGCGCTCTGGTGAACAGACGTTCCCCCAGATCCTGGTGGTCACCCCTGATAAACTTATAGGTGGCCATCAGATCACTCCTGAGCCTGCGCTTTTCCAGGCTAAAGAGTCCCATTGGCTCTTTAAAGATGCTGGGTTGGAGTGTAAAGTTCCTCATTTTGTTGTTAAGCTGTACTTATGTATGAAGCCAGACCACTTTGTCATGGCAGTCTCTGAAAGAAATTTGTTTCTATCAGCATAAAAAATAAAGAGGGAGATAGTATAGGGGTGTCAAAATTTCCACAAAAAGAGAGATTCCCTGTAAATAAAGCACTCTTTTGTTAATCACCTGCTACTTTTTGGCAGATAAGAAAATGGAGAATTGGTATGAAGGGTTAATTAACTAGATCCTCATCCCCTGCTTTTCAGTTTAAATCAGATCGAAATCACAAGTCAGATTTACAGTACTGAAAGCTGGAGCAGAATAGCTTGATTTACCTTCACAACTTTGGAATTTTCCTTTTTCAGAAAATTTGAGTGGAGACTTTTTTTTTTGGCACAAGGTTTCACCCTCATGATTACATTTTTCTAGTCTAATGAAGTTTTATGAACTGGAAAACAGGAAGATTGACAGATGGAGACATTTCCCAGATAAATATTATGCTCCGTTCTGTTTGTTATTCCTATCACCCTATTTGGAACAATTTAGCAGTCTCTGCTCCAGAGAAATAATCCTAGAATAGCAGTCAGGTCTGAAAGGCATTGGGGAGGTTTGCAGAGCACCTGCTGCTGTGCACGTCTGGCTCAAAACTGCTCATTTTTTGTTCCCTCATTTCCACAGCACTAAATTCAATCAGTATTTTAAGCAACAAAAGAAGCAAGAGCAACACTCTGTGGCTGTTCACTAGTGATTTCATAAATGAAGATCAACTACAGAGTGTTTGGTTATTGAAAAGGGCAGTGTATTATTAAAAATATAAAGATGTAATAGAAGAAGTTCATGAGACAAATGTTGAATGAACTAAGTAATAGGCAGGTGCGTGAAGACTGCTTCCAAAATTGTCCAGTTTCAGGCCAATATTCTGTACAAAAGATGTCACAAGGGACGGCTCTGATAAAAACAGCAAGGCCTAATTACTTGCAGCTGTCTGGAGCATAGGATCATCACAGAGGCCTAGATGACCTATAAAAATGCTATATTTGGGAGAAGATACAAAAGGGATTAGGAAAAGGAGGAGTCAGAGACAGCCAAGGATACAATTAGGAGCCTCCCCGGGTTATCAAAGGTTGAGTAGTGCCCAGGAAAGCTGAAGCCAGCCAGGCCAGCCTTATGTGGGTGGACACAAGGCTCCAGATGTGATGAAGTGCCCTGGGAGTTGCAGGTGAACATAAATTATGACTTCTTTAAATCATTCTTGACCAGAGCAAAGCAGCCAGAAAACCCAGGAGAGTTAGAGAGAGAGCTTAGAGAGTCTGGGGAGTATCTTAAAAAATCTAAATAAGGATGCAAAGTTTAAAATACCAGGGCAGAAAAAAAAGATTTTTTCTAAAGAAATAAAAGTAGGGACTGAACCCTTTTCCTTGATGCCTCAAGGGGATATGTGACCTCATGCAATTCCCAGTGTAGACCAATGCCTAACAGGACCCTGCAGTTTAACCCAGGTCCACTGAAGTGATGTGCTTTTATGCTGGGTAATTGATTCTTGTTAAGGGAGGACATTCTTGCTGTCTCACGGTGGTATCACGTGAAGCACACCACCCAGCTGATCCTGCATTTGAGAGAGAGTAAAGACAGCTTTAAAACTGAAACAAAATTCCCTTCAGTCCACGTAAGAGATAATGCAGTAACTCAGACATGTGCAAGAGGGATATGTTTAGGGCTGAATGTTTCTTTGTCTGCTCCTGTAAGTCCCTCATAAACAAGGAGTTCTATGCAGTCCCTGAAGGAAGAACAATAGGATCATGTCAGCTAAGAGGGGAAGCCTGACCCATATGGTAGGGGCTTAGTTTGAGATTCAGGAAATCTGGGTGCAATTCTTCCATTCTGCCAGTGGCTTGCAATGGGACCTTGGGCAAAGCAATTAGTCGTGTAGCTCTGAAATGTCTTCTGCTACCTGTCAAAGTACAGAAGGTACCTACATACTTCCTGCAGATACTGTTGAGCTTTTTAGAAAAGCTCATCCACACTTCTGCTCCTCCATGCCACCCCACCTAGTAAAACTCTCTAGCTTAAACTGAGATTTAGTACTGAAAATAGTTACCTTAAATGTTTGGTTTAATCCTGCAGCCACACAGCACAGTATTTTATTGGTTGTATTTGTTGCTTGTGTATTTATCAAAAGGTTTAGAAGCAATGACATCAATCTTGCATTGCTTTTTAGACTTCACCAAACATCAGAAGTTTTTCAGTCCTTCTGCACAATTTAAGAGGTATAAATTTCATAGACATTTGGGCTGGAAGGGACCCCGGAGGATCATCGAATCCAGCCCCTTGGCCCAGGGGCAGGAAGTCAGCAGGGACCATAGGATCCCAGCAGGATAAGCATCCAAATGTGTTTTGAAGGTGTTCAAAGTGGGTGCTTGAACCGCCTCCAGTGGCAGTCTGTTCCAAACCTTGGGGCTCGAACAGTAAAGAAGTTCTTCCTTATGTCCAGCCTGAATCAGTCGCGGCAGAGTTAGTGACCATTCGATCTTGTTGTCCCTTGGGGCGCTCTGGTGAACAGACGTTCCCCCAGATCCTGATGAACACCCCTGATAAACTTATAGGTGGCCACCAGATCACCTCTGAGCCTGGGCATTTCTAGGCTGAATAGCCCCATGGCTCTCAGCCTGTCATCATAAGGTCTGTTTTCCTGACCTCTGATCATGCACGTGGCTCTCCTCTGTACCCTCTCAAGCTTCTCCACATCCTTTTTGAATTGAGGAGCCCAAAACTGGACGCAGTACTCCAGCTGTGGTCTCACCAAGGCCAAGTACAAGGGGAGAATGACGTCCCGGGATCTGCTTAAGAAGCATCTATGGATGCAAGCCAGTGTTTTGCTCGCTTTACTAGCTGCAGCATCACACTGAAGGCTCCTGTTCATCTTGTGGTCAACCATGACCCCCAAGTCCCTTTCATCTGTAGTGCTAGCCAGCATAGCACTACCGAGCCTATATGCATGATGCAGGTTTTTCCTCCCAAGGTGGAGAACCTTGCATTTTTCGGTATTAAACAACATCAGGTTCTCGTCCACCCATATCATGAGTCTGTCTAGATCTGCCTGGATCACCTCCTGTCTTCAGGTGTAGATGCTTTACCCCAGAGTTTGGTGTCGTCAGCGAACATGGCCAGTCCACTTCTGACACCAATGTCCACATCATTGATGAAGATGTTAAACAGTATAGGCCCTAAGACAGAGCCTTGTGGGACCCCACTGGTCACAGCGCACCAAGACGATTGGCTCCCGTCAACCACCACCCTCTGGGTCCTACTGCGGAGCCAGTTCCCCAGCCAGTGGATCATGGTGACGTCAGGGCCACAGTTAGTTAGCCAGTTTAGCCAAGAGGTGATCGTGGGATACCAGATTGAAGGCTTTTTAAAGTTGAGGTATACGATGTCGATCTCTTCCTCCCTTGTCCAGGTGATAAGTCACCTGGTCATAAAAGGAAATGAGATTGGTCAAGCAAGACCTACCTGCAACAAACCCATGCTGGGTATCCCTCAGGATATTGCCTTCAGCTAGTCTGTTAAGGATGACCTCTTCGATCTTTTCCAATACCATCCCTAGGATAGAGGTCAGGCTGATAGGCCTGTAGTTTGCCAGATCTACTTTCCTCCCTTTCTTGAACATAGGCACCACATTGGCCCTCTTCCAATCTTCGGGCACTTCACCAGAGCACTAAGAGCTCTCAAAGATCTGTGCCAGGGGCTGAGCTATGATGCTTGCCAGCTCCCTGAGTACCCTTGAGTGTAAACCTCCAGGGCCGGCTGACTTGAAGGTATCCAGCCTGTCGAGGTGTTCCTTCAGGTAGTTAAGTAGATATCTATTTTTAAAACAAACATCTTCTAAGAGGAAGAAAGAGAGGGGCTTTTGCTTTACCAGCTTGTCGTCTTCCCCACACCAGGGCTAGCGACAGAAGTTACACATAAACCGGTTTAAGCGATCAAAAAGTAGTTTAAGCCTGCAACAGAACAGAAGGTCAGTGCACATAAACCAGTTTCAGAATGGCCAAAACTGGTTTAAAATAAATTTGGTTGAATGTAGTATCAGACTTAACTGATTTGGATCAAACTGGTTTATGAAACTTCTATCCCAGACCCTTTCCTGGTTCAGGTTAAATCACAGTCCCCCAGCATCCCAGCATGCTTTCCAGCCCTGAGCTGGGCTGTGCTGTCTGCTCCAGAGAGCAGGGCTGGTCCTGCCCCTCTGCTCCTTAGCTGGAGCAGTGAGCGCTGGCTGACAAAGGGCTGCCGGGGGGCAGGCCTGGCTGTGGATATAGCCCAGTCTTCAGGGGGGAGGGAACTGCCCCCTCCCAGGCAAACCTTGGCTGGAGTCTGGGGCCAGGGAGGGGGGTTAAACCTCACTTGTCCTGCTCAAACTTACTGCTGGCTGCAGCTGTGGACTACAAATCCCCGAGGCACCTGGAAACAGGAAGAGGACATGATGAGCAACCCTGCAGAGTCCTGATGCAATGATTTTGGACTGTAAATCCTAGACACCTTGGGGGGCAGCAGGAAGAGGAAGTGAACACACAGCCCATGCTGGCTACATATGAGAGAGTCATGCTCTAGCACCCCTGGCTTCTGGCCTCAGCTAGTTTAGGCATGTGGCTGTATTTGCTAAATCAACGGTAAATGTCTGTTCACTTCTGTTTCAGTTTAATCTGTGTATCTTAGACTAACCTGCAAAGACTGAATCGAGTCAGCCTTAGGCTTTTTGACTGTCTGTACTTAGCCCAATAGGCTATGCTCTGCTGAGGTAACCATAGTAGTCTTAACACAAATGGCTGGCTCCTGGCATGTACGTCAAATGCATGTAGCTATGAAAAGAATCAAAGCCATTCCCATTGGAACTGGTTTCCATAGGAGCAGGTTTGTACCTAAGGTGCATTGCAGCCTTCACTTGCTCCGTGCCCCATACCTTACAAATGTGGCTGCAACTCCACAGAAGAGAAGAACAGCCGCTAACGACTTCAGGAAGCCTGTTGCCTGAGGAGGACTGTTCAAATGCCCCTGGTGCAGCAAAAGCTATGTACCAGCAGCGCAAAATCTACAGCCTGTAGGCTGGATCTGGCCCCTGAGGTGACTAGATGCAGCTGAGAGCATAAGGGATCACCAGCAAGCAGTTTGGCCTGGCGTGTCCCCTTTTCTACCCTGCACTGTTCTGCTGATCCCCTCACCAACCTTTCCTGCTCTGCTTTCTTCCTCTCCCCGTTGGCTCCCTCTGACATTGGCACCTCCTTGGCCTCTCTCTTCTTCCCCACTTCCTGCACCAGGGTGGTGACCTGCAGTGCAGCTGGATCACAAGGACCTGGCCCACTACTCTAAAAGGTTGACTATCACTGCTATGCACCTTTTAAAAGGAGTACGACTCCGTCAAACACCAGAATTAGATCCCTGGCTGGTAGGGAAAGGAGGGTCAGTGGCGTGTCTCTGGTTACGCTCACACTTCGCTGTGCTTCATTTTCATAGATTTCATAGACATCAGGGCTGGAAGGGACCTCGGAAGAAAATCAAGTCCAGCCCCCTGCCCAAAGGGCAGGAAGTCAGCTGGGGTCATAGGATCCCAGCAAGATAAGCATCCAATTTACTCTTGAAGGTGTTCAATGTAGGTGCTTGAACCACCTCCGCTGGCAGACTGTTCCAGACCTTGGGGGCTCAGACAGTAAAGAAATTCTTCCTTATGTCCAGCCTGAAATGGTCTCGCAGGAGTTTGTGACCGTTCGACCTAGTCATCCCTTGGGGCACTCTGGTGAACAAACGTTCCCCCAGATCCTGGTGGTCACCCCTGATAAACTTATAGGTGGCCATCAGATCACTCCTGAGCCTATGCTTTTTCAGGCTAAAGAGTCCCATGGCTCTCAGCCTGTCATCGTAAGATCTGTTTTCCTGACCTCTGATCATGCGCTTGGCTCTCCTCTGGACTCTCTCAAGCTTCTCCACATCCTTTTTGAATTATGGAGCCCAAAACTGGACGCAGTACTCCAGCTGCGGCCTCACCAAGGCCGAGTACAAGGGGAGAATGACGTCCCGGGATTTGCTCGAGAAGCATCTATGGATGCATGCCAGCATTTTGGTCGCTTTACTAGTCGCAGCCTCGCATTGCAGGCTCATGTTCATCTTGTGGTCAATGATGACCCCCAAGTCTCTTTCTTCTGTAGTGCTAACCAACGTAGCACTGCTGAGCCTATAAGGGTGCTGCAGGTTTTTCCTCCCAAGGTGGAGAACCTTGCATTTTTCAGTGTTAAACACCATGAGGTTCTCGTCTGCCCATTTGCTGAGCTTGTCCAGGTCAGCCTGGATCACCCACCTATCTTCTGGCGTGGATGCTTTGCCCCAAAGTTTGGTGTCATCGGAGAACTTGGCCAGTCAACTCCTGACTCCAATGTCCACATCATTAATGAAGATGTTGAACAGTATGGGTCCCAGGACAGAGCCTTGAGGGACCCCACTGGTCACAGGGCACCACGATGAGTGACTGCCATCAATTACAACCCTCTGGGTCCGACCACGGAGCCAATTTCCAAGCCAGTGGATCGTGGTGCAGCCAGTTTGGCCAAGAGGTGATCATGGGATACCAGATCAAAAGCTTTTTTGAAGTCAAGATATATGACATCAATCTCTTCTCCCTTGTCCAGGTGATAGGTCACCCGGTCATAGAACGAAATGAGATTGGTCAAACAAGACCTACCTGCAACAAACCCGTGCTGGCTATCCCTTAGGATGTTATCCTTGGCCAGTCCCTCAAGGATGGCCTCCTTAATAAACTTTTCTAAGATCTTCCCCAGGATAGAAGTCAGGCTAATGGGCCTGTAGTTAGCCGGATCCACTCTCCTCCCTTTCTTGAAGATCGGCACCACGTTGGCCTTCTTCCAGTCTTTGGGCACTACACCAGAGCGCCAGGAGTTTTCAAAGATCCGTGCCAGGGGCTGGGCTATGACGCTCGCCAGCTCCTTGAGGACCCTGGGGTGCAGATTGTCAGGGCCGGCTGACTTGAAGGTATCCAGCTTCTCAAGATGTTCCTTCACATGGTCAGCATTTATAAAGGGTAGGGGATCCCCATCACCCGGATCTCCCTGTCCCATAGCAGGCATGGGTGTCCCATGGGACTGATGAAAGACTGACGCAAAGTACCTATTTAATAGGTTGGCTTTTTCCTGGGCGTCAGTTGTCAGTTGCCCCATCTGGTTTAGCAGGGGTCCAACGTTGTCCTTGCTTTTCCTCCGGCTCCCCACATATCTGAAAAAGGACTTTTTGTTGTCCTTGATGCTTGAAGCTAGTTGGAGTTCAGTTGCAGCCTTGGCTTTCCTGGTTTGCTCCCTGCAGGACTGGACCAGTGCAGAATAATCCTCCTAGGAGGTGAATCCCATCCTCCATCCTTTGTAGGCTTTCCTTTTCAGCTGTAGGAGGTCCGCTAGGTCCCTGGAGAGCCAGGGAGGGCTGCTGTGCCTTCTTGCTGCCTTTCCTGCGTGTTGGAATAGATTTAGCTTGTGCATTGAGGATCGCTTCCTTGAGAAGCAATCACTCTTCTTGAACTCCCATCTCCCTGGGGTCATGGTCCCTAAGGGCCTGACTGACAAGCCTCCTGAGCTTGTCAAAGTCAGCTTTTCTGAAGTCAAGGACTTCTGTGTTGCTGACTGCCTTGCCAGCTTTACAGTGGATGGTGAAGGTGATCAGCTCGTGATCGCTGTCACCCAGCTTCCCATCGATCACTAGGTCGCCAATTAGGTCGTCCCCCGTAGCCAATACCAGGTCGAGCAGCGCTTTGCCTCTTGTTGGCCCATAGACTTCTTGAGTCAGGTAGAGGTCATCCACGCACGAGAGAAAGCTTTGCGACCGCTCGGATTTTGCTGAGTGATCTTCCCAGGAGATGTCCGGATAATTGAAGTCACCCATGACAACCAAGGTCCTGGAGCAAGCAGCCTCAGTCAGTTCCTGGGCGAACTCCTGGTCAAGCTCAGGACTTTGAGTGGGAGGTCTGTAGTAGACTCCCACCGTTGTGTCCCCTGTGCCGTATTCCCCACGACTTTTTACCCAGAGGGTCTCTAGCTGTCCATGCCGGTCGCCAACATCAGCTTGCAGGGACATGTAGCTTTCCTTCACATAGAGAGCTACACCCCCTCCCCTTTTGTCAACATGATTCCTCCTTTTGGTGTCTGGCATTTCTGGTAGAGCACACCTAGATGTCTTCTAGAACGGGGGCACCAGAGAAAGCCTCCTCCTTCCCACAACTGCACACCTGTGAAAGAGGGGGCAGAAACTTGCTGTACAGCTCTTCCTGGCTGGTGCCTTTTGGCAAAAGCCCTGTGAAGGGAAGGTGATTCTTGCCTAAGAAAAGCATTAACCCCTAAGGATTTGCTCAGTTTCACAGGGTGCCTTAGAAACAAAATACATTTAATTTCTAGTGTCTGATTACTGCTTTCATTTTCATTCCCTTCTGAAGGTGGGGAACAGAACATAGGATGTTTCGAGAAGGATAGTGTACTGGAGTATAACACAGGAGCAAGGCCTGTGAAAGACATTTTGAGGCTTGGTATGTCCCAGTAGGGAACTGCCCTCCCATTTTGGCAACAGGAAATATGGGATCTCTGAAGACCTATTACCTCTACCTTCTACAGAAAACCATCTCTGGATCTATTCCATACTCATCATCATTAGGGGTCCGCTGTGCTTAGGGGCCTGGTACAATTGTGCCCCTGCTCTCCTTTTCTAGTAGGCCCTTCCCAAGAGACCTGGGTATTGTTCCCAGCATTCCTGTTGGCCCAATGGGCATCCTTGGGCTTCTCCATGCTTTTCTTGTCCCCATGTGGCGGTGAGAATACTTCCTTCCTTTTTAAAGCCTTTGAGGTCAGCTACGAAAGGTGCTATTCAAGAGCTTTCTTGGTATTCTCTTCTGTAGAGTAGTATTTTATAGAAATAATTAGGCTTGTAATAAAGTGACTTCAGAATATCAAAAATAATTGTGCATGTTGAGAGTAAACACCATCGAAACAATGGGAGCTGGAAAGAGTGCAGTGCCTGAGGTGCGTCAAGGTGACATTATGTAGCACTGACATTTACAAAAGCGGCCTGCTTCTAGATTGTATTTGCCATGTTTGCTGAGGTTCTTCTATAAAATGAAAGTAATGGATGAAGGAACAAGAAAAGTATTTCAATTTTATTTTTTTAACAGAATGAGAGATTGGGTGTTAATAACAGTTTTTTCCCCTTGAAAGCCAGGCTGCATATCTGTTTAGGAGGCAGTTACAGAGATGCCAAAGCTTCCTGCCATCATATTCAAAGGAAAATTATCAGGCAGGAAAGTCATAGAGCAAAGAAGATGAAATTATCTTTTTCTCATAGCAGTATATTTCAGAACAGTAATTATTGTTTATCCTCTCTGGATCTCGGAAGTGTTGATAAATATAATTATTTTGTTTGCTTTCCCTTGACTAATGCTTATGGCTTAGGTGAATCAATGGTGGAACTAATGTATTTAAGTCTTGTATTAATGAGCAAAAGAATTTCTCTGCTAAGGGCCTGATCCTGCCAACACTCGTTATTTGGCCTGGTGCTAACTAACCGATAAGTCATCCATTGACATTCAAGAGCGAGTGGGGACAGGTTCCAGCTGAAAGACAGACATTTTAAATGAGTGCCGTTATTAGACCAGCTAAAATAGTTGGAAAAAATCTTCTTGTAGGGTTTTGGGTACAAACACCCTTCTTCAGGCAAAAGGAGTTTCTGCAGTTGTCCCTTAGCAGAGCTTCCGAACTGAAACAGCTCAGGTCTGAAGGATGAAACTCTGGAGGCTGAAATCTTTGTGTCTCTTTTTGCAGGGATCCCCAGAGTCTGTATCCCCCTGAGGTTAGCAACGCCAAACTGCAGTATGCTGGATGGGGTCCAAAAGGGCAGCAACTGGTAAGCAAATCTAAGTGTACAAATGAGTTTGTAAAATTGTTGTAATTCAAGAGGTACTCTTCCTCATCTCGTTTCTTGGAGCCCATAGGGCATGTGGATGTCTTTTCCCATCATTCCTATCATGGAAAAATACTAATTCAGACCTGGACATTGTGGCCTCAAAGTGGGCATTCATCAATGCACTAGTCTGTCAGCACACAACTCACTAAGACAAGTGGAGACCTTGATGTGTGGGTGTTTTGGCATTTTGGGCAGGTACCTACTTAGGCCCACCATACAAAATAGCTAAGTAAAAAAAAGAAAAAGAAAAAAAAAGTAACTTATAGGAAAAGCCACCAAGGCTGTTTCATATTTACCTCATACTGGCTTTACTTTACTTTATCTGTTGTCTAGGTCCACCCTACCTTGACCCTTCTGATGTTCAGTTCTGCATGTGTCTAAAAGGGCAAAGGGCTAGTTATATCAATTGATCTCTAATGGCACCTGCAAAGAGCTTGTTTTAACAAATATAAGTTGTGTATTTATATCTTAAGGAAGGCAAACCAACAGATTTTCTTTTAAATATAGGAAACTAGCAATATGTCAATGGCAATCAGAGATAATAGATCTGATTCTCCTGTTGGGCATAGAGGCAAATTCTCTATTTCTACCTGCTTTATACCTGGTTTATAACATTTCTGCTTCCCTGAAGCTTCTCCAGACTTGCAGCTCTGTTAAAAGTTTAGGCACAGTTGGCAGGGGGAGGCCATCCCCAGAGGAGCAAGGGATGTTGCAGTTGAAGACTAATGTGTATTGGCCAGTCCACGTGGAGAGTGGGTCCAGAGCTGTACTGGATTTGCAGTAGATTTGGCCCATGATGATTTGTGAAATGGACATAGGTAGATAGTGAGGCGGGTCTGAGGGGTTAGAAAAAAAAGGAGCCCAAGTGGCATACTCTGGTTCAAAAACCATCATGGATTCTTCATTGCTCATGAATGAAGGCTTCCACACCATTAGAGTCATGAAATACCAATTCTGTCATCTGCTATCTTGGAATTCACCCATCTTATAACAAACGTGAACCTATTTTAAGCATTTTTACTAGTCATTTCTGTTGGAAACAGCAGAGCTTACAGAGTCCGAAGGACACTTTTGAACAGTTGATAATATACAGTGTATGGTGGCATATGTTTAAAGATACTTTCAGTAATCAGAGACTGCCTTTAAGGAAATTTGAAGAACAATAAGAGATTCCTCCCCTCCCTTGCCCCTCCTCACATGCATTCATTTGATCTTTATTTTAGTTCAGCAAAGGAAGCAAAACAGAAGTTCCAATTTTCTAATCTGAAAGTTGACTCTGAATTGTGCTAATGATGTTCTGTAGTTCACAAGTGCCTCTCTTCGTCCTTGGGTCTTGGCTGTAGCCATGTTGGTCTAAGGACATAGGCGGACAAGGTTCTTTGGGAAAATCTGATCTCCTTTATTAGACCAACTAAAATAGTTGGAAAAAATCTTCTTGCAGAGTTTTGGGTACAAACACCCTTCTTCAGGCAAAGGAAGTGTCTGCAGTTGTCCCTTAGCAGATTGTCCAGTTCTGAAGGAATACTGTCATTACCTGCCTTATGCTCTTTGAATGCTAGCAATTCCTCCAGATTCATCTTTAGAGCAGGGAACATAGCTATGTCACAGCCAAGCACAATGTATTTCTTAAACACATGCTGTAACTGTTCAATTATATAACACAAGGAGAAATGTCTTCCTGTGTTGGCTGACGTCCCTGTACCACTGAAATCACTGGAGCTTTTTTTCATTGATCTCATTAAGAGCAGATTCAGGGTTTTAATACCTTGAAGCATTGGGTTTGGTAGACCTTGTTCTAGCTAGTGTAAGTGAGGCTATTCTCTTAAGTATCTACCATATTTTCTCATGTATAACACACTCCAAATATCTCATGCACTCTGTTTTTGGAAGGACACAAGAAAGAAAAAAAAATCTTACCTTGGAGTGGAGGCTGGTATGTTGGGTCTGAGGTCTCCAAGCCTGGGGGTTGCGTGGGGAGACCCAATATGGCACAGCAGTGATGGGGCTACGCAGCAGGTCTGACCCAGCAGCAGTCTCAGACTCAGTGTCCTGGGTCCAACCCAGCATGTGGCTGTAGAGCCAGTGCATGGAGTTGGACCCAGTTTGCTCAGTCAGACCTGGTACTCAAACTGCTGACCAGCCTGTATGCCAATCTGATCTGATGTGGTTGCGGGGGTGGAGGGGTCCCCACAGGTGTGGATATCTGGCAGTAGGGCGCAATCACAGTGCTCCAACACTGCTACCATTTTGTCCCTTCCCTCCTCCCGCCCTCACCCCCACTGCCAAAATATGAGACCTGTGGGGAGCCCTTTTCTTTGCATGCAGTGTGCACCCCAGTTTTCTCCAGCTGGCTTCATGGAGAAAGATAAAGGGTTATATGTGTGAAAATACCATATCTGTTACATGAAACAGCATATCCCTTTACCACTTCTAAATGCACTGTCTTCTATTTTCATTGCATTCACTTTATTCACGCTCATTATTCAGTGGCACTTCCTAAAGTGCTGCAGTACATAGCGGTGATTTGCATCCTAGTGCAATCGGTGTCTGCGCTGATGAAGTTCTCTGGTCACATCATTGAGTCTCCCTTCGTAGAAGCAACTTATTAGAACCCAAAACCTGTTCTGTTTTGCAAAATGGTTGACACATTTCCTCTCCAAAGGCTTACCAGCTTGGCACTGTCTACACATGCCAGAAGACAAAATCCCAGGATTTGATCTCTCTATCAGGAGATCATGAGTCAGACCTAATTTGACTTGGAAATCAGGAGTCTTGTGATTTTTTCATGAGAGTTGGCTTTACTGTGCTGTGCTGGCCAGAGTCTCTGAGACCACTCTCCTCTCCTATTCACAGCACATCTTTTGCCCACTCCTGTTTTTCATGTGTTGGGAGAGAAGGGGTAATGGGTAATGTTTTCTTTGTACTACTTGCTTATTTCCTGCCTTAAAGGACAGCGCGTCTCCCTGACTAGGACAGCTTTCCAACTGGTTTGTGCTGCTTTGGAGCCAGGACAGAATTTGACCTCGAAGGCTTCTTCTTTTCATAGCTATTTTTTTAAACACCCTCCCCCACTTCCCTCCAAGGGGCAGCTTTTGGCCACTAACTTCTGCTTCAACACTGGCAGCACTTTCTTGGGCATGCCTAATGAGACTGGAAGGGGAAGAAAAGTGAAATCTGAAGCAGAAGCAAACCAGTCTGCATCCTTTATAAAAATCTTCTCCCAAGAGCACTGTTCCCTTTTTCCTTGCTTTCTTTTGTCTTTTCCTGTTATGTCACCAGTTCATTTGAGATTAGAAAGTCCTTGGGACTCCCCACTTGTCTGTGCCAATAGAGCTATATACATGGAGCAAATAGTGGCGCTGAGACAATGGGCTTGAGCTACAAACGCAAACACATGTCACTTCTGACACTTGAAATGAGTGCTTTGCCCCCGGTTTTCTAAAATTTAAAACCAATGCAGTTGGCTGCCACTCAGCGATACCGGGACCTGGACCAATCGCTCTTGTGGTCTCTACAAAGCCTTCCCATTAAGTTCAAGAGCCTGAGAAGAAAAGTGCAGCTCATAAAATGTCATTTAACTACAAGTAACTTAGCAAGCCCAAGCTTGACCATAAAATGAATATGAGAGCGATGCTACAGTTAGCAGAGCAAACAATTTGCTGGCATGCATCAACCAATGTGCCTCAAGCAAAACGAAGGAAATTATTGTCCAGCTCTACTTGGCATTGGTGAGGCCACAACTGGAGGACTGCATCCAGTTTTGTGTGCCACACATCAAGAAGGATGTGGAGAAGCTTGAGAGAGCCCCGAGAAGAGCCACTCGTATGATTAGAGCCCTAAAGAGCAAGCCATATGAGGAAAGGCTGATAGATATGGGACTGCTGAGCCTAGAAAAGAGAAAACTTTGCAGGGATTTGGTGGCAGCTTACAAATATATCAGGGGAGAGCATAATGGGCTAGGTGAACAAGTATTCAGCAAAGCACACCAGGGAAAAACCAGGAGTAATGGTCATAAACTCCTAGAAGGTTTCAGTCTGGATATAAGGAAAAACTTCTTCACAGTTCATGTGACCACACTCTGGAATAAACTCCCAGTGAGTCCTGGGAGATCTTCAAAAGGAGACTGGACACACACCTCACTTGATCTTTCCTGCCTGGAGCAGGGGGCTGGACCCCATGATCTCAAGCAGTGCATAGCCATCAAAAAGGCTCTACAGGGGTAATAAAACTCTGGGTGAACTTGGTGCCTGAGAACCATGCGAGAGTGGCACCCTCGGTTTATCCACAGGAGAGCTGCAGCATGAACAGCAACAATGTAGGTTCCCCTTCCAGCACAGTCAAACCCTGAGCTTGTGCAGCCGCCTCCCGGGAGTGAGTTCAGATCCATAGTTAGACTCTTGAATAGAAGGTCTTTGAGAATGAAACTGTGGAAATCAGGCCACTTTTGTCTAGGTGCCTGTAGGGATTTCAGTAACTAACTTTTTATGCATCCAGTTTAACATTTTAACTTAAAAGCAATAGCCTGCACCTATTAATAGCAACATCTTGGGGCCTTGGTGCTATTTTACTTGTAAGCAGCTGTTGCTGTTAAAGGGCACACCGTGTGAATACATGGTAGGGAAGCTGTACCTAGGAAAATGCGGCTGGCAAGCAGCTTTTACTTTCCCAGATTTTTACTATTTCCATCAATTGTACATACAGATACCGCCACCTGGACTAAGGGACCAACAATAAGGTTACTGAGCTTAGAGTGCTTGCCTGCACTGACAAGGTAAAAGTACTTTTCACATGTGCTGGCACTGACAAGGTAAAAGCATTTTTCACGGTTACAGATCAGATACAGGAGGAAACAATTCTGTACAACTCAGTAGCCAGGCATTATAATCCAATAATTCTCCCTTTCTCTGGTCAGAATACTCATTCTGCAGTGAAGAGGGACATTTTATTCTGGGGCTTCCAGCCTAGTCTATTTTTTACCGTTTCAACCACCTCTTCAAACTGTCCAAAACATGTGGAAAGGGGATTATGTCTGTACTTATCTTCCAAATGTTGCTGAAGCTCTGGAGTATAGTACAGATATGCCAGATAGTTCAAATTCATCTCTGTTTCTGCAGAAGACAATGGGTCTTCTCGATTGTACGTGCTTTGGGGCAGACCTTGTCTTTAATATTTGTGTGTTGTGCAGCTTCAAGAGTGCAGCTGGCACTGAAAAGATAAATAACAATGATGGACATGGTATTGTGTGATAAGGAATAATAAATCCTCTAAGAATTCTCAAGTTCAGTAAAATATTTATGCCAGGTAAAAGAAGTAACAAGTCACATGTCAAAGTGTTCTTGCATCCCTTGAGCAATAAGCAGCAATGCTGGTAAATAGCTCCCCGTAATTGATATTGCTGCATAAAAAGTGCAATTCAATTAGGAGCAAAACCGGAATTCATTCCTGTGCTGAAGATGTGAATGACAGACGATTCTGCAAAAAGCCAGGATCTGCCTGTTTAATTTTTCTTGTATTGAATGATTTCAACACAGTAGCATAGATCACAGGCTAGCTGGGTTTTATATGGCTTTTTCAGTTACAGAATGCTGGTTAAATGATGGCACCTGGAACTAAACCAGACTGACTCCTCTAATTAGCTGTTTTGTGCTTGCCTGAATTCATGCCTGTCAGTCCAGGTTAGTTCCAGGCAAAAATGCTGAACAGATAGCAAGAGGAAGACCTCTTTCACAGGAGTAACTGAATCATCTGTTATTGCTTCTAATCCAGCAGGGCTTTTGATCTGCAGTGAGACTATAACTCCTGTAGATGCACTTGTTTCCAGCATTATTGCATAGATCCTGCCTCATTCATTTTTCATGCAGCTGTTCTCTCACATTTTCTGTTGCAGTGACATCTGAATCAATAGGAAGCTGCAGTAGGCTGCATGTAGTTATTCTGGATTGGTTTGCACCTTCTATATAAAGACAAGTTACCCCTTCCCTAATAGCAGGAGCAGTCCCGTTTGCCATGAAACATGAAGGAGTTAATTCAGGACCTAGCAGGCAACCTTTACCTGGTTCTTCTATCACGAAGAAGATAAGAAGAGCAGTATGGACTATTCAGTCCAAGTTCTTTCCACCCATGCCCTAAAAGTGATGCCATGTGGAGTCCCTTGTGGGACACTTCATACCTTTACTGAGTGCCTGGCCTGGTTTGTTGGACAGCATGCTTTGGCCTGAGAGTAGGTTCTTAAAGTTTCTAGTCATTGGGGGAAAAGCCACCTTTTACTTTTAAAACTCAAGACCTACAGGGCTAGCGCCAGCTTTTGCAGCAGAACCAAGCTGCATGTTTTAGGGGACACTCTCCTGAAGAGCCTTTTTCAGTCTTGCTTCCTTTACTGTCTCTTGCTTTTACTACTGATTTTGGTAAGCCCATATTCCCTGTAAACTCCATGAAAAATGGGTTATATTTTTTAGTGCTTTGTTGTCCACAATGCCCTATGATTGCACATGGCTGTCATTTCCTTTGGCAGCAGTGAACTTTGTGGGTGCCTCCAGATGAGCGCGGTCATGTAGTATGTGGCGCTGCAAACATGTTTGCAGCGCCACATACCTCACCGTCTGGTGTTCTCCACGCTGCAAGGGCACGCTGCCTGAGCATGCACTGCACTGGGGTTTTTTTCCGCTGGTTTTTTTGACCTCTGGGTTATCCAGGAGTCGGAAAAAAAACCATGGGGGGAAAAAAAAATGGAGTAACGGATGCTTGGGCAGCGTGCGCTGCTGAAAAGTGGAGCCAGGCCACCTGGAGCAGTACTGCACTGCCGGCCAGGCTCTGCACAGCAGAATCACCATGGCTGCAGCCCACGGAGGCCCCCAGGACCCCAGGTAAGGCTGCTGGGGTGAGCACAGTTGCTGGCCCCAGCCTCCCCTACCCCACCTGGGGCAGCTTGCTGCACACCAAAGCACGCATGGCACAGGCATTTCCTGTGGACAAGTAGCTGTGGTGCAAAGTGCTCCACCGCTAGTCATTCCCAGGGAACCAAATGTCCACGCACATCTGGATGCACCCTATACGTTTGCCCTTCATGCCCCAAGGAGGAAATCCTCCAGTAAATCATTGATACGATGTCTGTTGATGATGCCAGTATCCTTTTCCACATCAGTGTTGTTAGCACCACAGCTGGATCAGTGAGGATCAGTGCAGGAAGAGTAAGTCAGGCAAAAGCCATGTCTTCCTGACACTGATAGAGAATATTAGTGATTATGTGAAGTAATGTTTATTTCATGGTTATTTACTGAGCTTTTGCTGTGGAAGAAAACAAAACCTTTTCACCAAATGTGAAATACAGGGAAATGGCTCTGTTGGCTTTCAGAGGAGAGAGGAACAATCAGGGCCGGATACAGGGATGGGCCACCTGGGCGGCCACCTGGGGCCCAGACAGAAAGGGGGCTTGAAAATGGTAATTTAAAAATTATTATTATCATTATCTCTGGCAAAGGGGGGCCCAATACTAGAAGTTCCCCCGAGGCTGCCAGGATCCTAGGTACAATGCTGGGAAGAATGATCCAGAGACCGAGCCAGTTACTTGTAGTCATGCAGGGCATGTGGGGGGGGGGCATGGCATGTGGCTGCGCAGGGGCAGGATAGCATGCGGCCGCAGGGCATGTTATGGGGAGTGGGCAGAGCACAGGGAGCACTCCATGGCTGTCTGGCACAGGGAGCATTACCGGGGTATGGTGCATGGAGCATGGGGGCATGGTGGTGTGGGGGTGTGATGCAGCTGTGTGGCATGGGACATGGCCTTGGGGTGTGGTGGAGGGCGTGCGTGGGGGGTGAGGCGCAGGTACGGGTGGGGGCATGCTGTAGGTGGGGGCATAGCATGTGGCTGCAGGGTGCCATGTGGTGAGTAGGTATGGGGGGTGCACCCCACCCTGTGCTGCATGCTACAGCTAGCAGGCACTGCCCGTGTCCCCTGCATCCGCCCCCCGTGTGGCACCCTGCAGCTGCGTGCCATGCCACCCCCACACGCCCCGCCTCCCGCTGTGCGCCATGCGTGCCCCACGGCTGCAGCCAGTGGGCACTACCCACATGAGGGGGCATGGTGTGTGGCTGCAGGGTGCCATGCAGGGAGAGGGTGCAGGGAGCACACCCCATCTCGCGACCAGAAGCTACAATTGGTGGTTGCTGCCCACGACCCCCATGCCGGCTCCCTGCGTGACACTGCAGCCACACACCTGCATGCCATTGCCCCTCATCCACCCTGCTGCCACCGCATGCTCTACATGCCTCTATAGGAGAATCTAAGCAACTACAAGCCAGTCAGTCTCACCTCCATCTTTGGCAAAGTCTTTGAAAAGATTATTAAAGCTCATATATGTGACAGCCCAGCAGGAAAAATTATGCTGAGGGGAAACCAGCATGGGTTTGTAGCAGGTAAATCATGCCTGACTAATCCAATCTCTTTTTATGACCAGGTTACAAAACATCTGGACACAGGAGTAGGGGTTGATATCATTTACTTAGACTTCAGAAAGGCCTTTGATACAGTATCCCACCCCATACTGGTGAACAAGTTAAGAGGCTGTGACTTGGATGATTACGCAGTCTGGTGGGTGGCAAATTGGCCAGAGGGTCGTACCCAGAGAGTGGTAGTGGATGGGTCAGTATTGATCTGGAAGGACGGAGAAATGCAAAGTGCTGCACCTAGGGAGGAAAAATGTCCAGCACACCTACTGCCTAGGAAATGACCTGCTCAGCAGCATGGAAGCGGAAAGGGATCTTGGAGTCCTAGTGGACTCCAAGATGAACATGAGTCATCGGTGTGACAAAGTCATCAGCAAAGCTAATGGCACTTTATCATACATCAGCAGGTGCATGACAAACAGACCCAAGGAGGTGATACTTCCCCTCTATCGGGCACTGGTCAGACCACAGTTGGGATACTGCATCCAGTTTTGGGGGCCACACTTCAAGACGGATGTGGGTAACCTGGAGAGGGTCCAAAGAAGGACCACTCATATGGTTAAGGACTTGCAGGCCAAGCCCTACAAGGAGAGACTAGGGCACCTGGACCTCTTCAGCCTCCACAAGAGAAAGTTGAGCGGTGACCTTGTGGCATCCTATAAATTCATCATGGGGGTACAGAAGGGAATTGGTGAGGCTCTACTCACCAAGGCGCCCCTGGGGGGTCACAAGAAATAATGGCCATAAGCTAGCAGAGAGCAGATTTAGACTGAACATTAGGAAGAGCTTCTTCATAGTTAGTGGCCAAAATCTGGACTGGGCTCCCAAGGAAGGTGGTGCTTTCGCCTACCTGGGGGTCTTCAAGAGGAGGTTAGATAGGCATCTGGCTGGGGTCACCTGAACCCAGCACTCTTTCCTGTCCATGCAGGAGGTCAGACTCGATGATCTATTGAGGTCCCTTCCAACCCTAACGTCTATGAATCTATGATGCCCTGCAGCCGCAGCCGGCGGGCGCTCCCCATGCATGAGGGGGGCATGGCACACAGCCACAGGGTGCCATGTGGGCACTGCCTGTGTCCCCCTGCCTGCTTCCCATGTGGCACCCTGCAGCTGTGCTCCCTGCCCCCCCTCCATGTGCCGTGCTCCCTGCCCCCGTATAGCTGCAAGCCACACCTCCCCGCGTGCCACGTGCCAGGCACTCCATACAGCTGCGCACCCGACAGCACAGCCCAGGGCCAGTCCCCCCTGCCCTGCAGCAGGGAGCACACCCTGGCCCCGACCACCTCCACCACTAGCTCTGCTTTTGCCTGTGTGTTTGCTGTCTGTAAGGCTCCAGGCGGCGCACGCGCAATTGGCCCAGAGCGTTACAAACAGACAGACACACAGAAGGAAGTGGTGAGTCTTTTATCATTTTAGAATGGCTTGGAAGTCTCCTAAATCTATGCCAGGGAGGCTCAAAACCGTACCAGGAAGCATAGTCAGGAACCCTGTAAAACATCTGTAATACCTGATTACAGAGTTTGGAAATTAGTGAGTGGGAACAAGTGGGCTGGGCCCGCTTCTCAGTAGTGCTTCTGGACTCAGCAAGGTGGTGGTGTAGACATGGCCTTAGTGTCCATGTGCTTGCCTTTCCCCGTCTGTAAAATGGGAATTATAGCAGAATGTTTTGCAGATTTGTCAACTATAGCACATACCTATCTTTTAGTGCCAGGTCACAAGGCAAATTTTGAACTGTTTCATATTATGTTGGCCTAATAAATGCAGGGGCATGGTGGCAGTTCATCTGCATCTCCGCAGTCAAACAGTAGTATTAAAATAAGTGGCCTGAATTATGAAATTCAGTGTGCCCTTTGGAAAACTGTTCTTTTACACCAGAAAAATGGCTCTTTTTACAATGGAAGGTAAAATTAATCTAATAATTTAAAAAAAAGAATGTAGTATGTTATAATGACAGATATTGTCAGGATAACCTGAACTACACTCATAGACTTGAGTAGTCTCCCTTGGGCACTAGTACAAGCCTCATTAGGAACAAAAAAAACCAGACTAGACTAAGTTATACAAAACATTTTTTTTTTTCCTGTTTAAACTTTAATAATAAATTCAGCCACTAAAATAACAGTTCCAACATTCAAAAACACATCCAGGCCCCCAAAATATACACAACAATGTCCCACCAGTAGTACTACCACAACCCAAATCAATGTCCACAGAAGACTTGTGTTCCCTTCCCCTCCCTCCCAGCTCCCCAGCACCTCCATCTATGTAAGCATTTGTGTTTCTTCATCTCTGCAAAATAATTCACCTCCACCCCTTCCTCCACAGAGCTCTGCATAATACAAATCTCACTGTCCTCCACTCATCTCTACCCCCAAGCCCCAAATTCATTCTCAAGGATTAGCTCATAAAAACCTGTGCTTCAACATTCAAAAAAGTTTCTGAAAGTTTCTGGTTTGGGGGCAGAAGAAGATTGTTTTTTAGCAAATTCCAGACATTCCCATCAGATTTTGAAGTAAGCATCTTTTTGCCTTCTCCCTTGGAGAGTGCTGTCTTGAAAGAGAAGCTTTTCCATTATTATGACTTCCCAAATGTTTTGAAGCCAGTCCGTGATTTTAGGGGTGCCATTTCTCTTCTAGTCATTTGCAATTGCAATTCTTGCAGCCATTAAAACATGAGAAAGATTCTAGGGAACTATCAAGGACAAGCAAATGAATGGATTGTAGTAGCTGACCTAACAGATGTTACTAATTTCCATTTCTAACCACTTTTTTCATGGAAAATCATCATGTATTTTCTGCTCTCTTTTTAATAAGCAAATGATGTGTTCAAGGTCAAGCAGAGTGTCAGCAGAAGAGCCCAGAATCCCAACTTTCAACTCTTGATGCTAACTCCCAGACAAGATCCTCTTCTTAGTCAGACATATTATAATATAATAAAATATTTTAAATGAAACAGGGCAACATTTCACATGAAAAAATCTAATTTACAGTTGTGCCCTACATAACCGTCAGTGATATTAGGTTACAGAATACAAGCTAGTTCACCATCTAGAACTTAAAAGCACAATCAGAGTTCCACACTAAGTGGTACGTGTATTGATATCTACGTTAATGTAACAAGGCAGTTAGAAATTAAGATAACCCTGGTTGAAACCAGGACAAGGACTTCCAAGCAACCACAGTTCTATTTGCAGGCCTAAAATAGCTTCACTTCATCTTTTCAGTTCTGCTGCAAAGAAAAATATTTCTTTAAAATAAAGAACCCCCCCCCCCCCCCAAAAGACCTCCCAACAGCTTCCAAAATTGATATAGTTATTTATTCAACTGGACACCTCGGATCACAGATCTGATTAGAATTCAGACAGCTTAGAGAACAGCTTGCTCAGAGAATAAAAATGTAAAATGCATTGCATTCAGTAATGATGAAATGTCTGAAGTTCAAAAAAACTTACATAGGCCAGGACAGGATATTAAAATAATATGTAAAAAACACCTTGGTGTGCCAGGAAAAATCCTTCTCTCTGATGTGAGAGAGAGAGAGAGATTTTTGGATTGCAAGCCCAGGTCTCACAGTTCCATGAAATAGTTTTCTGCTGTACTTGAAGTGGGATTGTATTGTGCATATCAGTGTTGGCAGTTAAGCATCCATACAAAGATTTGAAAACTATGAGATATCACACAACCTTTGATTTAAAAAAAAGTCTAAACCACTCTTCCATGTTGCTGTCAGTGCAGCCAAATGCTGTATGTACCCCGTTAAAATGGATTTTGAGCTTGTAGCTTAGTAAGTATAATAGCGCTAGAAAATCCTGAGCGTAGCATGGGACTTTACTGGACATTCTTCATAGAAAAATAATGTTACATATAGGAAATTTGTTATACAAGTCCCTCCCCTGAAATCAACTTATTATGCCAAAAAAACCCTCTTAGTCTGCTGCCCTGTGGCCTCATCTACATGCACACCTGACTACACAGTTGTTACTGAGCAGTCATTCAGTATTTTTATTTAGTTGATACTGCACAGTAGCGTCAGCGGGTTTGTGCCCGCTGACACTACATCGCTATAGCGATGAACTATGTTGCCATAGCTCATTGCTACAGCACGTAGCATCTTGTGTAGATGCACCTTGTCTTTATTAAGGCTCACTTTATAATATGTCTAAGCAGCCACTGCAAGCAGCTGTTTTTGGTCTGCCAATATTAATATGCAAAACAACAGAAATACATTATCCTCATAAACATATATCCTCATATATCCTCATATATGCACACAACTACAATATTAAAAATGTTGCACAACTGTTTTATTGTCCCCGCTTCCACTTTCCTCTGCAGTGTTTGCTTTGCTGACTGACTATATCTTTTCTTAAGCTAGAAGGAATGATAACCTATTACCGTACATTAGCCCCTACAGCCATGATGCTATGATGTGATAGAGGCCTCTAGGTATCACAGTAATAAATAACTAAGTTTTAATTTAGTTTTATGTTGAAGAATTTCTTAAAATATTTTTCAGCCACTCGGACTCCTTGGTTAAAAGCATCTCTTTGGTTGCTCTCATGGATTTGAGAGAAGAATTTGGCTCTTAATGCTGTAATAAGAGGTATTGGCAAGACATTTGGCTGAATTCACATAACTTTCATAAGGTCAGTGTTTTGCAGTTTGGAGATTTACACAAACATAGTGTACAACAGTGTCTCCATTTTCTTTCCTAGTGACCCTAACTGCAAACATTTCTAACATTGATCCCACCTCCTCAAGTTGTAAGAGATTGTAACTGCTTGGAGATCAATGCACTACAGGTAACACATAGCCTTCGAGCTTAAATCAGGAGATGGGCATACTACTTTGGATGCATTTATGGAGTAGCCCTTGAGATCAGCTGGATTTCTATGCAGATCAGTCTGTCATTTGACCCTCTGTGGGTTGCTCACATTGTGGGAGAAAGTTCCAGCTTCCGTATCTGGAGAACTGCCTTGCCCCCAGAACCTGCCCTGCTTCTCTGTCTTTCTCATTTTCTATTAAAGGCTTTTGAAAGGGGAAGAATAGTCGTGCCTCAGCCCGGCAGGTTGTTCACAACGTCAGTAGAACAGGTGTGCATCCACACCGGCACCTTCCACCTTCAAGGTACCTAGCAAACCAGGTGCATCCCCCTGTGAGGACATCTAGGAGAAAGATCTTCCTACAGTGCTATAATAGGAGCATTTCACAAACTTTCTCAGTATGTTTTGTCTCTCATCCCTGTAGAGCTGAGGCAGAAATACAGAGGTTTTAACTGAAGATCACGTTTCAGAAATATGGTGGCCGAGCTGGGAAGTGAATCCAAATCTTTTGTGATATATGAGTGCTCTTGCCCTCTGTGACTTCTGCTGCCACCGGCTGCACTACAGGTCTCACAAACCCTTCCCGGTTCTTCCACCTCCTCAGCCATGAACGAGAGTGAAGGATCCTGACAGTGCTCTTGGAAGTCCTGAAAACAGTTGGACAAAGCTGAAGACGGACCATTCATAGCCCCCCCCACGTTTTCCCCTGGTGGATGCCTAATGTTGGAGAGTTAAAGAGAGCATCTTCTTTTCTGCAGTTTTGGCAGGGCTTGCCAGGGACTGAGGTGCAGCGTAACAGGGTTTGCAAGAATGACTCCACCACTGTATCAAACTTGTGTGGGGGCTAGATTTTGGGGCTTGGCTCATTTTAACTGTGTTTCCCAGATACTGATCTAAATACCACTTCTGCTTGTCTCTCAGCAGAACATAGCCTAAACTGGATTAAAACTGCGCGTCTCTGGGCATGTCTACACAAGATGCTGTAACGATGTGTTACGGTAATGTAGCATCAGTAGGCACAAACCGTGATGCTGCAGCTCCATTGCCATAGCAATGTACTCCCTCATTATAGCATGCTGCTACGGCAACGTAGTGGTTAAATATAACCATGCGCTGCCAGCATGGCGCAGTGCGAGCTGTTACTGTGCCGTCATTTCGTACTTCCTATCAAAGGAAGTACTACCAAAAGGTAGTACTAAATGACGTACCACAGTCCTTCCAAAAGGAAGTATGAAATGCAGGAACAACAGCACCATAGGGGCACGTGTAGATGCACCCTATATGCTCTAATCTCAGAGATAGCCATGCTCTCTATATGCCATATCCTTAACTCACCGAGGCGTGATTTGGCCACCTACCAGCCTCATCCACATGAGACACTGACTGCACAGTCATTACCGCACAGTCATTTAGTACTTGTAGAAACAAGTACTAAATGACTGCACAGTAACTGGAGTTACTGCACACTAGTGTTGCCAAATGGCTTTCTTGTGATGCTGACTGCACAGTAGCCCGAGACTACGGTGCAGTTGCATCATCTCACACTGTCAGCTATGCAACTCTACTGCACAGTAGTCATGGGCTACTGCACAGTCAGGATCTCATGTGGACGCAGCCACTCTGAATACCCATTGCAAAGATCCATCTTTTTAGGATGAGCTGAAACTGTGATCTATGATCTTAAGGATTTATCACCGTGATTCTCTAAAATTTGCTGAGCATGTGGAAGGTTTGCATGAACCCACCAGTGAAGTTTGTAATGGATGGCAGGGCTTTGTCATTTACAAAGAAAAGTGAAGCTGCACTGAATATCTCCTTGCCCCCATTCCTCCACCTGTAGCTGGTAAATATCTCCTTCCCACCACGTAAAATTTGGTAAAATAGTGATCATTTCTGGAGCCTTGGTGTCCCAACTCCATTTTTAAATGTTACTGTTCGTTCCCTTGCTGCCAAAAATATACTTAAATGTTAATGTTGAAAAAGAGTTGGAAATCAGGTCTTAGTATTTTCAATGAACACCTGTCTTTATAGTTTTCTTACAATCTGTTTGAAGAATGATAAGATCTGGCATAACTGTGTCAGATGCATAAAGAATACCAGTGACAAGAGGATATATTGGAACCAGCTGAACATCAACAGGTAGATTGTTTTGTAGATTCAACACAAAAGGTCCATCACTGCAGTATTCACTAAATAACATGTACTTCATCAGCAGAAGGCTTTCGTTGCTCATATGGTTATTCCTTTTGTTGACAGAAGGATGATGAAGGGGAATGGATAACTTTTCTGTACAATGCTTGTACAGCCTTTCTTTAGCACCTCAAGGTAAAAGCACCTAACATCTGCCTAAAAATGTGTGGATTGATGTGTTGATTCCCTTCAATACAGAAGTTAATACCTGCTCCCAAAACAAAATAGCAGAAAACTTTTCTCTCTTCTTTGGTTTTCAGTTACCCAGGACTCCGCTTCCAGGTTTGTTTAGCAAGGGATGGGCCAAAGAGCATGAGATGTACTATCTCCAAGGTTTTGAACTGGCAAAGGGAATGCTAGAAATCTCAAGAGAGGCAGTTATGAATTTGCAGCCAAGGGACCTGAACTTGCTTCAGCTGAACTAAGTGTCAAAACATCCATGTGGTTCAACACAGGCATCTTCAGGCCCAACTTTGACAGACACATGGAAGTCAGGTAGTTTGGGAAAGTAGATGTGAGGTTCAGGAAGTAGCCTGAGACTCATATAATCTGCATTTAGTTCTTCACTGTGTTACAGAATTCCTGTGTGACCTTTTGCACTTAGTCATTTTCTGTATATGTATATGTATATGTATATGTATATGTATATGTATATGTATATGTATATGTATGTATGCTTCACTATCAACTGGGTTGTTTGGATAATACACCTGTTAGTATGCATAAGGCTTGGAATATTATAGTTATTGAGGTTGGCTAAATATGCTAATAAAAGTATTTTCAGGTATTAGCAATATTAAATATCACTGATACTTATCACAGTGTGGTTCCCACAAAAGTCCCTGGCAGGAGAAATAGTCAAACCTGACAACTCCCAGAGTGTTGTCAAATGTATGCAACAAGGAAGCTTATAAATTATTTTTCTCTTCTCTTTTGGTTACAGTGATTTTAGCACTATTGTTTTTTGTGACAATAGTAGATAAATGAACTTCAGGCAGAAGTGTCATTTTGAAGTCGATTGTGGCCCTTGAAGTGAGTTTTCCAAGGTCAAACTACAGAACTGCACAGCTTTGGATTGCTTGATTCTACCTCTGTGATAAGTAAATTATTACTTGTCTTGTGCCTTCCATGAAACAATGATAAGAAGAGCGGGGGGCCTATGGTTCTGTCACTGAAGTAAGACTCAGGAAACCCAGGCTCTGGCAAAGACATGCTACATGGTCATGGACACTACAGCTCACTTAATAACTCTGTGCATTTGTTTCCCATCTCTACATGGAGATCATATTACTCCCTTTGGTTTGGCTCGCTACTAAGAACATAAGCCCTTTGGGACTATCGCTTCTTGTATGTCTATACAACATAAGTACATGGGTACTAAAGGCACTTCTTGAATGCAAATAATACATGAAAATGATGCCCAGCCTGCATGTGTGATGGTTTCATCACTCCTGGAAAATGTTCGTGAACATTTCTCTGAAATGCACCAATTCCTAAGAATGAATTTCTTGACTACTCCCTCAGACAGTCTGGTTTGCTCACGAGAATACATGTCTTCCAGAAAAAATACGGAGATGTTATTACAAAAAAAAATAGAGTGTGAAATTCATTGTGAAGAACCAGTGAGGTCTTGCTGAAGGATAGACTACAGAGTGGTTTTTCTCTTTCCCCTATCAGCGAGGCTTTCACTGCAGTGTTATCAGTTTAATAGAAGTTTGAGCCTGATTTTGAGATGAGATTTCTGCTATTTTTAAATATAAAACCAAGTACAATCTGTGAATGGAAGTTCATTCATATTGACAGCAGCCCGCCCCCCGCCCCCCCCAATAACGCTGAGGCCAAAATATGGGCTCAGGATTGTAAGACGTCAGTCCTGCAGTTGGTCATTTAAATCTGAGTAGAGATTCATTATAACCATTGGTCTCTAGCTGAGTGAAAATATTTCTCCCCAGACACAGAATTGGACCATAAATGTGAGGCACAAATCGCCAAAATAAAAAGGAGCAGAAGACTTGAAATGCTCTAAGATACCTCCCTGTAAAAGTGTCGGTAATTTAATGCAATAAGCATCTAGAACATTAGGCTTGGGCAGAGCAGTGATAAATTTGGGTGATGTTGCTCGTTCAGGTGACAGGCTATGCATGCTGGAAATGATGGGGGAAACAGGACATTAACTTAGAATTCTGCCCTGGAATCGGGAAATAAATAGAGGCAGTAAAAATACAAAGGAATAAATTGATTTTCTGTCATCTGGTGAAGGAATCGAAAATGCACTCACCTGTCTGGGGGGAGGGTTTGACAGGGAGGGAGGATTGCAGTGGAATTAAAAAAAAAAAAAGAGGCAGGGTGGTATACAGCATCATTTAGGGCTCGCTGGTTATCTGACATTTATTATAACAGTTTTGGGATGTGGAACGGCAGACACGTAATGCAGTTACAAAGCGGGGAGGCTTACAGCAGATCAGCTGATTCCCTGTAAACATGCCATATTTCTGCTTTATCCAGTGGTATGTTAGTAGATGCATCATTCAGGTATAAATTGCCCCAACGTATACAGTAGTGCTCACACAAAATAGTTACCATGGATACATAACCTCCCCTCTGTTTGCCTCAGTATAATTTGTTCATATGTCTGTACTTGTAAGGAGATTTTTATCTACACAGGATGCTTTGAAAATGGGATATTTAATCAAAAAGGTCTAATTATTCCAAATACTTCTGTTACTAAAGCTTAATTTTTAATACCATGCTGGCATTCAGTAAAAGCAAATGGCACCGCAGAGGTCTGACCCTGGTTGCAAAACCATTTAAAACATTCATTTTCCATAGCTTGTGAGGCAGGCTCAGTGAATGAAGAAACCCTGATATATTTTACATGATTCAAGCTGTTTTGTTGCTATTAAATGATAATGCTTTAAAAGGATGTTAAAGAGCCAGGAGAGGCTTCTCGTGGCTCTTTTCCTCAAGGCAGAGTTTTGGTGCCTTTTGCCGTCCTTCCCCCAGGTTGGGCAAGAGACCAGCACGGCTGCCTGCGGGCAGTAGGAAAATGGGCAAGCAACCAAAGAAGCTGGGCAGCAAATAGCCAGAACCTGCAGGGCCAAAATAAGGAGGTCACAGAGATTTTAAAATATGTTGGCCAGAAAAGAAAGACCAAAGGGTTCACTGTTAACAAACCGGGGGGGACTCTTAACAAAAGATACAAAGAAGATGGAGCTACTCAACAGCTATTTTGCCTCTGCATTCATGAAAAAAATTAAGCTGCAGCCAGACACCGAATAAGGATTATTTGGATAGAGAAAGGGACAAACGGAGGGATGAGATAACAAAAGAGAGAGAGAGCTTTTGATGGTCAGAATGAATTCAAGGCAACAGGGCCTGGTGAACTTCATCCCAGGGTACTGAAGGAACTGGCAGAGGGCATGTCAGAGCCCTTGGCAATGATATTCAGGAAGTGGTGGGGTATGGGTGAGGATCCAGAGGACTGGGAAAAGGGCCAACATAGCGACCCTCTTTAAAGGGAGGAGCTGGGGAACTGCGACTGGTTAGCCACACCTCAATACCTGTGAAGTTACAAGGGCATATCCTAAGAAAAGCCGTTTGCAAGCATCTGAAGGAGGTAAGGCCGATCGCTAGCAGCATGGAAATTTTAAGAAGATATGGTATCAAACAAATTTGATCGCCGTCTCTGACAAAGTTACTTCTTGGGTGGATGAAGGGAATGCTTTGGATATAGTGTATCTGGATTTCAGCAAGGCTTTTGATAAGGTCCCATCTGGCCTACTCATAAACAAATTGGAGAAATGTGGGCTGGACAAAATGACTATAAGGTACAAGTTGTAAATATAAAACATTGTGTTCAACTGATACACACACACACACACAAGTGTATGTGTGTATGTATGTATGTATGTGTGTGTGTATATATATATATATATATATATATATATAGTGGTGCTTCATTTTAATCATGGAAAAAAGTGGATTTGGGGTTTTTTAAATCGGAGAATTGGGGTGTTTTTTTTTAAATCGGAGAATTTGGGAGTTTTAAACAGAGAAAACCATGATCCCTGAAAATTATTAACAGATCCAAGGCAGAATGGAAGGAGGTTTCAAGTAGAGTCCCACAGGGGTCTGTCCTGGGCCTGCTTATTAATGATTTGGAGGCTGACATGGAAAGCTTCTTGAGCAAGTTTTCAGATGACATGAAACTGGAACGGACTGTGAACACACTGAAGGATATGAGCACAATTCAGAAGGATCTTGACAGATTGGAAAGCTGGGCTGAAGCTAACAAGATAAAATTCAATGCTGACAAGTGCAAAGTGCTACTACACCTCTGGAAGAATAATTCCAAATACAGGTGCAAAGTGGGTGACACCTGCCTGGATGGCAGCACTATAGAGAGGCATCTGGGAGTTTTGGTAGATCACTGACTTAATATGAATCTATAATGTGATACAGCTGCACAAAAGGAAAATGTGATTTTGGGATGCATCAATAGAAGTATTACATACAAGACACAGGAGATAATAGTGCCTCTGCTCAGCACTGGTTAGACATCATCTAGGGTATTGTCTGCAATTCTGGGCTCCATATTTTAAAAAGGACACAGAGAAGTTAGCGAGGGTAAAAAAAAAAATATGATAAAGGGCTTGGAAAGGAAGAGGCTAAAGGAGCTAGTCATGTTCACTTTGAGGAAAAGGCACTTAAGAAGGGACATGATTGCAGTGTTCAAATACTTGATGGGCTGCTGTAAAGAAGAAAGAAAACACCTTTTTTCTCTTGCTGCAGGATGCAGACCAATGGCTTAAAGTTGCAGCTAAGTAAGTTTAGTTTGGATTTTAGGAAAATCTTCATTGTTAGAACAGTGAGGCAGTGGAATAGACTTTATAGGGAAGTTGTGGAGGTATTCAAGAAGAGGTTGGACAGCCACTGGTCAGGGGTGATCCATGCCTGTGTTCTGCTTTGGATATTTCTCATGCTTCTGGGCTTTGCTGGTTGCCACACTGGGCTGGGGGAAGAATCTCCCCTCCCCTCCCCATTGCTACATGAACTTGGGGGGGTTTTAAGCCTTCCTTGAAGGCACTGGGTTTGGCTGCAGCCAGGGCTGGGGATTTTGAATAGGGTGGGCCAGTGCTCTTGCTGAGCCCTAAAGCCACAGGTCCCTAGCTAGAGGGTCATGTCCCTCCACCTCCCATCCTGCTCAGGGTCCAGTGATCACCATATTCAGGGTTAGGAAGGAATTTTATCCCATGGTCAGATTGGTATGGACTGTGGGAGTTTTTACCTTCCTCAGTGGCAAGGGGCACAGCCCTTTTCCAGGGATCCCCTGAACCTATATTAACAACCTTTACAGCAGCAGGACACTGGCTGCTATGTCTCCTTGCTTCACACATAGCATGTTAGGGTTTTATCATGTGTTGTGTCAGGGTTGATGCTCTAATTTTGCTGAGAGTTGAAACTATAGATTTGTGTAGGGTTAGGGTTACCATACGTCCAAGTTTCCCTGGACATGTCCTCTTTTTGGGTCCTCCCATTTCTGTCCGGGTTTTTTTTCAGTATCAGTAAATGTCTGGGATTTTGCTTTACCTCTGCCCCAGCGAGGAGCTGCTTGGGAATGGGAACAGTGGGGGAGGGTGATTGGAGGCTGGGACATCCCGTGCTCTGTGCACGAGCCTGGCCACTGCAGGCAGGTTGTGTGTGTGTGTGCATGTGTGTGTGGGTCTGTGCGTGCCTGCCTGTGCTGGAGCTGTGCATGCCTGCTGGCACTGAGGCTGCAGCAGGCAGGGAAAGGTGATGGGAAGGTTCTGCAGGGGCAGCAAGGAACTGCATGGACAGCAGGGCTGGAAGGGGCAAAGGGGCTGGGGGTCAGAAGTGAGGGGTATCAGCATGGTCTGGGGGACAGGTACTGTGGCTTAGGAGATGACCTATGGAGGTCCCTTCTTGCCCTGCTTCTCTATGATTCTAACTATCTAAAGCACTGTGGCTAAGGACAGGCATTACACATAAACCAGTTTAAATTATTAGAAACTGGTTTAAACCTGCAACAGAACAGATGTTCAGGGCACATAAACCAGTTTGAAAATGGCTGAAACCAGTTTGAAATAAACCTGGTTGAATGTAGTATCAGACTTAGCTGATTTGGGACAAGTTGGTTTATGCAATGTCTCTGGTCTGGGCGGGGATCTCTGCTCCAAAGAGCTGGGCTGTCCCCTCCCCTCTGCTCCCTTGCTGCAGCTCCGGCAGCGATGGCACGTCCAGCGGCATCTGCCTGGCTTCCTCCTGCTCCCTTTCCCCTCCCCCCCCAACACCCTGCTCAAGCAGGGATTCCCTCTCCCCACTGCCTTACAAAGGCACCTCTCGGCATTAGCAAGCATACCATATGCTGGCAATGGCCTGTGCAATGGGAGACAGGACAAAGACAGACAGAACACTGTTTGCTCAAGGCTCTTTGGAGCTAATCAACAGGTAGCTGGTAATATCCCTGTGTTCCTGTCTTGGAAACAGTTGTTTTAGAAGAGCTTGAACTAATGAGAGATCCTTTTGTTTTGCTGATGGGGTAATAAATGTTCCCCCTGTAACTCTCTGCTGTGTAGCATAATGCTGTGTAAATCCCTGCTGACTCTCTCGCTGACCAGCAAGGGGGAGAACCCCTCCCTAATCAGAGCACCCTACTGGGGCCTGGTCACACTGCCCCTCAGCTCACCTTGTGTAAGGGAAGGGAGGGCTGCTCTTGCACCCTCCTCCCCACACTGGCTGATAGTCTGAGCCACTGCAGGCATGTGCTTGCATTTCTGGAATGAAAAGGAAATGGCTATCCACCTCCAGATTGATTCAAGCATTGCAGGTTAGGCTAGCCTGCAAAGATTAAATTTATTTGGGCTCAGGCTTTTTAAATATCTGTCCCTAGCCTATCTGTTTAATAGAGGAACTTCCCTACTGGATTATACATGTAGGCTAGGTAGTCTATTATTTTGCATGTAGCAGTGCCCAGTTCTAGCTGCTTCAAAGGAAGTTTCAGAAAACCCTGCAGTACAGTGTCCTGGAATAACTAGTTGATAGGGAATTTTTTCCCCCAATCAATATGAATTAGTGGCTTGTCACTGCTTTCAAGCTCTAAAGGGTTCTATCCCCTTCCTAGCCTTTTAGAGCAAAATCCGCATCCAACAGAAATTGAAGCAAAATTCTGATTTGTTTCCATAGCCCGGGATTTTACCCTTTGTACAGGCAGTCCTTGGACTTATGACACACTTGGTTCCTGAAAACCATGTCTTAAGTTGAAACGTCGTAACTCAGAACTGATTTCCCCGTAGGAACAATGTTAAAAATGGGAGATTGGTTCCTGAGCCAAGGCCTGATGCCCTATTTTCAGCAAAACTAACTCAGAATTTTGTACTCAATCAATTATGGATGAATAATATAATTAAATTCATGTATTTATATTGTAAATAGCAATCATGTTGATTTGGAAGGACTTCTTTGAGGTGACTTTGCTGGACTTTTTGAAGGGCTCTTGGTTGGACTTTTTGAAGGGTTCTTGGCCGGAGTCTTCTCAGGAGTCTTGGCTGCAGGATTTTTTTCTGGAGCCTTGTCTGCTTTCTTAAAGAAAGTAACAAAGGAAGTTTGGGCAGATGTTCTCCAGGGAGATGGGTGACACAACGAACTTGTTCTCTGGCATCATGTGGTGTTGGATCAAGCTTTGTAAAGTTGAAACTGGCATCAGAAAGTCGAAACAGGGCGTCAATTTATTAATGCCGTTCATTGCAGCTCAAAATGTCTTAAGTCAAGGACTGCCTGTTTTTTAAAAAAAAAGGAAAAAAAATTGCTCTGACGTGTTGCCAGGGGGTGCTTGCTCTACATCACCAGGGCCATGTCTCGTTTCTGAGAGTGCCCCTCAAAGCCACCCCAGAAGGGACCTCCAAAACATGGGGTGGGGAAGCTGTAACTCTTGCCCTCCCTGAGACCCTGGCCTTTTGGTCCCTCACACTGGTTCTCTGAGCCCCTGACTGGGGGAGCTAGGTTCGAGTTCAGATCCTGAGAGGGGGACTTTATGTCTTGTTGCAGGGGTCAAGTGCAGCTTGAAGTTCCAAGCAGCAAACTGACATCTCTGCTTCAATAAAGACATTTACCACAGCAAAGGCCATCCACTGGCCTGCTGGCTCTGCTCCTTTCCAAAAGGTTAAGTGGTTCCTTTGTTCCCAGTCCAGTCCACACCCCCAAAGATTAGTCCATTGTTCTTTTTCAGTATACCCACTCCCAAGCCACAAAGCTGCGGCTCTGGTCTCTGCCTCCAGACTGTCTCCTTCAGGCAGCATCTTGTTTGGCCATCCCTGCTGCTTCTATTGTCCTGTATATTGCTCTCTATCTCTCTCTTGGACTTCTCCTAGGCATTACCTGACATCCCCACCTTTGCTGAAATGTCACCAAAGCTGTTTAGTCTCTGTAAATGGATGGATCTTCTGTCATGTAGGCTAGTGACTCTGGCTTCATTATCTCCATAAGCCATTCTTTCCTTCCCTGTAAGTTAGCTAAGGTGAAACTGAGGAGTGCAATTCTATTATAACACAAACCCAGTTAACATAGAAATATTACAGGAAACTCCATAGGTCATCACACCGTGGTCACTCTGGATGGTCTTGTTGTTTCCACAAATAGGTGTCTAACTCTTGGACCCAACCCTAAGGTTACAACAGAACTAGAATTAGGGGTTCCTATCTTCCATTGCACCCAGTGATAATAAGTTCCACAGGTTAATTGGGAAGGGGAGCAGTGTAATCATTGTTTCCATTTGAAATTGTCTGTCTTTCAGTTTTTTTAAATGTCTCCTTGTCCTAGAGTTATTTTAACAGATGGTGAATAAAAAGTGCTGCCTTAGCACCATTCATTGTTTTGTAGGACTTTATTATGCCCTTCCTGCTTCAGCTAGATTTAATGGCCCCAGTATTTTTAGTCTGTCTCCGCATAGATGATTTTCATTCTTGTTACTATCTCTGAATCCCTTCTGTTACTGCTATCTCCCACTAAAGACATGATGACCAGAAGGGAACACAGCATTCAGAGGGAGGTTCCAGCATTGGCACATAATAGCAGTCATGTTTTCAGCTTTATTTTCCATGCTGTTGTTATACTTCTCTTTGTAATGAACACTTTGCTTTTCTTTTGATTCCTGCTGCTAACTCCATGACATTGTCCACCATTAAAAGAATATGTGTTGCCAGTATGAGTAATCAAGGGCAAGGTATTACTTAAATGCATCCATGTAAATCCCATTACAGTGGCATGCACACACAGAAGTGAAAGGTCAGGTTCCTGTTCCCACTGAAGTCATGAAAGGGTAGCCAAGCTGTTTCAGTGCCATATCTTATGTTAGGGAAGGGCTGTACTACTTTATAAAGCAAAGGTAAAACAGAAAATTGGAACTGATGTTCAAAACAAGTTGGATGTTTTCGGGTTTATTAAACAATTCTTACCATGCATTGCTTAATTTGTATGAGTCAGCTAAAAATGACTTCTATTCTAATGTCCACAAAGTCAAAAAAGTTGGAGCTGTTTCAAAAGTATGTCACAAAATCATTGAATCTCTTTGTAATGTGAAAGCCTGAGATGTGGTATAATGTAAAGACATTTCTTTCTGATGAATAATGAGCATTCAAAAACTTTTCCTTAATTTATAAGTCTACATTACACAGAAGTTTTCCATGTCCTGTTTCAGTTCTGTTGCATCTTGATTGTGGCTGACATTTTTAGGGTACAAGGAGCTATAGTTAGGAGGATGATTTTAAATTCTCTGTGAGGTGGTGCAGATTGGCTCTGAATTATATGGAAGTTGATTTCAAGTCAGAGCACTATTAATTTTCCATTGCAGCTATCTGATGCAACAAGGCCAGTGATTAGTGCAGTGATGCTTTGAAAGACATTAAAGATGAAGAAAAAAAAATCAGTGCTAAGAAAATCCAAAACCAGATTGCTATTCAGCTTTGTTTATTTTTCCCACAGATTCATTTAAAAGTAATATCATACAAAGTTATGGCAAAACCGCCTGTCCTCAATTTGTCATGAGACTCCAAGCAAGGAATATGTTGCATTACTTGAATAATTCCTTCTGATCCGGGTGCTGATTAAGTGTTCTTTGCAGAACAGAGGTATAACTCAGACAGAGAATTAAAGTTAAGACTTAGTGTTGGATGACAGTGCCCCTCAGAATATACTGTGTGGATTACTGGTCATCAAACCATAGAAACGATAATGTTGTATTGGAAAAACAGCCCTAGAGATTAATAATTCCGCCTGAAGCAATAAAAGCAATGAGTCTGGAGAATTCTGCTTCTCCCTGTTTTTCTGAAGAGAAAAACGCCTGTATTTTTTTTGCGGGGCCCTTCTATTTAGCAGATATCTTCACCAGGCTTGACTGTAACCTAGCAGGAGGTGTATGCTACCACAATCTAACTAGCTATAACAATATCAGTTTGTAATATCCCACAATCCAAAGTCTGTAGGTTCTACAACATCACCAAACCCAATGGAGAGTCATGAGGCTGTCTATCTGTGTCCATACAGGTAGTTCCAATTACCACTATATCTTTCATTTCTTTAATCTCAGACTCTATAGTCTCCCATATTAAGTAAGCAAGTGTTATTATTTCCATTTTAGTGACAGGAAGCTTTGCTCCTAGGAGGAGAATTGACACACCCCAACTGAAGTCCCTACTCTTAGCTGTATCCAGCACCCAATGCCTGTGGGGAGGCTTAAAAACACCCTGAAACATAGCAGGAAAAGGTGAGGGGTGGGAGCAACCAGCAAAGCCCAGAAGCGTGGGAAATACCCATGATAGAAAATAGACATAACTATGCCTAGTTCATCCGTGACCAATAGCTCTTCAACCTCATCTTAAACACCTCCAGCGAGGGAGAGTCCACAGCCTCTGTAGACAGTCTTCCACTGCCTTACTATTCTCACCGTGAAGAAGTTCTTCCTCATATCCAATCTAAACTTAACTTTGCTGCAGCTGCAAGCCATTGGTCCACATCCTTCTCTCTGCAGCAAGACAGAAAAAGAGCTTTCCCTCTTCTTTATGGCAGCCCTTCAAGTATTTGAAGACTTCTTCTATTGATGCATCCCAAAATTGCATTCACCTTTGCCCCACTATATCGCACTGCAGACTCATACTGAGTATGTGGTTTACCAAGGCTCCAAGGCCCTTTTCCACAGAGCTGCCATCCAGCCAAGTGTCCCCCATTTTGTATTTGTATTTTTTATTATTCCTCTGGAGGCGTAGCACCTTGCATTTGTCTGCATTGAACTTCATCCTGTTAGCTCTAGCCCAACTTTCTGGTCTGTTGAGATCCTTCTGAGTTGCACTCACATCCTCCAACATGTTCACAATCCTTCCCAGTTTCAATACTAGGTATGCTTCAGTAACTTCCCAGGTATTGAGGTGATGCTAACCCATCTGTAGTTCCCCATGTCTTCCTGTCTGCCTTCTTGAAAAAAGAAACCCTTTTCCAGTCCTCTGGTACCTGAGCAATCTCCCACAATTTCCTGGGCCAAGGCCTCTGACATGTCCTCTGCCAGTTCCTTCAGGACCCTGAGATAAAACGTATCTGGCCCCGTTGACTTGAATGCATTCAGACCTAACAAGCTCTCTGACCATCTCTTTTGTTATTTCCATCCTTAGCTTGCCCCCTTCCTTATCCAGATAATTTCTATTATGTGTCTGGCTTCAGCTTAATTTTTTGTGAAGACTGAAGCAAAATAGCTATTGAGTAGCTCTGCCTTCTTCGTGTCTCCTGTTAAGAGTTCCCCCTGGCTTGTTAAGAGTGGACCCACCACTTCTTTGGTCCTTCTTCCCTGGCCAACATATAATAGAACCTCTTCTTGTCGTCATTAATCATCTTTTCCAGGTACAGATTGTCCTTTATCTTTGCCTTCCTGACTTTGTCCCTGCAGGTTCCTACTATTTCTAGCCATGCATCCTTAGTGACCTGCCCATTCTTCCTTTGCCCATATGTTTTCCTTTTGCATTTGGGGCATTTTAGAAGCTCCTTCTGTAGTCACATTGGTCTCTTGTCATTCCTCTGCTTCCCCTGTGCCAGAACAGCTTCTTGTTGGGTTTCTAATATTGTGCTCCTTAAAAGCTCCCAGCCCTCCCGGGTGCCTTTATCCTTCAATTTATCCTCCCATGATACCATGTCTACTAGCACCTTGAGTTAGATTAAATCTGCCTTTTTTAAATTTAACATCCTAATTTTGCTGACCTCATGCTTTCTCTGTCTCAGGATCTGGAATTCTGTTGTATAATGACTGCTTCCTCCCAAGTTACCATCCTCCACCAGTTCTCTCTTGGTCAGGCCAAGATTCAAGATAGATGATCCCCTGGTTGACTATCTTCCACTTTCTGGAAGAGAAAGTTGTCCTCTACACAAGTTAGGAACCAGTTGACATTTTAGGTTTGGTTTCATTGTTCTTCCAGCAGGTATCTGGAAAATTGAAGTGTCCCATCAGTACTATCCTATAACTTTTGGATAGATTTGTCATGTGCTTGAAGAGTGCCTTATCCACCTCCTCTTCCTGATTAGGTGTCCTATAATAAATTGCCACCATTATATCAGGGCCACATCTTTCACCTTTCATCTTCACCCAAATGCACTCTGCTTTGCCATCTTCTTCCTCCTGAACCAGGGAACAAGTATACGTGTTGTTGACATACGGGGCAACACCACCACCTTTTCTCCCAACTCTGTCCTTCCGAAACAGCATTACCCTCTCAGTTCATATTCCAGTCATAACAGCCGTCCCTCCAGGCTTCAGTGATGCCTAAAATATCATAGCTCTTTTCACAGGCTGCAGCTTCCAGCTCATCTTGTTTATTCCACATACTTCTCACATTTGTATTCGTGCATCAAATGTATTTTGCATTTTAACCCCCTTGCTTTGCTTTTATGGCACTTTTTGCAGTCCTGTAGTTCTCTGGCACTTTCCCAGAGCTGAGTTACTTCTTCGAGTCCTTTTCCCTCTGGACTGCGTGCTCTGTTACTGGAGGGTTTTGATGACTATTCCCCAGGGAACCTAGTTTAAAGCCCTGCTTATTAGGTTGGCCACATGAGGCCCAAAGATGCTCTTCCCCATTCTCGTCAGATGGATCCCATCTTTCGATAGCAGCCCTCTTCCCAAGAACATCCACCCATTGTCGAAGAAGACAAAGCGTCACATCAACACCACCATCTCTACCACTCACCCAATTGCCACCCCATATTTATACTTCCATTCATGCTGCCTAATAAAACAGTCCTATATGGCCTGGATGTGAGTGGAGCTTATCTTTTAGCAGCACCCATGGGATTACACTTAAGGCCATACACCTATAGCCACAGTAGCCACATTCCCCTCTTTCTCTAGTGCAAACTAGCTGTATACCTTGGGGCTCCTTATAAAAGTACATTATAACTAAGGAAAGCTTGGGTCTGGGCCTCCTGGGGCTGATCCTTATCATTCTGACACCGCAATAAGTCAGGGCTTCCTGGTAAAAAGCCAGGGGTTTATCCCAGCGGCGTGGGATCCTTATCAGGGGCCCAGGGTTTTGGCAGCTTAGAACTAGATGTGTTCTAAGCTTTTCTGACTACAGTAATAGTGCTGATTGTATTAGCTCGTTCCGAAAAGACACTGATGATTTGTGTCAAAGGAGCAGCCAGCATTCTGCTCACAGTACCTTGTTCAGCCTTGTTCTCCTGACTTCCATGTGCACTGAAACTTCAGCTGCCTCCCATATGCAAAATAGGTAGCTTGTCTGAAATTCTGTGCTCAGCACCCCTCCTCTGGCTGCTCTACATACTAATAATAAAAGCAAGAAAGAATGAAGAATTTAATATCTGTCACAGCATATTTTTACTTTCAGAAAATATTAATTGGATGAAGCTCTTTTCAGCTTAAAAGCCCATGTAGGCTGGAAAGGAATAAAACAAGTTACAGTTTTAGTCATACTTTTTACCCCTAGGCAAACTCACCGTAACAGCTGCCAAAATTAAATTAGGATCTATACTTGCTTCTGGAAACTTTCCAGCTTCTCTCTGGGTGAGACACATACTTTGATAGGACCTGAAACCTGAGCTGAAAGCAAATATTTTTTCCAGGTCTAACTTTTCATGAATGCAATCTGGGAAATTGCATTCTGATATCATGGGAAAGATATGCAACGTTTGTTCCAATATCTTTAAGTGTGTGGAAAATGTCTTCTTTAAATGTCTGTTAAACACCATTAATAATTTGTCTTTCAAACTGAATGGCTTTGCTGATATTTTTGTTCCTCACATCTCTGCAGCCTTGAGAATGAAGTTTAAAAATAGTTTTAAAAGCAGGAATTTTAGTTTAAAAAGGACAAATTTTGCTAGGGGGGAAAATAAATCTCTGTACTGAAGATGACAGGAAATACAATTATAGACAGAGATAGAGGTACGGATTGAAGCCTACAACCAAGTTATTAAAAATGAGTAGTTATGCTTTTGCCTCAGTATTTAACTACCAAAATATGATTTTTCAAATGTGCCCGGTACCCAGCAGCTCTGGTTCACTGGAGCAGAATACTCAGTCTTTCAAAAACTGGGATATTTATTTAGGAGCCTACATTTTTGATAGTTCATTTGCCCTAGGGTTGTCCAACTGGCAGCTTATGGGCCATATGCAGCCTGTAAAAGGTTAATTTGAGGCCTCTGGGCTCCCTTGTCCACCATTTCCCTTATTGCTCTGGCTGTTGCTGCAGCAGGGGTCTCCAGGCTCCTCTCCCTTCTCTCCCCAGGGAGCATGGTGCAGCACAGTTTGCAGTGCCAGAGGAGCTTGCACTCAAGGAGGTGAGGTGGGGTGGGCGCCCACCTGCCCACACGGTGCAGTGGTGAGAGGACATCCTGCCTGTGTGGTATCAAAGGAGTTTGAAGCTGGTGAGCTGAAGGGGGGAGGGGGGGCCATGGCCCCTGCTTCTGCAGCCCCCGCTCTCTGCCCTGACCCCACACGGTGTGTGGCGCCTGGTCACTAAGAGGTTGAACATCCCTTTTTGAAGTATAAACAAACCTTAACAAAGGGAGGGATATGACAGAGCTCAGCAATATCATGGTTGGCCTGGAAAAAGTGACTAAAAGAAAACATATTCACTAAATCTCTTAATACAAGAACTGGGAGTCGCACAATGAAACTATCCAGTGGGAGGTCTCAGATACTGGGCTAGACAGACCTTTGGTCTGACCCAATATGGCCGTCCTTCTGTTCTTATGCAGACCTTACCTAGATGGTTTTGAGGGTCAACTACTCCAGCACCATAAAGAGCAAAGCCTGCCTCTCTACAGGGGGTTGAACTTGATGATCCTTGAGATTCCTTTCAGTCCTACGACTCTATTGTCCTGCTGAACTCAATAAAATGAAATACCATCATTTATTTGAATATTATTTCCCCAGTCAGCATGGGGAAAAAAATGTTCCTCATCTTATATTTGTATACAAGGAAACCTCATTAAATACATTGTCTATCATTAAACCGCTGCCAAAATCAGTAAGTCAGTAATGGAAGCCAAGTATGAAGTTGATTAAATGTCTCTGAGAATGACTACAGAACAAATGGCCCATATGAGGTAAACATGCTGATGACATCCTGGCATCCTATGTGCAAGCCCCAGGTCTGATAGCCTTGGAGTTCATATACCTCCTGGTCTTACTTGCTCCTAGCCAAAAGGCCAAGGAGCAGCAAGGAAAAAAGTGCAAAAGCAGTCCCCCATTAGCACAATCATTTATTTTTTTTGCAAAAATTTTTATTTCTATATATATACCTCTACCAACCTGTCTTGTGACCAATATGGTTCACTTGACAGTCCAAAACACACCTTTACAGTATACCATTTTTATTCCCATTACAATAACTGAACTGTGCAGTGCTACTGTGTGCCTACACACCCATGTGTCCATCACCATCACCATAACTTTTACCCATTACAGCTATGCAAAGGACCACCTCAGTGTCCTCCCCCCTGTTTTCACCCCCTCCCCCCAACTACTCCATCCATTTCCAAAGTCCTTTCACTCATCATTGTATTCCTTGTTGTTGTCTGTCATTGTTGTCATCATCACTGCTCTCCTCAGAGGACCCAGCTCTGAACAGTGCATCTGAACTCTTCCATATGATTCCTGCCATCTCTTCCCTATCATCATCTACCATATTCCTAGTACCAGTACATCTTACTCAGACCCATTTTGATGGAGTCCTCAACAAAGGGGGTTGTGCGTCTGTTTATGAGATGGTCCCTGGTCTTCCACAGGACAAGGATAGGTTAGTGCAAGCCATCTGAATAAAATACATGGTAGGGCCCATTGTGCTTAGTCCCCCTCAGCATTGACTCTTTCAGGTCATGGTGAGCTACTCCATTGCATACATTTTTACTTCCTTGTCACTCCTACAGCTGAGCTGTGCTTTTTTTTCCCATTTCCAATTATTCCTCTTTCGTCCCCAACCTTAAATGTTTGGCAAACATCATCAAATGGGGCCCCAGCAGTTCATCCAGAATCCCTCTGTCACCCCCTCTCTCAGCCTGGTGTATATGATTAGTGTGGTCCTGCCCCCCATGTGGTGGAGCCAGACCAGGTTTCCCTGCACTTCACCTGCATATACATTTTTAGAGGATTCCAGGACTCATGACAAAAACACCTAGTTCTAGTCGTAAGTGGCGGGGTGCTAATTAGCACATGAATCCTTTGTGGGGGATATCTGGACATACACACAAACTGACTAGTGCTGAGTTGTGGAGTCTCCATGGCTTGAAAATGCCTGCCTCCTAAAACTGCCTATGTAGCCCATGGACCCAAATTATTTCCCCTTCCCCTCCCCCTCCACGCTAGTCCAATGTTTATATGAGGCATTTTCAAGTGCCATGTTACAAAGATATTCAATACATTGACAGCTCTCCTTTAAAGAAATATTAGCTACTGAAAGCAAGGAGAAAGTACCTATTCCTGTGCCCAGCCCAGGTCTCTCAGTAAGTACTTTTTAGTCCACTGATGCTCCAGGCCACCATAGTTTGTGAATTACTGAAATAGGATACTCTTCATTGCCTGCCTTTTCATTGCTGATCACTGATGCTTACCTGCCATATTTCAGTATGTGAAGCATTGACAGCATTTTAGTAGAGAGGGAAGTAACACTTCCCTGTTAGAACAGGTGTGTAGAGGTCTGGAAGGCCAAAAGAGTTAGTCAGAGCTTTGGAGATCTTTGAGATAAAAGACGTATCTGCCGTAGACTTATAATGTATTATCATGTATTATTCATTGTTGTGAAAGCAATGCACCCTTTACAATAGACTTGCTACTTAACAGTGTTCTCTTTTCTTTTTCCCTTCACATTAGATATTTATCTTTGAGAATAACATCTATTACTGTGCCCATGTGGGAAAACAAGCTATACGAGTGGTCTCCACTGGAAAGGAAAATGTTATTTTCAATGGGCTCAGCGACTGGCTGTATGAAGGTAGGACACAATATCTAGGGAAGCTGGTAGTTATGAATCTAAATTATACTTTAGCTTTGCAGATGCGAGGGGCATGAGGGGTAAAACATTGATCTTTTCAGAACCATGGACTACTAGTTGGAAATTCAGCTGTTCTAGCACTCAGCTGACTTGCTGGACTGGAAATAATGTGAAACAATGTAGGAATTGTGTTTTTTAGACCTGCTTTTCCCTTGTTCCATGGGTGATAAATCACAGGGTGTTAATGAGCAGCACTGCTTCATTATGTAATGGCACCTGCAATCACTCAGTGTTTCCCTCAGACGTGCTTGTTTTTCTAATCACAAAAGATGGTGGAGAGGGGAAGGCAGGTTTCTTGTTTAAAGGGACAGAAGCTAAGAATTGCTTTATTTGAACCATTCTGGCCTTGTTGTGCCCTGAACCAGGTAGCACAAAGGAGTGGGTACTGTCCACTTCATGCTTATAAAGAATTTCTCTGGCCTGAGCAAGCCCTTGGAGCAGCTGTCTTCCATAGCCCATAACCCTGCAAGATCAGCAGGGTCACCCCAACTCTTCAGGTAGAGCCTCTTGGGTGTTTTGCACAATTGTTTGCCTCCATGTAAGGCAAATGGGCCTATTTCCCTGCACGGTTTTATTCTTTAACCTAAATCCTCAAACAAAGTGGATCTTCTGCCATGTTGACCTGTTGCTCACAGAAGCACCTTTCTTCAAGTCCCCAGACTTTGAGTCTACTGCAAATCCTGTGTCTCCTGCAGCATGCTTCCTCTTCTTCAAGTGGCAGCTCTCAGGACTTCCTGCCTAGTCTCCCTCTTGCCACGTTTCTATGGCTTCTCTCATCCCTTTATAAGGGATGCCTTCCCACTGCTGAGCAAGACCTCCTAGCTGAACAGGGCTATCATGCCCCAAGACCCTTACCCCTTGTAGGAGCTGGACACCTTCTTACTGTGTCACTATTATCTGTTAGAGGATATGGCAGTCCCTAAGTTGCTCTACTTGTGCCAAACCTAGGGCTGATATAAAACAGCACCCAAGAAACAGGGAACTAAAAGCAGCGCAGACAGTCTGGGCTCCAGGGTCAGTGGCAGTGTTTGCTACAAGGTTATAATTGATTTTAATTTTTAAATGATGTTGGAATACTTGCACATCATAGGACATGTACTAGTTAATAGGGCTGATGGGATGTTGCAATATTCTAATTTAATCCATCTGTTTGTTTGTTTATTTATGCAGAACAGGCAGGGTTTCCTTGTGAGACTGGGCAGGTCAAACCATGCATACCAGTACTTGTGTTTTGTTAATAAACATCATTGAGTACATAAGGTCTTCTCACAGTGTGCCCTGTGCAGGGCAAAATGCTGACAAAAAAGGTTTACCATGGCAGGGAGCTGCAAGCCAGCAGGTTAGCATGTTATGATGCCAACATTTTGCTGACAAACACATTTTAATTCAATTACCAGATTGCTCACGCTGTTGCTTAAATGACATTCTCTTGCAGGTTTGTCCTTTGTAATGAACTATCTTGTTAAAGCCATGTTAATCCAGTGAGGTAATAAATGACTCTATGATTAAGTACTGTCTAAATATATCAAGACTGTTTCTGCCATCTTTACATTGAGCAAGTCTTACAATGCACTATTAGGTTATGTGCTGTATTGCTACGATTGCGGGTTACAGTCAGGCCTATAGCATCCATTTGTTACCCAGCAATTTGAGTGTTATATAACGGTCATGCTCATATCCTTTATTTGTGATGCTGTCCATGCGACAGGCCGCATTGTGGCTGAGTGCAATTAACATTTCATTAAGTATCCCATCCCCCCAAACATTCCTTAAATTCTGTATTGAGGTTCACATCTCAACCCAGGCCCAGATCACAGAATCAGAGAGAAGCAGGGCTGGAAGGCACCTCCGGAGGTCATCTAGTCCAGCCCCCTGCCTGGGGCAGGATCATCCCTGTCCAAACCATCCTATACAAATCCTTAATCTAAACTTTTCATAAAACAACTGCCAGCCCTGACACAACACAAGGCATAACGCATAAGATCAGAATTGTATAGGAAAAATCTGTCTTCTGCAGGAAGTGAGGTATCCCAAAAGGCCTCCATCCCTCTGGGATCTGAGAGCAGGAGAACCAAGGAGCAGTGAGCTGTGTGGCTCTTAGGAACTGTGTGTGGTCCTTGGCTCCCAGCTGGTTGCCATAAACCAGTTCTCCTTAACACTTCAGCCTTTCACTGCTCCTAAACACTTTCCAGCTGATTTATGGTTTTCCATTCTAGCTTTAATTTTTTTTCCGAACTACTGAAAATCCACAGGCGTGGCTGCAGTCCTTAGTAAGTCAGCAACAGCCATAACATTGACAGGGACTCTATCAAGAGCTACAGGTTTAAGCAGCCTGCAGAGAGAGCTGGAGCAAGAAGTAGGAGTTGAGATGTGGGACCTGTGGGAGCTGGGGAGCAGTGATGACCAGGACCAGTCTGTAGAGTGTCAGGGAAGATGCTCTTAATATGTCCGGGCATGGAAAACTTAAGGGAGCTGAAGCGGTCAACAGTGCTGAAGTAGTGATCGGGGCCAGCTGAAACGAAAGACCAGGAGAGAAATCCTGGCCACACTGGGGTCAATGGGAGATTTGACATCAGTTCCAGTGTGGCCAAAATTTACCCTCAGCTGATGACACCACAGCTGGGGGCTCTTAAAGTTAATCTGTGCCCCAGGGAACTTTCTTTCTGTAATATAGAGCTGAACTGCTATTTTGAACCCAGACATGCCTGAATAGGAAGCTAATTGAAATCAGGACAAAAATCTAAATTTAACATCTCATACTTCTGCCCCTTTCATATTTTCCCATAGTAATGTCTCTCACCCCATTCGCCAGCATAGACAAGGCAGATGTTCAGTCTCATATTTAGACTTGTTGCACTGCTGTCATCTCAGCCAACTATTGGGGTGGATTCTAAACATATGCAGACAACTCACTCCATCTGTGCAAGTGTAAACGCCATACACTACAGTGAAGGCTGCTGCAGTAGCATAAAGAATCATAAGTGTTCTTCTTTTCATTTTTATATTCTTGTTTTTTATATGATGTTTGCAACTGAGCTGAACCTCCCCTTGAGCCATCAGACAGGTCCCTGATATGCTTCATGGCCTGTTTATCATTGCCCCGAAACTTTCCAAGTTTCCTGTTTAAGGAACAGAATTAAAACTGTAGGCGACTTGTACAAGCAAAATCCCAACTGCCCTTTCTCAGAGCTGTTTTACATGTTGGTCTATGCAAATTACAGTCCCGACAGTGCCACCTTTCAGTGTTATACTGCTAGGTCACTCAGCTGGTAGAGGGAACCTTTTTCTTCATACTATATGGTAGCTTTTGCACAACAAAATAGATGCACTGCAGTATTAATCAGTTATTTTGGGTAAATCTGGATGCAGAAGCTGCCTTAGAGTGGATTTGATGGGCTTTTCATCTGTAAATATGCAGTTCATTGCAATTCAGGTTAAACTTTTTTGCTTTCAAAAATCTACTAAAGGGGAGAAACTTTCTTCAAGGTACTTATGCGGAACTGTTGGCTCTAGATAAAGTAGTGCAAAACATTTCCAATCAATCAGAGTTGATAAAGCAGTTTAATCTACTTAGTGCATGTAGCTGGACAGTTGTAGGCTGATGCATAGATTATGATAACATGAAAGGCTGGATTAAGCATGGCTTTTATTAAGCTAAAATAAACATTTGCAGTACTTTTGTGTAGTCTGAGTTAACATTTTCACTGCCGTGTCCTTTATGACCCTAGCAAGAAAATAAAGTAATAACATAAGAAAGAGAACAGGTTGACAGATAACTTTTGTTACATTCCTGGTTGCAGTTTTGAGGCCACAAACAAGCTAAGCACTGGAATTAATAGCGGCTCTGGAACAGTTTTGTGTTTGCTAGTGTGCTGTATGACCACTGTCAATTTTTGATCAGCGTTGCAGGAAAATTTTGTAAATACATATCAGTCTAATATAAGGTGATATCGAAGTAATCGACTGCTCCTAGAACAGCTTTCAGTCCAAATTTAATGGATTTTGGAGTGCATTGCATTCATGTTCTCTTTTATAACAGTCCCTGACAGTAGACTACTCAGTTGCAGATGCCAGCTACTCACCTAGTACAGAGATGATTGGGCTAATGGACTCTGCTACAGGCTTTTGGAAACTTGCAACCTTCTTGTTCTTCAGTTACACCTCTTAGAAAAAGCAAGTTTACCATTTCCCTACCTCAGAGGGATGTTGTGACACTAAGGGCTGCATTCATGTTCCTGAGATCAGCTGTAAGTAGTTCAGAAAGGCCTGCGTGCTACTTTAGGATCTATGGAGTCACCACAAACTGGCCAAGTACTATTATCCAGGCCTCTTCCACAAAGTACTGGAGAAGTCCCACCTCTGTGGTACTGTATTGTTATAAACTTATTACTTAACCACCTTTTAAACAGTCTCTAAGCCTCGTGGCTTTGGGAGTTGCATGATGGTGTACACTGGAAAACTGTTCTCCTGCTGCTTGGAGAAAGATAGGGGACGGGAAAAGGTTGGCTGATGTGATGTGACTTTCATTCATTTCTTGACTTTTCTTCACAGTGTGGAGAAGGCCTCTTATTTATATACTGTAGAACTAAGACGTTCCTTTTTTCTTTGGTTTCTTTGGTTTATCCGTTTCCTTGGACAAGAAGAGCAATGCCTGATAGACTGATGGGCGGTCCTCCAAGAGCTGCTTTATGTGGTGTCTTTGGTAGGACAAGCTCTTTTTAATTTTCCAACCTCTTTAATTTCCACAGGGATGAGCTGCATGTACAGAGAGTTGCTTCCCCATCTGGTGTCACTGCTGAGGGGAGTGCTAAGGCTGTGAGTTGACCTGCGTGTCCGTGTAGGTCATTCCCAAACTGACATCCCGTCAAATAGACAAACGTGTTGGCTTAACTTTAAAGCTAATCTCAATTCTCTGGCTGTAACACTAGGATCTTTCTGTCCTGTAACACTAGGATCTTTCTGTCCGTCCTAAATATGAGGAAGAGAAGAACATTGTCTTTGCAACAATAGCAGCTTAATCATAAAAACATCTCTAGAATAAGAGGTATTTGTATCCATGGCTTTCAGTTGATTTTCCCTTCTTTTGTTCAGTCCAACACACAGCAAGGGCATTATCTTTTATTTTTGGCTACCAAATACAGAGCAAGAGGAGAAATGAAGAGGGATTATTGTACTCAGCAGTGACCTTTACGTATCCTCTTAATCCTCATTTTGTCTGCACTGCCTGTTGTTGTTATTAGATACTGTAATGTGACTTTGCAGTGACACCTGGTGGGAGAGGCCAGGATGTCATCTTCTTTGGAGCCACATATCTTTATACCTACAGAAATGTTGCTGCAAGATCTCATTAAAGAATCTCAATTTCTGGCCTCAAACCTTTCTGTGTAACTCCCATTGAGCTTGTGGGAAGCATATATGCACGACTGATAGCAGATTCATGCCGAGAGAAAGTAGTAACACAAAGAAGTCCCTCTCCCTAACTTAATCAACATCTTAACAAAATTGGGGAGTATGCTTAGAGCACATAAAGTTGCATCAGTGATGCAGCACTTCATAATATCTGCCATGTTAACAGCATTTATTTTGGGCAGTAATATTTATCCTTTTAGTATTTCAGGCAACTGAAGCAGGTATTTTTTCTGAGGTTTCGACTAGCGTTACCGAAAGTAATAAGAGAATAGTCTTGCAATGATCTTGATATTGGCAGCATGATAAATATAGGAAATACTCTATACTGATTTTTTAACCTTAAAATATTAGCGCTGTACCCCTGCTTCCCTGCAACTGAATTTCCGTGGCCAAATTTATGCACAAAGTTGAAGAAAGACCAAGCACAAGTACAAGAGGGAGTATTGACTCTTGAAGTTCTTTTTGAGTGTCACCAAAGAATGAGAACGGGCACCCTAATATTTCACACAGGAGTGATAGCTGTACCAGATTAGTAGTAACACCCAAAGTGTGACAGAGCAGGTGAAAGGAAGAAAACAAGCCTGAGTCATGGATGAATTTCCTGAAATTGTTCAGATGAATTATTCCTCTAGGGTGTGACTGTCAAAAGTGTGAGAACAATTATAGCTGATTCTCCAGACATGAGGTTGACACAGGCCCTGTGGTACTGTGAGATGGACTAAGAAAATCCTTCAGCTAGGATCCCCTCGTCCCTCAACACTAAGGAATGGCAAGTTTTTTGAATACCTCAGTTGCTTTTCTCACCCAGAGCTCTCTTTAGGGGTATGGGAGAAATAAAAGCTACACAGCTCAGATTTGATACCTTTGATACCTAGTTTGTCATATTTGTCCTAATAGACTCATAGACTGTATGGCCGGAAGGGACCTTGGAAGATCATCGGGTCCAACTCCCTGCACCAGGCAATTAATTCTTGTAGTTTCTCTGGTCTTCGGAGCAGTTTCCATAATGTTTATGACTGTTAGGTCATGAAGGGGTGCAGGATAAATGTAACACAGACTGAGTGATAGTCTGATAATAGTGAAATGCAGATTTTTCCTCTTGTATCTTGCTCAAATACAGGTCCAGCACTAGTTTTATGTCACTTCAGTAGGCTCTTAGGAAAGCAGGGCTGAAAGGGACCGGCCTTTTGCTCAAGATAGGAACGTTCCCCGACTGAACCATCGCAGACAGAGGTAGCTAGCCATGTTAATCTGATTTCAAGCAGAAGACAGGGTAGGTAGGTATGCACCATCTAGACTAACAGAACAAGATTTCTATAGAGCACAAGCTTTTATGAACTTGACTTTACTTCATCAGATGTAAGGGTGTTGTAAAAGTACAGCATCTAATCAACCTTGCCAGTGAAGTGACACAAGATGTGTACACATGTTCATTAATGCACTGTAGTTACTGTCCATTTAGTTTAGTGCTTCCTTAATGAAGTACTAACTAAATGTGCAGTAACTACAGTTATTGCGCAGTAGTGCCGGCACATGTTTTTTTTGTGATGCTTACTGCGCAGTAGCCTAATAACACTGTGCAGTAACGTATTAGCAAGGTTTTTGACTGGCGCACTGCTGCACGGTGTTATTAGGTTACTGAGCAGTAAGCATCTTGTGTAGACACGCCCACAGTCAGATAACTCGCCTTTAGTAACGTTTTAGTCATCCAGTGAATTATATGCAGGGTAAGTTGCTAGAAAATGTGAAAGTGTATTCTCTTCTCGCCTTTACTGTTAACAGCCCAGTGGCAATGACAGATTATTTCTCACTTTAACCATGTGGTTGACATGATTGTCTCCACTGTAAAGAATTCTGTTCCAGCGACGATTGATAGGATCTCGGACAGTTTAACCAAGGTGTTGTGAAAAATATTGTTGTTAGAGGAAAAGGCAACACGTTGGAAGTTTCCACCCAGTCCCACAAGCACAGGTCAGTGGCGTAGGAAGGACCTCGTTAACCTTAATGCATTGGGTGAGCTTCATTTACCTTGCTGAGGTGTACCTTTATAGATGGCATTAGGTAGATAGATCAGTGTCTTGCCCTTTTCAGCCTGTGAAGGCTGCCTGGGCTATCTATATACCAATGCACATGGTGAATGCCTGCTTGAAAGACAGCAAGCTCCTCAAGTCTTTTAAATATTGCTGTTATATAGCCGGTTCCAAACAGCTCTGCACGGTAGCAAATTTGCCAGCTTCAGCCCAGTCTTTAACCTTTCCTTTCTGCAGAAGGTCATTTGGAAAGTAATGCTAGCCAATTCAAACACCTGTCAACCTCTAATTTTTTGGATCCCTATCATTTAGGCTTCAGAACAGCTTTTTGGAATGAAAACAGCATTATTTACCATGGTCGGTGATCTCCTAAGAGCAAGGGCAGGGGCCAGATATCACTGCTGATCTGTTAGCAGAGTTCAGTCAGCTCTCAGTCAAGAGGTGTTCAACTAAGTTATTTCAGCATATTGGGTTGAAGCAGCCCAGTTTTATCTTTCAGTGACATGTTAAAGTTAGGACTCTTCCCCCAAAGAGCACTGAACTACTATCAGCATTATTCTGATGTTCCTAAACTTAATATTTTTTCAATTCCCATGAGAAGAATTGTGTTTTCCTTCCCCGCCCCCCCCATAGTGGACAGATACATCCCAGTCCAAAGGTACACAGCAGTAGCCCAACAGAGATATGGCAGAAGTTTGTTGGACTCAGAAGCCTTCTGTTAATTCCCAGGTTGTGTGCCTGGATTGTCTGCTCTTTAGACTTTAACATCCAATATCATGCCTTACTTCTACATCAAGCTTTCTACTGCCTGCCTGTTCACTTCTCGTTGAAATTCACAATGAAGAATACAATCTATAAAAGCGCCTTCCACTGTGTGGCCAATTACGGCAACTACTTCAGAAGCAACATTTAAAAAAAATCTCTTGAGTGCAGCTCAGGGGAATCAGGGTATGTTGTTAAAGGCAGCTCCTTCTGTATGAACTCCTTTTCCTCCAAAAATAACCTGCACCTCAGCTTGGCTGCCTTCCCATTTGAGCCCTCCAACTCAGCCTGCTAGATGCTTTTCCCAACTTCGTGGAAAATTTGTCTGCTACTGCAGAGAGTTGTGGAACATTTGCCCTTTGTTCTTGTGATATTTAGTTCTTTATAAATGACTTATGCTTTACCTAGATTGCATGCACAGTGATGGGTGCTTCTTTAGTTGCACCAATTTGAGAAGATTTATTTGGTACATGATCAGACAGATTATTGTAATTATTATACATGCATCCCTGATACTGAGATCTGGTCCATCTCAAAGGTAAGAGACCAAATTCTTTTCAAGTTTTATCAACGTAAATACAGAATGATTCCACTAGCCTCAATGATGTTACTCTGGATGCATAGCAGTATAACAGAACACAGAATTTAGCTCAAACTCTGATCAATACTTCCTTTCCAGAAGTATTGCACTGCATTTACTTTGCTGGTAATGAAGTTAGCTCCTGGTTGACAAGTGAGAGAAAAATTGAACACGCTATACTTGTAGCTAGTAAGTAGTTAACCACCATGAGCCTACACGTGTAGATGCTTGAATGTTATGAACATCTCATAGTCAAAAATATATTCTTTAAAAACATAATTGGTATTGCACATGACCACTTAGGGTTTCAGTTTGATTAAAACCTCTTAATACTTTTGTATTTACGTCATTTCCATTATCCCCAGCTTAAGTACTGCATATGGCATCTGTGTCTTCACTTTTTTATTACATTTTTATTAGCAAAATGATACACTAGGCTATTTAAATAATGCAAGCTAGATCCCATTCTCTGTTGAACTAGCTGAAGTCAGAATGGCTACAGGAAGGGCAGTGGGGCCCTGTGGCTTTCTCCCAGCGCAAGCAAAAGAATATGATTCTGAAGCTGCAATACTTAAGGTGAAAGCTCCCTATTCCCAGGCTTATGTCTTAAATGTACATTATTCATGGAAAACATTTATGAATGTTACATGCCACCTTGTGGCAAACTCACTCAGTTTTAAGGATTGCATTTTTTTCCCCCTGCAAAGTAACATCTTTGATTTGATCTGCTTGTAGTAAAGCAAAAAAAAAAAAAAAAAAAAAAGGAGAATCATGCCCCATGTTGACCAGATATCTAATCTTCTTGTTTTTAATTTACTACGCATGGCATCAACATGTCATGAGATTTAAAATGAAAAATGCTGTCTGGTCCTCTTGATTTTCTTTTTGTCTGTATATTGACCCCTTTTTTTTTTTTTAAACCAAGTTTCAATCAAACCTCTCTCCAGGACTGTGTGGGCAGTGAACATGATGCCTAACTATGAAATAAATCATGTTAAGTCAGTTCCATGTTGAAGGTTTTACTTTTGTTTAATGTGTAAGAAAAAAGACTGACATAACATTATGATAGATTCGTGCACTGAGGGGAAGGGCAAAAGAAAAGTAGTTTCATCTGCAACAGAGATATAGGTTAAATATTAGGAAAAAAGTGTGCTAAGTGTTAGGGTGGTGGAAAAGCAGAGCAAGTTGGGGATGCTGTGGAATCCCCTTCACTTCAGGTTTTTAAGGACTGACTGGACAAGTGCTCGCCAACTAATGGCCCACAAGCTGCATGTGGTCCTCGAGGGGTTAATATGAGCCCCTGGGCTCCCACCCAGAGCCACTGCGCCTTGCTCCAGCGGCAGTAACTCCCCCTTCTTCCCCTGACTTCTGCTGCTGACCCAGCCTCAGGAGCAGGGTGAGGTGGAGCAGCATGATACAGTCCATGGTGCCAGGTGAACTGGCAGCCCAGAGTGCCCCTGAGACATGATGCCACAGGGAAACCCACCAGGAACTGCAGGTGAGGTGGGTACTGTACCACATGGGGTGCTGTATGGGGGTGCGTGCCTACCCACATGGTGCAGTGAGGTGGGACAGCACCTACCCACACATGTGAAGGACAGTGCAGGGGACCATGGCCCCCACTGGTGCAGCCCGTGAGCTGTGTGAGCCCCTGGCCTCTGAGCAGCCAGACAGCCCTGAAATGAACATAAATCTGTCAGAGATTAACTAGATAGATTTGATCTTTCTTCACTGCAGGGCACTGGACTACATCGTGGGTGCTTAACCTCCAACCAGCAGGCCAAATGCAGCCCATGGAGCCATTGCATCTGGCCTGCGGGGCTCCCCACAGGTTGGGAAATTTGGTGGCAGGGGAGTGGTGGCCACTAATACGACCACGCTTCCCCATGCCAAGTACCTAAGCCCCAAGCCCTGTGTGACTGGTTGGGACTGGGCCAGGCTGAGACCCCCTCCCCTGCAGGGTCAGGCCACACCCCCCCACCCTGCAGCTGCCTTGGGGCTGGGCTATGCCTTCTCCCCTACATGGGGCTGAGTTGGAGCCACACCCTCTTTCCCCTGCAGGGCGGAGCCATGCCCTCTTCCTCCTGCTGTGGGGCTGGGTCTAGCTACTTTCCCCTTTGGGCCCCCTGCTCTCCTCCACGTGACTGGATGGTCCCTGCTGGGCCTACCCTGAGTGCCAGACTGGGACCACTGGCCATACCTGGCCTGGAGACCAACCAGCTACTGCCCTTCTAGTTTCCCGGGGAAAAAGGTTCAGCACCACTGAACTAGATGATCTTAGGACAGGGATGGGCAATTATTTTGGCTGGAGGGCCACTTAATGAGTTTTGGGGACCTATCTAGGGCCACATCCATCCCTGTCTGTCTGTCTCCTCTCCTCTCCCATTCTTCCCCTCCTTCCCTCCCTCCCTTTTCTTCTCTCCCTCCAGAACCTGGCCAAATCTGTAGCTTTGCAGAACCCCAACACTCAGTTGTGGACCCAGACAGAAGTCCTCACGAGGGAGACAAGGAGTGGGAGACGGACAGAGAGAAGAGAAAAGACAGAGAGAGACTCGGCCGGCACAACAACAGCTTCTGCCTGGGTCCACAGCTGATGCCACTGTCAGGTTCTGGGCTGGGGCTCTGGGGGAGAGCTCCCACCGTGCCACAAGGGCAGTGGGTCAGCTGTGGACACCACCAGCAGTTCTGCATCTGGCTCCTGAACCTGCCGGTGGTGTCCAGAGCTGACACTGCGACCTGCCCACTGGGGCAAAAGCCCTGCCCAGGTCCAGTCTGATGCCTGACGCTGCTGGGTGGAAGTGGTCCCAACTGCCCATGTAGCACCGTATGGCCAGATCCATTGAATTGGTAGCCGTTCACCCACAGGGCAGGTTGAATCTATTGGTAGGCCAAATATAGTCCATGGGCTGTATTTTGCCCACCCCTGTCTTAGGAGGTCCCCATCAGCCCTATGTTTCTATTACCATATTTTCTTACATACAACATGCACTTTTCCAAAATCCTGCTCCTTGACATAGTGGTGTGCATTATAATCAAGGAAATACAGGAACAGCACTTTCTGTTGACTAAGTCTCTGCCAAGGGAAAGTGAAATAAAACTTCATGTGCTATGTACAGGGTCCCTGAGCTACTGGCTGTGGACACTTACCCTGTCCCTGCTGGCAGAGGCTCTCAAGGGAAGATCCTTTTTTTCTGCATCCTGCCTTTCAAAAACAAGATACGTATTTTATTCAGGGTATGTTGTATGCAAGAAAACATGGCATTTTATTTATTTAATGGCTTCCTCTGTGGTCTTGCAATTGGACTCATGGTAACTCAATTACAAATCATGCCCCTATTAAAACTTTTAACGTTTTAAAGGTAGATTCTCTATATAAATGCCATATACACATGCGTATTCATAGGTCAAATATGTTTTTCCTAATAAAGGCATGGGAAAAGTGGTAAGGTATAAAGGTTTTGTATTAAGTTTATCATGGCCTCATTATTCCCCCAAGGGGAAGCCATAATTTTACTTAACCCTAATGAGGGTTTTCCATCAACTTCTCTACTGAACGCTGAAAGATATTAAGCTGGGTGCGATAATAAAGGAGCAATTGAAATGTTAAATGCAACTCCAGACATATAAAATGGCTACCCTTATTAGACTCTGTGAATAATACCATAGATTTAGTATCAAGAGTAATTGTAACATATTAGTATTCAGTGTAGTGGTGCTGTCAGAGTGCAGACAAGCTATTTTGCGATGGTAAAAATCCAGTGGTCATTAAAGAAAGCCGCCACCAGGCTGAACAGTCTGCTCTCATTGTTCCTGCATACCTTGGCCCAAAGAACAAGTTTATGCTGTAAAAGCAAAGAAAAATGTGCTGTAACCAAATTAAACAGGTGAAGTTTATACGTGAGATTGAGGAAAATTCTGCTGAGAAAGGTGAGTCTTCTCAGAGAACTGACCAGTCCTTTTGTATTGTAGAGGCAGTAAAATCAAAAGGACGCACAGAAAGTGTGATGAGAGTTGAAAAATAAAATCAACCCGCCCATGGACACAGGCTTATATCACTACCCTTGCTCCCTAAAAGAACTCTACAGAGTTTAGGAAGCTTGCAGTTTCCAGACTCACATATTTATCAGAAAGCATTTGTAGGTCAAAAAGAGACTGAGAGGGGGAAAAAAAATAGAGGTGACACCAACTGATGCAATTCAAGGAGCAGAATTACTCTTGTGTGTAGTCCTGGATTCGAGAGTGGCCCTACAAAGCTGAAATCAACTTATTCCTCCCATTGGTTTGGCAGGAGGTTAAAATTTTATATAAGGAAAGTGACCTTCAAAAAATTACTATCCATATTCCTTGTGTTTGGCATTATATTGGATAGTGTAGCTGGCACACAGGTTACATGGAAATCAATGAATGGTTTTACTCCTAAACTTCTCTTCTGTCCAGTCTAAGAAGATGTACAATAGAGGAGTTGAAGTGGCTGAGAACTGTGAATCATATAGAGAATGTTTAGTGTTCAAATGGAGATAAATGAGTAGGCAGACGAATTTGTTTTTATGGGGACTACGAAGTACAACCTACCAGGACGTAGAGGTGATTCAGTACTCTACAACTGGACCAGAAAAACTGTTCAGGGTTCCTAAATTCTTGGAGCAGGATCTCACTGAACACCAGCAATTGATGCAAAAAGATAAAGCATCCCGGGACTGTATAACTCTCAGCACTCAATTAGGCTTATATCACTATAACTTCTATATAGCAAAGTTTCCACATCAGCTGTTTTCCAGTTGTCAGTGGATATGAGTCCATAAAGGACATAAGTGGGAAGCTTTGTCAACGTTTAATAAAGATTAGAAAAAATGAAGAGAACACATTTTAGAGGCTCTCTTAAAAATTCTAAACAAGTTTTAGACCATGTCTATTTTATCTGAATGGCCTCAATAAGATAGAAATGACACAGTACGCGTAGGTTGTCCTCCGGCATACCGAATGTCTATAAACATAAATAACCTTTAACTGCCTAAGCTGGGTCTGTATTAGGGGTGTGCGAAGCAGGCCCTATTCGATTTGGATTTGATTTCAGCACCCATCAGGGACAATGATTTGATTCGTTGATTCAGATCACTGTCCCTGATTTGATTTGGCCGAATCCGAATCTGAAGATTCGCTGCTGATTCGGAGAATCAGCGATTCGGACTCAAGCACAGCTTTAAAAGTTTTTTCCTCCATACCTGGAGGTAGCAGGCAGGGCTCGTGATCATTGAGATGCTGGGGCACATGGAGCGTCCCACAGGAGTGTGGGGGGGGCCTCCACGTGCTCGGTGGTGAACCCGGAAGAGGACCCGAAGTACTTCTGGTCCACTTCCGGGTCTGCTGCCAAGCACGCTGGGGAGCCCCCCATGCTCCTGTGGGACACTCCATGCACCTCAGCATCATAGCATTGATGAGCCGTGCCTGCTGCCTAGCGGTATGTAGAAAAAACATTTAAAGCTGTCTCTATGTCTAATTTGCTGAATCTTTCCGAATCTCTCCAAATCGATTCTGAGGGTTCCAGTTCAATTCAGAGAGATTAAAGGGTCCTCTGATTCGATTCAGATTTGGAGATTCGGCCGCCGAATCAGGCCACATCTCTGCCAAAACGAATCAGGGACCGAAACTTTGCACAGCCCTAGTCTGTATCTGCTGTGTGTCACCAGAGTGATGCCAAGCTTCCAGAGTGTAACAGGGAATCGAATCCAAGAAGTACCCAGGTACCTACTATCTGTCACCCTGGATACCAAAAATAGCCAACACCATCATCACTGGAAGCCAACTTTAAAGCCTCTGCTCTAAAATACCATATTTACTCATATACCACAAGCACCTTCTCCCCAAAATATAGCCCTACAAAATTGGGATGTTTGTCTCGAACAGAGAAGCTGGTTTCTATGCCAGAATAGGAGCATGGAGATGCTGTGATGGTTGCCAAGGGCTCTGCTTTTCTCTCATCTCTGGCTGGAGTTCAGCTGGGGTAGAGTCTAGTTTTAACCCTCTCACAGCCACTGCTGAATTGGCAGTAGCTTTTGTCTGAGCAGCCAAAAGCTGCTGCCACTTTGGCAGTGCCTATGACAGAGTTAAAGTTTGAGCTTGTGCCTGCAGCAGACAGCAAGCTGGCTGAGGGTGAGTGAACTGCTGCATGTGGTTAGCTTTCAGCTGTGGCTGTGGAAAAATCTCTTTTTCTACATTCTGCATTCCCAAAGCAGCATGTCTTATTTGGAGGCACATGACATGCTAAAAAATATGATGTTTGAATGGCTGCTATCATAACTTGGATATTTAGTCTCTGTACAACATCCGTGATGGTGAATCCTCCAAATAAGTTGCAGTTTTCTTGGGTTGTATGGGAGTGGTTTTATTGTCCAGGGATACAAAGCCTGATTCTGACGTGAGTACAGCAGCTCCCAGAGTCAAGTGATGTTGCAGAACGTTTAAACTGATTCTGTAACACCTGCCTGAGACTGCAAACAACCTCCAGCCAAGGGATAGCAATCAGCTGCCGAGCACACCTTTGAGAAATATTTCCCTGGCTCTGCTGGATAGCTTTGCTGCTATTCTTAACAAGCATAGTCCCTCAGATACGGTGATGACTCATTTAGAACAAGATTAGGGCCTTAGATTGTGTTGATCTAATTGTGTAGAGTGATATCTTCATGCACAACAACCAATAAATCTTTCTGATCATGCTCTGTCATGCAGGGTGGAAGCAGTGGTCTCTTGGTCCTTGGTTAACATGTTATTCCTGATGCACCTGCTGAACAAACTTAATGCAAAGTAAGAGACTTGGGGTATAATCTAGTGCAGGGCTGTGCAACTTCTGGGCAGCTGAGGACCACATGCCACAAGGGGCATAGACTTGGGGGCTTTGCGTAGCTCAAGCCACCAACCTAGGGGCCTCATGCCATTGTGGGTGGCTTGGTTCCCCCACTCTTCTGGCTGTACATGCCAAATGGGCAGCATCCCCATGCACAGCATGGCACAGCACAGCACAGAGAACAGGCAGTCCAGCTCTTACTTTGCTGTCTCGGGCTCTCCAACCCCCTCCTGGCCATTGAGGCAGAAGCAACTGTGTGGGTGGGAGTGGTGGACAGGCAAAAGCCCAACCCTTCAGGAGCTGAATGCAGCTCATAGGTTACTGGCTGGACAGCCCTGATCTAGTGGAATATACAGTAATATCTAATCCCAAGCAATACAGATACCAAAGTTGGTATTCAGTTCTAGTTGCACTGGGGAATCTAATTGAACATCTGTTTGAATGGAACAAATAGCACTTTAGTGCAAAAAACCAGGATGGATGGATTTTCCAGTTGCCTTTACATTGGTGTACAAGATAGCCTAAAGTATATTTGCCCTTCGTACAAGAGGTTACTAGTTTTAACATGAGGAAAATCAGCCAGTCACGTAAATCTGCCAAGCCATCTGAATTTGGACTCTTCCAAATGGATGACCAAACAAATGTAGTTACTTGGGCAGCTGCACTTTATTTTACTCGAAGGGAAAACTTCCAGTTGATGCAGGAAGCCTTTTGAATGGTTGCATTCTTTCAAAAAGCAATTGTAAAGGTGTTATAATAAGCCTACCAGTGCCTCAATCTCTGTAATACATTCTAAATACCTATACATTTTGGTGTTTGATTTTGTTTTTTTAATCACGGAAAATCAGAGCTCCCCTTGCCCACTTCACTCACCAGGATGTGGGTCCAACTGCAGTTGTCCCCCACTTTTCCTCCCCCCGACACTTTGTGGTGGTGAGCAGCCCAGTATGTGCCTATGCCCTGCTAATGCTGTTGCCCTTCACTGCCAAGCACAGCCCCTTGGCCCTGCTGGTGCCTCTCACTCCCCACCAACAGCCCTCCGGCCCTGCCAGTGCCCCTCACTCCCCACTCACATCCCCCTGGCAAGGTGCCCCCTGCCCGGCTGGCAGCAGCAGGGGCACAACTCCGTACCAGTGACCCCACTGCTTCTAGGAGGGCAGGGGGCGCCTTGCCATGGTGGTGTACGGCTCCCAGTGGCGGCACCAATCTTCCCTGCCCCACACTACCCTGCCATGTTGGGCCCTGCCCACTGGACCGCAGTGGTCTCCAGGGTGAGAGCAGCAGGGCGGGGAGCCCCAAACCCTCAGCCACCGGCCTGCATCTGCCCCCACCCTATGCACAAATCTGGGGGGCATGTGCTCCCCCATGCCTCCCCTGGAAGTGTGTGCAGCAGCAGGGAGCCAGCCCCCACACCACCCTCTAGACAAGCTGCCCCATGGTTTCATCTCACTCCTCACCTAGACCCTGCAGCCATACACTCCCGCCCCAGGCCCCACACACTGCCCTGGCTGGGCAGCACCCCCAGCCCTGCCCAATTCCCTCTCTCCCTCACTATAGGGGCCCGAATTCCATCACCCCCCACTCCATGGTGAATGGAAAACCCAGTTCCCTGCTTATGAAACATCATCATGCATTTTCCCAAAATATACTAAGGCTAATGAACTAGTAATTGAAAAATTGTAGGAGAGTAGAAGCTGTGCAACCTAATTTGAAGAGTCCTGTACAAAAAACAATTTACTTCCCTGGAGAAAAATGTAGGTACAACATTATTAGGATGAGAAAGAATCTTGGATTCAGGGTGGCCAAGAAAATTGGAACCAACCACATAATGGGTTTGGATAGACTATCTTGTTCCACAAAGACGAATTGAGCACTTAACCTTTTCTAAGCATTGTAATCACAATGTAGAAAACAATCATTGATGTTAAGGCCCAGTTAACATTCTTGTCCTTCCTCAAGGCACCATTTTTGACAACGTGATATTTAACAGAAGAAAATGTAGCAGCATCACTAAGATATGTTGATATTTCAGGTAAAATTTCCAAAAGCAGCCAAGTAATTTAGGAGTTTAAATTCCTCTTTAGGGAATGAGTCCATGCACTCAGGATCATAATTCTCTTTGGAAATTAATGGGACTTACTTAAACTCCTTTAGGCTTCATACAGACATTTAGTTTCTCTGGGGAGTCACTGCTGTCCCAGGAGAAATCACAAATCTATAGATATCCAGCCTTTTTCTCCTAAAGTAAAAATGGCCACTTCAGGAGACAAATAACCTGGGAAAAACCAGGGTTAAATTTCTTCCAGGAAAGTTTCTCCTAGGAAAGTGAATGTCTGTACATGCTGTTAGTCACTTAGATGCTTTTGAAAATGTTATCTGTCTCCATTGAAAGCCAGATTCAGCAACCCTGTGGATATGTCTATGCTACAGGCAGCAGTGCTGAGCAGAGGTACCTAACCCTTCTAACTACGGTACTGAAAGCAATCCATCCATGGCCAGTTTCAGGTGTTTGAGGCTCATGTGCTCATTTCTCCCTTGACATACCCAACTATACTGTATTTATATCCTACTTCCTGGGGTTACTGCTGAGCTTGGTAATTATGGGTATAATAATCTGGATGAAAGCTACTATCAAAGTGTATCAAAATGATATTATTTGTTGCTATTTACTTCACAGACCTTTACAAAATCTCTTAACTGTGCATTATAAAGCTCTCTTTCTTGAAAGATTTATGGATGTTGCTGTATGTGGGGAGTGTTGCCACTGGATTTATGACCCAGATACCTTGTTCTGGGTGGACCCAAACCCTCAAACTGGCCATGATTTCTCCATTTGATAATAGACAAATTTTACTGATACACAGTGATAGCAGATAAAAATAATGCAAACAATTCTATAACTACCAGTGCTGGAGCTGTCCTGGAGAAAAGGTATGTCTGGACAGTACTGGAGCTTCACCCCAAGGTTTTTTCTTGAATGTCAGATGCCAGCAGCCTGGAGGTTAAGGGCCGAGGCCCCCCCTCCTACCCCCCCTGAGAGCAAAATGGACAAAGGGCACACCACCAACCTATCTTGGGGACCCTTTGCTGCTCTGAAATCCCTCCTTTTCTTCCCTCTGATCTCTTCCCTTCATCTCTGGTCATTGTTGACTGGTCTCCCTGTAGTCATCACACTGTCCACATTTTGTCCTGTCAGAATATCCCTTTGTTCCCCAAACCCATCACATGCACACATCTTAATTTCGTTATTTTCTGGGCCTCCTAATTTGATCTGTCCACCAAAGCCAGAAATCCCAAGGGCTCTGCAGTTTTGCAGTGTGACTTAATGCCAATGCTGCGGAGTCCCTTATCTCTGTTTGGGTACACTGTTCATGTACATGTCTTCAATTTCCCGGCCTGTGTGTCTGCTGTCTTCAGACATAGCGGGCCTTGAAAGAAACTTTGTCACAAACAGGCTTTTAGAAATTGATTAACCGTTGCCGTTGCCCTAGACCATTGTTCTAATGCTGTGTACTTTCCCTACAAGCCAATTCCCAGAAGCAAACCTGTAAATACCATTTTCTAGCTATCAGGGAGTATTGTGCTGTGTTTAGTGCCCAACACAGTCTACAGCAATATATATTTTTAGTGACCTATAGTCATTGTGCTGCAGACAAGACTACTTTGTGCTTGTGTCATTATAGTGGCCATACTGAATACAGCTACATCCACCAATTTCTTTACCCTCTTACCCTGGGGTGAAAATAAAGTAAACATGTATCAGGCACTGGTAAGGATCTAGGCTTAGGCCATACAAGGGTATAACACACTCCCATTAACAGCCAACTATTTCTATTTGATTTTCATGCCCGGGAGGAAACGTGTCAGAGAAGAGAGTGGACACAACAAAGCTAATACATTATAATCCTGTTTATACTTTAGGCCCGAGGTAAAATTGTACAGTATAATCCAATCCTGACAAAATTTTACTTGACTTTGTATAGGTTCTGCAGGGTATAAAACCTTAATGCAGGGTACAAGCTTCTTCCTTCTCAATGCTTATTTGTCATTATAAACTATACAGTTCAGAAAGCAGTGTCTCTAAGAAAAAAAACATAAATGTTCTTGTTCAGTTCTAGGGTAACTTGGGCAATTATCCTTTACCTCAGTCACATGATAGAAGTCAGGATCGAGAGTAGAGTCCAGGACAAGAGTGGGGGGTAGATGTCACATGGACATCTGTCCAGATCACAGGAAGGGAGGAGAGAAAATGGCCAGGATGGCGCCGGTGTGGCGGAGGGAGGGAGAAGCAGAAGAAGCTGTGGAGAGTACTTCAGCAGTTACCTAGAAAGGAGCAGAGGCTGAGGGATAGAAAGAGTGCAAACTGAGAGTTTCCATTTGGCACTGACACTTGTAACAAAGTTGCACCTCCTTCCAACAGCTTTTTGCACTGTGGCCTTGAGGGTTGTTCTTTAAAAAAAAATGCATCTGCTGACATTGGTCCTTGTATTGCACTGCATAACAAATTAAGCTTGCGAGTTGTAACCTGTGACCTGAGAATCAAAGAAAGGTGGGTTTGGACAGAAAGAAATTAGCATTTAAATTTCAGTCTGTGAAATATCAGCAAATTCACAAAAAATACAAAAGTGAGGGTCAACCAGCAATTATATTTGAAAAAATATTCACTTCAGTGTTCCTGAATACTTGATCATTTACATTTCACACACAGGGCGATCATAAAAATGAATGACAGTGCAGGGCTTCTTGCTAATCCTTTGTCCAATTCACAACAGGGTTTTTACAACACTGCCCATATTTCCTTGTAGTCTGACTGTGCTTGACTATTTTGTCTCTATGTCGGTATCATTCTTTTACTCCTATATGCTTCAGGTATGACTTTTATTAGCCAGTTTTAAAATCATTTAGCGTGCACACACAGAGACACACTTTAAAAATTATTAGAGAGAGAATAAAGGAGACAAAGGTTTGTGGATGAGACTAATTTGCATCTTGAAAGGAAGAAGTTAATGCAGGGAGACATAGGAGTAGCGGGCAAAGAGAGTGATTTCCAAATGGTCATATGCAATTTGGATTTAATATGAGGATGTGCAAAAAATAGGAGTTTGGTGTCCTCTGAAAAGTTTTATAAATTTTATGAAAAAGAATACCTGCAATATTCTACTAAACTTGAAGAGGAAATGGAAAGCAGAAATGTATGAAACTATAATGACTACCTGTTAAGATAATCATCATTAGAAACAACAGGTAACAAAGCAGGAGACCGGAAAGTAACTGGTCCCCTGGTCCCTTTGTACAAAGATGAAAGTTGTATCGCCACCTTGTGGTAAGAAAATTGCAAGTTAAGCAGCAGCTCTGGTACCCTGTTTAACAGCAATCATTTGGCTTGATCTTAATTCTGAATTATTACATTGAAAAAATGTAATATGCAACCAACATCATCCAGATGAGATGTGAAAAGTAGTTCAAGGTAAAATCTTGGTTTGCTTTTTCTTAGTAGTATGTACTGTTGCGTTTCCCTGCCCACCCCCCCTAATTTTAATTCTGATCTCTACCTCTTACATGAAATATTCACTGGAAAAGAAAAGCAAGTAAGGTGCAGAGAAGAATAAATAAGTTGCTCTCTGTTTTGAAAATGAGGCCATTTGCAGGCCTTCATGAATATGAAAATCCATCATCATGCTGTTTCTCTTTTGCAATTGTCTTTAGTTTTTTCCATGAATTTTGATTTTTCTCAACTTCTACGTGTAGCCCTGGGACATTTTCCAGCTCCATCACATTTATAGTCATGGAACCATAATACTTCACAAAGATGTGCATCGTTCTATCAAAGAAAATGCTTTGCTCATATATAACTTCCTGTATAGCAGAATTTGGGATGTGTGTGAACTGCTTTTCCCCCCCAATTTTGGATCACAGTTCTTTCTGATGCTGCAATCAGTTTCTGTGGAACGTCTTCTGATCTTAGCCAATTATTATTTGGGAACCTGACCCTGATGAACACTGAGCTATTGTCAAGGCAAAGAAAGCAAAATGTGCTTCAACCTTCCTGATAAAAGGACTAGCCCCAGTTGTTCACTGGCTGGCTTCAGGCAGGGGAGAAAATGTGTCTCTGCACCAAGATTGCAGTGAAGTAGCTATGAGTACAATGTAGTGAACAATGGTTTTGAATTTTCCATGAGATGCCAACTCGTTGTCAAATAACTTCAATCACAGGACAACCTAACATTATTTTCCCATTGATTTAAATAAGTTTCCTTTTAAATTCTTTGGTTTTGTGTTTTTTTAAGTGTTCCAAGTGTGAAAGGCAGCAACCAAAAACTCACCAAGTGTGAAACTTTGTCTTGTACATACACATGATGTCATCTTGACTTACAAGTCCCCATAGGTCGGAAAACATTTAGGATACCACTTCTTACAGGTAGGAACTATCGGGTGTTTATCCATGCGTTCTGGGAGGCTGGGGGAGGATGGCACTTTAATTAGAGCAGCTCTGGGAGCCACCTGTGTATCAGCGCCCAGAGTGTCATATGTATCAATTAAAGCACCCAGAGCATCATATGTATCAGCGTTCCCATCCTAAAAATGGCAGCGGGGGCACTTTAACTAAAGTTCATCAAACAAGCTTTAGTTAAAGTGCCCCTGCCACCACTTTTCAGCATGGGGATGCTGGTACACGTGATGCTGGAGTCTCCTGGAGCACAGTAATTACCACACTCCAACAGACTCGGTTAATCAAGTCTGCTTTGACAAACTGTAATTACAGCACGTTGGATCAGCCTCCATGCAAGTGTCTAGGCGCCCATAGATATTTGCCTGCAAAAATCGTTTTTTATTAAGAGATGAGACATTTGCGTTGTTGGTTTTTTTTAACGGGGGTGAAAAAACCAGTGGTTGTTACTAGCAAGTCTACCTTGCTATGCACAAAAATAAAATAAAGGAAGCTTTAATAAGAGTCCTTCCAGAATTTCAGAAGCCAGTCAAAAATACTGTAATGCATAAACAGTGCCAGAGAGTAACAGATAAGGTGTTTCCATGGTGCAGTGCTTATTAGATTGAGGGCAATGGACTGGTGACAGATAATGAAATAAATCTTTTTTGATGGGAATTATATGGAAATCATTGTATTTATTGCATTTACTTTGAGTTTTCCAGTCCTTGTCTCAGACTTTATGCACAGAAGATTATATAACACAAAACAGACAATACCTTGTTTTAAAAATTACAGGTGATTTGATTATTGGGCTGTCGTGTACTAGCATGGAGATTATTAGGGATTATTTATAGCACTCCGTGACGTGTAGGCACCACAAAATACAGGAAAGGGAGACGTTATCCATGTGAGAGCCTTGAGAATTCAAAAGCCACTTTAATCAGGCAGGCTGAGCCTCCATGCTGCTCATAGTAGGTGCATCTACACATGTGCTTTACTTGAGAGCTCATTAACCAGCTCCACAGTAAAGCATCGCCATCTGTCTGGGACAAGTGCTGTCCTACAGTGGAGTAATTATGTGCACCAAACTGCATATGTAGACAGTGACTGGGGCTGCCCGGGGCAGAAGGGTGATCTGGCTGGGGCACAAGCTCTGATCATTGGCTTCCTCTGATGGCAAGTCCACTTGGATGAAGAAGGTACTCACTACCCCAAATCATGCAAGGAGTTTGGAGCCATCTACTCCGACCCCATTAATGTGTGAGGCTGGCCTGAGTGTGGTAGGATGCTGGCCAGTGAGAGAGACATTTATTTAATCCCTCTCTCTGCTATCAGGGAGTATATTGGGATTTCCAGCCAAGTCTAAAAACTGCCTTCAGGGCTGAATTTTTCCTCCCAACCAGGAATCATTTTTTACCTCTCCATGATGGCAGCGATGAAGTTTGATAATTATCCCTATTTGCTGTCAACAGCAATTTCTCCTGATCCCTGGTAAGAGGGGCATTGTGGGGGGTGGGGGTTAAATAACCTCCTTAAGAAGCTGTTACCTTGTGAAAACAGCATCTCTTTAATATTTGCTAATTAGGAACTTCAGCACCTCTGGCAATGCAACTACTTTTCTTTAGGAGTGTAAATAAGAATGTTTTAGGTACCCAACTTCAGTCTGTGCCTCCATTTTAAAGTCATTGGCTCTTACGTGTAGCCAGTAGGAAGCAAGCTAAAAAAAATCTGGCATCCATTAGAAACACCTCAGTTCTTTTGTGAGAGTTTGAGAGAGTGCAAGAAGGAATAATATTCTTTAAAATGAGAAAAGGGAACTTCAAGTGGGTTATTCTAGCTCTATTAGCTTGGAGCACACAGTACCAGATGAGAGGTGGGAGTAATAAGATTGAAATGCAGACATAATAACAATTTCTTTTCAGTATGAGCTGCCATTCGGAAGTGTTGTACTACATGATCTACTCATTACAGAGGCCCGAGATTATCTTTAATGAGCAGATCATGCTGTACAATTCTGAATGGAGGTTCACAGTGAAAGAAAATTGCAGTAAGAATGGAGTATGCGTGGGATGGAGGGAAACATAGTTGTTTTTTTCTTAATTGCCCAACACTACTGATCTTGTAGGACAGCCAAGGAAAAAGGAAGGATAATAGCAGTGTGTTTTAACAGAAGGTTAGTGATAACCTCACCAAGCATCACTAGGAAAAAGTATTTCAACATGCAGCCTTTAAAGAAACCAGGCTTTAAATGCTCAAAATGTAGTGTGGTGTTTTTAATTGTCTGGGGTTTTAGACTCATTTTTATAGATGCTTCTGAAATGTTATAGGATTTTACCATAAGGGTTTATTGTATCTGTCCTAGGCTGTCTGCACTAGAGCACTGCTGTTTTTTAATTAATCCCCCTGGGGGCAACACAGCTGTGCCACTGGAAGCCTTCCTGTGCTGGCAGAGCTGCCTCCACCTCGGAGGTTTAGCTACAATAACTCTGTTGGCTACCAGGTGGGATCTTTTCATGCTCCCAGCTGCCACGGTGATGTCAGCAGAACTTTGTCGTGCAAAACTTTGTAATGCAAAGTTTTAACACCCTTTGTATATCTTCACTCCAGTTACTTTATCACTGTGTCCCTCTTACCCTGCACTCAAAATGAAAGGCACAATTTCTTGTCTTTGCTTTCTGTACTTTAAATACATATTAATCCATATAGGGAAAAGAAATAAAAAACAACGTAAATATGGCACTCCGTTGCATGCATGTTCCCTGCAGAGATAGTGGGAGAGCAAATGAGAGAAAATATGAGGGATGTTTATAGGGATGATCCTGCCTCAAGCAGGGGTTGGAGTAGATGACTTCTGGAGGTCCCTTCCAGCCCTACTTTTCTATGGTTCTGTGAATTTGCGTTAGACATATTGCTCATTTGGTACACACTGCTGACTATTGGCTGATTGTTAGCATTGGTACAGAGCAGCCCTTGGCCTGGTTCGAGACCTGGGGCTGTTCTGGGTCCAAAGCCCACAAATAGCTTCTCTGGTTCTCACAGTCAGTTCAAGCTGACATAGGCCCAATGTTGATGATCAGCTAATCATCAGCATCAGGCACAGAGCAACCCCACATCTGGGACACGTGCCACACATTCAATTTAAGATGTCATACAAACTAGCCACAAAGATCTTCCACATTATATGTAGAACCTCTTTGTGACTGGGTTGTGATAAACTTCCTGAATGTGTGGCATGTTGCAATTTATGGTGTTATAAGTATGTTAATTACACCATAAATGTAACATTAATCAGGGCCCTGTTAAGCACAGTATAAGTACCAAGTCAAATTGAATACTCATTTCTACCAGTATCACAGACAATATGTAGCAGTTAAAACAACTTGCAGTTTTTTCCTATGCCAGGATGAGTGTTCTCAGTTATAATCTATTTTCCTTGTACAAATGGCTAAGAGAGGTTTGCTGAAAGGTTTGTAGTAAAGAGAAGATAACAGAACCTTTGTTATGGGCAGTGAGCAACCCTGGGAAATCCAGAGCTTGATCTCGTCTTCTTGGAGGTGTATATTAAAAAGCACAGTAGTGGTTCATTATAGGGGTACTGCAAAAGCTTTGCATTCCTATTCCTATGTGTTTGCTGCAGCTCAGATATGGTGTGCGAGGACCAAGAAATCATCTTGCTGTCTTTGTCTCGCTTCTAATTTGTTGTTCTGATCAGTGGAAACTATATGCTGTTTGTTGTGTATTTGAACAACAAGGGTAAGATGTGTTTTTATTTGTAATAGGAAAGTACTGAATCACACTTAAAAACTATTTATGGGCATGAAGAAAGTGGTTTTGGCTTCTGTGAACTCTTGAAAAGGCTCCATCGACCCAGAACAGTGCTGTGGCATTTCATTCTTGTATGCTGGATTACAAACTAAGAGCCAGATCCTGCTGATATAGTCCAGCAAATACAGTGTCTATACCAGCCAAGAATCTGGTGCTGGAGTTGTGTTAGATTAAGTACCTGAATATATTATACTTAGGTATGCAGTTAATGGTCTGTTGGTCAGTGGGAGGACAGAATTTATGGAAATATAACATCAGTAGGCTTTTGGCAGCTGATAAATATGCATTTTGTGAAATCAAAACTGAGCTGCTTTCAATTAATATTTCTTACTAACATTTCTTGCTACCATAAGCTTGAAAAGTAATGAAATCTGTCTCATGCAGTAGATCAAATATAACCTCATCTCTAATATCTTAACACATTTTAATATATCAGCTGAAATGTGCTAAGCATAGTGCATGATCTAGATGTAAGCTCACACCCATCATGGTGAGATAAAGTGACCAAACTTTTTAACCACAGAATAGAGTACACAATCTCTTGGAGTGAGAGAGAGAAATTTCCATCTGAAAATATCAGAATGAGACAGCATTGCGGTCTCTTCTGATACACATACACTTACTAGTCTGTATTCTCAGGGAGCCCAGAGCTATGTTCCCAGTTCTGTGAGTGTCCTTTGCCTTTGGGGATTGGTTAAGAGCGCAGTTAGCCAGCTCATAATATGCTAAATTATCCAGGAAAGACATTTTCTTGAGAATACAAACATAGTGATCCAGGAAAGTGAAAAAGAGATGTGATATATTGAAGTGTACATGCTATTTTGTTGTCCTGTGTTGGTGTCAGTAAGGGTAAACCCAGCTCCAAATGTTCCAGGAATAACATGAATTAAAGAGGAATCGGCTGTCTAGGGGCCTCCTGCTGTGCGAATCAGCAGCTCTGATTCCATCCAGTAAACAGCAGGGCTATACATCCACAGGATCCAGTTCACTGCAACAACAAGTTCCATATCTATTTTCATCCAGACATCTCAAGGGACTTTAGAACATTATTTAAGCTTTCCAGTGCTTCAGACGAATGGGCCAGTAATAACTGGTCAACTTGTTAGCAAGTGAAATATTACTGTAGTTATTTGTACTGCTGTAGCACCTAAAAGCTCTAGCCATGGACCAAGATCCTGTTGTGGTTGGTGCTGTACAAACACAGAACCAAATAGTACCATCCCTTCAAACACTTACATTGTAATGGGCCATAGGTCAAAACAGACAGACATATAAGGATCACAAGGAAAAGATTAAATAAAGCTCGCCAGCATAGTAGGCAGTGGTCCCATTGCAGCAAGGGCCTAACCATTTTCAGGGTTTTGAAGGAGGTTAATGAGGTAGTGTCATGAGAGGGCACATAGGAGAAAGAAAGCATGTGCTTGTTAGATATCAAATGTGTAGGTGAGAGAGGCTGGCATCATACACCCTTCAGTGGCAGGAGTCTACCATGGTTGTCAGCCGGGGGTACGTGTACCCCTAAGGGTACTTGGAAAGGTCATAGGGCGTACATAGAACTGATGTGGCCAATAATGGAGCTGATAAATGCTGCGTGTGCATGCAGCTGCAGTGCAGCATGGATGCAGCCAGGAGCGCAGCCAGGAGTGCAGCCTGGCAGTATGGAGAGCAGCTGGATCCAGCTGGTAAGTGTGTTTGGAGGGAAGGGGCATGGGGGGGTGCAGATTGAGGCCCCGGTGGTGGGGGAGGGAGTGGGGCAGGGGCAGGGCATGGGACTGAGCTGCACAGAAGAAGGGAGGTCAGCTCCCACTGCTATACAAACCCCCAGGATGGCATGTGGGGGGTGTGCCCCCAGATCTGCATGTGGGGCAGGCTGTCACTGCAGGCTGGGGCTGGGGTGGTGCTGGGCTGTTCCCAGCAGAGGGGCTAGGCCGGGCTGCTCTCAGGGTGAGTGACAGCAGCACTGGAAGTGTGAGTTAGGGAGGCTACGGTGAATTCTGGAGTGGCACAATCCCCCTCCCACAATGCCCTCCTGGGGTATGTGCAGTTGCAGGAGTTGCCCCCCACCCCCCTTGCCCCCTAGACAAGTCACTCGTGGCTGCATACTGCACCCTGCCCCAGCTGGGCAGCGCTTGCCCCAGCCCCACTTCCTCCCTCACTGCAGGAGCTTTGATATGCCCCCACCCCTTAAGAACAAGAAAAGATATAAAGGGGTACATGAGCTAAAACTTTGAGTCAGAAAGGGTACATTTGTTAAAAAGGTTGAAAATTCCTAGTCTACACCGTTGACTTGCATGAGAAATGATGGGTAGAATGGGGAGGGGATGTGAAGGGCTTTGGAAGCAAAGGCATGTCAGTGGTGTGTGTCAGTAAGACAAAGTAAACTCTCATGCGGCTTCTGCACCTACCAAGTCTAGAAAAAATGGCGGCCAACCACACACCAAGTAGATGCAGGAGATAGACTGAGAATAAAATAATTCAGTTTTCCAAAACTAATCTCAATCAATAAAAAGAGTTAGTATATGAAACGGCCTTTTGCTGGGTGTGGAGTTGTGGAAATGTAGATCACATGTATTCTCTGGTAGGTTATAAATTTTATTATAATTTTCAGTACTTGCCAGGGAACAATATTGGCAGGATCTAATGCATGTCATTTATAAATCTGTGCATGTCATTTATATGGTAATAGGGGAGTTTCCCCTCTTCCCTAGTGATTACTGAAAAATTCTCCATGCTGGTTCACAGTATAGCTTGCTTGCTCTGGTGTAAATTAAAACGCACATTCATGTTCTTTGAACAATGCTGGCCAAGATAATTAGTAATTTGATACTGTTCTGTATAGAGCAGTTCAAAGTAATACTTACAATTTACAGTTAATTAATCAGGGTTTTTTATTTAAATTTCTTAATTGCCTGCCTGTGATATCCATTTTAATATGTTTTTTCAGCAGTTTTAGACCTAATTATGCTGACAATTTCTCTCTGATGTTAGTGCTCTAGTGTGCATATAATTCTATATGCATATGAGTATGTATACATAAATATATTTTAATATTTTTGTGCACTCTAATCCTAACGGGGAAGATTATGGGTGGGTCTTTGTCAAGTTAAACAAAAAAAAATTACAGAAAATAATAGAGTCAATACATGAACTTTAATAGCAACATGCAGCAGGGAATAGGAAAAATGCAAACAATATAAAAATGATAAAACTCTGGAATTCCTTTGCCAAAATGAATAGTTAATCTCATTTGGAATTTAATTCACTATCCAATTAAGACCCTCATTACAAGACTCTAATTGTTAGAGCTTTACAGTGAAATCATGAATCGTTAAGAGATACAAACTTTGGACCTCCTAGGAAATTTAAAAATGCCAGGAAGCTGGTATAAAAGCAACAGTGCAACAGATGCAGACAGTAGGGTTCTACCCATGTGAAAAACATAGCTGGCCTTCTTCATAAATGCCAGCCACTGAGCCCAAGAGAAGTAGGTCTCCAAATCCTGTAAGATTTGAATGCCCAACTCCCTTAACCAGCCGTTATAACCTATGTACTGTCCAGAGCAGTGGGTCTCAACCCAGAGGCCATGGGACTCACTGCAGCCTATGTGATATCCTGTTAAAAAAAAAGTAAAGACATTTGACAGTGTAGAAATGAGAGTTATTACAAAATCTTGATTTGTATTGCAGTACTGTCAGATAACAGATACAAAACATTTTTTAAAAGGATACACAGGAAGTAAGTTGTGTGGGTGCAGCCCACATAACACATTGAGAGCTGCAAGTATGGCCCACTGTGGCAAATAGGTTGCAAACCACTGGTCCAGAGCCTTTGGCATGAATGCTTCAAACCAACTGGGAACAAGAATTATCAGGGATAGCCTTGCTTGGATTACCTGTGCCATATATGCTTGGTCCTTGGATTCACTGGGCCCTGTATTGGGAGTTCCCTATTGGTCTTTATTACCATTAGTTATATAGCAATAGCACTCAGGGCCACGGATGAAAATCAAGGCTGTGTTGTGCTAGACACTGCCAAGTTATATAGGGAAAGGAATACCTGCCCTGAAAAAGCTCTCAGTCCAAGTTAGGGCAAAGAGATGAGATGGATGAGACAAACACACAGAAGGAAGTGCAGAGTCAGAGGTGGTATTAAAGTTATTCAGTGGTACATAAGGTGGCCATTGGTCCAGTTTTATATCAGACCATCCTGTTTTTAAACACTTTGTCCCCTGCCTATGCCTGCATGTGGACCAAAATGGAAAAAGTCCTGTTTTTCAGTTTACTGGTGGAAATGCAAGTCAATCATTTCTGTTGGCTGTGCCTAGAGGTAGGGCTGTGCATAGCCAGGAAGAACAGGGTTCAGATCCAGCCAGAGAGGGAGAGAGGTGGAGGATTGCAGAGGCTGGTCCCCCTGCACCTGTGCAAGGTGCCCTGGCTGCTGTGCACATGCAGACGCAGTGAGAGCCAAGGCACTGTTCGTGCCTGAGTTCCCTGACCCTGACATATGCAGGTGGGCCTGGGCCCTGAGGACTGCGGTTGGTCTGCATCCCACCACACACGCACACTGCCTGGGCACAAGGTAATGTCTTCGAGAGCAGGCAGGTGGAGTGCTGCATTTGTATCTGCTGTAATGCCAGTGGGACTAGGAGAAGGCTCTTGTTACCATCTTCACACCCACAGAGCAATCCAGTGAGTCCCTGGGGTGTCTGCTGTGTGGGGAGGTGGGGCTTTAGGCAGAGGGGCCTCTGGGCTCCTGGGTGTCTAAGCCAGCTCATTAAGATATTATTTCTTCTCTGAGACAAGCAAATCTGTCTGTCTGCTGGGGAAGAAAAGCATAGACCTATGCATAGGGAGGGGTCAGGGGGGCACATGCTCCCCCTTACAGTGAGTGGTCTGGCTGGTAGGGGGGCATGGAGAGTACTTGTGCCCCCCCCACCCAAATTGGCTCCACCAGCACTTCCAGCACTGTGCCGCTGGAGCGCTCGGCAACCGGCCACTGGGGGACCTCTGCCTCCCAGTCACTGGCTAGCTGCTGGGGGACCACCCCCTGGTCATGCCCCACTGGTGTCCCCTCAGAATTGGGAGGCACCAATCACTCATGAAGGAAGGGAATGTCCTGCTGGGCAGCTGGATGCACTACAATGCCATAGATACCTAATGCCCACTGACCCCACTCAGCCCAGCTCTGACCAGAATGTGGCCAAGGCAGACTCCTGGGTGCCCAGTGTCTGTGCTGAATGCTGATGGGGGGGAGATAAGGTCCCTGTGCAGTCTGTGACCCTGGCTCCCAAGTGTGGAGATGGTCTGGATTGAGACCTCAAGCCTCACACCTGCTATGCCACGTTCTCTCAAGGCTGGGCTGTTGGAGAGAATGGCAGTGCTCTAGGACAGTGGTCTCCAAAGTGGGGTGCACGCACGCCAGGGGGTGTGCAAGACAATCCATTGGGGTGCGGGAAGAAAATATTAGAACTTCTATTTAGACGTATATTTATATAAATATACATATATTGGGGTGCATGCTCAAAAATTTTTTACTGATAGGGATGCACAATCAAAAAAGTTGGGAGACCCCTGCTCTAGGATATGTGAAACCACATTGCAGGGGAAGCGAGCTTATTTATCCTGCTTCTCTGGCTAAAGATCTGCCCTATAGTTCTGCTCAGCAGTCAGCTATGAGACTGCTTGAAGAAAGAAATACCTTGTTTTGTGACAGAAGAATGCTATAGGTAATGGGTTTTATTATATGATTTTATCGTAATATTCTAGTTAAAATAATAATGTGGTATTATTTTATTGCACAACAAGATAACGTTACGGTAACATCCAGGTAATGGAGTCGGGCCCATTGTGTTCAGTGCTAGGTACGTCGTGGCCGTGTCTGCATGAGATGCTGATTGCACAGTATCTCATTACTATTGCACAGTAGTGTCAGATGGCACGAAGCACGATGCAATGCTACTGCTCAGTAGTAACAAGCTACTGTACAGTCAGAGTCACTCAAATGCTGTTTGGCAATTTAGTATTTGTGTATGCAAGTACTAAATGACTGCGCAGTACCAACTGCACAGTCAGCCTCTCCTATAGATGTGGCCAATGACACCTGCAACAAAGAGCTTTTGGCAGCTTTTGGGTCATGCTTATGTCCTGTGCTTCCTTCAGCAAGGTTGTAAGCCTGGGCCTTGAGTGCCTTAGAATTTTAAAATAAAACATTGACTGTCATTTTGTTTTCTCCCTCCCTGGGTACGAGAAAAGTTGGTTGTTGTCGGTTTGGACTGAGTTTGCCCAGTTAATGTCAAGAGCTCTTTAATGGTCTGGTGCAGAAATAGATCTCAGTGCAACCTAGTTTATGCTTCACCAGAGATCGCCTACCGGAAGGCATGTGCGCACAGAAGGTCAGGTTGCGTTTACTAGGCTGTGAGCACCTTTACACATGTGCCCTGTGCCCCTGCCTGTCCTACTGTACAACAGCATCAGGCTCAGCTGCATTTCCACAGAACAGCAAAGCAGCCGTTACAGAGAGGATTTTGCTGAGTGGATGTTTTAAATGCATCTCTCTTTTTTTAATTTAATAAGCCAAGCACCTGCTATGTGCTTGCCTGAGTAAGGGTGGATCAAAGGCCCTGTTCAGATGTTGTTGTTGTTTTTAAGTCAGGTCTCAATGTCTGCCCTAAAATGGGTACGTTCTACCGGCCTCTGCCTGTGGAACCATAGAAAAGATCTGGCTACAGATTTCTCTGTCTCCTCACCTCTACTGATGACTTTCTGGGCTCTATAGTAATACATTTTAGTTATAGCAGCACAACAGGTGAGTAAATTCAGTTTGATCAGGCCTCGTAGATTAGGAGAGCTGGCACAGCCAGTTTAAGTTCTTTGCTGGGAGATGCAGATATTCAGCAGTTTTGATCTCAGAGGACCAGTTTCTAGGCGGAAGAGGAAGTTGGAATCTCCGCACCCTGTATCTGCAGTGCAGACGAGAGCAGAGAGCAGGGGCTGTGCCCAAACTTTTCCTCCACCCCCTCTGCACAGGTGGGTGGAGAGGGACTACAGATGGGCCAGGCCTTGGTTTCAACCCCTACATGCCAGTTGAGCTGGTGTGGGTGGTAGTAATTGCTTATGATAAACCCCAGTAACACATCAGGTAATCCTAGGAGCAGAGAAGGAATGGTTCCTGTTTCACTCAACATCCCTTCCCGAGGCAGTTCCCAGGGCATATTGCATTATGTGCAACCCCTGTGGTTGGGCTAGCAGGGTAGAGAAAATCTAAACCTAAATATTGTGTAAAGTAGCTGGTACGGGAGGGATTTCAGTGTCTACCTGATTTAATAGTGGGGAGCGTCCAAGGCTTTCATAGGGCAAGAATGGGAAACCCTCGTCAATTTATGGATTGTTTTTTATGAAACAATTGAATAAGATCCCTGTTTTCCATCAGGCTTTAGCCTGTCTAAATTTGCACTCATGCACAACACAGTCAGGCAGCAAGACATCCAAATGATTTCCAAATTTCACAGCATTCTAGCAGGCTGGTTTCATTTATGGGCCTGGGATGGCACTGTGGTCATGATGGCTTTGGAGGCAAATTCTGAATGAAGCGCAAGTGTCAGGATTTTCAAGAGTGAATATGAAAGCACAAGCAGTCAGAAGCACAAGATTATTATTACCCTTTTTTTTAAACTCTTTATTACTTGTAGCCTGCATAGCTGTAAATGGGTTTACTGATCATAAAATTACCCTTTTCTTTTTGAGGACCTGATGCATCATTATTGACTTAATTGCACAGTCCACTGCTAAATGCACAGTGCAAGTTCAGGGCAGGCTCTTTCCTTCCACACATATGCAGCAATCTTTGTAAATTCATATTTTCTCATGATTGGATTAGTTCATAGAATTTGAAAAAGCCACCTACTCATTATCACCGCCTGGGTCCACATCACTTCTATAGGAGACGTTAACGTGTTTCTTTGGCAGGAGATTGCCTGTTATACCCAAACCATGCTATTCTAGTGAACACAGTCAAAACACACTAGCTACTCTAGAGCCTAATTGTACTGCATCAGATCTCTTAGGTATAACAACAGCAGTTGCATAATAAATGTTGCTGTCATTCAAAAGACCACTGTTCTGGTATGCTGCGTCAGTCCCAATTCTGGTTCTGAGCTCATTCCTGTATTACACCAGTTGAACTTCAAGTTATTGCAGGTGTACGCGACTATGAGATCTGACCCAGAGTCACAACTCTTACTCAGGCAGATCCTGATTCCAGCACTGGAGATGAAAGCTAAGTACAAACAGTCAAAAAGCCCCAGGCTGAATCAATTCAATATTTACAACCTGACCTTCTCTGAAGTGCGTAGATTGAACTGATAGAAACTGGAAAGGCAGCCAGACCCCTGCAGTGCCCAATATCTGTAGCCAGGGGGCACTAGAACATGCCTCCCAGCTTGCCGGCCACTGCTGAAGCCACCTGAATGCAGCCGAACAGGGCTCATCCTTGATTGACTACCCAGTGTATGCCCCCCAAACCCTTGTTATCCCAGGGGCTGTCTGGATCCCCCAACCTCTGGGGAGGTGGGGGAGGGGGGTGCCTTGAGCCCTGCCCTAGTGCAAAGAGAGGATTTCCCCCTCCCACCCCTCAGTATGGTCCCACAGGACTTAACCCTGCACCCACAGGTTGAGAGTGAAAAATTATCCCCCAGTATGGTCCCCCAAGCCCTGCCCCTGGTGCAGAGAAGGGATTCCCTCTCCCACCCCTTAGTATGGTCCTGCCGGGCTGACAGGCACAGGTGGAGCCTAGGGAGCAGAGGCTTTACTGCCTCAGCCCTGTGAAAGCAGGGAGATAGAGCCAGCCCTGCTCTACTGGGGCAGACAGCTCCAGGACAGCTGAGCTGCAAAGCATCCTGGGATGCTGGTGGACTGTAAGTTAACTTGAATTGGGAGGGGATTTAGTCCAATAAACTGGTTTGACATAAATCAGTTAAGTCTGATACTGCATCCATCCAGGTTTATCTTAAACCGGGTTCGGCCATTTTGGAAGCAGTTTATGTGCACTGAACTTCTGTTCTGTTACAGGTTTAAACCGGTTTTTGATCACTTAAACTGGTTTATGTGTAATTTCAGTCCCTAGCCAATGGGATTTTTGCCTTACTCAGGGTTTACACCACTCCTGCTAAGAGTCTCCTACTGTCCATCAACAGTAGGAGTCTTTCCTGGGTAAAGACTTCCCGACTGAATCATGACCTACTAATATGTGACAATTTCCCCTTTTTTTTTCAACATTCAGCCAAATTCTTCAGCCTTCAGTAACATTCATTAGCATTCCCACTGAGCATGCTATTTAAAATGAGCAGGACTGCCTCATTCAGTAAGTGCTATTCAGACTGAATAACATTTACTCAACTGGGTAGTCTATATAAAAGGCAGGACAGCTTACATAAATGCTAATAGAAGTCAGTAAGGTTTGTGACCCGGGGCTGTTCAGTATTTGTGGTTTTTATTTTCCTCGTGAAACATTAAGGGGGATTGCTTTTGGATGTATATGTTCTGAACTGCTGCAATCTTCTAATGAATTTCTGAATATCAAATTCAGGAGCTTTTGTTTGTGATAAGCTGCAATTGCTTCCTTATATTAAGCTCTGGAGCTTCTACAGGCTGGTCAGGTAGAATCTATACCCTTTTATTTAGAGGAAATAGGTGCATTGCAAGCTACTCAGAATGAATTTAAAGAGCATAAAACTATATAGGGAAAGCCTCTATTTATTTCATTGCTCTTCATAGATGAATAAACTCTATTTCCATTGTCATCGTAAACTGTTATATGGAAGGTAAGAAACGACTTCCCAAGGGGGTGTTATTCTGCATTCTGGGCACATGGGCAAACATCAATTTTGTCTCATTTGAGTTTTGAACAATTGAAAATGTCCGTTATGACCTTCTTGCAATGAGCGCTTGCTATTTTACCTGTAAAGAGCAGTTGTTTCAATTACTGTAAGTCCTCAGAGGACTTTTGCCAGGAAAAGGCTACTATAGATTCAACGCTTCTAGCTAACAAGTTTTCATGGAGAACTGGCAACAGGCTGTGGGTTTACGTTGATGCCAAGTGGTGGAAAATTACATTCTTATTATGCATTAGCAAAAAGCAAGCAGCCTGCTCCTGTGGGTTTGAATATTCCAGGTGCATGTGTGGTTTCAAAATGATGGTAGAAATACGGGTGTTTCCATGTGAAACCTGTAAGTGACATCCTTCCTTTAATAATTCATACATCATGTTGATTGTCAACTGGTTATCTTGGCAGATGAGGGACTCTCATTTTCATCAAGCTGTCTTCTATGTATTGACCTGGCAGCAGTGTTTCAAGAGAATTTTACAGTGACAGTAATGGACTTAAACAAGGAAAAGAAAGAGCTTGCTCAGCATCGAGTGCCATTGTGAGAAATTTTGTGGGCTTTAACCTGTCCCATGTAGGGATGCATTTAGGGGTAAACAGCTATGAATGTGGAAGGATTATGCACTAAATGTTTCCCTGCATGACACAGAAGAGAAAAAGCAAAAAAAAATATTAAAAGCAGGACAGCTCTGAGGACAACACAAGTGAGAAGTGGTCACGTGACATTGTTTCTCCCTGTTTGTGTGGAAATCCATACTTTCCTATGTTTTAAAAGAGACCTAGCACATAAAAGCCCTAATCTGAATGGGCCCCCTGGATGGTACCACAGTGCAAATTAATACTGGGGCCATCTGACCTCGGTCCTCTTTCCTGCCAGGGGCAGGGGGTTGGACACAATGATCCATTGGGCCCCTTCCGACTCTATAATCTATGAATCTATGAATATTGATAAAAGTGTAGAGTTGAGGCACCAGGGGTTTTGGGATGGGAAAGTCAGACCTCTGCAGGGTTCCTGCAGAGAAACACTAGGTTTCCAACTCAATTGCATGGGGTAACAACCCCCCGATACGATAACGTTTTCCTCTTGGAGTGGGGTCAGCGGCAGCACAGCTCTTAAGGGAGCTAAGTGTGAAAGGAAGGAGTGAGCGGTGCAACACGGTGCCTGGACTCTGCAAGGAGGAGCCCGCTTCGAATTCCCTGAGGTTTCCGGGCTTGTCCAAGCATCTGCAGCTTCTCTCCAGATAGGGAGAGGGTGTCCTTTCCCCTGTACAGGGAGTGCAGCACACTGCATGTACATTTTCCTTTTCTGTTTTTGGACAGCACTTTTAACCCATTACAATTACCTGGCTAGTACAGTTACATTTCAAAATATCTTTCTGCCTTCCCGGGTGTGTGCCAGTGGGAACTGCAGGCTGGAATCAGGTCTTTAACAGCTTCCATCAGCATGTTTAAGCCCTTCAATGTGCAGAAAGCCGAGAGGTCTGCCAACTGCTTAGCAATAATCCTCCATAGCGCTAATGCTCTTGCATGCATGCTCTCAAACCAGCTGTATGGACTTGCCCCGCAGTCCCTGTCTGAACGCTGTTGCCTTGTTTATGGAATGAAATACAACCAAATGGGAGGCTGGATGTCTCAGGGAATTGATAACAGGGCAGAGGGAGCCTTCTAGATCAGGCACCTGTTATGCAGCCCAAGTCAATAGCCTTGGAAAGTCTTGGCTACCCGTTTGCAGCTTTCTGGCTCCTTTAAAAAGAGTAGCAATCTCAGTGCACCTCCCTATCCACCGGTGTCTACCTCAGGAAACTCACCCTCACAACTGGCATTGGGTCCCGGTCCTGGGCAGCATGACTTGGGGACAGCATTTGTCCAAGGTTTGCAGCATCATGCAGGGATCCATGGGAAATGGCATGCTTCCTCTTGCAGGCAGGCAGTGTTCCAGCCTGTAAGGGGCAGCTGGGAGCAGGATGCAAGGGGTGCCATGTGCATGTGCGTGCCTGCACGCATGCACGTGGCTAGGAATACAGGCAGCCTGGAGAGCAGCTCCCTGGGGGTTAGGAGTATAGGGTAAACAGGAGAGGGAAATTGAGGCCTCCACAGTGAAGGAGGGAGTGGGGCAAGGGCTGAGGGTACTGCCCAGCCATGGTGTTGCATGGGGAGGGGTATGGAGCAGGACAGAGCCACAGGTGTCTGGTCCAGGGGGGCAAAGAGCATGGGGGTGGGGCATGTGCCCCCCCAGATTTGTGCATGACATGGGGGCAGATGCAGGCTGCAGGCTTGGGGCTCCCCAACCTACTGTTCTGCCCCCAGGGGCCTCATACTGGCCGCACCTCCATAGCAAGGTGCCCCCTGCCCACCTGGCAGCAGCAGGGAGGGCGGCAGCATGGAGTTGTGCCCCCTGCTGCTGCCAGACAGACAAGGGAGAGCAGGGAGTCCCAAGCCCATCGCGAACAGCCTGCATCCATGTCCCGCTCGGCTCGGCTCGGGTCTGGCTGTGCTGCTGTCAGCAGCTGAGGTTATGTGTCCCATCTTTCCCTTTTGAAAAGGCAGTCACCCTAATCACAGCAGTGCTGCTTAACAAAACTCTGCAAGACCTGGTTACATACCATGACATGCTACCTGCCTTGTTTCCCAAGGGGACATAGTTTGCAGGTCCTGAAACAGGCCTGTTTGTCTGGGGACCACTCACAGCCCCATTGAAATTAGCTTCCACTGAGGATCCCAGAACCTCAAACTTTGTGTGGCAAACCCTACCCAGCTGGAAGGAGAAGCTGTGCAGCTTCCCGAGGAATAGTCCAGTGTCAGCCCCGGTGCATCTTTTTGGTCCCCACTGAAGAATTCTGCCCTACACTCCTGCCAAGACAAAATGTGGCCCTCTGACCGAACAGTGCCTGACCTAGAAGCACTTCTAAGTGATGGATCACATACTAGGGGCTTTGGCCAGGTTGACCAACCCTTTTTTCTGCCCTTCACTTTTCAGAGAGGAGGAGTCTCCTCATCTCCTTGGTGAATGCTGGAGACTGAACAGACGGCTCTGAGTCAGGCAGGGAGATGGCAAGACTGACTGAGCAGAAAATGATTCAAGTTCCAAATAATTCAGCAACATGACTAAGAAGAAAATTATCATGGCATTTGCAGCCCACGCCTCCCCTGTGGTGGAGGGGGTACAGAGTGACTGGCTGTTCCCATTTCCTTGAAATTATGATTTTTTAAATTCTCCAGCCTGACATTTGGATTCAGACATTATCTGGGGTACATCTGCTCTGTGCCTGAGAGCAGCAGCATATCTATAGCTCTGCTGCCACCTGGCTTTGAGTGCTTTGGAGTTGTGAAGCACACTCAACACCAAAGGCAGAAATTATGAATAGTTACAGCTTGCACTGAAATGGATCCAGAGCCTTTTGTCTCATGCACAGTAATTCACCTGTGATTCTTTTGGATATATATGTTAGAAAAGGAGCCCAGGGGCCCTACCCAGTCTGATGTGAACAAGAAGTTACTGCAACCTAGCTTCCACCTGGACTTGTGCATTTACTTGAGGAAAGACCTTCTTGCAAGGCAGAGGGAATGCATTTAGAAAGGTTGGGCTCTGCCCACAGGGCTCCAGGGATTTGCTTGAACCTTGAAGTGGGGAAGTTTAGTCTTTGCCTTCTTGCATTACTGTCTCTCCTTACAGCATACATACCATTCCATGAAGATGACTTTATTATTACTATTACTACTATTGTTACTACTGCTGCAGGACAGAACCATAATTAGGGAGGGCTGAGCAGAGTACCAGCCCTACCTTAGAAAGGGCACAAGATTGGTGGCCGCTGCCACTGCCCACGGTACAAAACCCACATGTTACACCACTGCTGCAGGATAAATTCTCTCTTCTTGTATCTGCTGGCACCCCAGAGTAAATCAGGAGTAACTCCACTGTAGTCAGTAATGCTACTTGGGTCCAAGTGAGATCAGCATGTAATGCTGGTATGGAAATACTATGAAGTGACTGAATCAGGCACTACATGTATAATGTGACAATTTTGGACATGTCAGGACACATTCACTCAGTAATGCCGGTCTAAGATATTTAATTGGGGTTACTTTGGGTTTACACCAGAGTAACTGAGCACAAACCTTTTTTTAAAAAACATAAAAAATATGGCAGAGTGGCCCTTGGAGCACTGCTGCAAAATTGTCGGCGAAGTCCTAGCTGAACAATGCGTTTCCCCCAGCAGAATAAAACTCCATGCTTTAAGACTATAAAATGGTAATGTACTTGGACATGTGGTTGGTGACTTGAGATGATCTAGTAATTGATTTTAAAACAGATGGCACCTGTCAAATAAGCATTTGTATTTATTTGATGTTTCAATGAGAGCCCCTGGGGTTTGCCTATCTCAGAAGCCTTTGTTTTCACTCTTCGTAGACCTTCTTTCATTCCTCTGATCTCACTTTCCTCTTATCTTCTTTTGATGGTTCCTACTGACAAATTCAGCAAGCTTTCTGTCCTAATATGAGCCATGGTCTTTATGTTAGACTTTAATTTCTTTCTGCTTCAGCTTCCTTTTTATTAATAATTGTAATAAAGCAATACAGTGTCTTCAGCTCACCAAATATTTGGTGATGTGAACATGATCTGCAATGTTCTCCACAAATTTAACTGCCAACTTCTCTTCGGCTGCAGTAGTCCAAAGAAGAGTTTAACATATTAGCAAGAAAAGTAATACCTACAGGAAAAGCAAAGTCTCTCTGACGAAGAAAAGTTTGCAAAATCTCGTGGGAAGATTAATATAGCCTGAGCTTAATGGATCTATAGATTGCAAGTAATATTTTGTGGTTGGAAAGAGGGGAATCAATATATTTACTTTCTGTCTCTGCTGTCACCTGTGGGCATCACATTCAAAGGGCCTGGTGTTTTGATTTCCTACTGAATGAGAGAACATGGAGTTTGGAGCACAAACAGAATAATTGTGTAACAGATATGGATTTTCTTTATAAATAAAAAATCCAAGGTGCCTTCAAGCCATTTCCCCCTTCTTAAAGGCTGCATCTGACCTTTTAAGATTCAAAAGGTCTCTGCTCCTGTAGATGCAGTTAAAAGGTTGAGCAGTTAGGGCTATTTATCTGTCTAAGGAGAACTCCTCAACTGGTGTAAACTGGTGTAGCTCCATGAAAGTTAATGACAGCACACCTGCCTGCATGAGTGCAAGTTCACAAATGGACTCCGTCTATGTGCCCCTAACATCCTCCACCTCCAAAAAGTATGGTAGATGCATGCAGAGCATTTTCTGTTTGCTCAGCTGCAAAAATAATGGAAGATGGACAGTCAACGTAGGGTGCTGCTCTGGTAGGCAGCTCCCCCCCACTCCATCCCCTGAAACTGTAGGCAATTTTTCTGCTATCATGGATTCAAAGACATACAAGTAATCTCTGCACCCCTGTAGCCCAGGAAGTTTGCTTACAGCAAGAGTAAAGATTATAAAATGATGCAAATATTCTGAGCTGGTCAAAAGATATGCAAGCATTTTGGGGTAAATTGAGGAAATGTTGCGGTTCTTATTTCCACATTTAAAGATTAACGTATTCCGTGGTTTTCCAGATTTTTTTGTCAGCGTATACTGTTTTTCATTCTTGGTTTTCTTCTTTTGTTTTCCCCTCATTTTTTTCATCCAGTCCCTTTTATTTATTTTTTTAAATAAAAGTCATTTTAGAAGGGCCTGAGATGCGGGTAGGCAGGGCTGATGAAGGGCCTGGGCTGTCCTAGCTAAAAGGTGACAATTTAATTCTTGCTTTTGTGCAAATGGACTTATTTAGAGCAATCCAGACTTGCAAACTGAGAAAAAACATAATCTAGAAGAACTAGCTGAGTAAGGATGTCCTATGGATTTCCCAGTTTGGCAGCAATGAGGGTTTTGTTCCTTTTCCAATACCAAAGCAGTTCTTTGTGACCTGCCACCCTCAGCAGCAGCCGTATTTATGGACAAGACGCTTGTTGCATTACCTAGGACAGTTAGGAGCCCCAAAACTGCTTAGAACTTGGGAAATTCCCTGGGGCTACATCCAACATGCTTTCTCAATGAAGAGAAACTCCAGCAGTCTCCTTAACATTTTTCACTTATATAAGAAGTTACATGATATGTGTCGCTCCACCAGACGCTGTTGTTCCAAAATTGCATATCTTGTACCTGAGGTATGTACATGCCTAGATCCATGTCGGCTACAACTTTTTGGAGAGCCCCAGTTACTACAGGGAAGTCACTATTCCTTATATTAATAAATTGAATACGAACATGGGAGATAGAGCAGCCCCAAGTATAGCTTTAATTTCCAGCTCTTTGATACTCATTTTCTATTTCATAAATACATCTCCTGGTTTCCTAAAGCTAATTACTTTATCTAATAATGGCAAGATCCTGGGTTTTTTTTAAAGCAAAGGTTCACGCAATTAAATCTCAGCAGCAATGGCCTACAAAATCTGCTCCAAAGCCTCACTTGGCATGTGACCTTCAGCTGAACTGCTTCATTAAGCCGGAGATCTTGGAGACAATGTTTGCTGAATAAAGTCATTCCTAACTAATGCTAAAATGTCAAGGATTCATTTTCCATCCCTTTTTGCCCCTTTACTTTTTACACTTAATTATCTCTTTAATGAGCTACTAATATGAAAGCCAAGTGCAGTATTTTATTTATATATATATATATATATATAACATAACGTGTAAGACAATGCAATGAAAATGTTCCAACAGTATTTTGCCAAGTGGAGATCAGAGGCTGTGTATAATATTACATCTTTCCTACTTGTGCTCATTAGCTTTTACTTTGAAGGTCTTGGGCTGCCATTAAATTTGGATGAATTCACCGTATGATTAATAAGGGTAGTAATTTTTAATAATGGTTGTCCTCACAACCTTTTTAACACTGCCTTGAAAAATGGGAAAATAATATTATATCACTGTATTTAGCATTTCCTATACTTATGGAAACATCATCCTTAAACATGGGGAATACTGCCAATATTAAATTAATGCTATCTAGCTATTTAAAGCAACCAGCGAGCTTTTGAATGACAGTATCACAATATTTATTATGTGATGCTAAAAATATAGCATCATAGAAATGTAGAGCTGGTGTGAAGGCAGCCACCTAGTCCAACCCCATGCTCAAGGGAGGATCATCCCTAACTAACCATCCCAGTGAAGAATTTTTCTAAGAAAGCTGCTTTAAACAATAAAAAATTAAGTCCCTGTCCATAAGAACTAAAAGCTTGATGAATGATAAAATCAGTGGTGGTCATCATGGACCATATCTTGATCATATGATTTAGATGAAACTGCCCCTGACCTCCAACAAACTTGATTTGCTTTTTGATTAAAAAAAGTTCATTTTATCCCAATCGTCTCAGACCAACAGTACTCAAACTCAGGTTTTGTGATTCTCATCCATTCAAAACAGCTTATCTTCAACCATTTGCCAAATTATGTAGAAAGATGTTCTTATCATTGGTTGTTCTGAGTACTGAGGAAATAGGATGAAACCATCAAAGCTTTCTACATGTCTTTTTTCCCATTTATATACTATAGAAAAAAATTAGGACAGTTTACACAGAGTAAATATGTTATGTAATATGTCTAAACTCTTTCTCCATACAGCAATATGTAGAATTCATTGCCTGCTTTGTTGTTGTTTTATGGGACAGAGCTTAGAGCATGCAGTATACCCCTGGAAGTCCAAAAAGCCACATATAAAGGTGTGCAAGTCTGTTTGCAGTGCAGACCAGGCACAGGAATTCTTAGTAGTGCTGTGCACAAAACTCATAGGCCAAAACACTGAATTGGCCAAAAATTAGAATGTCCTCTGTATCCTTCCTGTAGTGTAGAAGTAGCTTACCAACGCAGTGGTCACTTCTAGGACTGGATTCTTTGCAACTCCATTTCTTCAGGCTTCATGGTTCTTAGTCTCATATTAAAAGAATAAAACCTGTTTTCCTGCATAGCATTCTGTACAGCGTATGTGGTCCCTTCTTCCACAGTTTAATCAGGATGACTCATATGATATTAAACCTCTTAATGAAAATAGATTGTGTTATTCCCTTTTGCAAAAACGAGAGCTTTAGGAAGCCAGATGACTGGCTTCCAAATGCCAGTAATCTAAGAAGCTTAGGATTTCAAAATCTTATTTTTGCAGGCTTTTTATATATCCAAAACCTGAAATGGTCTTTACAGAAAGGCAAGTTAAGGTTAGAAAAAGTAGTAGAAACTAAAAGTGTCTAGGGCTAATATCAGGTCAGCATAAAGGACAGTTCCAGACCTCCCATGATGCCAGGTATGTTTTTTTCTGGTTGCTGTTCCCTACACATACATGCACACCTCAATTCAGGCATAATTTTACTGGCTTCTCTTTGACCAGCCACTCCATGCTGCTACGTTACACCTAGAATCCCAGTGCTGGAAAGCATTAATTTCTACTTCTACTGTTTACAGTGTATTGGTGTGAAAAACTGGTGCAAAAAGTGAAGTGAAGATAAAGTCAAGGTGGCATCAGGAGAGTATACTTTTAAAGCTCGATATGACATTAAGTGTCAAGGCTACATGCCCTGTTTCAGACCAGTCGCCTTTTCCAAACCTGGGATAGTGATGAGAAAGTTGAACATGTAGTCCTTGACAAGTGCTCCAGCAAATTCGATCCACAAGATTTTGTGACGCCATTGGAAGGCAACAAGAGAGCAAAACCTCAGTCTTTATCATGTTTTGAAAGGGCCAATAGTACCATGATGTATCATTCTTTGTTACTGGAGGTGAATTACAATCCAAACACTCAATATGTATAGCAAGTACACATTATATATGGGCATATCGCTCTGGGTGGTACCCTTATTACAGTGACCGGAGAGCCTCTTATAGTGCCTTGAGCAAGTGTCATATTGTTAGCAATCTGATGTTTCTAGAGCAGAATAATTATGCCTAATCACCTACATCTTTGCAATAATTATCAATCATATCAATTATTTTGCATTAACTGACTTGAAGACTAATGCCTTGTATTCAAAAATGTGCTTAACTCTTCCCGACTATGTAGCTGGTCCAATAAAAGATACCACCTAAGGAAATCCTTGCCTCACATTAATTTAATGAGCATGTTTCCTAATACTCCTGTTGCTTCTATGCTGTGCTGTGATTAGCCTGGGATTTTCAGATCTGTGCTGTTTGATTTCATTGCTAACTGGTAATTTACCTCTAATAGCCTCTCTGTGTGTTTGTGTTTTAATTAGAGGAGATCTTGAAGACCTATATTGCACATTGGTGGTCTCCTGATGGCACCAGGTTAGCATACGCAACAATAAATGCCTCCAGAGTCCCCACCATGGAGATTCCTGTATACACTGGCAGTCTTTATCCTACTGTTAAAACATATCATTATCCAAAGGTGAGGGAAAATAATAACTTTAAACAGCCTTGTTGTGTTAACTTTTTGAATTTTTCATGGTTTTTGCTTCCAGCTGACTCAGCTATGAGAATATGTAATAGAGCATTTTCATAAGCAAAGCAGTAAACAGAGAAAAGATCAGTTGTTCCCTGTTGAATAGCAGTCTTCATTACTCTTTATTTGCATCTATAAAATTACATTTTTCTGATGTTGGTGTTAGTCATTCAAAAATTGAATGAGAAAAAGTACAATGTGAACATTTTCCCCTTGTACAAGGGAAAAAAGCATTTGGGTTTTTATGTCAGGAGTTCGTCTACCCATGAGTGTCTGTAAATAAATGATATCTTATTTGTTGCTTTTGTGTTTTTTATATCAAAGGGCAAATGAAGAAAATGCATAATGTAGGCATTCCTATAAAATTCAGCATAACATGACATCAGGACAGATAGTCTGTCTTTTGAAACAGGTTGCATTCTAGCTTTACAGAAAGAAAATGATAGATGGAAAAGACCTGAAGTTTAACAGGTCCATGCCAAAGAGTGTCACCAAAGGTGGGCAGCACCTTGTGCAGATCTCCATGGGTGGAGATGATTATCATTGTTCTCATATTTTTTACTGTGCAGTATGTAATTGTACTATACTACAGAGCCACTTGCAAAAGGTATCTAACCTACCTCAATCTCATGTGTTAAGGTGGGCCAAACTGAGCTACTCCTTAACATGGGAAACATGCAAAGAATTGTCAAAGGAAGAAGTGTTGATTCAGGGGGAAATGCTCTTTCCTACAAGTCAGTATTTAATCATGTCCTATTTGCTGCTAAAGAACAGCCTGCCATTTTCAAACGAGGGGTAAAACTGAAATCCTGTCCACTTGTCATAAAACATACCACAACCTTTATGAAAGGTGTTGGTCTCAGTATTTCAGCCAGATTTCATTCTAGGGGCAATCACATTTTGTCTACCTAGATTACTTATACCTCTGTGCCTACTTTAAAAGTTAGATGGCTTTTTTTTTTTTCCTCTGGATGGTCCTCTGCAGACTTTTAACACAAAAAGTACCTATACTTTGCTATATTAAATGATTGTTTTGTGTGTAGTACTTTCTGTAGTAATTTTTTATCATGGCACAGTATTTTAGGCTCTGTTCAGTTGCAGTAAATTAAAGTAATTTATTTTGAATTTCCAGGCTGGAATGGAAAACCCAACTATTTCTTTACACGTGATTGGTCTGAATGGACCTACACATGACCTGGAAATGACTCCCCCTGATGATCAAAGAATGAGGTATGTTTCTTAGTATGTTGTCCCTGCCAATCTTTCACCATAACTTTCAATCAAAAGCATTACTTTACTCCACTGCTATTAAATAATTTCAGTCTTTGCAAACCAAAAAAAACCCTTGAAACTCAGGAAAAATGTCTTTTTTTAGTGTGATTTCCTTTCCTGTTGAAATAATATTAGTTAGGATTATAATGCCTTTCTTTTGAGGGATGTCTTCTGATTGATCCAAAATCCACAACAGCAAATTCCTTAAGCATGTTATTTTTGACCGTTGTAAAGACCATGCTATAATGCAGCAAATGGAGACACTGCCATGCTAAGCTAAGACACAGGAACAACAGCAGCACACATGAAACTCAGCTGGTTCAGGACTTAAACACTGGTTAACCCTTTAACTTGGTTTTAAGCATGTGCTCAAATGTTCAAATGAACAGGGGCCTACATTTTGTGGTTTCATGGAAGCTTGAAAACAAGTCTGTAAAAAATAGTATCCCGCATTGAGGTAAGCAGTAGGACTGTGCGAAGCTTTGGTCCCTGCTTCAATTCGGCGGAGATAGAGCCCAATTTGGTGGATGAATCTCTGAATTGAAATTGAATCAGAGGACCCTTTAACCTCCAAATTGAATTGGAACCTCTGAATCGATTCGGGGAGATTCGAACGTATTCGGAGATTCGGACACAGACAGCTTTAAATGCTTTTTCTACATACCTCTGGGTAGCAGGGGCTCGTAAATGCTGGGGTGCATGGGGTGCTGTAATGCATGGATGCTGGGGTGCTCCGCAGCAGACACAAAAGTGGCAATTCCGGGTCTGCTGGGGAGTGTGCAGGGAAGCCGCCCTGGCTCTGCGACTGGTGCTTCCTGGGTCTGGGGTGGGCACCTGGGGGTCCCTGTGTGGCTGATCGCCGAGCCAGGGAGGCATGCAGGGGGGAGAGGTGGCAGTGCACTCCCTGGCAGACCCTGAAGTGTACTGGAAATAATCCCAGTCCACTTCTGGATTCACCACCAAGCACATCAAGGGCCCCCCCCACACTCCTGTGGGATGCTCCATGCACCCCAGGATCACAGCGATCACAAGCTGCGCCTGCTACCTCAAAGTATATAGAAAACACTTTTAAAGCTGTGTCTATGTCTGAATTGCTGATTCCACAAATCAGCATCAAATCTTCAGATTTGGATTCAGCTGTGTGGAATCAGGGACAGTGATTACTATCCCTGATTCAGGCCGAATCCTAATCGAACAGGGCCCACTTCACTTGGCCCTAGTAAGCAGCTGTTATAATCCATCTACCTTCAGGTCTAATTTATTGCTTTAGTTCACAATAGTCACTTCCAAGCCTAGAGACGAGGCCACATTCTGATTTCCTTAATCAGACATGTATCTGAAATGCAAGTCTAACTTCGGTGGATTTACACTGTTGCAAGTGAGAGCAGAATTAGCTTCTTTGAGACTATTAACAAATTCAGGTAAACCTATAGGCACTGCATACAACAAATGAACTTGAATGTTTACAGGGCTCACGAGTCTGGCGGAGGTAATTTTCCCTGGACATGAAATACGTAAAAAGCTAGTCTGATAGTTAGTTGAGTGCACTGTGCCACCCAAGTGGTCCCAAGCCACGAGACCTTCTGTGAGTAAGTTGTCCTCCGCTGGAAAGAGTGTCAGGATGTGCCTCGTAGTGTTTTTGTCATGTTATTTAAGTGCTCTGTTATGGATCCATTGGTACTGCAAAACCATAGATGAGTACACTCAATATGTAGGTAACAGGGCTTGCCTTTCCAAAAGGAATTTAAAGTCTACATGTAATGAGCACTGGTTCCCAGGAAAGCTCAAAACCATTGTCCTTGAATGTTGCCATTTTTCTGTTGGGGTATTGACCGGAAAAAAAGAGTAGTCTTTAAATAAAGAAAGCTAACATTGGAATTCTTCTGCCTGGCTTTATTATAACAATTGCTTGAAAGTTAATTTGTGCAACTGCAGCTTCCATGTACTCTAATAAATATGTGCAGTCTGGGGTTCATTTGCTATAATTAGTATGGATGACTGTAATGTATTTATTTGATTATAATTGATATTGTAAAAGAATGCAAAATATATCATAATTAACAATCCTTCCTGTATATTTCATCAAAAACCTAACACTGCCAGACCCCAGAACACAGAACAAGTCTTGCTGGTAAACCCATGGGGGTACATATTCATTATGCATGTATTTTCTGAAATGAGAGGATTAGTGTGATTGCATTTCATTAGACTTGACAATGAAGATAGGCTGTCACGTTGGTTACAAAAAGGATTTTTGAGGAGGAAAGGAATACTTCTTACAAGGATTTCAAAGCAGAGAAGTGTTATGTAAAACATTTAAATGTAAATAAAACTAAAGGTTCGTGACTCAGTTCAGGAGGATGATGTCACAGCTCTTCCTGATATGCTGAAGTTCCCTTAAAACAATCTTTTGTGCAACTAGAAGAGCTAGAAAATAGTTTTTCCTGCTTTTTTTCATAGGAAATTTTGAATTTGTTTCTAAAATTCCCATGCAAAAAATATTTCAGTAAAAACAACGATTAAGAAGATAAAAGAAATGTTATTTTGGAAATCCGTTTCTGGTAAAAGTACCATTTTTTAGTAAAATCTTTCTATTTGCATAAGCTGAAAACAGGATGTACTTACCCCAAAATATACATTTTTGCAGAAAAACAGTAGAAAAACCCTCTGATTTTCAATTTCATGTGCTTGTCAAAAAAGCAGCAAACTGTAACCCTAATGAAAACCCTTTGTTTCTGAGCACCAGGCATCTTTTAATTAAAAAAACAATTAAGTAGCAAATAGCCTGCTCTATTGGGCTGTACACAGTACACACAGGGCCATGAGCCAGCCTCTTACCCAGGCCTGATATCCACTCCTACTGAGGCATTACAGGCACTTTTACACATGCTCCAGGGGTGTGCTTTAATTAGAGTGGGTCCACAAGCTGCTGTAATTGAAGCACCACCACGTCTCCTGTATCAGCATCCCCACACTTAAAAATGGTGATGGGAGCACTTGAACTAAAGCTTATCAAACAAGCTTTAATTCAAGAGCCCCTGCCACAATCGGTGACCACCTGCAGATGCTGCTGGCAGTGTCGGCAGCAGCCAATCTTGGGGGGTGCCCCGCTAATCTCAGGGGGTGCCCGTGCACCCCCATGCATCCCCTATGCATCGCCAGTGCCATTCCCTATTATTACGATGCCTGCACAGTTTGGTTTTAAGTTGCTGACTCCAAGCCATCCATGTGGTTCTTAGATGGGAAATGTCTTGTGATGAAAATAAAGTCTCAGGATGAAACTGTTGTTGATGATTTATGACATGAGGCAGCCTGACCTCCTTCAGTAGCTCAGATAAATCCTGCCAAACTTTTGACTCTTTCAGGACAATTTCCTGTGAAAACAAATAGGAATTATGATAGTTTTTATCACTCCTCATCTGTATTACAGTGAAGAATTGGTGTCTCATGCTCCAGGCTGTACTACCAGTACCTCTCTCTCAATGAGTTCATCATCTAGGATTATTACAGGGTACAACAGATGAGCAAACCACACAACTTCACAAAGGAGACTGGGTACCTGGATAAATGAGGATTTTCCATATTATGCAGAAGTCTCATTTTACAACTTGCCTACTCAGAGAGAAGTAGTATGGCTTAGTGCCTTGGCTGATAACCTATGATTTCCAGGACCCCGATTCCAGATTCACCATATTTCTGGATATGTTACTGAGGCCAGATACTAGGGTGCCTAATGGGACTTAGATGGAATTTACATCCCTGCATGTCCAGGAGAGCTGGTTGTATTTTAAAGAAGTCTTACAGAGGATGCAGGAACAAACCTTCCCAATGAACATCCCAATAAAGCTCATCGCAATCAGGTTCTGGAGGACTGGAAAAGGGCAAATATAATGCCCATCATGAAGAAGGGAAGATGGAGGATCCAGGGAATTGCAAACGAGTCAGTCTCACCTCAGTCCCTGGAAAAATCATGGAACAGATCCTCAAAGAATCCATTTGTGAGCATTTGGAGAAGAAGGTGATTGGATTCACCAAGGACAAGCCATGCCTGACCAACCTGATTGCCTTTTATGATAAGATGACTGGCTCTGTGGATGTTGGAAGAGCAGTGGACAAAATATACCATAATTTTAGCAAGGTTTTTTATATGGTTTCTCACAGCATTCTTGCAAACAAGCTAAGGAAGTACAGGCTGGATGAATGGACTGTAAGGTGGATAGGAAACTGGCTGGATTGTTGGGCTCAAAGGGTAGTAATCAATTACTTGATGTCTAGTTGGCAGCTGGTATCAAGTGGAGTGCCCCAGGGGTCAGTCTTCGGATTGGTTTTGTTCAGTATCTTCATTAACAACCTGAAAGATGGGATGGAGTGTACCCTTAGCAAATATGCAGATGACACTAAGCTGTGGGGAGTAGTAGATATGCTGGGGGTAGAGGTAGGATTCAGGGAGACCTAGACAAATTGGAGGATTGCACCAAAAGAAATCACATGATGTTCAACAAGGACAAGTGAAAAGTCCTGCACTTAGGACAGAACAATCCCATGTACTGATACAGGCTGGGGACCGACTTGCTAAGCAGTAGCTCTGCAGAAAAGGACCTGGGGTTACAATAGATAATAAGCTGAATATGAGTCAACAGCGTGCCTTTATTGCCAAGAAGGCTAATGACACACTGGGCTGCATTGGTAGGAGTGTTGCCAGCAGATTGAGGGAAGTGATGATTCCTCTCAATTCAGCACTGCTGAGGCCATGTCTGCAATACTGTGTTCAGTTTTGCCCCCTCTGTCCCACCCCCCCTACAAAAAGGATGTAGACAAATTGGAGAGAGTCCAGCAGAGGGCAATAAAAATGGTTAAAGAAATATGACTAATGAGGAGAAGCTGAGGAACTGAGCTTATTTAGTCTGGAGAAGAGAAGAATGATGGGGGATTTAATAGTGGCATTTAACTACCTGAAGGGTAGTTTCAAAGAGGATGTAGCTAAACTATTTTCAGTGATGGCTGATGATGGAACAAGTTGCAGCAAGGGAAATTTAGGTTAGACATTAGGAAAATACTTTCTCACTGGGAGGGTAGTAAGTACCTGGGACAGATTACCCAGAGAGGTGGTGGAATCTCCATCATTGGAGGTTTTTAAGACCCGACTAGACAAAGCTTTGGCTGGGATGATCTAGTTTGGGATGGTCCTGCCTTGAGCAGAAGTCTGGAGTAGATGTGACCTCCTGAGGTCCCTTCCAACTCTAATTTTCTATGATTCTGTAATTACGAAAAAAAAGTGATCCAAATCAACCCCACTTAAAGGCCCCCCAACCACTTAGGTGCCTAGATTTGTTAGGTATTTCTATTTCAGCTTGAAACGATCCCTACACATTTGGGCATGTTCAGATGCAATCTCAACCGCTGTCTGGGCATCTCACTCCTGCCCAAATTCTGTTGTGATCCAAACCCATGCTAGTAGGCACCTATATCCCTTTAGGCAAGGTCATTGCACACCTAGTGATTGTTTGATACTCCAAGTATGCACAAAGTACATTACAAATACAGCTGGAGAAGGTAGTGGGGTGCCTCACATCTTTTGCCCACTTGGGTTCCACTTCCTTCTCTGATGTTTAGAAGGGGAAATGATACCAAGATCTGAAGTTGCTGCCTGCTAGTCACCGTGAGTCATTTCAAATTTTAACATGTGTCCTCTAAACTCTATTCAAAAAATGTTGCCAGCAACAATTTGCCCTAAATTCACAAAATTTGTTTCCCCCTTTTTTTTTAATGCAGCTGTATTTTACCTCCTAGGAAACATGCTATTGCTGATCTCAAGTAAAATCACGCTTGATTTCAAGTGCTGACTTTTCAAGATACTGTTACCCAAAGGCTCCCTGTTCCTGTTCTTCAGTGCTGTCCATGCAGAAGCTAAACACTTTTCTTATTTTTTCCAGCAAATTTATGTGCCAAATATTGCTAAATTGGTTTCCAACATGTTGTTTTGCTAGGAAAATAGATCTTTGTTGCTTTTGCCCTTTTTGTTCAGTACACACAGAAATCCTTGCCAGAAGACAGAATGCTCTCTAGTGATACAGCACACTAATCCCAATGAGAGCAACAACTCCTTATACATATTTTATATCAAACAAATGAACTACTAAATGTTTTATAGACTGTGCACCATGAAAAGTCACTGTATTATAATTTAGGGATGCCTTTGGCCCATCAGTCAGTTCAATGAGAGCTCTACATTTTAGATGCAGCTGTAGATTTTTGCAGATCCATGACTGAAGGTGGAAATCTCCCAGTACCACCCCTGACTGGTGGAGAGTTTGCACCTCCTATTATATTTGGATGTTAGCCCATCTCTTCCCTCTTAGCCTATTTATTTGTATCCCCAGTTGCTTCACTTTGTCTTTTACAAATTCTTTAGGACAAAGTCTATTATGTATTATACGGTTGTTCAGCCTAGAAGAATGGGGCCCAATATGGTTCCAGTAAATACTGGAGTGATGATGATGACAAAGGGATTTGGAACCTTATTCTTATTTTTGGCCGATTCATTCTTACACAGCTTCATTGACTACTTTCTACTAATGTTTGTGGTATTAAACGCTGCATAACACTAGTTCTGTATGAGCAGGTCTCCACTGCTGAGGAGGCTCTGTTGTTCTGTAACCCAAGTCATACATTCAAATGGGAGGTTACCATATATTTCACATACAACATTCACCGTTTCCCCCAAAATCAGCTCCATAAATTTGTGGTGCATGCAATAAATGAAGAAAGTCGGGTTTTTTGCCTGGGGTAGAAGCACCGTGCTTTGATTCCTGATCCACAGTGTAGCACAGTGTAGGAGGTGTTGAATTGCTCTTCAGGAGTTGAGGAAGTCTATTCCTTTACTGACTCATTGTTCTTTACTCCAGAGGTGTTAACGATTATTTTTCATGCTTGTGATGTTCCATTAATCAAGCTAACCTTTCTAAGGACAATTTTGCTCTCTGCAAGCTACTCCTGGTTTCTCTTCTCCCATTTCACAGCCTTGGACACACTTTAGTTCTTTTCAAAGCTGTACCCAACAGCTTGGTTTCAGCTTCAGTTAAGCAAGAAAAGCAGGGTAGGTCATGTGAAGATTAGGCTCTGTCCCTGCTTTGTGCAGTTATAACTCTGAAAAAAACCTTTTATTCCCCCCCCCACACACACACACACCTTCTTTCTGCTTTTGAAAATCAAGATGCATATTATATTTTGGGGCATGTTATACATGGTAAAATACAGTAGTTTGATTTTTACATTCTTTAGCTGAGCCGGACATCTTGAGTCAGATTCATCAAACTATTTTGCCTTTTTTTTTGTTTTTTTGTCTTTGCATGTACGTAGATTTGTAACTTCATACACTTTCCATGCATCCTTTTGTAGTCCTATTGCTCTTTAGTAGTTACCCACTCAGCTGGCAACTAGAGTAGAAATTTGGAACTTACACGTAGAGCCCTAAAATATATCATCTTCCAATGCATATATAACTAACCAGAGAAACATTGAGACTTAGAGATTTTTCCTTCCCTTCCTGTTCATACTAGGATCAACAAACTCATCAGTTGGTTAAGTGGCAAAATATTGTAGCATTAGCATCTCTGGACTGCATGTTGCTGGTCTAGTCCTACAGAGTGATAGCGCTCTATGTATGTTTACATGTTTTCAGGGACTACTACATAACCATGGTGAAATGGGCAACGAGTACCAAAGTGGCAGTAAACTGGTTAAACAGGGCTCAGAACGTCTCTATCTTGACCCTCTGTGATGCCACCACTGGAGTCTGTACAAAGGTAAGAAATACACTTCAGAGCCATTTAAAAGTACTTACCTTTAATATTTGTGATCTGCACTGGGAGAAAATATTTAAACCATTTTATTAGAAAGTGTGTCAGACTGTATACAGATTTGTACATTGCTTTAGGTAGACACACATTTGCTTCAGGACATAGTAACATACCATATCTGAATTTACTGAGCAAGGGAGGGGTTCTGCGCTCCTAGTGGATCTATAGAAAGCCAGTCTCGGTCTGGCCTTCCACATTGTTTGTGCCTGTTTACGTGCTTATGGTATATTAATGTAGATAGAAACACACACACACACACACACACACATCTAACAGTGCTGTTTTTAACTTGAGAGTCCTTTTACCACCTGAGTTAATGTAAATCAGAGTCCAAACACATATTTTGGACTGATTCAGGGAAGCTTCCCCCAGTGTAGATTCAGTTATGCCACCAGAAATACCTGCATTGTAATATAGATGATTTCAGTACAGATACATAGATAACGTTCTAAAGTGGCAAAACTCATCTTCATTCGGGGGAAGGCAGGGTAGATTTGTACCTCATAGTCTAGCTAAATCAGAGATGTATAGCATAAGCTTTTGTGCTTCATCAGCATCCCTTCTCTCTGCACATTCAGGGGGATCTTTCTATGTAACTATATCTGTTTATAAGCTTATGCAGTGCAAACCCTTTGTGCATGCAAGGTCTATATGAAGATCCTGGGAATAGTGCAATAACAAGTAAATTACTGCCTTACTTCAAGGAGCCATGTGTCTTTTGAATTTCCTTTTTGTCCATATGAATAGCATGTCTTCCTATATGAGACTTTGCTTGTTTATTAGAAAGCAACAATAGAAGAACAGGCCCTGGATTATATTCCTGAACAGCACGCTTGAACAGTTTCTCAGTGCTTGTTCACAACCGTTCTGACTCAGTCAAACTGCTTTCTGCACTGATGAGCAAAATGAAACACATGCAAACTGTTATCTAATTATGTCATTTCATTTTAGAAACACGAAGATGAAAGCGAAGGCTGGCTGCACAGACAGGTAACAGTGATCTTCCTAACAGAATGTAAAATATACAGGCTCTTTTTATTGAACTACGGGACACCTTTGCCTAAAATATCTGAGATTTCTTTTTCTCTAGGAGGCTCTACTAGTTAAAACCATGGGGTGCCTATACACATGCTCTGATGTGTTCTAATTTGATTGAGTCTGCTGCAGCTTTCTAATTAAAATGCTCCAGTGTGCTGCAGTGTCATGTGTATTCAGCATCCCACATTTTAAAATGGTAGCAGGCACTCTTTAACCAAAAGTCATTGAATGAGCTTTAGTTAAAAGGCCCCCATGGTCATTTTGAAATGCAGGATGCTGAATACATGTGATGCTGCAGTATTTTAATTAGAGTGTCTGTCTGAGAGCTGCTCTAATTAAAACACCCTGCACCCCCCCACCCCGAAGCAAGTGTATAAATGCCTGAATTCCCAAAATATATTTGACTTGAATATAAGCTACCTGAAAAACTACTATTGAATGAGTCACCCCTGCACCAAAAGCCAAGCTAAGACGGATCAACAGCATAAGTCCTCAATAAAATCTTATTTGGGGGCTGACGGTTGTATTAATTGATGCAGTGGTCTTCCACACAGGAGATAATCAGAATTAAATGATTGAAAAAGCAAGTTTAAAAAGGACAATTAGATGAATCCTAAGTAATATTTGAGAGCTCCTTAGTTACCTAGGAACTTTTGAAATGTGACCTCAAATAAACTATTGCAGATACTTTAAATAGAAGACAAGAGGAAAGGCAAAAAAAATCAAAATGGTAAATTTAAGCAACAGTTGAAACCATGAATGCTTACAAGGAAACCTAGAGCATTAAATTGGAAGGGAGCTCCTGGGACATCAAGTCCAACCTACTTCTCTCACAGGGACCAAATTTTTTAGAAACTCTGTCATAAGACAATCAAGTTTGTACTTCTAAATTTTACATCTTAGTATATCAGCTCAAAAATCCACTTCTGCGTCTTAAAAAAGAGGCTGAACTGAGTATAAGCACCAAGGAAAAAGAAGTGAAGGTCAGTTAGAAACTATAAACAAAGAGTTTAAATTAATTAAAATTATGATTTATTTTCTAAATAATCATTAGCATTGATCCATACAGGCCCTATTCATCCAACATAATTATTGCTTTCTGAAGTGTAAAAGTTTGTGATAACTAATGACACTACCTGAGTGTTAGTTTAGGGAACAATCTCAGAGTTGATCGAGTTCCTTCTCAAAGAGAAGCTATTGGTATCAATCTGTTTTCTGTGGCCTGAGTGCCTGACACACAAACATGAGTAAAATAAAGAACCCATGCTGGATTTCCTCATGCAGAAATGAAGTACAGCACAAATTCGCCGTGATTGGTACAGAAATCCTAAGAATCTAGGAACTCTGATACATAATGAAACCAATATTCCCCTCAGTCTAGAGACTTTCCTTCAGCAATGTCTCATACATGGTCCATGTAAAAACTAACTTTATAGTTAGTCAGATACCCTGAACTAAAATCTTCTTTTCTCTACCGGAGTTCACGTATAGAGAAGACAAATAAAAACACCCAGTATAGCTTTTATCCCCACAATGCAATATATATATTAGCCTGGATATATCAAAAATAGTTCAAAGCTGGATCTATTCAAAGGAAAACAAAATTAAATACCTCTATTTTAAATATCACAAGATTCACTGGGAGATCTATTTTTGTAAGTATGGAACCAGTTTAAACCTCTTCCCTTCCACTTACTGCAACATCTGTCATGCTGTAACTGAACCTAGATATGTACATTTAAAGTACAATACCCTGACTGGGTGCTGAGACTTCAGAGGACCTGGACTGAGACGCATGTATACCAGAGTAATTTATAACAATTTTGGATATCAGTTTAAATTACACCAGGATCTAGAGTGAACAGAAATGCAGCTATCCTGGAGTAGATACTTCAGTATCTGCATACAGTAGATACTATTACGATGCTTCACCATTTGGTGATAGAAGAGTGGATTTGCCACGAACAAATTGGTACCTCATGGTAAGTTGTGAACAAATGACGTTTATACCAGTTTAACTTATACCAGTGCACTTTCACCCTGACTTTTCCCAGGATAATTTCATATATGATTCAAGTAAGTTACAGTAGTGGAGGACTCTGTATGTTGGCCACTTATTCCTGTTTGACACTAGTGGAATGATGTTATATATCCAGGTTCAGCATTGTTTTTCTGGTAGTATAAGTCAATACTTAAAGTGTGAATACTAACAAGTTTAAAGATAATTTTAGGTATTAAGTGACTTGCATTATATCGTGTGTGCTACAAAATGGCTAATTCTATTGCTTCTCCTCCATGCAACAAAAGCTGCACCAGGGTTTAGAGAACCCAAGTTGTTTGTTTTAAACCAATGAGTTTGATATTCCGGTAGCGTGCTAAAATATTCATCACAACAGGGTTTTGAGACATTTGGCACAACTGTGCAAATAAGTCCCAGCTGGTTTTCTAGGAGTCAGGAAAATAATGTAGAGCTCCTTGAATTTAAGTTCTGGCAATGACACTCTGCTAAGTTTCTGTTTTAGACTACCTGTATGATTATTAGGTTATTTCCTTTTCCTGTTTTTTTTTTTCCCTCCCATGTTTGTGAATTTAGATAACTATTTTAGCAGATGTGACCAAATATGTATGTTGAACCGCAAGCATTGAGCCCAGCTGGAAATGAAATTCATATTTCAGACCTAATAGTGAGTCAGCCAAGTGATCAGGACTTCTTAGGCTGAGAGGAGAACCTTCCCAGGAGCAGGAGACAGTAGCAAATGACATCCCTGTGATTCTTGTCCAGAGATGAGAGCAATTCCTTTCCGTGCACAGCTAGCTTAGCTGTGGAAAATGGCTAATTTTCTGAGTGTTCAAACCAGAACATTCAGGCCTCACACAGGCACTCAGCTGCACTCCAGAATGAACATTTAGGTATCTGAAAAACTAGTTGCGTGTGCAACTGCAATAATGCTATTGTTAGTCACTTCTGCCAGTCGCTGAAGGTGTGCAGAACACTGCCAAGCTTTTGCCCAGGTGAGTTATGAACCTAAGTCCCATTTTAAGAAGGCACTTGGACATTTAAGAGTGCAAGTATATAGTTTCAAAAAACTTCAAGTTCCTTTCTAAAAGCTCCTCAAGTCACTTTTGAAAATGAACTTGATTCCTGAGTCATGTGGGAGTTTTTGAAAAGTTTTTGTATTACAATTTAAAGACAGATTTGGCCTCCTTTGGCCCCTATCATGGGGAGTTTGCAAAGCATATTAGGCATGAAGTAACAAAGAGAAAATGACAATAAACTGGAGGCAGGATGGGAGAAAGATCAGTAAGGTTACATGGATGCTCAGCAAGGACTAGTGCCGGGAAAATTCCCCTGGGATTTCATGCAAACCCAACCAACAGGTATGGGTTTTAAGGAAGGCCTTCACGTCATAAACTGAAAGTGTTTTAATGCTCAGTCAGGTAACTGGGTGAAAATTAATGGCTTCTGAGGTGCAGGTTAGATTGGAGGATCTAATGTTCCCTTCTGTCCTGAAACTGTATGAATTAATTGTATTTAAGTACAAACACTTAGAGATGCTAGACCACCTCAGAGTTTGTCTTTGGAAGAGGCTGGAAAGAATGTAACCATTCAAATCTCCTTCATGGGAAAACAGAATATAATTGATCAGTGCATAGATCACAAATATATTACCAGTGTTTCAGAACATTTCTATCAATCATTAATATTCGTACCAATATAACATGGTGAGGATTTGGCATTAGGCTCCCAAATAAAAGTGACCTAATTTTTATTAGTGCTGTCCACATGTAGCTCCCACTGACTTTGGTAGCATTTGTTGGTGCCTATCACTTCTGAAGATCAGACCTCTTATGTTTAGATACCACCATGTAGGCATAGGGGCATGACTTTAGGGACTCACCCTGGCAAATATTGTCCTTTATCTATATCTCTAATGAGATGCATAGATAATCTGAAATAGTAATTGTTTCCAATTTTTCATGTTCCTTGGCTGTAAAAACCTTTGACCTGAGGCCAATGAGGCAGTTCTTTCCAGGAAGCAAGTGCAGTGGTCATAGGTAAAAAGTTGTTCTTCCTGGAAAGCAAGGGGAAGGGAACACCGGCAATTTTCAAATGCTGGTTTTGTATGAATATTAAGGGGGTTTTAAGTCAGTGAGAGTTTTGCATTTGACTTCAGTGCAGCCAGAAATTGCCCCCTTACAAGATAACCCACAACACCTCTCACATAAGCTAAACACAAATCTTCTCTTCATTTCCTTCCCCTAAGGTGCATTCTTTATACCAGCTCTCCTGTTTCCTTAAGTGCCTTGGCTCAGTCTTGGTCCTAGGCTGAAGAACATTTCTTAGCTTTTTCTTTTTCAGTCTCTCAAATTCCCATTGTCACAGTATAACAGTCCGCTAGTGATTCATGCATAGCGCAACTCGCGTTTTTCAGTGTAGTTTCAATGGTCTGGAAACTAAAAATGTGGCTGGCTTTGTAACCTTTTGCACTCGCCTTTCTGTGTTGTTTTGCATTTAGAAGCGTTGAAGTATAGAAATGGTTCTCCACATTGCTGTCACCATGTACTTCCTAGAGACCACAGAGCACAGCAGGGACAGAACTAGGTCTCATTATTCAACAGCATGGGCTCTATCAATAGAGGTAGAGGAAAATCTCCTTTAGCAGAGAGTAGCACCGGGCCTATGGCACTTAGTTGAGCAGTTCTTCTTTCATCCAGTAGAGGGGAGTGATACACAGAGACACACACACGTGTGCTAACCAATTCGTGACAGCACTTATCTTATGTAATAATATTATTGGTGGCAGGCCCTCTGGCCTCAGAGATGGACATCAACATATTGTCTCAACCTCACAAATCAATGCGGGGGGAAAGAGCCTCAGGGGTGAATGAGGCAGGCATCTTAACACCATAGCCTCAGGGATAAAAGTGGTAGGGGTGGGGGTGAGCTTGCTCCCATAGTCCCAGGGATAAGGGGCAGGTGAGCAGGCTTCTTTGAAAGGCTCGACACTTCTCACTAATACGAAAGCACAATAGAGACATTGGAGCAAATCATACAAATGCTAAGCCCAGAAAAAAAGTGAACGACGAAGTGTTAAAAAGCTGCAGTTGGCTATCACATTCCTGTAGCTGTTGCTGAAACGTTCAGACCATGTTTGAATTCAAATCCGTAGTGAAGCCATTGCCCTGAGACATTGTGAATGAATGCGACTTCCACCAAAAAATGGACGTGGCACCAAAACCCACACAAGCAACTCCATTTGTTGCAAGGCCAGAATGGAGGTGTGCCAGGCAGACAAATGAGAGGGCATCAACGCAGCTATGAAAGGAAGGCTGAGTCCTTGAGATGATTGGTCTGTGTGAAACTATATGACCCCTGTCTGTATAAGAAGCAAAAGCAACATAATTGTAATAAAGCTTCATGCAGCAATAAATAAGTGCATATCTGACTTTACCTCAACCCAGCCTGAGAGCTGCCCACTTTTCTGCCAGTTTGCATGCAGAACTGTTATGGCAGCAACAAGGTTGGAGCTCTGTTTTGCTAGGTGTTGTATATGAAAACTGTAAGAGCCAGTCTTTGCCTCAAACAGCTTGCCAACCTAACTAAATAAGGTGGGAGGAAGAAGGGAGACATAAAGCGATTTGCCCCAGGTCACATGTCAAGTTCAATGGTCAAGATGAGAACATAACCTCTTGAATTGGTTGATCTTGCCTCTCACCAAATGTGCAACTTCTTCCACCCAGTTTCCCCCCCAGGAAACACAATTTACTCATCTGTCCATTCCTTAAAATACTGTGGGTGGGGTTATGCTCATGCTGAGTCTCTATAACACAACTGCTGAGTTTGTAATGAAAATTGTGACTATATTAACAGGACGTCTGTCCATGAGCAGCTGCATCCAAATAGAGTGCTCATAACATCAGCGAACCACTGATGGATGGTTGTAATCATTTGTATGGTGCACATCCTTCCAGCATGTCTCAGAATAGGTTCAGTGGTCTGTTAAAGCAGTCTGTTCAAGGTCTAGTTTCATTGCAGAGAAACATTGCTAGAATTGATAGTACGATAACCATAGGCACAGCAATATGGGGTGAACCTACAACTGACTTCTCTGGAGCTGTGCCTCTTTACACCAGCAGATCATTTGGCCCACATGATGAGAGGCTGAAAAAAATAGGACGGTTTAGTCTGAAGAAGAGATGACTGAGGGGAGCTTCAGATTCATAGAAAAGTAGGGCTGAAAGGGACCTCTAGAGGTCATCTAGTCCAGCTCCCTGCCTGAGGTAGGATCATCCCTATCTATACCATCCCATATGAATCCACTGTCTGACCTATTAGCAGCCACAAGACATAACACCTTAATCTGCTACAGCTAAGGTATGGGGACCATTGTGGCCGATGTCCTGCTGCTGCAAAAGTAGCTAAAATACATTTGAGAGATCCCAGAAAGATGGCCACACCATTCCTCTTTCCCACCTCTCCCTCCCCCATTACAGAAGAAGACCCCTCACAACCCATACCAATTCGATCACAGGGTAAAATTTCTTTGGTAAGTCTTCAAATACCTGAAAAACGATTACAGAGGAGAAGGAGATAGACTTTTCTCCATGACTGTAGGAGATAGGATTTATTTAGGAGCAATGGCCTCAGGATTCAGCAGGGGAAATTGAGGTTGGAGATTAGGAAGAACTTTCTGACTATGAAGGTGGTCAAACAATGGAACAGGCAACCTGCAGAAGTGGTGGGCATTTTCAGCTCCAGGTTGGATAGACATGTGGCTGGGATCATTTTGGTGGGATGATCCTGCCCTAAGTAGGGGGCTGAACTATGTCCCTTCCAGCCACAGTTTCCTCTGATCCTACATTATTTTGCCATGGGGTTTTTTCCTCTTCTGACAAGGACTCTGAAATGAAGCATGTAGATTTTCAGATTTAAAGTTCTAGGAGATATTCAAAACAGATTAAACTTACTTTTGTGACATTTTAGCAAGCAAACAATGGCTATGCTTCTTTTAAAAAAGGACTGAACACTAAGCAAGGAAAAATAAAAATGAAGCCAGGCACTTTAGAACCCCCAAAGTAGCCCTTTTCGATCTAATGCTAATGGAAAGTGAAATAATTAATAGCTAATTAACAACGGGAACTAAAGAACGAGCAGCGTGTCAGCAGTTCTGAAAAGGAACTACATTTCCCGTGGAAGGCTCCCACATGCCCAAGGGCTGCTATACACACTGTTTCATTTCCTTCTGCAACATGCAGGATCTGTCTCAATGGAAGTTGTATAATAACAATAAAATAATTCCCTGTCTGCTCAAGCTGTTGTTTTTTCATCTGCATTAGTTTGGTATGGTATTTTGAGATGTGGTCGTAGTGAAGCCTGGGTGTCAGCCACATCTGGTGAATCGTTAGCTGCTGAAGACCCAGGAAGGCTGAACAAGAGCATCCCTCTATTGAGCGCTTCAGAGGGGGAAGCACTTAACAAGCACAGCCCAGGATAGGCGGAGTGGAAGAGTCTTGTCTCTACTTGATGAATGCATGATGGATTCTTCTTCAATATACTTCATATCTGGCTTCAAGAGATTAAGTTTTTGCTTTAGCAACTGCCCTTGTTGCCATTCAAGAGCTGGAACAAAAGAGCTACAACTAGCCTCAAAAGGCAGAGCTAATGATTTTTGTCGCCATTAGGTACTATATGTATCAAAGTCTATTGCAAGCCCTTGTAGTCCGCTCTGTAACCATCTCCTGGAGTGGAAGGCCCCCAGATGCCTGTGGATTCCTGTAGTATAAAAGAAAAGAAAGCAGCCTCCAGAAAAGAATGGGTTGCCATGTGCACTGTTTGATTTCCTTACACAGAACCGGGTCTCTGCCTGACTGAAAGTCATAATAATCACAGGAAAATCAATCATCTGGTCCACCTGGGAGCTTTGTGTCAAAGACATTTTTGAAAGACATTCTTTTTTCCTCCCGCTTGTAAATAATTTTGCAAATTAATCATCTGCACGGAGGTTGGAAAGGAGACCAAATTAGATTCTGAAAGACGGGCTGGGGATGTTTCTTTAAGGACATGTATGCAAAATGATACGCAGCCCAAAGCAGCTCTTCCAGCTGAATAAACAAGATTGGCCAAACAAATATCACCCAATTGCAAACCTGTTTAAGGTCTATATTCCAGTTGTCCCCTAGCAGCCTTCTCTCCATGAATGTATGAGCTATTTTTGCTTTTGCAAATGGGTATTGACTTTGAAGCCACGAGTGCTGCTTTGCTGCCAGTTTCATTTTGCTCCCAGAAGAGGCCAGCAAAAAGATGGCTGGTTTTTTCCTCAGCAAATAAAAAAAATGCAAAAGTTATAAGAATTTGTGTCTATTTTTCTGTTTCTAGAAGGCCTTATGCTCTTAAACTGTTTTTAGAAAGCACATCTTACTTCCCTTCAAATTAAATTAACATTTGTTTTTACCAGTAAAAAAAAATCCCCAAACATGAATGATAATTCATCGTGTGTACTTGACATTTGCAGAATGAAGAGCCAGTCTTTTCGAAGGATGGTCGGAAGTTTTTCTTCGTCCGAGCCATTCCTCAGGGTGGACGAGGAAAGTTCTACCACATTGCCATGTCCTCATCACAGGTGAAACGCCCACTGTTTACGTTGTAATTGTTAATTAGAATTGATTAGACTGTGTTATGAATATCATATCTGTGTTAAGACCAGAGACATAGCAGTACGTGCAGGGAGGACCTGGATCCCTCTCAGAATAAGTATTTGCTTCTTAATTCAAGTAAATGCCAGCGGTAGTGGATAGCTAGTCACCAGCAGATGATGCAGCTCACTTCGAATATAAACTTTTACAAATGTCCAGCATGTTTCAAAGAATCTCCCTGTTTTGTATATTTTTTTTTAATAAAGCACCTCCTTCATCGGTCAGTGAATCACACGAGAGGCTATTATCTGCAGGGCAGATGCTCTCTAGGCAGAACAGGTCATAGGAAAGAATTGTAATCTGTACTCTATCCAAGTCACCCCATTACCGCCAATGGAGTTTTGGAAAGGATCGCTCTTTTTCTTTTTTTAACTATTCTTATGCCTCTAAAGAAATATTTTGTAGCAATTCACCAAACAATGGTTTATCTTAAACCATGGAATCATGTCGGCTTCATATTTTGAGAGCAAAAAAAATAGACTTTGATAGAATTGTTTGGTGGTCTTCCTTGCAGAAAGAAGAACTCTCATGCTTTCTGTTTTTTGGCAGCCCAACAGCAGCAGTGATAACTTACAGTCTATTACATCTGGTGATTGGGATGTAACAAAGATTTTGGCATACGATGAAAAGAGGCATAAAATGTAAGTAAAGTGGTGGGTGTAAATGACTGAATGAAGAGGCTCCCAACTTTTAGCTTCTGCTTCTACAGCTGGTTGCTCTACAATTGCCATTTTGAAAATATCTGAAGCCTTTTTATGTGTAGAGATAAAAGCATAGGCAAAAGAAAAGTGTGGGCTACATCTGATTTTGGCTTAGGTACTAGTTTAAACTGGAATATATCAGTTCAGTCTTGCTTTATGTTTTTCTTTTTTCCCACTCATGCTGTTTTTAATAACTAATCTCATTTTGGTATCAAAGTCAGAGAGGGAGGTCAGAGAGTGTATTTCATCATCAACAACTTTTAATGAAAATCTTTGAAGATAGATCTCTGTGTCATTTAACAGGTCCCGTTACATATAGTCCTCACAGTGTCAAAAAGAGACATTTTTGGCTGTCAAAATATTATTGGATTATGTAAATGTTTCTAATCAACCGACATAAGTAAATCAAGAGTAAATTGGATGCTTATCTTGCTGGGATCCTATGACCCCAGCTGACTTCCTGCCCTTTGGGCAGGGGGCTGGACTCGATGATCTCCCGAGGTCCCTTCCAGCCCTCATGTCTATGAAATCTATGAAATAAGATTTTTCCAGTATCTGTTGTTTCCATCTTGTTCCTTTATAATCATCCAATAAGATGCATCAGTTCTTGGTTTTCTGCTAAAATATCAGCAAAATAAAGTAAAAGAATAGTCTAAAAAGATTTCTTCTGATTCATATACTGTGTATTTGCCTCCCATGCCCCCACCCTGGAAGTTTCAGTGAGATACAAGATCCCGAATTCTAGACATGGTACATTTAAAATTGGTGTTATCCAAATTCGCCATTAAATAGCTGGGTCAAAAGGTATTAGACCATCCCAGCTATTGAACTGTTAATTATTATACCTTAGTGCCCGGTGCTGTAAGGGGCTGAACACCTTTCATTCCTATGGATTTCAATGGAGAATGGAGAGTATGCAGCACTTGGCCGACTTGTGCCCCAACGTATGTGATTAGTCACACTGGAATTTTAGTAACTAGGTGCAGGAACCGTCCTGATGGACAGGAAGACTAGCAAGTGCGGCAGAAGACCAGCTTGCCTTGTCAGGGAACTCTTCAGTGAGCTAAAACACAAAAAGAAAACTTACAAGAAGTAGAAACTTGGAGAAAAGACTTGAGAGGAGCATAAGAGCATTGCTTGGGCATGCAGGGATGAAATCAGGAAAGCCAAAGCACAATTGGAGTTGCAGCTAGCAAGGCACACAGAGGGAAGTAAGAATGGTTTCTACAACTATGTTAGCAACAAGGCTGAAGTGCTCAATACCTTTTTTACCTCAGTCTTCACAGGCAGGGTCAGCTCCCAGATTACTGCACCTGGCAGCAGTTTGGGGAGGAAGTGAACAACTGACGGTGGCAAATGAACAGGTTAGGCACTGTTAGCAGAGCTGGGCATGTACAAGTTCATGGGTCCAGATGCACCCGAGGGTGCTGAGGGAGTTGGCCGGTTGCAGAGCTGCTGGCCGTTATCTTTGATAACTCATGGTGATCAGGAGAGGCCCTGGATGACTGGAAAAGAGAAAACATAGTCTCCATTTTTTAAAAAGGGACGGAGGAGGGTCCAGGGAACTACTGACTGGTTTGCCTCACCTCAGAACCTGGAAAAATCATGGAGCTGGTCCTCAATTTATTAGCACTTGGAGGAGAAGGAGGTGATTAGGAGCAGTCAGTATGGATTCACCGAGGGCAAGTCATGCCTGACCATCCTGATTGCCTTCTATGATGAGATGACTGGCTCTGCGGATGCAGGAAGAGCAGTGGACATGCTATACCTTAACTTTAGCAAGGCTTTTGATAGCATCTCCCACAACATCCTTGCAAGCAAGCTGAGGAAGTACGGGTTGGATGTATGGACTGTAAGTTGGATAGAAAGCTGGCTGGATCATTGGGCTCCAAGGGTAGTAATCAATGCTTCAGTGTCTAGTTGGCAGCCGGTATTAAGGGGAGTATCCCCGGGGTTGGTGCTGGGGCTGGTTTTGTTCAATATCTTCATAAGCAACATGAAAGACGGGACGGAGTGCACCCTCGCTCAGCAAGTTTTCAGATGACATCAAGCTGGAGGGTAGGTCTAGGATTCAAGAAGACCTGGGCAAATGGAAGACTGGACCACAAGAAATTTCATGGGGTTCAATAAGAAGAAGTGCCAAGTCCTGCACTTAGGATGGAACAATCCCATGCACCAGAAGAGCCTGGGGACTTGATAAACAGCAGCTTCGCAGAAAAGAACCAGGGGATTAGAGTGAATAATAAGCTGAATATGAGCCAACAGTGTGCCCTTGTTGCCACGAAGGCACAGGTACATTAGCTGGAGCATTGCCAAATACTGAGGGAATTAAGTCTTTCCCTCTATTCAGCACTGATGAGGCAACATCTTCAGTACTGTGTCCAGTCCAGTTTGGGTCCCCCAACTACTGAAAAGATGTAGACATATTAGAGGAGATCCAGCAGGTCAACAAAAATGGTTAGGGACTGGGGCACATGGCTTATGAGGATAGGCTGAGGGCTCTGGGTTTATTTAGTCTGCAGAATAGAAGACTGAAGGGGGGATTTAGCCTTCAACTACCTGAAGAGGATGGAGCTGGGCTGTTCTCAGTGGTGGCAGATGACAGAACAAGGAGCAAAGGGGTCAAGTTGCAGTACGGGAAGTTAGGTTAGATATTAATAAAAACTTTCTCACTAGGAGGGTAGCAAAACACTGGAACAGGTTACCCAGAGAGGTGGTGGAAGCTCCATCCTTGGAGATATTTAAGACCCAGCTAGACAAAGCCTTGGCTGATATAATATAGTTGGGGTTGGTCCTGCTTTGAGGGGGTTGGACTAGATGTGATGACCTGAGGTCCCTTCCAGCCGTCATTTTTTATGATTCCATGATCTTGACTTTGCCTTTTCAAATAAAGTTGGCCACCCCTTGCAGAGTTAGCTATCTCTAGGAGATGGGACACTACTTAATTATAACCTCAGGAAGCTGGTGCCTTTATTCTTCTCAAACAGAAGTGGAGCGGACTGCAGCATCAATGGAAAGCCTGGACAGTGAGAATCCTTCCAAATTTAAGCTTTCTCTTCCCTCCCTCCTTTGAGCAGAGACTTTGAACAGGCATTGCAGGTGACTGAAGTTGAGAGTTGGCCAAAACCGTCAAAAGTCATTGGAAGAGTGGGGTTTTTAATCTCACAAGAAAAAGTATTTTAAATACCACATACAGAGTTCTTTGCATGAGCCATCTTCTTTTGGTGTGCAACTGCCACATGTACTTCAGCACTGAAACATTTTCAGCTGGACTTCTGCAATGCAGCTTACCAAACATGTATATCCTCTACTGTGGAGAGGTCACTGACACTTATTTTTGTAATGGGATGAAATGAAAAAGGCACAGGTTTTTGCAGTTTCCTTTACAGGATCATGGAAATATTTTTGGGGTGGCTGTAGATGTAAATATTGTATATGTAAATGCCCACCCCAGAATCTAATAGTTTCTATTGTACTTTATGTTTTTAGTTACTTCCTCAGCACAGAAGATTTACCCAGGAGGCGGCATTTATACAGGTATGTTTTTTGTCCTTTTATATGCAAAATGTGAAATCGGTCCCATTCTAGAGGACGTGTAACAATCACATGGAAACCGTTTTAAACACAATTTAGTTTCCCTTACACAAAAATAAGCCTGCATACATTTGCATTTTGTGTAATCATATTAGCAGGTTATGGAAACAAAATCACAGAAATGTTGGGGCTTAAAAACAAGCAAAATCAGCTGGACATTATTTGCAAATGCTTTTTCTCCAGTTTCACACAGCTTCAATATGTTCTCAACAGCTGTACAACGAACATGTGAGGGCTAGTTGACATGCAAGTTATCTGCACGACAACTGAGAAATAAATTGCTGTGGGCTTAAGAACAGTGAGTCTGTTCTTACATGTACTTGTTTCCAGCCTCTTTTTTGCCTCAGACCCCAAGCACTCACAACAGCTTGAGGAGGACGTGGGAGGGAGGGTAAGGGAAAGTAGCATTATTCTCATTCTACAGATGCAGAAATAGAGGCATATACAGGATACGTCTCTGGTGTATCCATCACCTCTAGCCCTCGCACTGCTTCCTTTGGCTGTTTTCCCGTATCCATTGTGAAGAGCAGGGGCAGTGCTGAGCTCCTTTTGGCTGCCAGCTTGTTTACCTCCTGTAACACGATGCAAAGTTTTCCTCCCAAGTGGGAACGCAAAGCAACAAACTGAATTACTAGTGATTTAATTATGTCTTTCCTTCCTCTGCCTCTGTCCACTGAGCTCAGCGGTGCTTTGAGAGGCTTGGCTTTCAGCATCCATTTTTAAATTAAAAAATCACATCAAATCTGCTCAGGCCATTCATTTGTATTATAGGGAATAAATCTCATTTTCTGTGAGAAATCTCCACTGTAAGCATTGGCCTGATTCAGACTACTTCCACCTTCCAGATATAACTAATCTCTGCAGGTAGCTACTGTTCACTAACTTGCTGGGACTCAGATAAGTTTTCTTGGCTCCACTGAAGTCACAAGGGCTCCGGCAGTTTCTAGCCTGCAAGTCTCTGGCCTCCAGTCTGTAATCCCTGGTTGAAAGTATCAGCAAGTTAACAAAGCACAGCGAGGTAAAAGAGGGTGCAGATTGAGCACACATCAGCTGATGTCAGGAGCTGTCATGCATGCCTGCTCTCACTTCATAGTAAGTGAATGGGAAAGTAGGGCAGCTTCCTCCTGTTTCCCTGAGAACTGAACTGTCCTGATGTAGAGTCCACTTCCTGCAAGGGAAGAGAGGACAAATACAAAAAGTCCCTGCTCCCTTGCAATTCGCTCTTCTTTCTTTGCTTGTCCATACCCCTAGTAAATGACCCAGGCCTCCCTTCAAGTGGAGAGGACAAGCTGGTGCCCAGAATGGGAGCAAGGGTCTAATGCAGTAGGGCCCAGGGTTTTGGCCCCGCTGGGTAGGTGAGTGGCATGGGGTCAGTCTACAGGCTGGATCCTGCATGGGGCTGGCACGTGGAGTCAGTCCTTGGTCCTAAGCCTGTGCTGCCCATGCCCTATGTGTCTGGATCCGGCTGCGCACTGGCACAGTCTGGTGTGCAGGTCCACATTATCCAGCCCACAGTACTTTCCAAGGGTCCAGACATTTGGCAAGAGGGGAGCAGGACTGAATACTGCTATTGCTCCCCTGTCACCCAATTTCTGGACTGTTTGGATGATGTAGCTCCAGCCCAAATTTGCTCCACTGACTCAGGGTTGAGCACTCCTGGTCTAGTGAATCCTAACCTCAGCTCTGCCACTGCCTGTCTCAGTGGCCTTGAACTAGCCTCATAGTGGGTGTGAACATGTAACACTTTACACCAGAGTAATTTGACTTCAGGAAGTGAACTATGTACAGTCTTATGTTACTGTAAATCAGGGCTGCCCTACCTGGCCATTACTCTTTCTACTGCTCCTGCTGTTTCTGGGGTCTCCAAGCTCCCTTTTCCTCCTCCAACTTTGGTTTCCTGTCCCTGCCCCTATGGGTGGCGTGGTGGGGCTCGCAAGGGCTGAGGGAGCCCACGGTCCATGCAGAGGGAGGTTGCCTTACTTGTACTGCCCGTGTGGCGGTGGAGATCCTGTTAGCGAGTTTTATCTTCGGGATAAAGTTACATAAGTGTACTAAGTGTGTGTCCATTCCCATTGTCTTGTTTCCATCCAGTACACGCCAACTCTCCTTTCATTCTAGTGGGCAGGTACTATTGCTCCAGGCTTGGGAGAGCTGGTCATGAAGCTGCTCCTTTCTATAAAGTAAATTACTCTGTAGTAATTGTGCAATGTGTCCACATCTAGCACCTCTACTTCAGTTTTGCTACCCATAAAAGGAGACTAATACTTCTTCCCTATGTTTCCATGAAAAAAAGTAAAGTGAAAAATTGCAACAGGAGTGCTGAGTATTACCATTTCCCGTCCTTTAGCCTTCGGTGCCCTGCTGTTTAGTGCTCTTGAGGACACAAGCAGGTCAGGCTGTCTGCTTTAAAAAAAGCAGCCTGAACAGCATCTTTTCTGTCTACTTGAATGTTGTGATTACCAATCCACAAGCTGTTATCAGAGTGGATAAGGAGGCCACAGTCCAGGAGGCAGCCACCAGCAAGTCAGTTCCCCTTTATAATAAATATAATTTGTTATAGAAACACTGTGCCCTAATTTCTGTTGGTCTATTTATAGTGCAAATGCAGCTGCAGCCATTATTTCCTGGAAAGCTGTGCAGCTGCTATATGGCCTGTCCTTGAAAAAAATAAAACCAAAGAAAAAGGTTATCAGCACCCTTTTATATTATTTTTCCATGTGGGCAGAAAAAGCCCCATTACTTCTATTTAAACTCTGTAGAGTTTAAATAGAGGTTTCTCGTAGGAATGCTGGACACATTATACTTCGGTTCTACAATGCAATCAAGTGCCAGAATATTGCTTCAGTATAATCCCTGCTCAGTGACCTTCATGGATATGCATTAATTTTTTCAGTGCAAGCACAAATGGAAACTTCAACAGGCAGTGTCTGTCATGTGATCTGATTGAAAATTGTACTTACTTCAGCGCCTCATTCAGTCACAACCTGGACTACTTCTTACTGACCTGTGAAGGTACTTTTGTTTCTTGTATTGCTAAGGCTAGACTTTTGAGCAGGCTTAGACCAAGTTTGTAGGCACATGCGAAAAAAAGTGAGCCAACAGCACAAAGGTGGGTCATCTTCAAATGTATGTTTTGCTTGATAATTTACAAACCATGTTTTTGGAAGAAAAATCTTAATCTTCGCTGATAGCAAGAGTGCTCTGTAGTTACACTATGTAATGAACCCTGGATCTGCTATAGCTTGTTGTTACATGATGGATGGGCGAATGGGGCATGAGCACTGGGGAGCTGTGGGGGTGAAGGTGTGAGAAAAAAGCTAAGGGGATACCTCACCCTCCAGTCCCCCATCCCCTCCTGTCCCCTTTACCTTGTATCTTCCCTGCAGTGGCTCTGACAGCAGGGAGGGCAGAGAAGCAGCAGTGCAGGAGATGACAGGACCCCAACACAAGCGAAGCCCTGGCCGTGGCTACTGCCACCGGGGCCCAGTCCTGGCCAGTTACACCTCTGATTTGTTATATTCAATGTAAAGATCAGAGGCACACATCTCACTTTCAAAATGACTTTAGATACAGAGACAGGTAATAATTTCATTATGATCAAAGGACACCAACATAAGCTGTTGCAAAGCAATTGTTGACCACATAATCCTGTATTAAGACGAGCATATCAAAATGCTGCATGCTTCATTCAGAGTGAAATCTACAGCAATTTAGCTCCCTTATGGCACTCCAGCAGCATGCAGAGGTAGATGTTACAGCGTGAGCTGATGCTCCCTCTCCCCTTTTAAAGTACCCTATTTACCCAAATCCAAGATGATTTCAAATTTAAGATGACCCCCCCCACCAATGCTTAAGTTCTAGACATGGAGAAAGCATAAATGTGTTACCATTTTCCATATAGAGAATCTAATTATTGCAAGGTCATGTTAAGTTTGTCCCTACCCACAGCTGCAATGGGGGCAAGCAGTGGTAGGGGGGCAGGCAGCAAGGCAGTCAGGTGGCCTGACCTCTGCCCTTTGCTCCCTGTCCCTCCCATCACTTGCCCCCTTAGTGGGGTCATAATAGGCTACAAAATGAACATGAGCCACCAGTGCGGTGCTGTAGCCGGCAGAGCAAATCAAACACTGGCATGCATCTACCAATACATCTCAAGCAAAACTAAGGGTGTCATCCTCCCACTCTACTTGGCCTTGGTGAGACCACAGCTGGAGTACTGCGTCCAGTTCTGGGCACTGCATTTCAGGAAGGATGTGAAGAAGCTTGAGAGAGTCCAAAGGAGGGCCGTGAGCATGATTAGAGGTCTGGAGAGCAGGTCATATGAGGAGAGGCTGAAAGACTTGGGACTGTTCAGCCTGGAGAAGAGAAGACTCAGAGGGGACTTGGGGACAGCCTATAAGTATATCAGGGCCTGGAGGACCATCTGTTCACCAAGGACCCCCAGGAGACTACAAGAAACAATGGGCACAAACTGACTGAAGATTGCTTCAGATTGGACTTAAGGAAAAACTGCTTTACAGTTCGAGTGTCGCGCATCTGAAACAGACTCTTCCCCTTCCCTGCCCCAGAGGTGTTACAGTCATCCACCCTGGAGATCTTCAAAAAAGCGTCTTGACACCCACCTTGCTGGAGTCATCTGATCCCAGCAGTCTTTCCTGCTCAAGTGCGGGGGAGCTGGACCTGATGATCTTGTCAGGTCCCTTCCAGCCCCTAACATCTATGAATCTATGCTTGCCCCCTAGTACCTGCCCCCTCCACTCCTTTCCTCCAGCCTGCCCCCCTACTGTTTGCCCCCCAAAACCAGTTCCCCTATTTGCTCCCCCATGCCTGGCCCCCACTTCCTCCCCACACCTGCCTCCCCATGCTTACACCCCTACCTGTGCCTCTGATGCTTGCAGATGGGACTGCAATTCTAAATTGTTAATTGTGACTACAGTTTCCTACCCATTGTTTTTTTTTCTGTGTGTGTGTGTGTGTGTGTGTGTGTGTAATTATACAAAGAAATATATATATATATTTTTTTTAGGAGTTCTTTGGGGGATTATGGGAGAAGGTGGTTGTGAGGGAGGATTTGAAGAAAAGTTTATTGATCCATAGGTTCCAAGGAGCTACAGCCTGGGAGAAGTGGGTTACCTCAGTAATGCTCCATGGGCTCATCACCACTCATTTACCTTTGCCAAACAATATTAGGAATAAATACACTGTTTCTTTCTGGCATGTTACAATTCTGCCTAATTCCATACAAATGGGGCAAGTTACATCTCCCTTATTTAGGTTGCTGAGCAATTACTCCCACCCGTCATCCCACCGTGATGAATCAGGATGCTCTAATGTGTCAATTCTCACCAAAATGTGCAACCCAAAGCAAACATAACAAGACTAAAGGTTTTCAAAACCAAAGGCAACGATGATCTGTGTGCAGGCAAGGTGCACACAAGTATCTAGTGTATGTGTGTGCAAGTCCAGTCGGTTGTCCCAATGCAGTCAGGTACCTTATTGCGGAATGTGAGCAATCTGGCAGTAAGGCTGAAGTCCTCCTTCTCTGATTGTGAAGTGCTCCTTGTGAACCAAGAGCTGTTCAGGATTTCTGAGGCACGCCACAGACAAAGAGGATTTATAATTTGAAGTTTACTTAGGCCGTTACAAAGCAAATAGCTGGAAGGAATGAGCTGAAACTGAGGAACCTAGAATTTAGCCTGAATACCAAGCAAAGCTTCTGAACAGAGAGAGATGTAAAAATGTGGAGTATCCTTCCCAAATAAATGGTATAGGGCATTTATAAGTAAACTAGACAAAGTGTTGGACACTGAAACAATCCTGCATTGTAATTGTATTCTACACTATTGAAAGATTTCACACAGAAGGGAAATTGGCTGAAAATATCTACTGGTATGGTAAATATCACATTTGCTAAGTTTGTCTTTTGACAAGAAAAGCCTTCTAGATTTTATTTTTTTAATCAGTTTACAATGGCAATCAACAACTCTGTCTCTTATATAGAACATTAATGTTTTAAAATAATTAGACCCACATATGAATAAGATTAAGCTTCCAAAAGGGTCTTATCAACATGTTACATTCTAGCCAATTTATAATAAGGCTACAGTGATACCTAGACAGATTAATGTATTTTATTAGACAGTACATCCCAGCATTAATCCAAGAGCACAAGATAATGAGTTCTTGCTAACGCATTCTAGGTCACATCCTCTGCTGGTAGAAACAAAACTCAAGTGACTTTAGTATGCTTATGCTTATTTGTACCAGTTGACAGCCCGTTCTTCTGTATTGTGAATGCAACGGATTATGTTCTCAAAGTGCAATCTCACCCCTGCCTTAATGATGGAATCACTATCAACTTCTCCATAATGGGGTATGTTAGGAAAAATACGTCCATATCAGAAAATATCAGGATCCTGATTCACTTTTCACATACATCAGTTGGAAAGTAGATTTTACATTCAATAGCACTGTGATCATCAAGGCTGGTTGGGAAGGAACGTATGAATTTTCTTATACTACTTTCTGCTGAGCTGCTGAATTAGTAATGCCATGCCGATAAGGTCCATTTGGGTTGTCTGCACCTTCTCTTTGTCACTGAATAAAAGTAACTGTGAAAGAGGTGAATTCAACAAGCTGTCAGTTCTCTAACTGGAGAACAATCCATTGACAAGCCCCCTCACATGCATACACATGTGTACGTGCATGCACGCACAGGTGCACACCTTCCCCCAAGCCTTTGACACACACCTGGGAGAATGAGTTTATATCTACAGGACTCCAGTGGCTTAAAAACAGGTTTAAGATAGTTTATTATGGAAGAGGTTGGGTGGGCCAGAATTAGAGTTGGTGACTGGTAGCTAAGGTCTCTGCTACACATCATACTTAAGGTATGACTAACCAATTTATCACATCTTAAGTTGTAATTTAGACACAAGTTCAATCAATTAATGTGTTGGTAAAACAAACAAAAAGGTGTAATAACTTTGTAGCTGGTTCCTGTCACACCATTAATCCAACTTGTGCCTGGGTGGACCTGTCAGCATGGCTGGAGGACCCATCAGCTGATGAGACACCCAACTACAAGGGTGCAACTAATCTGGGCCCCCACGTGCAGGGGTTCAGCACCATCCGTCAACTGCCCAAGGCTCTCAGCTATGGGGCACATGGTCCATTCCCATGGCTCGGACCCTGCAGCTGATCTGGGCTCCCAGCTGCGAGACCACATTATGTGACCTGAGGATGGGAGCCCTGTCAGCTTGCTACTTGCCAGTGCAGGGGAAGCCTCAGATTGTGAACCCAGGCTCTCCCTGCACTGGCAATAAGGCATGATGGGATCTGATGCATGACCATAAAACACCTGGGGCCAGATCCACCTATTAGTCACCAAAATGGTTTTTGCCACCTAAACGTGATCCTATTCCTAGGGTTGCCCAGACAGTCAACTGACCAATCAATATTGTCAATTGACCAGTCAGTTGCCCACATATTTTTGATCGGTCAAAAATTATAGCGATTTTACCCCCCCCAAAATCATTTGTTGTTGTTGTCTTGATAGAAATATGATTTTTTATTGTTTTTTGACACATTTTATAATGGAAAATTTGTGCTTTTTCTGTGTATTATTTGGGCCTATTGGCAATTTTTTACAATCTTGGACAAATAGTCAAGCAGTCAATCGACCAAACTTTATTTGACCGATCAAATACCCAACCCTATCTATTCCACCCTGCTCATGTCCCTGGAAAAGAGTAAATGCAATAGGTCGATGGGTCCTTCTGTACTGTTGCAGTACTGCTGTAGTTCTCCCTCAGTGACCATCTTAAGGTTAAGATGATGTTGTGTAACAAATATAGGCATGTCGGGAATGTGCTCAGGGTGGGACAGGATTACACTTCCATTTGTACATTGCCATTTGTACATGACACAGGGGGGTTAATTCTCCCTAAATTGAAGCGGTGTTTAAGGGTGAAGTAAACCCCTGTGTCATGTACACCCGTGTTGGAGCCCAATCCTTATCTCTCTTTCCAGCAGCGGGGAGGGGAGAACAAACGGCTGGTGGGCAAAATGTGGGTTGGTGCTTCCCTCCATGGCAACAGCACCCCCCCAGGTGGCACCCGCCTGCAGGCACCCAGCTCGGGCAGCCCCAGGGGGGCACCGCAGCTGCGGAGGGAAGCACTGGGCCCCGGCACAGCTCAGGCAGGCAGGCTCCAGGGGTGGGGAAAAAAGATCAGGTTCATTACTTTTTCTTTCTTTTTTCTTTCTGTGGAGCCTGCCTTCCTGGGCTGCAACCAGGCTGCCTGCACAGGCCCTGGGCCACATGGAGCCAGGTGCTTTGCTCCACAGCTGTAGTGTAGGAAACTAAAACTCCTTGGAGGTGTCTTACTTTGCAGTGCCCCAAAGTCATTTGCTGCATCCCCGAGTCATTTAAGGCATATTATGCCGCTGAATGTGCTATAGCGGCTGGAATTAATGTGCAATATGCCACCAGATGTGCAAACAGCAATGCCATTAAAGCAGTACAAAAGGCTTTTAACCCACTTTAAACCCACTCAAAGGTGTCATCTACAAATGCCCTTAGATGCCTTGTAGAAGGAATAGGATCTGGCCCCTTAATTATATATATCAGCTCTGCCACTAACTCATTTGGGGTAGCTTAAGACACCAGTCTCTTATTTCTCCCTCAGTGAAGCATAAAGCATGAGTAGTGGGGAGTAGAAGGGGCAGGAGAGGGGAGGTGTCAGGGCACGCCAGGGGTGAGGGGATGCTGAGAGATGGTGAGGGGGAGCAGAAGCCTAACCTGTTCTGCAGACCCAAAAAAAGCCCCAGCTGCTGCTGCCGACACATGGCCTGCCTGCCTCAGTTGTTGCTGCTACAGCACTGCCACTGCTGGGGTACAGATTCTCCGGGGTGCCATTTCAAAACCCCTACTAAGTTGGCACCTGCGGTTGATTCACCACTTAACCCCCGCCTCCCCCTTAACCCACCCAGCCACACACATTGTGCTACTGAATAGATCTGATTGCTCAGACGGCTTTTGGAGGAATTGATTACCTGATGGTTGTAGAGTGTTTGATGATCCTTGAATAAAAGTCACAAAGCATGCAAAGCATGATCTTTTCAATAACTTATTGCACTGACTGCATCCAGAGCTGTAGAGCTGGGAAGCTCTGATACTGTTCATTTGATTTCAAAGGTCAAAAGTTGAATGATTTCTGCTTTTAGGCTCTCAACCTTAGTGGCAGGGTATAATCGCTGTAAAAGCAGTTCTTGTCTCTTGCCGAATACATTTCACAGCAGTACTAGCTACCCAGCTTAAAGAGGAAAGAGATAAGTAAGACATAATGAAAGGTAAACGCTTAAAAACACAGTGTAATGCTTCCTGCCAGTTGGCTACATTTAGTATCATCAGTCAATCCAGGAAGGCCGGTTACCTTATTATTCATCTAATTGATATGCTTGTGATTGAATTACTGTAGTAGGATCTGAAGAAACACAATGCTTGGCAGACAACTGTGACAGTATCTATTGTAGACACTGTCAAAAAGAGTGATGTCAGAGTGGCTGCTCTTGTCATTTTCAACATGAAACATGGGCTTGTGTTTTGATCTTGGATAAATTGACACCAGCTCTTTTGTGCCAATTCCCCATTACACAGCCACAAAGGTAGCCTGAATCAGGGGGAGGGGGAGTTACACTCCTTAAATTAGTCTTGATGATGGAGGTATTTTCTCACCTGGAACGGCATAAAAAAAATTCAGCATTTGCATACGAAAGAGGGAGCATTTGTTTACAGAGAAGAAAGTATCAAATGGGTTTGATTTAGATAATGCAAGCAAGTTAGTTTTGTTCTCTCTAATGGGCTACAAAGCGCTGAGCCACCTGGGCCTGATCCAGCACATAAGCACATGCAAAACTTGATGCACATGAATGGTCAACTTGAAGGATCAAGTATTACCAAAAGGCATCACTACAGTCCCTGCTGTTCGGTTTAAGTCATGGGCTACCACTGTTCAGAGAGCCCTTCCCTCGCTGGCTAGCAGGTTTAGCAAAGGATCGGTGTAATTTCAACTGTTCATGGTGCAGGGAGGGAGGTGATACATAGCCTCTTTTAGTTGCTTGATAAATTGGACATTTCCCTGTATGTTTATATTTTAAAGGCTTGAGTCTACACAGCTCCTGTTGCAGCCAGTGGGAGCGTTACCTGAGTACATAGCACTTGGTCACTGAGTCCAGACATCAGCTATCTCACGTAACAGCATCATACAAAGCCCTTTCATTAACTGATCCTAAACTGCAGGATCCAGCCCCATGCATTCTGAGAAGCATGATATTGCCCACAAATGGTTAGCATTTGACATCCAGAAATAAGATGAGTGGTGAGGGAGACCTATGGCATGCAAGAATATTATTGCCAATTAATACATGATCAACATGATATTGATGCATACAGGTTATGGAACACTAAGCAGCCCTCTAATTAAAGCTCTGCATAATTATACATTATCAGGAAGGATTTAATAATTTATCTAGGGATGACTCTGGAAACGGATTATTAGCGAGGTACTACTAAGTGAAGGAGAAGAGTACAATATTTTCTTCAGAATGATACCAGTGGTTGATACCTACCCATTGGCCACTAAAATCTGTTATCCTCAGATTTATTGAGTCTATAAGGCAAAAATTGCCCTGCGCTTACAACAGCATCTCTGTGAGCTAAAACACAGAAAGTTTTAGCCTTCTCCAAAGTGCAACATCATTTTCCATCAATAATATATATTTGTTTTGATAGCAAATGTTTACCCATTAGTAGTTTGGGGATATACCCTATCTGTTTGAAGGACACCTTTCCGCTGGTTACTGTGTTTTCTTTCCTTGTCTTTGCCTCCTTTTGTAGTAATCTTTACAGCAGTAATTGTCTGCCAGGGTGCCATGAGATATTTTAAAGGGTACCGTGGATTTCCACACAATATTAGCACTGTTGGGTGTGCAAACACCTACACATGATTCACATGATAAATGCAGAGAATTCAAGTGAGAATACATAGTGTCAAGAACATTTTGGCCTATTGTGATCTTCTGAGTTCTTTGCAACAGAAGAAGTGTGCTATTATTTTTCCTTAGTCAAATAACAAGGGAATGCCAAGAGCTGGCTTTTTTTCAAGAGGTGCCTTGAGTTTAACAATGGGTACTTTGAGTCTAAAAAGACTGAGAACCCCTGCCTTACAGATGCTGCATTGGCAGGGGCAGGAAAGGGAAATAAGGGTGCTGGCAGAAGTTGGGGGGGAAGAAAACCCAGTGCTTTACTGGAAGAGGAATCACATCAGTTTGAATAACTGATTCAATCAGCGATTATATAAAAGCACCAAAAAGCCCCGCTGAAGTGCATGAGCTATACAGATGCTAGGCAAGTCGGGTCAAACTGACATGATTCCTCTTCGGTGCACGTGCTACATTTGACACCAGGACATGCTGAGCTGAAAGTAAAGCACTGTTTGGGGTGGGGGGGTGTTTCCCATGTCTGTAAGCACCCTTAATGTTTAGCCTAAAGAATCCTGGTTTTGTGATTCAGATCATCTTTACCAGGCAGCGGTTAATAAATAGCCTTAACCCACTCTGCTGCAGGTCAGGAATCACCTGTAAAAGGAGTGAATGTCACCCCAATGCTTTGCTTTTCAGCAAGCAAGCTGTGTATAACAAAGGGTCAGATGCTGAAGCACCAATATCTGCTTTTACTCATTCATGCTTCCTATACCAGTGTCCAGGATGTGAGTGCCATGGGAACCACAATAGTGGCTTCATAGTGTGCAAGGGTGTCTGTAAACATGGGGAATTCTTCTTTGTGCTGCCAGATTATGCTATGATTATGCTATGATTTAAACCCATCATCAGAGAACAAGAGATGTAGAAGCAGAGGGGAGAGAATGCATTGTAACATAAGGGTCTCCCTGGAGAGAGAGTCATACTAATAAAGAGGCACCACAATCAAATGAATGATAGTCAGCATCAAATACCTAAGGACCATGTCTTAATTGGTCATGATTATTGAGCAGCCAGGTACTGTGTTCATAATTGTAGCTTGATTATTATCATCATTATTTAATATTTACATCACAATAATGTCCCCAGTCTCCACCAGGAACTGTCGAAACACATCTAAATGCATGGGATCAGTCCTAGAGCCTATTCTTGCTTATTTACATATATTTACTATTCTGTTCAGTTTTTTATACCATGTCACCAATGCAGCGTGGTACCCCCGAGTTCAACAGATCTGCACATATGTGTAAGCTTACTTATGTGTGCAGTTGTTTGCACCAGGAAACTAATAAGGCAAGCATATTATATAAGGGAGAAATAGAGTCAAATACGTAGAATGTTCATATGACTGTACACCAGAAATACTTTTAAAAATTAAAAATAAGAAGGGAGAGGTGCCCTGTTTCCCCCACTCAAGGCACCTCCTGTTTTATCTAACCCCATTATCAACAGTGTACCAAAATTGGGGAGAGACTTTCCAAGAGTACCAGTAAAATTTGCGTCTGATTCATGATCCAATGCAGGTTATTGGTATAATAAGTGAAGAAGGCAGAGAGATTAATTGGGAGCCTCTATGGGACTCCCAGGGCTATGACAGAAGTTGGTTATACCACAGCTGGGCCTTCATTCTGTAGCAGGTTGAATAGTCATGCTGACTGTCATGCATTATAGATACGTGTTGCTGGATGCAGGGCATGGGTTCTAAATGCTGAAGAAATGGGCACCCATACTGAAAATGTCTTTATCTTGCAGAGCTCAGAGGAGGGAAGACTGCAAGTCTATTCAGGCTGTGTTGAAACCATTATTTACATCCAATGTGAGACATGCCATTTACACTTATTAGAATAAAAGCTGCATGCTACAAGTTGAACATTTGCAGAGTATGCTTGTAGCTATAAACTCCTAAGTTCTTTAAACTGTTTCCCATGGATTTAATTTATTATCTTTCTTCCCTGGTGAAAGTGCCTAATATATCATGTTTTTAAGGAACATACAAACACCATCTGGAAAAGGTAGTTCAGAAGTGCATTATTTACTTGCTGTCTCCATTTGTCAAGTTTCTCTCTCAGCATTTTAAAAGTTTCTTCATTACTTTGCATTTATTTTACTTGGCAGGATTTTGTTGGAGGTGTCAGAAACTTTCAGTTTACCAACAGTGCTAAATTATCCGTTCCAGAATGCTGTTAACCAGGTTGTAAGTCCAAACAATGGCATGGGAACATTTTACATTCCTAAACTTTTGTACTTTATAATATGGCCACAACAACATCAGTCCCTGCCTATAAGTTATCTAAGCTAAGTTAGAATATATGTTAAAGTATTACCATAATGTCCTGCCGTGGTAAACTGTGTCATAAAAGTGGGCCTCATACTATTAATAGTCACCCAGTGAAATGAAAAGTTTGTACTGAAAGCATCTTTTGGACATGCCAGTCATCTGTGTTTATACTTGTAGGGATCAGTGCAGGGCAGTGCAGATAGCCTTGCTGGCTATAATGATGGTTAACCACAGTAGGTGCTAACCAGGTTCCAGCATGTTTTCTCTGAACACCATTGACAAGGAATATTTACTATGAGTTGTTCCAACCAGCTGCCTGTGGATAGAGTTTGGAAAACCAGTGGGCAGAAATACAAGCAAGTTAGATGGTAGCACATGCAACATAATTGAGCATGCCCCGAATGCAAGATTAACCTGGATATTTTGTTAACATGATTAACATATAGCAGCCTTGTCCTTTGAAAGCAGGAGGGTTCAGGATAAGACACTGCCATCTTTCAATCCTGAAAGAGCTGATGAAAGGATAAATGTGAATTAATTTAGTATTCAGACCTATGTTTGTAGCATTACCTACTCTTAGCCTGATGCTGTTGCTCAAAAAAATACAGGGGTCTAATTTTCCCAGTTTCAGAGTTTGCTCTCTTTTGGGGTCTGTATTTGGGAGAGTTTCCCAGTGTTTCTTTCTCCATCTAATCAGTGATTACCAGTTTCAGGAATTAAGTTAACCAGGCTTCAGTGTTTTCACCAACAAAAGCTAAATTAAGCATTTGAATTTATTGATTCATTTTTCTATAGCAAAGCGACTTTTTACATTAAGCTGGTTTTTATGGATTCAGACAGATGCAGGTATCAGCACTTTTTATACTGCTGAGTGCTGAGTGTTTTTTTCCTGAAAGCCCAGTAGAGCCCTGAATAATCTGGTTTTTAATGTTCAGCCATTACTCAGAAAAAATCTATTCGTCTCAGTGAGTTGTTACTATGCTTGGGAAGCTTTTAGTATATAATATAAGAGAAAGCCGTACATTTTAGTATATAATATAAGAGAAAGCCCTGTTTTCAAGGGCTCCATCTGAAGGGGGCTGAGTTTCCTTTCTCCCCTTGTAGATTCTTTACTCTCTCAGGCCTTGGCCCTTTTGCTTCAGTTCCCCACATCTTTAACTCAGGGATAATGTATCACATGGATGTTGTCAAGACTGGTTAATGCTTGCGAGTCATTTGGAAATCATACCATCGTTATTATAAGATGTCTCGGTGTTCCCTCACGTTGAGGATTACCAAACCACTTGGGTGCGGATGGAAGCTTTTTCCTTGGTAAAATTAATATCTCTTACTTTTGCTTTTCACTAAGGACTTCAAAAAATGTTGGACTAAGTAACCTCTCTGACTCCTCAGGGAAGTCGATAGAAGCATTGTCGCTCCCATGTTACAGGCTGGCAAACTGAGAGGCAGAAACTGTAAATGGTTTGCCTGTGGCCACGTACTGAGTCAAATATCCCAACCTCCATTTCCTTGCTCTTTTACCTGATAGCACTTCTAGGTAAGGAGCCAGTGACATACTGGAACAGGCTGGTTATCGCCAAGCTCAGCAGTCTGTCCCCAACAGGGGAAAATGCATAATTGCCCACTTCAGGATTTTTGTAATAATCTGCCCTTAAGGGACATGTCTTTCTAGCCTCCTTGGTAAGAGGTTGGCTTATACCCTGAGGCATGAGAATAATGAACCGCTTTCTATACTTTTCCAATTCCTTCATTCAATCAGACCTTTTAACCTATGTTGTTTGGACTAGACAGACTGTCGAAGTCTGGGGAAGGACCTACGATCAGGCTTTGTGATTCCCATCTTAGACGCACTTGAGACAAGAGCCTTGGAAATGTCTAGGATTGATTTGAGGCTCCTATGATTCACTGGAGCCAGTTCTTAAGCCTGTATTTTGTACACTAGACTCGCTGTCCGCACTAATATATCACATCCTGCATCAAATAGGAAACGTACGTCCCACTGCCTTGACAATGACGTTTGCGGACCTTAAAGCCTGATTGCCATTAGTAGCTTTTTCCTCCCTAAATATTATTCATACTAACATCAGCAAAAAGCTGAGCTTCTTGGCAAATATGTCGAGCTTGACATGGTTACCTCAACAACAGAGGAATCATTAGGTAAGCTGACTTCTTTATTCTCTCCATGGGTTATAATGAAAAGTAGGATTAGTTTTAGAGCATCTCCAGATGCTGCAAATCCCAGGCAATCTGAATGTGGACCTGTGGGGTGAGCGCAATCGTAAAACAACACACAAATTGCTGAACAGTCTGGAGCGAGGGAAGCTGTAAGTAGAGAATTAGGAGGCCCGGGTTGGCTCCAAGCCCTGCAACAAAGTTCCTGTGTAACCTTAATAAATCCTTTCACTGCCCATCTGTAAAATGAAGCTAGTACTTCCCTTTCCCATGCTGCATTATGAAGATAAAATACTTTACTGGCTGTCGTGTGCTGAGGTGCTGTGGTTATAAGGGGCACTGAAGTACCTAGACAGTAGGGCTGTGCAAAGCTTCAGGTGGTGGTTTGATTCAGAGGAGACTCAGCCCGATTCGGTGGTCAACTCCCCAAATCCAAATAGAATCATGGGACCATTTTAAGGTCCAAATCTATTCGAAGCTCTCCAAATTTTCGGAAAAGATTCAGAGAGCTTTGATTCGGGCAGTCCCCAGTGGCTGCAGCAGGAAGCTGCAGCCGGACTTGGAGCTGGTAAGTGTGGGGGGGGGGGGGGGCGCTGGGGAAGGGAACCATGGGGGGGACCCCTGCCAGCCCCCATCCCTTCCCTGCTCCCCCAGCCCTCCTGACCCCTGCCTGCTCCCCCAGCCCCCCCCCATGGCTGCCCCGCTGCCCCAGCTCCCAGTGCTTTAATAAAAAGCCCCTACTGCATGGGAAGGCTCTGCCATGAGCTTCCCAACCCCCCCCCCCACTCCACCAGCCCCCCCCTGCCCCGTGGCAGCCCCTCCACCCCAGCTTCTGGTCCTTTAAGGAAAAAAAAATGAGAAAACCCCTGGGACTCACCGGTCATGCAGGGGCTTCAGGGGGCTCATGGAAGAGCCCCCTACATAGCATGGGGCAGCGCACCACAGCAGGGATCGCCCCCACCTGGCAGCACCTGCAGAGCTGGGGCTTTTTTTTTTCCCAAGTCCTGGGAGCTGGGGCAGGTGCAGCAGCCATCGCCTGGCTGAGTGGGATTGGCCTAGCTGTTTTGGGGACTCAGAGATTCAGCAGCAGCCAAATCTCCAAGTTGGATTCGGCTGAATCGAATCGGGACAGTGATTTGAATCACCAAATTGAATTAGTGTCCCCTGAATTGGCCAAATCCAAATCCAATGCCACTTTGCACAGGCCTGCTAGACAGATAAATTATCAGCGAGTCGTTTCATTGAATCTTGAACCCGTTCATTGCACAGAAGCTTGTTCGGTAGAAGCCCAGCTATTACCAAGCAGCCATTTGTGTTACAGGAGCAGCGTGCAGAATGATTAGCTCAAGAGTCGGTGACATGCAGGGCGTGCACCCGTGTTGCACACCTCTGCATAACATTTTACCTCAATAGCAAGTCAATAAACACACTGATTGCATTGTAGACTTTAATATAACTACAGGCCCAATGCTTTGAGGTGCCGAATGCCCATCATTCCCCACCTCCAGTGGGAGCTGAAGATGCACAGCATTTCCAAAGAGATTCTCAGCATATGACAGGGTTGGATTAGCTTGGGTGGTCACAGGATGAGCCAAATGGTCCCTTTAGCTACATACATGAATTGGAGATTGTCTTGATCTAGGGGTTGAAGTGTGTTTTACTGGCATTAACATAATCACGAAACATATAAAAAGTCATCCTATGTACAGCTGTGCCATCTTCCTCTGGCAGTATTAGCACTCATTTTTACCACATCCAGAGTGTGCAAGGAACTTGCCAGAACAAATAGAAGTGTGTGCTTGTTCTTGGAGCATTTTCTGTGCAATTGTGGACACAATGCAATGTGTGGACAGTGCTGGGGTGAGGCAAAAGAAGAGGCTACAGTGGAGAGGCTGTGGAGTTGCTTTCTTTTGGCACAAGCAGATCTAAAAGGGATGGTATCTGGCTGAGTGTGGATTTTAGAGAATTCTCTCATTTCTTGAGGTGATACAGCAAGAGTGAGCTCTTAAGTAGATGTTTGGACAAGGAAAGGGCATCTTCTCCGACAGGTTGGGAGGTGGATTTGGGCCCCTCACTACAGAAAGGACGTGGAGAAGTAGGAGAGAGTTCAGCAGAAGGCAACGGAAATATTTAGGGGTCTATGGGGACATGACTTACGAGGAGAGGGTGAGGGAACTGGGTTTATTTAGTCTGCAGAAGAGATGAGGATGGGGCTGGGCTGTTCTCAGTGGTGGCAGATGACAGAACAAGGAGCAACGGGCTCAAGTTGCAGCAAGAGAAGTTTAGATTTGATATTAGGAAAAAAATTCTCACTAGGAAGGTGGTGAAGCACTGGCATGGGTTGCCTAGACAGGTTGTGGAATTTCCTTTCTTGGAGGTCTCTGAAGCCCGTCTCGACAAGCCCTGGCTGGATGCTCTAGTTGGGGCTGGTCCTGATTTGAGCAGGGGGTTGGACTAGATGTGACCTCCTGAGGCCCCTTCCAGCCTCATTTTCTATGAGTCTGTGATTCCATCTACTGTACCAAGGTTGAGCTGCTCTCTGCTTTTAGTGGTCATGGAGACTGAAGTTACCCTGTAACCTCTTTGTCTAGGTACAGACACTCCAAAAACCCAAGGTGGAATTGCTCTAAGTGATGCAGGTTTCCATAAGTGGCATGGGTTGGATCAATAGGAACAGAATACACGTTCACCCTTTTGGTAAATCTTAGACCAGGTTTCACCAGACCACGTGCGCCAAACCTCGGTTCTGTAATGGGTATAGACTGGCTTCCAATCATTTATATTAGTAAAAGTGTAACATCTGTACCTGGCCTTTGTGTGTACCTCATCAGGTCAGAAATAAGTATATCTGCTAGTCAGCGTGAGAGCGCTTACACTGCCTATGCCTAGACAGTGCTTTCAATCCAGGACATCAAACACTAAACCCACCCTTTTAAAGCATACGCCATCATGTAGAAACACAAGGATCTGTGAGGAGTGAAGTTTAGCATCTCTTCATAACATCAGAAGTTTTCACAGGATGGGGATGACATGCTTTTCGTGTAAGATCCTGTGCAGCAGTTCCTGCTGAAACTCAGGTTGGAGCTTCCTCGGTGCTTCCAGCCCAGCTGAGACCCAGCTGATGCTTGAGATTCAGAGCGAGCTTTGGCAGGGACCCTAATAAACGCCATCTTAGAGGCAGTCTACAGAGATGTGATTGGAAGTTGAAATAAAAACTAATGCTGAGACAGGGGTTTCACTGAGTGAGCCAAGAGCTAATGACTACTACGATCGATGTGTTCAGGTTTAAGCAAATGCAACAGATTGATTTTCAAACTCTGCAGTAGTTGCTTGGGCCAGCAGTGGTACTGTAGTAAAAGCAGAGCCCCACTCTGCCAGACCCAACAAGACCCAGTCTAAGCACACAGATCCAAAGGAAGTCCAGAGGAGTAAAGGGATTTGCCGTAAGTCGGTTGCAGAGCTGAAAATCAATCCAGTTTGCCTAGTCTTCTTGCCATTGCCCCTATCTTTTCTCCCCTACTCACACTGAAGAGGTTTTGCAACTAGCTTTTGACTTCTGAGAAGGGGCATGAATCCACCCCAGGGGGGGAAGGGGTATGGCTTGGGCCCAGCTCTGCCCCACGGGGGGAAGAGGGCATGGCCCAGCCTCAGTACAGCTGAGGGGCAAGGGGGCATGGCCTGGCCCCATGGGGAAAGGGATCTCAGCCCTGCCTGGTCCTGAACAGCCACAGGGGCCTTGAGGTTTGGGAATTTGGCATGGGGGTAGGGCCATATTAGTGGCCACTGCTCCCCTACTGCCAAATATCCTGACCTGTGGGGAGCCCTTTGGGCCAGATGTGGTGGCTTTGTGGGCCACATTTGGCCACAGGCTGGAGGTTCAGCACCCTGGAGTGGATGATTTCATAGATTTCATAGACATTAGGGCTGGAAGGGGCCTCGGAGGATCACTGAGTCCAGCCCCCTGCCCCAGGAGGAGGACGTCAGCAGGGATCATAGGATCCCAGCAAGATAAGCATCCAAATGTCTCTTGAAGGTGTTCAAAGTAGGTGCTCGAACCACCTCCAGCGGCAGTCTGTTCCAGGTCTTGGGGGCTCGGACAGTAAAGAAGTTCTTTCTTATGTCCAGCCTGAAACGGTCCTGAAGCAGTTTGTGACCGTTCGAACTTGTCATCCCCTGGGGCGCTCTGGTGAACAGACGTTCCCCCGGATCCTGGTGAGCACCCCGATAAACTTATAGGCAGCCACCAGATCACCCCTGATTCATATTGATGTCCTGGATTGACTGCGTTTTTCCAGGCTGAAGAGTCCCATGGCTCTCAGTCGCTCATCATAAGGTCTGCTTTCCTGACCTCTGATCATGTGCATGGCTCTCCTCTGCACCCTCTCAAACTTCTCCACATTGTTTTTGAAGGATGATGGAGATGGAAGGCTTTTTCCACATCACTTCTACCAATCTGCTTTAATGGTCCTCATATGAAGACAGTTGGATTGCCATACCTGCACAGCACCTCTGCTGAGATTGCCAGTAGTCAATGCCACTGTAAGAGGTGAACTAGAAGAGACTAACCGAGTGAATCCAGACTCAGGGCACATGGGTTCCTTTCTTGGCTCTGCCCCTGGCCACCTGATTGTCCCTCGTTGCATCACCTTCCCTTTTATGCGAAACAAAGGAAATGCCAAAAACCCTGTCTGTGAAGCATTTGAGATCTGCTGGTGGAAGGCATCACACAAAGGCCAGGTATTATTTTTGAAGGCCACCATAAAGCTACCAGACACCCTCCATTCACTCTGAAACACAGCAGGATTGGACCGTTCTGAACTTCTTATTCACAGCCATATAGGCAGTTTTCATCTGTTTGCCTGGGATCCCATCATTTCCTAGCCCACGAAATGTGGTGATATACTTCATTAGGGCTGCAATGCTCCTTCTGCGCAGGACTGGAAGAAAGATTTAAAGTAGATGTAATACTAGATTGCATTTAAAAAACTCAGGGAAACCACTCTGCCACCTGGTCATAGCAGACACCAAAGGCCAAATAATGCAGCTGATAAAATCCAGGACAGATGCATAACTAGGCTGTCAGTTCAAGTAAGAGCACATCTACATGGCACAGTGCAGTGCTGTGCGGGGATGCCTGACTTTGCTCAAAACTGGATGCGGCCTAGCAGCTTTAGTCTGGCATTACATCTGACCTAATATGCCTGCCTTCGTAGCACAGGCAGTTAACCCAGGCAATAGGTCAAACCAATACAGCCAGACCACTGCTGGGACTCAACAGACTTTCTCACAATGAGAAAATGAGCTCTAGAAACTTTTGCACGGCAAAATGACATGAATCCCCTTTTCCCACCCTGCTGAATACTAAACAAGCGCAGCTCAGGGATTCATGTCTGGAAGGTATTGTTGGTTGTTGCTAGTATATTAGGTCACTGGGTGACTCTTATCTGTTGTGGCCAGAATGGTTTCCCATACAAGGATGATTATGAAGATTTTTTTGTATAACCAGTAGCAGGAGGCTGTAATTAGTGCTTCAAGGCAAATGGTGACCTTTTGGAACTTTTCCTGGGGCTTATGAAGCTTAAATTAGTTTTTGATGTCGGAAAGCATGCACAGACTTAATCTCTGGGTCCCATTTATATTATAATTACTATACAATTCACATTTGCATTCACTTGTCCCTTTTTCCAAAGGGACTCGTGTCCTTAGCAGTTACCGGTGGCTTTGTGTCTCCATGCTCCTTTGTGAACAGCTCATGGGTCAAACTCCTGTGTGTGAAGGAAATAAGTAGGGTGCTCTCCTTCTCTTACACTGAGCTCTGCTTTAAAATCTAGGGCTGGGAGAAGAAACAAAAACAGAAGCTGCCACAAGAGCTGTTCCTCACCAACAACAAATATATATCTGTGATTAGCATGCTAGGTTTTTAAACATCTGCTCTGTCAGGCTTCAACACATAGTTATTAAAGTAGTCTGAGATTAATTAAATTTGTCACTGCTGTGGATGTTTAAATTACATTTCCTCTTTCTTTGAACAGGCCATTCATTTACATGTTATAAAATATTTCATTGTAGTTATGCATCATTAATTTTGTGTAAATTATCCTTAATTGCTCACTGACGTGGGGGAAAAGTGAATAGGCATTTATGCATAAAAGTGTTTAATAAAAATCTGGATGCAGGGAGAGCTACCTGTGCTTTCTGGCATGAGAGCAAGGGCATGTTTATGGAATGAGAAAAACTTAAACCTGTATCAAAACGCTGACCTTTGGAAAGTCACTCCATTCTGAAAATGTCAATGAAGCATTGGGCATAGTTTGATCCTGCTCTCTTTTGTATCCTGGCTTTGTAAATAAGAGGTATATTGGAATACCTGGAACCATACAGAATATCATTTTCTGGTCACCAGGACCCTTCTCGTCATGAGGTCACTTGGAACTTCCTTCTATAAATTCAAACTCCGTTCAAAGGAAATAAATGACCATGGCGACAAGCTCCTCATGATGCTTCAAATAATAAAGCTTCACAAATCAGTCAGTCGCCTGATGTATGCACCCTTATACTGAGAACAGGATGTATGCACCCTTATACTGAGATACATAAGCGACCTTGGTTGAGCTCATTCTTCTTGAATGTATAGTACAGATGTTACCATCCCACAAGATTTAATGCTTGCTCTAAGGAAAACAGCTTTGTTCACCTTGTATGCCATCTGCACCAGCTACTAGGTTTAATGCTAGATTTTCTTTTCTGATTTCCGGATACCCAGTTAGTACTTTATCCTTCCTGAGGAGATATTAGAGCAATGGAATTGGTCTGATGAAAAGTAAAGTAAGAAATAGAAATCGTATAACCTTTGATGATCTAAAAAAGGATACCATCCATATCAGTTACTAGATATCTGGAAAGGAATCTGTTATTTTGTTGTAGGGGAGCATTTTCTTGTGGCGGAGAATAAATAAAGAGGATTCTTTATACTTTTTACAACTGGATAGTTTCAAGAATAAAAGCAAACACTCATATTCTCTGCACTTTGGGAGAAAGCTCTCTGCATTGCACCTGCAATTATTTCATCAGTGCCAGCAAGTTGTAGATGTGCAGTGAAAACAACCGTTTACCCTGCCAGGACCTGGAAATGGAAATGGGATCAAGCATAATAGTACAGGGGGCTAAGAGGAGAAGGACTGGGCTGTACTACTTGATCACAGGTGGATTGTGTGGGATGCAGCCATAAACAAAGCAGATGGGATCCCGCAGTGCACCAGGAAACACTTCTGCCAGTAACAGCAGGGAAATATTGGAGCTGGTGAAGGGACATGAGCAATACCATGTCAAGTTGTGGTTGGCCATGTTCAAAAAGGGTGAACTGGAACCATTGGAAAGAAGGGCTATCAGGAGATGTGACAGAGTCTATATGATGAGAAGAGACTAACCAATAGTCAAGTTTAGCTTGCTTAGCCCAGCAAAGTAAAGCATGGGAGGACACGTGATTGCTCTGTACAGATATACCACAGGGCAAACACTAGGGAGAAGAGCATTTAAACTAAAAGATATTGCTGGCATAGGAATAAATGAGCATAAATGGACTGAACAAATGGAGGCTGGAAATTAAACACAGTTTCAAACTGTCAGAGCACTGGGGTGCTGGTATACAGCCTTCCAGCAGTAGCTGTAAGGGCTAGAGACCTAACTGTTTTAAAGATACATATTGACCCATTTATTACTGAGTTTCTTGCAGCAGCAGGGGACTGATCAGGATAACCTAGGAAGTCCTTATACTCCTTAGCAGTGTCGCAGATCAACATGTCAGGTGCAGAGGCAGAAAAAAACATCCAGATCACTCCCGATGGCACCAGCTCCTGCCCACCCATTTTCCTGCAGCTCAGTTCGCTCCTCACAAATTCTAAAGGAGCATTTGAAGAACTGTCTCATTTTCCAGATACCTTCATTTTTCCAGTGACCCTGATTGTGAGACCAGTTCACTGATCAGTGGGGCTAGTCCCTGCACATAATCAAAGCCAGGGCTCATTTAATTTTCCCCTGCTCAGCTCGTCCTCCAGACCTTTTATTACATTTTAGACCATCTCAGCAGCAGTTGTGTCTGCACTTCCATGCAGCAAGCAAAAAAGCTGCTGCTAGTTTATGGGAAACAGAAGCAAGCAGCACGACACACATCCTATGAACAAGTCAGCATAGTAGATCATTTTATTAGATGAATGACATAAAAAGACATAAAGATTGGATTGAAAAATGAAGAGCCTTGGGGAGGGCAGTAGCAGCACCAATCACTGTTTGAAGTTGGTGATAACAAGGCTGTGAAAGCAAACGTCCTGAACTGTGGCATCAGCTTGGAAACACTATGGAGGGGACAAATATTTTAATTATAAGCAGCGGTTCAGAGAACTCCCCACGTCTTTATTTATTAGTTTGATAATATCACCCCAGCGCACGACCTGCATGCCGGATGCATACATAATTCATGGCTTAGCAAATAAAGAGATCTGGAATCTGTACACAGAGCTGGCTGCTGCCAATTATCTCCCTTCTGCAGAGCCGGCCCCTCTCGGTTCACACTGCTTGCAGCTGCTCTTCTTAAATCATTCATCAGTGCTTAAGAGAGACACTGGTGGCACTGGCAGACGCTGTTTGAATTTTCATTGTTTACACACGGTGAATTTAGCTTCTGGTCTGAAATTATCTGCCACATTGAAGCCTTTGAGAATAGAGATGAGACGAATAAGATGAGCAGCGTCTTTGACTTTTTTATTATTATTATTTTAGATATTTTTAATGACTTTGCTTTCACCATTTTTTTTTTGGTGGCTGCCGGTTTAGTTTTAAGTTATGACTGTCATAATCCCTCCCTGCGACTCCAATCAGGGAAATACCAGCAATAGTTTGGAAACTCACTGACAAGTTTTAGGCTTGAACATGTGGCCAGGGTTTTGGTCAAGGATGTGGCAAGAGATGGAATGTGACTTTCCATTTTTAATTTGACCATCCATTGCTTGTCGCCTAAAAATGTAGGGCTGTCCCTTTCTGTCATTTTTATGCAGAACTCCCCATTGGAAATGCAGATGAAATATACTTAAAAAATTGATGCTGTGCCATGGCCAGTAACCTTTTTTCTCATCAGATTGCTCAGTTATGGTGTTCCTATTTATTTTCAGATGTTGCCGGTACTTTATTTATGTTAAATTTGCCCCTGTCGTTACAGTGATGTAGCTTAATGCTACTCCCTGCATGAAAAATGGCGGGAATTGGGCATTTGAATCAAAGCTTCTTTGATAAAGCCAGATTGTTAGCCCTATTAATTGAAACCTTATTCCTGTAACAATGGATTTCTACAGCCTTGTTCATTCCAGTATTGCCTAGGAGCACATGGTCTGGGCCAACGTGCCAGATCTGGCCTCAGAGCAGCCCTGCACACCAGATCCAGCTCTGGCAATTTATGCTGCCACTTCTCCCCCTGCCACCAAATCTCGACCCGTGGGGACCCCCCACCAACTGGATGACACGGTGGTAGGGAGACATTTGCCAGGGGCCCGGGATATTTTGGCTTCCAGTTGAGACAAGTGTGGAGCAGACTCTGCTGCAACATGGAGACCCAGCTTCCTATTTACCCTCTTGTTTCCCCTTTGTTCATCTTCTTTCCTGTGATCACATCTGGCCCTCATCTAGTGTGTAGCAAAGGTGTATCGCAGGGTAGGCAGACCAACTCATAATGGCATCAGTATTTATTTTAAAAGAAGGGGGAAAAGAACGGGTGGAAACTCGGGAGTCCCATCAAACTTGTGTGGAAAAGACTCTGGAGAGCAAGTAGAGTGGGAAGCAAAGCCTAGCTCTGCTTCTGTCTCCTCTGAACATTTCACTGAACAAATTGGGTTTTGCTGTTCAACCTGCAAGTGACAGCGAACGGCGTTCAGCAGATGGTGAGTGCAGTGCAACTGTCACATCAGCCTGAACTTAAAAAACTAACGTAGGAGGAAGCTGCTAATGAATTAGTCCAAAGAAACACCAGGAATGTCATTCTCACAATGGCAAGCATTAGGCATCAAGTATGTGGCGTATAATAAAAGGCAGTTTGCTTCTTCAGATGCTCCCAGATCGAAGTTAGTTAACATCTCAACTAGTTGGCACAACTTTAAAAGTGAGCATTAAAACAACATATTTGCGACATGCCTTGAAATATGATATCATTGAAATGTTCAACTAAAATGGTCGGGAACAATCTCTTAACTTAATCTGATAACCAGGGATCCTAGTTTTCTTTGATTAAAAAAAAAAAATCCCCAATGTTCAGATTTTAAAAAGTATCATTTTTCTATGATTCAGATGAAACACCACTATGTAGGTATATGAATGAAACACCACTAATATGTATACATATATTAGCGGGGTTTCGTTTTAATCATGGAAAAATGTGGATTTTGGGTTACTTTTTTAAATCTGAAAATTGGGGATTTTTTTATCAGAGAAAACCAGGATCCCTGCAGATAACTTTACTAAGAGTACTGTGATCATTTGTCCTGAAACTTAAAAAAGAAAAGTTGAGAACTCTACTTCTTCATAGGTATTGATACAGTTTTTAAAATATCTTTATATGAAATTACCACAAAGTGAGAAGCTGTCTTGAGAACTTTGTTTAGTTTTCTAAAATTTGAGGTGGGGGGAAGAAAAGTGCGAAAGAGACCAAAGAAAAGCAATATATAACGGGATTTTTTTTTTTTTTTTTTTTACCTCTTCACCTTTTTCCAGTGTTAGCACAAAGAGGAATAGAAAGAGAAATCAGAATACAAAAGGCTTTTATACATTGTCTTTCTTTAATTACCTTCTTTGTAATACTTACTATATTAGCTATGCTTCCATTGAAGTCAATCAAAAATTTCCTTTGTGTTCATTGGAAATGTAACCAGACAATTTCTGAATAGTACTTTGTTCATTTCCTTCCAGAAGCTTTCATTCTGGGATTGATGGGGAAGTGGTGAATAGCTTTATAAATATATTTAGTGCATTGTTGTATATAAGCAGCTGAAAAGCTCTTTCACCCTCGTAAGTAATATTTACCATTCATTAGAAACCGACTCTGTCTACTCAGCCAATTATCCGCAAGAAAAAAAATTACACTTCTGTGTCTATCTTCTTTGATGATTCAGTTTCTATCTAAAACCATTTAACAAACAGAGGATAAAGGAATTGCATTGCTAATGTACAAAATTCTCTATTAACAGAAAATGAAAATCAGAACTGCCACATCAGTCAAATAGCACAATGAAGAAACCTGTTCTGCCTCCATTTAGATTAGCAATGCACAAATGGCAAACCTGTCTGGAAAGAAGAATGGTATGAACTTGCTCGCAAGATGTTTCCTGTCTGAGGGAGACCTAGTCAGCTTCTCACCTTAGTCATGATGCTATACATCTGGATAAATCCACTGCATCGGAAACAGTCATCTAAGATTTACTGAGTAGAACAGAGATGAGAATCTGACCCAATTCATTTAAATGTCATATACCCAAAGCTAATTGATTCTTTGTGTACTGGGAAGAAAATATGTCATTCCTGGCTGTTACTTTCTTTCCTTCTGTACATGCAGACAAGTGCAATCATCCTCAGAAAAATAAAAACTAGTATTCACTGTATCCATTAACAGCAGCACATCTTACATGGTTAAAAAACTAGAGCTGGTGAAAAATGAGGAATGTTTTGTACTTAAATTTTTCAAGGCAATGAAATTTTTTTGTTTAATTTTCCCAGGTCCGTGCTAAATGAAGCACTTTTCTCACTATAGCAAAGGCAGTAAAAGGCATGATTTTTGATGGCATAGCCAGAAACATAAACAACCATAAAATGCTTTTCCTGCTGTAGCTCATTTTGTTCACTGAACTGGGTTAAGTTATACCAGCCAAAGCACTTTCTCTGACAGTATGAACAGCATCTCCTGAAGGAGATTGCTGCTATGCTCTGGACCTAGACCAGTGGACATTTTCCAGTATAGACCTCACCTCCGATATAGACCTCACCACAGAATTTTCTGTGAAAACGTTTGAGTTTCTATTCTGTTTAGGATAAAGCCCTCCCTCCCCCCCCCCCCCCTTTTTTTTTTGTAAACCTAAAATTTAATGAAAAAGTTGCCATTGGTTCTACAAAAACCTGCGGTCCAGGTTTGGGAAAGTGACTGGTAACCCTGGGTGCTTAAAGTACCTGCTAAAGGCGGGTACTCCGGGTTATCTGAATATCAGGTGCCTGGAAAGTGTGTTGGTATCTGAATTTATTTCATGTTTGGGTTTTCGGTTTTTTTGTTTGTTCTGTTTTTAATTTTGCCCTGTAGGCCAGAACTACCCTGTAAGAAGGAGATTTGGCCCTTTATGTGGGGTAGCCATCCCGAGGGTCGAAGCCTAGTGGTGAGTGCTTAGTGGCAGTGAAAAGCCCAAGCAGGGAAAGAGCAAGGAGCTTGAGCTGGGGAAGAAGCAATTTTTAGGAAGGAAGCAGACTGAACCTAGAGGGGCTTGCAAGTAGGAAGGGCCAGAGCTGTAGAGGCCTCTCCTGCCGCTTGGAGAAAGGCTGATGGCTTGCTCTGCCGGTTTATTTGTTTGGACCAAGAATTACTGTCTTTCGTTACAAAGACTGGCTGAAGGGCTCCCAAGTGAGCAAAGCCCACCTGCACAGCACCAAACTAACCCCAACCCATTTACACACCCCTTTCTGCCCTCACTGCAAGGGGATAGGAGCCAGGACTCCTCTGCACCTTCACTCTCATGGAGTTTCCTTTGCATCATGTCCCTGGGCTTGGTCAGGATTTACTCCCTGCATAAAGCACCGACAATCCTTAAAGATCTTGTGTGGTCTGTAGGAGAAGAAGGGCCTTGTACCTGAATCCCCGACAGCCCCCGCTTCCCCCCACCTGAGCCTCTCCTACCATTCTCCCAAGGCTTCTCCTGGTGACACCCACCCCTGGACCACTCCAGCGCAGAGAAGCAGGGGGGCAATACCCCCAAACAAAATAACAGCACTGGCATATGGATTTAGTTTCTTAACCAGGTCCGTGGTTCGGGCCTTGGTCCTGAAAAGAGGTGAGCATTGCAAACTGAAGTTAGTTCATTTGAATGAGCTGACGGAAGCACTGAAGACTACGCCCAGGTTTAAGTGCACGGGTGGCAGTGGCTGAGAACATTTGCCACCTCTCAGGATGAAGCCCTTTGCGGAGACTTTCAGCTCACTTTCCACGTTCTGTTGGTCAAGGCAACATGGGGAAACAGCAGAAAGGCACCAGGCTTTCTGAGACTCCTCCTTAAGGGAAGGAAGAGAAAAGGTTTCTGACAAGCCTTCTTCCATTCCTAAGCAGTTGACTTTAAATGTTGTGGTTTCTTTGGTCAACCCATCCACATAACACTCATGGTTTGTGTGGGAAATCCATGCTATGCATACTCAGAGCAAAGCCCTGCCTCTACGATATAAGCTTGCATCGGCTGCGGAGAAAGGAGCTGCACTGGCAATAAGCCTGGCACTGGAGCCAGCAGCTCAGGATGATAACCTGTGCGAGGAGCACCTTGCTTTCCTTCCAAAAAGAGTGCATGTGCATCCACATAGTTGGCTGGGAGTGTGGCCAGGTGCCCTCTTCATTACTGCTCCCTATGCCTGCACCACTGGGAGAAGAAAAAGAGAACAAGTCAACCAATATCTCTGGGGTTTGGATGACACTGTGACCATCAGTGAGCTTTTCTCCATCGACATCAACACATCAGTGACAGCATACCCGGCCCATTGAACTCCCAGCATGGAATGGCAGATCCCACCTTTCCACCCATCCTTCTTCTACCTACATACCTACCTGCCACATGCTACCTTCAGCCGCAAGGGCAGGATTTGGTCCTTACTTTCAGTTCTCCTGCCAAGCAATGGTTAAATTCTTTCACTTAGCTGCTGCCCACATTTTGCAAGTGTGTAGTGCACTTGCCACAATTTCTACAGCACCTGAGGACACCATGTACTTATGCATGCTCAATATTGCTGCTACACCAGAAGAATAAGAATCAGGGTCAGAATCCTCTTTGCAAAACTGGCTGATCTCAGTAGCCAGATATTGCACATTGAGGATGAAGCCGCTGATCTTTTTTATTATTGGAACCAAATAAATAGGAGGAGATCGGGATGGGTTATGTAGTGTCTCTGTAACAGCAGCTAGTATCTAGGGTATATAAAATGTAAATGCTTTGTGTAATGATGTCTGTGTGTCATTAGAATAATCTAAAAAGCAAGGTATTTTAATTGTGTTTGTGCTAATTATAATGTTTACAAATTAGAGAGAGATGCATTTAGCAGCCCACTGGGAAAGGGCTTTGAAACCTCACACGTCTGGGAGTTTACAGAACTGTCATTTACTCATAGACTGCTATTAATACCTGGGTGATTTTCTTTTGATTGCTTTTCCATGAAATGTAATTCTCAGAGGTCTCTAGCTTTTAGAAATCCAAAAGCAAGTTCGTATGTATAAACATACTTGTACACACATATCTGCACTTGTGCATTTTCACCAAATGCCTTTTTTCTCTTTTTCTTCAAGGTCCAAGAGTTCCAATAGTGACAGTTCACAACACAACAGATACAGAAAGTAAGTAACAGGCTGAGCTTTGTAACGCTTTAAAGAAAAGACACAAGGCAATGTGATAAAATGCCACCATTCTTTGGTGGTATTCCAGTGATGTGGTAGCTTTGATGATCCAGGAAAAATGCTAGAGGCAAGGATTTTTGTAGGTCCCGTCTTTTAGTGGGCCAGCTATAGAGTTGGCAAGGTTATATGCGAGCTTTTGGATAACAAGTAGCATGAAGGGTACTCACTACCTGAAAGTTTGCCTGTATCCCTCCCAAATAGACAGTTGCTCCATTCAAAGATATTGCTGTCCTTCAGTAAACTTACCTTGGTGGAGCCCAGACTTTGCCAAAGTGTGGGTGGCATGGACTAGTTGGCAGCAGCTAAAGTGCCACAGCAAATTTTTAGTGAGCTAGGAGTAAAGCTCACTACTGCTAGACATGCATGTTTTAATATTCTCTCCTCCTCCACTCTCCCATCTTGTTTCATCTACCTCTTGCACCCTTTTGAAGTCTATATTGTAACTTCTTTGTGGCGTTCATTAAGCATTTGTACAGCACCTACCACAGTGGAGTCCTGATTACTGGTAGGCACCATCATAATATAAAAAATAAGTAATAACAGCAGATTGCTGTAGAAGTATAACCCATGGAAGCTAAAAGTCTGTTCAGGCCATGCTTATCTTACCTGTAAGTGTATCCTGTTGTTTGAAACACTCCAAGAAAGATAGATCGTCACTTTTTAGTGAGTGTAGTCTCCATAGGCCATACTGCTATACCACCGGCTCTACAGGAAACACTTCAGCTTTAACACAGTGATCCATGAGAGAAATAATCAGGATATGGAGCATGGTCACAAATGGCAATCCAATTTGTCATCATGCTGTCTCTCTGCTTTCAAATAGTAAGTATTACTGAGGTAGGGGATTTTTAAAGGCACAGAGGGTAGTTTGGGGCCCACATCCTTTTGAAAATCCACTGGAGCTGCCCACCAAACTCCAGCCCCACTTGGGCTGCTGCTACTCAGTTGCTTACTACAAGGAAAGATCTTTTTCCTCCTTCATTCTGCTTCTCAAAAACAAGGTGCCTGTTTTATTCTGAGGGCATATACTGTATGCAAGGAATTATGGTGATGCTTGCCACTTTTGCAGGAGTGTTGCCAGGGTAGTGAATTTTCATTAACACCATTGAAATATGGGATGGGTCTATGAACATGAAGTAATGCTGAAATCTTGCAGAGATAGTCCTAGCTGGTTTAACTGCTAGGGAAAGGAAAGATAATCCAGGCCCCCACAAAGCTGTCAGAGGCTAGAAGAAAGTAAACGCAGTTCTTGGGATAGATTTGGTGAACCTCCAAATTTAGTGTAGCATTTCTGGGAGTCAGTGTTTTCTTGACCCCTTCGTTGATAACTGCGGGTGCTGTCTTTTACCACCAACCCCTCTGTTTCTGCCATGAGATCCCCCACTGAGGAACAGGGCTGATTTTCAGCTGAAAGAGCATTTTGATAAAGGATATCCGTGTTGGACAGTACCTCACTCTGCCCCTCAGATAAGTGTAACTTCCCTTTAAATGTGCCAAGATCTTTATACGCACAAAGAAAGACGGCCAGTTCCTTTCACTGAGTATTTACAATGAGACTCACTCGCGTTACAGTCCCTCCTTGGTAGGTTGACACCACAATGCAGGAGCGTGGGCAGACCCAAGAACAGAGCGCTGATGCAAGCAGCAATCATGAGAGGGCTTCCCAAAAGAGGTGCCAGTGGTGAAGAAAACAAATCCACGGAGCAGGGAGAGGGGAGGGAAGGGGAGGGGAGTGGGGGCAGTGTCATCCCCTCGGGTTCCCGAGCCACACCAACACAATTGCTCCAGTAGCCCCTGGGCTGAATCTGGAAGCGGATCATCTGGTCCACGAGAAGCCTCACAGGCCAGGTGACCCCCCTCCACGGGCCATATGTTTGACATCCCTGCTTTAGTGAAGTGGAAGGGAAGAGGTCACCACAGAGAAAGGGGGCAGATTTTTCCAAGCGTAGGAATAGTATGAAAGAGGCTGAGTAGCCAGCAGTATCGTTTCCTAATAATAACAAGCCTCTACATTTTAAACAATCTAGCATCGCTTCCTGGACCCTGTCCCTCAGATAAACCATAAAATCATATCAGAACAGGCTAGAAGAGGCTCATGATCAGAGGGCAGGAGAACAGGCCTTACGATGAAAGGCTGAGAGCCATAGGACTCGTCAGCCTGGAGAAGCGCAGGCACAGGGGGACCTGGTGGCAGCCCGGAAGTAGATCAGGGATGTGCATCAGGATCTAGGGGAACGTCTGTTCACCAAAGCGCCCCAAGGGATGACAAGGTCCAATGGTCGCAAACTCCTGCAAGACTGTTTTTGGTTGGACATAAGGAAAAACTTTGTTACTGTTTGAGCCCCGGGGGCCTCTGGAATAGGCTCCCCCCAGAGGTGGTGCAAGCTCCTACTCTGGATACTTTTATGAAACAGTTGAATGCTTATCTTGCCGGGGTCCTTTGACCCTAGCTGACTTCCTGCCCCTTGGGCAGGGGGCTGGACCCAATAATCTTATGAGGTCCGTTCTGCCTTAATGGCTATGAAATCTATGAATTCTACTCTCACCCCTTGCTCCATCTCCTATTAAAAACAGAATTGGGGCCTACATAGTATCAGGGACAAAGAAAAGCTCCCAGTTCCAAAATACATGACTTCTCGCATCCTGCTCTCTGCATCCTCCTTGTTCATGATCCATCTCCTTGCCTCCCTCTGTATAGAAGAGCCTTGCACAGAAACAACCTGCAGTGCACTGCCACAGATGTTTATCTGAATGTTTTTAAATCTCCTATAGGAATGCAATTATGGTGATGCAAAATTAGAGTTAGAGAAGATGAGTACTTTAGATTTTTAGGGGTGCTTGAGGAAGCAACAAATAAAGGCCAGTGCTTGCCTAGGCACAGTTTAATAGAAATGTAAAAATGGGTCAATCAAAGTGCAATGTGAGTCATGTTTGAGACCTAATGCAGCTTTTGTGGGTGACTTACAAATACCGAGTAACAGAGCAGGCTTCGGTTTGGATGCTGTCAGAGAAGATGTGCTGTACGTTTCACCATAATGTCCAGCTGGCCACCCCCTCCAGTTTCCCTTTTTAAATTCAAATTGTTCTTCATGGAGAAGTTCTCATAAGTGAGGTGAACAGAAGTCAGCAGCGTCCCTGGGAGAAGTTGCGTCTGTGAGACAAAAATGAAATCCTTGACAAAAATGGTTAATGCAGTGACATCCAATGGATACAGCATTGGACCAGGACACCTTCATTCTTTTCCTGGCTCTGGCTCCTGGTCTGCTGGGTGACCTTGGGCCACATAATATTGCTCCTCTATGCCTTGATTTCTCCTTCTGGAAAATGGGGTAGTGATGCTTACCTCTGTTGTAAAGAGCTTTCAAATTTATGGATTAGAAGTGCTATATAAGAGCTAAATGATGCTGTTAGCGCTGAAGCATCCTGTATGGAAACACGTGGATGCAAGTACAGCGAGCAATTGGTAGCACCAGATCACTTCTTCCAGCAAGGGGCTTTATGGGTAAGGAAGGAAAATGCCCCTGCCAGAGGTTATATTTATCATATTATGGACACAAATTGTAACGTGTCACATGTGCAAACAATTTATGGTGGGATAAAATGGCAAACCAGCCAGAAAGATTTAAACACCTCCTTGAATGGTTTGTATCCTGCTTCAGAGTGAACATGTGGCACATGCTCCAGACCTGGGGCTGCCTCTTGCCCAGTCCCATGGATCAGATGATCTTTTGGATCAAGTCCCCAGGGCCAGGACAGAGTCGCCCCTGCCTATTGAAAGGCATACCAGATCTGATCTCTCAGTCGGGTTTCCTTCAGCATTCCTGCAGAAAGAGCTAGCTTTTTGTTCCATTTAGGCTAGTAAGCCTAAACCAAAACTGCCTTTTCTTTCTTCAGTCCTTCTATTTGGCCTGTGTATTTGTGGGGAGTCACTGCCCAGCCAGGACATTTTGTTTATAAACAGGAAGGTTTCTGCACTCACCTGGAGTTTGGCTTTCCATTATTTGCTGGCATGGCAGGCGACAGGAACAAGGAGCACGAGCCAAAAATCATATGTTCCAGCCATATCCTTCTTCCCCTGCCCAACGGGCAAGAGCAGCAGAGTGCTTGGATACCTGAGCTCTTCCCCGCGTCTTCTCTGGGGTTGAATTATGATCCTCGGGCTCTGCAGCCTTCCCCTTCTTTCTTTTTGGGCTTCGGTTCCTCCTCATCCCCTTTCTGACATGCTTCCCCCCTCAGCCATGTAGCATGGCTAGGTAGTGAAGGATGCAACAAGCCAGGACTATACTTTCTGAGGGTGTGCCGTGATGCTTCGCTTGGTCAACTGAAGCAGAGCACACAATGAAAGGGTGAGGACTGGAGTAATGTATATGTAGTGAGTAGTGTTATGCATCAGTGCCTCCATACCTGTGTAATGGCAAGCAGTCCACTCAGAGCCAGACAAACTCTGCCAGGTATTTTTCACTGTCTTCCTCTTGGGCATCTTGTCTCTGATTCTCCCACGGTATGCCGAAACCGTGCCTGATCCTAGTGGCCCCATGTGCCTTGTATGGGGTGAACTGTGATTTTTAAGGATGGGAGGAATTATATGAGCTCTTCTCTAATGAGTGCTCCTGATCTTAGCTTCCCCCTTTTCCTTTGACACCAAGAAGTTTGTTTTTCCTAAAAACACCACATACAGAAAAGAGAATTGTAATGGCAATGGCAGAGAATTGTACGCCTGTGTATATTATTATAAATGACTCTTAGGTGTCTCTTGTAAGAGCAACCGTAGCATATTAAAAGCAAATAAAATGCTTCAAGTAAGGGGTATAAAACATGCCAGAGCTGTAGTGCACTTGGGGAGTGATAGTATTTGCTGCATAGATAATTAGATGCAGGCACACACAAAACTCATCCTCTGTACTAAAATATCTGATTTTTGCATTTGATTAGCATTTCCCCTGGTCCCTCATTTTCCAGCATTTTGTTGCTTTTGAATAAAGGAGGTAATGATGGCAGTTGGATGTTACTGAATGTATTTATTTAATTTTAAGGCATTACTCCATAAAGGGAGTTTGTCTCGGTATTCTGCAATCATCTGATAATAGTGAGTTGCACTGACTATTATAGCATGCTTACATTTAATTAAGCAATGACCATTTGTACTTCACAGGCTAGGGTTCCCTATGGCCCTAAAGCAGAAAAGAGGGTCCTTTAGGAGATATGCCAGTCTTTTCTTATTTCCTCTACTCTGTTTCTGCCTTTCTCTGGATGCAATTATATGAACAAATAAAATGGCTTTACTGAACTCCCCTGTGTGGCAGACCTCTTTCTGCTGATAAAGCTAGTTGTGTGGGCCATAATTAAATGAGAATCCTAATATTTAACTAAACTTAATAGTCTGTTGCTTTGGAGCTTTTGTGGGGGTTACAATTTCAATAGAGATGAGGCAGGCTTTTCAGAAACAAGTTGAATAGTCTTTGAACTGATATAGCCACTCGCTGAAAGATCTGTGAAATGCATTAAATCACTGGAAAAGCATGTTTTTGTCTCGTGCCTGCTTTTATAGTCATTGAATAGAGGCACAGATAAATATGAGTCAGGACATGAGCACGAACTACTTTATAGTAATCTTTTTGTGGGCGGAGAGGATACAATAGTGTGCAACTATAAATAAGTGTCACCAAATTGAATGCGTAATTTAGCACTGGGAGTTTCCATAGTCTATCTGGACTTTGCTGTTAAATATGGCATATTTATAATCATCCCAAAGAAGAAAAACATTTGGGTCTGATCCTCAGCTGAAAGACACTGAAGGTGTTGGCAAACCCAGATTTGATTTTAAGAGGGATTGTGTTAGGGTGAACTGAAGGATGGGTCCTGTAGAAGATGTCCTTGTAGGTGGAGTCTAATGCCTCCATGCAAGCAGAGGAAACCTACCTCAGACTCAAAGCCACCGAACCCGACCTTCCCTTGTCAGAGTCCGTATATCACAGAACGGGGGGAAGGAACAAACTGCCTCTCTGTCGAGAAGGGATCTTGTGTCAGAGCTCTGGCACCAGGGGCCAGGTCCAATGCTGAGCTCTGTGATACCTAACTTTTTAGGTGCCTGGCCTCCCTAGCTGAGCTGATCACCTCTGCTCCCTATGTGAGCCCTGTGAAGGAGGAGAATGAGAGACACAAAACCAAGTCTGCTGAGCGGGGAGCTGCCCAGAGTTAGCCAATAGAAGAAGAGTGAGGACAGGATTGTGCCTTTCCAGGGCTCAGGCTCCTTACTGCATCCTACTAGGAATCATTTCCGGTCGCTCTGGATTAACATCCCCAAGCGTTCCCCGGAAAACAAGCGCTTCATAAACACAGCAGGAGTCCCTCTTTCCAAGGGTGGCAGGGGTCCCCTATTATACAATATCTCAGTGGTTAGAGCATTTCCCCAACATGTGGGAGGTGCAGTTTATTTTTCTTTCTGTCTGAGGGGATTCAGACCCCCAGCTGACTAAGCACTTGACTCAGCATCGTTCGGTGCTAACGGGGAGAAATTTTCCAAATTTCCTGTTAAAGCTCTTCCATAAGAGCATGATTCACTGGACCAGAGAAAGAGAGCAAGAGGTGGCATGACTCTGGGCACATCTACGTGTGCGGCGGACTGCTCATGGGTGACTGTGCAGTCATTTAGTACTTGCTTAACCATGCTTTCTGCCACTCACCTGGTGAATTTTAATTCTCCTGGCATGTAGAGAAGAGGTTTAGAGAGGGCCCTTACCCCGTATAAAGCCTAGCGTAAAGCCAGATGGTTAGGGCTGAAGGGTGGGTTTGGCAGAGATAAGAATCAAAGCAGGGTCTACCACATCCTGGAAGAATATGCTAATCAAATCCCTGAGCTGGGGCTGAGACTGGTAGCACTCCCACTGCCTCTTCGAGGCCCATATTTTCAAAGTGGTGCTGGTCACTACATTTTTGCAGAGCCCAATTCATTGCATGTTCCAAGAATCCCTACGGGATAGATAGGCCCTTCAAGAGGGGTAGGTGGAGCTTTTCCCCTGGGGAATCATGCCTGGTTTCTGGATCCAGATTGGACTAAGTCTTCAGCTAGCCAGTGGGCTGTGCAGACCTGTTAAGCTGGAGGCACTTCTGGATATGCAGGCAGGGAAAATATCAATCATCTACAGAAGTGTTCAATGTCATGCTGAAAATAGAGGTACCTATGGAGGTTGTGCAATTTTAGGGTTAGGAGGCACCTGAACAGTGATTTTGAGCATCTATATTTTGGACTTAAGCAGATGAATTCACTACAGTCCCTTTTTGAATCTGCTTTGAGACCTCTACCACAGCATCTAGGAATTAGGGAGTTACAGCTGGATGGACATATGGGAAGCCAGGACCAGGCAAGTACTTGGTTGGAGATGTGTTGGTGCTGAGACCTGATAGCATCCCTGCAGAGACTTTGGTTTTTTGGACTGACCCTGACAAGCTGCAAGCTCCCAGACCAGGAAGGTACCATCAAGATCCCAAAGTGTGGTTATGGTTAGATCTATCCAGCCCTTGCAAGTCACTGGGAAAAGTAGGACTTCCCTCAAAGAGAGGGGAAAAGATAGTGAGTCTTACCAGAGGTGTCAAGAGCAGAACCTGGACTGCACACTGCCCTGGCTTCCTCTCCCCCTACCGCACGCTGCTGCTGGGTGTCCCTCCGAGCTCTGCCAAGCAGTCGGCCACTCGGCTGGGCACAAGGAGCAGCTCCAGATCAGTTGTTACACTGTTCGGAAAGGAGGAACACAGCTGCTGGCCTACTGCCTGGGAGCCAGGCGCCAGCCGGAGACTATCTTTAGCGTAATAGGCTCCATAATAATAGGACTAAGGTTGCTGCCCAGCAAGAAACAGCTCAGCTGATCAGCATTCAGCTGCAGCCTGGACGGGAGGGAAGGAGGTGGCACCTGGTGAGCATCTTTCTGGAGGAAGGGACAGCTCAACAGGAGGCAGCAAAACAGCTGAAAGGAACGTGTCGCCCTAGGTAACTGCCTGGCGTGCCTGCAGGGTAGAGCCACGCCACTATCTAGCACCCGAGCATCCCATGAGAGGTGGCGGGAGCTGGGCAGCCTCTCTCCCGGGTGCTGCAAGTAGGACATCCATAACGGAGATACTCAGATATTTTCCAAAACCTAGGGTTTAGTCTTTTTAGCAGCTAAATTCTTCCACAACGCATGCAGCATCCCTTCATGTTGCTCTTTGTGCATGTCTGTAGTGTAAGGCTAAGGATGATTTTAAAATGGAAAGACAGCTTAGCTGTGATTCGCAAAGCTGTGCTGTGGACAATGGACGATGCTCTATTTAGAGACTGCTAATGCTTCCTATTGATTTCCCATGCCTGGAGAACTCGCCAACAGCATATTTTCCTCTAGAGTGAAAATCTGAACAAATGTACATTTGCGCACTGAAGAAAAATATCCTCTTTTCCCATTCAGTGTGAGCTCCAGAGTGAGCTTTTAAAATCCACGGATTTCACCCTTCTCATTGTTGTCTCTGTCTTTGTTTTGTGCAAGACTGAAACCCTGCTACAGCAACTTGATTTTGAAGGCTAGATCCTCAGCTGGTCTCAGTGCTACTTCATGAGTTTCAATGGGTGCCAGTTTACACCAGAACTTCATCTGGTCCAAGGATGATAATGAACATCTCTGGATCTGATGTAGGTTTTAGAAGGGTACAAAGTAACTACTGCATTTTAACTGTGCATCGCACATCACAGGCTTTTGTGAGGACTGTGTGCATCGAAAAGAAATTTGCATTGCAAACATGAAGGGCTTACATAAAATGTTAAGAGGCTATGTCCATGAACTGCTACATTTGTGTTGTTTTCATCCTTTTTCTTTCAGAAATCTTTGAGCTGGAGGTGAATGAAAATGTGCAGTTGGCTGTAAGTGATAGGCAAATGCCTAAAGTGGAGTACATGGAAATCAAGATAGATGATTACAGTAAGTCTGTCTGTCTGTCCCTTTTTTTTCTTTTTTTTTTACTGCTATTGCTCTGAAATGGTACAATCATCTGAACCAGATTAACAGGGGAAAAATTACTTTGGTTCTCAATTAAGGCAGCCACATTGGGCAGCTCTGCATCCTTACACTCTGTATAGAAGGAAGTCGTTATGAGAACAGAAGGAAAAAAGATAAATATAACTTTTATCTTTTAAGAAAAAAAAACCACACTGGGAAATGACATGGTGTGGATCTGCCTCTAATGCAAGAGGCAGTTTCTCCAGCCAGGCCTGTTTATTATTGAAGATAAGTTTGAAATGGTTTGTTGCATGTGCTTTTTAGCTCCAAGTGCAGCAGCTTCTTACTACAGAGCAGTAAATTGCAGTGAACGGAGGAGTAATCACCAATGGGGAGACAGCCATGGTAAAGACTTTCAGTCTCAATAATTAAAACTTTTCCATGCAAACCACATGAAGTGTTAGAAATTGGAAGACAAACAAAAGTTTAAAGGCAAAAGCATGGGCATGCTTTTTTTTAATTACAATAGAGAAGAATGAGTCTTAGAGCTGTTTAAATTAGCATTTTTAAAAAAAAAATTTTTTGGTGCCACTTCTTAATTAAGTATTCTCTCCTCATCTAGCTGCAAAAGGGGGGGGGGGGCGGGAGGAGTAAAGGGTGGGAACAAAAATACCAGCAAATATACCAAGTAGATGTAGTTAGGGCCTAAAAATCCAAATATTCCCTACCAGCTTCCTTTCCTGCACCTGCAGCATTTGGAAGAGCACCTGTTTTGTTACAAGCGCACATGTTCAAAACCCCTGTTCAAATTCTTCCAAATGTTTAATGTTCCCAGCAATCCTCCCCTCTGCAGATACTCGACAATTCTGAAGAAGCAACCAAGAAGGCATGCCTGAAAATGTGTCCATTAACATTTTCCTTGTGATTGGAGTAATTGAGGACTAGAGTAGGCAGAGTAATATAATATATCCCTTCAGATATGATATGGAATGACAGTAAGCAATAAGGTATGCTGGAGAGCGTGTTGCTTTACTGTGTATCAGACTAATCTAATGCACAGCAAAGCGTCAGCATCTACACACGCACAGGACTTACTGTGCAGTAAATTAGGCTAATGCACCATTTGCTAATACCAACGTTTACTAGTAGATTAATGATACATTAGCTACTGTGCAGCAGTTCATGTGTAGATGCTGACAGGGTACAATTTGCTCCCGGTCAGCCTAGGCATCAGGGGAGGGAGCTGACTGCAACTGTAGCACTGCTCAACTCCTGGCTCTCCCCGAGCATGGGAAGGGAGCAGAAGCCGATGTGCTGCACAGGCAGCAGCAAGGCTGAGGGGACAGAGAGCTCCCCACTGCCTGTGCCTGGGGACAGCTGGGAGCTGAGCAGCGCTGGGAGCAGGGACATAACGCTGACAACAACCTGTCAGTAATATCCAGCTCTATCCAGGTCGCTTGAACCATCTCCTCATTATAGTTTGCATTTATTCCTAATAATTCAAGAGTTGTTGCTAAAATTCTTAACTGCATATGTTGTCTGCTCTGGCTCACTGTGTGTACACATACATATGCGTGCACACAGGCATTTGTGTAATACAGGTACACAATACCCATGCGGATGTTTTTGTGTTCCCTCACCATGTTTCCCACAGTCTGCCCAAAAGGCTGAATGGGACCGAGAACAGTGCCTGCCGTGTTCATGTGTCTTTAAAATCAAGGAGCTGTCTTTTCCATCGATCCAGTTTGCAGTCCATTAGCATTCAGATGGAATAACTAATTAAATTGAGTGTCAGAAAATGACTGCAAAACAGACCACTTAAACCTGATGGTTAATCTGTGTATTAATCCTGTTGAAACTGGTGCTAATACTGATTTAATTGCTGTGCCTTTGGTCATCTGGACTATGGTTAATGTTTTGAAAACAAATGTGCTTTTGTGAATATAGAATGTGTTGACGTGAAAGCACGTTCTCATACGAGCGTGTGGCCAAGCAGAGCATATCGCTGCAGTTAAACAGAGTTCTAGCAGGTGCCATAGCACAACTTGGATCTAACTCACCTCTTTTTTACACTAATTTGACACCAGTGTAACTTCATTGACATCAGCTGAGTTACCTCCTGATTTATATTATACCAGAGTAGTGTGAGATCAAAATTGGGCCCCTGAAATTTAGGATTACAAGGGACATCCTGCAACTGTCTTTAAGCCCCTAAAGCAAGAAAATCTTCCATGCCATCGACTATGTTTTATTTGGCATTTATATCCTGCTTCCTTTTAGCTTTAAACTATCCTTTTTCACTCCTTCCTTCCTCCCCCACTACCCAATAGTATTGATTCTTGGCTGTGTCCTTTATCCGGCTGCCTAAAGGGAAAATTATAGCTTTTGCCAGATATTAATTGCATGTTGTATAAGTGATGCCTGACTGAACAGGTCACACTGCACTCTAGGTTTAAATTTCTTGTCACCGTGGTTATTGCAACGAGAGCCGTATTCTTGACAACGCATATCTTTCTAGAATGTTATTTATCAGAGTATCTTATGAAATGTCATTTATTCCTGTTATATGACTATAACACCATAAAAATCTACTATAGTTATGTTGACATTTCTGTACTAAAACTATTTTATTATCTGTTGCTTTTGCCTAGAACTGCCATTGCAAATCTTAAAACCGGCAACCTTTGCAGACACTGTGCACTACCCTTTGCTACTGGTTGTGTAAGTTTTCTTTCTCTTTTTTTCTTTAGCCAGAGTACACTAGTGCCTAGACTCCTCCACCAACACCAGAGCCCCCTTTTTTCCAACACAGGATACAACAAAGTTTCAGTCCACCATTTAGACCCTCAGCCCTCTCGTCCCTAGCCTTAGGGGCAGTGACATTGTACAGGTACATAAATTGCTGCTCCTGGGCATGGGCACTGCAACACTGCCTGAGTATTGATAGTGTTGAGATGCTTGGCCAACCACAAGGCTAAGGTTCCTCAAGATGTACAGTCAGTGCATTCTTCCATCTAGCTTATGTGCAGGGCAACAGCTGGTAGGCACCCTCAAAGCACAGACAAAGGGGAGTGTTATCAGACCTCTCACTTTACACCCTGTATCCTAGTTCATAGATTCATAGATGTTAGGGGCTGGAAGGGACCTTGCAGATCATTGGGCCCAGCCCCACCACTCCAGGCAGGAAGACAACTGGGGTTAGGTGACCCTCGTGAGGTGACTGTCCAGTCTCCTCTTGAAAACCTCCGGGATAGGTGATGGCACCACCTCTGGAGGGAGCTTATTCTACAGTCTGGACACCCTGACTGTGAAAGAGTTTTTCCTGGTCTTAAGTCTGAAGCAGCCTTCCAGGAGCTTGTATCCATTGGTCCTGGTCTTCCCCAGGGGTGTCCTAGTGAACAGTTGTTCACTGAGCTCCTGATACACTCCTCTGATATAGCGGTAAGCCGCTATGAAGTCCCCTCTCAACCTTCTCTTCTTTAAGCTAAAGAGGCCCAGGTCCCTCAGCCTTTTCTTGTATGGCTTGCCTTGCAAGTCCCTGATCATACGGGTGGCTCTTCTCTGGATCCTCTCAAGTTTTTCCACATCCTCATTGAAGTGCGACACCCAGAACTGGACACAGTACTCCAACTGCGGTCTCACCAGTGCTGAGTGTAGTGGGAATATCACTTCCTTGGTTTTACATGAGATGCATCGGTTGATGCATGCCAGCGTGTTGTTTGCCCAGCTGACTACCGCCTCGTATTGATGGCTCATGTTCATGCGATGGTCAGTCATTACCCCCAGGTCCCTTTCGGCCATGGTGCAAGTCAAGCTGTCACCACCGAGCCTGTATGTATGTTGAGAGTTGTTTGCCCCCAGATGGAGCACCTTGCACTTGGAAGTGTTAAACTTCATCTGGTTAGTGAAGTGCTTGCCTTCTAGACCCAGGTTCAAATCCAATCTCTGCCACATTGGGAATATGGTCTTGGGCCTACATGGTCTTTTGCAGCTCTTAGGAAAGTGCCCATATCTGTTGACTGTAGGGGATTCTGAATTAGAGCTCTCTCCATCTTTCCTGTAGATCCTGATCTGCTCTACATTCATGATTAAATAGTCACTGAAGATGGGGAAAGAGAAGGGAAAATAATAACAATTGACTCTATTTGAGTGGTTGGTGTTTGAATATGGGAGAGTCAGATACTGATCTCTGCTTTTCAGATATGGAAGTGGGACAGCTTCTACAGGAGAGATTAAGAGAGACCACCCTAAGCATATGTCATCCAGTGTCATCCCCCCTCCTGAGAGCTGGGAGGATGCACAGTTGAGTCCTTTCTCCATCTGATTTGAACCCAAATAAGGTGGAGGAAGGGATTAAACCAGGTCTCCCATATCAAGGACCTTTAGGCTGCACCTCATCACCAGCATGCCTAGGGAGACATGTTCTCAAGCACCCAGCCACACATACCTATTCACACATGCTGGGGCCATCCCTTCTAGCTGCTTTCAAGCACTGTGGAGACTGTGGTCTTGAGAGCAGCCACAAGGAAATACCCAAGGTGCATTTCTCAGTTTGGTTACAAGTGGGTGGGTAGGGCATGTTGGGAGCACCCTCCTCAGACACACCAGTGCTGCAGCATAGACGCACTCTTAGAGTTAAAGGAAACTCAAACATCTTAACACCAAGCTATCCCAGGTTTACGCAGAAGCCTTAAAACAGTGGGCTGCCTTCCAGAGACTTCATCAAGAGAAATTTGAGCAAGTAGTTCACATTCACCACCTGCTGCTATTTTCAGTGAGACCAGGAAAGAAGTGCAGAGTAGGAGGAGTAGAAACAAGGGATTTCCTTAAAAGATCTTCAGGTAGGGCTTCAGATAGGGCTTTCTCTGAATAATTTCTATCAGCTTTCCACCACATATAATGTCAGGTCCACTCCACTCTTCCAAACTGGTCAGCAGTTTTTTCAAACATATCCACAAACCCTGTAAATTGCCTTGGGCAGAAATGGACAGACCCTTACCAAGCATTTGCTTTAAACCCAGCAGAGAATTGCAAACTCAGTTTTTCTCAACTATGCAACTAAGTGAAGGAGTCATTTTTTGTAACCTGTATCTGCCCCATCCCACCTCGCTGGCATGACTCCTCAATTAGGAGGCATAACTAGGATGTTTTTAGGCCCTGGATAATGACAGGTGGCAGGCCAACAGAGGTGACTGTCATTATTGCACCCTCTCTCAGCCCAGCTCATGCACACCTAGCTATGCTAATATTACAATTTCTTAGAACTCTGTTGGCAGGACTGGCTGAGCCCACTCGTGTTCAAATGCTGCATTGCAAGGTGTGTTGTCTTCCTTCTAGACTGTACTGGCAACTTAAAAGCACTAAGGGTGCTGACAGATGTGCAGCACCCTGCTGCAACTCATAGCGCTTTGCAGGAAGCGCCTTGAGTTACAGCAATCCCCTGAACCCAGCAGATGTTTTTTGTTGGGTTTTTGGGGTTGGGGGGATGGATTGAGCTGCATTTTGGAGTGGCTGCGTGTCTGCAGCTGCTCTCCCCTAGCCCTGCCCCTCTCCTTTCCCAGCTCCCGTGCTGTCTTCAGAATGAGAAGGGGAAAGGGCTGAGGGAGCCCAGTCTGGGGTTTGCCCAGCCTGCGCTGGATGCACCCGTGCCACCCTTCAATGCGGGCCCCAGATGGAAATCCCTCCCTGCCTTCTCCCCCTCCCATTCTGAAGGGGGCTCTGGGGACAGGGCTGGGCTTCTTCAGCCCCACTCCTGGCATGCACTGGCAGACGTTAATGAAACGCTCTGGTTTGGAGTACTTTCATCTGAACGCTCATATAATGAGGGTTCAGATTGTCACATGATCGAGCATTTTTAAAGTGCTCCACAGCCATGTACTTCTGTCACTGTGTGGCTGTAGAGCATTTCAGGGGCCAAATCACATGACAAACCATTACCTCTGTTAGCACCTTTAAAGTACTTGCTTTCTGTAATGGGCTCCTTGCATAAAAACGTCCACGTATAGTTGCCCTGCCCTTTGGTTTTAGAAACAGCAATGTCTAACCTGCTTTAAGTAGCAACAGAGTACCCTACAGGCTTTCAGAATATTCTGGTTGCTCAAGTCGCATGCTCCAAGTGCCCCGGTGTCCTGCACTTGCACCATCACATTGTATCCCTTCTCCTGCAGGGTATCAGACAGTGGCTTGTACTTGGACAGCTTTTGCTGCTAGGTTTTTGCAAAAGCCTGTCATCTATTTTTGAAGGGGATGATCATAAACCTGAGATTTTCCAAAAATGCCTAAAGAATCAAGGAGAAGTATTAGATGAATTTGGAAAAATCTTCATAGGTCTTCTATGGCTTTCCTGTGTCTTACTGATTAGCTGTACTTTCAAGTTCAGATTCACTTTGCCCAGAGAAAGGGGTCTGATAGAGGAATGAAGGAGGCAATTGCTGCTGAATACCAAAACACCATCCTGCAGCTTCCCTTGATGAAGGGCAAAACCACTGCAATAAACATGCCGTTACATCACCAAATTATCTTGCAGAAAATGTACTTCATTATACAAGTGCTTGAGAAAGATTGGTACTCATCAAGCTAACAACACTTGATTAGGCTGCCTCTGAACCTGGATGTGTCTGGTTGTTTGGTGAGTCAATGCAAACAACTAAAGTCACATGCACATTAAAAATGTGACAGGCTTTTTTTTCCTCCTGTCTCCGGGAATTCACAAACATGGCTGAAGTGGGTACAAGTGCCAGGACCCCCTAATCATTTAACACAAACTAAACAACGTCTTTTCCCCTGGCAGCCCTGTCCTCTTTTTTCTGCTTGGAACAACAGAATTGAAGAAAATGCTCAGCTTAGTTGTGGTTGCAGGTTCACGTGATCCTGTGTATTTCTCATGACATTTGTAAGACTGAGACTGCTTCAGAGAGCAGGCAGTGTAATGCAAGGACCTAATCTGGCAGAGAAAAATGCATGGTTGGACACCAGAAAAAACAGTTGGGTTAGGGACGTGACAGTGTATGGTGTCTCTGCTCTGCCTCGCAGGCTTAGGGGGGGTCCCATTCATTTGGGCGCTGCACTCACTCACTGCAGCCAGAACCGGACAGGTTTTGAAGTCCTTTGTCTGATCATCTGTTTTTCTCTCCTTTAATTTGCCTTTCTGTCCTGCCTATTTGAAACAATAGTGCCACCAGATGAGTGACAATCCCATCTATAGATACTAGTCCACAGTCCTCTGAGTCTGTGGGACTGAGGGAGCCCAGGCCCATGTGGTGTGGGGGTGCTGCTGCAGCACTGCTGGGTCATTTGTAGCATTTGGGGGGGAGCATGCAATGTGACAAAGCGAGGTGCAGTGCAGCGGGGTATGGGCATGCAGCACAGGCCTCCAAGAGAAGAGAAACCGGTGATGGCCGAAGCGAGGAGAGCTGGAAGACCAGTGCCTAATCATGAGACACAGTGAATGTCTCTCCCCAAACCTTTCTGTAATGCACCTTTACAGCTACCTTGCCAGAACCCCCCACCAACACTCCAGTTCACCCCACCACCAGCAGCAAAATGAGTCTCTCCAGACCAGAGAGCTGGAAATGAGAGACGTAAATGTAGGCTGAGGTCAGCACTTCAGCTGGTATCAACCGACATCTCTCTGTTGACATCTGTGGCCCCTCTCCAAATTTTACTTATTCATGGTTCTTACCCAATATTTCTGTACACATCCTACTTTGATGAAGTGCTCAGGCGTTAATGATGGCTGCTCCAAGAAAAGGTAGGCAGGTAAATAGCTAGAAAACCCTGCTACAGCAGACACCCCAAGAGCAGACACCCACGTATCAGACTTGTCTGTCCATGCATAACATGAAGACGGATAACCAGGGACTCTCTTCTAAACTCTATCACCATATAATGCACATAGCACCAATGCAGGTTGGTCTTCCAATTGTCTTGTAAATAGATTATAATTGTATAACCATGTTCTAGCCCAGTGTGATTGCTCATCTTGGCATTACTCATTAAGAATACATAAGATAAATTTGCTCGACATCTGTTCCTGCTTCAGGGATGGAACGCCCGGTAGCCAGAGCGTGACAGAAAAATTTGAAGTGAATTGGGAAAGCGTGCTGGTCAGCTCCCACAACGCAATAGTCATGAAGTTTGATGGCCGTGGGAGTGGATTTCAAGGGACTAAGTTGTTACATGAAGTTAGAAGAAGACTTGGCATTTTAGAAGAGAAGGATCAGTTGGAAGCTGTCCGGTGAGTGACACTGTGTGTATAGAAGCAAAGAGCATTCGTAGTGAGAATGTGTTTTAAAAGGCTCTTTGCTTTGATCCAGACACGAGAAAATACCTTTTAAATGAATACACACACCAATTCAACCATGCTTCTCATATCTGTGAGTGCTGTTTCACAATCAATTGAAGCAACGTGCTGAATAAAGAGTGTGAAACTCTTCTTGCGCATTTTCCTATGGGCAATAGAAGTTCACTATGTAAGGACTGCATGTGTTCCCATATTGACATCCGTAGGGATTAAGGATTAAGGACAAAGGTCTGTTTTAAAATATTTGGGAGAGGTGGCTAAGAGAGATTCATTCTTAAGTGTTTGGGTTCGGATGAAGCCCCACTGCAATGCTAAAAGCTTTGGGGCCTTAACACTATTTCACAGAAAACAGCTGCTGTAATGCAAGACAAGAGACTGCCCCAATAACCTATTGCTGAGTTCAAGCCAGCTTTCTCAAGGTGAATCGTCTAGCGTCATGTGTTTCCTATAGCTAAAGGCAGGATGTTTTTTAACTGACTCTTTCTTATCCATTTCATATTTTAGGACAATGTTGAAGGAACATTATATTGATAAAATGCGAGTGGGTGTATTTGGGAAGGTAAATATTTCCCATTATTCATACTCTATTTTAGCTTGCCGGTATACTTAACCCTTTGGGATTAATCTTGATTTACTAAGTGGCATGTGTGTGCTGAGTTTTTTTTTAAGATAGATTGCTTGATGTTTGAGATTGTAAAGACTGCATCCAACGATTCATCAATGTCTCCTTTCAACTTCGCTTGAAAGGGACGATCACACGAACTATTTGTCAGGAAAATGTTGTCAGGTATTTAATTATTTTTTATGTGAACTCTCACTTAATTTTCAGCGTGTCTTTTAAGGATTGTGGATGCATCTGGCTTGTATTGTACAAATGTGAACAATGCTATTGATTTCTGAAGCTGAGTCACACTACGGTGTGTGGAGAGTTGAGAAGCATTAATTGCAATATGCACGCTATTGGACATTAGATAGAGGGAGCATCGGGGGAAAGCATTGTTGTAATAAATTTATAGCTATAGGAGGTGAGGGGTACGGAACAGCTAAGAAAATCCCTGTATCTGAGTTGTTTGCAGGCCAGTGCAGAGAATGAGCTGCTAATGTCTGTTCTCAGTGGCACCGTTTCAAAGGGAGCGAGGGAAGCCATGGCTCCGGGATTTGGAATTGATTCATTGGAAATCAATGAATCAGACAGGAAAGATAAGCCTGGATGATACTCAGACGACAGCTCTGCAGACCTGGCAAAAGACAGAGGCCATATTTAAGCCTGTGAACGTAGGTCCCACTTGCAGGCACATGCGTGAGCTACTTTGCTCACACGACCAATCCCAGATTGTTCCTCACGCTTAGAAATAACCCGCAGAAGTGCGTCTGGGGAAAGAGGAGGGTTTTCTTATGGGGACCAAGGGAGCTGCCCCCAAACTTGGAGGTTCGTCAGGGGTCAAAAACAGGCATGCCTGGAGCCCCTGTGCCTGCAGCATTATCAGGACCTCCTGATGGGCACTGCTGTCCCCAGAACCCTTTGAGTTAGTGTGCCCCATGCACACGATGTCCTACAGCCTCTGCACAGTCAGGACTGAAGAGGAGTGTGATATCCCCTCTACAAGAGACAGTGCTACAAGAAGACAGTGCCCTCCTACATGCAGATCATCAGGGGGACAACTGGGACTCTTGGCATAGTAACTCCCATGCATAAAGTCTTTCTTACTGTATCATGGAGCCAAAGTCATTGTGCTAGGTGCTGTACAAACAGTTACTAAATGTTTACAGAGCTACAGGGCCAGGCCAAGCATAAGGCCAAGCTTGCGTTTTTTCACCTGGGCCAAACTGGCCCTGAAGCGAAGTGGCATATTTGCCTCCCAGGGCACTGCAAGAATCAGACTTCCTGGCTGGGGAGCTGCAGCAAGGGCCTGGGACCCTGTTTCCCAATCGCTGGAAAATACCACGGGCCCAGCTGCATGCAGCTGTGTGTGATGCCAGCAGGTTTTTGTCATATTGGGCCTCACTGGTCCCAGTGCATCCCAAATGATTGGTAGGTAAGCAGCCTGGAACAGCTCTTATTTAGTGATCATCCTGCTCTCCTGAGCCTCGTCCTACCACTATTTTGTGTGGTGTAATGATGTGCACACCTTAGGGCCAGGCTAAGGTCCTATCAGCTCATCCCCAGTGACTCCCCCTTGGGTGCTGTCTGCACTGCTGTCCTCTGCAGGCATCACTGTATTTGCCAGGAGTGTGAAGAGGTATGATCCTTAACCAACAGTTTGCCAACAGACTTCTGCAGCATAGAGGCAGCTGTACCCACTATGCAGCACTCCCAGCATAGCTTGCTTCTCACTTAGGCATGGTATTACTGGTACACCTTTGCCAGTAGAGTTGCTATCCAGACTTAGGAGTGCCTCCCAGGTATAAGGTATCCAGGTTGTAGCCATATTGGTTTAGAGGAAAAAGCAATCAGGGCTCATGGTAAAGGTAATATCTTTTATTAAACCAACAAGATTTTTGCAAAAAAAAAATCTTTAATTGGAAGCTTTTGGGCACAAACACTCTTCATCGGGCATTGGAGAAATGATTGTAAAAGTTCTCCTGGGTAGAAGTTAAAGTTCATCTTTCACAGGATTTCACAGGGGAGTCAATAGATGGAAAGCTCCTCTGGGCAGGCACTTCTTAGCTGGTAAGGAGTCTCCCACTGCCTAGGCATAATGCACTCGCACTCCTATTCCAGCAAAGTGCTCCTCTTGTAGACACGGCCTTTGATTCCAGGCTGTGGGCACATCTTTGCTTGCACAACCCCTAACGCAATGAGGTTAGTGCCTCTAGGTGCTACCACAACACAAATAGCTGCAACATTGAGAACAGATGCTGCTTTTTTTTCATCAGAACCAGTGGGTTAGTAAACCTAAATTATCCCAAGTGCTAGATCTTAGAAAAAAATGACGCTTTTCATGCTGATTAATGTCTGCAATGATTGTGGTGGTGCCTGGCAGTCTTGCATGCTCAGGTAACGTGTGGCTGTTTGTACTCTAGGATTACGGTGGCTACCTGAGCACTTACATCCTTCCGGCTGGTGAAGAGAACCAAGTGTTCACATGTGGAGCTGCTCTTTCCCCACTGACAGATTTCAAATTATATGGTAAGCTGAACTCCTCCAGGCCCCCAAATACCAATTCCTGTCAGGTAATAACCATCCTCTAAACATGTTTACCTTGCTGTATTTCCTAAGACTGTACCTTTGGGTCTCCTACTGCGTGTTGTGTTTGTCTGGTTGGGCTGGACTGTAAATCCTTTATTCCCACAGACTCAGACAGTCTAACCCCTGACTTCAGCGGGCTTACTCGCAAGGCCTCAAGTTCAGCTGTTGCCTGGCTCTTTATGACAGAAGTCATGTGGCCTTTTGTCTTGTACACGCTGGGTGCCAACGCAAAGTGCAGCCATCCACAGCTCTGATGGCTCACCAGCTCCAAGCTGTCGCTCCTCCTGCAGTACCCCATTAGTGCAGAAACGGCTAAACAGTAGAGGAGATGCATACAAGTGTGAGAGAAACACAACCCAGGAGACTTTTGAAAACTAGAAAATATCTCAGCTTACTGCTGCTCTGTGCACCTCCATTGCAATAGCTGGAGTCAAAGTCAATAAGGGCAGTCAGAGCTTTTGGACTAGAAATTCCTCCAAACTGCTTCACGCTGTTACACATTCAGAGCCAGGTTGGAAAGCAGCCTATGGTCGTTTGGGCAAATGGACAAGTCTGTGCAGTGCAGGCATCTGGTGTGACATGGCTTTACAAAGAGCATGGTCCTATATTAAATTAAGTGCCTAAAATAAGGTCGTACAAAAAACTAGAACTCTTGGTTCCAAAATGATACCTTGTATTAAACCAACTGGGAAGTTGCAGGAAAAGTGTCCTTTGTATACACAAAGACACTCGCATGGACCCAAAGGGACAGCCTTCCATCTTCAGCTCCTTCTGTGCAAAAATGAAGTTTATTTCCTATTTATGGAGACTTTTTAACCAACTTTTACCATCTATACTTTTCCCAGAGCCTGGTAAGGGACTTTGAGCCCGAAAGCTTATAGAAAAGGGCATTTTTTTGCAATTTCCTTGTCGGTCTAATACAAGGTACCATTTTGGAACCCAGAGTTCTAGTTTTTTGTATGTCTTCTTGTCTCAGACCAACATGGCTACCAAGTACACTCCCTAAAATAAGGTTTAACTTCAGTCTAAAAAGCCTAGGTCCGTGCATAGGCAGGCCCTGTGCCTTCAGAGTCACATTGGAAGCGTCTCTGCTGCTGGGGCCTTTCTCAAGGTTGGTTCTTGTAGAATTGGGGCCTGCTTTACAGTGTTACACTGGGGAGGACTGGGACAGCTCACGGTTGCTCCTGCCAGCTCACTGGGGACTCGCACTTGAGCTCTTTTTCCAAAACTGCAAGGAAGCTAGGTTTATGCCTGTTCATTCAAGGAAGAGATGAATGCAGGCCACCTTCTAGACCTGTATAACTATTTTCCTCCCTGACAGAAGACGCAGCAGCCTCCCTCTCTCCTCTTGCCTGCCCAAAAGGGAATGGAGGGGTGTGTGTGATTATCCCCCACGTCACCTGGGTGTAAATCAGGAGAAACTCCACTAGAGTCGATGGTGTTCGAACCATGCAGTGCAACCTTTACTGCAGTCACCGAGAAGTGTTCCACTGCATTCAAGGAAAGCAGAACTGAACCCCAAATGCTGTTGATGACCAAGATAGGTCTGATTATGTTTCACTGCATTCAGGACGCGATAGCTTAGCCACTGGAGGGCTCTGCTAGCACCTGGGAGTACACATTGATAACGAAAAATGGTGTAGGGAATAACATAGCAGGTGTCTATGATGGAGCCTTTGAGTTGCAGACTTGTTTTGACAATATCCTTATTAGAATTAACTTGGTCTCCCCGTCAATGTGATCACAGATTGATTCGCTAACTAATGCTTCACAGTTTTCTATTATACTGTATACATTATCTTACGAGGAAAGCCGAGTTAAAAAATGTGGCTTTTATTTTTTTAACGGTTTGATGCGGCACTGTGAAATCAGGTAAAAACAGTTTGTTTTATTTCTTTTCTAGCTTCTGCCTTTTCTGAAAGGTACCTGGGGTTACATGGGATCGATAACAGAGCATATGAGGTAATTGCACAGGGTTGAGAACAGAGCTTTGAATCAGTGTCTACTTCTATGGTAAAATGTAAATACTGCTTTAACCCCATCTCCTCAGTGCCATTGGGTCGGAGGGGGACACAGTGCTGCCGAATAGTAGAGCCACCCTCTGTTGAAAATGATTTGTCTGTAAGCCTGTGGCTGAATTAGCTTCTTTTTTCCTTCCCTAATGAGCTGTTTCCTGATGAACTGTTAACTCTAATGGTAGCCCTCTAGCTTAGCTAAACTTTAGCACCCCCATTTTACAGATGGAAAAACTGAGGCAGAGAAGTTGAAACCACCACTGGCCACATGAAGCCCTGCTGCTGCTCAACCCATTAGATCATCTTTAGCCTCTGTTTTGCTTACACCCCTATAACATGTATACTATCTCATCTAAGGCCAAGATAAGTTAAGCTTGCCTGCTGGTCACTTTGCTGCAAAATTCAGTGCCGGAGCATAGCAATCTGAGACAGTTACCAACTGCTATAACGTAGGGAGACCAGCACTGCCTCAAGACAGGCACAGGTAAGGTGTCAGATACTCCAGTAACAGGGGCCACAGACTGGCTGGTAAGAAAGCTCCATGCTTTTACATAGATCCTGTTCAGAGAAGTGCTCTCAAATGCTTTTCTGCCTTGAACAAGCAGTTGCTGTGCTTCCCTTACTTAAGTCCAGCTACAGGGAGTTTCATCAGGCAGCAGGATCTCAAAATGATGTACTTCTGAGGCATGCTCAATTCTTTCCTACAAATTTAGGGAAGGAAAAAGACGACACCTTTTTTTTTCTCTTGAGATGCTGAAGCAGCTGTAGACGTCCGAGGCATTTGAAACCTCAATCCATTGGGGAAAAAAGGGAGAGAGTTCCTTTTCAGCAAGGGAAAAATCAATGGTCTGTCAGAGCTCAGGTTTCAGGACACATCTTAAAAGCTCCATTAAGTAGACGCTGAAGTCAGGAGATCTGGAAGAGAAGTATCTGTGAGATTGGGGTGTACGCTGTAGAGGCGTCTTTCTCTGGCAGCTGCTGTAGATGTTTTACACCGGGTTCCTCACATAGTGCTCTGGGCGGGCATTTAAACATCTAAAGAAATTAATATCCAGCTGGCTGTGAAGGGTTCAGGCACAAATGGATGGATGGGTTCTCCTCCATTGTACTGCTGAACTGAATCAAGAAGCCAGAGGAGAGACGGTGACAATGCCTGCTGCTGTCCTGGCATTAAGCATAATTAAATGCTAGTCACTTTTTATAAATTACTAATTTCTGGCAAGATGCTTAATTGTACTTGCAACCTTTACCTTTGCAGATCACCAAATTAGCACACAGAGTCTCATTACTGAAAGAGCAAAAGTTTTTGATCATTCATGCTACGGCTGACGGTAAGTTAACCCACCCTTTTAGCTCAGTACATGATGATGTTTTTTAATTTTTCTTAATTAAACTTGCCTTCTTATTGATACTCGTCTGGTTTTACAGAAAAAATCCATTTCCAGCATACTGCAGACCTTATTGCACACCTAATTAGGGCAAAGGCTAATTACAGCTTGCAGGTACAGTATGCAAGTGTTTCCCTGTTTCATATCTGAACAGTCGTTTTGCCCTTTGAACAAAAAACAGATGTGCCAGAGTCAGCATTTAAAGCTGTATTCAGCTCAGTATGGCAATGCAGGTAGTATTAATGCTAAGTCATATATTGTAAAGCTCTGTGTGCATATATACACACACACACACAGTAGCGCACCTAGAAGTGCCCCAGGCGCCCACTTAGAAGAGTAAAAGAATGACACCTAACACCACCATTGACCCTGTCACCGCCAAGGGCACAGAACCTGATTGTTAGACCCCTGTATACAAACGTACACGTGCATGCACATACTCCCTTACTTTTATATTGGTATTTAGGTTTGGTCTCCTTCCAGTGGGAATGAAGGGCTAGAGCCACATCAAGGATCTTGGGACAGCAACACCTAATTTTCAGGCACTCTGCTGTATATTGGAGTTTATAGCCTGTATCGTAGGTCCCTGAGCTCCCTGGTCAAGGCATGAGGCCAGGCACTTAAGAACTGACAAAAGCCAGCATGGCGCTGCCTACCTACCAGCCCGTAGGAAACATGGAGGAGAGGGGTGTGCCTGCCTCCCTTGGGATGGGATGGAGTAAGTGCTTTATTCTGGGGTGGATGCCTGAATTCTCTCCCGCCGTTCCATTGCAGATATACCCCGATGAAAGCCATTATTTTACGAGTGCGGTGCTCGAGCAACACTTGTACAGGTCGGTTGTCAACTTCTTTGTGGAATGCTTCCAAGTTCAGGACAAGGTCCCGATAGTCACGCTGAAAGAAGACGAGGAGGAGGATTAGCCCTTCTGGTCCGTGCCAAGCACAAGGCCCTTCTCTATAACAATATGCAAGTGAATCCATGTTCCTGGAGAAAGAAGTGTTATGTCGTTAGCATGTATTTAAACAAAACTGAAAGCAGCCCGCCTGCTTTACAGGACAGCAACTCCTTCCTGAATGGAAGAACATTAAGCATGATGAACTCAGCAGAACCTGCTGTCAGAAGGAACCCATCATAAATGACATCACCTTTTTTGCCACAAAGTGACTTCTGGAGTAAAAGACTCAAGAACTGGGACTTGAAGGACCACCCCAAGAAACCGCCTTGAGGATTAGATTAGATGGCCCTTAGCATTCAAGCAATCAAGCAGTAGCAATGAATTCCACCATCCGTATCATGATTACCATAGTCAGCATCGCATTGCACCAGATAAAACTTAATACATGGAAAAGATTATAGCACAATTATTTTAAGGTACTGAAAGTACTGGTTCATACAGATTTGCCTGTTGTCTCCCATGCTTAGAAGATTCGTCATTTCCGTGGGGCATACAGATTCCCAATGTACAAAGTGTCGCTGTGGTTGCTCTGATGTTTACCTTGATGGTGTTAATCCGTTATTTACCTGTTGTTCTGTTTTCATTTAGTCTCATGCTTATCTCAGAAGTGTCTCCGCTTGTTCTGGGTGAGCAGAAAACACCCATGTCAATGATTAGATCAGTGTTTCCCCGTGGGCCGGAGGTCATGAGAGAGTGGTGGAGGTGGGAAGTAACCCAGCAGTGACGATGTTGGTACAGCCTATTGCAAAGAAAATCTTGCTCCCCCACTCCCGGCCTAGTCGTACCCCTCAAGGTCAAAGATTCTCTGTCAACTCTTCAAAACACGCACAAAGGAAAATTAAGATTATAGGCGTGTCCTTGTCATCATGGATGCATTTTTACTCTTAACTTCTACAGTGAGACGGACACGCTTTTTTTTTTTTTTCTTACTTTGAATAACTCATTGCCAACCAGTTGAGAGGCTGAACTAGACTATGGTAGTGGGAAGTGTATCAGAAACGTTGCAGATCATCTCATGAAGCAGTTAAAAAAAAAAAAAAAAGAGAGAGAGAGGGAGAGAGAGAAAAAATCTGTTTGCTTGGATTTGTTGTTCACGCCGTCTGCAGCTTAGCTTTGATTTTGGTTCCAACTCAGTGATTATTGTATTTTCAGCGCTTTTAATGATCTCTACTGCTTGCATTAGGTTTATAAAAAAACCCCAAAAAACAAAAAAAACCATAATGTGCGCGCTTGCAAAATGCTTAACCCACATTATTCTTTATGGGGTTGGGAAGCAACTTTCAAAAAAACCCGTGTTGGAACAAAAATTTCTATTCTCAAAAACCTTTTCATTCACTTCTGGTTGCCATATCATGTGGATTTCGGCTAGTGTCGCTCCTTGTAAAATATTCTGACCAAATGTACAGCCAGTATTAATACTGTATATTTCATTTTGTTGTATATAAAGGAATGTAAGTCAATGACTGGTCAGGTCCCCAATGCAGTATTAGTCTTGTGTTGAGCATGCATGCTATAACACTCTTTTGCTGATCAGGACCCTTTAGAAGTACTAGCTTGGCAGTATAGCAATTAATGTGATTTCTTACATTGTTTTGACAGCTTGAATGTCAATGCAGGTTTCTACATTTTTACATAGTACTGTGGGCAATCTTGCATCCTGCCAGCAATGATGATGTTTCCATGGTGTTCTTTAGGAGGTCTCTGTTTTGTTTTCGGGGGTTTTTTCCCTTTTCTTTTATGCTTTGAATGTTGGTTGTACTTGACCATCACGGAAGATATACTGGTAAACAGAAACAATCTAGGTTGGTTTTGGTTATTTCCTTTCATTTACGGTGCATCGACATTTTGTGAACCGGAATCCGCTTTTTCAGGCAACATGCCAAATAGACGATAAGACTGCTGCGTGTCCAGATTTTGCTACACCCAACAGGCTCAAAAGTCCGACATGAACTCGAGCTGAGAAATGTAAAAATCTGCTCTGTCCACAATCTTTTGTAGAAAGAAATTTAGGATGTGGCATGGTAGTGTTTGTTCATCCATGAAATAAAACATTATTTTACCACCCTGGGTAGGTATCTTTGTTAGCTAGTTAGATAAGGAAACAAATATTTAGTTGTTGGATGTGCTGTTTTTAATCAAATCGAAAACCAGGACACTAGGGTGCAGAGGCAACGTACTAAAACATTTCAGCATGAAATCGGAAAACCCACTTCTTGTTCATATTGCCAGTACATGTCTGCTGCTTCTGGTGATGATACAGGAGTAAAATATCAGGGATCCGATCCGAAAGTTGCCAAGGTGACAGCAACTGTTACCCCCCCCCCCCCGCCAACACCACCCCATCTTCTCTGGTACCATGCCCTTCCCCGTATATCCTGTCGTCTCCCACTCACTTCAATAACTTAATGTCACCCCAATTTGTACCTGCCTTGTTGGACCTCTCCTCAAGGGCATCAGCTGATAGGAGTTTTGATACCAAGTACTACCAAGCTGCACTGACCACAACAGAAAATGTTTAGCACTTTCTCTTTCCTTGCCCTGTCTAGAAGGCAATCAAGCAAACAGTTCCCAGGTGAAAGCGAAAGCCACTTGGGACTGCTCCTGGCCCTAAGGTTGAGATTACATATTACAACTAGACCATGTTAAGAACATGTAAAACATGAAGGGTCACACATCAAGGATCATTAACAACTGCTATGTGCCCTCTCAGCATCTTACAGTTATGCCACTTTGGGTGAGGATTATCTTTGAGCTGTGCGACCCAGCTTGAGTTAATTTAATTTCTGGCTGTTCACCTGAGAGAAAAACCACCTATTTGCAGTCCTCCCCCATCTCAGGAGGCACTGCTCCCAAGTGGACTAGCCATTATCCAGGACTGTTACAGCTCTGGACTGACAGCTGGGGACAACCAGGCAGTAGATGAGTGAGGAGGAGGAGAAAAGGGTGAAACAAGGCCAGGGGCAAGAGGGCATGAGGATGGGGGAGTAGGGCAGGATTGGAGAGGGGGAAAGGGCTAGGAGAGAGGGTAAATCGGTGGGTGGGGAGCTGCTGGGCTGCACCCCTTCTTACTCCCAGATTGCCACGCTGCTACCCCAATCAGTCCAAGAGTGGCAGTGGGAGGGGCGGGGGGTCTGCTAATTTTAGTCTGCAATCTCACCCTTAACACAGATGTCCTCCCTTTCTGTTCTGCTAATCTACTAGGCATAATACCTCTCCCTGCAGGGTATCCTGCTATCCTTGGATTTAAGTGAAGCACTAGGTTTCTTGCCTTTTCCCCCAGCATCTGCCCAACCTGGGAAAGACGCCTTGTGTTGTGTAAGCTTTGCTGGATTTTCCAAGGTTCCCCCAAGGAGGATGTTCGGGCTGCCCCGCTGCCCCACTCGGGCTCCCCTCCTCAACCCCCGACCAAGTGACGTACTGTCTCCCCTTCAGGTCAGACTGCTAGTTCAAGGAGAGTTTTTAACTCCAGGTGCACAGAGCTTATTATTCCTTTGAAAAGCTGGGGTCAGGTGCTTGCTACTTGATTAATCAGCCTCTACACATTGGGGGGATGGGCACTGACTTCTTGCTGGCTGTCAAAGTCACACCGCCTCGGAGCTGGCACAGCCAGCGATTGTGCGATGCAGCCTGCTGCACTGAAATCCCTCAAGATGCATAAAGGGAATATTTTGACAATAAAGCAAAGTGAAGCTGGACAAAACCATTGAAAGCTTTTGCCAGCTGCTCAGGAAGCAAAGCTTTGTCATTGCTACGGGGCAGCAAAATATTCCACTTGTCCACAGCACTCTGCTGTTGCATTAGCCTCATGCTATTTCTTAGCATTTTTTATTGGCTGAGCAAAGTGAGAACCCCCCCACACCCTGACAGCTGTGCCGGCTGGATGCAATACCACCAGACGTGTTCAAAAGTAAGGGGAACCCACAAGCAAAACCCAACTGAGTGGGCTGAAAATTAGAAAACTGGAAGGCAGGGGGTGGGGGGATGGACACCTGCAGCCCCAGAGCATCCTCATCCACCTGGAAACAGCACCATCATGTTCCCATCCTGGCTTAGCCCCGCCTCCCTGAAGTAAGTATGAGTTACCGTAATACGAGCGCACGGCCCCCTGTGCAGGCCAAAAGGAAAGCTCTGCGGGGTGGCACAGGGGTCACACAGACCAGCTGGCAGGGGAGAGAAGGGGTGGGCCGAGACACTTACACAGAAAGGACATCCATGTGTTGCAGGAAGGTCCTGGAAGAAAAAGGATGGGAGGGGGCACGGAGCGGGCTGGCTGTGGGAAGGGAAACCTGGCTGAATGCAGTGACCTCAGCCCACAGCACAGGGGGCATTTGCAAAGGGGCAGCATGGCGGCTCCGTGCTCGGGGCACTGGCAGGGTGACGACCCACCAGGTGTACTGGCAGATGTTTTTAACCCGGGACCTAAATGTGCATGCCCCACCAAACGTGCCCCAGTTGCTGCCCCCTCCCCTGCGTTTCACCACTGGGCTGTGCTCACCATGGCGTGCTCCTCTGGAGGGATGCCTCGAGTCAAACAAAGGGGGTCCTTAGGTTGAACAGCGGGTGCCCCCGAGTCTAAAGAAGGTTGCAGCCCAGTGGTCTAGGAGCCAGCACACTGGACAGCACGATCTAGCGCCGCCACCGGCCTGCTGCTGGCTGCCAGCTTTGCCTCCTGGGAGCTCAAAGCACTGAGCTGTAAACCCAGCACTGCCCTCCTCTGCAAAGTGCTTTGCGGTATTGGGCTGACAGCCCTGACCCGTGCTGCAGCACTACAGCGCGAACACTATAATATCTCTGCAGGGCTAAGAGCCAGGCACAGCCCACAAAACCCAAGTGGCCTGCTCCGTGGTGGAGCAGAGGCGGTGCAAGCCTTTCCCATCCTGCCTGTTACCCAGCCGGTGTTTCCACCTCTATTGGCAATGCTCCTTTCCCCCTCCATGCAGCACCGCATGCTCTCAGGTGGCTGCAAAACAGAACCGAGGGCCATGTCCTCTCCCCTTCCCCACCCCTGCTTACCCATTTGCTACTGTTTGATAGATCGTAGCCATGGCCCCAGTGAAAGATAGTGTTAATAACCAAGCTTAATAATATCCAGCTCCTCTCCTGGGAGCGCTGGACCCAAATCAACCCCCATTACACCAAGTAGCAAACTCGTTCCTCGCCCGCTCCCTTTGCTTTGCAGTTATTCCTCTGTGGGGTCATGCTGAAGGGGTCAAGCAATTAGCCCTCATGCGAACGCTGGCTGCCTCAGGGATGTGGTACGGTGCTGTCTGCGCCGGTGTCGTCCCCAGCCGGCCATACGGATGGATACGGGTTGTTTTGGACCTATAAACACAGCCCCTGCAGCGCTTCCCACACCCAGCCAAAAGCCAAAATTAGGTTGGAGGGCTCAGTATTCAGACAGCCACCAAGGGCACGTTCACAGAGTCTACGTCCGATGACAGTTCAAAATGACAGCATACCTCTAGGCCAGTGCAAAATACAGGAGCCTTGTGGAAGCAGTGCCTGCCTCTCCAGCTGTTACACGTTACGTGAGGTACTGACAAGGGCGCTATTAGGTAAAAGCAAGCCTAAAGCACACGGGGTTAACAATGCACTGAATACAGTATGGTGGTTTACCTGGGCACAAGGGTCGCCACCTACCTGCAAATCCACCTGAGCAAATCCTACCTGCCAAGGACAGGCCAGCGCGCGAGTGAGCCACACACGTGTGCTACTTCTGTGTTCTTAACCCAGCTTTAGTGAAAAGGTTTGGGGCACGTCATAATCCAGCTGGAGCGCAATTTTAAACTTGAAATATAATTAGCCTTTTTTTTAAGCTATTTTTTTTCATAGTTTCATAGTTTCTAGGGTCGGAAGGGACCTGAACAGCTCATCTAGTCCGACCCCCTGCCATGGCAGGAAAGAGTACTGGGGTCAAACAACCCCAGCAAGGTGTTCATCTAACCTCCTCTTAAACACCCCCAGGGCAGAAGCTTGCACCACTTCTCTTGGAAGTTGGTTCCAGACCCTCGCCGCCCTGACCGTGAAGTAGCGCCTCCTGATATCTAACCTAAACTTACCCTCTGCCAGCTTGTGACCGTTATTCCTGGTCACTCCTGGCAGCGCACGGGGGAACAGGGACTTCCCCAATGCCTGCTGGTCCCCCCTGACTAGTTTATAACAGGCCACAAGATCCCCCCTCAGCCTTCTCTTGTGGAGGCTGAACAGGTTCAGGTCCCGCAGCCTCTCCTCGTAGGGCCTGCCCTGCTGCCCCCTGATCATGCGAGTGGCCTCCTCTGGACCCTCTCCATGCTGTCAACATCCCTCTTGAAGTGCGGCGCCCAGAACTGGACGCAGTACTCCAGCTGCAGCCTGACCAGTGCCGCATAGAGGGGAAGGATCACCTCCTTGGACCTGCTCGAGATGCATCTGTGGATGCACGACAAGGTGCGGTTAGCCTTCCTGACTGCATCCCCACACTGCCGGCCCCTGTTCATCTTGGAATCAATGATGACCCCCAGATCCCTTTTCGCCTCCGTGCTGACAAGAGGGGAGTTCCCTAACCTGTAGGTATGGTGCCGGTTGTTCCTCCCGAGGTGCATCACCTTGCACTTGTCTGTGTTGAAGCCCATCCTGTTCTCATCTGCCCACCCCTGTAACCTGTCTAGGTCTGATTGTAGCCTGTTGCATCCTTCCAGTGTGCCCACGTCCCCCCACATCTTAGTGTCATCAGCAAATTTGAACAGGGTGCTTTTTACCCCCTCGTCCAAGTCACTGATGAAGATGTTGAACAGTGCGGGCCCGTGGACCGAGCCCTGGCGGACCCCACTGGCTATTACAAACTAAAAGCTGTATCTCCTGCCCCTTCCCAACACAGCTCTCCCCCCCGCCCCCAATTCAAGTGCTCGGCAGATGTGAGCTGACCGCCTGCCAAGCAACACTGCTGATGAAAAACAGTAAGAGAAAAGCTGTGCCGACAGCAAGCCATTCAAGGGCAAGGCAACTCAGTGCAACAGGGCTTCTCCAGGCGCTGCTGGAGCCAAACCATTGGGCAGCGTCCTTCACAACCACACTGTCATCAAGATTCATGATTTTTTAAATAAATAAATAAAGCACAAAAACTATCGTACTAGCTGTTTGTTTTCTTCAAGCTCCAACTCCTGGAGTCCTGTGATTACAGGAGACGCCCATACATGCAACAAAAAGCTTGGGCAACCTGAGCTGTGAGCACCATCCAGTCGGTGTCTGAGAGCTGGCCAAGCTCAAAAAATACTGCGGGGGGCTAAAGAAAGCTGATGTAGCTATTCAAGTAAGTCAGCCTGGATCCCTGAAAAATTAAAAGTGAGTATATATCTATTGATCAATCGATAGATATAGTGCTCTGCTTTTATGGTCTTAATGGGTGTGTCTACATGTGCCCAGGACTGTGCATGTGGTGCCACTCGGCAGTCCTGGTGGCAGGCGGTTAGTGTTAGATGCTACATCACCATAACGATGAGTTACGATGGTGTAGCCCATTGCTAGCTATGGTGACATTGCATCAGCATCACGGTTTATGACGTAGCGCCTCGTGTGAACGTGTTCAATAAGACCAAAAAAGTCCTGCAGCTTCAGAGGCAGCAGGAGGTAATAGAAAGGCAGCCTCTGCTTTCCAGCAGCTGAGGTCCAGATTCAGGGGCTGCTTTGCCCTGGTAGGGCACCCCATTCATCCCAAAGCAGGCACTGCTATGGCATTTGGCTGAGGGGCACTGCACAAAGAAGTCAGGCTGCGAGGGCGCCGTGCTGGCGCCCGAGGAGGTTACTGGCTAGGCAGTCTCAGCGCTGGGATCACAGTTCTCACAGGCCTCCAAACCCTCCCATAACAACCGGCCTGCCTCCAACAAGGTGAGCCCAGGGACTTGTAACATCTTCACCCTCTCCCCTCCCTCACATTGGAGCCTACCTCCTCCGTGCTCTTCCCACTGGGAGGCAGGCAGCAGCCAAGGGATGGCACCCATAAGCAGGCTGCTCCTTTTGTGCTTCCCTCTGGGAGCTGGGGTCTCAAATCTCCCCGTATTGCCTGGGGGGCCCTCACATCTGCCCTGCACCTCCTGCCCTCTCCCCACAACCACTCCCTCCAACTTTCTCTAACCAATATAACAGGTTATGGCTGTGATATTTTTACTACACAGGTTCTACCATGCCCTCCCTCCCCAGTGCCTATGCATTCATATTGGCAGTAGCCTTACTGAAGTGGGCATTTGGGCTAGTATTCCTGAGCACCAACTTGGGTGGAAAAAAGGAGTGGAAACAGCACATTTTTTGGTAATTTGAGAGCATTATGAGACGGCCTTAGTGCACTGAGCTCTATGCCCTGACCCTCCCCGGGAGAGCCACACAAGCCTTTCTTTCTTCATGGTTTCTGCAGCTGTTGCCAAGGTCCTGCAATTTAATTTGTGCTGAGCATCCACAGATAATTTGAACTGACTGCAATTTGTACTGAGTATGGGTAGTCAGTAGAAGTGCACCCATACATTGGTCTGATATCGGATCAGTACCAATATAAAGCAAATTGGCTTTGTCGGAAATTGGCCTGAAACAGCCTGTAATTTGGCCGATACATACCCATGAGTGTGTGCAGCACGCAGCAAGGAGCACAGCCCAGCAGTGTGCAGCGGGTAAGTCTGTTGTGGTGGAAGCAGAGTGGGGAGGGAAGGGGTGTAGGGGAGCAGATCAACGCCCCCTGCGGTGAGGGAGGCAGAAGGCAGGGGCAGGAGCTGCCCAACCCGGGCAGGGTGCGAGGTAGAGCTGCAGCTCTTTGTGGGGGAAGGGGGGGTAGCAGCTCCTGCAGCTGCGCACACCCTGGGAGGGTACAGGGGGGGAGTGTGTGCCCCCCAGAACTGTGAGGGGCGGGGGGGGGGGGGGCTGCAGCTGCAGGCTGGAGCCGGAGCTGCTCCAGGCTCTTCTTGGCAAAGGCTGGGCTCAGGAAGGGGGCTATGCGGGGGCTACAGCTATCCCAAATTTTGCCATAGCCCTCCTCCCAGCACTGCCACCGCCCACTTGGCACAGCCCTGGCTCAGTGCTTCCCCTCACACACTGAAAATTGCCAGGGCTGCACTGTGTGGACAGCAGTGACACTGTGATTGGGCCTATGGTGAAATCTGGGGTGACTGCAGCCCCCCTCCATAGCCCCCTCCCAGCATTGCCGCTGCCCGCCTCGAGCCCAGCCCCTGCCAAGAACAGCCCAGAGTAGCCCCATCTCTAGCCTAGAGCTGCAACCTGCCTGCCTGCCCTGTGCAGATCTGGGGGCACATGCCCCCCCTCCCCATGCCCCCCTGAAGTGTACACAGTGGCAGAAGCTGCCCCTCACCCCCGAGCCACGGCTCTGTCCTGCACCTTGCCCCACCCCAGCTGGGCAGCGCCTTCCCCTGCCCCCTCCCTCCCTCCCTGCAGGCAGCGTTGATCTGCACCCCCATGCCCCTTCCCTTCCCCTTCCCCCACAGACTTATCAGCTGGAGGCAGCTGTAACTCAGAAATCGGATCAGTATCGACCAATTCACCTCCTTAAATATTGGCTACTGGTATTGGCCCCCAAAATCGCTCTTGCTAGTAGCCAGGTACACAAGAACCAAACTACTTGCAACCCACAGCCTCTTTCAGAAGGATGTGGCAACAGTGGGAACTACTCCTGCCCTCCCCCCTCCACCCCCAAAAAACAACTTAGAAAAGCCATCAACACCCAAAGAAATGAATGCAGAAGACCCAGAAGCCAGCAAAGCAGATCTGCATCAGCAGCATCTCATAGTCCGTAACGGGCTGCAAACAAAAAATCCCCTGTGATTTTCAGGTTCTCTGAGAGCTACGCAATTGTATTATCATTTGTCAGTCTAAAATCGCCACTGTGTCCATGGATCTGTATCTAGTCTGTGACAGGAAACTGAACTTGAGTAATGGCTTCCTATTGCAGGTTTGGATTTCAGAGAAATTTGGCCTTTGAGATCAGCGAGTGCTGTGAACTCCACCAGAGAGACAGGCAATATAGCATATTTATTGATGGCACAGCCCTCACCTCCCAAGGCTGCAGGCCACTGAGCCAGGACACCTGAGCGTTGTTATTTTCCCACCCTATCACTCGTCATTGTTCTCTCTTTCTCCGATACCTGCTGGTACAGATATTAGCTGGTGTCCAGTGTTTATCATGAGACAATTATGATTCTCCAGTTCTGCTCTCCACAGCTCTATGCTGTTCATTGCTTTGTGTTTAAGGCGATGCAATGACCTAAAATTGGCAATTCCTTCAAATCATGAGGCACCATTTTCTGGTTCAGATTTTCCTCCTGCTTGGCCTGGCTCATGAGTGTCGGTGCTAATGCTAACGCTCATGTTTCACACCAGGTTTGCCTGCACCTTGCATCCTCCATTGTTATTTGTATTACACCAGTCCCTAGCAGTCATGGTCCCAATTTACAGGGCACTGTACCAACAGGCTGGAAGAGACTGTTTGGGGTTTACAATCGATATGAAAGAGGCCAACAGCAGCACAGCGAGGAGAAACCACCTGTGCAAGACCATGAATAGAGCACAAGTCTCCTACAACCCTATCCAGTGCCCTTTCCAGAAAACAGCACAGTTTTTGCTACCAGGAAGGACTTGAGTAGACTCAGTATTGAGAACACATTGGTTCAAGATGCTAATATTTAGCTCTTGTATCTTCTGCTACGGTCCTCCCTGATCTGCACATCCAAAGCATGAGAGCGGTTTGCCAAGCCATCACTTCAAGACAGAAGAGGTAAGTAGCATTGCATATATCTTTTTTTTTGGAGGGGGTAGAGGCCTTGGAGCAGAAAGAAATACACGTGCAGGTACCCAAGGGCTCCAAAGATAACAAAAGGTGTGCATTATTCTTTCCAAACAGTTATCCACTCAGCAAGCAACTTTACTCAGCATCCTATACCTATTAAAACTAGCAGTCAATAAGGAAATCAATGCTGACAACGCAAGCAGCAACCAGACACTGCCAGTGCTCGATGCTACTTACTTTATGGCTTTACAAATATGAGCTGAATTGAGAGCCGGAGAGAGCTCCTCATGCAATAGCCAGAAGTGAAAATCGTATTTTCTGAGCTGTCGATAAAGGATTAGGCAATAAAGAGTTGGTCGACTGTTGTTGATTGTGGTGCTGTAAAGATGCTGGGTAACCAATAAAGGGTCTGTGCTTTCAGTGGACTTGAGATATAAATGCTAGGTAAGCACTTCCCACCCTCTCGTCTTGCAGTATATCATATGCTTTAATTTTAAAACCAACACATTAAAATCTTATTAACTATATCAGAAGTACCCTGGCCTAGCAGGATGGGGTTGAACTAAAGCTCACCGGTTTGCCTTCTGGCTGCTGTGATTTTATAACTTAAAAGGAAACTGGCTGGAGCTAACCGTCTCTGCAGCCTCTAGTGGTAGGTAGGCTGCAAACAGTTCACCGGGCAGTGCATGCCAACACCAAACTCCATTCAGATTTCTCTGAAAAAATCTCTGCCCAATGGTTTCAATAAGCTGTGTGCTGAGTCAGCCTGGGCCCTGTATGCCCTTTCATACAGGACCCGTTATTACTTTTTAACACTAGAGAGCCACCATTTTCCCACCTGGCACCCCAGAACGCTCTCCACCCTCCAGTAGTTTAATGTAAGCAAGAGCTGGCAGGGGTCACTTTTCCAACCAGTGCCTCCAGATTTTCAGCACTCCATTGCATGCTGTACCCAAATACGCTATAAAAGCCAGCTTCAGGGCTACCCCTGCTTGTCTGAACCAAGGCGCAACATAATCCCTACAGCTAGGGAAGTGCAAGACAAGCGTGTGCAAGAATTTAGGTTCTACTTCTAGGTCTGATGCCTGGCGTGTAGTGTAAAGTCACTTGCATCTCTGCACCCCAGCAGCCCCACGTGTGAAATGTGGGGAATATTTTTTTCCTTTGCAAAGCATGTTGAGGTCCAAGGAGGAAGAGAGCTAGAAAAGCTGGAAACTAGTGTTCAACCAAATAGGAGGGATAAGCCACCCGAATGAAAATCGTGACAAAAAGAAAATGTAAAAAAGCACAAAAAAGGGGCATCAGTAACATAACAAGACACCAAAATGCCTTAGGACACTGATTTTTTTTGAAGGCAAGCAAAAGGGAAATCTAATTTTTTTTTTTCAAATTTGCTGCTGAAACACTTAAGCGTAAGTGTTACAGGTTCCTTGCTGTCGGTACAACCACAGAATTCAACAACATGTGAGGAAATATTTGTTGCACTCTTACAAGCAGAGGAGCATTTGGGTGGCGTGACGCCATCTGCTGCTTCAAACTATTATTTTCTTGCTTTCTGTCCCTTATAAGAGCGTGCTTTGTGAGAACAGGGGACATTTTCGTACCACACTGGACTTGTTTGCAAAGGAAAACACGTTCATCGACGAAGCAGAAAATCGGCACAGAAAAGAAAATGCTGACTGAAGACTTGTAATGGTTGGTTTGGTTGATGAATTATTAGCAGAGAAGGCCGTATAATAAATGAAGCACCTCAAAGAAAACTTACGGCATTTAGACTCTTGCACTTTGATAACTGTCTTGGTATTTGGGCAATTTTCTGTTTAATGCTGGGATTCTGCTGATAAATGAAATTCCATCCTATTAAAGACAATATCCATGTCTTTGAGCCAATGCAATAGCCCGTGACCCTGAAATGTAGGCGCATGTCATTTTGAAAGTCTGCTACGTGAAGAACAAATTAAAACGCTCCGTCAGATCTTAGGGACTAGAGCTTAAGCCTTCAAGTAAGCTCTATTAAGTCCAGTAATAGACACTAGTCATACTCAACACCACAATGGAAGTAAAATGAAATGAATAGTATACCATCATCACTGACACCCTGGCAGTAATAAGCATCACGCTGGGCTCACAGCACTGACTAATGCATAATTTATCTAGCTTCATAAATATCAAAACACACCACAGCTGTTAGTACTTCAGTGCAAACCCTGCAAATATTGCTTCAATTATTCAGGAGCGCATCTCAGGGAACCAGTCAACTGCTTCAAAGTTGCATTTCTAGAAAGTATCAATTACTCAGGAGTTTCGGTGAGGTGATGCTGGCCTGGCCTTCGAGGATCCTAGCAAAAGGTACAGCAAGGGAGTTAAACCAAATGCCTTTCCGTGCAAAAATCCTGCTGCGAGGACTAGCAGGAGCCTCCTGAATCCTGCCTTCATCTCAGTGACAATGCACTGGAGCTGCTAGGGGGCAACACGACAGGGCCTTCCTTTATTATTTTAAAAGTTGCAAGTTTTTAAGAGGTTGCTACTTGGTGTAAAGTCTGACTGAAGCGCAGGTGACAGCAGCGGCAGCATTAAAGCAAAGCCATGCTGATTGACACACACATGCCTGTGCAACCTACTGTGACTATCTTGCCTATTTTCATTCCTGGGAAGCATCTCCATCTCCTTGGCGAGGATATTTAGATACTCCAGAGTTGCCGACCTTAGAAGTTCATCACGGTCAATATAAGGAGAGGTCTCTCCTAGCTCCACGCAGGGTGAACGTGGTAGCTAACAGGGCCAGCGTAGTTGCTTGCTCCAACCTTTTCCCTTGCCTCTAAGGTAAGCCAAATAGTCCCTGCTGGAAGTCTTTCTTTAACTGAGATCACTATAGTGGTTGGTGATCAACAGTGATCCTGGTTTTTTTTCCCCTGATTAAAAAAAAAAAAAAAAAAAAATTAAAAAAATTGCAAATTTTTAATAAAACCCTTCAAATCCATGATTACAATTAAAGGCCCCTCACAGTCCCCCGGTCCCGCTGGTGCCCCTCACTCCCCACCCACAGCTCCCTAGCCCTGCTCATGCCTCTCGTGCCCCACCCACAGCCCCTGCTGCCCCAGCCCTGCCAGAAGGGACCCCCAGCTGCCAGACCCAGGTCCACAGCCCCCTGCCCTCACTCTCCCCTGCTGCAGGCTCAGGTGGGGGGACCTGCACCCCCCAGATCTGCATGCAGTGGGGCTACGGGCTCAGGCTCCTGCCCTGATGCCCTCCCCCAGGACCTCTGCAGCCCAGTGGGTGCAACCCAGCATGGCAAGAAACAGCGGGGCCGTGCAGAGAAGCCGACTGCCAGTGCGAGCTCTGCACTGCCTGGCGACGCGCCCCGTGTGCAGCTACTTTGAGGGGCACAACCCCATGCTGCTGCCCTCGCCGCAGCCACGCACGCAGGAGGTGTGTTGCAAGGACCCTGCGGAGCTTGCAGTGGCAGGAGCTTCCCTGCACGGTCCTTGCTTCACTGGGTCGTGCCCGCTGGGCTGTGGAGGCCTTGGGGGAGGCGGGAACACTGCCAGCCTGCAGAGAGCTCTTTGCAAAAGTGCAAAATCCGCGGGTTTCTCCAGTAAAATGAGAAATCCGGTTTTGCCTCTGGTAAAGGTAAAATCTGCTATTTACTCTGATTTTCCATGGGAAGCAAAAAGCCCAGATCCCCTGGTGATCAACTAGCTCCAGTTCCAGTTCTCAGTCTGCCAGCCATGGCTTTGAACCTACCTAATTATTTACTGGGGTCAGTAAAGTATAGCATCATTTTTTGCTGTACTCCTCACTACCCTTTAGGACATTGTGGTCTGTTGGGGCATGTGACTTTTCTTTTCAACTTATAATGTAGCCCAATACTTCAAAATCAATACAAAAACCCCAAAAACAAATGTAAAGCAATCAGAAAAGAGGCTGAGATTAATTTAAGCTTCACAGAGCTCAGTCCACCTCAGCTTATTCCATGAATTATCTCTTAAAAAAATATATAATCAGCAAAATGTAAAAGGTAAAAACATGGAAATTCATCCAAAAAATGCCCCGCTGCTACTGCTCAAGGACTGTCTAAGATCATGTCTGATAAACAAATGCAGCGTAAAACCGGGTCTAAAATGTGCCAGAAATTGGGCCTTAATTGGTAGAGAGAATAATGAGAGGCTTCTCCACCCTCTTTCTCCTTTTACTTTCTGATTAACAAAAGTAGAAGCTTCCTTTAGCTAAATCAAGGCTGTTTCTCTTCCAGCCTTTCTGTACGTTGCTGGAAGCAATGTCTCCAAGGCCTGGTATAGACATTAGACTTTTACCTGTATAAATGATTGGAAACCAATCTATACCCATAGCAGAAAGTGGTGCCCAATGCCACGTCAGGACTGTAAAATCCGGAGGCGCCATGGATTAGGTAGATCCCTATTGATGTGCCTTCACTGGGGGCACGTACAGGCTGCTGTGGGGGTCTCCCAACTCTCTGAACTTCCTGATCCATTTAATTTTTCATAAATTACAGTCTTCTGCTCCCATAACCTTTGCAAGAAAAATAATGTGCTATATTTCCATTAAGGGTTTTGCTCAAGCAAAGCTAGCATTGAGCCGTCTAGAACTGAAAAGGGCAAGACAGTGGCATGAAATTTTCATGCAGATTAACCCAGTTGGGCATCTGGGGGGTGGGCAGTAGGGGGTGGGGGAGCGGGAAGAAAGAAAAGCCACATAGGAAACAAGCACGCGGGACTCCCGGGTGCTATCCCTGCTCTTAATGAATGAGCCAGTGAGTCTCATTAGTGCCATCTTCAGCACCAGGTGTCACCCAGGTGACGGGGAATTTTGACTATTGAGGAGAAAAGTGTGCCAAAAAAGGAGAAGAGAAGAGAAGAGAAGAGAGAAAAACTAATTAGCACTGTAGACACATGTGCAGCACTGGACACAGGGTACAGTAAGTGCTGTTCAGCTGTGCATGTCACACGGATATTTTCCCCAGCAGTAGGCTGGGACAAATAATTTCTGAACAAACCTTCGGTTTCCTAATATACTTAATATTCACCAGGTGTCTGGGATATGTAGCTTCCCTATGATGGAAGCTGCAAGGTCTTTGGAGCAGAGACCACCTTTTCAGGGGGACGGGGAGAGGTGCTAGCACAAGACCGCTCTGACCAGGGCCTCTAGATCCTATTGTGAGGCAACCAGGAATAAGGACTGAATCACAGATGGCTTCAAAAGACCATAAATGGTGCTTGGTTTTCTATATGGGCAGCTCTAACCGTTAACTTTTGCGCTTGGCTGTTCATGCGCTGAGGTCAGCCACCCAAGTCATAGGGTAGTTATTCTGCTCCCTTGCTGGATGATAAATTTACTAAAAATAAGACTAGAACTGAATTCAGACTAAAGTGCATTCAGTCTGCACTTCTGAAGCAACAACCACCCATAGCTAAATGCTGAGCTCTTCCTGGCTTGGCGAATGTTTTTAGGTTGAGGGTTACCCTGCCCTGTCCAGGCTGCGCAGTGGCATCTCACCAAAAACCTTCAGTGAGGCACCCCCCCCGAGCCTAGGAACAGACATCGCATTTGCCCCTGTTCTGTGTTTGTCTCAGAACAGAAATGTCCCAGGACTGGCATGTGCACACATTTCCCTCTTAATCAGGGGTCAGTGAGCAGCTAAATGCACTGCTGCGATTTTTCCGCTGTCGATCCAATGATGTAATGCTAGGACACCTGCTTTGACGCATTTTGCAATATCACTGGATGAACTGTTGGTACTTCATATCCCATGAACCTGTCTTAGGACAGCGGACATAGATGGTTGAACAAATTCAATTTGATCTGGGATAAAAATCCTGGGACGTGTGATGTCTGTTTGTAGCCTGAAGGAGCACTAATCATTTGAACAGCAAGTCCGCGTGCAGCTGTTCTGCTAACCTAAAATGCTTCTTGAAAGTCCTTGTAGTCATCATGAGTGTATCCTTTGCCTCATAGTGACCTCATCTTCCAGACCAGGAGCAAGTTCCTTTCTACCTCGGAAGTAAGCAGCACCAGCCACAGTTCCTCGAAGCCCATTTAGGGCTCCAGGCCGGGAGCTGTTCCTTTACTCCATTTTCTGTGCTACCCTATTTTAGCTTGCTCTTTCTTCAGTCCCACTTTCATTTTCAATAGGCAGATTGCCCTGGCTCAGACGCTTCTTAGGAGAGAGGCTCTCACATTTCAGAGAGAAAAAAACCACACCGCACAGCATCCTGCAAATAGTGCTTCCCATGCATTTAAATTTGCACTTGGACACTTCAAGACACGTGGCTTCAAACGTGTCTGCCTGACAAAGTCCCCCAAGAGTCCCAGTGAAGGACGCCTGCTGGACAAGGCATACGGTCCTGACAAGCATTAAGAATGGGCCATGGCGCCAAGCAAAAGGACTAAAACGCAGAGACAATGCCCTGGGTTGCACTGCGCCCTGTCCAAAGGACTGCAGCTCTGTGGTCTCTAGTGCTGAGGGCTGCTTGGAGCCTGCTTGAGAGGGCCCTTCAGATAAGCACAGAGAGGACAAGCCAGTTGCAAGCACAGGTCCTGGGTCCTGGTTTCCTTCGGCCAGAATCACACTGGCGGGAAGTGGGCAGCATGAAAGAGCAGGACCCAGGACTCCCTGGCATCTCCCAGGGACTGCATGCTGCAGCAGCAGAGTGGCTGGGTCACCCTTGCAGCTGGTGTTGTATGAACCCAACCCGCACTCACATGACTTGTGCAGAGACAGAAGGGCGGCCTCTCCCTCGCCCTTCCACGGCCCCCTAGCATCATTAGCACAAGCCCCTTTGATCGCTGGGCGAGGCATGGGAGCCCTGAATGGGAACGTGCCCTTGCCCTCTCTGAAGTGGACAAAAGGGATTGCAAAAATGACAGAAGAGTTGAGCTGGGAGGGACCTAAATAGATCATACCTCCCCCCCCGAAAAAGGTAGGGAAAATGCTACAGTTGAGGCTTGTACCACCTTAATTCAACAGCTCCCTCCCCATATGTGTCCCCTACCTCCTCTACTCAATGGGATGGATATGCACAGAGGCTGAAATAAGGTGGTGGGGGCAACCTGAGCTGGGATCTTTAAACTTCCAAGTGCCTTTGCAATCCAACAGGATTTTTGTGATCTCCAAACAGGGGGCAAACTGACACGAGCATCTTCCATCTGCTGAGCGTTCAAAGGTGTCTGGGACTTGGCAAGTTGGATTCCCAGCAGAGGAGAAATCAGAAAGCAAAGACTTGTGGTAGAACTTACCGTATTTCACGTGGTCCTAAACGCCCTGAGGCGCAGTCTCCTCAAACAGGAACAGCAGTCCAGCACCAAGTGCCCAGTTCCCAGGGAGAGACATCAGGGATGAAGGCCAAGGACGTGCACCACTTCTGCTTGCACAGCCCCCTCTCTCCAGAAGCTTGCATCCCAAGATTAGCGCTTCATAGCATGTCTGCCCAGGCCTGAACATTGGCTCACATGGTAAGAAAGAAAACTCAGCAGCCCATGTGTAACATTGCCATCTGGTGGCACCTGCAAAACAGTTGTCCCACCAAGTTCAGACCGGAAGCACAGACAGCTGCTAACAGGATGCCACGCTAAGCCACACATTCATTTGAGGATTGGCATCACCTTATTTACTGTGGGCGAACAGCACGTCTAGCACACACAGTAGTTACAGCTATGATTACTGAGCATGATGCATAACTGTGGCAGGTGAACGCACACTGTCAGGGTGTGGGGCTGTAGGTACTACCTACAAATAAGGATTAGTAACCAACATACTTCTAGGCAGTAGGGGATCGTAAGGAAAATGCCATGCTTTTAAGTATAACAGCCATTCCATCTTCCAGGATACTTAATCAGTAACTTCTTTGTATATTCCTTAGACCACCCTAAACGGCAGCAAGATACAGGACTGAAAGCAGGCAGGTACCTTCTGTGCCCCAGCCAATGCCTGAATGCATGCTACCACCTGGAGTAGATAAACACGCACTTCTCCCAAGCTCTGGAAAACATCCCTTGTCACTGCTTTCCATTTGTTTAAATGCCGGGCTGATTTGGGTTATTCTGGGGATGTTTCCCTGCCCCCCTGCCACCGAGATGAAAAGAGTTCAGTAATTCAGATGCCATGGAGCTACTGCTTGTTTTACAGACACCTTATTTCCAAATCCACGTGGCCCTGGACGCTCTACTGTGTCACGAGGAATGGACGGAGCTCCCGAGTGTCGCCGTTGCCTGCTGCATCCCTCTTCTCTGCGTAACTGTAATGTGGCAAAACTACAGTCAACCCCAGACACCCAGAAGCGTGAAGCTGGACACTGGACTCCATACAATCCCTCAGCTCTCTTTCTATAATATTCAGGAAGCTCACCATCTTTATTTAAAGTACGGAAGTGCTAATATTCCCATTTTACAGATAAGAGACTGAGGCAGGCACACCGAAGCTTGTGTCATTGGGACTGCTGCCAAGAAAAGCTCCACCCACTAACTTTTCCTGTACTCAGGCATAGGTCTAACGATGAGGCAGCACAGAGGGTGGCACTGGGCTATCTGCACTGCCTCTGAGCTGGCAACTAGGCAGGGCTTGTTTCAAAGCAGCGGTCCTGGGCTTGGCAGGGAGGCAGTCTAGATATGGCCTAAGGGAACTGCCTGCGGTGACGCCAACTGTCGGCTGAGAAGCAGGAAGAGAACCCGGGCCCTGTGGGAAGAGCATCCCCCCTCTCTGAGCCCAACAGCCCTGTCCCAGGAGAAGTCAATGGCAGTCCTTTCAGAAGCCAGCAACATTTTACAGGTGAGCAAAACACTAAAAGAAGTCACAGATCCATTGGAGCGAACAATGAAGCCATTGGAAATTCGCTGTTAACAAGACGTCCAGCCCAGAATTGCAAGGAAAGTGAGCAGTGGGGTAGCAAACATTTGAACGTTTGGTTTTGGCCACAGGTTTTGCTTTGCAGCAGTCCTGAGCCAGCAGCTACCTCCACTGACCTGTGTCCCAGCACAGCTGAGCCTGTTTCTTTGCCTACCTGATGGTTAGAACGTAACACCGGTCCTTGGCCCCACCGGTGTAGCAGGCTGCTGGCCGAGCCAGGCCTTCATTTAACTGCTCGCGTCCTGGCAGTCCTCTACAAGCTGCGATGCTCCATCCCTGTGGGATGCAGTCTCTCACTTTTGCAGCTCCTGCGTCTCTATGCTGGGACACTAATATAGCCTCTAAGACCCTATGTTACCAGGTAGGGGCCCTTTCTGGCCCATTTTTCCTCTGCCCTCAGGCTCTGGGCTGCCTTCCCATTGCTCCCATCTAGTTCCCGTATCCCCCCTTGGCACTGCATTATTTAAACTCCACTGTGCAGTCCTCTGAGCTTAGCTTAGATATTAGATTGGATTGGCTTAGAGACAGGTTATGCTTGAGGGTACAACAGGTGTAAGGATGAGGCCTCTCCACAGCCTTGATAGTTGCTTTCCAAGTGGTTCACCAAGAACTAATGGAAGTCCACATTTCAGGGCCCATCTCCTTCAAATGTATCCTTGTATTCTGCTAGAAAACTGGAGAAGGCCAATGCTGATTGTTCTCCACCCCCTTCCCTTCCCCTCTACCAAAATTATTCTGGCTTGGCCCACCTTGCTGTTCACAAAGGGCAGTGCTCCCCTGCACCAGCTACTGTAGACGTCTTGCCTACAGGTCTGAGAAGGGGTTGCATTGCACCCCACCAGCCCTTGGCCTCATTTCTCCAGTCTAATATTCCTGCTTATGAGTGGGGCTGGGATCCCATCTAGAGCTACCTGCAATGTAATCAAAATGGTCATTGCTCTAATGGCACAGCTACAAACATAGTGTGCAATGTTTTTCCTGTATTGCACGCACAGAGAATCTGGGCCCTTCAGAGTCACACCATCTATCCCTGCTTGCATTGCTGCCCTTTCCTCTCTAGCGTCTCTGTGACGCAAGGACAGTGCAAGTTTGTTTCTCACCACCTTTGCACTGTGGCTCAAAGTCTTGGGTTTTTTACCCACCACCTTTTAAACTGTTTTTTTTGCACAGTACCTGGAGTGAATCCCAATGCCTGCCTTCTCAGTCGGTCCACTTCTGTCTGGCCTCCTGGGTTTCTTAGCTTGCCCAGCATAGTGGCCATTTAAAACCCTTCCATGGACAGTGCAATATTTCCTGCTGTTTGGAGGCATTTCTCTAAGATTTTCCCCTCAGTATTATCTCCTGCAAACTGGAACGACATAACCTACAAAGAACTACCCTTAACTAGGGGACTATAAATGGTGCATGGAGGCTGGAGGTCTCAGCTCTGTATTGTGACTACCTGTCCCCCACGTGGCTTCTTGACTCCTTGCAAAATAAGCAAACGAAGTCAAATAAAAATCTGCACCTCTGGGATTAGAAATCCCAGTACTCATCTTTATCAGGTAGTCCAGCATTTTGGGCAGAATATCTAGCAACAGTATCTCACTCATTTCTTGTCCTTTTTTACCCAATGAAGTAGTAAACCACCAACTTTACCCTGATCTTTTCCCCCATCTTTCCAATCATGGACAGCACCATGTACGGGGCCAGTATTTGCTTCATTATTACACATTATTGTGGCTTTGGGGCCAATAGATAGGAGAGAGTTTTGCTTTTTGATAATTTAGAGGGTCAAAAGCATCATTAAGAGAATGAGCTAAATTGAAGCCACCCGTCTCATCACTTTACATCTTTCTTTGGAGCGATATTTAATGTCAGTCTGTGAGTAGTCACTCTTCCACCAGCAACAATTGTTTAAAAAGTAAACTGGGGACTCATGGCTCTCTCATAGTTTCATAGTTTCTAGGGTCGGAAGGGACCTGAGTAGATCATCTACTCCGACCCCCTGCCATGGCAGGAAAGAGCACTGGGGTCAAACAACCCCAGCAAGATGTCCATCCAGCCTCCTCTTAAAGACCCCCAGGGTAGGAGCCAGCACCACTTCTCTTGGAAGTTGGTTGCAGACCCTAGCCGCCCTGACCGTGAAGTAGCGCCTCCTGATATCTAACCTAAACCTACCCTCTGCCAGCCTGTGACCGTTATTCCTGGTCACTCCTGGCAGTGCTCGGGGGAACAGGGACTCCCCCAATGCCTGCTGATCCCCCCTGACTAGTTTATAACAGGCCACAAGATCCCCCCTCAGCCTTCTCTTGTGGAGGCTGAACAGGTTCAGGTCCCGTAGGCTCTCCTCATAGGGCCTGCCCTGTTGTCCCCTGATCATGCGAGTGGCCTCCTCTGGACCCTCTCCATGCTGTCAACATCCCTCCTGAAGTGTGGCGCCCAGAACTGGACGCAGTACTCCAGCTGCGGCCTGACCAATGCCGCATAGAGGGGAAGGATCACCTCCTTGGATCTGCTCGAGATGCATCTGTGGATGCATGCCAAGGTGCGGTTGGCCTTCCTGACTGCATCCCCACATTGCCGGCTCATGTTCATCTTGGAGTCAATGATGACCCCCAGATCCCTTTCCGCCTCCGTGCTGACAAGAGGGGAGTTCCCTAACCTGTAGGTATGGTGCCGGCTGTTCCTCCCCAGGTGCATCACCTTGCACTTGTCTGTGTTGAAGCCCATCCTATTCTCATCTGCCCACCCCCGTAACCTGTCTAGGTCTGATTGTAGCCTGTTGCATCCTTCCAGTGTGCCCACGTCCCCCCACATCTTAGTGTCATCAGCAAATTTGAGCAGGGTGCTTTTTACCCCCTCGTCCAAGTCGCTGATGAAGATGTTGAACAGTGCGGGCCCGAGGACCGAGCCCTGGGGGACCCCACTGCCCACGTCCTTCCAGGTTGAGAAGGACCCATCCACTACCACCCTCTGGGTGCGGCCCTCCAGCCAGTTGGCGACCCATGTGACTGTGTGGGTGTCTACACCACAGCCCCCAGTTTCTTAATGAGAACGGGGTGAGAGACAGTGTCGAAGGCCTTCCGGAAGTCCAGGAAGACGATGTCCACTGCTACCCCTGCATCTACTGATCTAGTGATCTGATCGTAAAAGGCCACCAAGTTGGTCTGACAGGACCTGCCACTGATGAACCCGTGTTGGTTGCCCCTAAGCATGCAGTGCCCTGCTGGCCCCTCCTGGATGTGTGCCAGCATAATTTTCTCAAACAGCTTGCCTAGGATCGAGGTAAGACTAACTGGCCTATAGTTTCCCGGGTCCTCCTTCCTGCCTTTTTTGAAGATGGAACCACGTTGGCCCTCTTCCAGTCCTCCGGTACTTCACCAGAGCACCACGAGTGCTCGTAAAGCCATGCCAGGGGACTTGCAATGACCTCGGCCAGTTCCTTTAGAACTCTAGGCTGGAGATCATCCGGGCCGGCTGACTTGAATACATCCAACCCCTCCAGAAGCTCCCTAACTAAATCCTCGCTAACCCGTGGCCCATGTGTGCCTCCCCCGGGGCCCGAGGGGGGCCCAGCAGGGAGGTGGCTGTTCTGGTCCCTACTTAGGAAGACGGAGGCAAAGAAATCGTTAAACATGTTAGCTTTGCCGTCTGGTGTGACGACCAAGTTTCCCATCGCGTCCTGCAAGGGCCCCACGTTACCCGGGACCTTCTTTTTACCCCTGTATATTTAAAAAAGGACTTCTTATTGTCCTTAATCTGGAAAGCTAGCCCCAGTTCCATCTCTGCCTTGGCCTTCCTAACTACCCCCCTACATCCCCGAGCAACTACAGAATAGTCCTCCCTGGTGATGACCCCTTCTTTCCATTGGGTATAAGCCTCCTTTTTAGCAAGGAGAATTCCCGGATGCTTTTGGTGAGCCACGGAGGCTTGTGTGCTCTCCTGCTCCCTTTGATCCTCGTTGGGATTACCTTCCTTTGGGCTTGGAGGATCATCTCCTTAACGAGCGACCACTCTCCTTGGACACCTGGCTCCCCTCCCCTCCGGGACCTCAGTGTTTCTCCAACTATTCTCCTTACCTCATTGAAGTCTGCCCTCCTAAAATCTAGGGCCGCTGCCTTGCTGCAAGCCTTTGCCACCTTGTGCTGGATGGTGAATTCCAGCAGGCAATGATCACTGTCACCCAGGTGGTCGAGCACCTGCAGCCCCCTCACCAGGTCATCACCCATGGCCAGCACTAGGTCCAACAAGGCATCCCCCCTGGTGGGGCTGTGCACCTCCTGGGTTAGATGGAGGTCCTGCACTCTGGCCAAGAACCTACGTGAGCGGTCAGACCTGGCTGACTGCTCTTCCCAGCAGATGTCCGGGAAGTTCAGGTCCCCCGTGACTACCACATCCTTAGCCTTCACCACCTCTGTGAGCTGACCCAAGAATTCCTGGTCAAGCTCTTCTCCCTAGCTCTCTAGTTGCTTGCTGTCCGGCTGCCTCAAAGACAGTAGCATTGTTCTGCGCCTGAAATTGGGTAAAACTGTCCCTATGAACATGAAGTCATTTCATGGTCTCACTTCTTTCCAGGCTGCCAATTTGCTTTTGATTGCTGCAGGAGGCACTAGAAATCATTCACAATAAGGCTTTTAAATTGCACTCCATCTGGAATAAGCCTCGATTGGTCACATTGTGCCAGTAATTGATCAGCGCGGCCTGGCCTCATCTCTGCAATGTTGTAAGCATTTAATCACCATGCCTTCGTCATTCTGAAACCACTTTCAGTCCAGCCCTGTCATTATTGCCTGCTCTCCCCTGGCCATTAGAGCGTCCTAAGCAGGAACACTTGAGGCAATCAAAAAGCTTTGGACTCATATGGAGAGCAGCTACACAGGCGTTGCTGTTATTGTCTGTGGGAAAGGGAACCAGAGGCAGGATGGAGCCTCACACAGGCTACTGGAGGGCACAGCTCTGGATTCAATGGGAGTTCCCCATTAGGGAGGAACAAGGGCCATGTACACAGTCAAAAAGCTGACTCGTTCAATCTTTGCAGGTTAATCTAACCTGTGTAGATTGTACTGATAAGCAAGTAAACAGACATTCACTTTTGAATCCAAAAATGCAGCCACAAGCCTACAATGGCCCAAACCAGAAGCTGGAGGTGGGTGGGGGGTGCTAGAGCATGCCTCCCTGCTCAGCTGATCCCTTCTTGTCAGCTCAGAGGCAGAAAAGGATCTTGGAGGCACTATTAATTCCAGGATGAATATAAGCTGCCAATGTAGGGACACGGTCAGGAAGGCCAACCGCACCTTGTTGTGCATCCACAGGTGCATCACGAGCAGGTCCAAGGAGGTGATCCTCCCCCTCTATGCGGCACTGGTCAGGCTGCAGCTGGAGTACTGCGTCCAGTTCTGGGCGCCACACTTCAAGAGGGATGTGGACAGCATGGAGCGGGTCCAGAGGAGGCCACTCGCATGATCAGGGGGCAGCAGGGCAGACTCTATGAGAAGAGGCTACGGTACAGGACCTGAACTTGTTCAGCCTCCACGAGAAAAGGCTGAGATGGGATCTGGTGGCCTTCTATAAACTGGCCAAGGGAGACCAGCAGGCAATGGGAGAGTCCCTGTTCCACCAAGCACTACCAGGAGTAACAAGGAACGACGGCCATAAGCTGACTGAGAGTAGATTCAGGCGAGATATCAGGAGGCGCTACTTCACAGTTGGGGCGGCTAGGATCTGGAACCAAATTCCAAGAGAAGTGGTGCTCGCTTCTACCCTGGGGGTCTTCAAAAGGAGGCCAGACAATCACCTAGCCGGGGCTGTTTGACCCCAGCATCCTTTCCTGCCATGGCAAGGGGTCGGACTTGATGATCTGCTTAGGTCCCTTCTAACCCTACCAACGATGAAACTATGACAGCTTGGGACAAGGCTAGCCCAACCACCCTGCGAGCAGGATGCAAAGCATCCTGCTGGGGGACTGTGAGTTAACTTGAAACTGGAAGGGATCTGGAATAGAAGTTCAATAAATCAATTTAACCTAAATCAGTTAAGTCTGCTGGTGCATCCATCCAGGTTTATCTTAACCAGTTTTTGGACATTTTGGAAGCAGTTTATGTACACTGAAATTCAGTTGTGTTACAGATTTGAACCGGTTTCCAATCATTTATATTGTTTATGTCTAATTTTTGTCCCTTATCTTGGAGTTTAACTCACTTATATTAAAGGGCTTCTCTTCCTCTTTTCTCTGCCTTCCGAGGGCCCATCCTGCGAGCTGCTGCATGCCCCTTCCTGCCATTAAAGACATTTGTAGAGTGCAACAAAGCCTCTAAATATGAATATAACAAGCTGTACAGAGTCTATCCTTCATCTTTCTTGAAAGGAGCCTGGCAGACTGACTTCATTAGGTTTCTTTGTTCTCTGTATTACTTCTCATTTGCCAGTGTCCTCCTGGGTGCAGTATTCTAGGGGATGTCACATCACCCTTGTCTCTGGGTTGGAGCTAACACAGCAACATCAAATTGTACTGGCCCTTTTGTCTTGTTTTAGGAAGGAAACACAGCAATAAACTACTGCAGAATTACAAAGGAAGAGGGTTAGAGAGGCTGGTTTTGTGCTTATGTTATTAGATTGGGACTCAGGAGGTCTGGGCTCAGCTGACCTTAGGCAAGATGCTCTGCCTGTCCATCCCTTAGTTGTCCTAGCTGTAGAACAAGGATCTCAGTGCTAGCTTTCCTTTCAGAGTGGTTCAGGAACTATTGATGAAAAGTCATTGTTATTTTTAGTTACACACTTGGTCAAAGCTAATATGCCCTCCCAGGTCCTTCTCCATGGTATCAGCATCCCACTTCTATCTCTCTATATATGCAAGGGTTTCAAGTATCATCCCATCACCACTGCCAGGCTCCAAGCTCTGTGCACTTCCACCATGCTTTCACATAACAGAGGCTGTGCAACCCCCTTTCTGCTTCCCCAGCCCATACCAGATGCCCAATGCCATGAGCAAAGCCTGCATCTCCTTGAGCTTTCCCATCCAAAGCACCAGAATAGAAGGTGCGGGCAGACAACGGAGGTCTTCTTTCTGACCGTCTTTACCCTGCACCATGGGGCAGGTTGCATGAAGCCATGGAGCTCAGAGGGAGGAAGCAATGAAGCCTCCTGCAGGCTCTCCTTCCTCTAACTCTCCCTACTGCATGAGCATCTCTTGCGCCCAGCAGCTGTTGGGCACCTCTCAGAAGGGAGAGCATGAAGCAGCTTGTCTGTGTTAATAGCTTTTCCAGTTTGCACCCAAATCCACAGAGATTGGCCCTAGAATAGACCCAACACTCTAAAATGGTCAAAGTGTTCACAACTTATCTCGTTACTTCAAGACAGACCTGTTCCCAGGTCATTGTAAAGCCAGAAGGGATCATTGTGCTGCAATCTGGGACCACCTGGCCTCCAGTGATGGACATGGCTGAAATAATTCCTGTTTGAATGGAGACACATTAAGATGTACCGTCAAGCTGCATCCGTTGCTTCACTCCACTCAACAAGCTCTGCTTTCTCTCAACTTCAGACTGCCATGTCTATCCAGATTACTAGATTTGGGGTGGAGACTGCCCCTTACTTTGAGTTTGTATAGCTCCTAGGGCAGTAGGGCTCCGAGCTTAGAGGAGATCACTAGACAGCACTGCAGTACATACAGAAACTTGTGACTTGGTGCCATTTTATTTTCTATCATCATAGCTAGGTTCTTCTTTGCCTCTGATAATATCTGCTCCCATCACCATCAGCTTTACCCTTTTCCACTTCCATTGCCTTGTGTTTTTCCAGGATGAATCCAATTTTCTACAAGGATAGCCATTTTTTTCTTCATGTTTTTCCTGTTGTTACTGGCATTTTCACTGTTCACTGTTGCAACATCTGCCAACTTGCAATTTGCTCCCTCTTAAATCGGACATTTATGTACCTTGTGGACTAGAAACACTATTCTGATTGGGGTCCTGGATGAAATACCATTAAATAAGATGGAGTCTAACACCAATCCGTGCAACAGCTTGTTAGTATCTCTGGTTCAAATTCATGTAACATCATGTTCACCAGCACTTATGAGTTTGTCTACACCACAGTTTTCAGTTGGATTTTATCTTGGGTGCAAAACATTTTTTGATGATGAAACGCTTTGCTAGATGTCCAAAACATGGCTTAAGATCCACACAGCTTTACAATCCTGGAGGTGCCAGTGCTGCAGGCACTCAGGAATGTAAAGAATTTAACTCAAATGCAAGTTTGCAATTCTGTTTTAAAAAGCCCAAGTCAAATCTTGACCCTAGGGAAGCATTGGGAGCTTTGCGACTGACGTCAGTGTAGCAGAATTTCACCCAGTGTTCAGAAATGTCCGTTCGGTTCAGGCTACTGCAGACCCATCTTTCACTGCTGGCTCGTTTCTGCAGCCTCAGTTTAATATTCCCTCTCCCTATAGATTCTGGTACGGGGCTGTCTCCAATTGTGATGAGAACAGCTATCCTATTCTTTCAGCACTCACTGTATCCAATTCCATTACTGCACCAAGGGCATTTGTGATACAACCCAAAGGAAACCCCCATTCATTTATAATCCTGTTTTGTATACTTCCTAAATGAGAATGTTATTAAGGCAGAGAGGAATTAAACCGCACTGCTGATGCTATGCCTAGCTGAGAGTTTACAGAGTGGTAATTAAGAGAAGCACTCTCTCATATGAGAGCTCTTTAGCTGCAGAGGAAGAAAGAAAAAAACATGTTTCTGCTTATTTTAATCAGACATTGACAGACTGCATTAATCAGGTATGCCAGCACGTCACCACGGTTTTCCTGCTACAGAGCTGCAGCTCACTCTCTTTCCAGCTCGCTTTCCAATTGAAGCCTGCTCAAGTCCATGGAAGAACACCTAATGATGCCAGTGGGCTTGGGATCAACCCCTTTGTGAACAGAAGATGCATTTCTGCCCCAAGCAATAAGGCCTCCTCAGGACTCTTCAGCCCTCCAATCCTTTTCAGGCAGCTGAAGATCTACAGGCTCTCCAAGGGTTCGATCCCACTCTGAAGTCAGAGTTTTGCTTTTAATTGCAATGAAAGCCAAGACCAGCTCCCAAAACAGGGCTCCTGTAAATGTCCTAATTTCAGTGCAGTCCCTTGTCACCTTCTGCTTTATTCCCCATCCAAGATCGAACTCCTAGTAAAAGAGCTCTCTCCCAAATTTGGCCTGAAAACCTACTGGCGTTTCCCCCTGCACTGCTGTAAAAAGCGAACTCCCCTTTTATCCTGACCTGACAATACAGGTGCAGAGATGTGGCAGCCCCTGCAATGTATTTGTTTCAGCTTGCTGAGCATCGATTTAGAGCTCCTGGTGCTTCCATGGCACTAAAACAAGAACTAACTGTGTATCCGCTTTTTCCAGAGTCACCAGGAAAGACCTGCCTTACATTGGGCCAATTTCAGTGGTACAAATCAACAGAACCAAATTAAGGGCTGAGGAGCTCACACCCTCTCTCCAGTAACAATGACACGGAGAATCCTTACATACCTGGAGTTAGTAATCCTTGTTCTTATTTCCTTCTGGTTAAAGTTATATGCTGGACTAGCATCTCTGGAGGAGGTGCTGATGACAAGTGAGCAAGTGAGACCCCTGTAAGTGTACCATTTGAAACTTAAAAATGTCCACCACCACTGTGATATCCGAGTACCTCCCAGTGATTAATGCATTGCTGCTCACAATGCCCCGGGAGGTGGGGAAGTGCCGCTGTGCCCATTTCACAGGCCAGGAGCTGAAGTAGAGAGAGACAGAGGCAACTTGCCCGTGGTCACTCAGGGACCCCGGCAGAAACCCAGGACTTTGGCTAACAGCTCAAGCCCTAGACCAATGCTCTGCAAACTTTTTTGATCACGCACCCCTATCAGTTAAAAATTTTTGAACACGCACCCCCCAATATATGTATATTTATTGGGGGTGCCACTGTCGACCCCTCCGCACTGTGAAACTCCCACTCTTACCTCACGTACTGTACGTGACATATGACCGTCTGACATACGGACCGAGTGAGGGCGCCAGTGTCAATCCGTATATTAAATATTGGTAAAGCTTAATTTCTTTCTTATTGTTTTAGATAAAAAAATAAATATAAATAGAAGTTCTAATATTTTCTTCCCGCACCCCAATGGATCGTCTTGCGCACCCCACTTTGGAGACCACTGCCCTAGACCACTCTCCCCCATAGCAGCACTCAGCCATAACATCACCACCAGCATCACGAGTGCACAGTGGCCCAGCTAAGGAGCAGCCCGAGTTGGATCACCAGCGTCTTTGTTGAAGTGGTTTAGGGAGATCGGCGTGAATAGCTTACAGGCTCCTTCGTCTGGAAGCCACTTGATAATGTCAAGCTGAATTTAAAAAGAGGTTCCCAGAGATTGGGTGTGAAGGCCACCCTGCCCTGCTTGACATTTGGGTGACCCCCTGAATGTCCAACATCGTTACACAGCTTAGCCTCTGCTTTCCTGCCATAATAGTTTCTGTTAGCGACTGCCACGTTAAGCCCCCGCTAAGGAGGAGGGACGGTGGGATAGGTGGAGACGCACTCACTTGGAGATGGCTTGTGAAAGCAGGGAGATTTATCCCCATCACCCACTAGTCCCTGCCTCCTCCCCACCTCTTGTAGACTCCCCTTTGTCTGCTCCCCCTGCGACTGAGGATGAAACGAAGAGAGGAAAAAAACAGTTAGCAGCTGCTCCCTGTGACATTGCCTCCACGCAGAGCTGCCCTCTGCATCCACACGGCACCTGATCCTGCTGGCAGTGGCATTCGTTTCTCCTTGGTCAACTTCACAGCTGCGCTGCACATTAGGCAGCTTTCTATGGAGCCGTGCCAGCAGCAGGGCCCCACAGAGAAACTCCCATTGGCCTCGGGGTATAGTTCCCGCGTCCCTGGATCCTCTGGATGAGGGTCCACTTTCTACATAGCCCCCACTGCTCCCCAAGGGGGACCCTTACCAACTGTCCAAGGCTGTCTGCTCCCCGTCGTTCCTCTGCGGTGGAGGAAGGTGCAATGCAGCCGTACTTGCCCTCAGTAACACTCATCACGCCACTACGTCCTGCTGAGATTTGGGTTTCATGTCAAACATGGAACCGGTCAGCTTCTTTGGAAAGGACACAATGCCGGCTACAGCTCAGAGAAGAGACTTTTTCTATTAACTGAAGTACAGGACTTGGGCCAGGAAATCCTGTCTGTGGCCCGGATGTCATTTCACTGTCTGACGTTTAGTGATCTGATCACTCGGCTTCCGAGCCGCAGTTTTCCCCAGGTGTAAAAGCACATTTCCCTACCTCTGCGGGGTCAGATTTCATTCTCAACTGTGCCATTCCACATTTGGGATCGATACCCAATGGGCAACATTAAAAGTTGCAAAGTCAAGCACTCAAAAGCAAGAGGATGGCAGGGTTCACAACATGTGTGCGTGCAGTTTTCCTTTTTCTTTTTTTCCAAAAAAGAAAGAATTTCTTTGGCACCCATTTTTCATCATGAGGCATCATCAAGCTTGGGATTTATTGATATACCACAGAGGCCTCTGTTATAAGCTGTTATGAAGAAACCCACTGGAGTCGTAGGCTGTCATCTTTTGTGTGGCCGGCAGAGGAATAGCGTACCCCTGTCCCTAAGGCTTCCCCCACTGACCAAACTTCAAACACTCAGATCCAAAACTTTGGGATGCCCAAGCAAGTCAGAGAAATGGTCTCTGGTATTTAATTTAATTTTAATATGGCCAGTACCTTTCCCCTAAACTAATGCTCCAAACCCTTACAGCTGACTATGTTTTGGAAGACATTCAAATCTCAGATTCCCAGTATATGGCATTGCAGCCAAAAAAATTAGTTTGGCAAAAATTACATGCTATTAAAACTAAAGCCTTATAATAGGAAATGTCAGGCAACCTTAATAAGCGATTATAGAAAACACGAGAACCTAGAATGTGTTTTCATGAAATGTGTCCCCCTTGTGTAATTCATCCACTGTTTTATTGTTACCTTCTCAGGAAGTTAACATATTTTCATAAGACTCATGCTAGGAAGATAGGGAAGAGAGCTGGGCTGTCAATCACAGTCCCCAGTGAGGGTAAAGGACTCCACACAAGGGAAGAAGCTGAACAAAGGTGCTATTTCAGAAGCTAGGCACTAGGTGCAATCTAGCTACTAGGTGATACTAGCTACCTTCAGATCTCTAGAAGAGGAAGAATAAAAGTCCCGCAAAAGGGGACCAATGAGGCAGTGTCAGTACTACTTTTTAAATCCATGAAATCCAAGCAGTACAGGAAAATCAAGGAAAAGGCATACTTCCTGGGCAAGAGGGATCCATTTTGACTGTTGGACCAACAGAATTTGAAGTTTGCAGGGATCAGGGAGGTGATACCAGGATTTGGAGGATAAGACACAATCAGGAGAAGGGACTTAAAATCCTGAAAAGTGATTGACCCAAATCCCAGACACCGCACAAGACTGATAGTAAAACTGAAGCAGAGAATGCCTTGATCTGCGCTTATCCGGTGCTGTCTCCAGGTGAAGAACAATTGTGCGTTATTTTCTTTACCCTTTGTGTGTCCTATAAGAGATATAGAAAGAAAGAATTAAACTATAAAGTTAGAGTACATAGGAAGCCTGTGCTAATGCCATTAGGAGTCTTAACAGGCTCAGCATTGGCATTGATGCCTCGAGCAGCTGGACTGTGAGGATACGCTTCTGTGAATGGTACTGAACAGTCTGCTTCCAGGGAGCATGTCCAAAAGGCTGGAGTCCAAGAGAGTTGTGGCCAAACCCTGCTGAGACCCAGAGGAACTTAGGGGCATGCGGATCCATCACCTGGGTCCAACACCAGCAGCTGGGTAAGTGCTCAGGCAGAAGCCTCTCACCCAGGAGCACACAAGCGGTGCTATCTGTCCCACCAGGAGCAACTCCAGTGGTAGCAACTGAGTTACCCTGAATCATCAGTGTCTGTAACATGCAAAACGCTAAAGGTGGTCAGCAACAGCAGTGGGGATGGAGCCCAGGAACTCTGCCATGTAAGCCAGGAGTGAGCGATAGAAGTGGAAGTAGCAACACAAAAATGCAGGGGAGTACAGGGCCAGGCCTAAAATAGTGAGCCATACTCCTGGTTTTTGCCCACTACCTCACACTATCCCTCTTGCAGTGCTCTGATCCTTGGCCTGACTCAAGTCGGGACGTGTACAGACATGCAGGAAATAACTGAAAGTTTGCCACACCTCGCCAGCCCTGCCCTCCATATATCAGCAGAAGCCTATTTTAGAGCACGTAGTTCTGGTTTTCAGCAGAAGCTGAAGACTATTTTTCTCTAACCCAGTTTGCCTAGGCTTTGTAACAGTATTCCAGTCTCCATCTCCTTGTGAGAGAACAAGCAGTTCTGTTAGGCATTAAAGCAATTTTTTTCGCCAGCATTTGCAGATCCACTCTCTGAGCTCCACGTGGGAAGAGGCTGGGGGCACTGCATGGGGCTGGACATATCTCAATGTAGAGTCAAGCCATGTGCCAGAGGCACAGTCAGAAACCTGGACATGTGAATCTTATTGTAATGATGCCTTGAAGCACAAGCACTGTCCTTCTCCCCTTCCTGGCAGTGCCCAACTCAGATCTGCCTTCACCACGGGAGCAACATGCAAGACACCATGGTGTTCCTTTGAAGGGAAAGAGCTTTCCAAAAAGACAGTTGTTATTTTGAACGGTGGGGTGGGAAGAGCCATGGGGGTCATGCTTTACTGTGCTGCTGGTTGCCAGAGGCACCGTCCAAAAAAAAAAAGTGAACCATCAGAAATACAAAGTCAAGACACTCCAGGCTCCAACCGAGTGCCAGAAGCAGGTCTGACATCTAAGTGTCCACCCCAGAGGAAAGACAGGACAAAGTGGAAGGTCTGTGCCTTTTGGAAAGCTTTGGGCCTCCCACTGCCGCTCGCACCTTCCTGCAGCTCCGTGTGGGGAAAGAATTAAAAGTATTTGTTAGAGGAGGGAGCTGCGTGCAACTGTGCCGCCCTCAGCCCCAGGTACTGCTGGTTTGACACCTGCCAGATGAACTGCCCTGATGAAGCCAATACAGGGATGCATGATTGGTTTGGAGCAAGATCATTACTGTTGCTGCCACTACTGCCCTGTAACACGTCCAGTCCTGCCACGCTGAGACAAATCATTAAGGGACTTCAGTTACTGTGATGATGCATGTGGCGTAAATGGATTAAGATGGACTAGACAAATGGGACAGACATAGCAAGAGAGAGGGGCCCAGCTTCTGAAATAAGGCACATGCATCTAATCATGTCAGACTAATTAACAAGCATGACTACTCAGCGTGCGTGTTCAGACCATGTGCAGAGGCAAACCACCCACTGTAAGACCCTTCATCTGCGACAGCCAATTGTAGGTGCAAAATTACATGGGGCTAATTTGAAAGTAAGGCCAACTAGCCTAAAATTAGCCTGCGCTGGATTGCAATCCACTGAGTTTTGAGGAAGTCTGGATGGATTCATACATCTCCACCTGGCTCCAGCTTGGTTCTCCTGCTCTGTCAGTCCAGAGCCATATCTGCCTCTTTCTTACTCTGGTGCAAGTCAGAAGTCAATTGAGTTAAAATAGTGCAGGTGAAAGGAGAATCAGCCCATGTAATGTCTGGAGGGATGGATCAGTGGCCTGTTTAAAAGTTTTCCAATTAAAAGTAGACCGAAGGTTCAGAAAACTAAGAGGATAACAGAAAGGAGTTGGAGAATGAAGAAGACATGGATGGAGAGAGGAGGGATGAGGAAAAGGCAGCAGGGGACTAGGTAGAGGTTACACTTCTTCTAGCGAAGCCTTGAGCAGGATAACCTGGGACCAGCGAGCCAGCACTGAAACCCCAAAACAGGTGAAGACTGGCAAAACATTCAAAACTATCAACAGATGAGTCCCAGCTGAGCCACTAGCTACCACAGACAAGAAAACCCCTTAGCTTATGCCAGTCTTTCAGGCAACCCAATGAGAAACCAGATGAAGCAGGAGGTCCTCTGAAGTTCAGTCCCTCCAGAAACAGCCATGCAAGGTCATGCGCACAGTGCCTATCAATTACTATAAGACTCAGGTCTTCCACTGTAATCAAAACAGCTATAAAACCTCTGGAGATATTGGAGGAGGACTTCTGAGCAGGTCCTTCCACCAGAAAGTGAGTTTGACTCAGGCTCGGAGATGGGAAGATTTTACTTCAGTCCTTTCATCCCCAAACCTCAGCCCAGCCGAAACAACTGGACTGAATGAAGTCTGGTCATTTATTCAGTTTCCATGGCCTAATGTCCTCCAAGCCTTCAGCCACTCCCCCCAGGTTTGTGCCTACAGTCTCTGTGAATCCCATCCACGCACCAACCAGGCCCAGAACTGCATAGCTTCTCATACCGGGTATATTTATGTCAGCATGGCAAATTTCCCAGTTATATATGGCAAGGAAAAAAACAAGCCAAGAAACAAACACAATCCCAGAAAAGTTGCAAACACCTAAGTGTCTCTTAGGTCAAGCTGGAATATGGACATTATTCATTTCAAACATGGAGCTGGAGGATGACAATGCCTTCTTGCAGGGAAGAAATAGGACATATTGCAAACATATGGAATTAAAATGAGGAGACACGTAAACTGGCTGGTGTGTACATGTGTGTACACACATGTGTACATGTGTGTGTGCCCCTCTGACGTGGCCAGAACTGTCCATCTCATCAGAACCATCTGTCTATATTTCTACAACAATCAAAGATTAGAAATAACTCTGTAGCAAGTGAGCGGCCTCTGTGCTTTGGAACAGCTCTGTTCCTCCAATCTCTCTGCAAAGTCCTGACTTCACATGTCTAAGGTAGTAACTATCATTAGATCAGAGGAACTTCCAATACACAGTAGCTGTAGTTGTGCCAGATGCTGGTTTCAGGTGTCCTTGCGTGAGTTCTGTTTTGGGCATAGTATTTAAATGATTACAATCCAACCGAAGTGTTACAGCAGCCTAAGTCGTTTTTATTTATGCTGTTCTGTGCTTTTATTTTATGCCATTCAATGCCTGGAGAGGAGCATTTCACACAAGTCAGCACTGAAAAGGAGCTCTGCATGCACGGGGTTGCTGGGGAAAACATCATGGTAAATACTATGGGGTCACGTTGCAGTTGGCACAAGCCAGCCTCCGCTCCTTCCTTCACTGTGAAGTAGTCGTCATCACATGTCCCTTTGTCTCACCTCTGTGCCAGCCACCGACAATTAAAAAACCCCAACTAGCAGGGGAAGCTGCAGTCTCGCTCCTGAGCCATACAGGTAACTACAAACACTTCATACTCATCCAGCTCACCCATCTCCACAGAAGAGAGATCAGCTCTTTCAGGCATTCGCTAGCCTGGAACCAGCTTTGATCAGCCAAGGCTCTGGGATGCAGACCATGGCAGAAACCCCACAACTCTGGGTTGAATTGAACTTCATGTCACAAGGGTAAATCTTACCAGCACTGGACAAAGGGCTTTCTCCAGGGATCAGCCCAAGACTGGGGAAAACCTCACCACTTACCTGTCTAATGGTTTTATTGAACTAGAGGAGGATGAGGGTGCTCCCCCTGTATGGTCCAGTGGCCTGGTGGTTAGGACCCTTGCCTAGGAAATGAGACAGTCAACCTTAGGGGGAGTGGAAACCATCTTCCCCACATCCCAGGAAAAAGCCCACATTGAGCAGCCCTGCCTCAGTTTGCTACAGCAGACAGAGGCTGCTGAATTACACATTACAGAAAAAGCGCACACAATCCAGCCAACAAATCAGCAGTGCACTTAACTTGCTTTTTGAATCCAGACCCAAGGGTGCAGGGCACTGACCTTCTCTAACGTCAGTGCAGAGCAGTGGGAACATCGAACAACCCCCAGAAGAAACGACGTGTGGTGTACACAATCCTTTCCTGGAGGAAATGGGGAGAAGAGGCGGGGATGGAGAGTGAATCGCATGTGGCAGGCTTTAACCACATTGCTTGCTATGTTATTGAGAGATGTTCTGCTGTGCTGTTGGGAACAGGGCAGTTATGAACCCCGTACAGAACGAAACCTTGAAGGACATCCCAGCAAGCAAGGCCGTACCTGAGAACAGCCTGTGCTTTTTTGAAAAGCATAAACAAACCAAGAAACAAATAGATCCAAGGCTGGCGGCAAACACGCACCATTTGGAAAGGTTTTCATCAAGGCTGAATCCTTCAGAGTTATTGTTTAAATTACAGCTATGCTGAAGGGGAATATATCTACCAAGCAGTGGCAGGAAAGAAAAATGCTACTGCTCCCACATAACTGGAGGTGTTAGAAAAAAGTAAATACTGCTTGTAAATAAACTGCCTTGATCATTAATTGCCAGCACAGACATCACAAGAGGAGAACTCAGAAAAAGAAACGCTTTTAGTAAAATTTAAGACCAGCAATGTGCAAATTGCTAAAACACCACATTTCAGAAATGAATCAAATCCCTAGAGCTTCCTCTGCAATTTACTTTTAGTGCTAGTGGAAGTTGCCATCTCAGCATCGAAAAGTCAAGATGTCAAGAAGAGGCTTCAGCCACAAAACACCAAAGGGCACCCCTTAGTTAGATGAAACGGGCCTTAAACTAAAAGGTCAACTAAGAGGGAACATGATTAAAGCATGCAAAAGGCAGGAAAGAGGTTAAGTATTATGGCGGGGGAGATCTCCAAGTTTCATAGATTTCATAGACATTAGATTTCATAGATTTCATAGACATCAGGGCTGGAAGGGACCTCGGGAGATCATCGAATCCAGCCCCCGCCCAAGGGGCAGGAAGTCAGCTGGGGTCATAGGATCCCAGCAAGATAAGCATCCAATTTACTCTTGAAGGTGTTCGATGTAGGTGCTTGAACCACCTCCGCTGGCAGACTGTTCCAGACCTTGGGGGCTCGGACAGTAAAGATATTCTTCTTTATGTCCAGCCTGAAACGGTCTTGCAGGAGTTTGTGACCGTTCGACCTCGTCATCCCTTGGGGCGCTCTGGTGAACAGACGTTCCCCTAGATCCTGGTGGTCACCCCTGATAAACTTATAGGTGGCCATCAGATCACCCCTGAGCCCGCGCTTTTCCAGGCTAAAGAGTCCCATGGCTCTCAGCCTGTCATGGTAAGATCTGTTTTCCTGACCTATGATCATGCGCGTGGCTCTCCTCTGGACTCTCTCAAGCTTCTCCACATCCTTTTTGAATTGTGGACCAGCCATCAGTGTTCTCAGGGCAATAGATATGCCAGGCTGCAGGGACGGAGCAGCACAAGACAAGCAACAGGAACCCCACTCATCAGCGTGGCTTCCCTTGCTAAGTAAATGAAAGTAGCTGCAAGTAAAGGTTAAAGTTTCTGACAAATAGTCTAGAAGCTAGAGCTGAATTCTAATGCATCTCAAGACCTACCCCCGAGCCCTGGCAGGGCTAAGCAATCCCTCCATGAAGTTGCTATTGCCACATGAAAACTTATGAGAACAGACAAGCATGAAGGCTGATAGCTACACCGAGGACTGACCTCTGCAGAGCTAGAGGCATGAACTGCTATGGTGTGAGCTAAGGAATCCAGGCTCCTACCTACAACAGGCCACATCCTCTGCAAATCAGGCACAGATTATGACTGTAACATGCAGATGTTCCTCAATGTAGCTAGTGAGGGACATGCACCAGGGAGCTAACATCTCTGCCAGGCCCCCCAGCTTGCTCTTGGTCTCAGTGAGTGTTTCACTTGCCCAGATACCCTGATGTAGTGCATGGATTCTGCAGTGGATGCAAGAGGAGACCTTAGGAAGATGGAGGGATCCTTCCCATCTACATCCCAGGTTCTAACCCAGGGATTGTCAAAATGGCTGATCTGGCCAGCAGCTGGACTCCACATGGCTGGGGCCAGTCTCCATGGAGACCCTAGTGGCTGGTGCCTGTGAAAGCTCAAGGCTGGGGTTGCCATGTGCTGACAGGGCACATGGGAGAGCAGGCAGTGGGCTGCTCTGGAGCTGCTGGGATCTTGCAATGGGGCAGATTGCTCTGGAGCCAGAGCAGAGCCATGATCTGTCACCAGCATGCTCTGGGCAGGGGCATGCAGACAAGGGATCATGGCTCTGCCCCTGCTCCAGGCCAGGCTGTCACTGCTGCAAGGAACTGGGGCAGAGCTGCAATCTCCTGCATGCGTGCCCCTGTCCAGACTGTGCACGCAACAAATCATGCCTCTGCCATGGCTCTGGAGCAAGCTGCCCACATTGCAAGATCCCAGCAGCTCCAGATCTCACCAGCTCCTTTGCCCTGCTCTACCATGCATGCTGCCAGCATGGCTAGGACTGATCTCCATGGCAACCCCGGCCTTGAACTTTCACAGGACAGCTGCTGCTGGGGTCTCCATGGAGACTGACACCAGCCATGCGCAAGGGGAGGCTGCGAAATGAAGTCCATGGCCAACCGGATCTGGTCTGCAGGCCGGACTTTGCCTGTCCCTGCTCTAGCCCATATCAAGAAGCACTTGCTTTATCCAGACACACTTTGTGACCAAGATTGGAGAAGCACGCAACGGGAAAAAAAAAACGACAGGCCTGTACGAAGGTGCAGGGTGTCCCCAGAATGTATCTGCTATCTATCATATTTGCCCCCAGTTCCAATCCAGACAGGTTTTGATGGGTTCCCTGAGGCTGGCGAAATATGCAGCCATCCATTCTGTTACCACAATTCGAGATGGCAGGCAGGCAGGCATATTTTCATCCTGTGACATTCTGGCACCAGAATAAAAGGATTCATGGGAAGTGGGACTCACAAGGTCAGAGGTCACTGAGGGCTGGGACATAAGCTACGTTGGTCTACACCCTGGTAGCAGAGCTCAGTATCTCCCCCATGCTCCCACTCCATCTGTGTCAGCTCTGGAAATGAGCTGGTGAGTGTTAGGGTAACACTATGTGGATTTTCGGGGAGCATTGAAACTGTAGCTGGAACAAGGCTTTAACCTGAGGCCTAGCAGAACTGCTGACCACAAGGCAGAATGACAGTTAAGCCAGTCATTTGCTTATGCTAAGTAACCATCTTAACTGTGTCAACCATTTTCTGAGGAAAAAACAGCTAGTGAATCTGTGTGAGTGTGCGTGCTGTGAATGAGGCAATGTTTTAGGAATGTGGAAGATGGTACAACCTGACACAGAAAAACAAACTGGCATGTGAAAAGCAACATGTAATTGGTAACAGAATCCAAGGTGAACATATGCGAAAAGGTGAATGGCGATTGGTGAAGAAGCCTCCAGAATCTTCCAGGTTTTGGTCAAAGTCTGCCCATTGACTAAAGAAGAAAAGTCAAGGTCTTAGACATGCGCTCATAGCAAAAAGACATGTAAATGAATGAAATGCATAGGCAATTCCATGCTAATGAAGCAAACAGTAAACAGAGGCGGAGCTTGAGATGGGAGGAGAATTGGGTGGAACAAAAGGAGGGACCGAGGTGGAATGAATGTTAATGGGCATAAACCAAAGTGTATAAATGTGGGAAAAAAACTATTGCTCGTGGCTGCTCCCTGTGTTCATAGACTGGGTGTCTGTGAGGGAGGTCGCCTGAAGCGGTCTCCATTCTGAATGAAGCTGTTGCGAGCAATGTGTGCTGGTGTTTGCTCCCTGCCTGCTCTGGCTAATGAGTAAGAGGACCCATGAGCAATTGGACCATTGTCTCCCTAGTTGTTGGGTGCCGCATGGAGTCGGGGTCTAATAGTGAGGGTGCTCTGGGGACTTTCCAAGCTGGAGTCTCATATCTTCAGCATGGTACTAAGGCTGCCCAAGTAGTGTCCTGCCTTATTCCAGGATGGAGGCCCACCAAATAGGAGTGGGCAGGCAGAGCTCATGGCAAACCTGAACTATCTGCCACCACAGCACAGACATAACCTTAGGTGCTGATTCTGAATCTGTTTCAGTTACTAGTACAAAGGGCAGCTGTGAGTTAGCCATGCAATGAAGGGCAGTGGCTTTTGTTCATTATGGAGATGGAGGTATAGGTTTCTAGTAGGACAATCTGGCTCACAAGCATCCCTCCTCATGCCTGCCACAGGGGATGGTGGCTGGACCATCCTGTAGAAGCAAAGCTAATGGGAATTTACACCAAACCAGTGCTGGAGCTCTCAAACCTCAGCTGCAGTCAGCAGGTCTTGAAGGAAGAGTCAGGAAAGGAAAAAAAGTTACTAAATCTTATACCCTTTAAAAGAAAGTTGTACTTGAGTTTGCTGCTTTACAAAATACAGCTCCTTATAACAAATCCATGGCTGCTTATCTCTGGGAGAAAAACATCATGATACACAAGCAAGTTCCTTATTATGCAGCCACAGCACGGAAAGTGATTCTACACATATTGCTGTGAAAATTTCATGTCCAGAGAGGCCACCAATGGGTGGTGGGTGTGCTGTTCACAACACACCTTTCTCCCCACCCACCATGACTTTGCTGTTTCTCTCAGATGAGATTTTAATTATGGGGAGGTGATACCTTGGGTTCTTTGGTAGTCTTGGCACAGTCGAGTTTGCATAGAGCCTCTGTGGGGCTCCTCCTCCCCTACAGCCCACTCCTTTCCATTCGGGTGTTAGTGTCAGACCTTGATGATGAGTCAGGTTCCTACTTTGTTCTTTTCTTCTCTAGTAAGTACTCAGTAAGATTCAGATCTGCTAGAACAGTGCCTGTGCTTCTGTCTCAAGAATTACAACAAAACAGGTAATGAAACATAAATAGCTCTAATTTGTTGGTCAGGTGAGACAGTGATGCCTCAGCGTGGACTGAGCTATTCCCTTTTGGGGCACTGATATTAGTCCTGGGTGCCCTGGGCCAGGCTCCCAGTGCCTGCTGGTCAGTTGTCCCAATCCATGAGTTCTCCCTGCCTGCATTCCTGGCAGGCTATCAAGTGGCTCAGGCCAGTCGATACTGATCTTGCGCGGGACTGGCATTCCATCTGGCTGGTTTCTGGGGCACTTCTGGCCCATGGGCTTTCTTGCTGGTCCTGCAACATCAGATACCCATCTTGGCATGGCTCCTCTGGCCATGCCCCTGCCCAGAGTCAAAGAGAGCCTACTTTTTGCTATGAAAAGCAAAAAATCTTTTAGGTGAGACAAGAGCGAATGTTTTGAGCATGTGAAGTCAGATGGGAGCAGAGAAGGAGAGGTCACCAGTTGGAGGCCTATCTGGATCATCCATTTTTCCTCCAACCAACACAAACTTCTTCTCTAGAGTAACAGCTCAGAGGTGCCATCCTCTGAATGAGGCCTTCAGTGCTGGAGCACTAATCTAAGCTCCCCAAACAGACTCTAACATTGCCACCTGCTGTACACACTCCTAGTGAAATTCCTCCTCCGGTTTCAGAGTTAAGTTTGCTTCTCTCCCACTGGGGCAGCACTGGCAATGAAAAATTCCCATCCTCCCTACCCCAGAAGCAACTGCCGTTCATTTGGTTGTGAAAAAATCCTCCCCCATATAAATCATAAAAGCTTTTTGGGATAAATACGCAACATTCATGTAAAAAGTCTGCAACCTCTACCCTCCTTGGCTTTAACACATCTTTTGTAGTGCAAGAAAAATGACCTCCGCTGAAGAAATACAGAGAGAGGGGAAATCTCAACCTTTCAAAGTCAGTTAAAGTTTTCAGAATGTACTTGACAAAAGTTCAGTAGCCTCAGCAAGCATTTCTTTCTCCAGGACATGGCCTCATCTGAATACCACAAAGTCCCCTTCAGTCTGTCTTGATGTCTGATTCCCCGCCTGGATCCTATTATCATTACTCACTGGGGAGACCAGGTATGTTTGAAAGGAGCCAACTCTTCCAGCCTGTCAGTTCTGAGATGTCGCCTCAGGCTGCTCAGGCTCTTATTATTCCTCATTAGGTATTTGGTCCTTGGCTACCTGCAGCTCTCACCCTCTTCGTTGTACAGATGAGTTTGTGTTTCAGTGGCTACCATTTATAAAGAGGTGAATTGAAGGCATCTTTGGACATGATGTTACAAACCACAACTTGATTGAAGGCTGCAGAGCGGCAAAGTGTAGTCTGAGCAGAGGTGATGTTCTTGTCAGAGGAAAGCCAATAAGAAATCCAACCTATGACAGAATTTGGATTCCTGCCTCAAGCGCAAGCCTGCACTTTGACATGCCACCTTTAATTTCCCCAATTAGTTTGTTTATGTTGATTTCTTCACTAACGCTCCCACCATGCTACATTTCTCTACCTCTATAGCAGGGTGCTAAGGGTGTAGTACTGCTTTTCACAGCAGCACATCAGTGTTGAAACAACACAAGGATAAACAACAGAAGGAATGAAACACACTGAACATGTTTCAAATTGCCAGCAATACACCCAGCAGCAGGATTAGGGGATGGAAACTACCGTATTTACTTGAATCTAAGTTGACCCTGAATTTACTTGAATCTAAGTTGACCCTGAATTTAAGGCAACCCCCAATAATTCAATTCTATTTATCAAAAATGTATAGATTTGTTATAATATTCCAACTATAGAATCTAATTATTGGAGGACTGTGTTAAAATTTGTCCCCCTCCCACTGCTATAGCAGGGAAAGCAACAGCTGGGGGGTGGGGTCAGTGGTTCGGGGGGGAGGAGTCAGGAACCCCCCTTGCCCTCTTCCCTCCTTCATCCCCCTGCAGCCTTCCTGCCCCCCACACCCAGCTCCCCACAGGCTCTTCCCCTCTCCTCACTCCCCATAGGCTCTGCCTCTTCTCCCCAAGAAGGTGGCAGGGGTGGGAGGCAGAAGCTGCAGAGGGCAAGCGGATGGGTGGTGGGACATAAAAGGCTGCTGTGGGTCTGGCTCTGGCCTAAATAGCATCTTTCACTTAAGCACATGGAGTTCAAGTAGCATCAAGGTTTGAGGTTGACTTAAAAGCAGCTTTCAAAGGGTAGAAAAGGCAACTCTTAATCTACAAGTTTAACCCGCAAATACCGCGAGGTGTAAGAGATAAGATCATTCTCCCTTCTCCAGAAACAGGCATGTAGACCACTCCAAACATTCACTACAAGGCAAATCCATCAGCAGGCTGCTTGCTTCCTAGGCACAATGGCCAGCTCTCTGCCTGCTGTAGAAAAGGTAGCATGAGGAAAGGACCCAGACGCTTCAGTGGAAGATCCTACGAGGAGAATGAGGGCTAGGGATGGGGCAGCATCTAGAACTGGGCTGAACCAAATGCTAGAAGAGCCAACAACTGAGAGCCATGCTGGGAGCAAGGGGCACCTGGTTGGGCATCTTGTTCAGGTCCACTTTGAGTGGGATGTTGACTCCTTCACCTCCAGTAGTAACCATGCTTGCCCTCTCAGGGCAAGACAACATTGACCAATCATTTGTGCAACTAAAATGTTGATTTTCAGGTCAATAATATGCAACACACACACTGCTCCAGTATCTGCCCGGCCTGATGGAGAAACAAACTGTTGTGGAGGTATCCATCATGTTTTTTGTCTTTATACTGACTGGCCACTAACTCATGCACTAGTGTTGCCCTTGGCATCATTCGCTCTGCTGGTGATAATAAACCTACCCATCTTTTCTCTCTCACTTCCCCTTTTTCCATCCCCTCCAAACTCTCCTCCCACAGGAGTATAACCTAAGCATGCTCCCCCAGCACATATTGAGCATGTATTAGATTATTCACTGGATACAACTAGAAGCTGTGTTGCAGGAACTGAGGATTGCTTTAATTGTGCAGCGATAGCCCCAGAAAGATTTATTTCACTTTGGCACAACATACATCTCTTTGTTGCAAGAGCTGCAGTTTTTTTAACATTAAGCAAAAAAGTATAAATTACCCAATGGATTTAATTATTCTTATGTCGCTTTACAAAAGCGGAAGAGAGGCGACCTACAGTTTTACAAGCTTTTCCAGAGGTACCTCAGGCCCATAAGCAACGCTCCCTCTAGTGGAAGTATGATGGAAGCCATCCTATGATAACATGAGGAACAAGTGAGAAAAATCAGATCTAAAGAAGTGTAAAAAATGCAACCCAAAGGCAACTAAAGAAACAGCCTGAAATCACTCAGACTCCTTTGTCATTATCCATTCCCTGCACAGATTTCCAGTCTACTATCCCTTCCCCTCTCTGTGCACATAGCAAAGATGTTAGTAAGAGTTAGCAAAAATAGACACCACAGAGGGTCACAAATCTTATCTACTTAGCTTAACACAATTTTGGAGAGCTGTGTGGGCACAGAGTCATCTCCTGACCAGGTACAATGGCACCTAAACATGCCAATCGACTCCTCTCTCACAGCTGAGTTTGGTTCAACGAAGTTTTGAAAGAAACTCAGGGCACTTCTACAGCATTTTTAACCCACAACAAGCAAATCAGTGAAATCGAGTTGTGTGAGAAGAGCGGAAGTAACTTAGCCTGTCCAAGCTGTTAATATTTTACACTCCTGGCATTCGCTCCTTCCACACAAACTACTCAGAGAGCTTTATGAACATTAGGCCGTGTCTACACGAGCCGCCGACTGCACACTAGCCCAATACTGCTGCGCAGTAGCATCGTGTGGCAACAACCGTGATGCGATGCTACTGCATAGCAGCATTAGGCTCTTGCGCAGCAGCGTCACAAAGATGATGTTTGTTGACACTACTGCTCAGTAAGTACTAAATGACTGCGCAGTCAGCGTCTCGTGTCGATGCGGCCTTAATGAATAAAAGCCTCATCCCATCTCTGAGGGAAGCATTGAGTGCCATGTTACAGACAAGGGAGTTTAACCACAGAGATGCCCGACATCTAGCTCCAGGTCACACAGGCCACTTCTGCACGAGATGCTGATTGTGCAGTCAAAAATGATTGTGCAGTAACTGGAGTCACTGCACAGCAGCACTGCCAAACAGCTTTTAGGTGACACCAACTGCACAGTAATTCATTACTACTGTGTTGTAGCGTCACGTCATGCTTCGTGCCACGTGGTGCTACTGCCCAGTATTAACGAGCTACTGAGTGGTCAGCATCCTGTGTAGACACGGCCACAGGGAATTGCTGACAGAGACAGTGATTGAGTCTGAACCCTCAGATCCAGTCCTTTGCCTTTAGAGCAATGCTCTGTATCATCTAAGGAATAAATTAGACAAACAGTTCTCAGGGGCATCCCAGATTCAGTTTGGGCACATAGTTCAGATAATCAGCAAACTTTTTGGCTATCCCAAGAAAATCAAATTGCAGACTGAAAACCTGACTAGGAAACAGTCACTGTGCAAAAATAAAAATAATAAGAAAATAAATCAACAGGACTTTTTTGTAAAATCAACATGCACTTTAGCACTCTTATGGGTGAGGGCCTCTGTTCTGACTGAATGACACCTCGCACTTACAAGATTTTTACTAGACGAATGACCTCCTCCATTAGAGATGCATCTACTTTGCCAAAGGATATTATAGATGCATTATAGTGGGTACATCTCTGGTAGCAGAGACTTATTAAAGAGTGGCAACACTCTTATAGGAGTACTTAGTATACTTAATGCTCATATTGTATGTTATATTTAGCCCTGTAATTCTTATATTTAAATAAAGGCTTTTCATCAGGTCCTAGGAAATTGCGGCAGATGTGGGGTAATTTTGCAGTGTTATCATTAATCCCACGAATAGAAAAACTAAAAAGAAAATAGAGCCCTGAAATGAACCCTTTTTCTCAACAGCGTCTTCTCTATGAGCATGGCATAAAAAAAGAACAAAGAAATGAATTGCATCCAATGGGCACTGGCACCCTGGGTCAGATGTCTCTGCAGCCAGCTCGGATCCTAGGGTTTTAACCACGGAAGCTGAAAAAACACCAGATGGCAGCAAAGGACATATTCTGGGGAAGGCATGGCCTTAAATCACAGGAATCTCCCACCCTAAGCTTAAGTTTTTCACCTCCTAGGAGGAAGGGATGGTTCTGAGCTGTTGTATTAGTGACAAATAAACCTTAAAAAGGAACAAAAGCTTTCTAGACATTGGTTCCTGAAAACCGCGTCTTAAGTTGAAACGTTGCAACTCGGAACCTATTTTCGCATGGGAAACAACGCTATAAATGAGGGATTGGTTCCTGAACCAAGGCCCGATACCCTATTTTCACCAAAGATACCCTAGAATTTCGTAGTCAATCAATGATAGATGAGTAATATAGCTACATGAATGTATTTATATTGTGAATTGCAATCATATTGAATAGCAATCGTATTGATTTGGAAGGACTTCTTTGAGGTGACTTTGCTGAACTTTTTGAAGGGTTCTTGGCTGGAGTCTTCTCAGGAGTCTTGGCTGCAGGTTTTTCTGGAGCCTTGTCTGCTTTTTTAAAAAAAAAGTGTCCAAGGAAGTATGGACCTATGTTCTCCAGGGAGATGGGTGATGCAGCAAACTTGTTTGCTGGCGTGGCAGTGTGTCAGATTAAGCGTTGTAAAGTCAAAACTTTTGCAGTCTTCTCCCTCTCTCAAATTATTCCCTGCCATACAGGTACAGATGCATGCTGCATTTCACAGAATACAGGACTGTGAAAGAGCCCAATTTCGAATCTAGCTTGAGCAGCGATGAGCACAAGTTGCTACTGGGCAGATATTTGGGAGTTTGTGCAAAATAGTTTCTTGGCCTTAGACGGGACCTGCTCAGATCAATGCCTGCACCTTGGCTGATACTACACTCCCAGTGAGAGTGCAGCCTTGTGGAAGAAGCCAAGCATTGAAAGGACATTTAGATAGATCTCTACCCTAGAGAGGGTCCCTCTGGGCCAGGGTTTGAAAACACTGATGGAGAGCCAGGGGACTGCACTGTGTCCCAACTAGTGCCTGCTGAATGAATGGAGAGTTCATTCCTGCTAGGGGTGAGCACTCTGGCCCTGGTCTTGTAGAGCACGTCACATGAACCAGGTGAATCTTCCCACTGAAGTCAAACACACACATGATGCTTTATGAGGCAAGGGGACCCCACAGAGAGGGTTTGGACTAGTCTACCCAGCTCCCATCCAAAATACTGAGGTCACTTGGGGTCCCACTGAAGTCTGTGGTAAGCACGCCTTCAAGAGCAATGGCTCTAGGGTTTTAACCCTTTAAAAAGATGTTAAAAGCTGGACCCAGAAGAAGCTGTTTCTTACCCAAAAGTTCTCTCAGCATTAATCTTCTAGGATAGGAGGGTGCAAAATGCTGGGCCATCATATAGGGGCCTTTGCCGCTGACTTCAAACAAGACTTTCTCCAGTACAGAATACAGCACTAGATTCATCTTGAGCTAAAGAAATTGGCAATGTTGTGCTCCAACTTTGGATTGTTTGCAGCTGAATGGTAGAGATAGTAGGAGAAGAAATCAAGTTAAACCTGAGTTGCAAGGTCTGTGGGTCTCATGTCACACCTGCCAAATCTACATGGAGGACCACGCAGCATCCTTGCTTGCTGAATGGGTTCGGCTCCCTGTGATGTTCCATAAAGCTGCCAGCTGCAGCCCTGCCTCAGCTGTCTCCCACCATGAACAGGCATCATTGCATTAAAGCAGGGGTCTGCAACACTTGGCTCATGGGCCAGACCCAGCCTGTGAAGCCAAGACGATGGCAATTTAATAGCAGATCCACCCTGCTAGGGGGAGAGTGGAGAGGTGGCAGGGGTGACCAGGCCAGAAGCAGTGACCCACCTTTGGACTTAGCTTCATTAAAGCTACCTGGCACTCCTAAAAAAAGTTGCAGGCCCCTGGATTAAAGAAAACAACGTCTCCTGTCTGAAACAGCTGCATGTTTGTAACAATCCGATTGCAGACGTCTTGTCAGGGAAGGGGAGAATACACACACTCACTCTAAAACTGGTTTGCCCATGTGAAGATGTGATACGTGAAAGAAATGCAGCCAGCCTAGGAAAAGGATTAATCATTTCTGTGGCTGAATTCAACATCCTTGCAGCCCACAGCTTCGACCATTAGGTATCCCACACCCTGCTCAAAATCCCACAGGCAGGACCTCTGACTTAGGGTCCGATGGATCACATCTGTGCAGTGTCCGCGCTTGGCCTGGACCTGCTGGATCACATCCTGCTGCCTGGCTCCCACGCCGTGTGTCAGCTTGCAGACATGAGGCAATGCAGCAGTGCCCCCGAGCACAACCCCAGGGCTGCTCCCGGGCTCTGTGCCGTGGGGTGCTGATCAGGGCATGCTTCGTACCGGTCCAGTGCAGCTATTCTGTCCCATTTCCGGCATTTAGGGAGCAAGTGGGTGGGGTGTACTTCACAGCAGCACTCTGGGATGCAAGCTCACCCACCGACTCTTAATGACATTTTAAACCCGCAGGAAGAAAGCTGTGTACTGAAGAGAGAAAACATTGGTGAGGCAGTCCAAACTGTGCTCAAGGACCTTCTACCTCAGATGCCTAATGCCTGCTCTACTTCTGACCTAGGTAACTTCAAAACTACTAGGAGACTGAAGTGAGAGAGACAATGCATCTCCTCATGTGGAGGAGTTGTTCTACTTCCAAACTGGGGTCAGATCTCACCATTTTTTCTCTATACATGTGGCCCTTCGTCAGAGCTACCCCACTGGACTCATGAGATTTCTCCAGTAAAACATCAGGGCCTTGGCTTTTGGCAAACAGTTCAGGAGTGGCTATTTCAACACTTTTTAACCCTGGAATTGCACAACTAGAAAAAGTGAATGCAAACCTACATAAAAAAGGAGCAGGCTCACTTGCAAAAAGACAGGGATTTGTTTTACTGGTCTTCGGTGACATCATAAAGATGCAAACCTCCAAAACTTTACTATGATATTTAAACACATATTTTTGCAGTGCTAGAACTGATCCAAGCTGGAAGAGCATAGGGATGCCTGGAATATTTATATTTCTGAGGGGCAAACACACCCATATTGTTCCTGATATTGGGGCACTGGGCCAGTAAGATCTGCCATAAGAGAAAAAAAAATTGATGTAGGTATTCAGGAATTCATTTAAAGTTTTTCAAAAAAGCCCTATTAACATTCCCTGGTTCACTGTAACAATGCCGTTACATTTTAGAAAGCACATGAGATTCGCTAGGTGCAGACGAGACCTGAACCTGCACCACTGGATTCAATAGGAATTTCGCCATTAATGCGAGCTTAGGATCGCTCTCTTAACAGAGATTGAGGGGGAAAAAAAAAAAAAAGAGGACAGTGACTGATGCTTCTATTGTTTCTGGTTCATTTTCCATCCAGGATTGTTTTCTTGAGACTATCTATAGGAACAGGTCAGGATGAACCAAAATATATATTGCATTTAATTGCATACTATGCACATCTTTCACTCCAAAAATCAGCCTTCCAAAATTGGGGTGCATGTCCTAAGCAAGGAAGCTGATTTTTCTTCACCGGAATAGAAGCATGAAGGAACGGAAGCCATTAGAACAAACAATGTCTCCATGCTGGCAGAACAGCTCCTCCCCTTCTGACCCAACAAGCAGAAGAGGTGGAGTCCTGTGTTTGCTCTCTCGGACGTGCTAAGAAATTTGCAGTGGCTATTGGCTGAGCACTGCAGTGTGTGCCCGAAGCAGCAATTGAGCTGGTTCAGGACAAGTGAACTGCTGCATGCAGTCTGTAGCATCTTGATGAGGCTTGTGGTATGGAAACAGTTCCTTATTTACAGGAACTTATATATAGAACAAGTTACGGTAAAGGAGTAACAGTCTTGCTACTCTCCTTGCAAGGGGCTGAGGACTTGCCGTGCTGCTGTTCTGCCACACCAGGCAGTTCCTACTACCTCGCCCAGACTGTCTCCAGGGATGCTGCACTTTCTGGACATACTATAGTTTCCAGGAGGACTTACTCCATGTCCCATAATCAGATATGACTGAAAAAAATTTTTTTTATACATTCTGCCTTCCAAAAAACAAGGTATGGTCCTTAATTGGGAGTGTGTAATATGTGGCAAACTATGGTAACAAAGGATTCAACGGAAATGTCAGAACGTCCTCAGATTAAGCAAACAGGTGAAGTTTTAGTTGTCCCAAAAACAAAAGCAATTCATATCAAAGTTCTTCAAAGAGTCCAGGGGAGTGGCCATTTGCTGCCAACTTACAGCCTTTGCTATTGTTCTAAGGAACTTCACTTTTCTGCTTACAAAGTAGACAGCTAATGGAAGTCCACCAATACCACTTCTAGCACACCTACTCCTAAAAGAAAGCTCCTCAAAACTGATTGCCTGTATGAATTTTCAGGCATTTAAAGAAAAATTGCCTAACTGTAAAACCTTTTCATGGGGAGAGATTATTATTATGGTCTTAGAGGTTAAGGAACCAGACTAGGGCTCAAGAGACTCAGTTGAGGTTCCCAGCTCTGCCATGGATTCGTCTGATCTCAGACAAGTCATTTTTTATCAGGTCCCTGCCTATGAAATAGGGATTAGGCCTCCCACAGTTTATTCCTAACCTTTGTTTCGTCTATCTAGTCTTTAATCTTTCTGGGGCAAGGAATGTCTCCTATTAGGTCTGCACAACAACTACATAGTACAGTGGGGTCTTTGGCTAAGCTTTCTAATATAGAATACATCATCGCCATCGTGGAGAGCGTAAGCACAAATGTGGGCAAGAGCAGAATTCATCTGACTGAAACAGCTTGAACTCTAACCATGGGAACAGTGGTTGGAAAAGTAATATTTATTGTTTTTATTATGCGAATGCAAGCCCCCCCCCAACTTAAAAAGACTGAAATACACTATTAAAACTAAGAAGACATACAAAAAACTAGAACTCTTGGCTCCAAACCTTTTATTAGGCCAACCGGGAAATCACAAGAAAGTTGTACTTTTCTGTAAGCTTTCGGGATCAAAGTCCCTTTGTCAGGCTCTGGGAAAACTGTAGATGGTACAAGATGGTAAAAAGTCCCCATAGGTAGGAAATAAACTTCCTTTTTGCACAGAGGGCACTGAAGATGGAAGGTCCCTTCAGCGCCCTCTGTGCAAAAATGAAGTTTATTTCCTACCTATGGGGACTTTTTACCTTCTTGTACCATCTACACTTTTCCCAGAGCCCGACAAAGGGACTTTGATCCCGAAAGCTTGCAGAAAAGAACACTTTTTTTGTGCTTTCCCAGTTGGTCTAATAAAAGCTATCATTTTGGAACCAAGAGTTCTAGTTTTTGTATGTCTTCTCATCTCAGACCAACACGGCTACACCCCTGATTAAAGCCAAAGCATTAATGACCCTGTGTAAAGAATGTTGTAAATACCATACTTTTTTTTGTCTACAACATGGCCCAAGTAAAATATGTACCTTGTTTTTTGAAGGAAGCATATGGAAAATAAAATATTTTTCCAGAGTCTTGGCTGACTGTGTGACAGAGTACGTGTAGGTTAGGCAGCAGCAACATCCTGCATCCTTAGAGCAAGTCCAGGAAGTGTGGTATGTCACACAAGGCTAAGCCCCTGACCCTTGCAAAGACAGTGGCAGAATGGTGAGTACTTTACAAGAAGTAGTTCTTTATATAAAGCTACTGTAAATAAAGTGTTGCTTCCCCAGCAGAAGCCCATCAAGGTACTACCAGCAGCTCACGTGCTGCTTCAGGCATCAGTTACAGTGCTCAGCTAATGGGGGTGAGAGGGTTAAAACACGAGACTCCTTTTCTTTAGCTCGCTGAGCCAGTGACATAAGTGACAGCCATTTGGAGAGCTGCATGGCATGCAGCATCTCCCAGCATGTTTCTTTTCCAGCGAAGAAAACAGCTTCTGTGCTAAATACATACACCTCCATTTTGGGGGCAAGGTGCATGTTGTACGTGGGAAAATAGTCGATTCATTTTCTGTCTTGTTATGGATGGTACAACGCATGTTGACATGCTTTCAAAACCAGGTGCTATCCTCTCAGTTCAGTTATTGCTTAGATTCAACGGGAGCTTTGCCATTGCCTCAATTGTAGGGGTCAAGCTCTTAATTGGAGGTTAAGGCAGCAGAGACATAATATTTGAAATATCACTGAAATATTTCAAGAGGTGAGTGCACAGATGGTACATGCCTGATAAATCTCCCAAACGTGACAAAAACGTACCCAGAAGGAAAAGGTACTAATTTGCACCATTTTGTGAAGTCAGGGTGCAGGGAGCACTCGTTCTTCCTCCCACCCCTTGTTGAGGGGATGGGAAAGCAGAACTGCAGACCCAACCAAACCGCCCCCTAGCCCTCCCCAGCCTGGCGAGCACCACCACTCCAAACCAAGTGACCTGGAAATATTTCAGTAGAGGAGAGCGAACAGGGTGAAGGCGAGGGCATGGCAGGCAGGTAGGTCCATCAGGTATAGACAGATGCGTCTGCCAGTGGACAAAACAACACAGTCGGTCCAATACAAAAATGTCACCCACAAGAATTCTTGCCTCTCCATCTTTTAAATGTTTCCAGCAAATGTTCCATCTGTCTGTACCTTAGGGGAAAGGATAGTAGCCTACGCCCAAAATTGTTTATACACATCTAGGATTCAACTTTGGGGCTGGGAGGTGGCAGATGGAGGGATTTGCTGGGCCCAGTTTTGGCCCCTCTGATTTAATGGAAGCACATTTCTCTTAGGCTATAAACAGGCATCATCCTTGGAGCAGGATCAGTTGTGCTGGGATGTGTTCCTTGAGGGGAATTCCTGCAACGTCCCCGAAAGTGCCTGCCTGGGGTGACTTGAGAGTGCAGCTAGATCTGGGCTGCCCATGCTCTCCCACCATAAAGCACTTGCAGACACTTGCTGCAAAAAAGCAGAGCACAAATTTTACCACCTACTGTCACAGGTGCAGTTTTTTACGGTCATTTATTTGCTTGGACTTCATGCTGCCTCCAAAATAGTTGTACTGTCCCTGTAATTAGCCTGTGCTTGTGACCTGGGTTGTCCTTTTCCACTTTTTTTTGTGTCCTCGTGCAACAAGGTATTTAGCAGAATTCAATCTCGCTGGAAGCCGACAGGCCTGTGCCATGAGTTCTTCCGTTACGGCCTCAAACTTGCAAGCTGTGGACTATCAACTGTGCACCTCAGTGCCCATGCCACCCCAGCCCTGCCTGGGCAGTAGTCACTGTAGCATGTTCACATGCAAGTCCTGGGAGAAACTCAAAAAGGTTTTCCATTTCTCCCCCTCTTCTTCATAGAAGGATTTTAAAACAGCCATTGTTGGAAAGCAGAGCCAAATTAATGCAGCTCCATATTAATGGGCTACTTATTAAACAGAAAGCAAAGCCTTTTTACAGAAACCTATGCAGACACACACATCCACAATTATCCTTTTAATTCTAAATCAAACTAAATTAGCAGTCTAGCACCAAGGAGTAAACATGATTTGATTAGGCATTTCATACACAGTATGTGACAGAAGTTTCTGAAGAACTCAACTGCAATTTGTGAAGCACGCTCTCTGTGCGTTGTGAAAAGCTCACAAGATGACCACAACAGCTAAATACAGAGGCCCACATTTTCGAAGGGGCCTCCACTGAGCTTCCAATTGAGTTTGGCACAATTGGGAGAATTCAAATGTACGTCTGGAAAGAAGCCAGGTCTCGTAATTTTACTGACAGCCTTGCTATATAGGTTGCTCTTTTTTGAAGTTTCAGCTTCTGGAGGCGTGCGATTACTTTGAGGAGCATGGGGAGGAATGGGGGGCTTAAAGTGAATTTCTACTCCTCATAGGTGTAGGGAATAAAAAATTTGCGAACATGAATCTTGAAGGTTCAGCCATTAGAGGGCAAACAAGATAACCCAAATTGTTGGCTTAAATTGAGAGGCTTAAAATAATCTGGTACTGCCAGGACTGACTGGCTTTTTAATGCTCTGGATTGGCCACATTGTCACTTGCCCAACTGAGAGGGAGAATCAGGGAGACATTTAAATTCTGCCATTTGTGCCAACCAACTGTGGGCATAAGTGATAGTGGCATCATCTTGAGGATCCTGGGAAAAGTCTTACCTAGAAAATCAAAGTACCGTGGTGATGATAACTTGTACAGGGTGACATTTAGGTTATGTGACCGTGAAACTTTGTTCATGTGCAGGCAATCCAGGAACACATAGGATCCCTCTGTACAAATCACACAATCATAGTAAAATGAGGGTTGAAAGGGACCTCAGGTCACATCTAGTCCTACCCCCTGCTCAAAGCAGGACCAGTCCCGACTAGATCATCCCAGCCAAGGCCTTGCTACCCAGGTTTTGGAAACTTCTAAGGAGGTTTTTAACCTCCTGGAGGCAATGCTTCCAGGAGACCAGGGAGGGCCTGAGAAACTGAGGTTTTGTGGATGCCAACTGATTTTCACCTATATGGCTCTTACCTGAGGCTGCACAGTTTTATGGCCTGCCTAATTCCTTTGAGAAATTTACGGTGACCCCTGAACTCAACTGTGAATAGCCTATGCCTACTGTGCCCATTATTTTTATGTGAGGCTCAGCATTGGCAGATATGTATTTTTGTCCACAGGACAATACACCTGAAAATTCACTCCAAGTTGCTTTCTAAACAGGCCAATAAACAGACACAATCCTTGCTTTGATGACCATATTGTCTCCAGAGAAATGAGTGACCTCACAACTATAAAGGAGTAGGCTGACATGGCAAATGGCAAGGACATAACTTTGTTATGACCCGGTCTAGCAGCATCTAGCCAGGTCATTATTAAAGGAACAAACTTCTAAGAGTAGGGACATTTTAGACTTGCAAAATGCCACCCACGCTTGGAAGCACCATTAAGGAGCCAAATAAATCAATCTAATGAACTGACTTTTCAATGGCCTGTTTCTCATCAGCTTCGGATGCATTCGAAGAACAAGGCAGGAAGAACACAGGTTCTGACATATGGCAAAGTACAGAAGACTCAACAAATAAGATAAACCAAGCTCATTAAAAGAGAAGGCAAAGTAAGACCTGTCACACTACCCGATTCCTTAGACAATTCCTCCTCAAGTTATTCCCCTGCCAATAAACTGCAAATACTAATGCTCCTTATCGTTAGAAAAGTTATTTTCAGGAATGCACATACAAGAAATTTGTCACCGACTAGACCTGACCCCCACACTATGAGTTCAATGCGAGTTGCATCCGCTATACGTTGATCTGAGCCAAGGAATTCAGCACGTGATGCACATTAGCCACATGGGGAACGAATGCAACTTGAGCAAAGGGATACTTCAAGGAAGCATGTCCCATTCTCCATCTATACATTTTTAATATGGCAATAACTAATATTTTGATGTAGTCGCAACTCATCACAGCTGCAAAGGAAGCAAATTAAACTAGGATTGGCATATTATACATAGATACAGAAATTAAGGGGCTGATTTTTTTAAAATACTCATAAAAATCACTTGATTAATTTGCATGAAGAATTTTTGTGATCATCAACTGGATGCTTTTTCCATGCAAGAGACTAGACTGACTGTTTGCCCTTAGGCATACTTGCAGCAATCAGAGACACCGTTCTGGGAGTGCAGCATTGTGTGGATCACGATATCATTTTATTTTTGGGACCTTGGGAGTTTGTGACTCTCAGTCTTGTAAGCATTCAGGCATGGATCTCAGTTTGCCATATCCTCGGTCAGCCTTAATCGAGAAAAGCCTTTAAATAGGTGCTTGACTTTAAGCTAGAAGATGGTTCCCAAGAGAAAAGTTGATAAAACCACCCATATTCACCTTGAAGTTCTTTGGGAATTAATAAGGCTATTTCCATTGACCATTGACCTCGGGGCCAAGCAACCTGATTACTCTGCAGGTTCCCTAGGAATACCAAGCTAGAAGTTTGCGGAATAAAAGAGATGACTTCCAACTGATTTTCATTTCTCACATTATCCTGCCACAAGGTGAGAGCCAGAGAGGCAGGCAGGCAGCTGGTATTTTCCTCTGCAAAGCGCTATGTATACTCTACTTACCATATAAACTGCTTTCCCCTCCAGAGAGATCTTTAATAACTGAAACTTTATCATACTCAGTGGAGGAAAACAAAAAAAATAAATCAGACACCTGCATTTTACAATCACAAAAAAAATCGCCGTGTGGTAAGAAAGGAAACAAAGTTGGATCCATCTTGCTAACTTGGGATAGGGTATTCAACAGTCAGAAGACAGCATAAAGAAACCAGAACATCCAGCCTGATACGCCTCCACAAAGCAGCTCTGCTTAGCTAGTAGCACATAATGCAATGAGGCTGTGGAGGGGCTGCTAGCACACAAAATGCTTTAATTCCTTTCTGCGGGAAAGGCTTGAATGACCTCACGTACCTGAGAGTGACAGGCTAGAAGAAGCAGAGGAGATAGGATCACCAATATCAGGCACGGAAATGAGAACTGCTGCTTGCAGCACAACCCTGAACATGGGCCTGAAGGGAAAATAGCAACTACGCTATTAGCTGTGTTTGAATGTGGATGGAAACAGGGCAACCAAGGCCACTAGGCTGACTGACATGCATTTACCATTTGGATACATACATAACCCACAACTTAGCATGCTGGACAGTGCAAATTTACCCCCTTCTAAACTAAAATACAGCGCCCCATGCTCTTGTTGACTCAGAGAAGTCTGATCCTCTTAACTGGTGGCCACTCCAGGGAAGCAGTTAAGGCTGAAAACTGTAACACTGCTACCCTGCCCTTTCGGAGGGGAATAGGAGAAAGGAGATATCACAATACAACAAGTGACATGGAGTAGGAAGGTAAAGAAATCTAAACGGTCTGATGTTTGGAAGCCGTATAAATTTCCACGTTGCGTTACACTGCCACAAGTCAGACACAGGAATTCTACTGGGACCTTAATAACATGGGGAGAATTAAAATAGTGCCAGCCAAAGCAAGTGGTTGCATTTTTAAGCTTTCTAGGTAAGTATGTCTGAAATGATAGGTTTGCCCCTTACACTGCAAGCTCCTGAGGGCAGGGGCTGGCTTAGCTGCATCTTTGACAACACCAATCTCCATGACTTACCTAAAGTCACATAAGAAGACTGTATCGAAGCACAGCATCAGCCTCTAGGGCCCCTATCCGTGAGCAGGGAGGCTGCTCCAACATGCAGGAATTCCAGGTCATTGGAGCAGACTTGATTAATCAAGGGGTAATTATAGGAGCGGGGCAATTACTGTGCTCCAGCAGCCTCCCATGTCTCAGTGCTTCCCCACACTTCAAAATGGCAGCTGGGGCACTTTTATCTAGCAAACAAGCTTTAGATAAGCACCCCACCACCATTTTGCAACCCAGGGACACTGATACAGGAGACACTCCAGATGCTTTAATTAGAGCGGCTCTTGGAGGTGCTCCAATGAAAAGCGCCCCCTCCACTGCTCCCACAGCACTTGTATAAACACCCCGAGGGTCCAGAACTCCAACCAAAACTGTCCCTTCTGCTATGAATGCCCAACCAAGTACAAGCACCCACAGACCTAAACCTGGCATGCACTAGCTATCCCTCTAGCTGATCTCTTGGTGTCCTGTATGCCTTGCCCTTCTCCCAGCTTTGGTTTCTAAGCCTCAGGGCACTCTGATCAGATGACTTATAATGGCAGGTGCATGTGTGCCTCGGGGCCAACAGCAGGGAAGAGCCTGCACTGCCCCAAGGATCGGGCCCTTGCAGCTCTCCCACTGGCTGTCCAAGTTACACATGCACCCACCACCAGCAAAAAGCAGGGCTGGGGCTCCTCAGACCCCAATGCAGCTGCTTGCAGCTTTCTGGCTACATGCCACAGCCAGCTGAGGCCCCTGCTGCCCACCACTGATCCTGGGCTGCTTGTGGCAGGTGGCGGGGACGCTGCAAGCAGCTGCACCAGGTTCTGCAGATTCCCAGCCTGGTGTTACTGGTAGTGGGTGCACGCGAACTTCTGGGTGGATGACCAGGGAGCCGGGAGGGGCCCAACCCTTGTTATGGCAGTGCAGCCCCAGCCCCTACCCCACTGTCTGTCCCAAGAGGCATGTACCAAGCAAAATGCCTTCAAATGCGGGGGCTGCCGACCCCTAAATTAGAAGCCTTGCTGATACGCTAGAGGACCAGTGCTACATAGTTCAGCATAAAAATCAAAGCCAAAACAAATATAACCACTGGAATCTTCACTAGTTTGCTAGATTAGATACAAACTTGAAAAAAAACACAACAAACTAGACAAAAACAGTCCAAAAAAAAAGTCAGCAGATTGTGTGCCATTAGTCCAGGAATCTTTACAGATAAACATGTCTCTTATTCAAAGTCATCGACCGAGATCTAGCCTTCTTGAGTATCTTGACAGTGTCTCCAATACTTCACTGTCAGGCATTTCTACACATAAACTAATATTATCACACCTGAGTTAAGGTTTTTATAGCTAGAGCTAAACTCAGTCTGCAGGGCTGTGAAATACAATAGAGACATTACCAAGAATGGCTAACAGACAGCAAAACTATAGAATAACAGATACTTTGAACAGTGGAACATCAAGACCTTCAAAAAGGATACAGCGTTGTTAATACCTGTGAAGCAGAGAGAGATTAGCAAGAAGCAGGCAGAGGATAATGAGCCATGAAGTCAATTGACTCTCAGCCTTGCCTGAATTAAAAAAAAAAAAAATGCTGCTATGCCTACAAGGGAGTTGGTTTTGAAGTTTGAGTGGAGCAGAAATGGAAGTGGGATACAAATGCACGACTGCACCAGCACCCCCCATGCTCCCCCACAGATCTGCTTCTGCATAAACTCTCCCCTTCCAGGTTGGCAGGAGCAAGCAAAGCCTTTGGAAATTATTACTCAGCCCCCTTCAGTTGAGTTGGGTTTTGCATTTCTTTGGTGCATAACAGACAAACCCCAAGAAAAGGGCCTTAAAACCATTTAAGCTTGGAGCTATAAGCGATAGTGTCTTTTATTAAATTGTTCTAAGATACAGAAAGAGGGTTTGGTCTAGCAGCACATTGGTTGTGCCTGGCTTCAGCTGCCACACGTCACTAGACATGCACGCATGCATACATGCTGCCATGCACATGCACACACACATGCACACCCCACTTCTTGGCCCAAATAGGAGTCATGGATGCTTGGGGGTGGAGGGATAGTATTTGAAGGGGCAAAAGGAGTCCAGTCAGCTCCCCGCACCTGGCCAGTCCTCTGCCAATCACACTCCCCAGCAAGCAGCCTTTCAGTGCAAAGGCTCTTCGGCAAAGACCTCTTGAGAGCCCTGAACCCAGGCCCCTCAGACCAGCTGGGAACCCCAAATTCCCTTAGCTTCAAAATTAATCGAAGCAAACCCCCTTGTGCCTCAGGAAAACAAAGCATCTCCATAAGCCTCTTCTCCTCGGGACTTGACCACCAAAAACATTTTAAGTTTGTTTCTTTTGGAAAAAGAACACAGAAAACAATATAAAGGGCTTTAAAAGTATCCCTCAACTCACGTGCCTGAGAAATCTCTTAAGAAAGGAAAACTTCCCTCAGCAAGTCTCCAGACACCCAGCGAGTAAGTCCTTCCTTCTACCTGCTCCAGCCTGATGGCCCAGAAGGCCAACAGGTGCCACCTGCTACTTGTTTCTAGGCTGTGCTGCTTAACCCTTGTGTCACCAGATTAAACTCAGGGGTTTCCTGACCTAACCAACCTTTCTTTCCCTGCTCACAAGTAGAATTTTTATGCGCTTCCCAGACACGTTGCACGGCATAGTTAAAATTTGGAAAAGGCCTCGAGTGTGTCAAAGCCAAGTACAGATTATGATTAAAAAGCATAATGTTCTAAAAGAAATAGTTTTAAGATGGATTTCTAGTACCGGGCAGGGCAGGGTGGCATGAGGTTCGGGGCTAAGTATAGACAGTCAAAAAGCTCAAGGTTGAATTAATTCAGTCTTTGCAGGTTAATCTAAACTGCATCGATTAAGCCAGTAAGTGACTAGACATTCACTTTTGATTCTGGAAATGCAGCCACTTGCCTGCAGGGGCTCCGGCCAGAAGCCGGGGGCGCTAGAGCATGCCTCTCTGCTGGGCTGGAGCAGACAGCTTGGGCCGAGGCTAGCCCACCCTCCCTGTGAGGGAGGGAGCTGCAAAGCATCCTGGGATGCTAGGGGACTGAGTTAACTTGAATCTGGAAGGGATCTAGGACAGAAGTTCAATAAACCAATTTAACCTAATTCAGTTAAGTTGGATATTACAGCCATCCAGGTTTGAGATAAACCTGTTTTGGCTATTTTGAAATTGGTTTACGTGCACTGAACTTCTGTTGTTACCGATCCGAACCAGTTTCCCAACACTTACACTAGTCTACATATAATTTCGGTCTCTCCCTAGCCTCACTGGCCACAGTTTATGTTGTTAGATGCCATCAGATGCTTCATGCTTCTGCTAGCATCTGACAGAGTAGGCTGCTGCCAACAGAAGTTCAAGCCTGACCTAAGTAGTCTCAAAGATGCCTCCCTGCCTCGCATTCTGCTCGACTTCAGATGACCAGTTTACCACCTCTGTGCTCACAATCATAACCTATGAAACAGTACTAGCTTTAAGGCTTGAATTTTCTATTGCACACTGGTTCAGCAAATAACATGTTCTTTCCCCTCTCCTCCATGCACACGCTGTCTGAGCTGCTGTTGAGAATATGGTATGACACTTATTTGGAAGGTCAGAAAAGCCTAGCATATTATTTAGGAAATAGAATGAGAAAAAAAGGTGTTGGTTCTCTTCCAGGTTCCTCAGACAACTCACAACAGACTGCACAGAGGTACAAACAGAGCCCTGCATATTTTTGGGATTCAGATTCCTGTTAAATAGGATGCAAGCACACTCCCAAGGTTATAAAGGGATCCTTGGGTTTTGCTCATTGGCAAGGCTCACAACTCAGAGGGCTTTTCAATCTCTGTTGTAAGACCCCAGAGGCCCCAGTAAATTCTTTGGCCTTACATTCTTCTTGTTTAGGGGCAGGAAGAAAAAAAAAAGTGGTGGTACTCTCCCAAGCCCACAGGTGGTGCCAGACAAAGCTGTCACTCACAAAGAGTACGCAGATCTTCAAAACACGACCTCTTTCCTTAAAAGCTTTGATGGGCAGCAAGTTAACAATGTTGACATTTAAAGTCTCATCATTAGCATCCAGTGAGATGGATTGAGCAGATATCACACTTCTCAGAGCTTCCGTTTCAGGTTCTGCAAATGTCACTGCATTAGTTAGCCTTGAAAATGTTCAGCAACCATAACAGCAAGAGGCTTTGGGGTTTTTTAAATGAAAGTTGGGATTCTGGAGAACAGGAAGGCAACATCAAAGAGGTGCCAGGACACCATACTGATGCACACTGAATGAGCTTTCCCTGTGAAATTGCTTTTAAGACGGCCTCACTTGACCTATGAATGCAAGTAAAAATGTCCATATTTTAAAACTCATCCTTTGGTGAAACAAAACGCTTTCATGATCTTCTTCTTCCATGAAATGACGTGTAAGAACTTTCATTTAAGTCTATTACAACTTATTGTTTGTAAGAAAGTGTAAAAACGTAAATCGATCCGTGCAGTCTGTTGTGTCATCCACGTGGGGACGAATGATGTGGCCAGGGGCAACCCTGACTGCATTATGGAGGATTTCAAGGCTCTGGGCAACAAACTTAAGGAGACGGGGACGCAGGTGGTATTCTCCTCTATTCTTCTGGTGAGTAGGCGGGGATGGTGACACGAGGCCTGCATTGGCGAGGTCAACCTACGCTTATGCAGTTGGTGCCGCCAGGCAGGCCTTGGGTTCCTAGATAATGACCCCTGCTTTCGGGCAGAGGGCTTGCTGGGGTGGGATCTGCTTCACCTCTCTCCTAAAGGCAAGCGTGTCTTCTCTTCCAGGCTGGCTGATCTCGTACGGCGAGCTTTAAACTAGCATCACTGGGGGAGGGGGCCGCAGGAAGACGAGGAGACACCACCCAAACAAGACAGGTAACAAATGCTAGGACTGCCCAGGTAAGAAACAGGGGTCCAAACAGTCTCCCAAATCAGGGGGTGGCACACGCAGCTAGGCAGGGCCTTAAATGCCTATATACCAATGCTCGTATGAGGAACAAGCAGGAGGAACTTGCCCTCAGAATAGCCAGTTCAGACCCAGACATAATAGGGTTAACAGAAACTTGGTGGGATTCATCCCATGACTGGGCAGTTAGCATTAGGGGCTATAGGCTTTACAGGCAGGATAGAGAAGGAAGAAAAGGCGGGGGTGGGCGCTCTATATCAAGGAGCAATACATATCCTCTGCCAGCAAAATGGGGTCAGAGGAGGGGCAAGCTGAAGTGCTCTGGGTCAAGATACAAGGGGGCCGTGGGGAGAGGGATTTAACAGTGGGGGTCTACTACAGACCCCCCAACCAAGGGGAGGAGCTAGACCAGGAATTTTCAGGCCAGCTTGCAGAGGCACTTAAGGCAAGGGATGTAGTTGTCATGGGTGACTTCAATTACCCAGACATCTGCTGGGAGGAACAGTCAGCCAGGTCAGACTGTTCAAGGAGGTTCCTGGCCGAGATACAGGACCTCCACTTAATTCAGGAGGTGCACAGTCCCACCAGAGGAAATGCCCTGTTGGACCTGGTCCTGGCCACAGGCAATGACCTGGTAAGGGGCCTCCAGGTTCTTGACCACCTGGGTGATGGCGATCATCGCTTGCTGGAGTTTACTATCCAGAGCAGGGTGTCGAGGGCCTGCAGCAAGGCCGTAACCCTAGACTTCAAGAGGGCCAACTTCAATGAGTTGAGATTAGTGGGAGAGGCGCTGGGGTTCTCGAGAGCAGGGGAACTCAGTGCCCAAGATGAGTGGTCGTTCCTTAAGGAGACGATACTCAGGGCCCAAGGGGTGACCATCCCAACAAAAAGCAAGGGGGGCAAGAGTGCCCGAAAGCTCCCCTGGCTCACCAAGGGCATCCGGGAATGCCTGATTGCCAAAGAGGCAGCATACACCCAGTGGAAGGGAGGTGCTATCTCCAAAGAGGAGTATACCTCCTCTGCTTGGGCCTGTAGGGGGGCTGTCAGGAACGCTAAGGTGGACATAGAGCTAGGACTTGCATCCAAAAATCAAAGATAACAAAAAGTCCTTTTTCAAATATATAGGGAAGATGAAGAAAGCACCGGGAAATGTGGGGCCCCTGCAAGATCCTCTGGGCAATCTGGTGGTTGCGCCAGAGGAGAAAGCAGACTCTTTAACCAATTCTTCACCTCTGTTTTCTTGTGCAGGGACCGGGACTTCCCCACCGAGATGCCAGATGGACTCAAGGGGTATGCCTCCAGACCTCAGGTTGGGGAGGACCGGGTTAGAGAGTTTCTGGAGAGGCTGGACGTGTTCAAGTCAGCAGGTCCAGATGCTCTCATCCCCAGGGTGTTGAGGGAGCTAGCAGGGGTTATTGGAGGGCCCTTGGCACAGCTATATGGGCGCTCATGGTGCTTGGGCCAGGTGCCAGATGATTGGAAGTTAGCTAACGTGGTCCCCATCTTTAAAAAAGGGAGGAGGGAGGACCCGGGCAACTATAGGCCCGTCAGTCTTAACTCAATCCTATGGAAACTCTTTGAGAAGATCATCATGGATGTCACAGAGTGGGGCCTATGAGCAGCCACGATCCCTCTAGCGCCCCCCTACCGTGTCAATTAGGCAATCCAGCACCCTCTATCCTCGCCCGCCACGTCTTTGCTGGTAAGTGGTTCAACTAGGGAGGCTGCCTTTATCTCCTAATCCACGGTATTCGGTGAACTATCCCCTGTTCCTTATGGGGTGACTCGATACACCCCAGCCTTAAGGGCTACGCGTGGCTCCTACCTCCCCTTTAGCACGCCCCAAGCCTCGCTGCTCTTCCGGACGTTGTCAGGTCCTTCTCTTCTCTGCGCCCTGCCCAGCGCCCTGGGCTTGTCACGCAACCAACACCCCTCTCTGACGCCCTCGGGCTTGCCACGCAACCGACGCCCTTTGCCTGGCGCCTCCTGGGCTTGTCACGCAACCGACGCCCCTCTACTCATTAGCCCTATTGGGCTTACTGGTGGTGCTTTTACCCACTGGGGTCGGCGGCCTAGGCCTTTCCTGGCCCCTCTGGGTTCCTGTCAATAATAAGTGTCCAATTAGGCTCAGGTGACCTAAGCCTTACCTGGCCTCTCTGGCCCTTTTGGGTCCTGTCAATAATGTGTGTCCAGTTAGGCTCAGGTGGCCGGAGCCTTACCTGGCCCCTATGGGTTCCTCGGGGTTCCTATTACTACAGAAACCCTCTGGAACGCCTTCCAGGCCGCACCCCTCCTGGGGTGACTGTCAATCATACATGCCCCTCTTGGGGTTGCTTCTTGCTACCCGTGCCCCACCTGGGGCCTCTCTTCAACACGCGCCCGCTCCCACGGCTTCTCAGCACCTTCCCCGGGCTCTATATAGCCACAGATTCGCCCTCACTGGGCTAGTCGCCTTTACAGCACCCACCCTAGGCTTTCACTCGTGTGGCTCCCACACCTGGAGCCCAACACGAGTCCGTACAGGCTTCACTCTGGTGCTAGGAAACCTCGGGCGGGGTCCTCTGCCCTGCTCAGGTCTCTATCGCCCATACAGGGCTACCCGCTGTGCCGCCTCGGCACTGAACAGCTGTGCCGTCCCAGGTACCACTCGTTTGCCCAGACAGGGCACCGGGAACCCCCAAGCAACTGGGGAGTTCCTGTGAGGCCTCCTCACACCCCTACAGCCTCACCCAGTCCTCCGGTCTTAGCAATATCAAACAGGGAACACAAAAGCCATGAGCAAACCGGCTGCAACACAACAATACACCTTCTGGCTATAACATAAGGTCCAGGTGCCACCTGGCTTTCCAGTAAAGCCTCCTAGTCAGGGTTCTCTCCACCTGCGCCGTGATACCGCTGCTCACTCTATCAATCAGCTCATCATCATGGAGCACATCTGCAATGGGCTGGCGTCAGGGATGATGATCAAGGGCAACCAGCACGGTTTCATTAGGGGCAGGTCACGTCAGACCAACCTGATTGCCTGATTGTGATCAGGTCACAAAAGCCTTGGATGCAGGTGTTGTCATGGATGTAGTCTTTCTGGACTTCAGCAAGGCCTTGGATACCATCTCCCACCCCATCCTCATTAAGAAATTGGGTGACTGTGGCATTGATGCCTACACAGTCAGACGGATTACAGATTGGCTGAAGGGTCGTACTCAGAGGGTGGTGGTGGATGGGTCATATTTGACCTGGGGAGAAGTGGGCAGCGGAGTCCCCCAGGCTTGGTCCTTGGGCCCGTGTTGTTCAATCTCTTTATCAGCAATTTGGACAATGGGGTGAAAAGCAACCTATTTAAATTCGCTGATGATACCAAAATTTGGGGTGAAGTGAGCACACTAGTAGGGAGGGAAAGACTGCAGCAAGACTTGGCTAGGTTACAGGGGTGGGCTAACAAAAACAGGATGTGTTTCAACACTGACAAGTGCAGGATGCTGCACTTGGACAGTAGTAACCAGCAGCACACTTACAGAATGGGAAACTCCCTTCTTGAGAGCATGGAGGCAGAAAGGGATGAACATGGGCCGACAATGCGAGGTCACAGTTGGCAGGGCTAACCGGATGTTGTCGTGCATCCACAGGTGCATCTCAAGTAGGGCCAAGGAGGTGATCCTCCCCCTCTGTGCAACACTGGTCAGGGCACAGCTGGAGTAATGTGTCCAGTTCTGTGCGCCCCACTTCAGGAGGGATGTGGACAACATTGAGAGGGTCCAGAGGAGGGCCACCCACATGATCGGGGGCTACAGGGCAGACCCTACAATGAGACTGTGGGACTTGAACCTGTACAGCCTTCACTAGAGAAGGCTGTGGGGGGACCTGGTGACAGTCGATAAATTCACTAGGGGGGATGAGAAGAGTTTGGGAGAGACCTTGTTTCCCCTAGCACCCCCTGACATAACAAGGAATAATGGCCACAAGTTGTTGGAGAGGAGGTTTAGATTAGACATCTGCAAGAACTACTTCACTGTCAGGGCGACTAGGATCTGGAACCAACTTCCAAGGGAAGTGGCGCTGGCTCCTACCCTGGGGGTCTTTAAGAGGAGGCTTGATGCCTACCTGGCTGGGATCATTTAAGCCCAGTTTTTTCTCCTGCCCTGGCAAGGGGTCAAACTTGAAGATCTATAAGGTCCCTTCCCACCCTATTTCTATGATCCTCTTTCCTACAGCAAATACCCTTTTCTCCTCTGTTAGCTTTCTACATGCATTACTCTAGATGTCCCCTCTAGCCTCCTGAGTTGGGACAGTTCTTTCAGTGAAAGCCCCCTTGGCTCTGAAGACTGTATCACAGAGAATGAGCTAATGGTCTGGATGCCAGCCTAGGATTTGGGAGATAGCCTGGGTTATATTCCTTGTTCCCCCACAAACTTCCCATGCGACCTCGAACGGGTCACTTAGGGATGGATCCAAATGGTCAACTAGGAATCTAAATGTAAGCAAGCCCTAGTGTATTACTACCCTGCTTTGCTGCCAGGGGTTGTGAAAAGATTTTGGCTTACAAAGATCCTTACCTGCCTAGATTTAGACTTCTGAGCACGTAAAATACATCAACAACCCAGGGAGCAGGAACCGTTGGGTTTCTTGTTTGTTCGCCTAGCCCATGGCTCAGACTCCATAGTATGCCTAGCTGTCCAGCGAGACAGGTTCAATAGGAGGAATGAAGGGGACCCTCACCGTTCTCTGATTATTTTATAGACTCCTGCTTAAGGCACTCCCCAAGATGAGAGATGTGAAACTGCATGCCTTCAAGCTGAGAACCTAAAACCTAAGTCTCCCACTTCCTGGACAGGCAACGAACCCAAAGGCTGCTGTACCAAAGGCAGGCATTACCACCACTGGCCATGCTTTGCAGTGATAATGGCTGATGTGTTTTGTACTGAGCTCAATGCTGCCAGTATGCACTAGAAACCCTGGTCAACTACAGGTTTCCCTCGATTTATGCGGGTTCTTGTATGTGAATTTGCTCTTATGCGATGACCCTTTTCATACCCAAAATTTGTTTCATGAGAGGTAAATTCACTCTTATGTGATCAGCATAGGTATGCTCCCCCATCCCACAAGCAGGTAAGTCTGTGGGGGGAGGGGAACGGGCCATGGGGCTAGGGGCCCATTCGCCCCAGCCCTAGCTGCAGCAGCCCCCAGGAGCAGCTGGCATCAGCTACCTACAGCCACTGGGCTGCACCGTGCCCGCAGGCAGGTGATGTTGGCCACTCCCAGGGCAGCTGCAGGAGGCCTGGGGGGGCATGGGGCGTGGCGAACTTTGGGGCGGTGGCAGCCCTTCTCCCATCATCGCGGCCTGCCCCAAGTGCTCAGAAGAGACTGGTGCCATCAATGGCCCAAGCCTGCAGCAGCAGCCTACTCTCATCTCCCATGTGGATCTGGAGGCATGGTGGAGCCCCCAGCCCGCAGCCCTCCTGGGGTGCGTGTAGCAGCAACAGCTGTATTTTGCTCCCTGCTGCAGCCCCAGGAGCAGCCAACGGGCTGTGCTACAACCCTCCCCCTGCCCCTTCCCTAGTCCCAGCCTTACTCCCTTCCTCCCCGCCATGGGAACGCATCCCTACTTGTTACTTTATAAACTGGGTTCTCTTTATGCAAATTCAATTTATGCAGTTTTCCGGGAATGTATGTACCGTATAAAGCGAGGGAAATCTGTACTGTATTTTCTCATTTATAACATATCCCAAAATATGTATCTTATTGTTGAAAGGCAGAATGAAGAAAAAAAGATTTTTAAAGCATTATGGCAGCACAAAGCAGGAATGGAGCCTAATCTTGTTGACACACCCTCCCTTTCCTGCTTAACTAAAGCTGAAACCCTAGCTGCTGCTGAAGACTGATTTCCACGGGTTGGTCAATGATTTTGCAAATAGTCACCAAGGCTGTGAAACAGGAGAGACCAGAATCAGCACACAGACAGCAAAATTGCCCTAAGAAAGGTTAGCTTGATTAGTAGATTGTTAAACAAGGGAGACCTGTTAACACCTCTAGAATGAAGAACAATGAATCACTAAATCAACCGAGTAACTGCTGCACCATGGAGCAGGAATCAAAGTAGGGTGTTTCTATCTTGGGCAGAAAGTAGCTTCTCTGCTTAATACACATACTCCAATAGCCTCAATTTTGGTTGCAGCTTATTTTGGTGGTAAAGGTGCATCCTGTATGCAAGAAAATATGGTAGTGTCCCCCAAACTCTCTCCCCACAGGTGTTCTGGGTTTGAGACAGTAAAAATGTTTTCTGTGGAGCTCTGTCTATATAAATTGCCACACTAGGTCAGACAAGGGTCTTTCTAACTTAGTATCCTGCCTCAGAGTAGCAAGCAGTGGATACTTTAAAGCAGGGCTCTCCAACTTCTAAGCAGGTGGGAGGCTGCACGCTCAAAGTGAGCCACAGCAGGACAGGCCACATGCCGCACAGGCGCACCATCTCCCTCAATACACTGCATGCACAGGCATCTCACCTCACCCTTTGCTCCCCAGCACCATGAGCTACACTGTGTTGCCATGCCCTTTGGGGTGGGGGATGTGGAAGCTGCAAGAGGGAGGGAGAGCCCAGAGACCCCAGATGCTGTTGTAGCTGGAACAATGGAGTAGGAATAGTGGCTAAATGAGAACATCGGTGGTTATAAATAACCCATGTGGGCTACATGCATCTCACGGGCCATCAGTTGGACAGCTGGATTTGGAGGAAGAGCAGAAGAACCAGGGTATAGCTATCACTCTGTCATGCCCTCCGAGAACCAGCAGTTGCAGGCTTAGTTACGTAACCTCTGGTTTATAACATCTCTGTTGTGTTTAACAGCCCCTTACGGGCCCATCCTTCACAGAACTCATCAAAAGATTTAAAAATCTAAGTACGTTACTTGACCAATCCCTCATGCGTATGTTTGTTGACAACTTACAAAAACTTTAGATTGGTGCAATACAATTTCCCTTTTAAAAAACTATGCCAGTTCTTTCCAAGCGTATCATATTTTTCCAGGTGCCTAGTAATTCTGGTTTGTTTGCATCATGCTGGGCATGTCTACATGTGCATTAATGCACTGTGATTACTGTGCATTAAGTTTAGTGCCTGTAATAACGAAATGAGCAGTAACCGGCGGTACTGTACAGTAGTGTCGGTGCGTGCCTTTTAAGTGACGCTAATACACAGTAGGCTAGTTCTACTGCGCATTAGCACAGCTTTTGCCATGGTGTATTTCACATTTAGCATCTCTTGTAGATGCACTCACATTCTACTAACATGCTGGGAACAGAAATTAGTCTCACCAGTCTGTAGTTCCCTAGCTTACCTCTGGAGCCCTTTTGTAAAGATTACTGTTACACTGGTTACCCTCCAGTCCTCTGGGACTGAGCCTGGTTTGAGCAATCAGTTGGATACCTCCTAAAATGTCAAGCTCTTTTAGAACTCTTGCCTGAATGCCCACTGGTCCTAGGGTCTTGTTACAGTGCACTATTACCTCTGTTGAGTCAGGTCTTCGTATTTATCCTGTAAAAAGTATTGTATGTGGTGTGGAACCTCCCTAACATCCTCTGTAGTAGAGACTGATGCAAAGAATTCATTTATCTTCTCTGATGTGGCCTATTTTCCCCAGAGTATACCTTATACACTGTAGTCATCTAGTGGCCCCACCAACTCGGCAACAGGCTGATATACTTGAAAATAAATATTAGCAGCTTTTATGGCTTTAGCAAGATGCTGCTCAAATTTTTTTTTTTTTTTTGGCCTGCCATATTATGATTATTATGATTTTATATTGAACTCACCAGAGTTTCTGTGCCTACTTTCTTCATTTGAGCATCATTTCCACCTTTTGGAATTAGGACTTTTCATCTCAAGCAGCCTCAATTCTACCATTAAATCATTCTGGTATTCAGTTTTGGGGGTTGTTGTTTTTTCTTTTCGGAGACTTTGATTTATGGTATATATGACCCTCCAATACAGTGTTTATAAACAGCTCTATACTGCCTCTGAGCATTTTACCATTTTCTTCTAAGTAACTCACATATTTGTGTAGCTCTCCTTTTTACACTTAAATATTGCTCTAGTAGAAACACTGCTGTGGACTCTAGGGAGGAATGGGAATTTAGGCAGAGCTCCTATGCTGTGTTTTAATACTGGGTAGATATAGGCAGCGCCTGGGGTGCTCCTGATTACTCTTTAGAGGTGCCTAACGTTTCCCAAAGGAGTATTAAGATAATAAATCCAGTTAGGATTGTAACATAGTCAAATACTATGGTTACGGAGCTCTAGAAGTAGCTAATATGATGAGAATTCACTTTTCTGTGTGAAGTACAACTTGATTCTCAAAACCCAGGGTAGTGATACTAAAGTGAAAATGAGTATTTCTATGAAGAACTCAAGCAAATGTTGAGGTAAAAATATGTGCATTATATTGCCTTTGACTTTGCTCTACAACATAACAAACTACTTAGCATATCAGGAGAGGGGAAAAGAGAAGGATTGAGTCAAGCAAGCAAATATCTATTCCTCCGTTAAAAAAAAATCTAAAATGTGCAGACTAGAAATCTAATACTGAATTCCTGCATCAAATCTTTTCTTGATCACCAGTCAACCAAGCAACATCTGTGCAAGCCAGTTGGCTCTAGACAGCTCCTGTGGCTCGTGAAGGGCTACTTCTTGGCAGGTTCTTTTTTTACTCTAATTGAAAGGTTAATCAAATCAGTCAGACTTGTATGTTGGCTAAATAAACACACTCTCTCCACTGATGATGAAACAGGTGCATTATTGCTCACATTTCCCAGGGGGTTCATTTGTTCCATTATTGCATTCACTTTTCCTCAAGCTACTGTATGCAATATGTGACAGCATTTTGGATAGTTTTCATGAAATTAAATTACATTACCTGTAAGGAGCTATTGCATTCGCATCTTCTATTATATTTTTCTGCCAAACAGTAATACATCAACAGCACTACATGGTTTCTGAAGATGACGGGATAAATTAATCCTAAAAGGCGAGAACTCTTATTAAAAAAAGGGCACGTAGGCTGAGCCAATTCCAACAATCCACTCTCAGCAGTAGGCAAAATTACTGTTACATTCAGTGCTAGTCTCTCTCTTAGTAAAACTGAAAGAATTTGTGCTGCAAAAAAGGAGCCTTATTAGCCTCTGGAATCTAATCCTGCAATGATTATGAATGTGCTTAATTGTATGTAGTGAGTAATCCTCAATGACTATTGACCAAATGTAAAGTTATACCTTTGCATAGTCCAGGGTTAAATCTGATACAGGATCAAACTGTGCAAAATACTCTGAAGTCCTAAAACTATGCTAAGTATTATTAGAACCACAGTAGACAGAAATGATCTGAGCCAAAAATATTTATGCTTAACAACTATATATATAAAAAATAAAAATGCTGAGCCCAGGCAACAAAGCCAGATAATTCCTTTTAAAGAGGCATCTAATAAAAGACTCACTTGTAATCAATGCTCACTGTAAAGAAAAATGATTTTTTAAAATTGCATGCAACAGATAACACATCCCATTTAGGGTTTTTTACATTACATACATATGCCTATATGTACATACGTATGTATCCTAATCGTCTATTTGATAAACATTTCAAGAACGGCAAATTTCCTGTTTTTCTTCAAAGCAATAACCTATCAGTAAATACCTCACCAATTCCCACTGCAATTTTCCCCCTGCTTCTGTAATTTCTACACATCTTAAACCAAAATAGAAGCCATTTCTGTAACTGGAGGTTGATTATTTAAATATAAACAACAAAATTACTTCTTTCAGGCCTCATGGAGGAGGGATCACTATATTATAAAGAGCTTCACAGGGAATGGCTTACCAACTGGTGTCACAAGTATGTGCAACTTGAGGAGAAAGCTGTGTCAATGTTTTCCTCTTGGTCTGATCTTTGCTAACTTCTGATCTCTCGGACTCGCCATCTGCATTAATCAAGAGTCAGCTCGTACCTCATGGCTGTGTCCCTTGCAATTAATGCAGTCATATTCATGCTACAAAACCTTTTTATACATACATAAAATATGTAACGGCTGTATCACACAAAACTCCCCAAACTTCAAGGAAAAACGTATAAAACAAAGCTAAAATGACTAGGTCGAACGGTCACAAACTCCTGCAAAACCATTTCAGGCTGGACATAAGGAAGAATTTCTTTACTGTCCGAGCCCCCAAGGTCTGGAACAGTCTGCCAGCGGAGGTGGTTCAAGCACCTACATTGAATACCTTCAAGAGTAAATTGGACGCTTATCTTGCTGGGATCCTATGACCCCAGCTGACTTCCTGCCCTTTGGGCAGGGGGCTGGACTCGATGATCTCCCGAGGTCCCTTCCAGCCCTAATGTCTATGAAATCTATGAAAACCCCAAATGCTGGAGCAAACTGAAATGAGACTTCAGGAACCCAATGTCCATGAGAAACAATACAGGGCAACAGGAGTTGTATTTCTTTAAATAAGCTTATGCTAAATCCTTGAACTCTAAGAACATGTGATAGTCCAATACCTACTGCTTTTATGTGGTTTTAATGTACTAACAATTAATACAACACCCTATAAACTATCACGTGCAAAGACTGTTCTCTAAGAAGAATCTATATATTTTTCTTCAAATTATACAGGTGTTAACTAAAAATACAATAGGGACAAGAACAGGCAAAGCAGATGACATTTTTGCATAGAAAATTCAGTGAAATTTTGAAAATTGGAAGAAGCTAAATAGAATACATAGTTTTAAGACTTAACATCATACCAAGGAGCACAAATGCTTAAGACATCAAGTCAAAGAGCCTATTAGTTCGTTTCAGTGAGACAAATCCATGTGCCTTGCTTTAAAAATGTAGTTAGCCCCACTGCCTTCAGTGGATATAGTCTCACATTCAAGTGAGTTAGGTACTGGCTTGAAGTATCTTGCTGCATGAGAGTTTGGGAGAAAACCAAACAGAAGGAAGAGACAGACAGATTTCTCTCTCTTTCTATACTACAGGGTATATAATTTTAGTATTTTTATTAAGTACAGCTTTCTACAGACAAACTAAAACACCTTTGCTCACCTTTCTGATATTACTATATTTGTAAAAGGTCTGCAAAATGCTTCTTAATCAGAATACTGTGCCTACTTGGTATGGTTTGATATTTTCACTACACTCAGTGTTCATTTCACACCAAGTCCACTTTGAAATACAAGACACAGGCAGAAAAGGAGGACAGGGTGGCACTTTAGAAACTAAATGGTTTAGAGCAGCATAGGCTTTCATAAGTTACAGCACATTTCATCGGAAGATATGAACGGCCATGCTAGTTTGATTTCACGCTAACACATCTAACCACCTCTATGCAAGATACCGGGTGCCATAATGTACGTGGTGCTTTACAAGGAAACAGAATCCCCCTTCCCCAAAAAGTTTAACTGCTTATTGATCAAGCTGCATGCACATCAGTGCTTTTACACTGTTTTTTTCCCTGCATTACAAAATCTTGTCCAAAGATGTATAACTCTTTGTTGAGGGGTAATTAGGCACTTTAAATAAGTAGTATAGGTACTGGCCTGCTTTTTAAAAAAAAACAATTGCTTTTGTTAAAATACAAGTTAAAATACAGATGTGGCATATTTTTTTTTAAATATTTATTTAATAACATTTTTTACACAAAAGAAAAGTGCAGGAGAGGGGACCACAGTCACTCCCACCTTCGAGCTATTTGCTTTAGTAGAAACACAGTTATGCGCCTTATATTATTATTAAAAACATATCTAGTAAAATAAATTTAAAATAAATCTCATGTCATTGAGGGGGGAGGGGTTGGAGGAAGGGGGAAAGTAATTTACTCTTACCAGGGTACCATAATTGTAAGATTTTAAAAAAATGAACCACCACTAAATTTTAGCGTAAAACATTTAAAAGTACATTTATTTAAAACTTGGGCAAAATAGCAATATAAAAGAAAATAGAGTATAAGAAATAAAAATAAAGTACAAAACATTTTAATCTTCAACATCCATAATTTAATAGATAGCAAGCCCTTTCTGATTTTTACATCCACATTTTACTTTTGGCTGAAGTACCATAGATTTGTCAAAACATTTAGAAACTGGCTAATCATGATACCTAAAGTGGGCTCTTAAAATGGTAGTATAATACAAAACATAGTAAATTATGTTTCCTCATAATAAAATTACACATCCTAAAAAAGATGCAGTTTATTTTTGCTTTCCTGCTTTAAACTGCTCATCACCCTAAGGAAAACAGCTGGAAAACAGCATCCACAGGAAGTATTAGTTCCTTTATACGGTGGCTGGAACAGCTAGATTTAATGCTCCAAGGACTCCGAAGCAATAAGGCATTTTACTAGCCATCAAGTAAATTTGCATGTAAGTTTGTTAAGGAAAGCACATACTTTCTTATAAAGACATACAACACTTACATTGCTTTTCTTGAGAGAATATGGTAATTATCAAAATGTTTATAACTTTCTGGAACAGAACTGTTTACCACCCATAGAAACCTCCAATGATTTGCTACCACCTATTTTTTGTGATGCCCATAGTCATCTCTTCTAGACTGTGCGTTAAACAAGCCAAAATGTTTGTTTTTTCCTATTAAAAAATCCATCACTTGCACCCTATTTATTCAGTACCTTGTACATCCATCATTGATAAATGGTTCCATTTCTTTAAAGGCTTTTTTTTTCAATAATTTGGACAAGAGATGACATTTTTAAAATAAATCATCATTCAACTCACTTCCAACTTGCCAACCAAATGGGGTTCTCTGAACTTCAAGGGAATTCCCAATAGCCTGTCAAATGCTGAGAAAACAGTGAATGGTCTTACAAATCCACTCATGTCTTAAGTGAAGACAAAGAAAGACTAGTGAATGCATTACATAGTCAATACCCAAGACATGACCTACTGTGCAAAAAAGGATGATGCTGAATGCGACAGAGGAGGCTATTCAGGTGAATGGCTGTAATCTCTTCTGTACAGGGGCAGATGGGGAAATTACCAAATTAATTTCACTATGAATCGAAATCAGATCTCTAGAAACCAGAGACTGTGTTACCCTTCTACACCTTCTACTACAGAAATACATTTCATAACATGGTGGAGTCTCCTTAACAAGCCCTTAAAAGTATTATGTAGTTTCCACAATAAAAGGATATGATTCGTAATCCAGTGTTTGAGTAAGTACTCCAGTCAAAACAAACTCGGCATTATGGACATCTAGAAACAAAAAAATAACGAGACAGTCTTCTATACTCTGCTTTGTGAGAGGCATAGGGATCACTGGAGACACTTGACTGACAGACTTCAGGGGAAATTAGGAAAGTGTGGATCGTCTTAATGTGAATATATACTCTCTACCAAGGGAACAACTTCATTGCCTTGGGCTGGTTTGTCTGTACAATCAACCACCAAGGTGTAGAGCCTTCATTCTGCACATAGCTTCTTGCGGGTAGGGTCTGGCATCCTTGCAGAGGCCCAGTGCACCTTTATAGGGGTGCCAGGTCTGTCCACATGGAGCTCAGTTCAGCTTAGCTCAACGCTATGGTTACAAAGGAGATTTGGGTTGGATGAAACAGTCTCTATGGATGTGCGGGGCCCAGTGCATCAGACATCAGAGACTGATGTCTGTGTCGGGCCCGAGGTTGGGGGGGGGGGGGGGGGGTCGGCGAGCAGCTGGAGCCAGCGAAGCGGAGTGGCGAGCATCCGGAGTCTGCAGTGCTTGGCAGCAGCAGAGCCAACAGCGCTCAGCGGTGGCAGTCATGGCGGGGCCTGTACGACACTGTCTGCGGGTGCCCCCCCTCCCCAAAGCATGGGGCCCAGGACAGTCACCCCAATTTGCTGCCCCCCATCTAGGGACTGCCTTGGTTGGGTGTTTGAAGTTTGAAAGCTGCTGGTTATTACACTGGGTGTACATTTCAAACTAGTGTATGTACAGTTAACTTGACTACTTTCTATATGAGATAGGTCACCATGATAATTTAATTCTTTGTTGTTGCAATGCCCAGTCAGCACCCCCAGACATTAACTCCTGATAACTCATCACTACGGAATAATTTGCCATTTGCGTTCCTCTTAAATGGAGTATACTGTGGTGTTTCAGTACTGACTGCAAATCCTACTATTAGCACAGAAGCACTTTGTGCACACATGATCAGAATCCTTGGCTAGGAAGTTCAGGTGGGGCCACTTGTGGGCATCTGAACATCACTAAAGGAGCAGAAAAAAACCTATTTGAAAACTCAGAACATTCCATTAAAGAGCTGTTCTTCACCCTTGCTTATTTAAGAAAACAATGAAATAGACACTAGGCATATCTATAGTCTAACTATAAAGACAGCTAAGTTAAGTTAAGTTATCTCAGGTACTGGATAGGCAGCAATCCAGGAATGACAGCATGGAGCTGAATACAGACTACGTTACCTTGCTGAGAATGGGTTAAATTAGCCTATATTGAGATTTGTGCTGCTATGGTAATATTGCTTGAGCTAGATAACTTAAAAGCTAACTATGCTAACACTACACTGCAGTCTGCTGTACGGACTTAACAACCCCTTTAACTGTTTTCATCTGTGACTGTTGCCAGTAACAGATGCACATACTTGATGAAAAATAAATACAGAAAACAAATGAATTCTTGAGTTGCACGTACGGACGTGATTATACTGGCAGTTTATACATACCTATGCCTCGGGCAAAATATTCTCGACATAAGTGAAGATCATTTTCACAGGATATCAGGATTATTTCTGGCAAACTCTAAATTGAAGAAACTAAATATGAGCTCAATAACACAAAAAGCAAAATATTTTATAAAAAAAATACATTTTACAAATTATATTTCACCCACTTTGTTTTGTTTATGTTCCATAAGTTTCCGAAATGAAGGTTGTTTGGATAATACTTTTCCTCCTGCACATTCCACAATAGCTTTCATGGTAGAAAGACTAGGACAAATTCCAGGTGTAATGTAAAAATATTTTCCCTAAAAATAAAAACACAACAAAAAAACAGATTAAAAGTCAATGGAAAAGGGCTGCCTCTGGACAAGTGGCTTGTAATATGCATCTTGGGGTGACCTACTGCCATGCAATTCATTTTACAGATTAAGGCTCATACTGTCCGATGGCATATATTAGCACTGCCTCAATCTTAGTAGGGCTATGGCAAGACCCGTTTGAAAAGGCTTTTCATTTTCTTATAAAATGGAGACATGGGGGGAAGCAGGGAGAAGGGGGAGACTGTCTGGATTTAAAGATGAAGTTAACAGGGACTTCAGAAATCCAGTCTTCTTTATACCTGAGGAGCAGCTAAAGAAGTGCTTTCCGTGACAGTTAGAACAATTACTATACTATAAAAACTTTGAAATACCAAACCATTACGACTTTCAGGATTATTAAGACCAGTCAGGATGTGTAAAAAGGAATTTCCCTGTCTTTAATTGGAGAGGGTAGGAATGAAGAGGGCATGACTAATGGTTTATAAAGAGACAGAAAGAAGTTCCTGGTGCAAATAATCAGCAAACTTCTACCGCCTGCCAACGAAGCTGTAACTAGGCTCTTACCTACTTAATGGTGCATTTTTGCACCAGACTAACTTATACTAGTATCCACTGTACAGATGTCAAACTCTCCAGACGCACCAATGTAGAGTTGTGTCCTGTGTCTACTCCATGTTTACACAAGTTCAATCTTGCTGTGTATCTACACCCTGAGACTACTGTACATGTTATCATGTAACACAGTATCTTTTGTGTTCCTGCTTTCCAGAAGAAGCCTAATTTTGTTATTTGGACTAGTAAAATGTAACAGAAGAATAAGATGTTATTTATCTTCTCAGATCTTACAACCAATGTTATTTCCTGAAACAATCCTAAGCGTTACATTGCTTTTGGCTGCTCAACTTCTGACTGAAACAAGGCAGAAGATTTCAGGTTTCCTCACCAATAATTTATTTTGATTTTAAATGATAGATTTATGAAGTAAATAGGTTTCTGTTAAAAAAGCATTTCTCCTCCATGTCTAAAATTGTTTCTTACAGTGCATACGACCAGAGAAGAGTCTTATGTCTTAGCTGCTCTCAAGCAAACAGAGGCTGTTTGTCTTCTCCAAAAACATAGATCACAAAGGCCAATAGCAATAGTCTTTCAGCTATTTATATAAAACAAAACCCAGCCAGAACAGGACCAGTGCAAAGTGAGATAGTACTAAGTTATTGGAACAAATCAAATTATTAATTTCATTTTAAGTTTAATACGAAATTTGGAAAAGTACACATACAAATGCTCCAGAAATCATCATTCTGCTCTCAAATGGAGTCTGAAAGTAAAGATTAATATTGTGTACGTGTGTGTGTTTTATTTATTTATTTATTCCCCCCCCCCATTAAGTCATCCAATTTAAAACAGCTTTGTACCTTAAGTGAAAGTGGAACCCTAACTGGATGTTATTGTTAGAAATGTTACACTTGTACAAATAGTGTAGGACTATCTTCCTTTATATAGAGGCACACATTTCAACTAACAGCAACAAGACATTAGGTAGCATATTCTAGTCATTCTCTCATTTTGTTGAAGTCCCCCAAGACTTTAACCTTTCGTGATATCACGACACCCCCTTACATACACAAATACCTACGGAAAAGGTCACCTTAAATACTTGTACAGGAAAAGCCGTTACAATTAGCAGGAGAATTTTTCAAGACATAACAAATGAATAACCATACATGCCATCTGTTTTATTGTAGAAGCTATGGTCCCAAAGCTGAGAAATAAATTTAGTCACATGCTCCACAGATTTAAGCATGTTCTTAAATTGTATACCTTAAAAAGTGGAGCTACTTGTGCTCTCTTCAGGGACTCCTCTAAACTGAAGCAGAAAAGCACTTCAGCTTCCGCATCTCTGAGCATGTAGTTCTGCTCATCTGAAAAAGAAAATTTACAGATCGCATATATAACAAAGGAAGAAATAAAGGTGTCAACATAACCCCTCACTAAGCCTTATTACCAAGCATTAGGGAGAAAAAAACCCCACTTATTTTAATTCCCACTTGTTTTGACATTGACTGTCATCCTACCATGAACAACGCATGCCCCCACAGCGGTGACGGGAGTGCAGAGCTCCCGCACACGCCGCCAGCACTGTTGGCAGGGGGAGAGGGGAGGTGGAAAGCACCAACTAGGGGTTGGCCACCACCCGCAGGCACCACCAGCGGCATCAGCCAGTGCAATGCCTGCAGCAAAGCCTGCAGATGCTGCCAGCGGTGGGGTGGCAAGTAGCGGCCGCCTGCAGGCACGGCCCAGTGTGGGCGCCGCTTTTTTGTAGGGGGTCCACTGCCACGCTCAGGAGGTGCACATGCATTCGTGCGCACCCCCTATGCATCACCCCTGCATCCCACTGTATCTCCATGCAAAATTGCTTTCTTAATGAGATCAAGATATTAAAGAAAACAATTTAAAAACTGTTACTTTACTTATCGCTGAGGATCATCCAACATTTCTATAACAGGAGAGTCTTATTTTTTCTTTTTGTACATTTGACAACATCTAACCACCCATGTCCTCCTTTATTGCACATAACTGACTATTTTAAATATAAAAATATAAAAAACATTAGCATGTCCATCCTTGTTCATAAAGGCAGAGGCACAGAGTGGTTTACTGAACCACATGCCTAAGGAACGATGTCCAAGACAAAAAATCCAAGACTGAGCCTAGACCTGACTTCAAGTCTCTGGCTTTAACCACATGACAGTCTTTCAGTTTGTTTCTCACTGCATAGTCATTCAGCTTCTTTTTGTCTACGAGGGGATTTCAGTCTCTCACTCATCACAACCCATATCTTAATGAGACTTAAAAAATATTAAACATATAGAATAGCAAAGGAAAGACTCCGAGCGGGATCTGGATAGTGACTGAAAATAGCAACTCCTTTAGTAAACTTAACTAGATTTCAAGCTGATGGTTTATCTTTAGTTCTATAACCAACATAAAAATGTCAAATTTTCACATTATAAAAAAAAAAAAATCAGTTCTGCCACCTAAGAACTTTCAAAGTGCTTGATTAGTCTGCCTGCTGTGGCTGAACGAAACAAGTTAAAACCCTAGAAAACAAGTCTAACCCCCACACCATGTGCATAAGAGACAAACTGGCTTGTGTGCTCATTAGCTGCAAATTATTTACAAACATATATTCTTAGAGTGGCTATTGCAGCAGTACTATGTATTTGCTGTATTAATCAAATAAGCATGTAAAAAGGTCAAACATACAGGAATCAGCAGTCATGTAATCTAGCTAAGAAGAGTTTATGCCATATCCCTGAAATCAGCTGTGTAAGAAATCAATATGGTACTCTGACCTGTCGTTAACAGAAAATATAAAAATAGATCAAAATTGTAGTACAGTTCTGGTCCTGTATTGAGTACAAACCTGATGCGCTTTTAATGCACTTTTGTCCACAACTGCACCAGATATAAACTTTTATTTTTATTTCAGGAATGCCACTATTGAGCAACACTTAACTTATTGTTAAATAAATTTCTAGTTAAAAAGATACTGATTTTTGTCCTTGTTTTAAGGTCATGCCTTGCCATGTAATGCACAAAATTGTAAACTTTTGGAGAACAATCATAAAAACAAACAAACTGGGATTTAAAAATTGCAAGCACCAGTGAAATCTCTCTCTGACAATGACAAAAGAAAGGGACATAAAGAGAAGAAAAAGGGAGCCAGGGAAAGTCTATGTAGTATTATTACATCCAGTGTTGTTTGATAAGTCTGAGTATCTTTTATTAAATAACATAATTATATGGGTTTTTTTTAATTCTCTTTTTTCCTATATTAAATCGTGTGGCAAGTTAAAATCAGAACAGTAATTGAAAAGTTAATAAAAACCAGGTGAATTTTGCTTGTGTGATAGTGCACTGGTATCTGAATGGTTATTAAAAGCATGAAATATTAAAAAAAAAATGATAAAACCTGTCAATTGTGAAATATCAACTAAAGTTTCAGCTGTCAATCTTCAAACAGCATTTTCTAGTTGCGTGCAAATTATTCAGAATTCAGCAGACTGAGAATAACTATTCTTAAAGTAATGCCCTAATGCGCAGATGTCAAAATTATGGCCCATGTGCCAGATCCAGCCCACGGAGCCCCACCGTCTGGCTTCTAGTGCTACCCCTGGATCTGGGCAGCCCCTCAACAGGGCATGGCGTGCGCTGGACCAGCTGCATGGATAGGGCCCTACATGCGTGTGGCACCTGCCCTGGCTGCTCCAGGATTGCATACGCAGATGCATGTGGCACAGATCCCAGAGCACCTGGAACAGGTACTGCTTGTGACGCAGTCCAGAGGGAGTGTGTAACACAGATCTCAGACTGGCTGGAGTGGGTGCAGCAATACACAGTGTGCCCACCCCAGCCAGACTGTGCCACATGCAATTCCTGCTCTGGGACATGCAATGCATGCAGTGCGGGCCCCAGAAGCTCTGGGACTGTGCCACACATGGCACTCACTATGGGACAAGCACGGCACATGTCCTAGACCACATGGAGCAGAAGCCATGTGCAAGAAAGCAGGGCGCCATGTACAGTGCAGTCCGGACAGGGCAAGCACCACATGTAGCACAGTATCCACTCCAGCCAGTCTGGGATCTGTGCTAAATGACCCAGGTGGACTGCACCACACATGGCACCCATTCCGGCCACTCTAGGTACGAGGCCACACACAGCGTTGGACCCAGACCTGCTGCAGCAGGCAATGGATCCAGTATGCTGTGGGAGGTAGAGGGATCTATGGGTCTAAATCCAGCCCATGGATTAGCCCTGTGCCATTCATCTAGCCTGTGGGGCCAAATGAGTCTGACACCCCTGCCCTAAAATCCCATAGTAAATAGCTGTCTGTGTAAAATCAGTCAGCAGAAAAGTACTTCCATTCAAATAATTAAGAAGTATGCAACTTTATTGTTAAAAAAATTAATCGATTACTTGTATACTAATCATCAACTGATGCTAATATTTACTTACCAACAAACTTCTGGCATTTGAAACACTCTTCTAACCATTCTGGAGTTACAATGTGCTTGACTATTGAAATGGCTGTTAAGAACTTTACAGTGCGGGTCACTTTGCTGGCAATCAGATGTGTACATTTCTGTGCAGACTCTGCCACTTCACCGCCCAGAATATAGAGTTTCTGAAAGTTTTACAGATACGTAAATCAGAAGCTGAACACTTAAAGTAAACGTTTCCATAGCAACATAAGAGAATGCAAGTATTATACAACGAGAATGAGATCTGTATCGAGTAAGCAATGCAGGAGCTTTCTGGCATTGCATAATATGCACACCAATAAGATGTGCATATCAAAAAGTCTTTCCTGAATATACAAGAGCTGGTCAGAAAATGGAATTTCCATCTGACAGGAAATTCTGACACTTCAAACCTGTAATATTTTATGTCTGTTGACAAGGTGCAGTACAACAGTATCAAAATGCAGACACCCTAATTTCAACAAGTTCTTCAGAGACAAACTTTTGCTAAAGTGGGTCACAGGCTTCTGAGAACTCGGGTGGACCTGACAACTGGGCCAGGTCTCATTTCCCTCCAAACTATTCTTTTCACTGTTGTGGAAGAGTTTTCAGACTGGGGGCAAAGTGTTAGTGCCACAGGGCAACATAAAGGGGCTTATGCATAAATGGTAATCATGTTTCTAAAGTACTCTTTAATCAAGAAGCAGACCCAGTGGATGAGGTCACATAGTTATGATGGAATGAGATGTTCTTCTTCAGAATGAAGAGCAGTTGATAGATTCTCTTTTACCTATTGAGATAGATCAAGCTGCCAGCAAACAAAACACAAGTGCAAAACATACCCTTGTCAAGCAACATGAAACAACTGAAATAAATCAACTGTTCTCCTTCCTACCCAGCGAGCACTTAGCAAAATTCAAGAGGTCCCAACTTTTATTTAGACAACTGTTTATGAATTGAGATATTGTGTGAACAAGTTCTGGAAGGCTCAAACCCATCTTCAGTAAGGGGCCCACATCTGCCTACCAGATACCATGCAACATCACCTTTAGCTTCTGGTCCTGGTCACTGTCACAGAATATGGGACTAAATGGTTCTGATCCAGTATGGCAAGTTGCGTGACCATGAGATTTGTTACCAGAAGGTGCCTCCTTCCAATTAAAATTAGCATCAGGAAAAGGAAATGTAACAACATATTAATAATAATAAGTGGGATGGAAACCCCGCCCTGCCCCTTCCCAGGTTTGGGACTGGAAGGGTTAGAATATAACAAGTGCCATCTAGGATGCTCCTTCCTCCACCACCTCCAATATGACTGGCAGCTCTTATCTGCAAGGCCTCCCCATACGAGGCCTCAGTGAGCTCCTGGAGTTCTGCCAGGACCTCCCTAGGGCCTGTAGACTGGTTTCCACCCTTGGGTGACCCTGTCTGGTGACCTAAGGCGCAGACCTTTTAGTCAAGCCCCTGAAAAACCCGCAGCTGAGATGCCCTACATGTGTTGGAGAATGGTCCTGGTCAACATCATTCATACTGGGGGTCCTCCTAAACTGTGCCAAGCAGGGATGGAAAGATCCCTCTGTTGTTCAAGGCCCCCCTGCTGGACAGTGCCTTCACCTACATCCAACAGGTCCTGTGCAAGGGAAGTCCCTGCCCTCTAGTATCCCTGTCCCACAAAGCTTGTTGTGGGACCCCTCAGTATTCCTCACCACACCGTCTCAGCAGCCTGGGGGATACCAAATCAGTCTGCTTCCACACAGCCCATTGCTGCTACTCTACAAGCTTATACTCAGAACAATCCAGCATCCCGTCCTCGTGTCCCACGCAGACACAAAGTGGCATCCTTGACAAGAGCAAGGGTAAACAAGCCCATACCTCAACCTTCATCCCATGGGCCACCAGGGACCTCAGCTGGCAGTTCCTACACAGAGTTGTCACCACACATGTGTATTACACAGGTGTGTATTTGGGTGTTTCAGACACCCCCGACATCTGCCCCTTCTGTCAGCAGAGGAAGACCCTGCCCGGTGTACCCCCTTTGCAGCACTTGTTATTAACTTCTGACCCACACTCCCATCTTTTTTCACAACTGTTGCCTGAAGAAATCAGCTGTATCCCCAGTAGCCTCCCTAATTAAGAGAGGCTTAAAGTTTTCCTGGTGGACCTGAAACCCACTGTTACAATGGCAGTGGCACAAGAGGATGCTTTGGAGGGAGAGTATTGAACTGGATACATCTGGAATGATCTATCCTATAACCATATTACCTTTCTTCCTGCTGACCTTTTTTTGCCCACTTACTTAGCTTGGTGAGACCTTCCTGCAATTTCTCTGTCAACTTGGGATCTGACTACCTGGAATAATTTGGTATCATCTGCAAACTTGGGAGATTTCAAGTACACTTCCATTTCCATATCATTGATGAAAACATTGAACAAAACTGGGCCTAGCACAGTTTCCTCAGAACCTTACTTCCGATTTCCCTCCACCCTGAAAAGTGACACTGTAGCTCCTACCCTTTGCTTCCTATCTTTTAACAAGTGCTCTGTCCACGAAAGAACCTTTCCTCCAATTCCACGGCAAGGGAGTTTTTAAAGAAGACTTTGGTGAAGGATTTTGTTGAAAGCTTTTTGGAAGTCCAAATACATTGTGTCAACTGGACACCCCGTGTCCAGGCGCTTGTTAACAGTCTCAAAGAACTCCAGCAGTTTGACAAGGCAAGATTTCACCATGCTGACTCTTCAAAAGCAGAACATATTTGTCCATGTGACTGCTGATTTTATTTTTATTACAGTCTATCAACTTGCCAGGGATAGAAGTGACACCCATTGGTCTGTAGCTCCTACTTTTGGAGCCCTTTTTGGTGATGGGTATTATGTTGGCAGCACACAGGCCATCAGTAACCATAGGTTATGTACCATTGCCAAGAGTTTTGCATTTTCACTGATGACTTCTTTTAGAACTCTCAGGTGAATGCCATTCAGTCCTGGGGACTTACTAGTACACGACCCTCGCCATTCGTGGGGGATATGTTCTCGTATTCCCTGCAAATGGCGAAATTCACGAATAAAGCACTGTGTTTACAAACACCATTTACATTCATGAACACGGTGCCCCTGGCAGCTGGGTGGGGGGAGGCATAGCTGCTCTGGCAGTGGTGGGAGCTCGGCTGTGGCAAGTGCAGAGTTCCCGAGGAGCTCCTTTAAGTGCATTACAAGACGGGTTCAGCGTTTGCTAATATTTGAAACCATGAATGCCGAACCCGGAAATAGCGAGGATTTCTTGTATTTAATTAATTCATTTTTTCTAGAGCTACTTCTGTTGTCACTTCAATATGGTCCAAATCTTCAGACCTGCGCACTAGGAACGACTGATCTGGCATGGGAATTTCCCCAGTAGCTTTTGCAGTAAAAACTGATGCAAACAATGAATTCAGCTTCTCTGCTATGGCTTTATCATCCTTGAGTGTACCTTTTGCACATTAGTCACTCAATGGTCCCTCTGATTCTTTCATTGGCTTCCTGTTTCTAACTTCTTTAAAAAAGTTCTTATGATTTACTTTAGTGTCCTTTGTTAGATTTCATAGATTTCGTAGACATTAGGGCTGGAAGGGACCTCGGGAGATCATCGAGTCCAGCCCCCTGCCCAAAGGGCAGGAAGTCAGCTGGGGTCATAGGATCCCAGCAAGATAAGCATCCAATTTACTCTTGAAAATCCAATTTACTCTTGATGGCATGCAAATCTTTTTTTAGCCTGCCTTACCTTGCTTTCATATTTCACCTGCAAGAATCTGTGAGCTTTCCTGTTTTCCTCCTTTGGGTGTGGCTTCCATTTTTTGGAAGGATGTTTTTTTTTACTTGAATGGCCTCCTTAATGATGCTATTAAATCAGGCAGGGGTTTTTACTGAACCACCTGGTATCCTTTTTGATTTGTGGTACACACTTTCCCTGAGCCACTAACATGCTATTTTTAAACAAGCTGCCTGCAGGCCTTTTATATTTCGGACTGCTCCTTTTAACTTCTTTCTAATTAACTTCTTAATTTTTTTGTAATTTTTGTGTTACTTCCTAAAGTTGTATATCAGCATGGTGGATTTTTCTGACTTACTCCCTACCACTAGTGTTGAATAGGATTATGCCAAGATTACTATTACATAGTAACTCACCAGGTCCTGTGTGTTACTCAGGATTAGCTCTAGAACTGTTTCCCCTCTTGTAGAGTACAAAACAAGGTGTTTTAAAAAACAGCCATGTACTACATCCAGAAATTTTACCGCTACGTCTTACCCCGATGAAGCACTTACCCAATCTCTGTAAGGGTTGTTGAAGTCTCCCATTATTATTGCTTGTCCCATTTTAGCAGGCTCTCTAATCTTTCTAAGCATTTCATAATCACCTTCTCCTTCCTGATCAGATGGTCATTATACAACCCTAGTACCATATTTCTTTTTATTCAAGTACAGAATTCTACCCACAGGGCTTCTATGGTAGTTTCCTTTCCCCACTGACTATTATCCTTCTACCAGGGACTCTGAGATTCCTATGATGTCAAAGTCACTATTTACTACCAGGTGTTCTAGTTCACCCACCTTATTTTCAGGCTTCTGGCAGCTGTGTAGAAGCATTTATAAATGCTGTCCTTGTTCAGCTGCCTGTTATTCCTCATGCTTTTTGACTGGGACTCTAGATGCTTTGATTTATCCTATTATTATACTTCTTACTCCCCTACTATCCTCTTCAAGACAGTTTAGAACCTGAATAATGTCCCCTTCTGGGGTTCCCTGAACCCAGCCCATGTCATCTTCTAAACCTGTTGGCTTTCCCCTAGTTTAAAAACATCTCTACTGCATTTTTAATTTTCAGTGCCAGCAGTCTTGTTCCATTCTGGTTCAAGTGGAACCCATCTTTTCTGCACAAGCTCCTTCTGTCCCAAAAGGCTCCCCAGTTCTTGATAAACCTAAACTTCTCCTCCCTGCCCCATCTCACCCACACATTTGGACTCTAGAGCTCTGCCCGTATCTCTAGCCCCGCACATAGAACTAGAAGCATTTCAGAGAGTGCTACCATGGAAGTCCAGGCCTTTAACCTCATGACTATCAGCTGGGGGGGGAAGGGGAGGGAAGCCAGGAGATGACACATGAGCATGAAGTAGCAGGATAAAGCTACATGGAAATAATTAGCAAAATACATCACAGAACAATGTACTTTTCTATTTTAATCCCAATTTTTTCATGTTTTCTCTTTTTATCTAGCAGGCATTCACACATGGAGGTAAAGTCTTATACCCTAATTTTTGTTTAAATCAGGGAAAAGTATCTGAAGCCATCAGGTGTTCCAATGTAATCTGCACAGCAGACAAACATGAAAGTCACCTTGATATACTGCTGAACTTGCATAGGTTCAAATCCTGTGAAGAGCACCACTGGCGTCAATTCTGGTGTGAGCTTTTTAGTAGGAGGTGGTAAGTCTTCAATTCTACAAAAATACATAAATATCAATGTACATCATATACTCCACACAAACACTGTGAACATTGTCCCAAAGTGTTTATTTTAAAATCAATTAAACACCATCCTGCAAGCTATTACTCCTGTGAGTAGTCCAATGAGTTAACAGTTTGCAGAATTTCTCTCTTTGGCAAATGATCTCCATCCTGGAAACAAGAGAAGTCCCAACTCCTACCCACTGAAGATGCCTCTGCCTCCAGAATGACTTCTTAAAATGCAGCGATTTTCCAAAAAGATAACAGAAATTTTCCAAGTGCTTTGCCTCCTTATGTCAAACACTTCACCCTTATAAAAGGCTAAAAGATGTCCCACTATGAATGGCAGAATGGTTCCCTGGACAGAAAAGAAATCTCACCCACTTCAAACCAAATATTCAACAGGACTGCAATACTACAAGCCTTTATGTTAGCAGTGAAACATGAAAATAAAACATTTGAAAGAACCTACTCGACTATCTCAAAAAATGATTGTAAGCTAAGTGAAGCACAACCTCTCATGAAATGTATAATTTCAGTTTCAAGAAAAGTTCAGACTTTGTTTCTATGTTTTAAATAAAGAAAAATATCTTTATTATTATAATGTTTAGCTCCTACTCCATTTTAAAATGAGTATACTATTTCTATCTTGATTGTTTTTGTCCATTCTCTTCTCCTCCTTCCTTTCTTGCTCTATTATTGCATGTTTAAAATCCCCTCTTTCCAATTTGGCTCTTTTTCCAATCTGAATTATAAAAAAAATTTCTCCTTCATATCAGTCCTTCTAATGCTCTTTTGCCATGACACCTTCAAAAATCTTAACAGCTAGGCTGTTGACATACCTGTCGTGATGACACAGCCTCTTGGCTGTCTGAATCCATCTATTCTCTCTGGTCTCAGGGCCATAGCTGGCAGCTTTTTTAGGCTGCGGGCCGAAATGCATCAATTTGGGTCAGAAGCAGGCAGGCAGGTGTCATTTTTCCTCCATGGTGGCATGGGGAAAGTCCCACCACCACTGCTTTTCCCTATGGCTGCAACCACCACCAAAGTACCCCGACAGCCAAATGCCACTGAAGCCCCACATCATGGGCTGGATCAAATGACTCTGTGGGTTGGACCTAGCACATAGGCTGAAGGTTGCCAATCTATCTCAGAGTATAGATATACAAACAACGCACAGTAAGTTAAAGCACAGGTAGGGACTGACTGCAAAGGAACATATGCAGGTAACTGCCTATGGGCCTGAGCATAAACCAGCAAAAAATACAAGATAAACTGGGGCAATTTAGCTCTGTTCTCAAAGAAAACCTACTGCACTTTCATTTATCTTAGGTATGAAACAGTAGGCAGGCAATACTACAGGGGGACTGATGTATTGTAAGTCCTTGTCCCTTTTTTAAACTTGTTGTACTTCGTTGTTTGACTGTACCCTTAGCTTGAATTGTAAGCCTTTTGGGGCAGAAACATCTTTTTGTTCTATTTGTACAAGAACAGCACAATGGGATTCTGGTCCACAACTGGGCCTCTTACATGCTACAATGTCACCAGTCCTCTTTCTTCCCTCTACCTATTTTTAAAAGGTCCCTGTTCTCAGCTTAAGCTCTCCCTACCTCACTTTACCTTTCCTTTACATAGCTCCCCTCCCCATGTTCTCCTTTCTTTCATCCATTAGGTATTGTCTTTTCCCTCTGAACTCCTCAATGCTTGACTAACAACATGTGCAAATGTGGATAAGAAAGTGACTGGACAGTTGACAGTTCTGTGGGCAGCCTGCTAAATTTCTGGTAAAGAAGGAAACCAATGTCTGTGCAAAAGGAAATAAATAATTCTTGTCACTGGTATCCAGTTATTCTTACCTTGCTCTTTTAGAAGAAGGCTGAACACTTGTTTCATTTTGCTTTGGTTTCAGGGGTAACCTCACACCCTGTAATAAGACCACAATGCATGTCTGAATTTAGCATAAGCTTTTTGATAGGGAATCCTAAGTCCCCTCTTTCACAACCCTATCTCTGCCTACTTCTTACCACATATTTGAAGCTACATGAAAACAAATAATTATACTTGTTGATGAAAAATATGACATGCGTTCACTACTTTTACACAAAAGTTTCTTAAATAACTGACTTGCCAGCAAATTTTGTTACAGGCAAATCCAAAAACGTTTTGTCCTTCTTTAAAAGAGCACCAACATGGGGAAAAGTGTTCTTTAAGTGAATCACCATTACAAAAACTCATTCAAAAAAGGAAAAGAAGAAACAAAAAGGTTTTCTGTTGAAGTTCACTGACAATGTGTTTGACACCATTTGTGTTTTGTCTATTAGGAGAGAAAAGCAAATTAAAGAAGCATTCACAATGCCAACAGCAGAGCAGAAAACACCTGAAGAGATTACTAATCAAAGTCTGAATAAAAAGTTTGAACACAGACATGCTATTCATTAGGGGGTGCGCGAAGTGGACCCTATTCGATTCGGGTTTGGATTCGGCCCAAATCAGGGAGTGATTCAATTTGTTGATCTGGATCGCTGTCCCTAATTCAATTTGGCCGAATTCGTATCTGAAGATTCGATGCCAATTTGGAGAACAGGCAATTCAGCCATTGACACAGCTTTAAATGTTTTTTCTACATACCTCGAGGTACTAGAGCGGCTTGTGAACGCTACAATGCTGGGGCAGATCAAGTGTCCCACAGAAGCATGGGGGGGGCTCCCGTGTGCTCGGCAGCAAACCCAGAAATGGACCGGAATACTTTGTTGTTCATACAGTGGGTCCACTGGGGAGCATGATGGGGGGCTCCCCTGCACGCCCCGGCTCGAAGATTGGCTACGGGGGGACCCCGGGTGCCACCCCAGACCCAGGAGGCACCAGTCACCGAGCTGGGGATGGCGGGGGGGCCACATGCTCTCCAGCAGACCCAGAAGTGGATCAGAAGTGCTTCCGGTCCACTTCTGGGTCTGCTGCTGAGTGCACTGGGGACCACACCTCCATGCTTCTGTGGGACACTCCATGCGCCCCAGCACTGCAGCATTCACAAACCACCTGGTACCTTGAGGCATGTAGAAAAAATATTTAAAGCTGTCTATATAGCCGAAGCTCTCCGAATCGATTTGGAGGGTTCCAATTCGATTCAGAGAGATTAAAGGATCCTTTGATTCTATTCGGATTTGGAGATTCGGCCACCGAATCAAGGACCGAAGATAAGCACAGCCCTACTACTATTCATCGTTTACTCTGTTAGAAAACAGGCTATTTTTCAAAGAAGTCTACTTTAAAAAAAATCAAGTTGTTAATGGCCCTCTAGGTTACTGACCACTTCCATTTCTGATAAAATGTGTGCTTCTCAACAGCAAAATATAAAGCACAGAACAGTTTCAACTGAAGTCTCTACATCTTCATAAGCTGCTTCATGAGGAAAACAAGAACTGCACATGATCCAGATTTGTAATATATGTATTATCTGGCATATTTATAGGAAAGTTTTACATTGTTAGTATCTTGTATGTTCTTTGACCAAACCTATTTCAAATAGTCCACAAAATGTTTGTCAGGCCCATGGAATACACCAGGAGACTCAAGAAAGTTAATGCAAATGAACGAAAGATGTGAAGCCAATGAACGCAGTGAAGTGAAGATGCATGAAGTAAACCCCCATACAGATTCTCAAGCCCACTTCACTCCTGAGCAAGAGCAACCGAACAGGGATTTAATGTTACGTTCAGTGACTTTACAGCATTAGTGGGGTCACCTAAGGTTGAGTGTCCCAGCACAATCAAGGCCTTAGTGTATAAAGTCCCCTTAAAAAAACAACAGCTATCTTTCATTCATATGGCCATGCTGTCTTGACTGTCTGTCTTGCCAAACATTCCCCCTATAGTTTTGTTAAGTAGCAACTAATGCACATACAAGTATTCTTAACTATTTAATTGTACAAAAATAAGTTAAATGACTGCCAAAGGAAGGAGGCTTAGATTCAAATACTGGTAAAATGACTACCAAAAAGATGATTAAGAAGTCAGAGCACAAAGACCCAATTCCTAAATGTCTGCAATTCTATTCCAAACTTTGGGCTTACGGCCTAGACTAGGAACACTTTAGTCCTGGCTACTGCTGCTAAGCCTTTTAAAAAAATATATTTTGACAGTTTAAAAAAAGTACAAGTTAATTATGACAGTTATACAGTTCCTGCTTGGTGACGAACATGATAGCAAGGTTCAGATAACGAATGATCCAGAACAGAAGAGGTAAGGCAAAAATTTTCCCCGAAACATGAGATGTTATCTAAAGCCAATTGAGTTGTATGCTCATTGATGCAAACAAGGATTTATATTGGTCAAGTGAGACACTGTGAAAACAATTATTAGAAATATAGCTCACACGACCAAGGAAATTAGAATCTGAAAGCTTGCAATATAATAAACTAAAACGAAACTCGGTGCATTGACAAAAACACGGAACTTAAGGTTGACGTTGCATGTTCCACTTTTACAGATGAACTTTTACATAGCTTACGTTATGTATTGCAATATCAAAAGAGCCTTGCTTGTGTCAGTTTCTGCCGCAGTCTGACTATGTATACCAGGGCAGCCTATCCCTATAAGGAGAAAGGACCAGTCCTCCTAGAGATCCCAGCTGTGGGGCATTAGGGTAAGCAGTAAATGCCCACTGGGATATTTAAAAGCTCCCAGAAGAGGAAGTGGTGGGAAGGGGGGGCCAAGCTGCAAGGAGGCTCACCTCCTAGTGTCTGGGAAAGGACAGAAGGATTTTACTTTGCTTAAGACTGAATTTTGTCTTGGAGAATGGGCTGAGGAGCTCCTCAGGGAGTGAATTCTCTTGCAAAAGCCAGCAGGCTAAAGTAACCATCAGGCTGCAACCTCAACCCTGGGGCTTTACCCTGACTAGCACAGTTGCTCAACCCACCCTGCCATCCTACAGTTGACCACCCAGGCTGGGCATGGCTGACCTGAAGCCTCCATCAAAGCCAAGCCCTCCACTCATTCCCTGTCACCAATCAGGATCGCTGAACCTCCACTTATGGATTTCAGGTGCCCATATAAACTGACCTGGAACAGGGTTCAATCTCATCCCAGACCACCTTCTATAGATGTACCCTCCAGCCTGCTCTCTGACTCTGCTCTCTGCCTGATCCCCCAGCTTCCTGACTCAGCTCGTTCCTAGACCCTGTTCTTTTATTCATCTCCTGACTTCTTGACCTGGCTTCCTCCTAAAATCTGTTCCTTCCTCCCAGCCCTGGTCAGCACCTCAATCCTTGAGTGGCCCCAGACCTGGCCGTCCTTCACCTGGTGTGACAGTAACCTACTTACATGATCGTTTCAATCATTTACAAACTTAAAAAAATATAATGCTATAATAAAATGAAATCTGAATGGCACATCATTCACTCTACTGGGGCAGAGCCCCTTTCTACTCTACCCCCAGCAGCTTGGCTCCTCCTTGCAGCTTGCCCCCTCATCTCCTCTGCTTCCTCATCTGTAACCTTTCACTCTTTTGTACGTACTCATGATAATATTTGAAACTGGTAAGAAACATATTGCTTTAATTTTTCCTAGTAAGAATTGTATGCTTTAAAACAGATTAAAAAATGACCACTGATTAAAGTTCTTCAAGTTGGGCACCTGAAATCGCAAAAGTGGTCTGATCTACTAACTCTCTGAAAACCAAAGCCTTTGAAGAAGTTTGAAGGGACTAATCAAAATCCCCGGTTGCTTTTGGAGAGCGTCTAATAAATGATCGTTGGTTGGATTTTGCAAAGGATATTTTCCTTTTTCTCCTAACCCTGATGCATGGTAACAAGACACCAGAGAAAAAGGAAGCTTTTTATTGTTTCATAGCCTTTACAAATTTATGCTCATCCAGTTCTTGTGGACATGCTTACACATGCATACAGAATAAAATCGCAACAATAACTTTATATAAAGTTAACTTTCATAAAGTCAACATACCATTAGAAGTTCTGATGATACCTTTAATGGCACTCTCCATGCATCTATAAGAGGTGAAGACACAACACAAAAGGACTGTATGAGTAATTTGCTACAGGAGAGGTGTGTTCCAGTCCAGCAAAGACAAGTACAACCATGATTTTATCCAGTGAACTAATTTCTAGGCTACATGGAATTTTGTGAATCTAAAATCTTACTTACCCAGGAGATTCAGAACTAGATGCTGACTAGGAGACAGTGGATCTTGAAGGTTGAATACTATGTATCGGCTGTGTTGAATCTGCCGCAAAGCTTCGAAGTTTCCTAGAAGTATGTCACACAACCACTGTGCATTTACACATGGTATCCTCCACTCTTTGGCTTTCTCATACTTTAACCCACTAGGCCTTATTGTGTGGGGGAAAAGAGGAAACATGCACATTAATAAGCTTCTACCAATATGCTCTAAAACCCCAAAGTTCCCTTCTTGACCTGCCCTGCTGAATTCATTTAACTGTAGCTATAACTAAATAAATGTTTCCAGTAAAAGGTACTTTTGTTATACATGTGAAGAACAAACAACTGGTAGTGCCCTTAGCAGTGTATCTAAATTGGCTCTAGTAAAATACATTTACCCAGTCAATATTAACACAGTACTATACGACTTTTAACTTCTGAGCCATTTCAGTTTTCACTAGTTTGAATGGTCTAAAAAGAAAAAAAAAGAATCAATAAAAAAATGTAACTTTCTAAACATTCAGAAGATTAGGTTTTTTTTTCTTTTTCTTAAAAGACTAGCAGGGTGTAGTATATCGTAATATAATTAAAAAACACTGGGCATCCATAGCATCTTTAGGGAAGTACTTCCCACTAGGGAAATAACTAAAAAAAAAAAAAAAGTATTTTTATCATGAAACAGATAAACAACACTTTGTACAGTAATAAAGGATATTTTTGTAGCTTAAACTGCCAATAAACTATTGATGTGCATGTTGGCAAGAGAAACTACTTACTCTTTACAGATGAGAACCGTGTTGCTGCGACACAGATAGCCTGTATACTTGGCTCCTGCTAGGTATGCCATTAGTTTGAGGTCATCTCTGTCACTATCAACAAATCCTGTTACTGAGATTATCTATTGCAGAAAAGAATAAGTTATAAATATTATAAATGAAAGTAACAGGCAGTATTTGTAGGTTTCAAATAAAGTACTATCCTCTAACTTTGTGCATTTGCTTACAAATCTCAATGAATTCACAGCATCCTCCCCAATTTGCAGGTGAGCAAACTAAGACTGCATGGAAGAGTGACTTGCCCAAGCCGAGAAAAGACTCGAAGTCAAAGCTAGCACAAAAACTATCAGACTCCTGCCTTTGTTTTACCTTAAATTTCCTGATCTATCAATTCAACACCATCTTTGGAGCTACATATATTTTTCTGGGAAATAATTTTTGATCTTTGCCCTTCATGAGAAAAACCAGTCACAAAAATGTGGTAAGTGCTGAATGAGAAATTGCCCAAACACGTGCAAGCTTTATTCGTTATCTTACTATAATTCGTATTAATCTGAAATGCCTTTATTGGAGAAAAAATTATTATGTCAGGTATCAAAGACAGCTGTTAAATTAAGGCAGATAAAATTCCTAGAGAACATTCCTGAGCTGTAACTGCAATGTATGTTTGCCTGTAACAAAAACGCATTGCTGTTCTTGTATAACTATTAAAATTGCTATTTTTTCATGTATGGTATCAATGAGAAGAACTGGACCCAGTTCTCAATTATGTCAGCTGCAAATACTAGGGGTAGAATCCTATTACCTTAGCCACTCAGCTTTTGGGGCTGAAACAAAGAAGTCCAAAGCCAGACTTATGTTACTGTACAGGTGTGTACACCACATAACCACCCCGCCAGTGGTAACCTATTGTGTGCGTGTAGTATATAACTGTATGTTTACATGCCTACATTTCACAGGCAAGCAAAATATCACAAGCTGTCAAAAACGCGACTTGTTGGGTAAATGCTAATTAAGCACATAAAGTCTGCCCTAAATTGTTCTTATTAAAAACTTCTGAGGTTTCATTGCCCAAATTAGCTGCATCTTACATGCTGAGAACATGGTTTTCCTCCTGGGGGGAATGCCACTGGAAAATGAAGGGCACGATGTGGTGGTATCATTTTCTTCTTCTTTAAGATTGAGTTCAACCAGTGTGCTGTTATGCATCTCTTCCTTTCTCTCAAAGCCTACCAACAAATGCATAAACAACAATTAGAAATTGTTACATACCTTCTTGAACTCACTCTGAAAACAGTCTATTCGGACACCCACTTAACCCATTAAAAAAAAAGACAGACTTTGCTTGTTCATACTTTCTCTCAAGAGAATCTTTATATCTAGCCCTCTTTCATACACCATATCCTTCAGATATACCATAGAACACTATGCTGGAAGTACAGTTTGTTATAGATGACAAAAGATACAAAAAAGTTTTATAAAAATGCTTGTTAAGACTCCATGAGTAAGGTTATGCTCCAATTTGCATTGAAAAACAAACAAACAAAATTTTATGTATTAAAAAAATATAGCATATCCCCCCAAACTTACCATAGTTAATATTTGAATGCAGGATGAGCTTGCTCAGAAAGTCAATTCTAATTTTAACTATATTAGAAAGTCCAACAATTTAGAAATTTCCCCTTAAAAAAAATACCACCGGGCCATTCTTTTCTGTGTCCCAAACAACTCTAACTGAAAACACACAGATCCCCTTAACCATGTAGGCACAATACTAACTTGATTTTTTGCAAAAGGTTCTATCTAGTCTTAGTCCATGTTGAAATGGGAATTTTTAAGTTACTGACATTGTCAACAAACAACAGAGCCATAATTATCCCATACCTGAACATTATGAATTCAGGAAAATCAATGTTGAGATGACATTTAGAAGAAATCCAAACATGTTTAAGGAGTAAACAGCTGATACCTCAAAAAAACCTTAATTACGTCTCAAAATGGCATACAACTAGTGATAAATTATCTTACCATTTGCAATTCTGAAGTAGGTAAAACTGATTTTAAAGGCACATTACATTTGTTTACTTCCTGATCTTGGAGGGGTGCTAAACCTACTTCAAAACCCATCTCTGAATCTACATAAACAGAACCCCCCTCCACCCAGATGAATAAAACAATAGTAGGGCTCCTTCCAGTAAGTTGTTTACCAGTACTAGTTTACTCAGTAGGTTTTTTCCTGAAGCAATTATGCTCGTAGAGCAGGGATAGGTAATTGTTTCAGCTGGTGGGCCACTTAATGAGTATTAGTGAACTGTCGATGGCCACCCAAAATCTTTCAGGAGATATCGTTTTAACAAATTATAGATAAAAACAAACCATATGCTAAAAATTAAACTTCTACTACAATGTATTTTAATTTTATATCAAAAATATTTTTGTCCCTATTTATGGCTTGGGAATTTTTTTTTTTTTTTTTTTAGTAACACATACACACACGCACACAGAGTAAAAGCTGTGTTAACTGGCATTTTAGTAATCGACACACTCTAATAACTAGGATTTTTGGCCAGCCGCAGGAAGGAGGAGGGCGGGGGAAGCTTACTATCCTGCACCGTCGCTGCTCCCATTCTTCAAAATGGCAGTGGGCGCACTAAATAAAGCTTATTCGACAAGCTTTAGATAAGCACCCCCACCACCATTTTTAAGCGCAGGGACACTGATGCATGAGATGCTCCGGGTGCTTTAATTAGAGCAGTTCTTGGAGCCATTTTAATTAAAGTGCCCCCCACTCCCAGAGCATGTGTAAAAATGCCCTTTATTTTAAACAGAATGTAAATGTAAAGGTACATATATCAATACAAGTTAGGTACAGACTTCAGCCTTGGCTCAGGAAACCCTAGATTGCATTTATAGGTACAACGATGTAATATAACTACAGTCTTGTGCAGATACTCAAGTTTCTCCTGGGAGAGCAACAACCTGCACTGTAATTTAAATGTTAGGGCAGTCTAAATATCACTTTCTAATCTTTAAATGCAGGTTGCATAATTCTTCTTTGCGTTGCTGCTCCACACAACAAGATGGTTTTGATTACACCATAAATCTAATAATTTTGACTGATTCGTATTTTCAGCTATCTTCTTTCTCCGCTGGACTATCAAGTTATTAATATTGTGATACAGCCTTTACTTGTTACCAAGATAAAATTTCATAAACTACAACAGAACTTCTGACTTAGTGAAGCTGGAAAGATTTGACCCATACTGTTTTATGTTCAATAAAGCTGCAAGCACTGGCATTTCTTAATAAATCTCCAAAGCAAAAGTGTGTCAAGTCATATTACGGTTTTGCTTACCTGAGCGTACATATTACTGACTTGGCTTTCGCAGAGAAGATGCGTACATCTGTTTGTTAGTGTAGGATCCACAGTGCCGCCATGTGCTTGGATTATCTGGTAAACCAAAAAAGCTAAACTTTTAATGTCTACAATTGACTCTTAAATTTTAACTTAACCTAACAAATCAACAGTTTCAACAGGGCCAACCGTTCTTCTTAGTGGAGTCTTTTTGCATCTCAAGAGTTGGAGCTATAATTAAAAACAACAGAGCATTCTTATGTGCAAATAAATCATAATTATTACAAACATTACTTGAGAAGACCTTTTCATGGAATGATTTAAGACTGCTATTTATTTCTGAAGGAGAGAGAAACAGCATTAAGTGCCTCAGCTTTAGGAGCAACTAACACTCCTACCATTCTCCCACCACCAAACTTCCAGACCCACGGGAAGCTGCATGGGGTAGATGAGAAATGCTGCAGATGAGAAATGCTGCAGGCCAGATTTGGCTCTCAGGCCAGAGGCTGTGAACCACTGTTTTAGGTCACATAACAAGGGACATATATTATATGCACACGTGTCACACACAGAATGGGTAATGAGAAAATTATCAGGGTTTTAAAAAAAAATAGTGCATACAACCTTTATTCTTTATAATTTTACTGATCAACCACCATGCTGTATCAATTCTGTTCTTCTGAACAAAGCAAAATCTTACCCGTTTCCAGGTCGCTAGCAGTTGTTTATCAGACATCTGTTCTGGATAGTCAGCAATTGCAAACACGCAGCCCAGGAGAAAATAATCTTCTGGAACTAGAATAATTTGGCACATGAAAGAACAGAATTATAAACCAAGAGTTTGGAGATATCCATCTCAGACTATATTTGTTGTATTATTTATTTCCCACTACCAAACTATGGAATAAATACATTTTGGATTGATTATATATAAATTAATCATAAACTATAACAGAATAATAAAATCAACATACATATAAAATTTTGTGGATAACTCAGCCCTCAAAAGATTTTAAAAAGTCATATTCATGAAAATATCCAGTGATATCCACTGAAATCCTGTTCATCTAAACAAATGTATAGTTCAGCCCTTACATATTTTTTGTAATATGATGCTATTAACAGGGCAGAGAACCATAAGCTATTTCACAAAGACCACCAATAGACAGTCAAAAATAAAAAACCTTGTTGTTACCAGCACAGGCAGAATTTGAAATGGCACCGTAGGAAGTGAAAAGTTGATATCCCAACACCAATCTTTTGAGCTATCTAGTTTCCCCAGCCTTTCCAGTGCTCTTCCCTAACTAGGTTCTCTTTGAAAACTTCCGTCCCAATCAAAAAATGGACAGTAGACATGGACTAACACCACAGTCATTGCACAATTCATGCATTTAGATGCTAGATATTAAAAGGTGTTTCACTACTTCTGCCACATTCAGAGTTTGGAACAGTCTTTTGTTTTACCGCTCTATGTATGCAATACTTACTAGAATGCGGTCCAAACCATGGTTCCTAGGCAATGCAGTGGCATGCTGTAAACCTACAATTACTTCCTTTAAGTTCTTAATTAAAAACATAACCTATTTAACCTAACATCTTTCATCTCACCAAGCATCATGTTAAGGATCATAAAATCATCACTAACTCTCTACTGCTGGGTCATGTCCAAAGAGCTGCTGCTGCTGCAATTGTGGCTGCTGTTGCTGGTGATGTTGGGGCTGCTGGGCTGGAACTTGATGCTGTAGTGTCTGTGATGCTTGAGTCAAGTGCTGTGATGCTTGATTTTGCATTTGCTGATGATGATGCTGTTGGTGTAATCTCTGCAGGTGCTGCTGCTGCAACTGCTGTTGCTGGATCTGCTGCTGATGATGCTGCAGCTGTTGATGTTGTTGCAGGTTCTGCTGCTGTAGTTGTTGCAGCTGCTGCTGTTGCAGTTGCTGCTGTTGTAATTGATGCAGCTGCTGTTGCAAAGCATGCTGCTGCTGAAACTGCAGCTGTTGCTGAGGCCGGTGCAGCTGCTGTGGATGTAGCTGTTGCTGTGGAAACTGTAACTGCTGCTGTGCAAATTGGTGTTGCTGATGAACTTGCTGTTGCTGTTGTGAAAACTGATGTGTCTGCTGCTGTGGAAAAGGCTGTTGGGAAATTTGTGGTGGTTGTTGCTGCTGCTGCTGTTGCTGCTGCAGCTGCATGAGTTGTTGAGGCTGCAGGTGTAAAAGAGGGTGGTGCTGTTGTTGCTGGGTTTGATGGGGCTGTTGTAATAAATGTGTCTCTGGAGTTAATTTCACTTGGCTAAACAACACCGCATTTGGGTGTCCCTGTTGGCTGTGATTGACTTGTTGCTCTAAACTTTTTGTAGGTGCTGAAAGGGATTGCAAGATCTAGAAAACAAAGATTACTCTTGTAACCTTTATGTCATCAGCCACATACAAAAAAAACAAAGCACAAATGTGAAAATTACTTTTCACAAAACAATATAGCAAGCTTGTTTTACATACAATTCAAGATCAATAGAACCTTTAATATTGTTTTGTGATTTAAATCAGCGCAGTAACAACTATCTAAAATAAAAGAGCATATATAGTGCATGACATGGAAAAGAACATTTTAGCATGAGTCTCAAATAAGAATCCAATCCAAAACTCTTGACAGTATCTTGAATAAAAATATGATATTTAAGACATTTGTTAATCACACTTAGATGCCTCAACTCCATAGGTTACATTTCTTTAGAAGAAAAATGAAAACAAATGGGCTTTTACTCTTTAGAGTCTATTGGTCCATACAGGTAAACTTTAAAGAAACTACGAAAATGGAATCGTCTCCCTAAATCTGTAAAGAATGTCCCAATTTTCTAAGCTGTATGGAGGAATTCAGTATAAGACAGCTTCCCCATCAAGACTAGGAGCAACAGTCTCAAACCGCAGCAGAGGAAATTTAGGTTGAAGATTAGAAGGAACTTTTTGATAATGAAGGTGGTCAAGCTTTGGAAGAAGGCTGCCTTGGGAAGCTGTGCTGTGTAATCTCCAGCCCTGGAAATTTTCAAGAGCAGCTCAGACCAGTGGTGCTCAAGCTCTCCAGCCACATGGGCCACATGAGCAGTGTAGGGCTTGTCTGCAGGCCAGATCCCATACATGGGGTTGGTCTGCAGGTTCAATGTGGCTCACAGACCCACAATCCAGAAATTTGGTGGTGACAGCAGCAGCAGCATTTATTGTTATGGCTTTGGGAGCAATTAATGCTGCTACCACTCCCCTGCTGCCACCCTTACAGACCCATGAGGAGCCCCACAGGCTGGACCACGTGGCACTAGACCATTGCATTAGATCAACACTTTTGCATTAGACAAACACTTGACTGGGATGGGTTTAGTCAAGGCTAATTCTGCCTTCAGCAGGCTTGGACTAAATGGCCCCATGAGGTCTCTTTCAGCCCTGCTACAAACCTACGATCCTTTTGGCATATCTCAAGGGCGGCTTTTTGTTCTTCCTTTTGACTATATCCCACAATGCACTGTTCTGTATTGAGAAACTTAGTATCACTGTAACAGCAGTATTTGTGATGCCACAGAGGTGTCTGTAGTTACTAGAATGAGACAGATCTTAGAAACTGTTTAAAAAATGTAAACACCTGTTAAAATGTAGAATGTCTATACCAAAGGCAACACCCACCTAATATTTCCGAGGCTTTTGTTCACAAAGCTTGTTTTTCATTAAACAGAAGCCAAAAATTGTCACATGTATTTGTTTGAAAAATAGCAGATAAAAGAAAGAACTAGATAAACTGCCAGTAATACTAGAATGTATGCTAAAAGGCAACAATAAACTCTTTTCCAACAATAAAAAATACTCTTCTAACCTGTAAAAAGCCATAAGAAGTGAGAATAGTTTGTATTACAAACTACTCGCTCATGAATCTCTGCCTTCATGAGGCACCTAAAAATTAAACTGAAATGAGTAGACACAGTTTATTATCTCACTTCACTGCATAAACATTGAACCAATACTATAAAATCACTTGCACTTAAACTTTTACATTTTAAGATATTATATTATCCCTTTCCACTACTGTCTTGTGCAGTTCTTTAACTTCTCCAAAAAACCTTTTTGTTATGAAGTTGCAAAATGCTGGAGGCTCTCTTTTAGTTTTTATTTTATAGTTATCTTCAAGGGTTTGGTGACTTCTGCCTTCAAGAACAACACAGAATGACATTTCTTCTGCAGTGGTGCCATCCATAGTTTCATAGTTTCTAGGGTCAGAAGGGACCTGAACAGATCATCAAGTCTGACCCCCTACCCTGGGCAGGAACGAGTGCTGGGATCGTAATACCCGAGCCAGATATCTATCAAACCATCCACGTTAGTGAATGACAGGTTACTAGGGCTAGGAATCATAACAGCTCCCACCTACCAATGGGAACTATGCCTTGCTAGAAGAAAAGCCACTACTGTATTCAACGGCCCGTATACTTAGTGTGGCAGGCCAATAGGGGGACTCCTGAGCAGAGACACCTATTTCACTGCACCCTGCCAAAAACCAAGCTTCAGATGCCTCTCCGGGAGCACCAACTTCTGGTCATCCCCCTTCCTGGAGCACACCTGCAAGCTTGGGGTAACTGCTGCCACCACCCAGAGTCAGGTCTCTGTCTGGGCCCTACGCTGCCCGGGATACATAGGCCCTGCAGACTTTGGGGTGCTTCTATTTACCTGAAGCCTAGAAAGTAGCCTCCCTTAGCCAGCTGAGTCAAGGGAGCAAAAAGGCCTGCCCAATCCCTCTCAAGCATGTACCGCAAGGTTTGCTAACTTTATTGGGTAAAGAGGGTAGGCTTGGGGAGGGGTACAAGTTAGAGAAGTATTAAAAGAAAATCCCAGAGCAAACAAACAGCGTGGTAGCCTTTTGACAAGCAACTAAAACTCTAGATTCTGAATTCCTAACTACATTTCAGGTAAATTACTCACAATTCCATCCAGGGGCTGATTGAGCCTGCTCTACAGGCAGCATGGCTTCCTGGCTGAGTCCCCAAAACATGTCTTCCCTTCTCCTTCTAGGAATAAGGACCTTATATACCCATCGTGACCTGGTCACTAATTTCTACCCCAAACCAGTATCTTCAAACCATGGCCGATGCCGGTTGGTCAGTTTGAAATAACATCACCAACCTCAGGTGAAGGTTTAAGGTTACACAGGATGGGAGAACAAGTTCCCCCTGCTGCAGGAATGTCTCCAGCCCAGGTCACAGCTCAGTGGTAAATCAAACAGATGGGGGCAGGGGCTGCCTGCTTACACAGACTGGGGGGTGATTTCTCCACACTTAGTACATGTCTTATTTGTCTTTACAGATAAACCTAACGGAGGTTAGCATGTTCAATCCATTTTTCAGTCCACCTGGTTTTGCTTTCGAATGATATGGAAGATTAATAAACATGGTCCTGTCTTCCCCTGCAGTAAAGCCCATTAGATGCCCTAGACTCTCATGATGGGGTAGCATTAATTATAAATAATTATGCAAAATAGCTTCATTACTCTAGTCTTCCCTTTGCAGTTGTTTCCCATCATTTTTTTCAGGCAGGAACTTATTAGTGTATACTGGTCAGTACCCAGCAAAAAGGCAACCTAACCCCATTGTGGCCTCTGAACACTACCTGAATATAAAAGGCACATAAATAAAGAAAACCACTGCACACAGTATAGCACTGGAATTAATCTAGTAGGCTGAGATCTGACTATTGGTCTCTGTCCCAAGTCCAAAACATCACATACTCTGCAGGACACAACATGCAAAATTTTAAGGAGTAAAATCTTCCAGAGTCATCCCAGGGCTGACTCTACAAGGGAACCTGGGAGCAAAGCTCATCATCATAGCTCACCCACCAGACAATTGCTGCTCCAGCAAAATTCTCACCTTTCAGCTTCCCGTACATTAACTGGCTTCACGTTAGCTGGCTGAGCTGAGAGGCACCTCAGGTAGACGGTGGGTAGCGTAGAAATGGATGTGACCTGGGATTCTCAGGGGTAAATCTTTACCTGGAGTTGCACATACAGGCCAAGTCGCCCCCGCCCCTCTCACATAAGAGAGGAAAGACCCATCTCTTCTTGAGGGTTTAAGCACTTTCTGGAGCTATGGGAGAACTGTTTTCAAATCCCAGCTCCGTATTAGGGAGACTGAAAACTTCAAAACAGGTCTCTTGTAATGCAAGTAAAAGCCCAATAAAAGACCAAAAGTTAACTGCCTTCTAAGGCTCTATGAATGTTATTTATACAAACTGAAACAACTATAGCAGGAGAGATCGAATGAGAGATTCAGATCAGGAACCCGAAATGGCTTAATGTAATAAGGACTCGCTCCAGGATGCAGGAACCCTGGCTTCAAATCCCCAATCCAAATCAGGCACAGCGAGAATCTGAGACTAGGTCTCTGACCTCTTTGGTAAGCATCCTAACTGCAGAGCTACTCAACATAATCATGCACTCAGTCGAGTGCAGAAGTCCAGCGGTCATTTGTGTAAGGCTGACCTGATAGGTGGGTCTGGAGAATGGCTACTGGACCAGGCATCACAGTTAAAGAACACCTGGTTTGGATCTTGATGGGAGCTGGGCACGAACTAGGGCACTGAACAACCCAGGAGTGGGTAATTGTATATGATCCCACTGGAAGAAACTTAGGTACTTTGAGAAATAATGCACCTTGAATGTCAGCCAGGAGCTGAGCATGCATTTTGCAATTCTCCATGATACTTAACGTTTCACTTAAGAGTTACATTCACAAAAGGGATTTGAAACTTAAATCACTTTTCTGAAAATGTGACATAGGCACTCAAAAACCAAAATCCGAAAGCTCCTACTGCCTGAAGTGCACTAGTTATAATCATCTGAATAAAATGTACCTGTCTATAAATACAAAAAAAATGTGGCAGCATGGCATTCTAGCTATTCATTTTTCCACATGCATCACTGAAACGCAATTTTGCAATTCTGAAATGTATACTGAAATGCAACTGCAACTTAGGGCTGCATTAGCAGAATTACTGCATGCAAGACACCAGAGGTGATAGTACCAGTTAGGGCTGGTTAGGCCTCTGTTGGAGTACTATTTCTAGTTTTGGAATCTGCGTTTTGAGGATATAGAGAAAATGGAGATGATCCAGAGGCAAGTAACAAAGATGATAAAGGGACTGGAAAGCAAACCATAAGAGGTAAAGCCTGGGGGAACTAGGTACATTTAAGTTTGGAGAAAAGGGCCATGTCCAAATGAGCATGGACGTTTGCTTCCCTGGGGGCAAGCAGCAGCAGTGCACCTTGCACCACCACTACTCATCCCCCCAGGGAAGGCCTGGGTCATATGTGCTTTTGTGTGCAGCGAGTCACCCCAGGTAGGGTAGGGGAGGCTGGGGCCACCACTGAGATAGCCCCAGCAGCCTTACCTGGGGTCCTCCCGGGGCTGCAGCAGTGGCAACTCTGCTGTGTGGAGCTTGGCCAGCAACCAGGGCATGGCTCTGGGTGGCCTGGCTCTGCTTTTTTTTGTGGGTTTTTTGACCCCTGGATAGCAAGGGGTCAAAAAAAACCTGTCATGGATCAAAAAAAATGGAGCAGAACATGCATGGGCAACGTGCCATTGCAGCTTGGAGAATATCTAAATGTGTGGTATTTGGTGCCACCGATGTGTTTGTGGCATCACATACTGCACGGCCACGGTCATCTGGACATGGCCAAGATGATTAAGGGGGGAGTCCTGGCAGAAGCTGTCAAATCTGAACACCTGCAGAAAGAGGAGGGGGAAAACTGGTCTTTGCTACAAGGGCTGAATATGAAACAGAGGGTTTAACATGCAGCAAAGCAGACTTAAAATTAAAGCACAGAAAAAGCTTCCTAACCATAAGAACAATAGAATGAAACTAGCTGCCCATGAAATCTCCTTCACTGAAAGTTTTTAAGAGGCTGGACTGAGATCTAGCAGTTTACAAATAGCACATCCTGCATTTGCACGAGGAGCTGGACTAAATAACCCCTAATTTGATGAAATCTAATAGCATGGAGCTCCTACAGACGTGCGGGGAGCCTGCTCCTACATGCTGAAAATCCAGCACATCGGACCTGATTAATCAAGTCTCCTGGAGCACAGAAATTGATGTGATCTGACAGCAAAGCCTTCCACGTCACATGCTGAGAAAACAGCTTTGTATAGCTAATATAAGTAAATGGGTGGCACATGACAGAACCAGCTGCAACTTATGGCTTTTGCAACTGTACCTTCAGTGTACCACACAATTTAACAAATACCTAGTGGTACAAAATACTACAAATGCAAAATTGGAAATATATTACAGCTGGGCAGAAGGTTTCAAGTTCATGAAGTATGGTGCAACTCTCTTGGCTAAATAGTCTGAAGTCTATGAATCAATTTTTGCGCTTCTGCCAGCACAGACAGTACATAATTAAACATAAATAAGAACAAGCTGAAAGGAAATAAATAAAAAGAACCTAGGTATCAAAGATCAGAGTTAAATTCTGTTTTAACATCATTAATTCATATATTCCATCAATCCACTGTTTTTGGTTTTTCAAGAGAAAAAATAAGTGTCTATCTGGGGATACGTTTAAATCTATCTGCAATCTATATGGAACTTGGGAGCACTTTACATTTTGTGGGTTTCAAAAGGAAAGAACATTCTTAGAAGAGTTAGCTCCTAATAAAATGCACAATATTTTATAAGTTAAAAATTCAACACTTACATGTGCTACATTTGATGGTCTATTAATCTGCTGAATATCAGCACTATTAGTAATATTTCTTAATGTCCGTGCGGCTGGACTCCACGTAGCCATCATTTCTGGTCGTTCAGAGCTTTGAGTCCCTTGTACTGAAGCCATTATATTACCTCTGATTTCTGGTGGTAAAATATTGCCTGGTACTGGAGGAACATTGGCACATAAATTAATTAACCCAGAGTCCTTGCCCTGAGGCAATCTGCGCTTTGCTGTAGATGTCTGTGGAACTTCAGCTGGTGTCCAGTTCAAATTCCTTTCTTGCTTTTCTGGAGAGGAATCTGAAGAATCATCAAACATCAGTTCCCCTTTTGTTTTATCAGCACTAACAGATTTGGGTGAAAAAGCTCGGTCACCCAAAGGCGAGGCTTCTCGAGAAGATGCTGGGCTTGATAATTTTTCATCTGTACTAGCTTCATTTGGGGAATCTCGTTCTTCATTTTCTGCTTCTTCCTCTTCCTCCTCCTCTTCCTCCTCCTCTTCCTCCTCGTATACAATTAGACGAGGATGATAGGGTATCTCTTCTTTTTTAGCTTTATCAGATATAGAGTCTAGTACCCAGTCAGGTGTCACAATTTTAATGCTCTCTCGTTTACAAGCACATTCGTATTTTTCCTGGGGAGAAAATTTAAGAAACTGTTATAAACAAAGTTTGACATTTCCCCTCTCACTCATATTCAGATGAGATTTAATTATTCTTAGTGATGTTGACAAATCCTACCGTCAAATATGCTTCAGTACATAAGTAGTTTAGCCCACAATTAACAACTTTTTATTTCACAGCATATGACTACTTAAGACTACCTAAAACAGTAGCAACTGAAAAGTTTCAAATAATCTTTAACAGAACCTAAATCAAAAAAGCTTCAATAATTATCAACAGGGAGCTTAGTTTTCTTGGTTTAAAAATCACATTCTCTGATAAAACCCACAACATTTGCAATTAAAATGAAAAGCCAATATATTTTATATGTGTATCAGCTGAACACAATGTTTTACTGATATATTTCACATTTTAAAGCCTACTAGTGCTTCAATCACTATAATAAAATAAATTCCAAATACCTATACCATTTGGTATTTGATCTTGTTTTCTTTTTATAATAGAAAATCAGAGCTCCTTCTGCCCCTTTCACTCATCAGGACGCAGGTCCAGGCCCCTCACTCCCCACCCACAGCCTCCCAGCCCTGTTGGTGACCCTCGCCCCCAACCCACAGCCCCCTGCCCTCCCAGGGGGGTCCCCAGCTGCCAGAGCCACAGGGCCAGAGACCTGGGTCTGCAGTCCCCTGCAGCAGCGCCCGTGCCCCAGCTGCCACCCATGGGAGCCAGCGGCTCTGCAGCAGAACAGAGCGCAGAGCTCCCCTTTCCCAATAGGTAGCACAGCCAGAGTGGAGCCCATGGGGGGCAGGGGCAGGCTGCCTGCTACGAGCTCAGGCTCCCCACCCTGCTGCCCTCTTCTGGGGCCTCCACATCCCAGTGGGTGGGACCATCGCGGCAGGGCAGAGTGGGACCGGGTAGGAAAGGTCCTTGGCACTGCAACCCCTGAACTGCCCTGGTGAGATGCCCCCATCTGCACCTGGCAGCAGCAAGGGGCACAACTCTGCACTGCCGGGTGGGCAGGGGGCAGTTCGCCAGGGCAGCGTGGGGCTTGCAGCAGCAAGAAGCTTCCCTGCCCGTCCCTACTCTGCCCTGCCATGATGGGTCCCGCCTGCTGGGCCACAGAGGACCCACCCCATGCACAAATCGGGGGGGGGCACATGCCCCCCACCCAGGAGTTTGTGCAGCAGCAGAGAGCCAGCCGTTCTGCCTCGTCCTGCTCCCTGCCCAGGCCCTGCAGGCACACATTCCAGCCCTGGGTTCCAAGCTCCATGCACCACCCAGATGGGCAGCAGCCCTACCCCTGCCTAACTCCCTCCCCCTCCCCTCCCCTCCCTATGGGGGCTTCAATCCACCACTCTTCCCCCCACAGACTTACCTGTGGGAGCTGCTCTCCAGGCTGCCTGGGGCCACATTCATGAACATGCACATGGCTCCCCCCACCAGACCGCCCTCCTCCTGCTCCCTCCAGCCCCTTGCAGGCTGGAAATCTGCCAGCCTGCGGAGAGCTCTTTGCAAAACTGGAAAATCTGTGTTTTCTCTTGGGTAAAAAGGAAAACACGTGCTTTTCCCCCCATTTTTCTGTGTGAAATAGAAAACCCAGATCCCTGATTATCACGTATAGTAAGTCAAGTAAGGCCAAATGTTTTCAAGCAACCAACTGTGGCCCTGTTTTTTTGCAAACTACTGCAATTTCTATAGTTATGTATTTATTTGTGGGTGCACCAGAATGACTTTCACATCATTCATTTATTAGACTCCTCGTATTAAAAGTATTGTCCAGTGAAAAGATTAGAGAATTCTTGTTGAGAAGTGATGCTGAACGATGTTCATTCTGATCCAAAATTTTCGAACTATTTACAAGATTTATAAAGCTGGGAGACAAGATGCAGTCACTTCATTTACTAGACTAGAGAAATCCATGCCATCAGTGACTATCAAACATGTATAGGCATCAGAACTAGACGAGCTTTACTTGGCTAAATGTATTGTTATGAGTAACTTGTTTTGAATCAACTTCTTCAAATAAGGAACTTCGATTAAAAACTTATTTAATTTTGATTTAAACATCCACATTCAAAATTACAAATATACCATTTAGGAAATACAAAAGCCACACACCACCAGGGTCATTTGCCATTTTTTTAAAATTCTTCTTTGGCAAAGAGAATCTGAGCAAAGATGCAGCCTGCCTGACCAAAACTACATTGATTATTCCCCCTCCCCCAAATTTAAAATATTACACTTTTGGAGAGATACCAAGCATAACCGTGTTCATTTTCCGAAAGGTTAATGTTTAAGAAGTTACAGATGACTGCAGCTTTAGAGTGAAAGTACATCCTGGAGCTTAACCAGAGCACTGCAGTAATAACTAAAAAGTGCCATTTTATATCTGCTAACTCTTAAACACTCTCTGAACATTTCTTTCCTTTTGTAGTAGGATATAAGAATTTCTCCGTATTTAGCAAAGAGTTAAGTCTCTTCTAAATAAGAAAACAAGCAACAAGAAAACAGGAAAACAAGCAAAGAAAACAGGAAAACAAAGTGGTGAACGACTTCTTAAAATGCTTATATTGCATCAAAATAGACAAGATATAACTGAAGGAATGATCTTCTTTGAATCTAGGCCTCCATTAAAAAATGAGTATCAGAAAATGATTAAAGTAAACTAATCATTAAACAGATGGTTCATTTTTTTCAAATCGTGTGTGTGATAAAACAGGATTACACTTAAATGTTTAAATTAAAAGGATTCACCACTACCATATTAAAAGTGCTATCTGATTTTAAAAGTAATCCACCACTTTGACATTATTATATAGCCGTAGCAATCTAGAACTTTGACATTATATGTATTTTCAAAAGGGGCTCATGAAATCAGGCACTTTGCTAATGTGAATTTAGTGTCTAGTACCCTTAAACCCCTTTGAAAATTCAGCCTAAAAAGGTATGTATTACATTCCCTTCTTCTCTATCTTCTGTCTTGTATATTTAAATCATAATCTCTTTAAAGATCAGACTGTCTCTTTTAGTGCATTTGTACAGCACAGTGTAACAACAGGCCATGTTCCTGCCTGCAACATTCTCTAGATGCTGGCAAAATAAAAATACGTTAAAAATCCAATCTGAACAGATTTTTAAAAACGAACTAATTGCAAAGCCAACGCACTAAATGCCTATAAAACAACAGATGGCTGGCTTCCGTGCCAAACAATGCCTGTATCATCCCTTTGTTGAGAGCAAAGCCACAAAGGAATCTTTCTGGAGCATAAGGTCAGCTTAAGAGGATCAAACTCTTTTTTTTTCCGTGAGAAAACCTACAAAGCTGTGTCATGCCATATTTTTAAGATTTTAACTCCCAAAGGACTTTAAATCCCAAAAGCAGCATTAAAAAAAAAAAAAGACAAAAACACAGAACTTTGCCAAACCTGACCTTCTACAGGCTGGCTCCATGCCCCAGCAGAGTGCTGCAGACCTGTGACGTCACCAACATAAGGAATGCTGGGGCATCACTGGGAATGGGAGGCAGCAATCTATTAATTTGTGGGACCTGAAAACAAACAAAAATCACTTATGTGCTGTGTGCTCCCGTAAACCTGCTATGTGGAGAACAAAACATCAAATCCTCAATTTTATTTCAAAATCAAAGAGTCCTGGTTTGCTGAGCGTACGTATTTTAAAGTTACCATGCCAAATACTTTTGAAACTTTGCACTGCAACATCAAAATAATTGTCATGTCACTATGTCTGTAAACAGCTTTGCAAAAAACCCACCTAGCAAACCTATAAAAGTAGCTAAACTCACACAAACAGCCCAAATGTGTTACAAGCTTTTGGACGAATCCATAATGAGGCTTTAAACTCCACCATACTTCCTACCACAGTGTTAAAAGGCAGACATCCTATTGTTTATGGCCACTAAAACCATTTGGGCCTGCAGGATTGTCACACGTGCAGGAAGTAGGCTTAATGCCGCTATTAGCTAGCTTGCTTTATTCTTTGGGGTTGTAGACTGATTGTTGAGATAATACAACTGTATTTCTAAACAGAAGCCAGCCTCAATGGGGGCAACTTTGACCTCTTCCAGGGAAAGCTCAAGAACATCAGGCTAAATAAGAGGTAATCTCTTTTCCTTTGTGACCATTCTCATTTAACATTAACCCTCCATCCCAGACCCTTCCCCCCCAGACACAAACACACAGAGGAAAGAGGCCCGGTTTTCACTCCAGTCTTCACTGGGACTCCCTTTCTGTGCCTGCCATCTGCAAGTGTACATAACTCCAGGAGTAATTTAGTCATTCAGATACCCAAGTCTTTCATTTGTCAAACTGCAAACTTAGTCAAACTGCAGGTACAAAGCAGATGCCACTTTCTGAAAGTCTAGCCCAAAAATGTTCGTTGTATTGTTCAGACTTAGGAGTGAAGTTTAAGAGGGAACAGCAGCCTATGAATACCTGAGGGGGTCTCTAAGAGGATTAATTGGATGAAACCCAGAAAAAAAAATGAAGCTAGATGCTTCTCAATGGAATTCAATGCAGACAAGTGCAAGGTGCTACATCTGGGAAGAAGGAACCTGCAATGCATCTATAGGCTGGGGAACACCTTCTTGTCAACACGGTGGCAGAAAGGGATCTTGGAATCTTTTTCGACTCCAGGATGAGCATGAGCTGCCAATGTGAGGAAGCGGTCAGTAAGGCTAACCACACCTTGTCGTGCATCTACAGATGCATCATGAGCAGGTCCAGGGAGGTGATCCTTGCCCTCTCTGCAGCATTGGTCAGGCCACAGTTGGAGTACTGTGTCCAGTTCTGGGCGCTGCACTTCAAGAGGAACGTGGCTAGCATTGAGAGGGTCAAGAAGAGGGCCACTCACATGGTCAAGGGGCAGCTGGGCAGGCCCTACGAAGAGAGGCTAAAGGGCCTGAACCTATTCAACCTCCACAAGAGAAGGCTGAGAGGGGATCTAGTGGCCAATTACAAACTCACCGGGGGGACCAGTGGGAATTGGGGGAGGCTCTGTTCCCCTGGGTACCACCAGAGCTACTAGGAATAATGGCCACAAATTGTTAAAGAGACGTTCAGCTGGACATTAGGAGACAGTACTTTACAGGTAGGGCTGCCAGACTCTGGAATAGGCTCCCAAGGGAGGTGGTGCTCTCTCCTACCTTGGGGGTCTGCAAGAGGAGGCTGGACAGATATCTGGCTGGGATGATATGATCCTGGCACCCCTTCCTGCCTGGGAGAGGGGGTCAGACCTGATGATCTGTTTAGGTCCCTTTTGACCCTAAGTACTATGATACTAAGTAAATCTCAGGATGTCATCCTCCCGCTGTACTTGGTCTTGGTGAGGCCACAGCTGGAGTACTGCATCCAATTCTGGGCTCCACAATTCAAGAAGGATGTCGAGAAGCTTGAGAGAGTCCAGAGGAGGGCCACATGCGTGATCCGAAGGCAAGAGAATAGGCCTTATGAAGAGAGGCTGAGAGCCATAGGACTCTTCAGTCTGGAAAAGTGCAGGCTCAGGGGGAACTGGTGGCAGCTATACAAGGGGTATACATCAGGATCTGGGGGAACAGCTGTTCACCACAGCACCCCAAGGAAAAACAAGGACCAATGGTCATAAACTCCTCCAAGACTGTTTTAGGCTGGACATAAGAAAAACTGTATTTACTATCCAAGCCCCCAAGACCTGGAATAAACCCCCTCCAGAAGTGGTGCAGGCACCTACTCTGGACTTATTCAAGAAACACTTCGATGCTTATTTTGCTGGGATCTTTTGACCCTAGCTGACTTCTTGCCCCTGGGGCAGGGGGCTGGACTTGATGATCTTCAAGGTCCCTTCCAGCCCTAACGTCTATGAAAAGGAAGAGAAGGTCAACCCTTTCTCAGGGACTGACGGTTATAAGTATACCCAATGAAGACAACAGTTAGAGTATTTCATTGAGAGAGAGAGAGGGGAAAAACATTTTCAAATTCTCATCCTCCTGATTTGGAACAGGGACTTTAATCTGGCTCTCCCACACACCAGGTGAGGGCTCTGGCCACTGAGCTGACAGCTGCAGCAGAACAGACATGCACACACCACTCAACCCCCAAGTGTCAGCTCCAGCTCTTTTTCATGCAAGGTCCAATCTGGAGGTGCATTCTGCGAATGCTGACACGACCAGATGCCCCAGGTGCAGGAACAGCTGGCTTGAGAATCTCACTGGGACCTACATATGGGGGACCAGTGCTGAACATAAAAAGCAGCTTGGCTGTGTGACTGCATGCATGCATACATGGGAAATGCAGGTCCCTAGGTAATTCCAAAAGGAAGGACTTGGTATTGGCAATGCTGATTTTCTAGGATGGATCTCTGCAAGGATTTATTGGCAGCATGCTACTCCTTTGGATTTAGGGAAGAAATGATTATTGCTAGCTATACAATTCTGGACTTGATCCTTCTGATGTAATCACTCAGGTCTCTAAGAACTGGATTACAGCAAAGAAAGTAAATCTGCTGCCTGCCAGAGGAAGGGATGTGGCAGCTGATGGAAAGAGTTTCCTTTTAGACAGTGTCTGACTACTCCACCAGAGCCTTTGGTGGACTATAGTGATGGTAGACAGGTTGCCCCATACCTACGAAGTGCCTTCTGAGGAGAGAAGGGTCGGGAGATAAGGGAAGAGAGATGGATGGAAGACCCCCCAGGGGTAAGAATCTTAACTCTGTTAATTTTAACCTAACAAATTGTGGCCTTTGAATGGTAAATCTATTGTTCATCTGGGATGCCCAAACAAGATCACTAAGAATACCACAAAGGAACTACACCTCCCATAACTACAGACTTGACAAACTGTATCCGAAGAAAATGAAACCTGCATCTAAAAAGAAACCTTCAAGACTAAGTGACTGCTTGCTAAGATAAGTTTGAACATGAAGTCATCTGTATAGGTATTAGCACTTTACTAACTAAACACCACATGGCACACTACTTTACTCAGTCATATCTTGATACCTCAGAATATTAATTTGTAATTCTCATCTCCAGACTTGATTCTGAAATGTAACTTCCAACTGAAGAGAGCAAGGATGTTCAAATGCTCTTTTTCTTCTGATTTTGTTGAGAACTCACTTTGTTGATGTGATGATCACTTAAGATGCCAATCCCATGTGATAGGAGATTGGTTCAAACCTAGAAGCCAAGAGCTGATACTATTTATTTGCATGGCTTGAAGTCAGCACTAAGAACTTGACAGTCTCACAATCTGATTTTTTGGATCACCAAATGACCTGGTATCATGTTTTGTAGAAGATCCGGTAGTTTGCTTAGCTTTTCCTACACTGCTTTGACATGCACTTCTCCAGAACCGCTGCCAGTCTCTTAATAAAATCCTGGGAGATTTTATCGTCTTCAGAAGTCAAGAGGTTTGATTTGGTACAAAGTTGTGGCTGAAGGAGCGAGGTGAAGGAGGGGATCAGATGGTTCTTGACCTTGCTCCTGTATTGGAGGATGTGATGTCTGTAGAGAGGGACATGACTTAGAAGGAGAGACTGAGGAAACGGCGCTTTATTCTGTCTGGAGAAGAGTAGACTGAGAGGGGATTTAATAGCAGCTTTCAGCTACCTGAAGGGTTGCTCCAAAGAGGATGGAGCTGGACTGTTCTCAGTGGTGGCAGATGACAGAACAAGGAGCAATGGTCATAGCAAGTTAAGTTTAGGTTAGAGATTAGGAAAAACTCTCTCACTAGGAGAGTAGGGAAACACTGGAACAAGTTACCCAGAAAGGTCGTGGACTCTCCATCCTTGGAGATTTTTAAGACCTGGCTAGACAAAGCTTTGACTGGGATGATCTAGTTGGGGGTAGTCCAGTTTTGAGCAGGGGGTTGAACTATGATCTCCTAAGGTCCCTTCCAACCCTAATTGTCTATGATTCTATGAATATCTCAGTCTAGTATATGTCAGAAAACCAGGTCTCCTACAGGAAGAACACCACTTCCACTCTCCTTTCTCCCTCACCAACCCACAACCAAGAAGATCCATGGATACTGGAAATTAAACAGAACAGGGGGCCATGGGAAGGATGCAGCTGTCAAAATTAACTGGTTTTATTTTTATGATGAGCTAGGGATAAGCAGGCCCCTAGTTTCGCTGGCTTTATGCCTCCTGAAAAGTTTTATGGCCATGCAGCCAGACGCTTTTATAGGACAGCAGTGCTGCCGTCACTTCTCTGGTTATTCTTGGGCAATTCACTTGCTAGTAGTAGAAATCACACAAATTATGCATCTCTAATACCACTTTTCTCCCCCCACTCAAGCTCCCTAAGGAACAGTATTGTAACATTGCTATGATGATTTAGATGGACATGACACTTAACTAAACACAAAATAATGACCAGTCCAATAAGCTTAAAACTCTCAAAAAAAGCATGCGATTCAGGAAAGGATAACAGATGGAGGGATAGCATTTGGAGGTACAGTAAAGATGACTGGTAAAATGGTTAAAGTTCATTAGCTGTATTTTAGTTCCATATTCATGTATTCTGATTTCTGTATGCAGATATTAAGATAATTCATCTTGATTATGTCACGTCCTCTTTTACTATGTTTTGGAATGACAGAGAAGCTTTACAGTGATCCTTAAAGTAATTTAAACTTACTTTAATACCCCTTTGATCTTACAGAGTGGAGCAAAATTAGCTTATTGTAAATCAGAATCTGTCAAATGATAAATAGTGAGGTACAATTAGAGATACCAAAATCTAGGAACATTGTACATCGGGGTAACTAAAGAATCAAAAGACTATCCCTTCTATTACATGCATCTTAATAGAGGAACCTGATGAAAGGACTACATGTACCTGGAAGTTACATTTCTGTCTGAATGGTTTTTTTAACCTACTATAATCACAATCAGCCAAGACTATTTATAATGGCAATGTGGGTCAAATGCATGTATTTGACTAATATTTGAATAAAACAAATGCGTGCAGTCTGTAGTTTCAGGATATCCCCTTTTTCCTGTGATAAAACTACATATACCTGCACTTGCAACAGTAAAGGTGAGATAAACAAAGGGACTTAAGCAAGGCAGCACTGACTGTTTTTTGCACTTCAAGGTGAGGCAGCTGGCCCCAGAAATACAATCCACTGCCCTAAATTAGGCACATAAGTTTCCTGTATTTTAACTGGGAAGGCAACAAGCATTGATACATGCCGTGCTGATTGAAAGACACCTAGCACAGGGAACAGGAAACACCAAAGATGGGAGGCTATTTCTCAAATAGGCATTTTGCCCCCCTCTACACTTACGCTGAATTTGATGTCCATGTGATATTTAAGATTTATATTACGTGCATAGCTATGAATCCTCAGTAGCTTTGCACAGCAGACTGGTGTCTAAGGTTGTCTATACACGTGCTCAAGGGTGGAGGGGTGCTTTAATTAAAGTGGCTCTGAGAACTGCTCCAATTAAAGCCCCTGTGGCAACACATATATTCAGCGTCCTGTGCTTCAAAATGTTGGTGGGTACGCTTTAACTAACGCTCGTTCAACAAGCTTTAATTAAAGTGCCCCTGCTGCCATTTTGAAATGCAGGGATACTGAATACACGTGACGTGAAGGCCACTGGAGTGTGCTAATTTAACATGCTCAACGTGCTAATTAGCATGCATGGAGCAGAAGTCCATCGTGTATAGGTGCCCTAAATGCTCAACTCAGCTGAGATGGCAGCAGTTCTGGGAATATGTGGAATCAGAACTTTACACACCTAAAGCTTTTACCACTTAATTAAGTTCATATAGGCCATTTGACACCTAAACAATTGGCATCTATTTGAATTGGGGTATAAATTCCACTTCTTTCTTTTCATCTCGTCTTAAAAGCATCATCTTTGTTGGAAACAACCCTTACAAATATTGCCTGTCCCACGAAAAACCTTAAACTCTTCACAGCAAGTTTAAAAAAATAACCTTTCAAGACTCAATATTTATACACTGCTCCATCTGAAACTTTAAAAAAACTGACTAATTAAAAAAGCCAAAGTCTGATTAACAATGAGATACATTCTGAATAAATATATGCTAACTACCCTCCAAAGTTGTAGCTGAGAAGCAAAGCTCATTTGCATAATAAAATACTTAGAAAGAAATGTTTATTTGCAGACGTATTTTCCTATTTTCTGTTCTTGCTGGCACTTATTAGAGGTCTTGTTTTATTTCCTTCTGTCTAATCAAAATGATCACTTAAGCCTTTATTGCTGCTGCGGATATTCTCAAAGCAAATTATTGCATCAGATTACTCAGTTATATTATGACAAAGCAGAAGGACAAAGCGGACTCAAAGTGCTCATCCCTACTTTACCCCCCTTGTGATAATTATATAAAATTAAATAAGATGTCTGGAGGTTTAAATAAATAATATGAAACACTAATGGGTTTTCTCTAGCTCCATAAATCTGCATAGAATTCAAAACAGAAAATTACATTCTCTGCTGTAAAAAAGGCTTACTAATGTAGAACCTCAATCTCATAAACACTATATTCTCACGTACAACTGCATCTCCCTGCCACAAAATTGGGGTGCGTACTTTAAGCAGTGAACCCGTTTTCTTTGCTGAAAAAGCAAAAGCCTGGAGAAAATATACATGCCATGCAGTTGCCAAGATGGGTTAACCCTTCCACAGCCATAGCTACTTGCTGAGCACTGTAGTTAGGTCTGAAGCAGAAGTTGAACTGTTGGCACCTTGATGAGGCTTCTGATGTGGAAACAACACTTTATTTATGGGAACTCATACAAAGCACTACATACAGCGAAGGACTAAAAATCTTGCTACTGCCCTTGCAAGGGTCCAAAGCTTTAAACTTGTATGACGGAGTAAGTCCTCCTGAGAGCACTGTCCATGAAGTGTGGCATCACAGCAGACAGTCTGGGCGAGACAGCTGACCCCAGGAACTTCCTGGTGCCACACTTCCTGGACACGTTTTCCCACGAGGACTTACTTTGTGTCACACACGATTAGCTATGATCCTGGAAAAATCTTTTTTTTGACACTCTGCTTTCTCAAAACAAAGTATGTGCTTTATTTATTGGGGAGGTTATACATGAGAAAATGTGGCATCAACATGTCCACCTCCTGTGTGACACTCCAGTAAAAAGTCAAGAGGGTGCCACGTCCAAAGATAAATGCTGTTATGAATCAACTGAGAAGTCTGAAGTGTATAGGTTTCATAAAACAAAGCGTCTTATATAAAGACACATGACAAGGAACTAAGTCACAAAAGGTCTTCCTGTTTCTGTGCCTAAAAGAGGAACCAATATCTGATATTCTCCAAAGGAATAAGAACATTCAAAAGCATTAAAAGGTGGAAGAAGTACCCGAAGAGGCTCTATGCCAAGGAAGGGAATGGCTAAATTCTCCAGGGAAGAAGCCCAATGCCTGCAATTCATGCTGCCAAAAGGGAAAGTAAAAACTAGAAACACTACGTGTTTTCTGCTCAAAGACCTAATATGACAAATAAAAAGATGGAAAGAGAAACGAACAGTGATCACCATAAGCAAAATTATAAAGAATCTTCTGCTCATGAAATTGTACTGAATGAACATCATTATACAACGAGGGAGAAAGGGCACAGAAAAAGGAAAGGCTGTGTGTCCTGCACAGTGAAAACCTGCTCCTTTTTCACTCCTCCTCTCAGATACTGAACATGCTCTGTGCTTTGGGTCCCTTGCCAGAATAAATTTTGCCTTAAGATTTAAACAAGGTTCATGTAAATCAAGGTGCCACTGGGAACAGTTTCTGGGTAAGATTTGCTTCTTATGGCTAAGTACCAGATACATATTGCAGCAATTTATCAGACAGGACACAGTGTTATTTCTATGCCCATTCAGCTACTCCATCAGACCCCATCCTCTTTGAACCCAAACAGAGCAAAATGCCAGAATACTGAGTTTGGTGGTAAACTTTAGAAAAGGCAAAATTTAAGTCTCTTGTAGGAAAATGAAAATTACAGAACCTGAGCAAAACCCAGCGTAAGCTGATAAGCTGCAACTCCAAGAGTTTTAGTTAAGATTGCTACAATGGGAAAAATAGTTTTATTCACTATTGCACAGACAACTCTAACTGATCAACAAATGAAAGTAGTTTAAAATAAGATTTTTAACAATCTAACAATTACTTTATGGAAGATTTAATTTGCATTGCACTGCATTCAAGTTGCTAGTATTTAGATACTGCATGTCCATTTCAAAACTTTTGAATCAGCTACACACTTTGACTACCACCTCGGACATGCGCTAAAACAATGGTTCTCAGCCTTTTTAGGCTCAAAGCATAAGTTTTTGGAATTTAGCAACACCCCACTGAGAAACACTGGTGCCAAATGAGTGTTGCAGGGGCAGTACCTCACTTTCCTGCATTCATGTTTTTTCTAGTCTAACTCCTCTCCTCCTCAACAAGTATGGCCCCTACTGCCACAGGTGCTCCTCTGGCAACTGGCATGCCAGTGACTGGAGCCACGTTCACCCATAGCCCCTCTCACTATCCCTGAGAGCACCTGCGGGTGAGCCTGGCTGAAAAGTGAAGCCATGTGCCCGCCTGTCCGTGTGCACACAGTACAGCATGCTGCCTGGAGTGCAGGGGCAGCCAGGGTAGGGGGGTGTGGGCAAGGTAGGAACAGGGGACAGGAAGCAGCCACAGGTGTCACCACTTGTCTGCAGTATGCTGGACAGGAGAAGGAGCGATCACTGTACTCCTGGCACAGGGCTGGGTACTGCAACACCCCTGGAAGGGGTTTCATGGCACCCTGGGGTGTCACAGCAACCTGACTGAGAATCACTGCACCAGAGGCTGTATAACTGAAGCAGAAAAGGGTGCTAATAGGACTGCGCAAAGCTTCAGGTACTGATTCGATTCAGAGGAGATTCGGCCCGATTCGGCAGCTGAATCTCCGAATCGAATCGGGAGACCAATATAAAGGTTCAAATAGATTCTGAAAAGATTCGGAGAACTTTGGAGAGATTCAGGCAGTCCCAGCTCACCACCACAGGGAGCTGGACCCAAACTCCATGCCAGTAAGTTGGGGGGGGCCTAGAGGCTCCACCAGGCCCCATCCCCTGCCTGCTCCCCCAGCTCCCCTGAGTGCCCCGCCCTACCCCAGCCCACTCAATGGGTGCCCTGCCCAGCCCTCCCCCTTTTTTATTTTTTTTTTAAAGAGGCAGGCCTGCACTCACTGGCTCCTGCAGCAGCCTTGGGGCTTCTGGGGGCTTGTGGCAGAGCCCCTGCAAGCAACACAGGGCAGTGGGGGGCAGCAGGGATTGCCCCCTGCCTGGCAGGAGCCGGTGAGTGCGGGGCTTTTTTTGATTCTTTGTTTGTTTTTAAGAGCCGGGAGCTGAGGCCAGGCAGGCCAGCCATTGACGGGGATGGGAGAGCAGGCAGGGGATGGGGCCTGTATGATTTGGAGATTCAGCTGATTGGGCGGCAGCCGAATCTCAAATCAGATTCGGGACAGCGATTCGAATCACCGAACTGAATCACTGTCCCCCAAATCAGCCAAATACAAAGCAAATACTAGCTGCTTTGCACAGGCCTAGGTGGTAAGGCTTCCTCTGCTCTGATGGAAAACTTCTCTCCTCTCAATTCCAATGCACAATTTACATCTAGAAAAAGCACACCATTGATGAAGGGGAAGTAAATTAACATAACGTATGGTATATAAAACACTACAGGCCAATGTCAAAGATACTGTCAGTTACTACAACACATAAAAATTGGGTTCTGGTCCCAGCTATCACATCTTTCCTGTTTGCTTGGCAGGAGCAGGGGTTGCAACCAATAACTGTATAATGTAAAAGTGCATAAGCAATTTGGGAGTAAAGAGAAGCCAGGACCTCACCGTCCCAGGTGAACACCCTAACCCAGACAGTCATGCTCCCTTTTGTGCTCTTGTCCTCACCCCACAACTCCTTAATTAACCCTCAGGCTACTGTCTAAAAGGTGGGCACCACCTCTGTTCAAGAATGACAGTGGGGTACTTCTGCATCAATCAGGTATATGGCATGCTCTACAGATGCCCAACAGGTAAGAGATTTCCCCAGAGGAGCCTCCCAGAACCAATGGGCTAGGCAGACTCTAGCTGCTTGATCTGGAACACTTCTCAGCACACGCATGTACCCAGAGCTCAGATAACAGGAAACTTTTCAGGCCAACAGAGAGGTTCATCATGATTCTAGGCGCTGGAGCTAAAGCTTTGTTGCCCATCTAGATTATTTTTAGTGATTTAGACACTTATATTCCACCATGGCTGCCTGCAAAATAATCTGGATCTTGCACTATGCTCTTTTGTAACAGAAATGAAATTTATTTCTTCCAAACTTGACAAGTACATTGGAATTCTTTTCCCAGAAAAGCGAGTACCTAAAATAAATCCTGCCACGGGTTAAATAATGGAAGTTGTTTGAGAATATCATTATCATGACATATCAGAAATCTGTTCCGATACAATTTCTTTGTGCTGCCTTTGGCAAATCACTTAACTCCTCATTTGCAGTGAGACCATGCTGTTTACTTGCCTACATCAGTGGAGAGATCTAATACTGTAAAGAGTTCTGAAAACTGTAAGTGCTGTATATATATATATTCAGTATGGTTTATAAAGCATTTATGTACTAATAATGGCCCAAAATAATACTTCATCTTCCAAGAGGAAAATCCTTTCAAGATTTTTTAATTTAGCACTCTTTCTAGATTACGCTCCCTCCATCTCCAGTACCTGAAAGATCAATAAAAAGACACTGCAAGGGCCCTGTTACATACTGCAGTTAGCACATGCTAACTGCACTTGCAATACTGGAGTCCAAGCATTCAAGTGGTAAAACCTGTGGTAACTGTCACTGCAGCACAGTAAAAGGTAAGCCCTTTCCACAAGGAGCATCTCCAGATCATATTGTCTAACATGTTCTGAGTCAACTTTGGACTACTCCATGGAGGTAACTGCAATCAAAGATTCCTGTATGGTGGGACAGGTAGGAGCCTGACAAAGCCGGCTGTCAGGTTCCCACCCACCACTGCACTGATGCCATGCTGGTTCAAGGCTCTGGGACAATAAGGAGGCTGGGAGCCTGACAAAGAGCCATTTGACAAGCTCCCAACCTCCACACTGTACAGGAGCCAAAGCTCCAGTGTAGAGCAGGAGTGGGGAGCAACACTGGCACCGAGCCCCATATACCACATAGGAGCCAGTTCAGGCCTCGAGTGTGGTGCAGGGACTGGGACCAGCTCCCATGCTGATGTCACTCCTAGCCCCTGCACTGCACCAAACCCTTAAACTGGCTCCCATGCAGTATGGGGATTGGCTCCTGTGCCATGCCAGTGTTGCTCCCAGCCGCCATACCTCACCAGAGCTTTTAACAAACTCCAATGAAATAGCAGAGCTGAGACTGAAGAGCAGCTGACTACAATCAATACTGTGGTGTGACACTACAATCTATATTTATATCATAGTAAGCATTAACATGTGACCACTCAGAAAACATTCTAAGTCATATTAGAACGTTACTACAATCTAAATATAACATGTGCTAACTATACGATGTAACAGGGTCCTAAATTGCCCCTCCCAGCCACGATACAGTCCAGCAACAACAATAAAGTTGACATGGTTTTATAATATTTCTGCTCTAGGACTGTATTTTTGTTCAGGACTGTCACCTATGCTTTTATGAAGAATCACTAATGACCCTAGTGTATCTAGATATCTGTCTATAGATAATCTCTCTCACACTATATATCTATCTATCTATCTCTATTTAAATGCTAAATAGATAGAGATAGATAGATAGATAGATATAGATATAAATAAAAAATAGATAGATAGATATAGATATAAATAAATAAAAAGGTGGTTTATCCTTACAGTTAGATTATTAGTTTTTATATAAGCCAACTGTAAGGATAAACCACCTTTTTATTAAACAGCTATTTCATAACATCTGAATTCTTTATTAAACTACAGAAGTAGATAAAAATACAACAGAAGATGGGACACCTTTTGAATTAAACTTATGGCTGTAGGGAAAATAAACACAAAACAATGAATGCAACGCATTGCTCTGATCTGTTCAAGAACTCAAGATCAGCAAGCAATTCGAAGACTCTTATATTCAAGAAGGGAGAAAATTGATTACTCAGAAGCAAATAACAGCTACAGACAGGAAGGATTGCACATGTAATAAACTCTTACCCCCTTTGGCTCAGGCACAATCAAATGAGTACACGTATTATTGAGACTCAGCTGACAATTCCCTCCATAAAAAGTAATCAAAGCCCACAGAGTACTTCGGTCTTCAGATGAAACCTAATGGAAAGTTAAAAATAAAACCTTTTACGTCAATGCAACAAGCCTTTTTAGTTCTGTTTGGAGGGATAGGAGTTTGCCTTAAGACCATTAATATAATTCATGAAATTCTGTAGAGGAATCTGGCTAGTGCTCTAGTTCATACTACTGTTAAATATCAGATTAACATGGAAGTTGAGGGAGGCAAATGCATTAAAAAGGATGAGTAATGCTAGTGGATGCTCTTTACTTTTATAAACCTGAAATCAAGATATTTTCTTCTGAGACGATAACATTACAGCTACCAAATCAAATGCAGTCAACTATCAAGTACTGCACATTCACTCATTATGGCTATACTATGTGTTCTATGTATTATAGGTCCGCCTTCATTTGCCTCACATTTGGTAATATTAAATCAACACAAAGAATATGTGGATTGATCACCCACTTGAAGAAAGTCATATGACCATTTAAAAGGATAACAAGTATGAGACTATAAACAAGCCAACGCACACATCCCAATCATTCCGAGTTGTATGTATTTAAAATGTTCTCACCTGAGAGAGACAAGCAGTGACTCCAAAAAAGATCTGGCATGATTCTGGAGAGAAACCATTCACTCTGGAAAACAGATGTCAAGGACAGAACTAACTGAAACAAACTTCTAGAGGGAACTTGGAAGAAAATCATCTTACCCTCAGACTTCCCAGATATTGGCATACATTTGACCACCCAAAAAATAAACCTTCATAGCATGCTTTTTTTTCCCCTTCAGGCTGCAGTTTCAAAACTCAGGAGATTTAACTCAAACCACTCCAGATTAGCACTCTGGTAGTAGTCCTAAATGGCACCATGAACCTTGCATCTCCTGCATATCTTCTTTGACAACCTCAGACTCATTAAGACTACTCACTTACGTAGTAAAGTTAAGAAAGCATGTATGTTTGGTGAAGACCTTAAGTTCTATTTTATTTTAATCTGCTCCACATTGCCTACAAAATACAGAGCAAGGACAGGAATGCTTTATAAATATTTTAAATGTCTGGCTGTCACTTTCTGTATTTCACTTTCTTCAGTAGCACTTTTTTCCACTTTCTGCAGCAGAACAGTGCTTTTTCATACAAAATCTAGCAAGATGTACTACTTCATTATTTATAAAGAAAGTTTATACCTCTTGCTAAAAGAGCATCAGAGATACGGTCTTCATCTGAACATAGCTTAATGCCTTACTACCACCATTATAATTCAGGATTGGCAACAACATGCCCATGACTGTATTCCCATAAATTAAATATAAAGGAAATCACCATGTCATGAAGAACTCTCTTCTTGAAGAAATACTACAGTAAAATTTTTTGCTTGGGTTATTAAAGAAACATGTATATCCAGTTACATCATCATCATTTTCATTAATCCTTCATGGTCAAGGATGACTGTCTTCCACGACCGTCTTATCTGTGGGTCTGAAGGCGGCAGATCAGGCCGATCCGGGATCAACAGACTCTGCTGCAACTCAAGCATGTGTTTCTGCGCAGGGTGGGGGGCTCTGGATTCTTGATTTAGTCCATGACATATTGTTTCTGCCACTCCCACTTTTCTGTCTCCTACTGTTGTTGCTGTAAGGTTTCAAAGTACTGAGATCCTTGCAGCAGACTCTTCCTCCATTTGGGGCAGTTCTGGGTGATATTCTCCCACGAGTTCATGTCGATGTTGCATTTTTTTCAAGTTTGCCTTAAGTATGTCCATGAAGAGTTTCCTCTGCCCTCGTGAGCGTACACTTTGACTGAGCTAAGAGAATAAAACTTAGTTCAGGAGTCTGGAGTTGGAAATCTGGATAATGTGGCCAGCCCAGCCAAGTTGATGTTGAATGATCAGCGCTGACAAGAGGACATTAATGTTAGTGAATCTATTTTCCCACTGAATTTGGAGGACCTTCTGCAAATAGTGTTAATGGTACTTCTCCAACAACTTGAGGTGTCTCCTATATGTTGTCCGTGTCTTGGCTCCATGCAATAAAGTGGAGATATTGCTGCTTGATAAACTGTGAGCTTGGTTTCACATACGATGTTGCAATCTCTGAACCCCCATTTCCTCAGGTGTTCAAAGGCTCCACTTGCACATTTAAGGTAATGGTGGATTACTTTATTATGTCAGCCTTCTGTCACAGATGGCTCCTGAGGTACAGGAAATACTCAACCTTCTCTAGAGTCTCATGGTGAATCTGAATTACCAGAGCTTGGGACTGCTCACTAAGAGCTTGTTGATGGAGGACCTTCATCTTCTGCAAGCGTCAGTCCCATTTTCTTGTATGCCTCGGTAAAGACGTCAACGATTCTCTGAAGGTCTGCTTCTGAGTAAGCACAGACTGCAGCATCACCATCAGTGTATTGGAGCTCAGTGATTGAGCTCAGGGTGGTCTTGGTTTTGACTGAGAGTCAACTGAGATTATCATCCATTTGGTAGTTTAGCTCCACTCTGACTGGAAGCTGGTTCGTGGTTAGATGTAGCATCCCTGGGGTCTTCTGGGATTTCCTCATCATTCCAAACCTTTAAGGTGAGGGCATGCAGCTGTGATGCGAGCTTATCTCCCCCTGCTTGAAGATTTCAGGGGGTAATCCACCACCTCCAGATGCTTTGTCATTCTTCATCTGTTTGGTGGCACTTGGATTCTCTACCAGGAAACATCAAGGCTGGTTTAATGAGAATGACAGAGAGATCCAAGAATTGACTTACTGCAAACACAAGGGCTTTTGTGCTTGATAAAACGACATCAGCTCCAAGCAAAAGAAACTGAATCACCAAGAAACCAAGGCAGAGGTCCAAAGAAGGACCTGAGATATGAAGAACAGCGTATGAGATACAGCAAAAAGGATACTAATCTGACCTCTACAATAAGAATTGGGCATCTGTTTGTCATCACTGTTCCCCATCCCCCATTATAGTCATCTTCTGCTAACCTCTTCTAAGATTAGATTTGTACCCAATAGTATCAATCCAGGCCTATGACTAACTTCACTGGCATCACAGGCCCATATACCTCAAAACCAAAATACTCCAGGAGTTAGATTACTCTTTGTGAATTGCAGCTGTCTCTCTATACAGATCCCAGATGAGAAACGTTATTTGAGACGAAGAAAGAAATGTATACATCAACGTTATTGCTACCATAATCCAAGAGAAAAATGCTGGAGAAACACAGATTTATAGAAGTTCAAATGATGAGAACTATGGAAAAGAGATGTGTTGCCAACCTGTCACAGAACACAAGAATTCTGAGGATGGTAAAATAGGCAAGTTTTAAAGTCTCCTTTAAGAACGCATTAAAATACTTCAGGCAGGGTGCTGCTTTGCTCATCCACGATTCCCTGAGAAAGAATGGGAGCTGCCTTTCACACTCCAACCCAAAGTGAGCAATGGCTAACTTAAATCACATCACAACCTCTCCACAGTTTGCCATGCTGGGAAGTGGACAAAGCTGTGCCTGTACGTCTTGCACACCTCCATGAAGACAATATCCAGTGAACTCATTAGATCAGTTATGAGTAGGCCCCTTTGCAACTACCACAAGCATCTCAGAAGTGGAAGTGGAGCTGAGAAAATGTAAATCAGCCCTGAGAAAATTCTTCAACCAAATTATTACAAATGTTTACATTAACAAAAGCTGGAGATCGCCTCAAAAAAATCTGCATCTGTGTGGTTGGTTGAGTAACCTGCCAGTGCAGATACAGAAAATACACGAGGGAAGCTCAGGAGGTAGGACATTCACCTCTTGCCAGCAAATGACAGGTCTGTTGCACAAAGCTTCAAGAAGGCTGAAATTCCTATTGTAATAGGCCTATGGACCATGACACGGGGAAGAAAAGTGTCTGTCTATTAAGTTCATTTGGAGCAAGTCCAGACTGACAAAAGGCAGAAGCCTCAGAGAAGCCAAGGATACAGCCATGGCCAAAAGCATCCTCCCAACAGGCAGTCATGGGAAAAGTTTTTGAAAAATGTAACTAGTTAAAGTTAAAAGTTAGCAGCCTTTAAAATTACCTTAATAGTTAAGTTAAAAGTTAAATATTTCCCCTTTCAACTAGTTAAAAGGTAAGTTAAAAAGAGAGTAACTACTTAAAAGTTAAGTTGATTCGTGAGAAATGCATGAAACATGGTGAATTGCCTCTTAGCATCACTTTTCATTTTCAAATGCAGTGAATGGGTTTCTTTTCCATAAGCCCACAGAAGCACACTAATTTACTCAGAACTCACCCTGCTTTACCTGAAAACAATGTTATACCTGTCATCCAGTTTTCAGCATAACAATTTACCAATACCTGTGTACTGTTAGATCCTTCTCACCCTCTCCATGTAAAGTACTTTGTAGAAGTCAGTGAATCATATAGGTATACCAGAAAGGAGACGTTCATAGCCAGGTGACAAATGAAAGCTGTTTCCACCGAAAACCTCTGGTGTTACAATTTTTATTGCTCAAAAGGTAACAAAAAGGTATGAAATACATCTGAATTAGAAATAATGAAAGTGTCTGAAAATCAATATTAGACTGGAATGAGAAAATCAGTTTAAATAAGAAAAAAACTGTTCAGTTGCATAGCAGACACTGTTTAAAAATGCTTACTGAACTTCAGCAAAAGCTGCATTTCAAAATTTACATCTGACAATTTTCCTCCTCTGTCTTGCAAAACTAAACCTCCACTACTGAACAATCGCTGTAAATCAGGGGTGGGCAAAATGCAACCTGGGGGCCAGATGCAGCCCGCCAGGCCATTCTATTGGGCCCACGGGGCCTCTAAAAAATTTAGAAAATTAATATTTATCTGCGCTGGGCTGCCTGTCATGCAGCCCTCGATGGCTTGCCAAAACTCAGTAAGCAGCCCTTTGCCCAAAATAATTGCCAACCCCTGCTCTACATGGGCAGATGAGGGAATGCCTGTGTTATAATGGATGAATAGTTTTTTCATAGTAGCTGACATCGCAGATAAGTTTCTCACAGATGAGAAGTAATGCTCAACTTCTTGGGCCCTGGGCTGCTGGCCCTGATCTTCATTAAAATGAAAAATGTCATCATCTGCTTCACCCCCTCACTACTTGTTCCCAGTCTTAACTGGGATCAATGTCTCTGCTTGTTCCCTCTCCTGCAGCCAGCTGGCTGTCCTGTTGACTTCTGCAAATGAATGGGAAAATGCCATCATGAACTAAGGAACTCTGAGACTTGTAGTTCTTAAGAGACCATATCTCATAGGAAGGCACACTACTCTCTGTCTCAAACAAAAAGTCCTAGAGTTTCAGTAAAGAAATATCATCCCATGAGTGGCTGCCTCAGGAAAAACTATGGGAAAGCCAGATTTCAATTTTTTAAACCTTTTAACTTAACTTATACTTTAACAAAAAATTAAAAGTTAACTTTTTTTTTTTTTTAACTAAAGTTAAAAGTCGACAGCTGAAAAATTTAACTAGTTAAAAGTTAGCCATTTCTTTACCATTTTAACTAGTTAATTAACTAGTTAATTCCCAGTACTGCCAACAGGCCATTTGCCTTTTCGCAGTATAATAAATGTTGTAACCAAACATTAAGGGTGGGATTTTCAAAAACACTCAAACAGTGCCTCCATTCTACTGAGCACATTGGTCAGACTTCTGTTGATTTCAGCCGCAGCAGAAGTTGGGCCAATTCTGAGGACTTCTGCAAATCCACTCCTTCCATGTCTTTTGGTTATCCCTCTTCCCATTTCCTAGCAGTTTCACCTGAGTCCACATGAGCTTCACCCATAATCAGCATTTCTACTAGCTGTCTGGTAAATATTTTTTAAACATGAAAATGAAAAGAAAAAGAAAAAGAAACAAGATGAAGAAAGCATTAAGTATATTAAGCACATTCCTAGTATCCTGAATCTTTCACAGATGAAAGGAAGTCTATCCTCTTAAAACTTTCAAATTCTGTACTGGGGGGCGGAGAATGTAAATAATGCAAAGGATAGGTCGTGCTCTAAGATTTAAGCTCAAATGCCAGGCTGACCACAGAAAAATGAAGCATCAATTAATCCCTTTTTGTTGTTAAGTTCCTCATAGGGTAACATTTTCAAAAAGGACACATTTCAAAGCCTCACATTCAGACTGCTTAACTACTCAGTTGCTATCTGTAGACAGAAATGGGCCTATCATTTATGTCCACAGTCTGGTCAGGAAGACAATTACGTGAGTGTCCGAGCAAATGCAGATCGCATACGCATGAGCCTAGCAAGGTCTGTTAAAAAATCTGACCATCAGTATCTGGAAATTGCAATAATAAGCTGTATTTTCTCCGTCAATTGGTATCTCCACAGCTTGTACTTTTTCACATTGTTAAATGTGAGTCTTGTCAAACGTTCCAGAAGGACAGTCTTGGAGACTGAAGACCTCTACAGGCAGAAAAGGAGGAGTGTGAGCAGCAATACACACAGCTTCCCCATGCTGCCCTGCCAGCGAGCCAAATCCTGATCTAGACATCACACCGTACACTTTTAATCTTTGGCTTCTTTGCCAGTTTCTCCTCACCAATTATTCACAAGACAGCCAAATTTTGAAGCTTAGCCTGATCCATTTAAAAAAACCCCAAGACGACTGTCAAAATAAAAATGAAGACTGCTCAAGAGTGATTTTGTAACAATTTCTGTGATGCCGAATCAAAAACCATCAGCCTTTGCAACATGCTCCCTGATAAACTGTCAGGCACAGGAGTTACTACCCTGTTATTGACACTCAAGACAACGTGCTCCAGACATACTGTACATGACTCACTGAGACATAAAAAAAAAATGCTCCAATAGTACTGACATCTCACAATTAAATAAATAACTTATTAATTCTACAATATAGTAGAAATGTCTACTATATTGACCAAACAACTGCAAATTCTCAGCTTTCGTTAACAAAAAAAGAATCCGTTGCCCTTTGCTCAAAAGATACAAGCTTTGTGACAAAGAGAAACATGCTACTTGGTCAAGACAGACTTTCAGAAAACAGTTTTCAAGTGATCATAAAACCAAGACCTGGAATTCACTATATTATTCACCTCAATGAAGGTTTAACATCAAAGCCTAACTGACACAATTTTGTTTAAAGGCAACTTCACTACTTTTGCTTACTAAAATTAGAAGTACAACAAAAAATGTGAAATACAGGTTTTTGGAGAGGTAAAGCTGAACTCATGAAGTAAGGTCAGTGAAAGTTTATCAATTAAAAGGTACACAGCCAAGCTGTACACTCTCAGTGTCTTGTCACAAAGCTTTATAGCATAACATATTAACATTAAAGCTCTATTTTAATCAGAAGCAGGATCAGAAAATACAGGCAAGTTGCTTGTTATCAGGGACCTGGGCTTTCTGTTTGCTGTGGAAAAACATGGATTTTCTCCCTTAAAGGACAAAATCACAGATTTTCTTTAAAAGGAGAAAAACCTGGGAAACCATGGGTTTGCCATTACAGCCTGGAAGAGTTGCAGCCTGCAAGTGGCTGTTTGGAGCTGTGGGACATGGGACACAGGGGGTGCTACGTGCATACGCACATGCACACACGCATGGGGCAGCCAGGCAGTGTACTAGAGACCAGCTCCCGCAGCTCCCTCCAAGTAAGTCTGTGGGGGTGGCACGGGGAAGGGGGAATCACAGGCAACATGCGAGGGGGCACAGGTGATGGCGCACAGGCAATGCAGTGGGGGGGGCACACGCCCCGCCCCCCAACCCCCTCTTCTGATTTTTGCTCCCACAACAGGGTACAGGGCTGCACCCTGGCCAGACCAGCTCTGGGTAGGACCTGGCACAGGAGGGAACACCGCACCACCACTGCTGCTGTGCCTTACCTCAGTGGTGCCGTGCTCCCTCCTGTGCCAGGCTGTACCTGCTAGGACACAGAAGCAGCTTCTGTCCGGAGCGGGTCTGGCCCAGACCCCACTGTGGGTCCAGAAATCTGAAGGGGACACGTGCCTCCCCCTCCCCCCCCACAATGCTTCACCTGTGTCCCTCCTTGCTCTCCTCACGCATCACCTGTGTGCATACCCCCTTTCCCTACAACCACCCATTCCCCACACATCCACCCCTTCCTCACACATTGGGGGGCTGGGGCAGCAGGTCTGGAGTGGTAGGGCCAGGGGGCTGTGGATTGGGAGTGAGGAGCAATGGCAGGGGCAGGGCACTGGCATATCAGGGCTGCTCAACATCACAAAGCAGCAAGAGGGCCAGCTACAGCTGGACTCATGCCCTGGTAAATGAAGGGGACAGAAGAAGCTCTGATTTTCCATGATAAAAAACCAAAATCAAATCCCATAATTTATATGTATTTAGAAACAATTTTATTATAGCGATTCACGCACTGCTAGGCTTCCAAATGGCTTCAAAATGGTAAATGTATCAATAAAACATTGTGTTTAACTGATACCTATATATACTATAAATACATGGTGTTTCAGTTTACTCATGGAAAAACATGGATTTTAGGGTTTTTAATCACAAAATTGGGGCTTTTTTTTTTTTTAAGTCGCAGAATTTGGGATTTTTACACAGAGAAAACCAGGATCCCCAATGTTTATCTGTATTGAAATAACACTGGTGTTAGAATTCCAGGCCCAAATCCTACAAACATTTATGTACAAATATACCTTAACCTTAAAAAGTAGTTCCAGAAGAACCACAATTTCATGTACAAATGCTTCTAATAGTCTGTGCTGCTTGGATTTTAGTTTTTAACTATACACAATTGTCATTGTTTTGCTATTTTACTTCAACAAATTCTGACATTTAACACACAAAAACTAGTTTTACATTTTACTCAATAAAAAGGATACGGCAGAAGGACTCCACAGCGAACAGACAAGATCACCCAGGAAGGCTGCAAGACAAAAACAATGAAGAATATTTTAAGCAATATGTTTACATAAACATGTAACAAAACAACACATTAAAAACGCTTAACATTTTAATTCTACAATGTCTTTCACCTTAGGTTCTCTGAGTGCTTTACAAACAAGTAACTTGATCCTCTCTACAATATTAGATATCATTAGCTTTTACAAACTGAGAAACTGAAGCAGAAAAAAATGACTTGTCCAAGACAAGAGGCATGTGCTTATTCTGAAACCCTATTTCTGCTCCCCATAATTTTTTGTGTTTCCTTTTTTTAATCCTTATTCTATATTTTTATTACATTTTACATTTTAAGATACTCTTTTTCCATTAATTCTAGGTCTTTTTGCACTAAGCCTGATCTAAATTTGTATGACCGCATTATATTGTTTTCAGATCAGACTGAACAACATGGCAGAAAGTCTTGCCCCTGGTGAGTACAGGGAAAGAAAAGTTGATAGTATTTCAAGAAGTACATTAAGCCAGATCCATTAAGAAGGAGAAAGCACCAGTGGTGTTTCCAAGCCCTTTCTCTAGACTTAAGTAGTCTCTACCACTATGACTACCACTCTGCAGAATTAAGCCAGAGACCACTCCACATTATAAAACATGTCTATAACATGGCCATTTCTATTGCTCATCGAAATGGAGCCTGAAGTTGGCAGAGGAGACAAAACTTGAGAGGCAGCATGGTCCAGTGGAAAGAATACTTAACTGGGAGTCATGAAACCTGAGCCATTTCCAGCTCTGTAAGCTTGAGAAATTCACTTCCCCATTTTGTGCCAGTTTCCCCACTGCCAGCAACTCTGCAAACACATCAGCTAACTCCCTCAGATGTATATGGGCCCTCGGATGCATCTACCCCATGGACTTGTACACATCCAACATTTCTATATAGTCCCTAACCTATTCTCTCTCACTTCTGCCCCAAACTGTGGAAAACAATGTAACATTAAGTGCTATTAGTAATGAAAAAGCCCAAAGGCATCCTAGAAAATTGACTTGTTTCTTTTGTTTTCCTAAACACAAAGGCTACTGTTGTCCCTAGTGCTGTTTGTTATGCTTCTATTACTTCTTGTTTTGTTTCTATTACTTGCATCACATTGTTTACCTGTACATCTATACAGCTATGCAAATCTATAGATTATATCATATACCAGACCACATGATTTCACTATAGCCAAAATTTCAAGCATTCAAAAAACTTCACTTTATATCATATATCGTATATAGAACATTCTTAATTTGTCTTCTGCCTCATGAATTCTGAAGGTTAATCTTTTCCAAACTTAACATCACAACCATAGAACTGGAAACTGATTTTTTTTTTTTTATTATTTAATGAAAGCTGAGAATCTGACATGGGCACGTATCAGCCCTTTAAGGGGAAAAAAAGCAAACAAAAAAAATACAACAATTATTGCAGGACTCATGATGACATCAAAAGAACTGGAAATGCTAAGCTCTAGAGAATCTACCTACAGTACTATCAGCTCTTGCAGGTGCACGTACATGCATATCTGCCAGCACCTTGACTAGCAAAATCCTTGTTATACAGACAACAATTACTTTCATTGCCAGCAACTTCAGGAGAATTTCTTCAGCAGACCTTATTGCACTAAATAACTGATCAAGAAAGGGAAAGGGGATTAAGAAAATTAATGTGAGGAGGAGGGAGGATGCAAAGGGCACAACAAAAAGTTCACTGATGTGGGGGACAAATCAGTTGGAATAAAAAAAAAAAAATCTTATATTAAGCTGTGGCATCCTACATACTGTTGCTCAGGAAATAACTGGCATGCCAAGTTTCAAAGCAGATTACTTATGTCACATTTTCTATACACATCACATGACTGGGAAGGGTACTTAAACTCAAAATTACAATCAATGGCTGCAGCTGACAATCACATTGACAGTTCTACAGTCTTGTATGCTGGTTATTCACCTTTACCACAGGAAGATCGAAGACCTCACGAGATTCTCCAACTTCTGGATTGTCCCCATCTTCCGAAATAATGTGTGAAGCCAGCGCGTTATAAGAAACTTCCTTTGCCTTCCCAGCTTTCAGAAGCTGAATAACCTACAAACCAGGGAGGGAGATAAATCAGAAGATCGTCTTACAAATTTCAAAGGAAACTGACACTATAGGCACTCAAAAAATACTGGGGGTGAAGCAAGGAATAAATACTATTTCATCAGGTTCTCTCGATTTTTCTAGAGAAAGCATAAACACATTGTAGGCAAGGCTAGTAGTACCAATTATGAAGGCTGTTCAACACTTTCCATTATTCAGACAGTTTTTGGTGGCTTGTAACTTTGCCAAATTTGAACCATTTAGAACATGGGAGGCAAGAAATCTTGCAAGTGATCTTTTATTGGACCAACAGCATGGCTGGAATAGACAAAAACAAGCCTTTAGGTATCACATTCCCCTTCCTCAGGCCTCTGGGAGAGAGGATGTAGCAGAGCTGTAAGTAGAAGAATGAACAAAAGCTTGTGTAAAATTCCAACTATAAACACAAACACAATATAAGAGAAGTTATTCAGTAGCCAACAGACAGATGTACAGTAAAAGCCCGATAAAGGAGGAACAAGATTGTTCAGGAGGACCATTACCCCTGTGAAGTGCAGAGGTTAGCAAATATTAGGTAGATTATAATAGACCATGGAAGTCTGTAAGGCCAAAAGTTTGGATGCCATTATTGTAGTGACTTCCACCACAGGTTTAGCAACTATCACCCTTCAACACTGCCTAAGTCTATGGTATTTAGCATCCAACAGGCTCATGAATTTCTGTTTCCATGCTCATCTTCTAAAGGTGTCAGGTAGATCTGAGTGCAAGAACTTCAGGTCAGACAAGAAGCTGACCCACATTACTGCCATGGGGGCATTTGGTGCACTGCATGAAATATACCACACTTTGGGACACACATGTATTGATTGGTCCATGAATTATGATTTTGGGGGAGAACTGACTGATGTGGTAGTAGAGATGTGTTAACAGGTCTTGCATTTATTGCCCAGGCAGGGATGGGTCCCATTAGGTCATCAGGGAGTTTACTTCTGATGTTGCATTGGGCAAGGTTAGGGGCTGTTTGAAGACTAAGAGCTAGGGGAACTGGTAATCTTTTTCTCAAGGTCTGGTTCTTTTCAAGTACAGCAGTTTGTAGGGTGCCCTCCTAGTAGTTTGATGATCATTCTTATAGTTCAAATGTGGGATGGTAGGTGACAACCAAGAGTGTGTGGTCAGACGGGGTGTTCCTTGTACTGGGCAGGGGTGCTCAACCCCAGTCCCTGGAATGGTATCATCTGGCCCACAGGGCTCCTCAAGAGTCCAGAAATTTGGGGGCAAGGGAGCAGTGGCAACATTAATTACTACTCTCTCACTGCCAAATTAGCAGCCCTGCGGGCAGCTGGATCTGGTGTGCAGGCCAGCAGGAGCCAAGTCAGGCACGTGGCCAGACTGACAGAAAGGGGCAGGCAGCTGGATCAGGGCAGCATGTGGCCGACCCAACCCTCCACATGATTTGGCCCACAGCTAGATCAGAGCAGCGGGCAGCCAGATCGACCCCACAGACTGGTCCCGTACCACTCATCCAGCCTGCAAGGCCAGAAGGTTGGGCACTGTGGTAGTATACCTAGACTCACTTACTGACTTTCACCACAGGTTTAACAATTACCACTCTTCAATCAAAATCTCTCAGGAATACTACTATATTAACTTTTTAGACACCATGAAATATATCCAGAAGAACATTCTACAAACTACTGTAAACAGAAAACTCACAGATTACCACACTTCAAATCAGCAAATTCCCCAAACACACCAAAAAGCAAAGAGGTAAAATCAGGTCCTGCTCTGGATCTGCTCACAATACCCAAAATGAAATCTCCCCCAACTTAGCCACTAATTCAAAGTTTTGCTGGCGGTCTCCCACATTTCATAGTATTGCAAAACTTTCCCTACTTCCCTTAATCAGCCTTAATCCTTAATCAACCATGGCAGGTACTCAAATAAAAACAAAACAGAAAATCACTAAGAAGCCAAAAAACAGAAAAAAAGATTGGTTATTATTATACAAACTGCTAAATCTGCAAAGGGGTTGAATGCAGGAGAAAATGGGCATCCAAATCTCACTTGATCAGGGGTTGGTAACTTTTTGCAAGTGCCGGGCCACTGCTTGCAACCAAGCCACCGTCACAAGCTGTCAATCGCCACCATAGATCCCCCTCGGCAACAGCTTCACACCTGCTCCTACCTCCACCATGAACCACCACCTCTGCCATGTACCACCGATTCCTGTCCCTAACCACAATGGGGAGGGGCAAATTCAGCAGCAAGGGGAAGCACTGCCTGCTGCATAGAGCAAGACAAGGGGGCAGGGAAGGCTAGAGGGGATGTATGGCTCAGGGCAAAAAATGGGGATGCACCCGGGCAAGCTATTCACCACAGACCCCCTGGTGCCACCACAGGCCGGATCAAAACTTCACAGGCTGGAGACAATCACTCTGCAAGCCAGTTTCAGCCCAGGGGACACAGGTTGCCAGCTCCTGCCCTAGACAGCTTTTGCCCATAAGTGGAACATGTAGGTATGTTACATGTAGGATATGTAGGCTTACACATGTAGGTGGAATAGAGAAACAGACTTATAATAAGCTATAACTTGCAATGAAACAACGCATTAAAAGTCCTGAAATATTTCTATATGCTGCAACATGGAAATAACAATTCTGATAAATTCTGAACTTCAAGTTTAAGGGCTTGCTTTCACAGGAAAGCTAATAGGACCACAGAGTTCAAAGGTCCCTCCACAGATACCTAGTCCACTCCCCTGCATGATGGTGGACCTAGGTCCACTCCCCTGTCTCTTATATGCTGATGGTGGACCTAGGTCCACTAGGAATGACAAGCCCCACTCAATGGCTAAACAAAGACTGCTCACTAAATGCACAACTAACTCCATGGGACGCTATTCTCAATCCATCCCCGTAAAGTACTTATCCAGCCTCTTCCTGAAAGCCTCCAATGAAGGAGATGCTAAAACTTCCCTGGGCCGCTTGTGCCATTGCCCTGCAGTTCTGACACTAAGTTTTCTGAGATTTACTACTGATATAATTCAGGGAGTGAATTTTCAGTACGACTGTCACCCCCTGCCTAACTCCCATCTGGACATTCCCTCAAAAGGTACAAAACCTATTTACAATACGACCCACAGCACTTCGGAAACTTTGGAAGCACAAGCTGCGGAAAGGAAAAACAAAACGAAACCCCCATTTATTGCGAAGGCAGGGTCTAACACAGCTTTATCCTGGCGTTAATTATATATAGGTAGAGTTGGAAAACTCCCCCAGGCGGACCAGGGGTGCAGGTGGTAGCCGTGTCAGTCTAAGGACAGAGGCAAACAAGGTTAACAGGGCGAATCGATTGAAGTTGGTCTCATAAAAGAGATCCGATTCACCCAAAAAACCCTGTCTACAGGGCAGACCACGCATTTGTTGTTCTCGTGGTCATAAACCAGCCCAAAATCTCACGAACTTCAACAGAAATGATGAAGTCGCAGCAAGGCCGGGGAAACCCCAGACACCTGCGAAAGAAAACAGTGGGAAGAAAGTTGAACGGGTGGTGAAGCCCCGGAGTGAGCAACAAGCGCTCGCACATCCTCCTGCCAGCCCCCAGGCCTGGCATGACAGGTCCTGCCTGCCTTAGTCACCCCAAACCCGAGGCCCGGCTTTCACTCTCGCGGCAAAGAAGAGACCTGAGCGGGGAAGACCGGCACCCCCGTCAGACAGGGTGGCAACCCCGGGGCCCGGGCAGGGGCCGCCCTGGCTGGGCCCAGCTCCTGCCCGGGGCGCGCCGCGGTATTGGGGCTCCCGGGACAGGTCCCCGGCAGGGGGGACACAACAGGTCCAGACCCCCCGAGCAGGGCCGTGGGGGCGGGGCCGGGCCGTGGCGTGACGTCACCGCCCAGCAGGGTGGGGGAAGGGCCCGTCACCGGGCCGGGGGGGAGGGGTGGAACAGCCCACGAGGCCCCCGGGCGGGAGGGGGGCTGGGTACCTGAGGGTCGATGTCTCCCACCGCGAAGAACTTGACGTCTTTGAACATGTCCTCGGGCACGCGGAGCTCCTCCTCACCCGCAGCCGCCATGGCCCCGGCCCGGCCCCGGGGCTGCGCTGCCGGCCCCTCCCCCTCCCCGCGCCGCCCCGCCCCCACCCAGACCGCGGGAGCCCGGCGCGCGCTGCGGAGCGAACCATTGATCGCCGGGCCGCGGGGGTGGGAGAGCTGCCGCTAGGACCAGCCGCCCCGCGCCCAACTCCCCCAGCCCCGGCTTCCTCTTCGGCCCTGCCTTGCCGGCTGCGCCCACCGGGCTCCGCCGCCCCTCCTCAGCCCGGGAGCCGGTTGAGTGCCCCCCGCGCGGCCCAGATGGACTCTCCCCGCTCGGCGGCGGCAGCGCTGGGCCCGCCCATGGAGAGGAGGCGGGCGTCGGTCGGGCCCCGCCCCCAGCCCCGCCCCTTCCCGCGCGATCAGGCGCGTACTGGCGGAGGGGTGGCCACGTGCTGGCGCCGCGTCCCCACCTTTGTTGTCCCAGGACTCTCCTGCGGGTTTGTTTTCTTGGGTAACTTGGTAACAAACAACGACAAAAAAGTCAATGTCAACAGCCGCTCCCCATCCAGCGCCCGTCACTGCCGACCACTGGCCCGGCCCGCAGTGTGTGGGGCAGGGGGTGGGCGTGTGGGACCCCAAGCAGCCCCTGGCAGGCTGGGGGCTCTGACAACCTCCGAGGGAAACGCCACGTTTTTCTCTACTGAAAAATGGACTCTCCTTTTAAGTTTGTTCACGCTGTTGTCGTAGGTTCTTGCGACCCACTTTTGGGTCATGACACATGGGTTGAGAAAGGCCGCTCCAGAGGCATCGCTGCTGATACCCCTCCAGACTCTCGAGATGACGAGCACGTTTCACATCTGTCGAGGACAGGGGGGTTGACGACTGCTTCGTTGCCGGCGGAGTCCAGCAGTGGCAGTGACTCCTTAGCTAAGATCCAACGCACGTGGGCAGGAGCTTGAGCCCGCTTTCAGACAGTCCCCTGCAAACCCTTGGGAAGTGGACCCCTGACCTCACCTGTCTCCTCAAAGTGTCACATGTCAGCCATGGCATTCCCCTGTGTGCTGTTGGCTGCTGAACTGGTGTGCCTTAACTGTGTTACTCCACAGGCCTCTTGGCTCCTGGCAGGCCTGAATAGATGATACCAATGCTGATCTTTGGATGAGGAACTACTTCATTGTAAAAACAGGAGAGTGAGAGCAAGATCCAACCGAAGAGATAGATGTCTAAGTATCTAGCTGCAAAGGGTCTTGACCCCAGTTAGGTGCTTGGGTTACAGTGCCCGTGGGGTATGGGCAGCTAGGCGGAGAGTTGCAAGGTGCTGGCCAGTAGAAAACACCAAGCAGAGCTGCCTCTGCAGAGCCTGGGCACCCAAGTCCAAGCTGTGAGTACCAGTGTTGTAATAAGCTGCCACTGAGCAAGCATTATGAATGGGGACCTGTCAAAATCGTGATTTCACAGATTCTGCAAATTCTGGCTTTGCCTGTGAAATCCATGGGGAATAAAAAGAATTACTGAAAATAAAATGATGGCTGCCCACAGGGAGCCAGCAGTCCCCAGGGTGCTGCAACCTGGGGAGGAGAGGGCAGTAGGGGGCTGGCCACTTCAAGGGCTGAAGGCAAGGTGGCTGTGAGGGCTGCTACCCCACTCCTCCAGCTGGTGATGAGGGGCTGCCCTTGCAGCCAGCCAGTAGCGAGGGGTGGGGCCAACAGTGCCCCTCAGCCAAGCGGAGGTGTGGGATGGCCCACAAAATAGCTTCTGGACCCCATATTCTGCCTGCAAAATTGGCAGGCAGCCACCCTGAATTTGGTAGGTCCATAATTGAGGACAAATGATGGTTTGCCTAGAGACACAATGCAAATGCCTTCAGCTGCCAAAAACAAAGAACCTATCAGTGCGTGGACAGCTATGGCTTTTGCTGTTTGGATACAATCCCAAAACTTATGATCAACATCCTGGAACTCCTCGCCTGAGGGCTGGCCCCTATAATTGTTCTTTCAACGAACTGAGTTGGACTTTCTGCTTTCTTTTTAAAGAACTGGCACAAAGGGGTGCTAGAGAAAAGAAAGACATGCAACTCATAACCTTTTGTGTAACTGCCTACTGATGACAGCATTTGCCTAGGACTGCAGTTCCCAACCTTGGGCTTGCACCCCATTTGAGGTCACAATGATAAAAAATAGGGCCACAAAGACACTCAACACTGTTGACTCATTATGATGAAAATCATAGAAAGAAGTGGGCAATGGCAGAGATACAGCCTGCCCAGGGCTGCTTGGGGCTGGGAGAGCTGGAGGAGAGTGATCAGGCAGTGGTGCCATGTGCCTGTGCACACATACAGGTGCACAAGCAGCCAGACAATGTGGAAAGCAGCTCCCTCCAAGTCTATGGGAGAGGAGGGCAGATTGAGGCCTCCGTGGGGTGGGAGGGAGGGAGTAGGATAAAGCTGGGGCTGGGAACACTGCCCGGCCGGCCAGGTGCGTAGGACCCAGGGCTGGGGTTGGAATGTAGGGCCCGACTGGGGGAGCAGGATGGAGTCATGGGTGGCTCATCCAGGGGGCAGCGAGGGGGCTGACTCCCAGCTATTGCACATGCTCCCAGGGGAGCATGTGCCCCCCAGATTTTTGCATGGGGTGGGGGCAGATGCAGGCTGCCTGCTGCAGGCTTGGGGCTCCCCACCATGCTGCCTTCTCCCAGGGTCTCCATGGCCCAGCGGGTGAGACCCAACACGGGAAGGCAGAGCGGGGCAGGGAGGCTCAGTGCCACTGCCAGGAGCCCCACACTGGATAAGCTGCCATGGAGAGGCACGCCCTTCCCACCCAGCACAACTCCACACTGCTGCTGCTGGGCAGCCAGGGGCAACTTGCCATGGCAGTGCAACTGGTGTGGGGCTCCCAGCAGTGGCACTGGCCTCCCCACCCTCTGCCTTCCTGTGCCGGGTCCGACCTACTGGGCCACAAAGGCCCCTGAGGGGAGGGCATCAGGGCAGGGAGCCCTGAACCCACAGCAGGCAGCCCACATCCTTCCTCCCCCCCGACCTATGTGCTCCACTCCAGCCATGCCACCCATGGTAAGAGGGCGCATTGATCTTGTCTGCATTGTTTTGGGGTTGTGAAAATTTTCCAGTGTTTACATGGTGTCATGCTAAGGGAAAGGTTGGGAAGCACTGGCCTATGACATGAGAGATCTGGATTCTACACTTTCCTTAGTTTTCAAACCCATTTTTCTCATCTCCCAGGATTCACCTCCCAACCTGTTAAAGCTGGCCCATTGGGCAGCCAAGAAATGAAAGTGTTATGGGGCCTCTCCCCAGCATAAAAAAGGTCTGAGTAGTTAAGACACTTACCTAGGAAGGGAAAGTCTTAGATTTTAATTTCTGTTCCTAGGAGTATTTCTGTTTTTTATCCAATGACTGTTTAATGTAAGACTGATGCAGGTGCCCCAGCAAAACCCGAAAATCAAAAGCCAAAGATATTGTGCTACATGCATTTCCCACAACTCACTAGTGTCTTGCTTTACAGATTCGGCTCTATATTTGAATCTCAACAATTTACACACACTGGCTCTTTTTCTGTACTGGCTATTCAAGTTGAGTCCACTTTGGCTTACACTGCCCACCATGTTTTTGCTACACAGAGAGATTTTACGTTTACTTAAAGTTTATAGTAATAAAAAAGGAAATACAACAAAATAGCAAAGCTCTACAGAGTTTTTTAATAGTACTCCACACAAGCGTTTTACTTTGCTCACCACTTGCTAGAATTGCAAGTTGTTAGGATCAAACGTGCGATGTCCAATTTGATTCTAACAGGCAGCAGACACTGTACTGTGTGACCTGCAGGCCTCGATTCAGCAAAGCACTGAAATACTTGCTCAACTCCTTTTGGCTTCAATGAAACATGATGAGTATGTTTAAAATTAAAACATGTAAAAATGGCTGAATTGGGACCTCAGGTTCCTTATGTATAATATGTGGATAGTAATTTCCAATTCACAGCGGTATTATGAAAGTTAATTATTATAAGCCAGTTTTTGGTACCCTGGCATATTATTACTTCAAAATCACTTCACTCTGAGTAGTTTCACTAAAGGAAACTACATGCAACTAAGGTACTGCTCAGCATAAATTACGGGCAGCAGAATCTGGTTGCTACTGTTTTCATTAGGTGCATTGGATAAAAGTCTAAATATTACTTTATTGTAAAATTTCATTAGACTGTTGAATTAAATGAACAATAATTGCAGAATACATGGAACATGTTAATCGAATGCTAGTTTTATCCAGCAATGAATAAAATTAACTGGATATAGCAGTCTGATTTTTTAAATATGCACAGGTGACTCAGTACAAGACACAGCACACACAGTATGCAACATCAGGGAAGTTATAGCAAAGGGAGAATTTTTTGAATTATCTATAAATACTGACAGGCCAATTTTGCCATCCTTACCCACACTGAGAAAGCCCTTACTCTCTGTGGAGCAGGGGTGGGCAATTATTTTGGGTGGAGCGCTGCTCTCCCAGTTTTGGCAAGCTGTCAAGGGCTGCATGAGTAGCCCCACCCCTTGACAGGTGCCCCACCCCCTCATCACCATCTTGTGACTGTAAGTCCTGCCCCCTAACCTCTGACCTTTGCCACCAGAACTCCCACCTCTTGCTCCCTAGAAATACTCTTTTCAGCAAGGGGTTTTGCCATCTTGGAACCAGAAAAATGCCAAATTATATTCTGAAAAGCAAACATCTACAGCATTCATTACTTTGATTTTAAAAAAATATTGGTTTACATCAGGGCTTTGCAGACCAGGTAATATTCGATTCGACAGCCATGTGGAATGTTAAACCAGGTCCCACGTCGATTTGCCGTCCGCTTCGGGGCGAAGCAGGTGCACTTCGACTCGAGGTCAAAGCTCAGTCGAATATTCGAGCTGCTTCGACTTCCCCATAGGCTATAATGGGGAAGGTTGAAGCAGGCTATAACTTTGGCATTTCTTGTCTGATCTTGATGAAACTTGCAGGAAAGGTAGCTCCTGAGGAGCCCACAAAGCGTGCCCAGGTTCAACAAGATAGGTTCAGGGGGTGCAGAGAAACTGCACCACAAATTCTTGAGAGCAAACTGCCTATAACTTCTATGTGCAAAGCCACAGGGAGCTCAAACTTGCAGGAATGGTAGCTCCTGAGGAGCCCACAAAGCGTGCCAACGTTCAACAAGATAGGTTCAGGGGGTTCAGAGAAACAGCACCCCAAATTCATGAGAGAAAACCTCCTGTGACTTCTGTGTGGAAAGCCACAGGGAGCTCAAAACTGCCGGCTTGCTAGTCCCCGAGGGGCCCACCAAGCCTGCCAGCTTTCACGGTGATAGGTGCAGGGGTTTGGGGGAAACTGCACCTTCAGCTGGTGACAGACAAAACTTGTGACAGATGGAGCAAGGAGGGCGGCGTTCGCTCCGTCTGCACCTGGCGCTTGGGGACCCCGGCGGCGGGAGGTTCACCTTGAGGACCACCAGCTGCTCCCCCAAACCAGTGCGGTGGATGTCACAACATCCGCAGCCACGCGAACACCCCCTCGCTTGGCACACTGGTCACTGGACAGGACAGGTATTCCCAGTCTGCCTGATCCAGGGTCTGGTGGGTCTGGACCCCCTAATATTTGCCATGGCCTTAGCCCATATTGGCAGCGCCTGTGGTGGAGGGCAAGACTGGCTTGTGGATGGCAGGCTGGGTTCAGGCAGTGGATCCCCCTGTCCCATTTCCCCCCGCCTCCGCTGCTCCGCCTCCATCACTGTCTTAATAAGTACCTCCCTCCAGCGACTCAGTGTCTTGCTGCCACATATGGTGCCCTTCACCCTTGGGTCACAGATGGCAGCCAGCATATGCACTGTGTTGGACCCCGACGGTTCAAGCCTTTTCCTAAGGCCTCCTTCAGCCACCTCACCAGTGCCTGGACGTCTGGTGACAGCAGCCTGCCCCAGCCAGGGACATTGGCCCCCAGGAAGCTCTCCGTTTGGCTGCAGAGCTCCTTCTCTATGGGGACCACCTGGCTGAGGAAGGCATCAGCAGCACTGATGGTCTCAGTGGCCTCAAGGAAGGGCTTGAGGACCAGCAAGATCTGGGCGATGGCATCCCACTCGGCTTTGGTCAGGGGGCCGCTGATCCCAATCTCCCCAAGCAAGGCCAGCTCCTGGACGGCCTTCTGTTGCTCCACCAGCCTCTCGAGCATCAGGTACGTGGAGCTCCACCGAGTCTCCACGTCCTGGATGCTTCTGCGCTGCGGGACATTAAGCTCTGCTTGTTTGTCCCACAGTATCTTGCCCCCCTTGATGCTCCGGTGGAAGCAGCCTGCCACCTTCCTGCATCTGGAAACGAGCCTGCTGGTGTTGCTGGCGCCATCACCGGCAGCCCTGTCCCCCTCCAAGGCATCCCTCACAATCAGATGTAAACTGTGTGCCACACAGCGAATACCAGCAAAGTTGGCATCACAGACTGCCTTGACCATATTGGCCCCGTTGTCGGTGACCTGGAAGCTGCGGGTGAGCTCAGCCTGCCCAACCATGCAGTTCCTGCCCCCCTTATCTCTGCTGCTGTGTGGGACTCATCCATCACCTTGGCGTGAAGCAGAGCCCACCAACGGCCTGACTGGCCACACCAGTGCCCTGTGAGGGAGAGGTACGCATGATCTCCACCCCGGCTGCTCCAGATGTCCGAGGTGAAGTATACGGTCACCTGCGGACCTGCCTTGTGCAGCTCCTCCCTCAAGTGCTCCCTGCGTGCTTCGTAGAGGGAGGGCAGCACCGTCCTGCTGAAGGTGGTGCGTGCGGGCACCTGGGAGAATGGAGCCAGCAGTGCCAGGAGCCGCCTGAACCCTGGCTGCTCAGCAAAGGTGACGGGCTGGCCATCCAGAGCAAGCATCTCCCCAGTGGTCTGGGTGACCTCGCTCGCATTTGCAGCTGGCCCCTTTTGCCCCCCAAGTTCCAGGGTGCCCTGCCTCTGCTGTGGGGGGAGGGGGACTGTGGAGCGAGGGGGGGCCGTTCCTGTGGCAAAGGGGTGGCACCTGCGGAGATGATTCAGCATCCCCAAGCTGATCATGCACTTTTGTTCCCTTGCCCCGGGCTGACTTTCTTGGCAGTGCACACAGATAGCAAATGCGGGATCATCTGCCAGCTCATAATGATCCCAGACTATACTAGTACACTAGGCCTTTCCCTCTGGCATGCGGGTGCATCTGTGGATGCTGCTGAACTCTCCCCCTCTTCAGCAGTCAGAGGCACAGCAAAAGAAAGAGCAGACTCAGCTGAGCCGCTTGCCCTCACCTGTACAGAGGCACCTTCTGAAGTGCCTTTTGGGAAAGACCTCGTGGCTTGAAAGGAAAAAACCTAAGGGGTGTCGAGCACAAACTCGACTGATTCCCCCTCCTAAGTGTGCTGTGCGCTGCGGATTAGATTTCTGGGTGTTACGTAAATGTGTTTGTGTGTGTAGAAAATATATTGAGAAGCGTTGGTGTGGTGGAAAGAGTGATGTATTAAAATATAAACTAAATTCCTATATATAGAATAAATCCTAGGCTACTACTAACCCTATCCAATATAAGCATAAACTAATTTGAAAAATAGTTATAAAATAAAAGCACCAAGTTCTCAGAAATCCCTGTTGCTAGCGTTGCAAGCAGGGAATCTGCTGAAGATCAGGGCTTCCAGCCCGCATGGTCTGACACAGAGGTGTGGGAGAACGCCAGCAGCTCAGAAACGGACCCCAAGGCAGAAATCAGGGAGCAGCAATACTGCTGTCTTTTATGCATTTTCTCTGGCCCTCCCCCAGAGCACTGGGATTGGAAGGGACCTCAGAGAATGCTGATCAGTCACTGGCCAGCCACACATGTCAGTCATGAAAGCACTCCTTCCCCCTCTCCCCCTTCCTTCCCTTGCTTTCCTTCCCCTCCCCCCGCCAGGGAATCCAGTATAAGCAAGTTGAATATTTGACCCTTGTCGAATATTCGACCCACACTGTTAATAGTCGACTTCCGGTATTCAACCAGCTGCTATTCAACTCAACTTTCACTTTTCAAGGTCGAATACCTCGAATATTTGAGCCCACAGTCCTCCAGTTTACTCATGAGAACATCATGGGGCACTAGATCAAAGGCCTTTTGGAAGTCAAGGTATACAATGTGATTCTCTTCTCCCTTATCCAGGTGGCAAGTTACCTGATCATAAAAGGAGATGCAGTTGTTAAGACAAGACCTGCCTGTTAGAAATGGAATATTGTTAGAAATGCACAGCTTGCATCTTGTACCCGATAAGAAAGAAACACTGTCAAGGACTTTGTTCCTTTCCTAGCCTTGCCACAGCTTTTCTTATACTAAATCGCAGACTCTCCCCCAGCTTCTCCCTAGCCTTTCTCATACAGATTACAGAAGCTGGAATTCAGCTGACTGTGTCCTTGAAAGGGGGGGGGGTTTGAACTCTTGGTGACCTATAGTAGTCTCTGAGCATGCTTAATTAGCTGATGCATATTTACCTCTCCGCCCTGCATACTTAAGTAGTTAATTATACTATACATGCAATGTATGTAGTGATGTAACCACATGTACGCTTGTATGAAACAGAAGTGAGCTGTAAGAGTTCCTGTTTCTGCACACGTGCCCAGGAGGAAAAAGATAAATACAGCCTGCAAAATTCCTTGGTGGGTTCAGAGTAATCTGAGTTTTTGATTCTGCTCTGACCCTATTTGCAAATACACCTTTTGTGCCATCTAATGAGTGTGTGTCTGTGATTTTGGTAGCCTCCAGAGAAACAAACCGCTTTATGCATCATGCCCATGAGAAAGCCACGCTGGCTGTCATTTAGAATCCTACCTTATGCAAGCCTATCACATATAGCAGGGATGGGGAACCTCTGGGCCCCTGGCCAGATGTGGTCAGCCGGAGACTCCATTTCCCAGCCGCCCTGCCTGCTGTTACTGCTGCAAGGAGCCGGGACAGAGCCATGATCCCCTGCATGCATGCCCCTGCCTGGAGTGTGCAGGCTACAGATTGCAGCTCTGCTCTGGCTCCAGAGCAAGCTGCCAGCACTGCAAGATCCTAGCAGCTCTAGAGCAGCCCCCTGCGCTGCTCTGCCGTGCATGCTGCCAGTGTGGCTGAGGTCTCCACTGAGATCAGCACAAGCCATGCGGGCAGGGGCATCTAGGAAATGGAGTCCCCAGTTGACCGCATCCAGCCTATGGGCCAGATAGATGTTCCTCATCCGTGACATATAGACTCCTTGACGAATTTTTCCAGGATCTTCCCCAGGATAGAAGTTAGGTTGATTGGCCTATAGTTACCCAGGTCCTCCCTTTCTTGAAGATGGGCACAACATTGGCCCTTTTCCAATCCTCAAGGACCTCTCCCGAGAACCTTGAATTTTAGAAAAGTTTTGCCAGTGGTCCTGCAATGACTTTGGCCAGCTCCTTCAGCACCTTCAGATGAAGTTCATCTGGTCCTGTTGATTTATAGATGTCTGACTTTTACAAATGATCACACACCAGTTCTACAGTAATAGTAGGACGGCATTCATTCCTGATTGTAGCCATATTGGTCTAAGGACATAGGCAGACAAGGTTCTTTGGGTAAATCTGATATCTTTTATTAGACCAACTAAAATAGTTGGAAAAAATTGTCTCTCTTTGCAGTCTAGCTTTTATGCCTCTTGTCACCCAATCCTTACTTCTGGCAATCTGCCACTTGACACCCTTCAAGAGCCTCTTCATCTTCAAATTCCTCCTTACTACTCTTTTGTTCCAAGAATCCTTCTTTCTATCATGTCATCTGCAATCTTGCCACACACTCTCTTTCCCGAACTGTTGATCCATGTCTTGCATTTGTTTCTTTAGGCTATCTTATGGTCAATTTTTTCAAACACTTACTCATACTTTTATTAGTCTTTGAAGAAGTCTTGTTCAAGTCACTGGACTATTCACATGAGTTAGGATTTTTCTAAACTCTGAATTCTTATTACCTAATTTAGAGAGTTTGCAATATATGTTTACATTGCTTAGAAAGAGCATTTCAAATAGTGAATACTGTACACTGGATTTGTAATAATACCCATGCCCAAGCCTTCACTTCAGTCATGCTTTTGGAAAGCTAGCCTGGGCTACTTTGATCTTCTAATATTTATTCAGCAAGACAAAAATCAGAAGAATAAAAGATCCATTTGATATTTAAAATCCCATCAACCTGACAGCACTCTCTGAAATATCAGATGTTAGCTATGCAAGGTCAGAGCTCTGCACATGTTTAAATCATTGAGGCCCATCACTAAAACCAGTTTTCAGCAAAGAGATGCTTATTAATAAGGTGTCAGTCTTAACTCAAACTGTTTTTCTTGGCCAATTATGATAGAGATTTCAGAATGAAGTTTAATGCCATTTGGAGCTTGGATGTTTAATGTGATGTGAACAAAGAGGAGGGAAAGTGTCTATTAAAGCAGCTTTACCTAAGGAAATCCATTTTGTAATCTTCAGTCTCTGGAAAAAGGAAACATTTAAAAACATTGCTATGCAATTAGAACATTTCTTTCTTGATTTGTAATTTACCTCTTTTCTTTGATAGCCTTTTGCTTTTAAACATGCCTAAGTTATGGAAAGGTATATATAGAAAACATCAAAACCACCAGATATTTAGAAAGAGGACAACTTTTCCTATAAGGTTATAAAACTAAATAAAGATAACATTTTGTCCCTAAACATTAAGTTACAAAATCAAAATAGAAAACCAGTTGCTGCATCCTTTTCCTGTTCATGAAAAAGACAAAGTTTGGCACAGATAGGAGTGATAATGGGTCCAAAGGCTACACTTCTCAGACATCACCATTTTTATTTTCTATTTGCAATTTCAGTTATTATGTCTGTTTTCTATTTTTTTAGAAATTCTGCTGGCATATTTTCTGTCAGAGTTAAACCATGGTGGCGAACAGTTGCAAAAATGCATATTGCTGTTTCTGCAGGGAACTGTTTGGCAATTTTCTACACCAATTTTTTGAATCTGTCCTTTCCCAACTAGAATGTGCTCTTGTCTTTCCCCACAGTATATGAGTATCTCCCTCTGGCTGAAATCAAAGAGAATTACTCTTATCCTAAGGGGCAAAATCATGCTATAAGTCTAGGAATATTAGTGCTGGTTTTAATGTAGGAGGTAGTTCTCTTTTCACTAAGGATTCCTCAAGGCATTTTAAGAAAAAGCTTTTAAGTAGCATGTCAGAATTTTTTTTAACTTCACTTATTAGCCTGTCTGGCCAGAGAGACTTACAGAGAGCTAATTTACAGGGTTGTATAAATCCATTCCTGAAATGACAGTCGCACAAGGCTCTATGAGGCCCTAAAAATGGAATATATATGTAAAGTTCAGAAAGCTATTTAAGCCCATTCCATTAATTTTACATGCATATATTTAAAAATGTTTGAAATTAACTGGAATTTCTGTGGGATTTTTATAGGTTGTTTGCCCTGAATTTCTTCTCCCTGAAGTGAAAATTAGGAGTAACACAACTTAAGTCAATTAAGAATTAGATCCAATGGCATTACTGTCAAAGAAAATATTCTGCAAGAAAGAATTATCCTCTATGCCCTCACTACACAACTGAGTGTAGTGCTTTAGACACCCATCTCCTTAACAGCTATGGGATTATCCTTCCCAATTAGGGCCAGGTGGCCACCCTAATGTACACATGTGGCCCTCTTTGGCCGGAGAAAACTAATAAACTCAGCAGCACGTTAGTACTTGTAAATACAAGTACTATCCTGCTGCAGAGTTTTTTTGTGCATAGCAATGCACATGTAGACGCTGACCCAGCTGGGTGAGTTACAAGGGTGCTTCAGTGCTGGCGCTGCCTGCTGGCTAGCCCCACACTGGAGCATCCTTGTGCCCCCAGCCAGTCCCTCTGCAGCTTATTGATCCAAGTCAGAGCAGCCCTGGGCTGGCAGGCTGACCCTCCAGGCCTCCTGCCAGCTGGGGCTGCTCCGACCCAGCTCAGTGTACTGTGGTCCCAGACACATGTTCAAATAGTGTGGCTGGGTGCAATATGAGCCAGTTTATTGCTTCAAATTAATTGCATGTGTAAATACAACCGGGATGTACTGAGAAAGGCCTAAGTCACATAGTTGTTAAGGAGATTGGTCTTTAATTCAGGGCAGTGATGAGTTATGTCCTTCCTTCTAGAACTGACAGCCAGAGAAGGGACCAGAACAGCCACCTCCCTGCTGCCCCCCGCCCCCCAGGCCCCGGGGGAGGCACACCTGGGCCACGGGTTAGCGAGGATTTAGTTAGGGAGCTTCTGGAGGGGTTGGACATATTTAAGTCAGCCAGTCCAGATGATCTCCACCCTAGAGTTCTAAAGGAACTGGCCGAAGCCATTGCAAGTTCCCTGGCACGGCTTTACGAGCACTCGTGGTGCTCTGGTGAAGTACCGGAGGACTGGAAGAGGGCCAACATGGTTCTCATCTTCAAAAAAGGCAGGAAAAAGGACCCGGGAAACTATAGGCCAGTTAGTCTTACCTTGATCCTAGGCAAGCTGTTTGAGAAAATTATGCTGGCACACATCCAGGAGGGGCCAGCAGGGGACTGCATGCTTAGGGGCAAACAACACGGGTTCATCAGTGGCAGGTCCTGTCAGACCAACCTGGTGGCCTTTTACGATCAGATCACCAGATCATTAGATGCAGGGATAGCAGTGGTCATAGTCTTCCTGGACTTCCGGAAGGCTTTTGACACTGTCTCTCACCCCATTCTCATTAAGAAACTGGGGAGCTGTGGTGTAGACACCCACACAGTCAAATGGGTTGCCAACTGGCTGGAGGGCCGCACCCAGAGGGTGGTAGTGGATGGGTCCTTCTCAGCCTGGAAGGACGTGGGCAGTGGGGTCCGCAGGGCTCGGTCCTCGGGCCCGCACCGTTCAACATCTTCATCAGTGACTTGGACGAGGGGGTAAAAAGCACCCTGTTCAAGTTTGCTGATGACACTAAGATGTGGGGGGATGTGGGCACACTGGAAGGATGCAACAGGCTACAATCAGACCTTGATAGGTTACAAGGGTGGGCGGATGAGAATAGGATGGGTTTCAACACAGACAAGTGCAAGGTGATGCACCTGGGGAGGAACAACTGGCACCATACCTACAGGTTGGGGAACTCCCCTCTTGTCAGCACAGAGGTGGAAAAGGATCTTGGGGTCATCATTGACTCCAAGATGAACATGAGCCGGCAGTGTGGAGATGCAGTTAGGAAGGCCAACCGCACCGTCATGCATCCACAGATGCATCTCAAGCAGGTCCAGGGAGGTGATCCTCCCCTTCTGTGCGGCACTGGTCAGGCCGCAGTTGGAGTACTGCGTCCAGTTCTGGGTGCCACACTTCAAGAGGGATGTCGACAGCATGGAGAGGGTCCAGAGGAGGCCACTCGTATGATCAGGGGACAACAGGGCAGGCCCTATGAGGAGAGGCCATGGGACCTGAACCTGTTCAGCCTCCACAAGAGAAGGCTGAGGGGGGTTCTTGTGGCCTGTTATAAACTAGTCAGGGGGACCAGCAGGCACTGGGGGAGTCCCTGTTCCCCCGAGCACCGCCAGGAGTGACCAGGAATAACAGTCACAAGCTGGCAGAAGATAGGTTTAGGTTAGATATCAGGAGGCGCGACTTCACGGTCAGGGTGGCTAGGGTCTGGAACCAACTTCCAAGAGAAGTGGTGCTGGCTCCTACCCTGGGGGTCTTTAAGAGGAGGCTAGATGAACATCTTGTTGGGGTCGTTTGACCCCAGTACTCTTTCCTGCCATGGCAGGGGGTCGGACTAGATGATCTGTTCAGGTCCCTTCCGACCCTAGAAACTATGAGAACCTTCCCTGGCATTAGGTATATAAGCCAACCAACTCTTTCATGCAAACTACAGCCAAGAGGACTTAGATTCTCCCTTTTTGCCCAGTGTGGCAAAGTGGGAGCTCCCCAACCAGCCACAGTGCTGGTCTTCCACCACATCTCTCTCATCTGCCACACCTTGCTGGTAAGTAATTAGTTGACCATTAGGCAGGAGGCTGCCCTTCTATGGCCCTGATGTCTAAGGGCCAAAAGTACACACTCCTAGCACCCCATAAGGCAGGGGTAGGCAATGTTTTTTGGCTGGAGTGCCGGAAAAAACCCACAATGTCTACCTTGTAAGGTGCCGGAGTACCACAAAAACAAGACTGGGGTGGAGATACATGGCGGGATGCACTGCATATTTAATACAATTAATAATCATTAATGTTGCTTTTTTTTTTTTTTCTTACAGTAAATACCAGGCTTTCTAAAAATTCGAAACCTGATGACAATAAATAAAACTTCATGTACTGCCTTGTACTTGTACATTTTTTTCTTGTTAAGCATGTTGTGATGAGGGAGAAGAAAAGAAGAGAGCAGCAGGGAGCAACAGGCACCAGGGGACTCACTGCAGGCAGGATGGCCTGGCGAGGCCCTTGGGAAGGCTGCAGCTGGAGGAGAGCTGGTGTCAGGCAGGGAGTGGGGACTGCCCCAGGGCTCCGCTACTCGGGCCACAGCAAGGGGCCCAGCAGCACCAGAGGTGGGGCCCAGCCACCCTGCCCACAAAGGGACGTTGCCTGACTAGGACAGGACTCTGGGCTCAGGGAGCTCCCCGCTTGGTCTCTGTGCGTGCTGGGTACAGTGCAAGTGGGAGCTACAGCTGCAGGCTGTTCCCAAGGGTCTGGGAACAGCTGCCACAGCTGTTGCTCAGGTCCAAGCCAGCCAGGAGCCTGCAGTGCAGTGGCTCTGTGCAGTGCCTGCCCCAGCTCTGGCCCCTTGAGGGGAGCTGTGGGTGTGCAAGGCCAGGACCCGGGCATGCCGAGGCAGCCATGGTAGCTGTTCCTAGGCTCCAAGGGGCTCCAGCGGCCAGACCCCTGCACCGGGGATGGCTCTGCCCTGCCTGCACTGTGCCCAGCATGCAGAGAGGCTGATCCCGGAGAGGGAAGGCCACTGAGCCTGGAGTCCTGCCCCAGCCAGGCAGCATCCTCACGTTTACAGGGTGGCTGAAGCCCATCCCTGAAGAGCTGCACAGGCCAGGCCAGGCCCCACTATGGGCACTGCTGGACACCTCTGCCTGCCTACCCACCACAGCTCGAGCCTGCAGAGGCCCAGGGCCACCCCTACTTCCTGCCCAGACCCTGCCTTCCTAAAGGACTGAGCAGGCTGGCTTGCCCACTGTGGCACCTCCCCCCACGCCACCCAGACCCTGTCCTGCCCACCTGGTCCCAACACTCGGCACCTCAGTACTGTCCCGGCAGGGACAGGGTGCCTGCCTGCCTGGGCAGCTCCCCCCAGGGGCCAGCCAGGCGGGAGGGTGCAGCCAGGGAGCACGGGGCAGGAGCAGTAGAGCACAGACAGCCTCCCTGCCTGTGTTCTTCTGCCTCTGCCCCAGCGCCTGCAGTGGTGCTGGGACTTGTGGCTGCACAGCCTGGAGCAGCAACTTAAAAAACCCCCAAAACTCCTAGTTTCTTTGCGTGCCTCCTGGCATGCTGGGAAAAATGTCTCCGCATGCCATAAATGGCACAGGTGCTGGAGGAGGCCAACCCCTACCATGTGTCCCATGCCTCGCAGATGTTTCTAACAGCTGTGCTCTACTCCAGCTTAAGGCTGGGTCCAACTCAGCATGGTGTTAGGCCTCTCACATTCTGCCTTGTTATGGGCCCCATTTGTACCGCCTCCTTCCCACCAAGGCCTCTCTTGCTCCACTGGCTCTCACCTGGTCTCTTTCACCCTGCCCTTCCTGGGCCTCACCCATACCGCCCCTCCTTTCCCTGGGGCCACACTCTCCCTGCCCTATTCCAGGGAGGTCTCAGGCTTGATTCCCATCACTTCCCAGCCAGCAAGTGTGCAGTCAGATGAGCCTCTCCCGCTACCCTCATCTGAGCGAGAACACTGGTCTGACAGCCTCTGGTCTCTCAGTGGGTCACTCACCCAGCTGGGTTACTCAATCAAGGGGCTCCTGACTCGCCCTGTTGTTTCCCTGCAACTCCTCCTCTGCTGCACCTCCCAATTGGCCTCAGGCCCACTTGCGGCCTCAGGTGCCCAAAGGCTTACCTGGACCTCACATCCTAGCAGGGCCTATCCACAAGCCCCCTGCTCACAGGGACCCAATTCACGCCCCTTACTCACAGGGGCGTATCTCATGCTCCCGTGTTCACAGGGCCTCACAATTACCACTGTACTCACCCCTCTCTCCAGGGCCTCACCTGCCCCTCTTGTGCAGGCCTCCAGGTGCCCCTCTGCATCTGCCTCCACTGAGGTACATACTTCACTGAGGGCTTGGGGTCAAACACTTCCACCGGCTCAGGTGCCACTCGTCGGCATGCCTAGCCCACCACTGTCACTTGCTGCGGTCTTGCACCCAACATGGGTTCAGGTGTCACACCAGGGGGGGCCTGGCCCTCTACTGCCTCTGGGGTTAAGGTGCTCCTCCTCACCTTTAACTGGCTTGGCATTTCCTGGGGGCTCCCATGGCACTAGGAGCCCCACCAGGCCACCCTTCCCTGGCAGGGTGCAGTTTCAAGTCATGCCCAGGACCAGGTGCCTCCCAGCCATATCCATAAGCTCCTGCCCTTACCTCCTAATTCTTGCAGGAGCAGCAGCTCCATCAGGAGATGTTCCTTCCTTGGTATCTGGCAGCAAACTGCTGCCTCCAGCTCTGCTGGCCTGGATCTCAAATGACAGCTCAGAGATGGGGCTTAAAGTGGCAGATGCCAGATGGCTCTGCCACCCACCTTCCCCCTTAAAAAGGTTCCTGGGGGAGTGTGGCAGCGACACGCCCTAGGGGTGCTGTGAACTCCCCTAGTGCCCCTACCTACCGCGCCAACTGGGGTCTAAATGCACCCTCTCTCTCACCCGCCACATCTTGCTGGTAAATATCGTTAAAGGGAGGCTGCCTTCTTGCCCTCCTTGGCACGGTGCCTTGATGTATCGGGGCTCCATCTAGTTGCCTGCCTGTGCCCTCACGGGTGCCTCCTGGTGTCTCCCCACGGCTCTTGCAGCCCACACCAGGGCCTTGCCTCATGATCCTGCACTCTTGCCTGCACCGGGGCCTTGCTCAATAGGGCTCAGGCAGCCTCGGCCTTACCTGGCCCTTGGACCCCCTTTCCAGGTCCTACACCCCACTGGGGCCTCCCACAATTGGGGCTCAGGCAGCCTCAGCCTTACCTGGCCCCCAGACCCCCTTTCCGGGTCCTACACCCCACTGGGGCTTCTTGCCTACGCCCACAATTGGGCTTCTCCCAATGCTGCCCACACTGGGGCCGGAACCAGGACACCCCAAAATGCAGCACCCTCTCCGGCGCCAGGAACCCCCCCCACTACTGGGGAGCTCCCATGAGGCCTCCTCCAACCTTTATAGCCTCACCCAGTCCTCTGGTCTTATACAACAACCAAACCGAAAACACAAAGCCCCTTGGCTATAACATAAATTCCAAGCCAACCTGGCTATCCTTCATCCACGTCCCTGTCAGGGCTCTCTCTACCCTGTACCATCATGCCCACTGCTCAGGCCATCAGGCATCCTTGCTATGCCTGCCCTGCTCGCACCACCAGAGCTCCAGCTTCCTAGGCTGCCAAAGGGAAACTGACCTTCCAGCCCAGCCTGGCTGTTTATAAAGGCCAGGCCCTGCCCCCTTCTGGTCAGCTGACCAGACTGGTTGCCCCCGCAACCCACACCTGTGCTGCCCTGGTGACTGGCAGCTGGGCTCATACTACTGTTGTCAGTAGCAGGCACCTTAGTGCCCTGCTACAGGGAGGCTTTTCCCTGCTGCTCCGCAAGCAAGCTCCCACAGAGCTTGTAACAGCCCCAGAGCGGCGAGCACCCCGCTGGTGCTCCACCACACCTGGTTTTCTAGTAAAGCACTCAAAGTTGCATTGGCTTTGATTGTGAAACTTCAGTATGCCAATGATCGTGTTGTTGTTGCACATACTGAGGAGGACCTACAAATGACTCTTACTTGCTTCTGTCAAGCATACCGGTGCCTGGGACTAATGCTTAACACCAGAAAAACAAAGGTTCTTCACTAGCCTGCTCCGGGCCAAACTCTCCCAGCAAAGATCCTCGTTGAAGGAAAGGAGTTGAAGAAGGCTGAACACTCTGCATACCTCATGAGCCAGCTCTCAAAGGCGGCCAACATCAATGAGGAAATCCACTATAGGATCCAATGTGCCAGCTCTTACTGAATCATTGTGTGTTGAGCGATCATGACTTCAGGACTCAAATAAAGCTCCTACTATATAAGGCTGTGGTAAAGCCAACTCTTCTCTATAGCTGTGAAGCTTGAGTGACCTACAACAACCAGTTGAAAGCCTGGAGCACCTTCACCAGTGCTACCTCTGGAAGATCCTTGGCATAAAGTGGGAGGATTGTCGCACAAATGCCAGTGTCCTCATCAATGCTAACACCACTGGAAGTGTTGATCGTTCAACATCAGCTGTAGTGGACAGGGCATTGTGTGCACATGCATGATGTACATTTACCAAAACAACTGTTATACTCCCAACCCAGCCAAGGACAAAGGACACACAGGGGCCACAGGAACTGCTTCAAGGACACCCTCAAGGCAAACAGTAAGAAGTGTGGCATTGACATCACAAATTGGGGAAAAACTACCCTTGGATGGCTACATGGCAATGCCTTGTGAAAGAAAGTACATCTTACTTTGAGCAAAACCATGTTGCCTTGGAGGCAGAAAAATGACAGAAATGGAAGAAAAGGAAACAAGACCAAGACCAACCCTCCCTTTAACCACCACCTGTAGCATCTGCCAGAGAGTCTGTGGCTCTAGGATTGGCCCTCTTAGTGATCAGTGGACTCATCTACAACCCTTTACTTGACCCATGGACATGATCATCCTTGACCATGAGGGATCACTGATCATGATGAAGAAAGCACTAACCTGGGATGTGCAAAACCACCGGAAACAAATGCACACCCATATGCTCCAGATGGCTCTGCAATAACAGCTGTTGCTAAAATATGAGGTGCACTCTGGGAAGGCACCAGCCACTTACAGAATCACAGGGTAGAAAGGAACCTCATGGATCACCTAGTCCCACCCACAACGGGAAGGTGCTGCAGCGCCTTCAGACACTTTCAACCAGCTGTTGTTGAGCAGTGTCAGAAGCCTTTCTTCATTTGGCTGATGTGGAGTGACTGCTAGCAGAAAAGAGAGCTCTGTTGCCACCGAGAGGCTTTTCCTGTGATTCCACTCAAAGTTTTGCCAGAGGAACTGGTGTTCCACCAACAAGACTTCCTTCATACCATAAACTAGACCTGAATCTCTCCTCTGCTGAGGGTACCTCACTGCCCACCTCCACCTCAGGCAGAGGAAGGATTTCAGCTGTGTTCTCTCACATCCCTGTCAAGTGCTCTAACCACTGGGACACTGGATAAAAGGGGCAGTGCGATGGGCACCGCTAGCATCATTTCCTCCTGGCTGGTTTTTGCACACGGGTGGACTCCAAGAGCACCTGCTGGATTGGGCCCCACAGGTGCAAGAGACAGGGGTTGACCTAGTGTGAATCAGCTGGGATTTAGATATCAGCTACGTACCTAGTTGCTGGACATTGTCAAGGCATAGGCATTTCTGTGCATGCCTGGCAACAGGAATATAGGAAACTTTTTACTGGTAGACACTTAGGGACTCTTGGTACCTAGCACAGCTAGGTGGCAGCTAAGCAGGGATTTTAAAGGTCTAAATTTTCTACCTAGTCAGTTAATCTGCCATTGGGTGACTAAATCCTTCCGTGGGTTGAGCTCTAAGGGTTTCTTCAGTATCAGTAAGAGTCTCTATCTGGTCACATAAGCATATCTTATTTTTTATCCACATGAGGAGTCTTGTTGCTTTCAGAGTGACCACTCACATGAGTAAAGATTACTCACTTGACTTAAACTTGGCAAATTCTTTCCCTTAATTCCCCCCTAAATTAACAGAGGAATTAAACTAAGCAGCCTTCTTTTTAACAACTGTATCTATTTGACCATAGAATTTAATTTCCAGTAATTAAACTCTTGCTTTTTTACTTCTGGTCCCCTAGAAAGGTAGTGTAAAGCTAGTATGGGCAGAGGTACAGTGAACTCGTTCAGCACCAGGGATGGGGGTGGGGAGAGGGGAATTTGCTGATAACTGTAGCAGGGTGGGGTGGGAGGAAACGGGGAAGTCTTATCTGCCTTCCCAGTCAGCAGCAACCGAGAGAAAGCAAGAGTCAGGCAACAGCAGCCCCATGTTGTGGGCTCCCTGGGAGCTACCCCTGGAGCTCTGTTCACTACCCACTATGCCCTATATATGTTACTAGGTGCAGGGCTGTGCCAACTATGAGAAAAACTCCCCAGGAGTGGAGCATCATTGCACTTGCCCCCTGTCCTCTAGATGCACTTCTGGGTCTTTGGCTGTAATGCCTGGCTGCTGTGGTCATAGCACAGGGCTGCCCCTGCAGTGACAAAGACTCCCGGGGAGCGATTCTGATGCCCCCGCATAGTGTAGCACCCAGGATTGGTGTCCCGCTCATCCCACCCTAGTAACGCTACTGAGTATGGGTGTGCCTACACTCACCTGTGCTGGGAGGGCAAGGCTGATGCACCCTGAGTCACAAGGATGATGTCAATAATGTTGTGTCATACATAAACATATTAATATTTGGATGGAATGGGAACAGTCCTTCATAATAAGAGGATGCATTAAAATCGATATATTACCCAAACCTAGAGGAACAATTTTTGGGGTGGGGGAGGAAATCTATCAATCTGTAGCTAATATTCATTGGAGTAGATGGAAATGCCGTAAAACCAGGATAGAAAATGGCACATACATGGCATGTGAAAAAGATTTTGGTCAGCTTTTTTCTTTAGATACAAGTATCCCCACATTGACCACTTTTTCCCTTAGAAGTATTAGCATTAAAACATCTTGCAAGTATTTATTTCCAAACTAAATAAATCAGATTAATGAATAAAACAACAATAACAATTAGCATACACAGCGCAATAACACCCATTTTTGTCTAGTTTCTCTAACTCCCTTCAGTCATTACTTTTCTCAGTAAATGCCAGAAGTACAATTCTGACTTTGCTAAAGGCTGTAGGTGTTTTGTCTTTGGACTTGCCATGGCTCTCAGCACCTGGCAGAAGGGAGACTTTAATCTGCATTAAAAACAGAAGACTGAGGTTTTGCTTGAATCAGGTTTTGCACTAGTGGAAGGATAATGATGTGGATATATAAGTCAGACTCAGCATTGCTTGACTGTGCTTATGTACAGGTGATAAATTACCGGGATAACTCTTTTCACTATGTGCCCTGTCTTCCACCGGCAGTATATGTGCACGGGCTTGCCAATAATGGAATTACAACTATAAGTTTCTACCTTCCTCAAAGGCCCTGAATAGAAATTTTCTGCCCCAGGTCCCAATGTATGGTATGCAGATATTTATGGCCAGATTCTTAAAGAAGCTTCAACCTGACCTTTACTTCAGCTCATACAGGGAATCTCTTGCATGCCATGACGTTTATAAACATTTGCGTTCAGTGAATGTGTGCAAATGGCCTTTATTTGTATAAATGAGCTATTTGTGTGCACAATCATAGAGACATACAGTGTAATATTTGTGCATGTTTTTCTTGTGCAAAAATAGCACATCGTTTTGAAAATCTGTCCTCCCAGTAATGCTAAGTTCCGAGTTTAAATTAAGGTGTAAATTTGTTTTACTCAAGTGACTATAAGCTTTTACCATTAGTTAGTAATGCTTAATCTATTGGCTGCAGATGGCTCTTGAGAAGTTATTTTCTAAATAAAATGAATCTTCCAAAATTACAATATAGTATTCAGAAAGCTTATGTTAATGTCACTGTCCATGGAAAGTTGTTGAAATGTCACAACAAGTCATGCTTGCTACACTGTCAGGGTGCTTAGTTTTTAATGTAAGTAACATATTCCCATGAAACTAGCAGTAACAGGAATCTTTTTGTTAGCTGAACCTGCATGTTTACAAGTCAAACACGTAAATACAAGGCTAAACTCTGGATTGAAATGTACATGCAGGTTTTCATTGACTTCGTTAACGATTTGCAAAAGCTAACAGGTTTTATAACTAAAAAGTTTTCTGTAATCTGTGCTACAACTTGAATTTTGAAATCTTGACTTGAAACTTATGAAATCTTGATGTGAAACAGACATCTCCAAGTCTGTCAGCTTCAGAGGAGCTGCAGTGGAAATGGCCTGTCATTTGTTTGACAGTTTCCTTTCTAAACAGACATGAAAAGTTCTTGCAAATGTCAGGGAACAAGGTAGACCTTTTATATACTATGGGTACATCTACACACTCCCATACAGCAGCGTTGCTACTGCGCCACACTTCAGTACTTCCAAAAGGTATGGGCAGTGCACGGTTAGATGGGCGGTGCATGGTTAGATTTTGCTGCTGTGTCGCCATAGCAGCATGCTACACTAGGGGAGCACGCCGGTACAGCGATGTAGCTGCTGATCACGTGTAGACCTGTGTGATCACTATGTCGCCATGGGGCAGCGTGTAAATCTGCCCTATGTATAGCTGGAAGACACATTTCACAAATGTCTAATACCACAAATAAATAAAATCAGTCTTTGTAGTCTTGAATGAATCTATGAAATAAGTTCTATTTTCCACAAAGTTGAACAAACAGTATTACATGGCTAAGCACAAAGTTGTTCAAAGACTTTAGACAAGGCTACTGATTTAATTTTGAAGTTATGAAATGTCTTCTGTACCCGAGATAAGATACAACACTTATATACCCCAGATAAGCCCCTGGAAGTCCCAGAATCACAAAAATGGAGAGTTGGATGTGACCTCAGGAGATCACCTAGTCCAACTTGCCACATTGCAGCAATCGCCTAGACCACCTCTGAGAGATTATCGCTTAATCTGTTCTCATAACCTCCAAGGAAAAACATTCCACAACCTTCCTAAGAAGTGTGTCCTACTGCTTAGCCAGTTCCTAAGATCCTAAAAACTAAAATAAATTTGCTCAGTTGCAAATTAAGCCAACTTTTTCTTGTACTATCCCCGGAGGGCATAAAGAACAATTGATGATCACTGTCCTCTGTATAACAATCTTATACGGACTGGAAGAATGAGATGCCCCTGTTAATTTCCCAGTTGTTTTAACCCGTTTGCTAATTTTTACATTGTACACGGGCACCTGCAGAGAAACTCTCTTGAAGCCTGGGTGTTCCCGGCCATGTCACAGTGGAGTGTAGCGTTCAGGTACTATTGGAACTCATTTGGGACAACCTTCATAAGTCATCCATGGGTTTGCCAGTTGTGAGTAGTGTGAATGTCCTTAAACCTAGAGCTCATACTCAGGGTCCTGCACCACTTTTCTTCTTGCCCCAGCTCCACTAATCCTCCAGGTAAAATGATCAAAGGGCCACCCAGTCCCAGCAGCCTCTCAGGCTAATGTGTTTAAGGCACACAATTTTTTATGCTCAGTGACACACAGTGGTTTATTGTGACCTGCTTCATGTCCAGCTGCCTTTGCCTCTTGAGCCAGAAGCCAGTTTAATTGTAAGCTGCTTTTGGCATAAGTGTATAGCAAGGCTCAGACTATGGTCTGTGGTCATGGAGAAACAGCCTTCCTTTCCTGCCACCACCCCACCCCTCCCTTCTCATCCTTCAGACTGACGGCCTTTCCTTTCTCAAAGTACAAGAATGCAAAGCAAACATCTCATCATTCGTGGTGTAGGTGCTACAGTTGGAGGGAAAGAACTCCAACAAGAAATGAACGCCAGCCAAATTCTGTTCTCATTTACACTGGTCTTAACAGAGTGATTTTCTCCTATTCAATGCCGTTTCTCTACACCAAATTTCAGGCATTCACAATTCTAAAGCCACAAGGGACCATGATGGTCAGCGAGCAGCTCTACTACTGCAACTGAGAGTGGGATTTATTTCTCTATCTTTTCCTTTTAAAGTTGCTTCTGTAATAGGCTCATGTCTCCTCTTCCCTCACCCCTTTCCAGCTGTGAATAGTGCAGTGACATTTAAGAGTGGTGGTTCAAAGAAACCACTTCTTCCCCACTTCTTTGAAGTATGTGATGAAAATAAAATACATTCCACTAGCAGTTTTATACAAGCATGTCTACACATGAGTGATTGCTCCTCTTTAGCATATCACATGTACAGCTGCCCTCTTACAGTCACTCAAATGTGTCACCCCTTTGTGGCTGCAGCCTACAAAAGCCATATGGACTAATAGGCCCAAACTTCTCCCCTGTATGAACTGGGAAAGTTTATGTGTTATCACTAGTTGCTTACTGTGGGTTAAGAGCATTTCAAATCCAGAACTTCAACAGCATTTCAAAGGGTAAACAGTACTGTAAGTAGTTAAAATGTACCACAAGCAAGATCAATAATTGTAATGTGACTTCTGTGTATCTTAGCTTAATTAATTAAAGATTGGTATCTAAAACTAATTGCCTTTTCATTAAGTTGTAAGCAAAAAACATTATGCAGTAACACACTGGGCACTTAAGCCCTTAATTATCTGCTACCTTTCAATGCAAAAATTAGAATTATTGATTTGGTATCTAGAGTAAGTCTTTTTTAATGATCTCAGCTACTTAGTGTTAACCATGAGGCAGGATCCAAGAAAGCAGCTCTCCCTTCTAAGACTTATTAATTATTTTACACTTTTACAGGATGTGTCCAGGTAATAAATTTAATGAAAAAACCTTTGGGTCTGATTTTCAGTTCCTCTATCCCTGCACTTGAACAAGAAACAGAAGAATGGGGAGAGAAAGTAGATTTAAATCAGCTTCTGGATTTGAGGCTTCTGGATGGAATTCAAGACACTAGATTTAAAATGTAAAGTGCTAAACAGTGAGAGACCTGGATTCCTAAGAGACTGCCAAAGCTGAGATCAAAAGGGGCTCGTGCTGGAGTTCCCTCAGTAGAAATACTGATAAGAAGGAGCTGCTTCTGAGCATCCTGAGTTTGGTGTGCCCTGCTCCTTTGGCTGGCAGGACTGCATGCTGCAAAGCCCATCTTTCCCTCCTCTGAGACTGTTGAGAAAGGTCTGAGTCAAGGCAAATATATTTTCAGTCCATCCTTTATTTACATTATAACTTTTAATTGATGGAACAAGCAAATGTTTTTTTAAATGTGAAATAATCTATTAATCAATATTCTGCGGCTGTAGGAAACTTTGATCAGTTCCATATATAAGTTAGGGCAGGCTCAGGGCCCCAGGACTTGTCAAATCTGCTGCTGAATTCTCTGAGTTCTTAAACGAAGAAACTGTGCCATTAGGCAGACATGTCACCGCTGTAATGCTGTTCCTTCTGGGTGTCAAACGTATTTGCTATTTGCCTCATGGCACATGTAGGTGATTACAGTGTGAAGGCCAAGAGACATTTGTTTAATGTATGCTTCAACTCTATTACATTTTCCACTCATCTTGCTATAGCCTTATCTTCAATTACACTCCTTTCCGGAGGCCCCAAGCTGTTATTTGCTACAAGCCCAGTCTGACCCTGTTGTATCCAAAAATGTCAGTGAATTAAATCAAATTTTTATCCTTTTCAACCTGAACAGTTATCTCATGATGCACATAACAAACAGATAATGAGATCTGCATTTTATTAGACACACTGGAGCTTACCAATGTTTAACTATTAGGCTGAACCACTTTGCCGCTCACAGTTGTAATTACATTTTTTTCCTCTCCAGCTGCAGGGCTGTCAATTAATTTAACTCATTCTAAATTTGTGGGGAAGTACTTTCCTTGGTGCCGCTTGCACATGTACCTAGAAAACTGGATATGTTTCTACTGTTTTCTCCCAAAAGAGAAGGAAACTTTCCATGGCCACATTTTTCCAGCAGTGTAAGATTTTTGACTCTCCCAGATTGTGATAATATTGCCAATCCTCATTACTAAATTCACAAAAGCACTAACCCATATGCTTAACTTTAAGCAAGCTCTAAAGTCCTGTTAACTTCAATGGGACTAAGGCCCCTGCTACAAAATACATACATTATGCAGTTAACTGGTTAATCACACAATAAATGTAGACCAGCCACTCATACAAAGTAATTATCACACAATACAAATGACTATCTAGCTATAAGCAGAGCCAAGCGCCTGTAAAGTTCGTGCTTGAAAATGTGTAACAATTCTATCTCTAGTTTCTGTCCAGTTTTAATTTGAATGTGTAGCAGAACCCTAAAGCAATGTATCGAGTTGAACACATGGGCAGCATACTTTCCTGAACCAGGACCTCAGAAAATCTGATCCATTTGATATAGTTCTATTTATAACCTATGCATCTCTCCATAGAGGTCTACACACTTGTACATGATTATGATCGTGATCCAGAGCTCCTAAACTCTGAAACTCCCTCCCTCTTCCATGCCTCCCAGAGCCCAAACCTGGACATCTTGCAGTAGCGCTGCAAGACCTTTCTCTTTGGGCAGGCATTTAGCAACCAGAACAAGACTGAAATGTTGCTTAGTGGGTCTCTGCTTTTTTTGTTTGTTTGTTTAAATTATTCTAGGGGCCCTTTTAAATTGTTGCATTTCTCTTGATGTAAATCTCCCCGAGCCTTTGTTGGGACGGGTGACATATAGGGTGTGTACAGAAGTTACATTTTTTGTGTGATGAGGCCCCCAAAAATGCTCTGCAGCCCTAACACAACAAATGTTCACAGCATCAGAGTGCTTTTAAAATGGCCGATTACACAAAAATTTAACCCTCGTCTGAGGTAGTATCAGACGGGGCACTCTAGGGCAGAGTGCCATAGGGAGCCTGTGTACAGGTTTCCTGCAAGGATTTATTTTGGGTGATTCTGCCTGCATCCCATGTGGCTTTGCAGGGCTGGGCTGGTGCCCACAGGGGCAAGCACTGACCCAGACCCACACTCAGGGCTGTCACGGAGAAGAGACAGAAAACCTCTGTCTCCTGCCTCTGCTGCTAGGCAAGGTGGGGAGGAAGACATACCCCCAGCCTTGCAGACCCAGCTACTCCTGCTGGGGTCTTGGGGGGAGCCAGCCCAGGCCCACGGGGGGGGGGGGGGGGGGCTCTGTTTCCCCCCTTCAGCTCCAGGCACGGCTGTCACTGTCAAAACACTTATGCAGGAAGCAGAGAGAATGGAGCCCCCCACCCCATACACGGGCCTGGCCCGGCTCCCCTCAAGATCCCAACAAAGTTAGCTGGGGTGGGGGGGGTCCATCCCCCTCCTCCCCCCAGCTGCGGCTGATGTTCGCCATCTTGCAGGGGAGGGGGCTGGCAGCCTCTCTCTCGGGAGGCTGCTGGAGCACCTCTGCCTGCTGCCCTTGGCCAGCACGGGCAGACTCCAAGCCAACAGGCAAACCCTCTAACTATGGTTGTTAACAGCGCCATAGTTTGAGGGCCTCCCCAACAGGCTGCCTACACTTCTGTACACAGCCATAAACGGCAGAAATAAATAAACAAAATGATGCAGAATACCTAAATAGCTCATAAATTTAAATTATAGTAACCCCAGCTTGGATCAGCTCCCACTTACATCAATCAGATAAGCTGCAGAAAACAGAAAGGCCCACCCTTCCCAGTGTTAGAAATATTATTAAAAATGCATTATCAATAGCTGTTAGCTCCCATCAATAGTGTTGTCCTTTGAATAAGCACGGCTGCCAGCCCTCCTTGTCTCCTTAATGAGAGAGGGAAGGGGGGGGTTGGAAACTGAAGGAAAAACTCCAAGAGCTCTCTTTGTTCTGCAAATTTACTATCTCTTTGTTACACTAAATCACACTTTCTTTCATGGCTCCCACGGTTCTTAGGCTAAGATAAGAATAATTGCCATCTTAGCCTTGAGGTTAAACCCTCCATAACCTCCAGTGCTTTCTGGGCAAGCGCAATAACCTAATACATATTAAGCCTATTCGCCCCGCATACTTAAGTAGCTAATTATAATACACATGGGATGCATGATCTGACGTATTCTCATGCATGTTTGTATGAACCGGAAATGAGTTGTAAGAGTTCCTGTTTCTGTACACGTGCCAGAAGAGAGGGGATAAAAGCCTGCTAATGATTGTACTCGGGGGCAGAGGGTTTTGATCTTTTGTCTTCTCCCTCTGACCCTATTTGCAAATATATACCTTTTGTCTCACCAACAATGTGTGCCTAAGGATTTGTTATTCAATGAGCCTCCAAAGAAAACGAACCGAGAGAGAGTTTTTTTTACCTCAATCTGGCGCCCAACATGGGGCATTCTTTGGATGACTCCGGAGTTCGTCGGCACATCGTCTCTGCCCCCCTGGGGGGTTTGCGCGCCGAGCCTTTCTTTTTGGCTCGCCCTGAGGGGGGGCTTGAGGTGTGAGCCGGAACATCCGGAACACTAAGGGCTCCTATGCAAATTTTGTTTTTTTTTGGAGTCTCCAGGTACACATTTTTGGCTTTGGATCGAGATCTCTGGGGTATCTGAGTGAGTATACGAATTCCCTTTGCCCAATTTGGTTCTGGGTCCGGAGCGGGAGGTGTGCATGTTCTCATGGTAAATCATCTGCTGTAAGGGACTTTTTGGTATTTGGTGTGCCTTGGGTGCACTTTTGTGGGCAAAATGGGTACGGTTAGCTCCCGTGTAGAAAACACGGATACCCCTCTAAGGTGCTTATTACGTCATTTTAATAAATTTGCAAGGCCAGCCGATTACGGAATAAAAATGAAAAAAGGTGATTTAACTAAGTTTTGTCAACTCGATTGGCCAACATTTGGGGTCCACTGGACCCCAAAAGGATCCTTTGTGCTAAAAGAAGTGATAGCTATCCATGAAATTGTTATGCAAAATGGGTATTGGAATCAGTTTCCTTATATTGATTGTTGGTTGTGGGTGGTTCAAAATCAGCCACCTTGGATTAAGAATTACGTAGTAAAGTCTCATGTGATGCTTGTTAAGAAAAAGACTCGGGGGGGGGCGCCTGTACTTCCTGAGTCTAATGAGGGGGGGAATTCTGAATTGGCTGAGTACCGGACCCGTGCTCCGGTTGCCCTGTCGGGTAGCGAAGATGAGTCAGACGCCTCCTCGGCATCCAGCCCTTCTGCACCACCGCCCCCTCCCTTAGAGAGACCACCACCGACGTACCAAGGCATACCTAATGAGTTAGAGCGTGAGCCTCAGCCAAGTGCCTCATCTGAATCAGGAAATAAGGGTTATTATTTGCGCAAGCCTGTAGAGTCACAGCCGGTGCTGAACTGTCCGATGCGAGAGGTTATTGGGGAAGGAGGCACTGCAACTTTTGTCTACACCCCATTTAGCACTTCAGATTTATTTAACTGGAAGAATCAGAGCCCCTCTTTTCGTGAAGACCCTGAAAAGATGAGGGATTTGTTTCGATCTATTGGGCAGACTCATCGACCCACTTGGGCTGATGTCCAGATGATGCTCCAGACCCTCCTAACCCCGGAGGAAAGGAGATTAGTGTTAGGTACAGCAGAGCGTATTGCAACAGCCAGAGTTGAGTTAGAGGGTGCTGCTGGTCGTACTCTGCGTGATACCTTCCCTGTAGAAGAGCCGAGATGGGATAATCACACTGCCGAAGGCAGAGAGCTGAGTGCACGGTATCTGGGAATTATAGTGGAAGCAATGGGAAAGGCAGTGCCTCGGGTTACCAATCTGTCTAAGTTGTATGAAGTGAGACAGGGAAAAGAGGAGGATCCCTCAGCTTTCCTTGGGAGGCTGTATGAGGCGTTTCGCAGGTTTTCGGATCTGGATCCAGAAGCCCCAGATAACCAGCGCATGGTAAATCTTATGTTTATTGGTCAATCTGCTGCTGATATCCGTAAGAAGTTACAGAAAACTGAGGGAGGTGCTGGGAAACCGATTTCAGAGCTGGTGGAAATTGCATATAAGGTGTATGGGAATCGTGAGCAAGTGCAGGAGCGCAAGGAGGATAAAAAGGCTCAGCGACAGATGGCAGCACTAGCAGCTGCTATAACTGGAGGGAACTTTGAAAAGGCTGGGATGCAGAAGGGGAAAGGAGAAAGAGTGGGAGCAGACGTTTGTGCTTATTGCAAAGAGAAAGGACACTGGAAAAGGGAATGCCCGAAGTTGAAGGAGAAGAGAGAGAGGGAACCGAGAGGTCACCTCATGCGGGCAGAAGACAAGGGTGAGGATTCAGAATGAAGGGGACAGGGATCTAAGACCACTACCCTTCGGGTTGGAGCCCGAGAAGATCCCATGGTAACCATTAGGGTTGGTGGCAAAAACTTTGAAGCCTTGGTGGATACTGGGGCTACATTTTCAATGATTCCAGAAAACCCCCCCTGTGCAGGAACTAGTGAACAGCATGTACTTGTGGAAGGGATTGAGGGAATGCAAACCCGACTCCCTGTTTGTAAACCACTCCTCACCAAGGTGGGAGACCATTTGCTCGAGCACTCCTTTGTGTATTCTCCAAGTTGCCCGGTTGCACTCCTTGGGCGGGACTTACTCACAAAATTGCAAGCTGAGATCTTTTTCAGAGACGATCAGATGGTGGTCCAGCTACCTGTCAAGCAGAGCTCGAACTATCAGATGGCTCTCCTGGAGGACCGACGCCCTGCAGTAAGTCCAGAAGATCACATGACTGGAGTAGACCCCTCGGTATGGGCTGATGGAACCCCTGCGCGAGCTAAGTTCGTCTCCCCGGTAAGGATCGTACTCAAGGATGGGGAGGGGACCGTTCGGGTAAAGCAGTACCCACTCAGCCGAGCGGCCAGAGCTGGACTCAAGCCGTTAATAGAGAAATACAAGAGGTACGGATGGCTAGTGGAAGGGTCTTCACCCTATAACACCCCCATCCTTGGAGTGCCGAAGGCAGATGGGGTCTCATACAGACTGGTCCAAGACTTACGGGCAGTAAATAAGAAGGTCCTTTCAGACCATCCTGTAGTCCCGAACCCTCACACGATTTTGACACAAGTACCGGGGGAAGCTGAAATATTTTCAGTGCTAGATTTGAAAGATGCTTTCTTCTCTATTCCCCTTCACCGAGACAGTCAAAAATTGTTTGCTTTTGAATGGGAGGATCCAGACACCTTCCATAAAGCCCAACTCATGTGGACAGTTCTCCCACAAGGATTCGTAGCAGCCCCTCATATTTTCGGACTTGCCCTTCAGAAGGACTTGGAGGAGTGGAAGGGATCACACCCCGCAGTGACTCTCCTCCAGTATGTGGATGACCTGCTAGTTGCAAGCCCAAACTTGCAGCTCTGTGAGGAAGCCACCAGGTCACTCCTAAACACTCTAGGGGAAAAAGGATATAAAGTTTCTAGAGAGAAAGCCCAGATATGTCAGCCTGAAGTCACATTTTTGGGATATAAGCTCTCAAAAGGAGTCAGAGCCCTAAGTGCAGATCGCATACAGGCAATCCAAGGTCTAACCCCACCTAAGTCACCCAAGGAGCTGCGAGCATTCCTAGGGCTAACTGGGTTCTGTCGACTATGGATACCAGATTACGGTGGGAAGGCTAGACCACTGTATGAATCCCTGACTAAGGAGAGTCTCACTAAATGGAAATGGAATAAAGAAATGCAGCATGCCTTTGATCTGCTTAAAGCAGCATTAACCCAGCCCCCTGCCCTGGCCATCCCAAACAGTAAAAAGCCATATCGACTGTATGTTCATGAGAATCGAGGGGTCGCATCAGGGGTGCTGACACAGCCATCGGGCCCGACCTGGAGACCCGTGGGATATTACTCAAAGGTTCTAGATCCAGTGGCACTCGGGTGGCCAGCCTGTCTTCGGGCTGTGGCAGCCACAGCAGTGGTTGTTGAAGAAGCCCAGAAGATAGTCATGGGTGCGGATATGGAAATACTCACTCCTCATGGAGTTCCCCAGATCCTAGGGACTGAGGGAGGGAAATTTCTTAACCCCTCCAGACAATCACGGTATGAGATATTTTTGCTCTCTAATCCAGGACTTACTTTCAAACATACTACAGCCTTAAACCCTGCAACCTTGCTGCCGGAGCCAGGGAAACCGGTGCATGACTGCCTTGAGGTCCTAAATCAAACCACACAGGTGCGACCTGATCTTGCTGAGGACCCAATTGAGGACCCAGATGTTGAATACTTCGTAGACGGCTCCAGCTCTGTCATCGATGGAAAAAGACGAACAGGATGTGCAGTGGTAACCTTGGATAAGGTAGTATGGAGGGAGTCATTGCCGAGCTCATGGTCAGCACAGGCCGCGGAACTCACTGCGCTCACCCGAGCATTACAGCTGGGGAGAGACCAGCGGGTTAATATATACACTGACTCTCGCTATGCTTTTTCTACAGTCCATGCACACGGACTATTGTGGAAAGAAAGGGGTTTTATTACGGCCTCTGGGAATAAAATTGCTAATGGCCCCCAGATTATCAAGCTACTAGAGGCACTCCACCAGCCTAAAGAGGTAGCAGTCATTCATGTGCGGGCCCATGGGAAGGCTGCTGAGGAAAAGCATAAGCTTGGAAATGCAAAGGCTGATTCAGCAGCAAAGGAAGCTGCATTTATTGGGGGAGAAGCGGAGGAGGTATCCAAGCAGGCCATGTCCCATGCCATATGGCCAGACATCCAAGATTTAGTCCCACAGTATTCCCCTGAAGAAGATAAATTTGCACAAAGAGCTTGTGCAGAAAAGAACTCCCAGGGGTGGTGGATAGTACCAGGAGGGAAAGTCATGATACCCAGGCCATTGCTTCGGGAGGTGCTGCAACAGCTCCATGCAAGAACCCATATGGGAGGTTTGGCCATGGGTGATCTAGTGATTCGCCAAGCAGTAGCCCCAGGGCTATATGTAGAAGCTCAGCGCATTGCTACCAAGTGCATCACATGCCAGAAAGTAAACCCCCGAAGGAAACCCCCTGTGCCAATGGGAGGTAGACCCTGGGCAGCGTACCCTGGACAGGCATGGCAGATTGATTTTGCCGAGCTCCCACGGTCCGGACATCACGGGTTTTTACTTGTCATGGTAGACCAGCTCTCTGGTTGGGTCGAGGCCTGGCCCACCAGGACTGCCACTGCGGCTACAGTAGTGAAGTATTTGTTGCAGGAGATCATTCCACGGTATTCCCTGCCTGAGTCCATTGAGTCGGATCAGGGACAACACTTCGTGGGAAAAGTGGTTCAAGGAGTCGCGCAAACTCTCAAGGTTACTTGGAAATTACACACACCATGGAGACCACAGAGTTCAGGACAAGTGGAACATATGAATAGGACTTTAAAGACTTTGCTCACCAAAATCTGTATTGAAACACGTCTTAAGTGGCCTCAAGCATTGCCGCTTGCCCTTACTTGCATTCGAAACACTCCCCGACGGGGCCTTAAATTGACCCCATATGAAATTATGTTTGGCAAGCCCCCTCGAGTCTTACCTCCTGGGATGCGAGAGAATGTAACTTTTGAATTAGGTAATAGTGAGCTTCATATGTACGTTATTGCTTTGCAGTCTGTCTTGTCTTCTCTTCACAGGTATGCAGCCTCCTTTCAGCATCTGCCTTTAGACGTACCGGTACATGACTTCTCCCCGGGAGACTGGGTCTTGGTGCAGCGGTGGAAAAAGGAACCTCTGACTGAGAGGTGGAGTGGCCCTTTCCAGGTACTTCTAACAACCCACACCTCTGTAAAGATCGCTGGCATGACCGTTGGATACACCATACCCGTGTGAAACGACATCCACAAGCGTCAGAGGACAACAACTCCCAAGACGAACTCACTCCGGAAGCTGAGTCGTCTTCGGAACAAGAAGCCAGCAAGTGGAGCTGTGAACCTACTGGTGATCTCCAAGTGCGCCTGAGACGGCTTAATCAAAGTTCAGAAAATTAGTCCAGAAAGTAAAAGGGAAAATATGGTGGGAATTATAATGTGCCTTGTTGTTATCTGCATAATGAAAGAAGCAGGATTGCATAGCCTTAGCCACTGGCCTATGCCCCCGCTTTCCCAAATTACTCCCCCAGGGACAAATTTGTATGTTGATATGATGGAGAGAATTGCAAGTACTTTTAATCTTACCAACTGCTGGGCCTGTGGGGGGCTCCAAGAGGCCGGAGAACAGTGGCCTTGGAGGGCTTTTCCTTTGGCCCCAAAATGGTTAGTCAGTGACAAAGCAGATGTTAAGAGTACTGGTCAAGAATGGGATGAGAACCACAGCTGGGATCTTTCCCAAGTGGCATTGGGAGAGTACTGTATTAGCAGTAATGGTACAGGAAGGAGGTTAGGACATAGTCAGTGTACATGGACATTAAAATGGGCCCGAGTATGCAGCAGGTATGCTGATCAATGGAATTCTGCTGCCATTAGGCTCCCAATCTCCCTGCAGATGCAAAATCTCAAAAGGACAAGAATATTACCTTTCGATCCTGACCCTACCAGATGTCAGGCATATGAAAAGACCCGAGGCGAACGATTTACCTACATTTATAAGTGGCAATGGGCACACCTGAATGGCACAGTGGCAAGGTTTAATGCATATTGGAGTGCCTTGAATGACACAAATGAAATAACCAAGTGCGAGTATAGGGATAAAGATGGCGTATGGAAATGTCAGTTTAAACTGAGTAACTATCACACTGGCCCTTTAGGGCATAAGGGCACCAAATACTATCCCCTTCTTTTCCACAGCCGTGACCCCCTAGCCTTGGGAGGGGAACACAGGGCCCTAAAAGGACATTATTGGATTTGTGGAAAGCGTGCCTATACGGTCCTACCACGAGGGTGGACAGGAACCTGCTATATTGGAGTAATTGTACCATCTTTCTTTTTGTTACCATCTGAGGGTGGAAATAAGCTGGGAGTCTCTTTGTATGATGATTGGAACAGGGCCAAGAGAAGTATTGATGTAAGTTTGACACAGGGTGGCTCCCAAAAGTGGAAGGAGGATGAGTGGCCTCCTCAGAGGATTATTGAGTATTATGGACCAGCTACATGGGCTAATGATGGGAGTTGGGGCTACCGGACACCAATATATATGCTGAATAGAATCATCCGGTTGCAGGCAGTCTTGGAAGTAATTACTAACCAGACCGCCACTGCTCTCGAGTTGCTGGCTCGACAAAGTTCTCAGATGAGGGAAGCCATATACCAAAATCGAATGGCTTTAGACTATTTACTCGCAGAGGATGGCGGAGTCTGTGGAAAGTTCAACCTTTCTAATTGTTGCCTCCAAATAGATGATAACGGGAAGGTGGTCTTAGAAATTGCCAAAGAGATTAGGAAAATAGCCCATGTACCAATACAAACGTGGGAAACTACATGGAATAAGGACTGGTGGTTTCAATTATTTGGAGGACCCTGGTGGAAAAAAGTAGGGTTTGTGCTTTTGTGTGCCCTAACTGGTTTGATTTTTATCCCTTGTCTCATTCCTTGTCTTACTAGATTGATAACCACCACAGTAGAAGGAATGCAGGTTGCAGCAGTCCCTCTAAAAGCACAGACTGTAGCAAAAGTCATGGTCCTCAGAAAAATTCCTCGTAATTATCTTGATATGCCCAAATGAAGTAAAGATCAGAAAGCATCTTGAGGGGGGAATATTGTTAGAAATATTATTAAAAATGCATTATCAATAGCTGTTAGCTCCCATCAATAGTGTTGTCCTTTGAATAAGCACGGCTGCCAGCCCTCCTTGTCTCCTTAATGAGAGAGGGAAGGGGGGGGTTGGAAACTGAAGGAAAAACTCCAAGAGCTCTCTTTGTTCTGCAAATTTACTATCTCTTTGTTACACTAAATCACACTTTCTTTCATGGCTCCCACGGTTCTTAGGCTAAGATAAGAATAATTGCCATCTTAGCCTTGAGGTTAAACCCTCCATAACCTCCAGTGCTTTCTGGGCAAGCGCAATAACCTAATACATATTAAGCCTATCCGCCCCGCATACTTAAGTAGCTAATTATAATACACATGGGATGCATGATCTGACGTATTCTCATGCATGTTTGTATGAACCGGAAATGAGTTGTAAGAGTTCCTGTTTCTGTACACGTGCCAGAAGAGAGGGGATAAAAGCCTGCTAATGATTGTACTCGGGGGCAGAGGGTTTTGATCTTTTGTCTTCTCCCTCTGACCCTATTTGCAAATATATACCTTTTGTCTCACCAACAATGTGTGCCTAAGGATTTGTTATTCAATGAGCCTCCAAAGAAAACGAACCGAGAGAGAGTTTTTTTTACCTCACCAGGAAGAGCCTAGCCATCATCTGCATCTCAAACACTCTAAGACAGGGGTGGGGTGGGCAAAATGGCTGATCTGGCTGGTGGCTGGACTCCATTTCCCAGCAGTCCCTACCTGCATTGCAGCTGGCTGGGGTTTCCAGGAGACTAACCCCAGCAGCTCTGGCAGGGTTGGTGGCTGGCAGGGAGAGGGAGCTGCTCTGGGGCAGATGCTGGGATGTCGCAGTGGTCTGGAGCCGGGGAAGAGCCATGATCCCCTGCCTGCATGCCCTGCGCGGGGTGTGCGGGCAGCAGATTGCAGCTCTGGCCCAGCTCCGGACCACGCTGTCACCACCGCAAGATCCCGGCCCCCGAGCAGTTCCCTGCCCTGCCACACACCCTGCCAGTACTGCTGAGGACAGTCTCCATGGAAACTGTGGCCCCATGCTGTCACAGCTCCGCTGCTCCTGGGGTCTCCATGGAAACCAGCTGCAGTGACATAGGCAGGGGCTGCTGGGAACCAGAGCCCGTGGCCCAGACTTTGCCCACCCCTGCTCTAAGAAGTGTTCACAGTAGGTGAAGAGGCAAGTCATACCCTACAAAAGCTTATGCCTCACTGAACGGGTTAGTCTTAAGATGCCATATTGACCTGCCTTCTGCCTTCACTCAGATAGATACCTCCTGCAGTAGATAGGCAGGCCCTTCCAATGTAAGTTTGAATGGATAAAGCATGCGAACAACAAAGCCCCTCCACAAGAAGTCTCCTATCCAGCTAAATAAAATAAAATCTAAGTCAGCCCCTAAATCTCAAATATGTCAGGCTGAGATCTGCATAGCAATCGCCAATATTTGGACACATACTTTCTATTAAGTGTACAAAGGCAAGAGTATGTTTATTCATTTTAAACATAAAGAGTCACATTAATTTTAATGGAAGATCCTTTAGACTGCTTTCAAATCTCAGCCTCAGTATTTTATTGATGCTCAAAGAGATCAGCTACCATAGATTTCCACATAAAAGAAAACAGACATACAGATAGTTAACTCCCATTCACAGACATAACAAAAGCCTTACTGTTAACCTGGATGCACGCAAAATGTCCAAGTTCTTTATGCATCATTAATTATCGCTTTGCAGTTCTTCACAACCAATCTGCTTTTTTATGATACTGTTGCCATTAATCTGTTATTATAATACAGTATTTTGGGGGGCATGCCTCTCAGCGGGCACAAAGGATTATCTGGGGACATGGGCATGTGAGTTTATAATTTGGCAGAGACAGCTTTCTTTTCAAGTAAAAAATAGGTCCTAGAAAATATGATTGCAACAAAACCAAACAACAAAAACACACGTACAAAAATAAATATAACCAATGCAGAAGCATCTGCAAAACACCTAGGAGTAACTAGGAATAATGGGTACAAACTAGTGGAGAGTAGATTTAGGTTAGACATTAGAAAGACATTTTTTACAGTAAGGGTGGCCAGAGTCTGGAATGGGCTTCCAAGAGAGGTGGCGCTGTCACCTAACTTGGAGGTCTTCAAGAGGAGGTTTGACAGTCACCTGGCTGGGGTCATCTGACCTCGGTCCTCTTTACTGCCAGGGGCAGGGGGTCAGACACTAAGATCCATTGGAACCCTTCTGACTCTATAAACTATGAATCTATGAAAACCTAAAACAAGACCATCTCATTCACTTCAGTGGGTGTTAATAATGATCCTGCAAAAATCAACAATGTTCACTATCTCACTGCTCTTCAAAGCACGGAAGAAGAAAGGAAGTCTCATGTTATAAAGGTCTATGTCAGCATTTCTCAAAGGGGGTGTGAGAGTTGGGGTCTTAAAAACTTAGCAGTAGGGTACAAAGTGAGATTTAACAAGTTGCAGGGAACCTCATGGAGTTTTCTTCTCCTTTCAACTCTTTACAGTGTTTTCCTCTCTAACCAGAGTGTCAAATCCAGCCTGTAATACTTATATGCAGAATATATTGATAAAACATACCTCTACCTGGAGACTTCTTGGAATCAGCTGTAATTTGCTGTTTTCAGATCTGAGGCAAGGCAGAAAAAAATAGCAATTTGACATTAAAGTGTACTGTCAGGCAATGAAAACATCTTGTAACTTTACTGTTACTGGACAGGAAAAATAACCCTGCTGCTTATAAAAATGATAACGAGAACTAAAGGCACTCATGTTGATATAACTTCCTTCATCCCGTAGGTTCACAGGTTTCCAGTCTCAATAAGCAGATATAGTCTGGTGACATGCTTCTCAGATCTCTTTAAGAGTTGGGATTGGCCGTTGTGTTTTTTGTCAGTGGTCTGGCAAAAACCGCATAAACTAGTTTGACCCAAATCAGTTAAGTCTGCTATTACATTCAACCAGGTTTATCTCAAACCCATTTCAGCCATTTTCAAACTAGTTTATGTGCACTGAACCTCTGTTCTGTTACAGGTTCAAACCAGTTTCTGATCACTTAAACCGGTTTATGTGTAATGTCTGTCCCTAGCCAGCATATCCTGTGCTTGAAGGTTTCAGGACACTTTCCTGAAAACCCTTTCTAATGCAAACAGCCCTTATGCACAGGTACTCCCAATTCTACTTGTAGGAGAAAAAGCTGCATGATCAGACTCCATGATAAGTATTTTAGTAGCTTACACATGACTTTTTAGCTGTATGAGGCTCCCAACTACCCTACAAGTAAGTCCAGATATAAGCACATTAATGAGTACATTCACAGACTATTGTCAGGGCTCACTTTACGCACTAAGGAAATTCATCCAGGAAGGGAGCCCACCATGTCTCAGTACTAGGACTTGAAAGCACAGAATATTTTCCTCAAGTGAAGGGCAGTGTTGCTAACCTGCACAGTATCAAAAGGCTGCGTCATAGAAAATCCCCTAGCAGTCTGGAGAAAACTGACAATTTGTGGTTAGTAATCAAGCAGGGAAACAAACACTCCACCGCCAAAGGGGAAAACAATATGTGAATGTGGATGTGGTACACTGTCTCAGATGATTCTCTTGAAAACAATTCACCGTCTGAGAAGGCAGTGCATTCTGATAAATCAATTATGCGAACAGCTACGCTGCTTTCGTTGGCTGGTAGACAGTAATAGCATGGCTGCTCAGGAAGGCAATCAACTGTGTATCACAAAACGAAAATCAAGATGCTGGAGGTATGATAAGAATTGCCCACAGAAGACGTCACATATATTTTATGTCTGAAGTCAGTGGTTTCATTACTACAAGGCTGACATCGTGTTTCAACAATAAAAACAACCTGGCAACAATGGGGTTGACCGAGGCCATCATGGCCTAGAAAGCTATTTAGAACAATTTCTTTCCTTATCCTTCAAACAAAGACAAAGAAGCCAGCTTCAGGATTGCATCTCAGTTGAGAAGAGCAGGTAGCATTTACTTCTCTGCTGTCATCAGGAACATTTCCATAGTCTAAAAGGATTTATAATGTTCATAAACCCTCCTGTGGCAAAACCAATTTGCATTTAGGCAAACAAAACACACAGAGAAGGCCACCTTCAGTTCAAAGATATTGCAAACTTTCTCACCACTTCAATAATTTACTAGCACCAGTGCCAATCTTCCACCACAATGCTGAAAAGCTTGTGATAAACAAATTTCTTTCATGATTTGGCATCATGAAAAAGGGTCAGAATTTGAATGATAATTGAGTTTTAGAGAACCATCCATTTCCTGTCATCATGCCATCTGTCTCTCTGGCAGATTCCTGACAGTTTGCATTGCCAGCTTTGATTTCCAAAGCTCATGTATTAAGCTACAGATACCCAGTTACACAATTTCTTCCTATTATTTCTGTACGCATCTGCTATTCTAAAGACTAACGCATAGTGAAATATACTTCTGCTGGAGGAAGTCCAGCATGCTAACAGCTCCTATAAGCCCAGTTCATTTTAACAACTTTTACATAATTAATTACATTAATTTTTTTATTAATGTCAGAAACACTTGAAAACAAATGTGGACAATAACTTCTAATGTCAGCCTGTAAACATGTAACCAACTCCCAGAAGTGATGCATGTATTTGTGCATACAGCAGTGCTCATCGTTTAACTTGACTCACCAGAATCATAAGACATACGATAAAGCATCTATTATAATTGCTGCAAGAAAGGCACACTTCTCTTGCCCTGATCACAAATGATGATAGTTGTCTTGCATGTGCGTATCATGTGGATGTGTACTGAGCACCTTGGACTGCCAGTGAAGTTAATATCACTTGCAGGTGCTCCATATCTTTGAAGGCTCAGCCCACAGTTACTGGGTTTTCACCATAGCTCACTGTAAAGCACCCTTGATAAAGCTGGGCCTATTTCATCCACAGTTTTACCCTGCTGACTTCATTGGAATTACAGGGGTGATGAATGATTCACCTTAGGCATAAGGGGAGCTATACAACTAAATTAATAGTCCATTGGTTTATACAGAGCACAACCTTACCTACAACTGTAAAGGATGTGAGAGCCACCTGTAATATTTTATGAAGATGATATGCTCCGTCTATCTGACTGTTATTGTGTTGTTTGCTATACTGTATAATAGCAGCAGTTAATTCCAGCAAGTGCTGACCTGCAAATAGGCTGGAAAGTGGATAAACACTCCAGAAAGCACCCAATAGCTAATGCTCACAAGAAAAGGCAGAAACTTGTTTTGAAGTCTATCCTCAACCCCCTTGCTGGCATAAATGAGTTTGACTAGGGTTAGTGAGGAACTACTTAGGGAGCTTCTGGAGGGACTGGACGTATTCAAGTCAGCTGGTCCAGACGATCTCCACCCTAGAGTACTAAAGGAATTGGCCGAGGTCATTGCAGGACCCCTGGCACGGCTTTACGAGCACTCGTGGTGCTCTGGTGTGGTGCCGGAGTACTGGAAGAGGGGCAACGTGGTTCCCATCTTCAAAAAGGGGAAGAATGAGGACCTGGGAAATGATAGGGCAGTTAGTCTTACCTCGATCCTAGGCAAGCTGTTTGAGAAAATTATGCTGGCACACATCCAGGAGGGGCCAGCAAGGGACTGCATGCTTAGGGGCAACCAACACGGGTTCGTCGGTGGCAGGTCCTGTCAGACCAACCTGGTGGCCTTTTATGATCAGATCACCAGATCATTAGATGCAGGGGTAGCAGTGGACATAGTCTTCCTGGACTTCCGGAAGGCTTTTGACACTGTCTCTCACCCCGTTCTTATTAAGAAACTGGGGGACTGTGGTGTCAACACTCACACACTCAAATGGGTCGCCAGCTGGCTGGAGGGCCGCACCCAGAGAGTGGTAGTGGATGGGTCCTTTTCAACCTGGAAGGATGTGGGCAGTGGGGTCGCCCAGGGCTCGGTCCTCAGGCCCGCACTGTTCAACATCTTCATCAGCGACTTGGACGATGGGGTAAAAAGCACCCTGTTCAAATTTGCTGATGACACTAAGATGTGAGGGGACGTGGGCACACTGGAAGGATGCAACAGGCTACAATCACACCTAGACAGGTTACAAGGATGGGCGGATGAGAATAGGATGGGTTTCAACACAGACAAGTGCAAGGTGATGCACCTTGGGAGGAACAACCGGCACCATACCCACAAGTTGGGGAACTCCCCTCTTGTCAGCACGGAGGAGGAAAAGGATCTTGGAGTCATAACTGACTCCAAGATGAACATGGGCCGGCAGTGTTGGGAGGCAGTCAGGAAGACCAACCGTACCTTGTCATGCATCCACAGATGCATCTCGAGCAGGTCCAAAGAGGTCAGGTCAAGCCGCAGTTGGAGTACTGCGTCCAGTTCTGGGCGCCGCACTTCAAGAGGGATGTGGACAACATGGAGAGGGTCCAGAGGAGGCCACTTGCATGATCAGGGGGCAGCAGGGCAGGCCTTACAAGGAGAGGCTACGGGACCTGAACCTGTTCAGCCTCCACAAGAGAAGGCTGAGGGGGGATCTAGTGGCCTGTTATAAACTAGTCAGGGGGGATCAGCAGGCATTGGGGGAGTCACTGTTCCCCTGAGCACTGCCAGGAGTGACCAGGAACAACAGTCACAAGCTGGCAGAGGGTAGATTCAGGCTAGATATCAGGAGGCACTACTTCACTGTCAGGGCGGCTAGGGTCTGGAACCAACTTCCAAGAGAAGTGGTGCTGGCTCCTACCCTGGGGGTTTTTAAGAGGAGATTATATGAACACCTTGCTGAGGTCGTTTGACGCAGTACTCTTTCCTGCCATGGCAGGGGGTCGGACTAGATGATCTACTCAGGTCCCTTCCAACCCTAGAAAATATGAAACTATGAAACTATGACTAGGTTCAAGAGTCACAGGGTGATGGAGATAGAGGAGATAAAAAAGCAATCTTGAAATAACAGGAAAGACACAAAGTAACTGCAGGCAAATAGACTGAAACCCAACTCAGAAGTGGAACTAAATATGGCAGACCCATTTAAGCTTTAAGCAAGAGTGATGTGCTCAGTGACCGCTGTCTTAAAAACAACTTGCTCTTGTTCTGTTTTGTTCCTACTGTTGAGCTGAAACAATGCTTTGCTTCAGCTTAGCTGCTTTAGGTTACTGTATTCACACTGGTCATAGCTTCACCCTATCTTCCTGACACAGTAGCTCCACTTTTCTTTCCTTGTTTTCCTTTTATTGTATAGCCAGGGAATCTTTGCTGTTTAATTTGATTCCACGTGCAAGGTCTAACTCAGCTTGATGCCGGGCAATTCTCACTTTATTTCTTGCATTTCTTGTCCTCAGAGAGACAGTTTCTTTCCTAACTAGTCCTTTTCTCCAGTCCTGGAGACTCTCCACTTATTCCTAATCTCTTTCTGGAGGTGATTATTCACCCACCCATTTACTCTGAAGCCCCCCCCCCATAATTTTCCCTTTGCTGGAGATACACTTTATTTATAGTTTTTGAACCTTGAACTTGAAGAAATTCCAGACGTCCTCCACACTCAAGTCCTTGAGCTCTTTAGTCCATGTCACAAAACTAGTTCCCTTAGTTTATCAAAGATCCTTTTGAAATTGTGAACCTTAGTTAGAGGCCTACTTCTGTTGATCTGTTTACTTAACTTGCATTGAATCAACTACAGTAGTGATCACTTGACCCAAGGTTATTTTCCATGACCAGTTCTTCCTTATTGCTTACCAAAACCAGGTCTAAGTTAGCATTGCCTGTTGCTGTTTCAATTATTATGCAGTGAAGAAATGGGGTATTCGGAATATCAGGAATATCTATGCCCTACCACTATAGATAACATTTGTTCTCCATTCTATACCTTGGAGGTTACGATCTCCCATAATGAAACAGTGTCTGGTAGTATGTCACTAATATTATTACAGCTATCTCTGCATGACTGGACCTGGCCACAGGTGTGGCCATGATGCCCCCTAGTGGCCATGCAGCCCCTGCTGACTCAGGCTCTAGGGTAGCTCTCCCTTGATCACTCGCTGGCCATCCCTTGTTCTTAGAGACAGCCTAAGCAGGGTTTGAATTACAGGGGAGCTCAGGAAGTCTGCGCCCCACTCATAAGAGACGAGAGGCCCCCTGTAAGATTTCAAAATAATAACCTCTGGAGGTCTCTGATTTTCTTAGGGCATTGTGATGGGCAGCCCATTTTTTTGCAGACCCCGCTAAGAGTCAAAATGTAATTTGAGCCCTGAGAGTAAGGGTGGATACCTGTGGGCTTTAGAGTGAGCCTGATTCTGCATATATCACTGCTGGGCTCTCCTGGATCCCTTTTCCTCAGTTCAGGCCTCACATGAAATCAGCATTCTTGGCCTGTCCAGTGCAGAACACCTGTAACCTTAAGGGCTCAGTGTATGGCTCCATCCTCCCCTACACCACTCCCTATGCCTCATCAGTATTATCAATCACTGATGTCACTTGAGGTTAATTCCTTTTAGCCCCTCTCTGGGCTACCTTGATACTCTCAGCTCCTCTCTCCAGGCTCCCAGACACTCACGTCCTCTCAGCCCCTCTGTCCAGACTCTTAGACATGGAGCCTCTCCCTGGGTTCTTGGATGCTCTGGTTTCACACTCAGCCTGGTTTCACGTTTCAGCCCCTTCCTGGGCTCTTGGACCCCCTGGTCCCACATGCAGGTCCTCTAGGTCCTTGGACCTCCCGGCCTTACACACAACCTGTGTCTTGGTTTATGGGCCCTCTGGTCCACCTTTCACCCCTTCTCTGGGCCCAGAGACCCACTGGCCTGGCTCTCAGCCCCTCTTGGACTCATGGACACTCTAGTCTGACTCTCAGCCACTCTATGGCCACTCTAGACTTCCTTTGGTCCCCTCTTTTTCAGCCCTGCCCTGGCCTCCTCTGATCCCACTCCTAGCCCCTTTCTGGGTCTTTTGATCCCCATTCTCTGGGCTGCTGGGCCCCACTCTCAGCCCTCTTGGGCTACTGGTTGTCTAAGTGGGCCTTAAACCTGCCCTCAGCAGGCCTCAAGCTGCCAGTGTAACTCAATTAAAAGCACCTGCACCCCTTGGCAAGCACCCTGGGCCTCACTCTTAGTCCGTCCTGGGCTACCAGTTCTTTAAATAGGCCTTGAGACTGCCCTCAGCAGGGCGCAAAGCTAAACACTAATAAAAAGCACCTGCAACCTCTGGCAGGCACCAAACCTCCTCTGGGCTTAACATAAACTCAAGGCCACCTGCCTGTACAAACAAGTCGCTCTTGCTCCTGGTACCCTCCCTTGCTCCCAGGCCTGAAGAGTTGCTTCCTCTCAGACTATTCAGGAGCCCTGCTGCTCTGCTGCCAGGAGCTCCTCACTTCATGCTCTCAGGGCAGGACTACCAGACCAGCTCAGGCTCAGGGCTTATAGGGCTTAAGCCCAGCCCCCTCCCATCAGGTGAGTTCCCAATCATCCCCCTCCACCACCTGCAAGCTGCCTCTCAGATTTCTTCTTAAGGGGACACGTGAACTCCAGCTCCCTGTTACTCTCTATATTCATCCCAAATCTGACCCTAGGATTCTCTAGAAGACTCAGCACCCTAATAACATAGAAGTGCCATACTAGGTGAGACCAATGGTACATCTAGCCCAGTATCCTGTCACCTATCCCTATAGAAAGCAAACATTGAACCCTCCCTGTCATCTATCATTATAGGTTTAGAGATGCCAGAGGGAGCATCGCCAATAGTTCTGTTCAACAACCATTAATAGATCTATCATCCATGAAACTCCAGGGTCCCAATGGTAACTTTCTTACCATCCTCCCCAAAGTTATTTCAAGCTGAAGAGATTCTGGTTTATCAATGCTATACTTTCTTATTTCTTCACATACAGTTCTAAACCATCATCTTTCCCTTTATTTCCATCTTTCTTGAGCTGTGCATATCCTTCAATGCTGGTGTTTCACTCATGGTTCCTATTCCACCACATTTCTGCTCTTCCTATATATCTGGTTTCACATCCTGCACCAGGTGTTCTAGTCCCTCCATTTTACTGTCCAGGCTTACGACATCTGTGTGCAAACATTTCACTTGTGGCTTCTTACTGACCATGCCCAGCTTCTAAATGGATTAGGCACAGCCCTTTCCTGAACATGTCCACCTAAATACTTTTCTTTTCAGTATTCTTATTTTCTTTCTCTTCTCCCTCCATCCTCCGATCCACTGACATTGCCTCATTAACCTGATTTTCCTCTTTCTGTGCATAAAAGTGGCATGGAGATTACACGAGTCTCTTTCAACTTTCTCTTCTCATTAAGAGCTATAGTGTTGATCAATCTTGGCTATAATTAGCAAAGCTTTTAGGGTGGGTCTATGCAGGAACAGTTGGTATGCAAGTTGAATTCATTGTAAGTCTCATTAAACACGCTATTTCTGAAGACTCAAATGTTTTTCTTATCCACAGAATAGGTTGGGAACAAGCAGTTCCTGAGCAAGCTTCCCCTCCTGCTCTGCCAAACTGCTTCAGTCACATGGGCTACTGCTAGACACAGGTGGGTAGTTCAGCTCCCATGTTGTGCTCAGGCTTTGACATCACTTCACTTTGCCTTCAATGATGGCAATGGTGGTGACAATCAATGGTGGTGATTGTTTCTGTGACGTGGACACTTGCCCACAAGAAGATTTACTGAGATATGATTGTTCCATACAGGTCATCAATCAGCTAAGCATTTACACGAGAGCAGAAATCAACAGAATTTGAAACCACATGAAATCAACAGAATTCTTCATGTGGGTAAAGCAAGCAGGATTTTGTCCTTTAAAGCAGAATTTCTCAACCCATGAGCCATGATCCAAAAGTCGGTCGCTAGAATATGTGAAAGGGTCATGAACAAACTTTAAAAATGGACCAACAAACTTTGAAAATGGATTCTCCTTTAAAGGAGAAAAACATGGGAAACTGTGACTTTTCCCTTGCAGACTGGCAGAGTTCCAGCTTGAAAGCGGCTGCTTGGGGACCCCCAGGCCCCACACACCGGTAGGGTTGGAGGCAGGGGAAGAGGGTCGGGAGTGAGCAGCACTGGGTTAGTATTGACCATCAGTGTTTACAAGTGGGTCCTGGTACAAAAAAGGTTGAGAACTACTGCTTTCAAGCACTAGCTCTCTAGCACTACCAAGTACTATTGATTCAGGCACGTGACTCAGAATGCGGACAAATGACCATGTTACAGAGAGTTAAAAGGGAGTAGGGTCTGACTCCCATCAGCTGCTAGTAACTATGGGTGTGTGAAGTGGGCCCTATTCAATTCAGATTCAGATTGAGCCTGAATCAGGGACAGTGATTCAATTCGTTGATTCAGATCACTGTCCCTGATTCAATTCAGGCAAGTCTGAATTTGAAGATTCAATGCTGATTTGGAGGATCAGCAATTCGGACATAGACACAGCTTTAAATGTTTTTTCTACATACCCCAAGGTACCAGTGTGGCTTGTGAATGCTGCTTTGCTGGGGCACATGGAGCATCCCACAGGAGTGTTGGGGGGGCCCTCCATGTGCCTGGCAGCAAACCCAGAAATACTTCACTCCATGTGCCACAGCATCCATAGATTTCACAGACATTAGGGGCTAGAAGGGACCCCATGAGATCACTGGGTCCAGCCCCCACACCATAGGTAGGAAGTCAGCTGGGGTCAAGTGACCTCAGCAAGAGGGAAGTATGACTCTGCTGGGGGTTGAACCCAGAACCTTTGCATCCCTTCACCCTCTAGAGGTCCAATGCACTACCCATTGCACCACAGAGCCACCAACCTAGCTAGGTTTGCTCACTGCCTAAAGATACATAGAAAAAACATTTAAAGCTGTGTCTATGTCCGAATTTCTGAATCTTTCCATATCTCTCCAAATTGATTTGGAGGGTTCCAATTTGATTCAGAGAGATTAAAGAGTCGTCTAATTCGATTCAGATTTGGAGATTTGGTCCCTGAATCAGGCCGAATTTCCCCCAAATGGAATCAGGGACCGAAGCTCCACACAGCCCTACTAGTAACTTTCCCTGCACCCACTCTAACCACCAGTTAAGTGAAAGCTAGACTGTGATAATTTTAGCTTTGAATAAAAAAGGGGTTACTTACCATATCTTAGATTTCAGTAACTGAGGGGCAAGAGGAGCAGATGTACCACAGAACAAATGACATGCCGTAAGTCCCCATCCCTTTGCATATTTCTGTAATATATATCTTTATCCATGCTCTTAGAGACGGAAGGTTTTATTTCCAGTCAAGATCCCCGAGTCATTTGATCCCCAGAAATCTACCAATATTTTAAGTCTAGCATATACAACAGGGAAAATCCTAGTAAAAGGTGATCTGATGTACTGAACATGCCTAACTGAGATTCATGCCTTCAGGTTGTACAGCAGCATTTCCGTATTTTTTCTTATAGGTATTTTTCATTATTCTTAAACAAAAGAATCTGTGGTTTCGGCTTATAAGCAAATACACACACAGAGTACAGATGATTCCTTTAACAGTGCATTTTGTACAACTTCTTGGGATTAGCCACAAAGTCCCCATTTTAGCAGGGGCGGTGAGCTTCCTTCAGGCTGCTGAATCACTGGCAACTGAGGACTGTAGGAGCATAGGAAAGCAGGGTTGGCTCACAAGTCCAGCCCCCTGCTCAAGGCAGGATCATTGCTGATTAAACCATTCAAGCCTAGTGTCTGTCTAACCACCGAAGACAAAGAGGACACAACTTCTCTTGGCAACCTGTTCCAATGTTTGACCACTCTCATAGGCAGACAGTTCCTCCTAATATCCAACCTAAATTTCACCTGCTTGTAGCTTGAGGGCCCTGCTCCTACTCTTGTCCTCTATGGCCACAGAGAAAAGCCCATTTCCATCCTCTCTGTAACTGCCCTTCGGGTCTCTGAAGACTGTTATCAAGTCCCACTTTTGCCTTCTCTTCTCCCGATTAAATAACCCTATCTCTTTCAGCCTTTCTTTAGACACCATTCTTCCCAGACCCCTAGTCATCTTTCTTACTCTGCTCTGGCCTGTTTCCAAACTGTCCACATCCTTCTTGAAGTGTGGGGCCCGAACCTGTACACAGTCCTCCAGGTGAAGCCTCATCAGTGCTAATAGACTGGAAGAATCACTTCTCTTGATCTGAAAGCAACACTCCTGTCAATACGCCCCAGTATACTGTTGGCTCTTTTTGCAACAAGCACACACTGTTGTCTTATATTCAGCCTATGGTCCTTCTCTGCAACACTGCAGCCTGGCCAGTTATTCCCCAGTCTGTATCTTTGCATGCAAGTATTCCATCCCAACATTGCACGTGTCTGGCATATCTGATTGAGGACCATTTCTCCAGTCTGTTACGGTCATTCTAGATCCTAGCCTCTGTCTCCGTCCAAAAACAACCAAGAAACACTCTGGGTGTATATGGAAGTGCTCCGTGCACGTTTTACAGTGCTGTAATCTGGAGCGCTTTTATACCACTATTACGTTCCAATGATTTTAAACATGACAGAAGTGCATGTTTGGGAGGGAGGAGCTTTGGACCTCCCTGCACTTCCCAGGCTAGTGGGCAAGAGGTGCTCCACAGAGAAGGGGCTCTGGGTAGGCGAAGAGGAGTTATGAGAAATGCTGTAGGTTGGTAAGGTGCTGTAAAATACAGTGCAGCACATTTAACAAGGGTGAATTTCAAGTGCTGTGCCCATTTTTAAAGCGCTGTAAAGCCGAGCACTTCTGTTAAGTGCTGGCAAAGCACTTTATATGGTGGGGGGGAAGCGACTTCTGTACACCCCCTCCCTTCTCCGACTTTCCGGGCCCTCTCCGCTTCTGCCCGGGCTGGCAGCGCTGGGAAGCGGGGGGCAGCACTGCGGAACCGGCGGAGCCGCGGTCACGCAACACACGTGACTCGCCCTCGCTGAGTAACAGCCGCTTTAAAGAAAGAAAGAAAGAAAAGTTCTGGGCGATTATACAAACATGTCTGTTCGGCCGGAGAGGGTGCTATTGCGGGCGGCGCGCGGATCTGCACAGCAAGCAGGGGCTCATTTTCTCCCGAAATCAGGGCTAAGGCAGCTGCCACGTCCCCTCCTTTCTCCCTGCCAGGAAGGGCTTTGCGGCGGAGGCGGGAGCACTTCACTGCCCAACAGCAGGGCTCCTCGATTGCGGGCGCGGCAGCGGGCAGCGCCGCGCACCCGCTCGCACGCAGCAGGGGAAGGAGAGCGGGGCGACGCGGGAGAAGGGCGCCGCCGCGCCGCGCTGCGCGGCGGGGGCCCCGTCGGGCCGGGGGCGGCGGGAGGGGGCCTATCCGCGGGCGTCAGCTGATGCCGGGGCGCGTTGACGTCGCCGCCGGGCTCTCATCTGCCGAGGCCCCCGGCGGCGGCGGCGGCGCGGGCGGGCGGTGAGCGCCGCGCCGCGCCGCGCCGCGCCATGGAGGGCCCCGCCAACCTCACCTGCTCGGCGGCGGGCGGCAACCGGAGCGCGGCGGGCGCGGGCGCGGGCGCGCGGCTGTCGGTGCCGGGCGCGCTGGCGCTGGTGCTGCTGGCGGCGCTGGCGCTGGCCACGCTGGCCTGGAACGGGCTGGTGCTGGCCACGATCCTGCGGGTGCGCGCCTTCCACCGCGTGCCGCACAACCTGGTGGCGTCGCTGGCCGCCTCCGACGTGCTGGTGGCGGCGCTGGTCATGCCGCTGAGCCTGGTGCACGAGCTGGCGGGGCGGCGCTGGCGCCTGGGCCGGCCGCTGTGCCAGGCCTGGGTGTCGGTGGACGTGCTGTGCTGCACCGCCAGCATCTGGAACGTGGCGGCCATCGCGCTCGACCGTTACTGGTCCATCACGCGGCACCTGCACTACACGCTGCGCGCCCGCCGCCGCCTCTCCAACCTCATGATCGGCCTGGCCTGGGCGCTGTCCGCCGTCATCTCGCTGGCGCCGCTGCTCTTCGGCTGGGGCGAGACGTACTCGGCGGGCAGCCAGCAGTGCCAGGTCAGCCGCGAGCCCTCCTACGCCGTCTTCTCCACCTTCGGCGCCTTCTACGTGCCGCTGGCCGTGGTGCTCTTCGTCTACTGGAAGATCTACAAGGCCGCCAAGTTCCGCATCGGCTCCCGCAAGAGCAACTCCATCAGGCCGCTCTCGCCCGGAGCCCTGCAGGTGGGCGCTTGCGGGGGAGCCGGGGTGGGGGTGGCGGTGCCCTCCGGCGCTGCCCCTTGCGTGTCGCGGCCCTTCTGGGAAGCTGGCAACGGGTCCCCTGAACTTCCTTTTTTGGGGGGGGGGGTGTTCGTTTTAAACCTGCGACCCGCTAGCTTCGTTCGGTGACCCCAGGTCGTTCTGGGACACCTGGAGGCCCCGGCAGTTTAGGCGGTCAGGGAGGTGCATCTCTACCCACCAGGCTGCAGGCTCTGGGTAAAGGTGAGGCCGCTGCATTTCCCCAGCGTGGCTTATCCATGCAAGCTGGGGCTTTGCAATCTGCTCCTATGTGAACTGGGAGCAGGTGGGAAAACAGAGGTGCCCTCCATGCGTGGACACACACACACAACCAGGAAGGATGTGGTTATCTACACCCCCCCCCTCAAATTACATCATTTTTTCTGTTAGAAAAGAGCTGTGTCTGCACACATTGCCCCTCTCTCCACCCCCACCCCCCTTAGAAATTGTTGACTTATTGTGCTGCTGCGAGCTTATCTTGAAATGCATTCAGGAGCCGTAGGGATTGCTCTGGTACCCTAGGGTGCCTGCTCCCCCAGCTTGTTTTCCTCCTTCCCCATCAGGTGCCCTGTAGTTAGAAGCAGCACCCAGGACGCTGAACAATATGTGAGCATTTGTCCCATCTTATTGATGGAATTAGACTCTGTGAAATCTACACCATCTGATTGGCATAATGTGCGAGCAATTGGGTATACGCAGTTTTCATTGCCACCTTCAGTTTCCTAACCTCAGTTATTCACGGCTCCCTATTGCAGAGTAGGGATATGCAGCCAGAGTCTCTGGAATCAGTAAGATGAGCCAAACATCCTCAGCATCCCCCACTCTCGCAGTCTCATTTTGGTGACATCTGTGATATACATGGTCTGACAACTGGCAGCTGCTCAGGTGCATATGCTGAAGCTTGCGCTTGTGCTTGGCAGGTGAAGGAAGCCTCCCAGCAACCACAGATGGTCTTCACCGTTCGTCATGCCAGTGTTACCTTCCAGACTGATGGGGACACATGGAGGGAGCAGAAGGAGAAGAAAGCTGCCCTCATGGTGGGCATCCTTATTGGGGTCTTTGTGCTGTGCTGGATCCCCTTTTTCATCACAGAACTCATCAACCCTCTCTGCTCCTGTGACATCCCTCCCCTTTGGAAGAGTATTTTTCTATGGCTCGGCTATTCGAATTCCTTTTTTAATCCACTGATCTACACAGCGTTCAACAAAAACTACAACAATGCCTTCAGGAACCTGTTCTCCAGACAGCACTGAGCAGCTGGAAAGAAAAGGAAGGAAAAGCACCCTGATTCACCGTCTACCCTTCTTAGCAAATCCGACACAGGCAGAAAAGCCTTGACACTCAGTGCCAGCAACGCAGATATCGCCAGACTCAAAGACTGCTCCAGAAATTCAGCTGTCCTCACAGACTCTGCCCCACCTTCTACTTTTCCACACTTCAAGTCAGTCTCATTTAGCACTTGTCCTGCAAACAGTACACAAGATACTATACCAGAATATCCTTTTCCGGTACGTGGCTGTCTGCATCCTCTCCTCTTTGCTGATGGTGGCCAGGAGGAGTCTGGGGACAAAAGTAAGGCAATCAGTGTGATGTCAAGGGACTATCTACAACCCAGTGCCCGCTGGCTGCTCTCTGCATCTCAGAACTTTAATTTTCACCTTTTCATGTGCAAAGTCAGACACCTTTCTTGTGACTGTGTGAAACCAGGTCTTACTATTTTGTTGAAAAGACTGTGCCTTTCAGAGGTGAAGAATGAAGCATGTGTTGCAAACAGACATAAGTTCTACCCCAAAAAAGGGCTGTGTCCCCCAAATCCAAACACGTGAGAGAGATGCAAGAAAAAGCTTCTGCATAGTGGGTCTGTCAATGGGGAGGGTTTGCCATTAGATTCTATGGAGCAAGTTTTTCTGCATTTTATTTATTGTGGAAACTTAATGCATGATGCACAGGAGGGAGAGAGAGAAAGCAGGGTGAACCCACCTCTCTCATTTTCATGCTGCTGAACTGGAAACATCTGTCTCATGCATTTCCTGAGTTAGTTACAATTAGATGTTCCTTATCTGTAAATGTTAAGTGTAATATCTGTGTCACACAAGGGACATTATACTAATTCCTGGATGTAGTTTAAAAAGTTTTAGGGCAGATCTTCTGCAGCTACTTGGGGAGAAAAAAAAATGTATTTCAAAACTCGCATCAGTTAAGAGCTGGGTTTTGCTTTTTAAGGGTGTGACTCAGTTCCCACTAAAGTCAAAGGAAAGTCTCCAGTGACAGCTGATGTTGGGTTGGGGACTACATGCATGTAGTGACCAGTGTAGTCTCATGCTGGCAGCCTAAGTCTTCTAGGAATATACCAGAGGGGAAGCCTGGCTTGGACAGCCGCCGGGCTTCTGTGCTTTAAGTACAGCCAGTCACCAGACCTGCCTTCCCTCTCAGGCAGGATCATTTGGAAATAATATCCTTATTTCACCCTTTCTCCTGTAAGAATTGGCCTTGGCTCCTAGAGATTGTTTTGCTTCCTTAGCACCCTTTCACAACATAATTATAGCAGCCGGCATTTCACACAATCACAGAATTAAAGATAGATTTTTGTACCTTAAGATGACAACCTTTCAGATACAGAACATTTCCATTAAGTGTCAGTTCTCGAGGTACAATCTGTACAATCAAATTGGAATTAGAGAAGACTCTAAGATGGGAATCAGAGTGACACGATTTCAAACTCTGATCTCTCCAGAAGCAGAGATAAGAGAAAAAACAAAACAAAACAACAACCCTGCTATAAATCAGTGGTTAGCTTTCTAGGGGTGTCTAGGATCAGTGGTGGTTCATGAAACAGCAGACCGTAAAGCTACTCCTAGGTCTTCAAAACTAGGCAAACATCTTGGCCTGGCTCGTGAAGTGTTGTTTAGCTTTCAGCATTGTGACCGTTGTGTCCCTAAGGCTCCATCAGTTGCAGATGGAAATAATGGAAGCAGGCTCCAGCTATCAGAAACACGGGGTGAAATTCTGGCTCTGCTGAAGGCAAAACTCTCATTGATCTCAAAGGGGGCAGCATTTCACCCAAAGTCTCTTACACTGATATTTCTTCTTTTTTTTTTGTATTAATTATAGAACAAGAGAATGAGTGGGAGTCCCCTTGAGCAGGTTCTCGGATCAAAGTTTTGTGCTAAACATGAACAAACTCTAATAAAAAGCTTTCTGATACATTTGTTGTATGGTTTCAAACTATTTAAACTATTTTGAATAGTAGCTTGATTGTATCTGATATTCAAATAAACTGCTGAACCACATTCTCATTGATGATGATCAGCTTGCATGCTCTGTCAGCACATGACTATGAAAAAAAAGGAAAACTAGTTTCTATTGAGAAATTACAACCTTTTTTTGGTTCAAAGTCGCAATGGCAAGAACAGCAGGAAACTAATACTCTGCTCATCATCCAGAACAGAGCTTTACCAGCTGGTGAAAGTAGGATTGAGACTCAAGAGGTCTGGGCAGCTCTGTTACACAACAGTTACAACCTACCATTTCATTGCTTGCATTGTCCATCATACGCATTGTTCTTTTTTGTGCAAGGTTTTGAACTTAACCATGAATAAATGACAAATATAAACTCAGTTCTGGTGTGGGTAATACAATTCCTGCTTAAATCACTCAGAGATGTTCCCATTTTATGCCAGGGCTGCATTAAGTTTCAGGCATCTGATGCCCTTAGTTGTATCCTGTTCTTATTTGTGCTAGCCTCAAGCACAGTGCAGGCAAGGGCACTTGCTTGAAAGGGTTATCAAATGATACTAGGGAACTTTGTGTCTATCATTCTGCATTATCCTGACCCAGATCACATTCACATTCATTTAATAAACTGCATACTCATGAAATCCATACATTTCTGTGAGCAATGACTACCGATCAGTGGCACTCATGTATTTCCTAATACCACAGTTAACAACCACAGTGCAGGGAAAACCCTGAAGCCCAGGACTCAGGACTTCAGAATTTGATTCTATTTCTCATTCTAGTGATGTAAGGAATGTAAGAGATCAATATTTGTATATAAAAGATCACTCCCGAGGTTCATGTCTAAAACATGATGGGAGATATGATCTGAGTACAAACAGGAGCATGGATTCTAATCCCAGCTCTGAAGCCTTGGCCAGTCACTTAATATTCAAATAATTATTCAATATATTTACTTTGAAGTGTGTCCAAAAGCTCAAATTAGGGTCCAGAAGTGCTAGCCCCTATATAAAGATAGTTCTTGCTCAAAGCCCTTACCTCTAAATCTCAGACCTAGTCTCTAAAATAGGAATACTAATACACATTCATTTACCTTGCAGAGAGGTGGGGAGAGTTAATTACTTAACAGTTATAAAACACCTTCAAGACAGAACACTGTAAATGGTTAGAAGTAGGCTTTGATGGCTAAAAAATAATATTTAAAGATTTGCTTTTAGAAATTGCATTCTTAAAAACTGGTAGATAACTAGAAATGGGGGGGGTGGTATTTTGTTTTCTTTGCCTGCATTACTCTTATCTACTATCACTGTATAGCAATAAAATTTGCCTATTATCAAATTTAAAAAAATCATAGTCAGTCTGAGGGTTTAGGTCTGCCCAAAACAAAGTATCAAAACTGAGTCATAAATCCAGTGCCAACAGGCTTCAAATGAATTTCAATGAAGAATATACTATCATGATTATTGCTCTTCCTATGCCATTTATTGACACTGTTATACCCCCCAAAGCATCTAACTAACCTTTTCTGTATTTACAGTTAATACATTTTCCTTTCAGTGCTATGATAGGCCAAACAACAGGCTAGAACACCTGTACTTAAGCTTAATAAATAGATTAAATGAGGTGTGTGGTGAACACTACCGGCTGAATATTCTTTTATCACATGAATGCTTATTACCAAGGCTTAGGGCACCACCGTTTTTAAAGCTATTTGTTCCTTTCATTTGCTGTCTTTATTTTAGGGAGGAGAGAAGGTCACAAATAATTGTCCTTTGATTCAAACCTCATAAAGAAACCTCATAAAGAAACAGATTGACCTGACAGATTTTTTTCCATGAAATGTTATTGAATGACTTTTATAACGTGGTCAGATAAGGTAGTTGCATGCACTGTATGGCGGGAGAATGTCCTCATGTGCCATTAATTTGACTGGACATGTTATTAAACTGGTTGCTGAGACACAGTAGAAAGTCTTGTAGCAACAGTTAAAAGGGGGTGATTCTGACCAAAGAAAGTGCCAGATCATTCAAGTTCTAGCTGAGCTTGATCCATTACGAGCATTTGCTGTTGAATATAGTTATTGATACTGAAATACAACAGGCATTGTGGTCATAGTTGCTTTTACATGTTTACAGTTCTGTTTGTAGTCTGAACTGAACAGCCCTTTTATATGTTGGTGCGCTGCAGTATACTGAATAGAGCTGATGCTGTACAATACCTGAAGAAAGGTGTTTGTGCCCGAAAGCTTACAAGTAACTTTTTTGCAACTACTTAGCTGGTCTAATTAAAGATATCACATTTACTCAAAGAACCTTGCCTGCCTACGTCATTAGACCAACATAGCTACAACCAACAACCTGGATACTGTACTAATGCACACAAGAGAACACAATGCTGGGAACCGGGGTTGTTACACTCTTGTGTCAGACCACTCACTTTTAGTGAAATCCTGGTCCTGATGAAATCCACGGGGAAACTCCAGTTGATTTTAATCATTTTTAAGAGCTGGCTAAGGAGCTCTCTGCTCTGTTATTGCTGATTCTCAGTAATTCTTGGAGCACTGGGGGAAATTTCAGAAGACTGGAAGAAAGCCAGTGTTGTGCCAATATATTGAAGTGTAAATGGGGACAACTTAGGTTATTATAGGCCTGTCACTCTGTATGTATTTCACAGTCATGGTGCAATAATGGAATGGCTGACACAGGACCTGATTAATGAAGAATTATAAAGGGAATATAATTAATGCCTATCACATGGGGTCATGTAAAATAGGCCCTGTCCAACTAACTTGATACACTGTTTGATTAGACTGGAGTTTTGGCTGCTGAAAGTAATATGTTTAGGAAATTTCTACACTGCAGCAGGCACATGTCCCATGTGCCCAGGCAGGGATGCTTCCTACTGCCATACCCCTTTGCTTCTTATTTGCATGCTACAACCCCAGAAGTACAACAGTGTCTTTCCCTTCCCAGCAGCCAAGGTCTTGGGAGCAACTGGGGGGATGCCCCCAGAATGGCATCACCAGCATAGTACCAGGTTCAGAAAGCTTGAGTGGAAGTGGATGGGTGGGAAGGATGTGTTAGATAGGCTGCTGCTGTGATGTAGACATCCCCTTAGACTTTTGTAAGACGTGACTTTGTACCATGGAGCACTTTCTCTAAGAAACTAAAACAATGAAAAATCAATTCAGCACACATTCAGTGGTTTAATATAAATGACGGGCCTCATACTGTAACTGTCAGTGGGGAATCATCATCAAACAGGTACTTCTAGAAGGGCCCGAAAGGGATCAGCTCTTGTCCCCTTGCTATTATATGTATCAATAAGTAAAACCTTGCTGCTAAAATTGCAAACGACACAAAGATGGCAGGAGAGGTAAATAATGACAGCAAATCACCATTAGAGAGAAGCGTGGGACAAACCAGATGCATATTAATACATATAAACATCAAGTTAAATATCTAGGAAGAAGGAATGGAGGCCAAACTTTAATGATGGAGCACTCTATCCTGGTAAAAAGTGATTCGCAAAAGAATTTGGGGTCACAATGTGTCATTAGCTGATGACAAGTTCCCAATTCAATGCTCTGGCCAGAAGGGCCAGATATTTAACTTCCTAGGTATTGAATTTGATGTTTATCTGTATTAATATCCTTGGAAATATAAGCATGGGAATAAGCAAGCACATAGGATCATAGGATCCCAGCAAGATAAGCATCCAATTTACTCTTGAAGGTGCCAATTTACTCTTGAAGGTGCCAACTCCGCTGGCAGACTGTTCCAGACCTTGGGGGCACGGACAGTAAAGAAATTCTTCCTTATGTCCAGCCTGAAACGGTCTTGCAGGAGTTTGTGACCGTTCGACCTCGTCATCCCTTGGGGCGCTCTGGTGAACAAACGTTCCCCCAGGTACTGGTGGTCACCCCTGATAAACTTATAGGTGGCCATCAGATCACCCCTGAGCCTGCGCTTTTCCAGGCTAAAGAGTCCCGTGGCTCTCAGCCTGTCATCGTAAGATCTGTTTTCCTGACCTCTGATCATGCGCGTGGCTCTCCTCTGGACTCTCTCAAGCTTCTCCACATCCTTTTTGAATTGTGGAGCCCAAAACTGGACGCAGTACTCCAGCTGCGGCCTCACCAAGGCCGAGTACAAGGGGAGAATGACATCCCGGGATTTGCTCGAGAAGCATCTATGGATGCACGCCAGCATTTTGGTCGCTTTACTAGCCGCAGCCTCGCATTGCAGGCTCATGTTCATCTTGTGGTCAATGATGACCCCCAAGTCTCTTTCTTCTGTAGTGCTAACCAACGTAGCACTGCCGAGCCTATAAGGAAGCTGCAGGTTTTTCCTCCCGAGGTGGAGAACCTGGCATTTTTCGGTGTTAAACACCATGAGGTTCTCGTCTGCCCATTTGCTGAGCTTGTCCAGGTCAGCCTGGATCACCCGCCTATCTTCTGGCGTGGATGCTTTGCCCCAAAGTTTGGTGTCATCGGCAACTTGGCCAGTCCACTCCTGACTCCAATGTCCACATCATTAATGAAGATGTTGAACAGGATGGATCCTAGGACAGAGCCTTGAGGGACCCCACTGGTCACAGGGCACCATGATTAGTGACTGCCATCAATCACAACCCTCTGGGTCCGACCACGGAGCCAATTTCCCAGCCAGCGGATCGTGGTGGAGCCAAGGCCACAACTGGGCAGTTTGGCCAAGAGGTGATCGTGGGATACCAGATCAAAAGCTTTTTTGAAGTCAAGATATATGACATCAATCTCTTCTCCCTTGTCCAGGTGATAGGTCACCTGGTCATAGAAGGAAATGAGATTGGTCAAACAAGACCTACCCGCAACAAACCCGTGCTGGCTATCCCTTAGGATGTTAGCCTGGGCCAGTCCCTCAAGGATGGCCTCCTTAATAAACTTTTCTAAGATCTTCCCCAGGATAGAAGTCAGGCTAATGGGCCTGTAGTTAGCCGGATCCACTCTCCTCCCTTTCTTGAAGATCGGCACCACGTTGGCCTTCTTCCAGTCTTCGGGCACTACACCAGAGCGCCAGGAGTTTTCAAAGATCCGTGCCAGGGGCTGGGCTATGACGCTCGCCAGCTCCTTGAGGACCCTGGGGTGCAGATTGTCAGGGCCGGCTGACTTGAAGGTATCCAGCTTCTCAAGGTGTTCCTTCACGAGGTCAGCATTGATGGAGGGTAGGGAATCCCCATCACCCGAATCTCCCTGTCCCACAGCAGGCATGGGCATCCCATGTGACTGATGAAAGACTGACGCAAAGTACCTATTTAATAGGTTGGCTTTTTCCTGGGCGTCAGTTGTCAGTTGCCCCATCTGGTTTAGCAGGGGTCCAATGTTGCCCTTGCTTTTCCTCCGGCTCCCCACATATCTGAAAAAGGACTTTTTGTTGTCCTTGATGCTTGAAGCTAGTTGGAGTTCAGTTGCAGCCTTGGCTTTCCTGGTTTGCTCCCTGCAGGACTGGACCAGCGCGGAGTAATCCCCCTTGGAGGTGAATCCCATCCTCCATCCTTTGTAGGCTTTCCTTTTTAGCCGCAGGAGGTCCGCTAGGTCCCTGGAGAGCCAGGAGGGCTGCTGTGCCTTCTTGCTGCCTTTCCTCCGTGTTGGAATAGATTTAGCTTGTGCATTGAGGATAGCTTCCTTGAGAAGCAACCACTCTTCTTGAACTCCCATCTCCCTGGGGTCATGGTCCCTGAGGGCCTGACCGACAAGCCTCTTGAGCTTGTCAAAGTCAGCTTTTCTGAAGTCAAGGACTTCTGTGCTGCTGACTGACTTGCCAGCTTTACGGCGGATGGTGAAGGTGATCAGCTCGTGGTCACTGTCACCCAGCTTCCTATCGATCACTAGGTCGCCTATTAGGTCGTCCCCCGTAGCCAGTACCAGGTCGAGCAGCGCTTTGCCTCTCGTTGGCCCATAGACTTCTTGAGTCAGGTAGAGGTCATCCACGCATGAGAGAAAGCTTTGCGACCGCTCGGATTTTGCTGAGTGATCTTCCCAGGAGATGTCCGGATAATTGAAGTCACCCATGACAACCAAGGTCCTGGAGCAAGCGGCCTCAGTCAGTTCCCGGGCGAACTCCTGGTCAAGCTCAGGACTTTGAGTGGGAGGTCTGTAGTAGACTCCCACCGTTGTGTCCCCTGAGTTCAGTTTATTTAGTGCATCAAAGAAAAGATTACGGAGTGATTTGATCACAGACTAGATATACTGGTACCTAAATGGGGTATTAGTTGATTGTGAGTTTCTCAAACCAACAGAAGTATCATAAACAACTGAAAGATAAAGCCAGGTACACCCAGAGGAGGAGCAATGTAGGAGCTTTTATAAGACGTGACTTTGTACCATGGAGCACTTTCTCTACATATTTGTAACAATGGAGGTAATTAAGCACTGGAATAAAGGTTGTGGTGAATTCTCCAGCACTGCCAAGGTTGGAGGCTTTAGAAAAAATAGTTCAAGTAACAAAGGAGTTTACTGGATTCATATTTTCCATGTTATACAGGAGGTTGCATTAGATGATTACAGTTGTCCTTTCAGGCCTTCCAATCTACATACGCATGAATACAGCAATTTCACTGCGGAAGTTTTGGTCATCTCAAGGAATTTATCACCTACCATCATAGCCTCCATTCACCTTTGAGTATTTTGTATAAGTGAAAATACGGAAAAATAGAAAAGTCCCGAGTTTTGAGCTAAAATATAAAATGTTTAGACATAGATTCTGAAGTCTCTGAAAGCCATTTATTACACTGTTTAATGACACCTTTCTGAACATATTAGGGCAACTCACCCTTGTGTGATCTTTATATATATGGAAAATGTCAGCCTGAACAGCTGAAATTTGCCAAAGTTACAAGGAAATGGCAACAGGGGTTACAAGGGAAATGTTAAGCAACCTTTATATTTACACACACACACACACACACACACACACACACACACACACTGACTACTCAGGACTACTCCACTTCTTAATACTTTCACTCTGAGGAAATGCTGCAAAAGATAAGAGCACGGCCAAAGGTGGATTGCCTGCTGGTTATTATTCATGAAGGTGGCCCTCCAGCCCTTGGTGATCTGTACCACTTTTAAAAAGGACTGTGCAGATGGAAACACACAGGTTCACTGGCGTGCAAACATAGCACTTTAAAGAAGGCCTTTTTTCAGCCACTACATTGCAGTGAATTGGGCTGGAAGGCAATCAGGTAAAAGAAAGGCCCCAGCATATACTGGGAGATTTCAGTCATACTTCACAACTGTATATTACAAAGTGTTTTCATATATTTTATTTCTATTATTTAAAAATGCACCTATCCGTTACCTTCAGACACATGTAGAAATGCTAGGAGAAAGTGTATCAATGCCAATGTTAACTGAAAAAAATACTCTCCTGAAACACACTCCTCCTTCCTTCTACCGTAGCTGACAAGGCAGAGGCTAGAAAACCCAAGCTCCCTTCAAGAGTCTTACTACCCTGTGACCCTTCTCATCCCTAGCCAATGCAGCTCTAGTTTGGTACATCCATGTTCACGTCTCACTCTTGGACACCTTGTCGTCTTCTCTCAAATCCCAACTCAACCTCGCTCACGTGAGAGTATTTTTGACTAGACTGGAATTGTTTAAAAAATATGACTCTAGTGCATGTGTTGCTAGCTTACGAGTGAATGCAAAAATCAAGCCCATCAATAAAATTTCTGCTTCCATAGAGTTAAAAAGAGTTTGTGAGGCATAAATTCACTTCAGATGCAAACTTCCCTTTCTCAGGGGCTTTGAGCTCGTTTTTGCTGTGGTCTGTGATTTTGTTAACCATGTTCCAAATCCCTCCTGCCTTTATCTTTCTTCAGCCCCCACAGTCCTATTTGTACATTTGATAGCTTTTCCTATTAAGCTTCAGTAAATATTTGGAGCAAAGACTTGAATGAATCGGAAGGAAAATAAAAAAAAAAAAGCTGAATTTACCAAGAAGCCAATTCAGCTGAGCTTAGAGACAGAAGATTTGAGGTCTGCTGGGCTCCAGACAAACAGCTGAAGGTCCAAGCTCTTTAGAAGACAGCCAGACAGTGAAGACTCTGTAAGTTCTTGTAATAACAACAATGATCTAGGTAACATCTATCCATCCATCACTATAGTGCAGTATCAAAACAGCATTTTAATTTCTTATACCATGAGGGCATCATCACACTAGTGGTAGGTACTTGTGAAATCAGCTGCTTTTACAAATTAACCCTAAGTAGCCTAAGTAGGGCACAGGGCCTGCATACCAGTGTAGAGGGGGCACTAGAATGGCAATCCCCGAGGAGCAGCAGCTGGTGTGCGGTGGGAGCATGTGCTGTGGCAGGAGCAGCAGTGTGGAACCCCCTCTGCCCTCACTATCCTATGCAGAGAGCTGAAAATGCTAGCTACCCCTCTGCCCGCCAGTGCAGGACATTCCCGTACTTACATACATTGTGTAAATGGACTGAATGTTCTGCCTTCTACAAGGGATCAGTCTGAAAAATGAATGAGAAAACAAAATCAGCAGCGTTTGCTATCTGTGTGCACTGCCAAGCCAAAATCAGCCAGGGCAAGGGAACAAAAGCGCGTGACCACCTTGGGGATGCTGAATCATCTCCGCAGGTGCCACCCCTTTGCCACAGGAACGGCCCCCCCTCGCTCCACAGTCCCCCTCCCCCCACAGCAGAGGCAGGGCACCCTGGAACTTGGGGGGCAAAAGGGGCCAGCTGCAAATGCGAGCGAGGTCACCCAGACCACTGGGGAGATGCTTGCTCTGGATGGCCAGCCCGTCACCTTTGCTGAGCAGCCAGGGTTCAGGCGGCTCCTGGCACTGCTGGCTCCATTCTCCCAGGTGCCCGCACGCACCACCTTCAGCAGGACGGTGCTGCCCTCCCTCTACGAAGCACGCAGGGAGCACTTGAGGGAGGAGCTGCACAAGGCAGGTCCGCAGGTGACCGTACACTTCACCTCGGACATCTGGAGCAGCCGGGGTGGAGATCATGCGTACCTCTCCCTCACAGGGCACTGGTGTGGCCAGTCAGGCCGTTGGTGGGCTCTGCTTCACGCCAAGGTGATGGATGAGTCCCACACAGCAGCAGAGATAAGGGGGGCAGGAACTGCGTGGTTGCGCAGGCTGAGCTCACCCATGGCTTCCACGGGGCCAATATGGTCAAGGCAGCCTGTGATGCCAACTTTGCTGGTATTCGCTGTGTGGCACACAGTTTACATCTGATTGTGAGGGATGCCTTGGAGGGGGACAGGGCTGCCGGTGATGGCGCCAGCAACACCAGCAGGCTCGTTTCCAGATGCAGGAAGGTGGCAGGCTGCTTCCACCGGAGCATCAAGGGGGGCAAGATACTGTGGGACAAACAAGCAGAGCTTAATGTCCCGCAGCGCAGAAGCATCCAGGACGTGGAGATTCGGTGGAGCTCCACGTACCTGATGCTCGAGAGGCTGGTGGAGCAACAGAAGGCCGTCCAGGAGCTGGCCTTGCTTGGGGAGATTGGGATCAGCAGCCCCCTGACCAAAGCCGAGTGGGATGCCATCGCCCAGATCTTGCTGGTCCTCAAGCCCTTCCTTGAGGCCACTGAGACCATCAGTGCTGCTGATGCCTTCCTCAGCCAGGTGGTCCCCATAGAGAAGGAGCTCTGCAGCCAAACGGAGAGCTTCCTGGGGGCCAATGTCCCTGGCTGGGGCAGGCTGCTGTCACCAGACGTCCAGGCACTGGTGAGGCGGCTGAAGGAGGCCTTAGGAAAAGGCTTGAACCCTCGGGGTCCAACACAGTGCATATGCTGGCTGCCATCTGTGACCCAAGGGTGAAGGGCACCATATGTGGCAGCAAGACACTGAGTCGCTGGAGGGAGGTACTTATTAAGATGAGTGTGATGGAGGCGGAGCGGCGGAGGCGGGGGGAAATGGGACAGGGGATCCACTGCCTGAACCCAGCCTGCCATCCACAAGCCAGTCTTGCCCTCCACCACAGGCACTGCCAATACGGGCTAAGGCCATGGCAAATATTAAGGGGTCCAGAGCCACCAGACCCCAGGATCAGGCAGACAGCCCTCACACCGTGGTGTCTGCCTAGCTTGCCGAGCCTGTGGAGTCCCTGGACTGCGACCCCTTGGCCTACTGGGCAACCCGCAGCCCGATGCGGCTGGATCTGGCCACAGTTGCCTGGGAATACCTGTCCTGTCCACCGACCACTGGGCCAAGCGAGGGGGTGTTCAGCGTGGCTGCGGATGTTGTGACACCCACCGCACCCGCCTGGGTCCTGGTTTGGGGGAGCAGCTGGTGGTCCTCAAGGTGAACCTCCCACGCCGGAGTCCCCAAGCGCCAGGTGCAGACGGAGCGAACGCCGCCCTCCTTGCTCCATCTGTGTCACAAGTTTTGTCTGTCACCAGCCTAAGGTGCAGTTTCCCCCAAACCCCTGCACCTATCACCGTGAAAGCTGGCAGGCTTGGTGGGCCCCTCGGGGACTAGCAAGCCGGCAGTTTTGAGCTCCCTGTGGCTTTCCACACAGAAGTCACAGGAGGTTTTCTCTCAAGAATTTGCGGTTCAGTTTCTCTGGACCCCCTGAACCTATCTTGTTGAACGTTGGCAGGCTTTGTGGGCTTCTTAGGAGCTACCATTCCTGCAAGTTTCATCAAGATCAGGCAAGAAATGCCAAAGTTATAGCCTGCTTCGACCTTCCCCATTATAGCCTATAGCTCGAATATTTGACTGAGCTTCAACCTCAAGTCAAAGTGCACCCGCTTCGACCCAAAGCAGAGGGCAAATCAAAGTGGGACCCAGTTTAATATTCAACATGGCTGTCGAATCGAATACTACCTGCTCTGCACAGCACTACTGTGCAGTAACTGGAGTTATGGTGCACTAGCATCACCGAATGGCTTTTAGATGACAAACTTTCCTGGCAGCAGTGCAAACTTGGGCCCATGCAGCCAATTGCTGCCCACCCTCTTGGCACTGCATGTACAGTTGCCCAAAAGCATTACAGACAGACAGACATAGACACAGAGAGACAGACTAAGCCTTTTCTTATAGTAGAATGATGTTATATGTAGAGAAGTTTCACTTATACTGATTTCTGCACTGATGTGAAAATATCAGATGCCCCCAGACTATCTATCATAATCTGTGTGCTATCTCATAACTCAGGAAATGACAGGGAGACTTCTTGCTCTCAAAAGAGCTTTACTGCAACAGCTAAATGCACACACAAAGATGGCTAAAAGTTTCCTTTTGATGTCATCGTGTTAACCCTCAGGAAAGGAGTTAATCCTTACTACTACATCCCCCTTAAGTCAGCTCCCAGCATGTGTCATGGATGATATGGTCATTCAGTCATAAGATATGGCTCTACAGGGACTGGTTGGTAGGGGTGTGTGAAAAGGGCTGTATTCGATTCAGATTCAGATTTGGCCCGAATCAGGGACCATGATTCAGCCCAAATCGGGGACTGTGATTCAATTAGTTGATTAAGGTCACTGTCCCTTATGTGAAATTGCTATCAGCCATGGGGGACCCTGGGTGCCCCCACAGATCCAGGAGGCACCAGTTGCCAAGCCGAAGGGAGCATGGGGAAGGGGGTGGGGGTAACGCACTCCCCAGCAGACCCAGAATTGGAGCAGAAATGCTTCTGGCCCATTTCAGGGTCTGCTGCCAAATGCGCTGGGGAGCCCCCCATGTTCCTGTGGGACAGTCCATGTGCCCCAGCACTGCAGCACTCATGAGCCGCCTGGTACCTTGAGGTATGTACAAAAAACATTTAAAGCTGTGTCTATGTCTGAATCGCCGAATCTTTCCAAATCTCTCCAAATCGATATGAAGGATTCCAATTTGATTTGGAGAGGTTAAAGGGTCCTCTGATTTTATTCAGATTTGGAGATTTGGCCACCGAATCGAGCCAAATCTCTGCCAAATTGAATCAGGGACCAAAGCTTTGCACAGCCCTACTGATTGGTGTTAAGCACAAGCCTTACAGCTAGCCACCCACTTTTGTTTGTCATCACTGATGGAGAGCCACCAAACTGTCTCATGAGACTTGGCTTGACATCTTGTTGTACCCTCATGACTTTCCTGACTCTTCTCTAGGACCTCCTGGCATACAGCAGAAGGTATCAGTACCCTGTTGTGGAACATGCTTAAATCCTTGACAACATGGAGACGGAGTTTCTCTTGTTGGTATTTTGCCAGCTCACAACCTTTGAATCTTACTTGAGGCTATCCTTTTATGAAGTACCTCTTTATCTTTTGGCAGAACGGATCAGCTTCTTGAACTTTTGGATCCTTGTCTGTAATGAAACAGATATGGGTATCCCCTCTGCAATCAGGCCCGCATAAACACCAACATCTTACTTTTGGCAGAGTTCTTCTAGAGAGAGCGGTGTCTGTAATGGTAGAAGGAGTATTAGCTGTCTGTAACTCTTTTCCAGGAATGCATACAATATTGTAAGTTAATTTCAGCATCCTGAGGCAAAATCTCTGGATTCTCAGTGGAAGTTCATTGAGAGATTTGTCTCCCAACAGGGGTAAGAGTGGCTTATGATCCATTTTTACAGTAAAAGTCAGGCCAATGAGGAAAGTTCTGAGTCACTCACATGTCCGTGTAACTGCTAGTAATTCTTTTTTTATTTGTGAATATCAAGTTTCAGGTGGAGCAAGGGCACTTGATACAAAGGCAATAGGGACCCAATGGCCAGCGTCTTGACATTGCTGAAACACTCCTCCAAATCTATAGGATGAAGCATCTGCTGCAATATGTTTCTTGGCTGGATCATACTGGGCTAGTAACAGGGATAAGCTGAGTATTGATTTGATCTCACTGAAGGCGGATTGTTGTACCAGACCCCAAAGCCTTATGTCCTTGTCACTTAAAAGGTCTCTTAAAGGCTTTGTTATTGTTGCTAGCTTTGGCACAAAATGGCCCAAATATGTGGCCGTTCCTAAAATTCTGCATAATTCTGGGACATCCTTGGGTTCTAGGTGCTAGGATTTGGTTGGATTTCTTGTGGTATAATCCAATGTCCCACAAACATGAACTGAGAGGTAGCAAATGTACACTTTTCATTAAGTATAATTCTGGCGTCTTGGAGTTTTTTAAGTGTTGCATCCAATCTTGTATCATAGAATAAGAAAATTAGGGCTGGAAGGGACATCAAGATGTCATCTAGCCCAAACTCCTGCTCAAACCAGCCCCAACTAGATCATTCCAGCCAGGGCTTTGTTGGGCCGGGCGTTAAAAACCTCCAAGGATGGAGTTCCACTATTCTCCACGTAACCTGTTCCAGTGCTTCACCATCTTCCTAGTGAGAATGTTTTTCCTAATATCCAACCTAAACTTCCCTTGATGCAACTTGAGACTGTTGCTCCCTGTTCTGTCATCTGCTAACACTGAGAACAGTCCAGCTCCATCCTCTTTGTTTCATAGTTTCATAGTTGGTAGGGTTGGAAGGGACCTGAGCAGATCATCATGTCCGACCCCTGCCATGGCAGGAAATAATACTGGGGTCAAATGACACCGGCAAGGTGTTCGTCTAGCCTCCTCTTAAAGACCCCCAGGGCAGGAGCCAGCACCACTTCTCTTGGAAGTTGGTTCCAGACCCTAGCCGCCCTGACCGCGAAGTCGCGCCTCCTGATGTCTAGCCTGAATCTACCCTCTGCCAGCTTGTGACCGTTATTTCTAGTCACTCCTGGTAGTGCTCGGGGGAACAGAGGCTCCCCCCAATGCCTGCTGGTCCCCCCTGACTAGTTTGTAACAGGCCACTAGATCCCCCCTCAGCCTTCTCAGGTTCAGGTTTGGAACCACCCTTCAGGTAATCAAAGATTGCTATCAGATCCCCAGATTCATTCTTCCCTTCTGAAGGCTTAATAAGCCCAGTTCCCTCAGCCTCTCCTCAGAAGCCATGTGCCCCAGCCCCCTAACTATTTTAATTGCCCAAAACTGACCATGTCCTTTTGGTAGTGGGGGGGCCGAACACTGGACACAGTACTCCAGATGTGGCCTCACCAGTGCAGGATAGAGGGGAATCATTACTTCCCTCAATCTGCTGGAAATGCTTCTGCTAATGCAGCCCAGTATGCTATTAGCCTCCTTGGCAACAAGGACACACTGCTGACTCGTATTCAGGTTATCGTCCACTGTAACCCCCAGGTCCTTTTCTACAGAGCTGCTTAGCCAGTGGGTCTCAAGTCTGCAGCGGTACATGGGATTCTTCTGTCCTAAGTGCAGGACTTTGCACTTGTCCTTGTTGAACCTCATGAGATATCTTTTGGCCCAATCCTCCAATTTGTCTAGGTCACTCTGAATCCTAGCCCTCCCTCCAGCATATCTACTACACACCCCGCCAGCTTGGTGTTATTCATAAACTTGCTTATTGTGCACTGCATCCCATGTCCCAGATCGTTAATGAAAATATTGAATAAAACTGGCCTCAGGAATGACCTCGGGGCACTTTACTTGATGCAACCTACCAACTTACTTGGCATTGAGCCTGATGATTCAGCCAGCTTTCTATCCACCTGACAGCCCATTCATCCAAACAGAACTTCCTCAGCTTGCTGCAAGAATGTTATGGGGGACTGTATCAAAAGCCTTGCTAAAATCAAGGTATATCATATCCACTCTTTTCCCTGCATCCGCAGAGCCAGTTATCTCATCACAGAAGGCAATCAGGTCAGTCAGACATGACTTGCCTTTGGTGAGTCCATGCTAACTGTTCCTGATCAGTCACTTTCTTCTCCTCCAAGTGCTTAGAAATGGATTCTTTGTGGACCCGTTCCATGATTTTTGTGGGTACTGAGGTGAAGCTGACTGGTCTGTAGCTCTCTGAATCCTCCTTCTTCCCTTTCTTCAAGATGGGCACTGTATTTGCCCTTTTCCAATTGTCCAGGACCTCCCCTGGTCACCACAGGTTTTCAAAGATAATGCCAGTAGCTCGGCAATCACATCAGCCAAGTCCCTCTGTACCCTCAGATGCACTGCATCTGGCCCCATGGATTTGTACACATCCAGCTTTTCTAAATAGTCCCTGATGTGTTCATTCACCACTGAGGGCTGCTCACTTCCTCCCCAAACTGTGCTGCCTGGTGCAGTAGTCTGGCAGCTGCCCTTGCCTCTGAAGACTGAGGTAAAAATGGCATTGAGCACTTCAGCTTTTTCGTCATCATTTGTCACCAGGTTGCCTCCCTCATTCAGTAGGGGACCCACACTTTCCCAGGTCTTCCTTTTGTTGCTAATGTACTTGTAGAAACCCTTCTTGTTACCTTCATGTCCTTTGCTGGCCACAACTCCAGCTGGGAGCTGGGGCCAGGCAGGGCAGGCGGGGAGGGGGGGTGACCGGGGGAGCGGGCGGGGTTGGGGAGTGCTCGGGCGGGGGCTGGGAGAACAGGCAGGGGGTGGGGCCTGGCAGGGTTCCCCCCATAGTCCCCTCCCCCCTCTTCCAGATCCCCTTCCTCTGCCCCCCACTTGCCAGCTCAGAGTCCAGGTCCACCTCCCTGCTGCAACACCAAAGCTGTCCGAATCTTTTCTGAATCGATTCAGAGAGCTTTGAATTTATTTGGACCTTTGAACTGGTCCCGATTCGATTTTGATTTGGCCACTGAATTGGGCCGAATCTCCTCTGAATCAAATCAGCACCCGAAGCTTTGCACAGCCCGACTAGCCAGTTACCCTACTTTCTCAGGAAGAATAAGGAGGCCTTCCCTGTGCCCCCTCCTCCTTGTGCCTTGCTGGTCCCCAAAACCAACATGTCATCAGCAGGACAAAGAACACCTTCTAGGCCATCCAGTATCTGTGACATCCAAGCTGAAAGAATTCAGGAGCTGATGAGATCCCAAAACGTAACCATTTAAATCAGTATCATCCAAATGGAGTAATAAAGGTTGTTAGCTTGGATGATTCAATACCTAGAGAAATCTGACAGAATCCTGCCCTACAATCCACTTTTGTGAAGACCCTGGCTCTGGCAGGTTGAGCCAAGGTGTGTTCCACTGAAGGAAGACTATATCTTTCTCGGCATTCATATTTGTTCAACTGTGTGAGGTCAATACATCTCCTAATCTTACCACTGGGTTTTGGCACAACCACCATCCCAGAAACCAAGAAGTAGATTCTTTAAGCTTTGTGATTACTCCCATTTCTTCCATTTATGCTAGTGCTTTTACTTTGCCTGTTAATGGCAAGGGTACTCATTCTGATGCAGCTAATGCATCAGCTTTTAGGCGTATCTTATATTTACCTAATATTTTCTCAAGACCTGAAAAGGTGGATGGGTATTTGGTTCTGTAGTACTGCTCCAAGGATTTCTGGTTTGCTATTTCATCTAGTTGATGGACAATTGTTGCCTGTATGGCCAGTAAGTCAAGCAAGGGCACGGCAAAATTACGGATCATATAGACTACCTGGGTCTATAGTTCTCTGCTGAAGTGTCATGTTTGTGTTGAAGAATCCCAGTACTTCAAGGGTAATGTCACCTGGTCCCCATAACCTTTTAGTAGGAGGAAGGAGGACCCCATCCCTATGTTGGCTGTAATAAGTATCAGGTAGAGCTGAAACTGCTGCTCCTGTATCGATTTTAAATGGACTCGACTGTCCACTGATCTCTATTTCTGTCATCCGGACTCCTGGGTCTGAAGAAGACTCCGTAAGTTCTTTTAATAACACAGTACAATCCTCTGAGTCCTGTTCTGCAACTTCATGGACTCCTGTGGCTGAGCAACAAAGTAAAGCATAGTGACGTTTCTTTTTACATCGCCGACATATCTTTTCCTTAGCAGGACACTTAGCATAGCCATGCCCAGGGATCTCACCATACAGCATCGGCCCCCTTTCCCACTTTGCTGTTGCAGTAGGTGCTGGTGGGACCACTCCCTTTGTTCATTGTGTATGTCTGTTCTATGTATTTTTGGTTGTAGTTTCTTGACAATGTGCGTTGCATCCATATTAGCTGATGCCAGATAGGGCTTGGAATCATTTCTGATTTCCCTTTGTTGCTGCTTAACTAACTCTGATTGGCGGGTTTGTGGGACAGCCTTCTGGAGTGTTAAATCAGGGTCCAGCTGTAGTCTTTGTGAGAGCTGTTCATCGTGAAGACCCACAACTAAGTGGTCCCTAATTAGTTCTTCCTTGAACTCCCCGTATTGGCAAGATTCAGCCAATGCATGCAAAGATATGATAAAGCTGTCCACAGGTTCTGAAGGCTCCTGTTTACAGGAATCACATTTCTTTTGCCCCAAAAATGTTCAGTTCATGCCCCGACCACATCAGGATATTGCTATTTCTCTGCATTTGTAAGGGGAAGTGACATCAGAATTTCATCAGCCTGATCCCCCAGTGAGTAGATGATGCTGAGCACATCTACACAAGACGCTTACTGTGTGGTAGCCTAATAACACTGCGCTGGTCAAACACCATACTAATAACCTACTGTGCAGTAAGCATCACAAAAAAGCCATGCACTGTAGTTACTGAGCATTTAGGTTAGTACTTCATTGCAGTAGTAATGTGCAGTAAATATGCACTAGTAATGAACATGTAGATGCGTGCACTATGGACTTGGTAAGGTTCAGACTCTATGTCCAGATCTGACACTTTCCTGAAGTGGTTAAAATGTCTGATCCGTTTAGGCCACATTCCAGGGGACACTGGAAATCAAACTGTTCTGGTGGTATAACTTTAACTTTACCTGAACTGTCTCTGTAGCCAGCCTCTGCCCTGAGCTGGACTCACCGGCTGCTGGAGCTTTGTCTGTCATTTGGGAATCACCCCGTTGTTGATTGGCATTTGTGTTCCTGTTGGTGGCAGGATTCAGCCACTCCTGACACCATGTGCTGTCTCATAGCTCAGGAAAAGGCAGGGAGATGTCTTGCTCTCAAAAGGGCTTTATTGCAACAACTAACACATACACAAAGATGGTTGACATCTTCCTCTTGATGTCATTGTGTCAGGTCTCAGAAAGGGAGGTAATCCTCACTGTATGCAGACTGCCCCACTGATCCTGCAAGTACAAAAAAGAAGCTTGAAAAATTAGATTTTGCCCATTTAAGAAAAGCTTCCTGATCTGAGATCTCCACTCTTAGCTGGGGCTAAGGTCCGTGTGACAAAAATAAATTGATTCCCCAGTCTCAGCTGCTGCTGGCCCCGAGTTCATATCTGCTGGCACAGGAACAAGAGGCTGACTAGGATGTCACAAAGAGTATGGCTCTTTACTGCCACAGGGGACTATGTCATCAAACCCCAAGGTGAAAGGCGGGGAAAGCATGCACTTCCCTGCTGGACCAGGATGTAGGAAAAGGATTGTCTGAGACTGTCACTTGAGTGGCTGGAAACAGCACAGGGGGGCAGTGAATGACAGTACAGGAGGGAACCAGAGTCGGGGGTTCCTGGAAGAAAATATCTTTCCTTAATCCTTATTTCTAGAACACTTTTAACCCTCCCTTTCCATCATGTTACCAAGAAGAGGAGCAGCTAGTTTTTTTCCTCAGAGAACTGAAATTCCTACCCCTAATGCTGGGACCTGTCACACCAAAGCCAGGAGAGCCACCCACGCAGAAGCAGGCACCCTGGCTGAGAGGCTTCGGAGGTCAGGGTGCTAGAATGTGACTTGCATTTTCCTGCTGGGTTCAGCTCATTTGCAGCTCGACCTCAGTGTGGCCTGTAGATTAACAAGTGTTACAAGGGAAGGAATCGGAAAATGAAAACTTCACATAGTCAAAGCGAGGAGAGAGTTTCACACGTCAGCTGGGAGGATAATTAGATTTCGAAAATACACTGAAAGGGCCTCAGCTTGCTCCCACTGATGGAGAAGAGTGGGAGTTGAGCTTAGTGTTCCTGACAGGAGGCCACTTGTGTGTTAAAGGTCTGGCCCTGCAATGGTGTCAGTGGAAATGTTGGGCCCTAAATAAACTTGTTGAGGCCTCACTTTAGACAATCACGTTTGAAATGTTAAGTTTGCATCTCTTAACTCTCATTCCGGTGTCTGATATGATGAATTGTACCTCCTGTGTAAACTACTCGCACTCCCAATGAAGCAGCTGAGGACACCAGATTGGAGCTGAGCACTTCCCACAGTCTCATACAAATTCTTCATCAGTCACACACTGATTAGGAAACAGATTTGCATGAAACCGGAAGTGGAGAATTATAGAGTAGCTGCAGAAATATCCCTACAACGTCCACGTCCCCTTCCCCAACTCAAGGCTGAAGGGCAAGGGCTAGCTGGCAGTTGTGTCCATACACACCCCAGAAAACCTGCTGGACAAGAGAGTGTTTCTTCACCAATTCTGATGCCCCTCTGAACACAAAGAAAGGCTGCTCCACAGGCCTCCTGGGGCCGGCGGCAAGGAGGGACATTGTAGCACACCCTCAAAGAGGCAGGGGTCTTTGGCTGTGTCATTAGCGCACACATCTCCTTGACTGGCCAGGGTGCCCTACCTACTGCCGCACAGATCAGCTACTCTCTTCATGATAAAATCTGTCCAGGGCTACCAGGAGGTTGGTTAGTCACAACATACATAACAAACCTGTTTTCAGAGGTGGGAAGAGCAATTTGGTGTGGTGCCAGGCCCCGGGCTTTTTAGTTCTAGTCATGAGCAGCAGAGCATATGGAGCCTCTCTCAAAATTGTGGTTCGCACGTCCGTGTTGTTTTTCTCTTCTCAGCTGCTTGACTGGTGCCAAACTTTCCAGGTCCATTCAGGCGAGATGCTCCTGCCATGCTTCCTGCACGTTCCACTTCCGCGTGCCACGCAGCATCACGACCGACAGCGACAACTACAGACGCGGTGTAGGGCAGAGATGGCCATGAGGGGGTTCCTTGCAGGGCACGTTTGAATGGTTAAAGATCAGCAAGGCTACACTGTAGAAGAATGAAGATTGCTGCGTGCTGTAAGGGGGATACAGCACTGGGGTAGGTTTTCTAGCTGCCTTGCAAAGCACTTTTACAATCTCTGCTCTCTCCTATGCCTGATGAAGGGTAAGTGTGCCCGAACCCTTGCAAATTAATAAAATAATTTGTTTGCAACTATCTACTTGGTCTAATAAAAGAAAAGATATCATCCTTCCATGAATTTTTATTCCTTTTGCCTCTAGACAAATACAGCTACAATGTGGATTCCTTGTAAAGAGGAAGGTACTTCATTGCAGTAGTAATGTACAGTAAATATGAAATAGTAATGAACATGTAGATGCGTGCACTATGGACTTGGTAAGGTTCAGACTTTTTGTCCAGGTCTGACACTTCATAACTACACTTCATTACTACTAACATAGTAATAGGAGGCATATATAGCTGCAGCAAAGTGATACCCTTTGAAGCCAAAGCTTCAGGACAACAACTCATCCTTAATTCAGCAACCTCCTGAGAAATTGGCTATGAAGCACCTGGATATGAATAATTTAGGTTCTACTGTTTTGAGACAATATTATATATACTTCTAATACACTCCTCTTCTTCTTGATCCTCAACTAAACTCTTTGCTGAAGCACAGGAAAGAATTCTGTGTTCACAACTTCTCAGAAAGCCTTGCCTGGAGTTACAGCTCAGGATATTGTAAGTAAAAACCTGATTAGTAAGTGTTAATAGTTACCAAGAGTTCTAGTTTTTTGTCTGTCTTAATAGTTCCCAAGTAATTCTCAAAGAAAGCTTACCTGGTGAATCCTAGTAAAACAAAAATTTAACATACAGGGCAGATGTTAAGAAGATTGCAAACCCTAGCATAAAAATTCCCTGTGGGTCTATTAGCATTCAGAATACTAGGAATGACTTGGCAAACAAAAACTATTTGACAGCAGATCTATTAGTGTTCCCGATTGCAGGCTCCCCTCTTCGTTTCTGCTATACGTGTAAATAAGATCCCAGTCAAATGTTTCTACTGCTATCTTGTGGCATGTGCGCGCACATGTGCATACACACACACAGATGATTTTCTCTGATTGTCTTTCAGAGATGATTTCTCATATTATGTAGTGTGTCTGCTGTATTCTTCAGAGCATGAGCAGAAAAGCAATATCTCAGCTCTTGAATGAGCTTTAGAGTCCTGCCATCAGTTTTGGCATTTCCGCAGCTAGCAGCAATCTATCTATCCTTTTCATTAACAGCTGACTGGCCCATAGTTGCTGGTGAAACAAAAATCTGCAGCCTGTGTCCAGCACAGCACAGGTATGGAGCCACAGCTCTGGTGGCAGACACCTCTCTTGGTCCTGTGTTGGTAAGTTACTGGGTCTCAAGGGCTATATTTATACTCCAACCTTGAACTTGGATTGGGTCATCTTTCAAGGTATGAATGTGCACGAGTCTCCAGGTGGTTGCCCACAGTCACAACATCCTCTGCAATTCCAGAAACACTTGGTAGCTGCCATACTATATTTATGAATGTTTCAGAGCCCTTCCAGCTGAGTCACCCTGCATTCTGCACGTGTAGAAACACAAACTATTCCAGCTAAAATCCACATCTCTCCATTGCTTCTCGTCCCTTCTTTGAGCCATATAAAGTCAAGTGATGCAGTGAAACACATGGGGGTTACCCCTGTACTAATGTTAAGTCATATCCCATGGAGGCTTGGGTGACAGCGGGCATGTTCTGTTCTAGCAGGCAGAAGGGATACTTCCCCAGAAATCCCAATTCCAGTACATGTTTAGCCATAACCCCTACTAGGAAGCAAATGTTGTTCTCCAAGCTGCAGACAGACTCTGTCCCCAGGCTGAAGCTTGACCATACTTTCTGTTCATTACCAACTAACTTTGTAGATGCATAACTTTTAGGGTGTTCACATGTAGCACCATTGTCTCTGGCATTGGCAGCATTATGGAAGGAATTTCTGGCTATCCTATTCTATATGCCACTAGAGTTGCCAACAATTTAACTGATGCCATGGCTTTCCTAAAGAAACTATGCTCTATTCACAAGCTTCCAGCAAGTTACCATGGATGTCATATTTTTATGCAGCAACATCTCCCATGAGGAGGGATTACAAGCCATAAAGAAGATTATCCCTGGCCAGGCCACTGCTTCTAATTCCATCACGCTCTCCCACTTGTTCTCACACACAATTACTTCAGATTTGGAGACTCCCTATACGCATGAACGGTGCATGCCCCTCGTGGGTGAAGGGGCATTGTGGCAGTGGGAGCATGGCGGTGGCGGGAGCAGCAAGAGCACGGTGGCAGTAAGTGGGGGAGTTCCTGCAGACACCACCAGCACTGTCGGTGGTGGGGGGTGGCAAGGGCTGACCAAGGGTTGGTGACCACCCGCAGCTGGCAGCATCAGTGGTGGCCAGTGGGAATTACCTACTGCCCGCAAACACTGCTGATGGTGTTGGCAGTGGGGTGGTGAGCAGTGACTGCCCGCAGGTCCTTTTTCCAGAAGGTGCACCGCCATGCTCAGAGTGTGCATGTGCACCCCCTATGCATCGCCCCTGCCTATACATACAAACAAATGGCACTGCCATGGGCACACACGTGGTCTGCCAGTATGCCAATGTATTTAGGACAGACCTTGAAGACCACTCCCTCCACAGACACCCTCTCTATTCCTCTGGTATACCCCATGACATCTTAATTGTATGGACACATGAGAAGCAATCTCTAGAGAAATTCCATCTCTTTCGCTCGTTCATCAAACTGACACTTAAATCTTCCATCCAGTAAATTAATTTCTTAGACACCACTGTACAATGACCACAACACTGCCACATGATATCAGAAACGAACTGACTGCTACAGTTACCTCCATGCCCCAGCTTTCAGCCTAGACACACCACTAGATCCAGGGGTGAATCCAGGATGGCAGCAAGTGGGGTACAGCTATGGGTGACAGCAGTGGAAAGGAGCCGCAGGGCAGCCTGGGCATGGGCTACAGGTGGCTCATGGCATACATGCAGCTTTGGCAGGAGCTGTGCTGACATAGACTCATAGAATTGAAGGACCAGAAGGGACCTGTAAGATCATCAAGTCCAGTTCCCTGCCATGGGCAGGAAGTTACTGGGCTCAAACAATCTCAACAAGGTGCTTATCCAGCCTTATCTTGAACACCTCCAAGGAAGACAACTGCACAACCTCCACTGGGAGTATGTTCCAGATTCTGATAACCCTTACAGAGAAAAAATTCTTATGTCCAGCCTAAATTTTCCCTCTATTAGCCTGTTGGTCCTTGTCCTCCCTTGAGGTGCCTTCCTGAAGAGTTGCTTCCTGAGATCTTGATGCTCACCCCTGATGTACTTGTAGGTGGCTATCAAGTCCCCTCTCAGTCTTCTCTTACTCAGACTGAACAGGCCCAGTTCCCAGAGTCTCTCCTCATAGGGCTTATCCTCCAGGCCACTAATCATATGGGTGGCCCTTCTTTGTACCTTCTCAAGCATATCCACATCCTTCCTGAAGTGTGGTGCCCAGAACTGGACACAGTACTGCAGCTGTGGCCTCACCAACACCAAACAGAAAGAGAGAAACACCTCCCTGGACCTGGTGACACATCGGCTGATACATGCCAGGGTTCTATGTGCCCTGCTGGCAACCTTATTGCACTGTTGACTCATGTTCATCTTCCAGTCGATCGTGACCGCCAGGTCCCATTCAGATGCTGTGCTAGCCACTGGACTACCACCCATCATGTAGATATGATGAACGTTCTTCCTACCCAGGAGAAGAACCCTGCACTTCTCTGTTAAACCTCATCTGAGTGTGTGCAACCCATAAAACCAGTCTGTCAAGGTCATCTTGTATCACTGAGCACCCCCTCCCCACCATCCAAGTCATTAATAAATATGTTAAAGAGCACAGGTCCAAGCACAGATCAACAGGGGACACCACTGGAGCCTGCCCTCCAGCATGAAGCCATCCCATTGATTACAACTCTCTGGGATCAGCTTCTAAGCCAGTTGTCCACCTGCCTCACTGTAGACTGGTCCAGCAGAGTATCCTCTAATTTAGTTGAGAGAATCTCATGGGAAACAGAATCAAAGACTTTACTGAAACCCAAGTAAATGACATCAACCTCATGCCCCTCGTCCAGATGGTTACTTACCTGGTCACAGAAGGACACCAGGTAAGTCAGGCATAATCTACCCCTGACAAAGCCATGCTGGTTACTTCTTAATACCCCACCAGTTGCCAGCTTGTAATTGATGGCCTCCTTAACAAATTTTTCAATTTTTTTTTGCCAGGACTGAAGTCAGACCGAGCAGTTTGTAGTTGCAGGATTATCCCTCTTTCCTTTCTTGAAGATAGGTACCATGCTGGCCCTCTTCCAGTCATCCAGGACCACTCCTGAGTTCCACGGCTCTTTGAACAGCTTCGCCCATGCCCCTTCTATAAGCTCAGCCAGTTCTTTTAGGGCTCGTGGATGCAGGTCACCTGTCCCAGCAGACTTGAAAACATCCAAGTGTTCTAAGAGATCCCTCACCTGTTCGGGACTGATTTAGTGTAGTGTGTGATGTCTCCTGTATTCCCTGGGCCTCTGGACAGGTGACCAGCCCTTGTTTGATTTCAGGAATATCGATGTGCAGTAAGTATGTAGGAGCTCTGTCTGCCCTCTGTATTCAGTAGGGGTGCCACAGTGGAGCCCGATTTTTTCTTGCTCCCTACGTATCTATAGAAGCACTTTTTGTTGTACTTTATTTCGGTTGCCAACTTGATCTCCATGCCTGCCTTGGCTTTCTGTGTCTCATACCTGCAGACCCTGGTGATATAAGTGTACTCCTCTCTGGCTGCTGAACCATTCTTCCACTGCTTGTAAGCTGCTTTTTTCTTTTTCAGTAGTTCCCTAATATTCCTGTTGAGCCTAACAGGTCTCTTGGATCCTTTCCTGCTTTTTGTCTGTGTGGGGGTGGCTTCTTTTTGAGCAGTGAGACTTGCTCCCTTAAGGAAGCACCACCATTCCTGAACTCCCAAATGGTCCAGTCGCTGGTCGCAGAGGGGCTCTCCAACTAACTTCCTGAGTTTGCCAAAGTCTGTTCCCCTTTCTGTTCTACTAATTGATTTCCCAGCCTTTCAGTGGATGGTGAACTAAATCAAGTTGTGATCACTGTTGCCTCCAACAGTGGTACCTCCAATCCTCAGGTCACTTATCATGTCCCCACCTTTGGTCAGCACTAAATCCAGAGTGGCCTTACCCCTAGTCAGGACTTTCACAGCCTGTGTCAGAACCAGATCATCTATGGCTGCTAAGAAATTGGCTGACCTGCTGGAGCTAACTGAATGGTCCTCCCAACAGATGTCAGGGTAGTTGAAGTCAGCTATGACAATTATGTCTTCAGTGTTAGCTGCCTCAGTCAGTTCTCCAGAGAATGTCTGATTGCTCTTGTCTTCTTGGGAGAGAGGCCTGTAGTAGACCCCCACCATCCGGTCTCCCTCTCCTGATCCCCCCTTGTATCTGGACCCAGAGGGTCTCAAGGGACCTTTCCCTGCTGTCAGACATGACCTGCAGGGAGGGGTACTGCTCTTTCACATAGAGGGCCAAGCCTTCCCCTTTCTGCTCAACACGATCCTTCCTATAAAGCTTATAGCCCTCAGTATCCACTGCCTGATCATAAGTGTCATCCCACCAGGTCTCTGTCAGCCCAATGAAATCAAATTCTTTGCCTAACAGAAGGAGTGCCAGTTTCTCCTGTTTATTTCCCATGCTTGGCATTCCCATAAAGACACCTGAGTTCTCCCCTAGTTGCCTTGGGTTTTCTGACATGCTGCCAGTATCTAGGGACATTAGTACCTATTTGGATGTCCACTATGTGAATGCCCTCCCCTGTGTTGTTATGGCTAGAGGATTTGTGTAGAGCAGTGGAACCTTTCCTCCCCCCCACCCCAAACAGGCCTAGTTTAAAGCCCCCTTCAACAAGTCAGTGATTCCTGTAGAGAAGAGCTTCTTCCCTCTTGTTATGAGGTGAATACCACCTCTTGCGTGTCGACCGCTATCATTGAACTTCATACCAAAGTTGAAGAGTCCAAGTCTACATGGTGACACCATCTCCTAAGCCTTCAGTTGACCGCCTCAATGCACACCTCCCTCTGACAGCCACGGTCTCTGACTGGGAGGATTGAGGAGAAGACCACTCGTGCTCTTAGATCCTTGAGCTTTGTCCCCATGGTCTTGTAGTCTCTCATGTTGGTAAGCTCAGCAACACAGCCAAAAGGGGGTGCAACTGCACCCCCCCCGGATCTGCCCCTAACTACACTCATACTTCTCAGCCAAGTCATATGTTCAAACTGTATCTGCTCTAATGCTACTAACTGAGACTGGACAGACAAGGTGATTCCTACATGAAAGAATGAATGGGCTCAGAGCATACATCAGTTCCAGAATGACCCAAAAGCCCATGGCTGAACAGTTTAACCTCTCTGGATATTCCATCATGGACCTCAGAATAGCTGTTCTTAAACAACAAAAGTTTAAAAACCAGCTTGAACATAGAGTTAAAGAATAAGAAATCATCCACAGACTGGATTATGTTAAGTATGGTCTCAACAGACTGGAATCTTATCCTATTAGGTGGATTTGCTTCTATAACTCTTATGTTTCTAAATGGGTTAAATGCCTCGTTTATCCCTATTGACCTACTCAACCCACCGTCACCTCTTTCAGCAGTGCCCTACTCCAGTATCTTTTGTGTCTAAATTGCCGTCTATTTAGACCCCCTGCTTTCTGCAAGTCCATTTGAAGAAGTAGGCTGTTGCCTATGAAATCTCATGCCTTTCTGAACTGGTTTGTTTAAGGTGCCACCCAGCCCTGCTTTCTGCATTGTTTCTTTTAGAGTGTAAGCTCTCCAGAAGAGAGATTGCCATTTGCTTTATGCTTGAACAGTCCCTGGCCCAGTGGGAACCCAGCCCATTTGAGGCCTCTTAGTACAACTGCAATGTATAGATAAACAATATTGCCATTTTAATCTGAATTCAATTTGACAATGGGATGGAAGATTGTACGCTACTAAACGCACAACAGCCTAGAATCGAGCCATCGGCAGTGAAATGGCAATACAGGAGCTCTGGCACCCTAGAAAGGGGGAGAGCTGTAGGCAGCGCAGAAGTGGTAACAATAAAGTTTGGGACCTTTGCTACTCTGACCTGCTATGTCTCATTCTGGTCTGCAGGTATTGTGACTTGGCTCTGTGCTAACAGCACACAGCAACAGAGGAAGCAATAGTTGCAGGTGACAGACAGCACACGCCATCCTGGAGAGCAATAGCAGATTTTGGCAGCCCACATGCACCAATATGACTCTGCTATCTTGCAGAGCAGGAGATTAGGTTGAAAGCACCATCTGGCCTGTGCACCTCTCGGGTCCCACGGGGCCGCAGAAGAGTCTGTTTAGCAGGAAGCGAGGTCAAAGTCTGAGTTCTCTCTGATTACTGGCTGGTGGCACTGTTTCTCCTCTTAGCACTTTCTAGTCACAGTCTGAGCAAGACGAGCAGATAATGCCTATTTCTTGCATCTAGCTATGGTCTTAGCAGTTAGGCACAGATCCCATGGGAGCTGGGCACTTAAGTGTTTGTGGATATGGGCATTAGTGCACAGCATGTAAGCGTATGAAAAAAAGTTAAGCGAATGAAAGTTGTTAAGCCTCTTTGTAGGTTTACCACTAACCATTCAGTGGGTGAAATCTCTAGGTACTGTAAGAAGTAATGAGCATGTAGAAAAGGTTTTCATTAACATGTTCCCTAGTACTCATCTTTGCATGGCACTCTGGCTTCCGTGTCACCTCTATAAGTATTATAACTCCCTTCTGAGATGGGTGAATAGGCAGTTGTATTCTTCATTTTTATTGATGAAAAGACCTGATTTTGAGAGTAGCCAAACTCATATTAGAACTCTGGAACTTCTGACCCCCATCTCCAGGCTTAATCTGGGGCTAATTCAAGCACAGGTGAGATCCTTTGCAAAGCCATTTAACTGGGCTCTTTACCTTCAGGGCTATATAGTCCCTACCACAAGCCTCAAACCCTATACTATGCCAGGCACAAGGAGACTAAGTATGCTATTTGGACTGTCCACGTCAGACTCCTTTCTCTTGCCAAGATACTTTATCAGGGGAAAAAATGTGTGATAACATTTAATAGGCATGAAAAACATGATCCTGAAAAAATTGCTCTAAGCCTTTACAGAACTGAAGGGAGGTTAATATCCTTTCCAAAGTGTTCTTGAACTGTTTTATGGAGCTTGTATATCATTCTTTATCTAATTCCATACAAAAGTTCATATAAAAGCTATAGTTTTCTAATGCATTTCACAAAGGACTGGTGAGTACACGAGCACATACCCACCAGAGTTTTATCCTCAGTGCAAAATGGAACAGATACAGACTTCATAAATTCACTGCTTACCCGCTGCCAGTACTCTCAAATACAGAAGCAAACGACATACTCTAAATATACTCTGGAAATTTGTTCTTCAAGGGTTTGGAAAATATCACCCTGGCTGGGTAATTTTCCTGCAACACACACATGTGTGCACATACACACATACAAACACAAACATACACACACTTCCCATTGAGTCAACCACTTCAGCCACTTCCCCCTACTTCTATTGTCTCACTGTAATGTTTTTGTATGTGTTCATAAGGATAAAAAGCTATTCCAGTAAAAATTTAAGTCTTAAAGGCTCTCATGATTAGAAATTAAAGGGGAAGAAAGTAAAGTTAAGCTGATTATCACTGGAAAGATTCTAGCAGTTTCACTGGTTCACTTGCAACAACAGTTTAAACGTGATCTGTGAAAATGTAACATTTTTCCTTTGAAAGAATCAGCAAAAAGGCGTAGGCAACAACCTGTAAGGAATGTGGGCTCGATTAGCGTTGGTTATTTATACACTGCTGAAGGTTGCCAATCATCTTCCAGATGAATAACAGACATAGGACTAGAGCTGTAAGGGTAATGAGGCATTTAGATGCCTAACTTGTATCCCTTTTTTGAAAATCTCACCAGATCCCTATCTGTTTGGGCAGGCACCTCAGTACCTTCAGCTATTGGGTCCCTGGCTTTTTTCTCAAGGAATTTAGGAATTATCAGACTAGATCAGACATAAGGTTCATCTAGTTTATTAACCTCTCTCTAAAAGTAGCTTCCCCTCTGTGGTTCAGAAGATGCTGCTAGAACCCTATAGTAGCAGATATGGAATAATCTTCCCTTCCCACTGAATCTCAACCTGGCCTTTAACAGAGATTAGATCAAACCCCAAAGCATGAAATTTAATATCCCTTCCTTTATTAAGATAACTCTGAATATTTTACCTCATTACTCACCCCGCTTTCCAGATCCTTAACTACAGCAGTGGAAATTATAATGGTATACATAATGTTACAATTTTTTTACCACCACAGGACCTAGTACAGAGCTTGGAGATAGGGCTGTGTGAAACTTTGGTCCCTGATTTGATTCAGCAGAGATTTGGCCCAATTTGGTGGCTGAATCTCCGAATCCAAATCGAATCAGAAGACCCTTTAATTTCTCCCAATCAAACTGGAACCCACAGAACTGATTTGGAGAGATTTGGAGATTCGGACATAGACACAGTTTAAATGTTTTTTCTACATACCTCTAGGTAGCTGTGATGGTGGGATGGATGGAGCATCCCACAGGACCGCAGGGGACTTCCCACCACGTTCGGCAGCAGACCTGGAAGTAGATCAGAAGCATTTCTGCTCCACTTCTGGGTCCACTGGGGAGCACATAGGGGTCTCCCTATGGCCCTCCAGCTTGGTGACTGGTGCCTCCTGGGTCGGGGGGGGCACATGGGGTCCCCCTGCGGCCAATTGCTGAGCCGGGGGAGACAAGGGGAGCCCCCAGAGCACTCCCCAGAGGACCCAGAGCTACATCTGGTCCACTTCCAGGTCTGCCACCGAGCACATGGAGGCCCCCGGGCACTCCTGTGGGACGCTCCATCTGCCCCAGCATCACAGTGTTCACAAGCCATGGTGGTACCTTGAGATATGTAGAAAAAACATTTAAAGCTGTGTCTGAATCACAGCTGATTCTCCAAATCAGCATCAAATCTTCAGACTCAGATTCGGCCGAATCGAATCAGGGACTGTGCTCTGAATCAACGAATCAAATAACTGTCCCTGATTCGGGCCAAATCTGAATCAAATAGGGCCCACTTTGCACACCCCTACTTTGGGACACCTTACTGTTAACTGTTTGTCCTGATAAAAGCTGATCATTTAATCCTACACTTTGCTTTTGGTCTTTTAGCCAGTTTTTGATCCAGAGAAGCATTTTGCATCACATAGCTTGATGGCTTCGTTTTCTCAAGCTTTTGTGTGGGACCCTCTGGAATTTGAAATAATGGAGGTCATCTGGTTAGTCGTTATCTACTGCTTTACTGACACATTCAAAAATGTCTAAAGAATTAACAAGGCAAATTTCCCTTGCAGAAACCACACTGGGTTTAACTTGCCAGCTCATGATCGTTCAGATGCTTTGCTGTTTTGTTTTAATTATAAATTTCAGCCGATTTGCTAGCTAGAGATAGAAAATATATTAGACTATAATACCCAGATCATTTCCAATGCCTTTTTTAAATACAGACGCAACATTTGTTACCCATCACTTCTCTGACATGTGATTGCTTTTAATGAGAGACTGTATACTCTTGTTGCCAGGCCAGCTACTGCAAATGCATGCAAACATGCCAAGTTCTCTCCCTCCTGGGCTATGATCTGCTCAGTCTAACAATGTAGGGGGGACTGTCAGGAAAGAGGTTAAGGCAGTTTTGTTTGCAGTTTGTGGTGACCCTGCAATGGCATAGATCATCCAAAGAGCTGTACTACCTCATGTCCCCTAGGGATAGTTTCTCGTAAGGAATGTGCTGAAAATTTGCTCCAACCTATTTTCTTACCCTCCCTTTCACCTTTCCTAAGGGTGGAGGGAAGCAGGTGACACAGGAGCCAGTCCTGCCAATTAGTGAACCAAATTCTGGCTCTTTTTGTGCTGGCTGACCGCACTCCAAATCAGTGATTTCCTCTAAAATTGTGCATGCTAGACTGTCTTTGGCCATTTATGCTCCCTGCTTATCCTCTGCACTTTAACCACCAGACTTGTTATCCATGACTCACATGCCCCTAGTTGTGTGTCCCACCACAACATGGCAATTGCAAAGCAAGGATGGCAGTAGAGACAGCTCCTCTTAGCAAAAAAAGGGTGTTTGGAGTTTACCAAGCTCTAGAAAATTTTGCTCCCCTTTGTGTTTTAGCTTGCAACAGCCTTTTCCTCACATTTTAAGCCATTCCTTACCCTCAAAGCGGTGGTTTACAGACAATAAACATCCCTGCTTGAAAGTTCTTCTTACCCTATTTCCAGGGAAGTTATGATTAGCTTGCATTACCGCAATACCTGGGATCCTCCATCACAGATCAAGGCCCTCTTATGCTAGGTGCTGTGTAAATACAGAACAGAGATATGACCCCTGCCACCTAGAGTTTCTAATCTAATTAAAAGCCATGCAGCAGCCAACAGCAGTGAATGGCTCAAAAGGCTAAAATTCTTGCTTTGAATCTAAGCTCCAGGTTTTTCAAATAAAATCTTAGTTTGGCAAAATGCTCTGTCCAGACCCAATCTTTTATTTCTATTTTCACCACTCTAAGTCCAGAATTTTTAAATTGTTTTTGCTTCTTAAATCCCATAGGAGCTATCCAAGACATTTCCTTTCCCTGCATAAGGTCTTCAGTACAAGGCTAACAGTCACGTGGACAGGACTTTCCAAGCTCTGGGTCTTCATAACAACTATACTTAGTTGCAGTATTATAGTGTAGTTGCTGTTTGTATGCAGGAACCAGATGTCACTATATTTCTTCTGTACTCATTCTTATACTTAATCAGAACTGATTTTTTATGCAGAACAAACATGCATAGTCTTCTATTATTACCTAAATTAACCATTTGGAGATATCTAGGGACCTATATGCTACCACCGCAATTGTATTTTCATGCCTCACAGGTATTTAAAATAGAAACAACAACAATCCTCTCTCCTCTTTCTCTTCTTTGTAGAAAATATAGCTTGACTAGTCTGGAAGTTGTTTGGGGGTGTGTGGGTGTACTGTGTGTGTGTCAAACTTACTGAGGGAAAGCGAACACAGAGATGAGTTTTGCATAAAATTTAAAACGCCTCTTCCAATCATTAACTTGATTGGCAATTTCTGGGGAGAAAAAGACAGTGGTCCATGGAGTAAAAAACATCCAGAACTGTGAGGGTAACAGACTGTAACAAGCACCCGCAGACACTCCTTGCTAGTATACAATTTGTGCTAAGTGACAACTTTAAACACAAGGCGTTGCCATTCACCACTGGGCTGCCTTTCACATGGAACTGAGCTCTCATCATTTACTTCCACTAACCTCAGTCATCTGAATGGGTTTTTGAGGAACCTGTTGTGATCCTGCCTGTCTTTGCTGGCAGCCTCAAGCACCTAGGAACATCATGTTTTCCATTCGCAGAGTTGTGCACATTTTGGTATCTGTGGTAATTCTGTCACACAGGAGAGAAATTTGCAGGTTGCCTTTCACATTCATTGTTGGTTGCCACCTGCATTCAAGCTAGATAAAATGAACTTTCTGAAGAGTCAAAGAACAAGCAGGACTCAAGGTGCAGGTGTAGGCTATTTATGAGTGGGCTCTCAACACTTTTGGACTTTTATGAATGACATAGCACCTAATTTCACAAACTATATATATATATATTACAATACTTACCTCCTTGCAGAGGGGCCAGGCAGTAGAGGTAGGGGAATGGCTAAGCAGGGACAAGCCTAGGTGCTTGTATACGTGACAGTCGTCACAATGTACATGTGACAAAAATGTGTGGCTTAATGGTGTTACACATTACACATGCACTAATTTGGGGGGGGTTACGTGAGTTTGCATCATTGCAAACTAAACTACATTTGGATGTAGCTTAGTTTGCAATGATGTATTGTGGCTGTCAGCTCACCCTGGCTGTGGGAGAGGCTGGCAGGCTCCGCAGAAAAAAAGGATCGGGCCCTTGCCGCTGCTTCTTTCAGCAGGTGCCCGCTGAGGGGCAGAAGCAGCAAGGGGCCCGATCCTTTTTTTTTTTTTTGGTGGAGCCTGCCCCCCTCTCCTGCAGCCTTGGGGCGAGCTTCTGACAGGCCGAGTGGCCCCTGAGCTGCAGAGGGCCCTGGTCCTTCCCTCCACCGTGGCAGTAGCTCCTGGGGCTGCCCAGGTGGGCTGCTAGTGGGCCAGGTGCTGCCCCAGCTCAGAGGAAGCACCTGGCCCTGAGCCTGCCTGGTGGAAACCTGGGTTGAGCTGGGTGCTGCCTCTGAGCTGGGCAGCACCTGTCCCACGAGCAGCCCGCCCAGGTGAACTGGGGGGGCACTGCTGTTGCAGAGGGAAGCACTGCTCTCCCCACCCCCACCCCACAGCTCAGTGGCCACTTACCCTGCCAGCAGCTTGGCCCCCAGCCGCGGGCAGGCTCCGGCTCTGACAAAAAAAAGGATCAGGCCCCTTTTCTTAATGTGACAGAAAAATGAAAATGGTAGGTTTCAATTAAAAACCCACTGTTTCAATTTAGGAGGCATGGAATAAAACCCTGAGGACTAAACCCCTGTCACGTGTACAAGCGCCCCCTGATACTGCACTTATCTGCTTATGTAGCAGGCTTACCTTCCAGAGCTTGGGTTGAGTCCCACGCTTGAGATCCTGCTGCTTTGATTGGTGGAGCCCATCCACCAATCAGGAGGCAGCAAGAGAAATAACATCACTCCCCTTTCCTGAGAGGAGGGGCAGAAGAGCTCTCCCGGACCTGATTGAAGACTGCAAACTGTAAGGTCCGGAAGACTTCAGGGGCGGAGCCCTGGAGCATATAAAAGGAGCCGCATGCCCAGCACGAGGGGCAGATGCGTGGGGGATAGAGGAGAGAGAGGCTTAGAAAAGCTGAGGAGAACTGCTCAGCAGGACGAAGCAGTAGCCCAGGAAGAGCCCCCGAAGACTTCTAGCGGCTGGGCACAGCTCCAGTGGCTAGGCTCTCAGTGTGCAGCACGGCGCATGGCCTCCAGACCATGGGAGCTGTGTGAGGTGGTTCGGGTCTGCAACCTCTGGCGTGCAGCCAGAGACACAGTGCACAGGATGGTGCACGGATCAGGATCTTTGGAGCGCTTGAGTGGCTCAGGTCCTCAATCCCCTGAAAGAGGCTGGGAGCTCGGTGGAGGAGGCACTGCACAGAGGGTGAGAGATCCTGGGAGCTGCTTGAGGTGGCTCAGGGTTTACAGCCGCTGACACGGGGCAGCAGCTCAGTGCAGATGATGTTGCCCAGAGGGTCCAGGAACAGACCGAGCCCCAGTGCTGCACAATGCTGTCCAGGCCTCCAACCCCTAGCACAAGGCGAAGCGCCCACTACACACAGAGGTGCATGTGGGCCTAAGCCAGGATTGTGGCAGCAGTCAGGCAACAAGAAAGCCCAGTGGGGAACAGAGCTTGACCTGGAGAACAAGAGGCAACCCTCCGGGACTGTGGAGTAGTAAGTTACCCTGGAGAGAGGGTCCCCACAGGGGAGGGACCCCCGAGGGCTGCAAAGGGGCACCACGTGGGCCGCTCCTGGGTGATAGCGGGGGAACTTAGGAGTCTTTGGAGTATTTCTCTCCCTTTTCTTCCTCCCACCTCCTTTCCTTGGAGTGGTACCTTGGAGGTGGGGCCCCTGCCCTGGAGGGCACCCAGGTAGTCTGAGGACTGCTGATTATATTTGTGGACTGTGTCTTACAGTTTATGTGAATAATTTGAAGTAATAGTCTGTATATCAACAGCGTTATAAGGTTGCGCAATCGATATCCTTTGGTCTGGTTTGTTCTATTGTTCATCTGTATTTTAAATGATAACTGTGTCTGTGTGTATATATAATTATAGGGTTTATTGTTTTGTAAATTTGTACATACATATATAATCTATGTCCTTACCCTTTAATGGTTTTGTTGTAATAATAAATCCGTATACAGTTAAGTAATCGATTGACTGGACTTGACTCTATAGGGCACGGAGGTGGCCGATGGGCTGTTGTGTCCCTCCACAGCACACTGCCCTGCCAATAACTCCCTCCATTGGAGAGGGAAGTACAAACCCGTGTACGCTCAGGCTACACTTATCTCCTCACAACTCATGACACCTTTCAAACAATCTGGTTACATCCTGTAGCAGGCTGCACATCTCAGAAGCTGCAACCCAACTGCAACCAGTGAGAAGATGACTGCATGCCTGCCTGGGAGGACTGGGCCAGCTGGTGGCCCTGAGGCAGTTAAAAGATCGCAGGGAAGGGAGCTGGGGGAGAGCAAAGGCTATGAGGTTAAAGGTGGCAGCATTGAACCAGGGTACTTGCTCAGGAAGGGTGTGGGGAAAAAAAAACATGGCACGAGTTAACCCTTTATTGTTTTCATTGTTTGTTTGGTGGTTTGATGATTTATGTTGTGTCCTGTGGGGGCAAGTTTGCTCAGGGAAATGAAGAGTGTGTTATGTGAATGGATAACCCGCTACACCCCCACACTGAGAATCACTGCCCTAGACCAAGACTTCCCAGCTAGAAGAAAACATGCCACCAAACTGTTAGCAAGAGAATCTGGAAAACACAAGCATCCTGATCGCCATGATGAGCCTTAAGCTACATAGAAGCTGCTGTGAGAATAGCTAAAGCATTACTTACAGTTTTATTTATTTTTATTTTATTTTATTTTTTTACTTTACTAGGGAGGAATCACTGTCTTCACCCAAGAATCTGGAGGCTAAATCTTATCCAGGAGAGAATTCACAAAAGCCAAGAAGAACATGAGATGGAAACATAGCAACATTACCAAGTATCTGTAAAGCAGACATCTTTCCTCAGGCATGGTCTCTGTTCTTTTACTACTGGTAAACTGTCATAAATAAGAACATGAGTGCCTGAGAGCAAAAAATATTTATGTCCTCTCAAGCAATAGCCCCTGTGGTCTCTACATGAAATCACTTACTCTTTTGCAGTTAGGTATTCACAGTAAAATAAAAAGAAACTTTTTACATTTCCACTGGCAAGCAAAAATGATAGAAATGTTATGCTCTTTGAAATGAATACCTAGTTTAGGAACCTTTTAACAAGGACCTGCTGTGCACCATCAGGAATTTATATTCTCAAGGATCTGGAGAGGTTACTGTTTTCCCTTTCTTGATAACAGGGGGAAATAGGAGTTGTATTTTACCAGCTACATTCCCAGTTACCTGATCAAAAATGGAGCATTGCAACGTTCTGCCCAGGGCTAGTAACTGCAAGATGTGTGCTACACACAGCCGTAGCTATTATAAGGGTGGTCACATAGCTTTTACTTGTCTTGTATAGCAGGAAAACAAATAGCAACATCTTCCACAAACCTTTGCCTACAAGGGCTGTTTGCTGGTAACCCTACATCTCAGAATTTTCATTAATGTATCATAATTCATTACTCATATATGATCACAAATGCGTAGCGAGCTGCCATGTTCACCATGATAACTCTAAATCACAAAAGGGAGATTGTGTTTTACTGGATGTTACCTGGCAACAGATTAGCAACAGGTGCCATCACGTTTAGCATATAATCTGTTTTCTGATTTGAAAACATAGAGATCACCATTTAATTTATTCCTGTAGGCCAGCTTGTCTTTTCCTAATTTCCTAAATTATCTTCATCATGCTGTCCATTCACCTCTAGAAGCCAGAGGTACTGTTCTACCAGGGCTTCATGGAGAAGAAGTTTCCTTAGGGGCTTAGATACAAAATGAGCATAAGGAAAGGGACAAGTAAACACACTAACTGTTCTTGGCAGCATTGTCCCTGATGACTGCCAGCATATCCTTATGAAAAAGTTACTCAGAGTCCAGTAAAGATGCAAGCAGGAGAACTCTATAGCACTCACAGTGAAAACCATATCAACCCAGAATGAGTTTCTACCCATGGTTGTTTAAACAGTCCTGGAGTATACTATAGAGGGGATATAATCATCTGTTACATGCTACAGGCTGGTTGGAACAACTTATGGAGGGGAAAGTTTTATAGGACTTTCCCACAAGATTGTCTAAGCAGACGTTTGAGTAGGAGCAAAGCTTGCCTTGAGTAATATAACAGGCCCCTAATTACCTACTGCAGGTTCTGTATAGGAGCTCATATTGGGCACGGTCAGAGACCAGGTGCTGGACTAGATGGGCCATTGGCTTGAACCAGTAGACAAGTGATTTTCAATCTGTGGTCTGTTGACCCCTGGAGGCCCACAGACTGTCTAAGGGGTCCATGGAAGAGGACTATGATCAATCAAAAGTACTTGAATACCCACACTTACAATTCAAAGGGGTCTGCACCTCTATTCTAAATTTCCAAAGGGGTCCACAAAAGAAGAAAGGTTGAAAACCATCATAGTAGACCATTCCCATGCTACACAGCTGTGAGGCACTGATGCAGGATTGCCAGGTGTTACATGGACGAATGGATGCAGGAGTCACAAGAAGGTATGCAGGTGTTACATGAACCAATGGATGCAGGAGTCACTTTTATCTCCTGTGTATATCCTTTCATTACAATCCCAAGATTACACAAGACTGGATGGTGTCAAGTCTTTTCCACCTTGAGCATTTTCAGGACTCTCAGTCCTTTTTTTGTTGAGAGAGATTATGTATGGCACTGGGTACAGCTGTGGCATTTCTCTGCTTCAGCTTTAACCCATTGTCTTACCATGTCCCTGTCTGAATGACATTCACAAGAAATGCAGTGCTCAGCTCTCCGCCTGTAAGCAAAGACTTCATTTAATATAGGTGTCACGTTACTAAGGAGCTATCATTTAATTCTTTGTATTGCAGAACTCCAAGTTGCCTCGCTGCAACCATTTCATCGTCTTTGCGCTTTCTACAGTAACTCACTCATTAAGCAGAACAGGGTTATATAGTCGTTTACACATACCAAAGGAGCACATTTATTAGTTGAGCTTTTTCTTTTAATATGCTTTTATTAAGATGGCTTTTTAAATTTAGTCATAAACAGGCAATTGTCTATACGCACAGGAAAATGTTAATGTAATTACGGCATGGATTGGGAATCCAGAGGATCTGGGTCTGTGTCCTTTGCCAAAGAAGTAATGTGCATCTCACTTCTCCATCAGTACAATGGGGATAGAAGTAATTCCTTGCTGCCACTGGTCTATTTAAGCTAGAAGTTTTTCAGGACTATGATCCATTTTGCTCTCTGTTTGGACAGTGCCTAACTGGGCCAGGATCCCGATTCAGTGCTATTATATTACAAACAGCAACAAAAGCATTTACAAGAAGTGCAGACTAGGCAGAAGTCCTTATAAAAGAGGCACACTCAACATGAACAAGCCATTTTGCAGTGAGAGGGCGTTTTTACATGTGTTGTGGGACACGGCACCAGGCACTGTAATTAGTGAGCCGCACTAGTCAAAAGCGCCTGTGCATCATGTGTATCAGCACTGCAGCGCATCCCTGCACTGAAAAAATGTCAGTGGGAAACTTTGAACTAAAGCTCATTGAACATGTTTTATTTCAAGGCGCACTGCTGCCATTTTTTCAGTATGGAGATGAGCGGTGATGCTAATACACATGATGTGGAAGGCTGCCGGAACGTCAATTTCTGTGCTCCACACATGTGTATATGAGCCCGGAGATGCCACATTTAAGGCGCATCTACATGTGTGCCTTAATGTGCATTAGCCTAAAAAACCACGTTCTTTAGGTACTGCACATTAAGACAGGCTAATGCTCATTTTCCTAGGACCTCACAATGGAGGTACTTTATTTAATGCACATTGACTGAAGTGAGTTAATGTATGTGTACGTGTGTCCTTAGAGCAGGGGTTCTTAACCTTTTTTGTGCCATGGACCCCTTTGGCAGTCTGTTGAAGCCTATGGACCCCTTCTCAGAATAATGTTTTTAAATGCATAAAATAAAATACATAGGATTACAAAGGAAACCAATTATATTGAAATACAGTTATCAAAATACATTCATTTTGCCTACATTCATAATCGAAGGAAATGCTAAATTTCAGTTAGAGGTTAGTGAAAATAAAGATGTTCACGGACCCCCTGAAATCTATCCACAGACCCCTTGGGGGTCCGTGGACCCCAGGTTAAGAACCCCTGCCTTAGAGCCTGGCATCTGTGAAGGCTTCGGCTTCTTCAATCACAATCCGCGCTTTAGAGAGAGAGGCAGCAGTTTGTTGGGAAGGGGCGGCCTCCACCTCACTCTGAAGGGAAAGAAGCTCTTCTCAGTCAGAATGGCTGACCTGCTTGACAGGGCTTTAAACTAAGATCGCAGGGAGACGGGTGGACAATCGCTAGTGCAAGAGCTGGAAGTGACAACCACAGAATCAGTGGGTCAGGTAACACAAAGGAACTCACTCCTACCCCAGCCCAAGGACAGGACTCTTCTAAGAGGACAGGGAAGTCCAGGGCTTCTAATGGCAGGCTTAGCTACCTATACAGAAATGCTAGGAGCATGGGGAACAAACAGGAGGAATTGGCCCTTCTCCTAAGCAAAGATAAAGATGATCTCATAGGGGTAATGGAGACCTGGTGGAACTCCACCTATGACTGGACCACAGGTATTGATGGCTATACCTTGTATAGGAGGGACCGTGTTGCAAGGAAGGGTGGGGGTGTAGCTCTCTATGTGAAGAAGCAGTACACTTCCTTACAAGCAGAGCCTGGCACCCAAGGAAGGTGACTTGAAACCTTCTGGGTTAGAATATGGGATGAACGTTGTGAAGGGGATATAACTGTAGGAGTCTATTACAGACCTCCTAACCAGGATGAATTCTTTAGGGAACTGGCAGAGGCTGCATGCTCTCAGTGCATGGTCATCATGGGTGACTTCAACCACCCTGACATCTCATGGGAGGAGCATTCAGCCAGATCTGATTGGTCATGAAGTTTCCTCACTTACGCTGACGAGCTCTGTTTGACCCAAGAAGTCTATGGGCCGACAAGAGGCAAGATGTTGCTGGATCTGGTACTGGCCAAAGGGGATGATCTACTCAGTGACCTGAGGATCAAAGGGAAGCTTGGTGACAGTGATCATGAACTGATCATTTTCTGTATCCATTGCAAAGCTGGCAAATCAGTCAGAAATTTAGGAAAGCTGAGTTTCACTATCTCAGGAAGTTGGTTGCTGAGGCCCTGAGAGACCGTGATCTGAGAGGGAGGGGAGTCCACAATGTGTGGTCACTCCTTAAGGACGTGATCCTAAAAGCACAAGGGAAGTCCATTCCAGCCACAGGGAAGGCAGCAAAAGGGCAGTTGCCGACAGCCTGGAGCTGATGCTAGAGCTGTGGAGCCCAGTGCAGCTGTTTGCAGCCTGCCCGCTGCCCAGAGCTACAAACAGCTGTGCCGGGCTCCGAAGCCCAGTCACCAGCTCTGTACTGGGACCGGGGGAGAGACCGGGGTTGTGCTGCCTCAGGCCCCTCCCCCACTGCCCGCTCTGAGGCATGTGTGCACGCACCACCAGTACAGACCTGATGCTGGGGCTCTGGAGCCTGGCACAGATGTTTGCAGCTTCCTGGCCATAGCCAGCCCTGGCTCTAAGTAGCTGCTGCTAGCCAGGAACCCAGACTGCCCTCACCAGGCAGCTGGGGGGCAGGGGCTTTGGGTGGGGGGCAAAGGGCAGCAGGGCTGGGGGCAGGGGCTTTGGGTGGGGAGCAAGGGGCACAAGCAGGGCATCCTGCCCTGCCCCCAGCCCTGCCCTCATTTTGTTTTTCTGACATGCCATCAGTCTGGCACCTTCCAAGGTAGGCATTGTGGTGTTTTTTGGCACTCTGGCCAAAAAAAGTTGCCTGCCCCTGGGCTAACAGAAGGCAACATTCTGAGAGATAGCCAACATGGCTTTGTTGCGGGTATGTCTTGCTTGACCACCCTCATTTCCTTATATGGCCAGGTGACGCATCACCTGGACAAAGAGGAAGGGGTTGATATCCTATACAGTAAAAGCTTTGTTATCTGGCACCCATGGGGAATGGAGGGTGCCAGATAACAAAATATGCTGGATAACTGAGCGGCCCCAACAAGCATCTTTGCCTGGGGTGTCACCGCCCTTCCCACCACGTTGCCACCCCTTATGCTGCATCGCTGCCCCTCCCAGGGACAGGGAGGGGGGACCCACACAGGCTGCTATGACCTGGGCCATGGGGGCTTGGCAGTGCAGGCTGCTTTCCCCTGGGCCATGGGGGCTCTGCAAAACTGGAAGTGCCACGGTGGGCACCTCTGGTTTCACTTTTCCCTTACAAGCCCTTAAAAGCCAGCATGCTGGTTAACTGAGTATGCTGGCTTGTAAGATGCTGGTTAACACAGCTCTTGCTGTATTTAGATTTCAAAAAAGCCTTTTACTTGGTCTCCCATGATGTCCTCATGGTAAAATTGGGGAACTGCAGAGCTGACAACCTCATGGTCTGATGGCTGCGGAACTGGCCCCTGGTTGGACCTAGAGAGTGATAGTCGATGGAACAAAGTCAACATGGTGCATGGTGACCAGTGGCATCCCCCAGGGCTCAATACTCAGACCAGTACTCTTTAATATATTCATAAATTATCTGGATTCAGGTGTCAGAAGTGGACTGGCTGAATTTTTTAATGATACCAAATTATGGGGAAGTGCGGTCACTCTAGAGGATAGAGTGGTAATTCAAGCTGACCTGGACAGGCTTGCAAGGTGGACAGATCAAAACCTGATGACATTCAAAACAGGGAAATGCAAGGTGCTCCACCTTGGGAAAAAAAACCACACATCATACTTACAGGCTCAGCAGTGCTATACTCACTAGCACTACGACTGAAAGAGATTTGGGGGTTATGATTGACCACAAGATGAACACCAGTGTGATTCCACAGTTGGCAAAGCAAATAAAACTCTGGCTTGCATCTACCAATGCATCTCAAGCAAGACCTAAGAAGTCATCCTTGGTGAGGCCTCAGCTGGAGTACTGCATCCAATTCTGGGCTGCACACTTTAGAAAGGATGTGGAAAAGCTTGAGAGAGTCCAGAGGAGAGCCACACACTTGATTACAGGTCAAGAGAACAGGGCTTATGAGGAGAGGCTGAGAGACATGGGACTCTTCTGGAGAAGCAAAGGCTTAGGTGTGATTTGGTGGCAGCTTATAAGTATATAAGGTGTGTCCATTAGGAACTGAGACAATGTCTGTTCATCAGGGCACCCTAAGGGAAGAGAAGGTCTAACAGTCACAAACTGATGGAAGACCATTTTAGATTAGACATAAAGAAGTAAAAACTTCTTTACCATCTGTGTCTCCAGAGTCTAGAATAGATTCCCCCCAGAGTGGTGCAAGCACCTACTTTGCATACCTTTAAGACATGCTTGGATGCTTATCTTGGTGGAGTAATCTGACCCCAGCTGACGCCATGCCCCTTGGGCAGGGGGTTGGACCAGATGGTCTTGTGAGGTACCTTCCAGCCCTAATGTCTATGAAATCTATGAAATCCAACATGCTCGTTTAAGGCATAAAAATGGGATAAAGTAAGCAGCAGTAAAGCAAGCTCCATTTCTTGCATCCAGTGTGCTCTAACCCCAACTTGGAGGCATTAGCAGGTCATCCTCTGAGCCACTTACTCCTTCCTGGTTCTTGAGCTGAGTCTGCCTTTCTCCTTTGTTCAACGGACATTTATCTTTTAGGAATTTGATAGTGACCCATTCAACCCACACATAGGGACCTAAGTCACTGAAATACCACCAGTGAGCAATCGTTTCAGTCATTCTCAACCTGAGCCAGATTCACAGCAATGACCTCTTTGTACAAGGCTCTGTATCTCATATAGCACAGAAAAGCAAAAGGAAAAAAGACTTGAAGTTAAAAGATGTACAAATAGAAATTTGAAATCAGAGATATATTATTATTATTATTAAGTTACTAGTTGTAGAGGGACCCAGGCCGAGCTACACTGGGATGGACTGCATATGCCATATGCTCAGCAGGTGTTTCACTCTCTTGTTTTCAAATCTTTCCCACCACAACTTGGTGTAACTGAAAAGACATATAAGGAGGTGCAACCTGCTTAGAAAGGGTTGGCTGAGACTGGCATGGGTCATGATGTATACAGATCATCTGTGGGGCTCCTCCTCCCTTACAACCAACCCCTTTCCACTTAGGGTTTCTGTTGGTGGTTGATACAGACGGTTGGCCATCCAGGGTGTCTGGTCTTGTAGCTCAGGCAAAGGAATCCATGGTAAGGATTCCTGTCTGGAGTCAGCGTGTCTCAGCTACTCCCACTGATTTCTACTGCAGTTCCAGAATCTGAGGTGCACACCCCCCATAAAGAAACAAATACACTGATAACTCAAATAGCTGTGCCCCAAGCCTTTTCTTGGCCCTGCAGGGCACCGTGGTCACCTTTCCCCAGGCTATTCCAGCCCTCCTAGGATTGCCCTGTATATGCTCAGTCTGGGTGGGCCTGTCCGTTCCAGGGTGGGCCCTTCAGGTAAAGTGGGGCCAGGGATACTGTGAACCCAGGAGTAGCCCCTAGAGGTACCTTGCTCTTTATGGCAGAGTGGAAATCAGGAGTCATTCCGGAAAGCTGGGGTGCTCCAGGTCCTTCACTCCTGGTCCTTTGCTTCCATTAGGAAATGTGGTGAAAGGCCTCATAAGCATTTCCCTGCTTCCGGGGCTGATGGGTCCTTACATAGGTGTTTCCAGGTTGGTGTGAACCAATCCGGTCCCTCGCTCACCCCCACATGTCCTGCTGCTTTTGGCAGGTGCTGGGAGCCCAAGAAGAGCCCTGCACCTGCTGCTCTCAAGCTCTAGGTGGCACCTCCTCCACGAGCCGCCTATTCTCTCTTTGGGCTGTCGCCCAAATCCATACAAGGCTGGGGTTCTGGCCCCCACTCTGTCTGAGAGTGAAGTCTGGGGAATGTCTGCTGCATGCTGGCAGCCTGTCTGGCAGTGCCATGTAGTATGCTTTGTGCACACGGGCTCAACTTTTCCTTGCAAGCCCCGCCGGGGGTCTGCCTCCCAAGGAGCATGCCAGCAGCTGTTATCCCAGTAAGTAGGGGCTCAGCCTGGCCCCTGCTACACTAGTGTAAGTGGTGTGTTCTCCACTCCTTAAAGCTCTTCTGAAATGCATGCTTTCATAGTGCATAGTTGTTAGGGGCTGGAAGGGATGTTACAGATCGTTGGGTCCAGCCTCCATGCTCTTGGGCAGGAAAGACTGCTGGGATCAAATGATCCCAGCAAGATAGGTGTCAAGACATTTTTTGAAGATCACCAGGGTGGATGACTGTACCACCTCTGTGGGGAGCCTGTTCCAAACCCTTGGCACTGAACTTGTAAAGAAGTTTTTCCTTATGAAAAAGTTTTTCCTTATGCTTTTTGTTAAGCACAAACTATTGGTTTCACTGCAGGGGTAAATCTGTGAAATTCTCCAGCCTGTGTTATATAGGAGGTCAGACTAGATCACAGAATCATAGAAAATTAGGGTTGGAAGGGACTTCAGGAGGTCATCTGGTCCAACCCCCTGCTCAAAGCAGGACTAGCCCCAACTAGATCATCCCAGCCAAGGCTCTGTCAAGCCAGACCTTAGAAACCTCCAAGGATGGAGATTCCACCATTCTCTAGGTAACCCATTCCAGTGCTTCACCACCCTCCTAGTGCAAACGTTTTTCCTAATATCAAACCTAAACTTCCCTTGCTGCAACTTAAGACCATTGCTCCTTGTTCCGTCATCTGCCACCACTGAGAACAGTTTAGCTCCATCCTCTTTGGACCCTCCCTTCAGGTAATCAAAGGCTGCTATCAAATCCCCTGATTCAATCTTCCCTTCTGAAGACTTAATAAGCCCAGTTCCCTCAGCCTCTCCTCAGAAGTCATGCGCCCCAGGCCTCTAACAATTTTCGTTGCCCAAAACTGGACACAATATTCCAGCTGCGGCCTCACCAGTGCAGAATAGAGGGGAATCATTACTTCCCTCAATCTGCTGGAAATGCTTCTGCTAATGCAGCCCAGTATGCTATTAGCCTCCTTGGCAACAAGGACACACTGCTGACTCGTATTCAGGTTATCGTCCACTGTAACCCCCAGGTCCTTTTCTACAGAGCTGCTTAGCCAGTGGGTCTCAAGTCTGCAGCGGTACATGGGATTCTTCTGTCCTAAGTGCAGGACTTTGCACGTGTTGTTGTTGAACTTCATGAGACTTGTTTTGGCCCAATCCTCCAATTTGTCTAGGTCATTCAGAATCCTAGCCCTCCCTCCACCATATCTGCTACCCCCCCCCCCGCCCCAGCTTGGTGTCATTCACGAACTTGCTTAGGCTTCACTCCACCCCATTTTCCAGATCGTTAATGAAGATATTGAACAAAACCAACCCCATGACTGACCTCTGGGGCACTCCTCTTGATACCCGCTGCTAACTAGATATCAAGCCATCAATTACTACCTGTTGAGCCTGATGCTCCAGCCAGTTTTCTTTCCACCTTACAATCCATTCATTCCCCCCCTCCAATTCATTCCCCCCTCCTCCTTACCTTGCCTGCAAGAATGCTGTGGGAGATGGTATCAAAAGCCTTGCTAAAGTCAAGGTATATCATGTCCAGTCCACTAATTCTCCCGCATCCACAGAGCCAGCTATCTCATCATAGAAGGTAATCAGGCATGATCAGGCATGACTTGCCCTTGGTGAACCCATGCTGACTGCTCCTAATCACTTTCTTCTCCAAGTGCTTAGAAATGGATTCCTTGCGGACCTGCTCCGTGATTATTCTGGGGACTGAGGTGAGACTGACTGGTATGTAGTTCCCTGGATCCTCCTTCTTCCCTTTCTTCAAGATTGGCACTATATTTGCCCTTTTCCAATTGTCTGGGTCCTCCCCCACTTGCTCAAGTTTTCAAACATAATGGCCAGCAATCACAACAGCCAAGTCCCTCGGTACAACTGGATGCATTGCATCCATCCTCATGGACTTGTACACATCCAGTTTTTCAAAATAGTCCCTAACCTGTTCTCTCACCACTGCAGTACTCAATCGGGGTGCTCAATCTTTTTATACTCAAGGCACCAATCAACCAGCTCTTAGCTGTGTCTCATTTTTTGACTGCAGAAAAATACTAGAGCAATTCTGTTGAAAAGAACTGAGAAAGACCACAACAAGTCAGAATGTTTTAACACCATGAATCCCTATTTGCAATCTCTGGGTTTATCTTGTGAATCACGTTTGCACACCTAACAGTGCTAACACTGCATGACACCCCACAACACCCTTGAAAGGATCTCAAGGCACCCCAATGTGCCAGAGCATCCTGGTTGAGCATCACTGGACTGGATGAGCCCATGGTTCTGTCTAGCCTTAAAAAAAAGTATGAATTCCATTATCAGTGACCTGAGAGATCCAGGCCCATGTTATTTTCTTAAAATGTTTTTCAAGAATTTGAGCTGAATTGCCATGCTGTGTTGTAGGTATGGTTGGAAAGCAGGTTTCACAACTGATTCAGTAGGCTGCTGCAAGGTCATTATGTGTTTTTAAACCCACACATCTAATGCCTTTCATTAAAAGAAAAATCATAATTTGTGAGAAGGGCTGGTAATGGAAAGCTAGCTGCATAATCAAAATCTTTGGCTTTGGCCTGTGCCTTAAAGGAGAATGGTGCAGTTATTCATAACATAGGGCAATTCGTGCTTCTGTGTGTTGGGAATAACCAGTGAGAGAGTGAGAAAGGGGCAGAGACCTTTCTGCCTCTATGTCAGACAAATCAGCTGGTAATGATATTAGACAACTCTAGAATTTGTATCGAGCTGGGTTTAACAAAGGCCAAAGCCTCTTTCTGCCCAAGAGTGGAAATTATCTAGAAATGCTTATCTTGGGCTCAAAATTCTAAGTAATGTGGTCGTAATTATTATATTCCTTCTAATCCCAGCAGGGGAAAAAGCCTAACTGCCATTTTTCCTCAGGAACTTCCATGAAGTTAGTGTAAGAAACAAGTTTTCTTCGGTAATCTTTTATTCCTCAAGGGAAACCTGAATAGGACCTTCAGAAAATAGGGGCCTGAGAACACAAATATGTAGCGGATGCTAAAAGCTTAACACAGATAATGGCTAGGGCTGTGCAAAATGGCTATGTCTGATTTTGGTTTCGGACTTAGCTGTTTCAGTGGACAGTGAGTCGTTTCAGTGTTTCAGATCACTGTTCCATTTTGATTCAGCCGTATCTGTTCTGCAGTTTTGACACTGTTTCAGCGCTGATTCGGAGATATGGATCTGCTAAGGCAAGGCAAGGCAAGCACAGCCGGGTGGCTGCAGGTTCTCCTGCAGCTCCTCTGGCTGTGCCTGCCTGTGGGACAGAGGCTTTAAGGGCAGAGGCAGGCAGCTACCAGGTGCCTGATGAGGGCAGCCGTTTTGGAGCACTAGGTATAGAAAGACTGCAGTTTGTGGAGGCAGAAACATCGCCCGGCTGAGCAGCATGGAACATCTAGAGGTGAGAGCATGGCAAGACCTAAAACTGCATCCTGGTCCAATAAGTTGGTCCAATAAAAGATACTACCAACCAAAACTTTGTTCCTGCATATTCCCGACTATCACAACCAAATCTTGCTTCTTGCACATTCCCAACCATCAGACCTAGAACAACATGCAGTTTGTAACAATAAACTCCAAGTGGCTCTGACTGGATGAATCAAAGACAAAAAGTTATCTCAGAATACAGATATTCTTTTTTATCCCACAGGTTTCCTGCTCTCTTCCCCTTCTTTAAATGTCTATTTTCATTTACTTAATAAAAATGAAAGCCCCATTTTATCTCGTACTGAGCTTAGGCTACATCTGCTTCTTTCCCAAAACTAAGGAAGGGCAGTTTTGGACCAAAACTTGTCTAACATCTTTGCTATACAATTGGTCCAATAAAAGATATCACCAAACAAACCTTTCTTCTTGCATAAACTTAAACATTCGGACTACAATTTTCAAAAGTTTCTATGGAAACAAGGTGCCCAACTCCAAATGAATTTCTCTGCAGTTTGGGTGCTTAACTATTAGGCCCCTTTAAATGTCCCAGATGTAATGAAAAACAGTTTAAAAATATTGCTACCATTTGATGAGTCTAGATATGAGCACTGTGCTTCTGAATGAGAACCAGCAAATGACAGTTTAGTATGCTGTGAAATAATGAAAAAATTGGATTTTAAGCATACCCAATACACAAAAGGCCAAGTTTAATTGGGAGTTTATTCCATCTACAGAGCAGTGAAGGAAACACTAGATATTGTTAATGGCACCTTCAAAGAGAGACCTCTTCTGACTCTAAAGAGAGTTTTTCAGTGTCTTTAGGAATTTGGGGTACAGATGTACTTGTCCTCTGCTGGAAAAACATCATTTTAGGTATGATAGTGTTTCCTTTCCATTTGAGGTGATGTCTGACATGTTGGTTTTAGTGATATTGCAGTACGTTCTTCCTGCTGATGGTGTTTTGTGCTCTTTGCATTTTCTTCTTAGACTGTGCCAGACAGACTTTAAGCTATTTATGTGCAGTTCTAGGCTGAAAAATGGATGTAAAATATATTGTGAAGGTGCATGTTCATTGCCTTTGAGTGACTCTCTGCTGTTTTCCATTGGTTAGTCTATAAACCAAAAGATCTGGTTTTGCATAGTTAGTGCTGCACCACCCAGGGATTTGAAAATTAAACTGGATTCCTTCCTGCTTATACATCCAGCCATCAGGTAAAAAACACTTCCGTTCTTTCCTGAATAGAAACAGACATAACAATTGCATCAAAAATCAAAGGGCAGGGATACAAACTTTTATTATGTAGTCGTTACATTTGCATCATCCTGTAGTGATACACGTGGAGCAATACCCCTCCAACTTTAACCATGTTTAATTCAGGGTCTAAATTATGGACTGAGTGACTGATTTTTTTAACTGAATGATTATTTCACTCTGTTTGACACTGGTGAGGCTTTACCTGAAAGATCGTGTCTATTTTTGGCCTCACTTCAAGAAAGATGTAGATAGATTGGAAAGAGTCTGGCAGAGAGCAACCCTGGAAGAAAGGATGAAACAACTAGGGTTATTTAGTCTGGAGAAGAGAAGACTGGGGGGTGGGAGGAGACTAGGAATCTCCCTAGAGATTAGGAAGACCTTCTTGACTATGAGGGTGATCAAGCATTGGGACAGGCCATATAGAAAGGCTATGGAATCTCCATTCCTAGAAATTTTTGAGAGCAGGTTAGATAGATTGGCATGATTTGGTCAGGGATGATCCTGCCTTGAGAAGGGAGCTGGACTAGATGACCTCATGTAGTCCCTTCCAGTCCTAGTTCCTGTGAACCTAGATTTAACTCACTTGTATCACTTGACAATTAGATCATAATTCCTTTCTCCTTTTGAAGGGGCTAAAGTGTACATTTTGTCAATACCCTCACGGACAGGCAAGATGGAACTTCATAGTCATTTGCCAGGACAGTCAGTGGAATTTCTCCTCTCCACTGCACTCTTGCCCTCTTCTATTTTCTTTTAATATTCCCATTAAAAATTACTTGTAAAACTAACATAGGGAGATATTTGACAGAAAAAGAACTACTTAACACATCTACTTAAAAGATCTACTAATCTACCAGGCAAATATGGTAAAACAAGAACTAATGCTTGGCAATGGAATCTGAATGAATTCAGAGAAGATATTAATACAGAATTTTAACAATGAGTAAAATTAAACACTGCAACAAACTTCCCAAAGATCATGATGAATTCCCTATCACCTGAAGTCTTCAAATCAAGACAATGGATCCTGCTTAAAGGTTCTCAGTAGGCCAACCAGATGTTATCCCATAACAGTTATGGGCTCAACTGCATGAAATTGTATGGTAAGCACTACACAGGAGGTCAGGCTGGATCATAGATCATAATGGTCCATTTGCCCTTGAAATTTATGAATCAGTGGTGCTTTTCCGCCATGATTGTGGTTTGATTTTGTGAGGTCCTGAATTTCCCAAAATGTTGTTGACCTACAGCTTTCAAATTGCTGCCCACAGGTCTGGGTTTGTGAGATGCTCTCTTACACATTCAGCTATATTCATTTAACTTGGCAAATGTTACCTGCATATTAAAATGAACCATCAAAGAGCTGCTTTCTTGATCTGAGTGGGTAACCGCACTGTCAGAGATTGACAAAAAGACATAATGGAAAATGAGTGCCTATGGGCTGTGAATGCCAGAAAAAGGGAAAGCAGTGGGCTGTGCGAAATGGCACTGTTCTGTTCTAACTTCAGTTGTGAGGTCTGGATGGAACAGTGTTTTGTATCGAATATAATTTCGAGTGGAAACAGCTTCACTGTTTCACTTTGTCGAAACAGTGAGGCTGTTTTGATGCTGTTTCTACTGTTTCTCCAGACCATGGGGCTGGGGAAAGGAACTGAGCCCAGCTACCTCACCACCCCCCATGCTAGATCTTGCCAGGTTGGGCTGCCTCCAGCGCAATCTAGCATGGGGGATGGTGAGGTAGCCCAGCTGGGCTGCTACCCCACCCCGGTGCGATCTAGCATGGGGGATGAGGGGCAGCCCAGCTGGACTGACTTCCCATCCTTAGCGTTATGATCAAAAAGTTTTGACTTTTGAAATGTTTCAACTAGCCTTGTTTTGTTTCGAGGTTATTTCAATGGCCTTTGTTTCATTTTGATTTTGCTGTTTTAACCTCAAAATGAGTCAAAAAACAATGTCGAAACAAAATCGCCGTCAAAATTTCACACAGTCCAAGAAAGTAGTGTTTGGGTTCTAGGAGTACCTGAAGATGCTGCACAGGTACTGTATAGCAAAAGTCTATAGACACAGCAAGATCTTAACTGCTGCTATGGAAAGCATAGCTTCAAGGTACGCAGAAAACAAAGAATGGCCTTTGGTATCATTGGTCTCTGGGGCAGTGGCAGAGTATACGGATATGGTGAAACAGGAGTTTGGAAGGGAAGGGAGCCCCAAATGGTTAAATTGAGACTGCAGCCAAACTTTATTCACTTCTAGCTAATAAAGTTATTTTAAAAATCCAGCTTCAAAACACTTGACTGTTGATCAGGAGCCAAAAAAAAACCTGTTTACAGTTTACCTCCATTTAGAATCAATTAATTACTAAACCTTGGCTGCAGCTTCACAAATCATCTGAATGGATGCTTGTCGGTTTCTGTTAAGTTGAAGCTCCATTTTAGTTAGCTACCCTCTGTTTAGAGATGAATACTGGCATGCTAACACACCGCTGCAGATTATGTACAGGAACAAAAAAACGTAAGGAGAATTAACAGGGACCAGTGGGTTTTCTCCCCCAGTAATTTTCTGATGTTTGGATTGAGATCCATAAACAAGGGCACAGGTGAGAATATTGTCCTTAACTGCCCCCTATGCCTCTCCTCCAGTTATCCCATTCTCCTGAACTGCCAGCACCAGTAATGTCCCTACTGACCCTCTACTCCTGAGTTGTCCTCCAATTTCACCCATACATTCCCACCCTCTAACCCCATTTCCTGCTTGTCCCTTCATCTTTCCTGAAAAGTACACACAGAAGAGAGAATAAAGCTATTCTTCATCTGCCTGGTAATGCCTCCTCATTTTCTTTCAAGTGCCATTTTCCTTCTCCCTAACATAAACAGGTGCAATAACAGCTCTGTTCCTTATAGAGTATTTCCCATTAGCACATACCTACAGGTGCAGCTGTCTCCAAAAACCAAGAATTGGGAAACACAAATATCTCCAGTGTCTGTACTTGAATAGGAAAGCACCAAGTCTAGCTAGAGATTTAGACCAGTTTCTTAATCTCTCCCTGTTTAAACCAGTTTCTTAACCTGTCCTTCTTTCTCCTCTCCTTGATTCTGTACTCTGTTACAGCAGTTAGTTCCAATGCAGCCATTGAAGTCAAGGAAGCTGAACTGGCAAACACAATGGTAGAATGAGGTCTTGAGTTTCTAAATAGGGCTGAATATGTACAGACCACAAGGAAGAGCTGGGGGGATTAGTTACTCAGGAGGGCTCAAAGCCAGATTTTCAAAGTGCTCATCAAGCCCCCAAGAGCTCCCATTGTGATATTACTGGACTGGATTTAGCCCTCAGGGTACACCAGTTCAGCCCTTCCGAAAATGTTGGCCTTTAGGCTCAATTCTTCCTCATGTCCAAGCTGCTCAGTGTACCTGTACCTTCAATGAGAAATATCATTCCTCCCCAGAGCTTGATGTGTGACATGGGATAATTTGGCCCCCAGAAAAAAAACTTAATCAGGTTGTCTCCAACTATGGGATCCTAGAGCCTCTTTCAAGAATTTAAACAGAGAGACAAGTTTTCTTCTCCCTCTTTTACCTGCAGCCCATCATCAGCTCCATGGACTGGTATCTGGGAATTTGCATTTGCCTGTAGTGGGTGTACAGACCCCTAGTTCTATAATCCTTCATCCCACATTTTGCATAGAAGAAACTGTCCCTATGCTGCCCATGGTCCTTTGACTGTACTCCTCCTTCCTACCTTTCTTCATCCGAGCAAAGATCATCAGATTGAACTAGTGATGAGTCAGATACTCCAATAAGCAGTCCTTAAATAATGAAGATAATTAGAAGAAGCGAATACTGTACCAATCACAGACCAGTTGGATATAACTGGGAGTTATTAGATGGCATTAGTCCATAAACAACTTAAGTTTAAAAGAGATGGACTTTCCTACGCAGTTGGGTGATATTTATTAGCCTCCAGGGAACCGTCTCCTTATAAAAGCACTAGAGTGTGGACAATTAAAACTGGTCAGATTACTAAATATGCTGAAGGGACATGCTTCCAGGGCAGGGGTTTGGTTCAGAAGATGAAGCCAGTCTCTAATCTTCAGAGCCAAATCTTGCAAGCTGCTGAGGGTCCACTGAGGTCAACCTCACAGGAGGTCCTCAGTCCATATCAAGATAAATAGGCCCTTCAATCCTAAAACATACATTAAGGTCTCAATACCCTCTTTGGATACGTGTTGGTAAACTTTTAACTGTGCCTTGGTTTTGCTCTGGTTTCAGTTCAATTATACATCATGCAAGCGCATTGTCTTAGCCTCAGGTATAAGTCTCAAAGTATAGATTGCTAGTGACAGCTGTCTTTAAGGGAAGAAATTTCTTTGCAAATTGTTATCATAGTTTCTGTCATACCAGGCATCACCAAGCAGCTGTGTTTCATAGGGGTCTTCCAGATTCTTTTTCTTATTATGGGAGAAAATGTTGAGTCTTGAGGACTGTGATGATGATGGTAGTTGTGTGTCATTTAAGGTCTATTCATAGATTCATAGGTTGTAAGGAGCTGGAAGGGACTTCACAAGATCATCAGGTCCAGCCCCCTGCACTATGCAAGAAAGACAACTGGGGTCAGGTGATCCCAGGGAGGTGACTGTCCAGTCTCCTCTTGAAGATTTCCAGGGTAGGTGATTGCACCATCTCTGGAGGGAGTTTGTCCCACAATCTAGGCACCCTGACTATGAAGGAGTTTTTCCTAGAATTGAGCCTGAAGTGGTCTTCCAGGAGTTTGTATCTGTTGTTCCTGGTGAACAGACTCCTGGTGTTCACGAGTTCTTGACATACTCCTCTGATATAGCGGTAAGCCGCTACCAAGTCCCCGCTCAGCCTTCTCTTCTGTAGGCTGAAGAGGCCCAAGTGCCTCAGCCTTTCCTTGAAAGGCTTGCCTTGCAAGTCCCTGATCACACAGGTGGCTCTTCTCTGGACCCTCTCAAGTGTTTCCACATCCTTGCTGAAGAGCGGTGCCCAAAACTGGATGCAGTACTTCAGCTGCGGTCTCACCAGTGCTGAGTACAGTGGAAGTATCACTTCCTTGGTTTTACATGAGATGCATCGATTGATGCATGCCAGAGTGTTGTCTCCCTGCTGGCTGCAGCATTGCAGTGATGGCTCATGTTCATGTGACGGTCAACTATTACCCCTAGGTCCCTTTTGGCTGTGTCAAATTGTCAACTCAAATTGTTGCCACCGAGTCTGTAGGTACTTTGGGGATTATTTGCCTCCAGATAGAGCACTTTTACACTTCTCAGTGTTGAACCTCATCTGGTTCTGATTTGCCCACCCCTCCAGTCTGTTCAGGTCTGCCTGTATCTGCAGCCTATCTGCAGGCGTGCCCACGTTCCCCCATAAGTTGGTGTCATCCGTGAACTTGGCCAGTGAGCTCTTCAACCCTACCCCCGGGTTGTCTGCAGAGACAGTGCTTCTCGGCGAGGAGGCTGGGTAAGCAGCAGCAGAATTTGCAGTTTGTCTTCATTCTCTGACTGAAGTCACCTCTTGACCCAGAGTTATCTCCTGGGAACTGGGCATTGGTATTGGGCTCAGTTCCAGGGACTGCTCCAGATGCAGGTTGACTAGGTCTCTTTCAGACACTTAAAGAAAAAAGGTACAGTTAGAATGTACCCAGACTCTGCCTCACTAATTTCCCCTCCCCCGTGGTCATCTGTAATGCCTTGGACATCTTCTACCACTTGACAGAAAGACAACCATAGTTTAAGAGCCAGAAGAAAGCAAAATGATTAACTATTGTATATTAAACTGAACATTTCACATATATGCATTATTTTTAAATGAGTGGAATTAAATCTGAGAAATTCTATTTGGGCAAGAGAATGTCTTTTCTACAAGAATTTGTAGTGTCTGAATCAGACTTAAAACCTAGGTTAATGCATCTTGGGCATGTTTGCATGTGTGCTTTAATGCATTCTAGCCTATTTTAATGGTCATTAAAACATCACTGTGGGCACCTATATATGAGCGTGGAGGCTGCTCCAAGATGTTGAAATTCCAGCACATCAGAGCAGACTCGATTAAATGACTCTGCTGGAGCGTGGCAACTACTGCACTCCAGCAGCTTCCTGCATCTCATGTATCAGTGTCCCAAGCTAAAAAAGGTGGTGGGAGTGCTTGAACTAAAGCTTGTCGAACAAGCTTTATTTCAAACAACCCTACTGCCATTTTTAAGCTGATAGACGAGATGTGGTGGTGACCCAATTAAATTTAATGAAATTTAATTAATTAAAGCGCTGACCCAACCCTCCCCCTGCCACTCCCCAGGCATGTGTAAAAGTGCCCTAAAAAACCATACTCTTTAGCCAATGTGCATTAAAATAGGCTAATGCACATTAAGCATCACTTTAAAACTGTGCTCTTTAGTTAATGTGCATTAAGATAGACTAATGTGCATTTTCCTAGTACCTCACAATAGAGAGCATTTTCACATGTGCTCCAGAAAGCGCGGGGGGTGTACTTTAACTAGCAAGCTGCACTAATTAAATTGCCCGAGCATCACATCTATCAGTGTCCCCCAAGCTCATCAAACAAGCTTTAATTCAAAGTGCCCCACTGCATTTTTCAGCACAGGGAGGCTGGTACACATGATGCTAGAGTCTGCAGGAGCACGATTATTTCCATGCTCACTGGAACCGGTTACCTGCACATCTATAGGAGCCCGGAGGTACTAGATTTAATGCTCATAAAGTAAAGTGTGTTAGTGTGTAGATGCATCCCTTAAGTATCAAAATCTTCCTAGGAAAAGCACAATCATTACAGATTCACATACCTTCTGAAAATATTCAGCAGCATACCCTTGAGACACTAGCACATAAATTGTTCCAGTTATGTACCTCTATTCATTTTTTTTAAATAATAGAAATAAAAATGTCTGAAAGATCAATTCTTGACATTTTAAATATACATTTTTTCCAACCCTATAAAAACCAAATGATCACTAAACCTGTCAGCAGGTGTCTAGAAACATTTATTCCCTCATACCTGGAAAGAGAGAGCACATCAGATGTTGAACAAAATCTCATTTTCAGTCTCCCCATAAAAAAAATTACTTCAGAGAAACACTAAGATGATGTTTTTTCTTAAACTGTGTTTTTATTTTTGTTCTGCAATTTAATATAAAATCTCCAGTAAGAAAATAATGACCCACTTAAGAAATGCATCTATTAAAGAGTCTTATCTAAACTATCCCTTTGGCTCACATTACAATTCAGAGGGTGTTTTATGGTGTCTAAATCAACGGCTTTGTATCTGGGCAAACCTTTGGGCTGACAATCATATCTTACAACAATATTACAGATTCCACATGTAATAGAGTAAATTTCAATTTACATTTTCCATGAAACAGTAGATATTTGGCCATAGCAATCTTGGTGCCTGTGGCGGAATGCCGGGCTAGCGGTTCCGGCACCGCTTGGGGAGCCGCGGGCTTTGCGAAGCTGTGCGAGCGCGTGGCTTGTGGGGCGGGATTGAGGTAGCTTTGTAGCCGCCCTCAAGGTTCACCGAGTTGGCACAAGTAGACGGCTTTGAGTAAGTTGTTAGTTTTCTTTGTAATAAGTCTATAGGATGTCTGTTGGTTCACGAGGTTCCAGAGCCAGCCCTTGCGTTCCAACACTGGAGCTAGTCCAATGCTGGGTGCGGCTGCCGACTCCTTAAGTCCCAGAACTGGTCAACAGCTCATTGAGATGGGATGTTAGTAGTAGAAGTTATTACAGAGTAGATATAAGGTAAAACAACAAGGTTTTATTCACTCACCTGGCCTCACCCTCTTACGAGTAAGAAGGGAGGCCGGTTGGAACGAAGCTGCAGTAAATACAAATATAGCGAGTGTAGATATGCTGTCTAAGCTGTGAAGAGAGGCAGTCGAGAAGTGGAGTCTCCGATGTTTCTTCAGTTACAGTATGCCGGATGCAAAGGGGGTCTGTTGGCCCACGGGGTTCCAGAGCCAGCCCTTGCGTTCCAACACTGGAGCTAGTCCAACGCTAGGTGCGGCTGCCGGCTCCTTAAGTCCCAGAACTGGTCAACGGCTCATGAATGGGATGTAGAGTACAAAACTGTAACACGGTGAGTCGTTGTCAATTGTCGGGTTTTCAAGGCCTTTGTCTTCGCTGGGATATGCCCAGGCGGGGAGGCTGAGAACCTGTCTGCAGGGTGATCGGGCCTACAGAGTTTTCCAGTTGTCATCTCTGCCGCTTCCTGCTTCTTTGCCTCTTTTATAGATGTTGGTTGGACTGCCTCTATGACACTAACTATGATATAAGCTAAGCATACAGGGATAGGATAATTTCTTTTACATAATAGTTACTAGGCAGATTCTCTACATAAGTTTCTGCAAAACTGACACTTTTTAGATAAGAAGTAAAAGTTACAGAATACAGGTGTGTGGCTTACTGCCAATAGAGAATAGTACGGCATTTGCTTTGGTTAACAGTGAAGGCTTCAAGGTTACATAAATGTGATAGTGCCGTGCGGCAGTTATACAGAAAAGAGAAAAGAAAATAATACAAAAAGAAAATAACATAAAACAGTTACACTGCCTATTATGGGGCAATCATGTTGAGATAACACAGCAACAGCCTGGTTGTCAAACCAGCCGTCTTAAAATATAGGCAGCAGATAGTGAAGAGACTAGGTGCCGGTTAGAAGCACTTTGCTCTTCTGTGACCCAAGTTAAGCTCAAGAGCATTTGAAAATAATAGCAGAATGAAACAGCATATTACATCCTCAGAAGCTTTTAAATGGCCTCCTGTTTTCAACTACCACTGAAATCTGTCAGAAACGCAGAAGCTGACTCCATTCCCAGCAGTAAAACCAATATTTGAAGGAAACGTACAAGCACGAAAGTGTATGAACATGAGCCTGCAATGCGAGCCTGCAATGCGATGCTGTGGCTAGTAAAGCGACCAAAATGCTGGCATGCATCCATAGATGCTTCTCAAGCAAATCCCGGGATGTCATTCTCCACTTGTACTCGGCCTTGGTGAGGCCGCAGCTGGAGTACTGCGTCCAGTTTTGGGCTCCACAATTCAAAAAGGATGTGGAGAAGCTTGAGAGAGTCCAGAGGAGAGCCACGCGCATGATCAGAGGTCAGGAAAACAGATCTTACCATGACAGGCTGAGAGCCATGGGACTCTTTAGCCTGGAAAAGCGCAGGCTCAGGGGTGATCTGATGGCCACCTATAAGTTTATCAGGGGTGACCACCAGGATCTGGGGGAACATCTGTTCACCAGAGCGCCCCAAAGGATGACAAGGTTGAATGGTCACAAAGTCCTGCAAGACCGTTTCAGGCTGGACATAAGGAAGAATTTCTTTACTGTCCGAGCCCCCAAGGTCTGGAACAGTCTGCCAGCGGAGGTCGTTCAAGCACCTACACTGAACACCTTCAAGAGCAAATTGGATGCTTATCTTGCTGGGATCCTATGACCCCAGCTGACTTCCTGCCCTTTGGGCAGGGGGCTGGACTCGATGATCTCCCGAGGTCCCTTCCAGCCCTGATGTCTATGAAATCTATGAAATCACAAGAATTCAGAACGAACTGTCCTCACAGGGGATAGAAAACCATTAAGCGCATATTGTCGTCTTTAGCAGGGGCAAAGAAGAAAACACTAAAACATAAGGGAGACCTCTGTGTATTCCTGAGTATAGTTCTCACAGTGGTGGAATAAATGTGAGCTTGTCAGGTCTGTCATGATCCTTGAGACGAAAAGCTGCGGTGCACACCGTGCATTTATGCACTAGGATACCTTCAGCTGTGCCTGCTAGGACCAGAGATGCCTCCAGTTTAACACGATGTCTCTGTGATTATGTGATGCTGAGTCTGCATTATTCCTCAGTTCCTGCAGCTGATTGGTTCATATCCCTAGACATCAAACCTGTTTGTTATTTTAGCCTGCGGAGCAGAAAGACATGTTTTTCTGGTTTCAGCACAGGATGGGGAGCCAGGTGACCTCAGTGGTATCCTTACCACTGCCTCAGCCTTCATGCAAGATACTGAAAAATTATCTTAGGCCCCAACTATTCCTTCTCTGAGGCTGACGGCTGTTACATAGGGGAAAAGAAAGGCATTTTTTGAAAGGAGCAAACTATCCTGATCACTGGGGAGAATACACTTCAAAAAGGTGATAATAATACTTCCCTGGCAGAGCAGGCATCCTGGTGGGAGCAGAAGAGCACCTTTTAAATCTCTCAACATTGCTACGCACAGGGCAAAAGACTGATTAGACCTGCATCATCCTTGGGTAACAGTAGAAGGAGGGTTCCCTTACAAGCGGTCTCCTCCTTCAGTGCAGTGACTAGTCAGAGTAAGTCTGTATATAACTGAAAGAAGCTACAGGCACCGTTTTGTTTTTTGTAAGCACCATTTTGCTGTGAAACTACACCGTCTCTTTCTGGCTCCACCTTGGACTGAAATTCCAAGCCGAGGTGACAGGGGGTGAGCGTGCAGAGTAATAACGGTCTCTGACACTGAGTGGCGTAGCCCTGGCACCAACGTCTGATAAAGAAGGCGGCCAGTCTGGTGTGAACAAGCGGATCACCTGATGAGGCTGGCACCATCGCATGAAAGAAGGACCTGGTAGTTATAGTCTGCTCTTAGCAGCTCTCGTTCTTACTGACCAGAACAAAAGATAGGTCCCGGCAAGGCCTCTGGAAGGGCCCAAAGAGCTCTCAGAGTGAGGGAGAGTCTTTGATGCCAGCTGTACTATTTCTGTGTGGGTTTGTAAGTCTTTGGTGCTTTCTCTAGGAGTAAAAGTGTCTGTGTGCTTACAAATCCCTTTGCAGAACTGTGTGTCATGCCAGAGGGGCCACAGCTTGGTGCGACTGTAGGAGCACAGAGCAGCTACTGGGGAAGCTTGAGAGGCTGAAATGTATGCCGATGGCTAAGCAGTTAGAGGCTGACACTCATGCCAATGCCAAAACACAACCGTACGGATGTCCAACCCAGTGTCTGTACCTGCCCTGTGTGCTTAGTCGCCCGTCCCCCTTACTCTGGGGAATGAGGACCCAGGCACCACTGCTGCTGGATTTGTCCAGACGCTGCAGAAGCTCTGGCCCAGTGGTTCTCAACCTTTTTAGACTCAAGGCGTTGCACTCCAGAATTTTTTTAAATTTAGCAGTATTCAGTTGAGAACCATTACACATGGGACAGACCTCTGCTCTGACGCGTGCTAATATCGAGTCTGCTAGTGCGCTCCAGCAGCCTCTGTGTCATGTGTATTCAGTGTTCCTGCCTTTCAAAATGGCAGCGAGGGCACTTTAACTAAAGCGGTGAGTCCCAGGGCTTTTCTCCATTTTTTTTTCTTAACGGGCTGGAGCTGTGGTGGGCAGGGCAGCCATGGGGGTGGGGGGCTGGGGGAGGTCAAGGGGCTCATGCAGAGCCCCCCACACAGCATGGGGCACTGGGGGACAACGGGGATCACCCCCCGACAGCAGGCACAGTGAGTGCAGGGGCTTTTCTTTAAAGGGCTGGGAGCTGGGACAGGTGGGGCAGCCATGGAGGGGCTGGGGGAGCAGGCAGGGGCTGGGGGCTGGCAGGGGTCCCCCCATGGTACCGTCCCCCAGCCCTCCCTTCCCCACCCCTGCTTACCAGCTCGGAGTCAGCTGCAGCTCCCTGCTGCAGCCACTGGGGACTGCCTGAATTATCAAAGCTCTCTGAATCTTTCAGAGAGCTTAGAATAGATTCGGGCCTTTAAATTGGTCCCTTGATTCGATTCAGATTCAGAGATTCAGCCACTAAATTGGGCTGAATCTTCTCCGAATTGAATCACCACCCAAAGCTTCACACAGCCCTAGTATTTAGATTACAAGCTCTTCAGGGAGTCTGTTGCTACCTTGCACTTGTACAGCACCTAGCACAATGGCGACTGTGGCAGAGAGTAAGTTCTCCCAGGAATGTAGAGTGTCGCACCTCAAGAGGCAGCCTGGGAGGGCCAAGAGGAACTGCTTGTGTCAGAAAAACAATATAACCCATGAAAAGGAGATGACCCCTTGCTGAACAGATGATCTAATGCTGAACTTAAAGATAGCCTTTTGCTGACCTTTCCCTAAGCTTAAAAAACCCTTTTGCTGACGGTAAGCAAAACCAGGAATCTTTTGCTGACAAGGTTAACCACAGAACCAGTTCCAAGCAGCCTAAAGTTGTCCTGTGTGTCTTGCAACTTTGTAACAGCAGACAGAAGAGCTTGAATGCGCGCACAGCTATGTAATGGTTAATGTATAAATATCAAGCTGTAAACTCAGGTCGGGGGGGCTCTTTGTCTTTGGGACATTGAGCACCCATCTGCAGAGCAGATAAACTTGCGAGAGATACTCCCTCGTTCTTTGCAAATTGATCGCAGCTAGGAACGAGCCCAGAGACAGGATGTGGCCAGTGCTCCTTGGTGTATGAGCACACCCTTCGGTGTATGGGTGCTACGCAGCAGCTAACCAATTTCCCCAACACTTGGCATGGCAGTACAGCAACAAGTCTAGGCCCCAAACATGCAGGTAGCAAGACTGACATTTTTACCAAAAATAATAATTGATACAAGCACATAATAAAATCTTGTTTACACACCAGAAGCCTCATCTAAATACTACAGAGCACTAGTAGAAAAAGCTAGAGTGATGATGATGATGATAATAATAATACAGCTTTTCAGAAGTTTGGGTCTGTCACATGAGCATCTAGCAGGGGCAGTTCATTTTAACTGCACTACCCACATACAATGCTGTATAATTTAAATTTATTCTCTCCATTTCCCCATCTGTAAAACAGGAACCAGACCACTGGTTCCAGGCACTGACTCAAGGGAGACAAAAATAGCAGATACTGCTCTCCCAGGCTCTGCCAGCAGCTCAGCTGCAGCCACTGCCCCATGCACCACTGCCACCCAGAGCGCAGAACTACCCAGTTCTTCCCCAAATGAAACATTTCCTTCCTTCATAGGTCTCCCCTGGAATTTCATTCCCTGATGTCTTTGGACCATCTTACAACTCCTTATATGGAAATGCAGAGCATCGTTATCAAGGCGCTTACCAATGTTGCATTAGGACAACTCTACAGGTCATAAAATCAGATATGATTTTAAGTCTGAATTTGCACAGCTAAAACTCATGTGGGACATCTTTTATTACCTGCATCTGTATAAACATGGCCTTTACAATGATTTTTCTCAGTGGTGTCAAACTCATCCAGCCCTGCATCCTCTCAAGCTGGTCTGTGACCAGTGGTGCGGCTCAGGACCTGGCCTGAGCAATGGCTTGGGATTAGCTGGTTCAGTGGGTGAATCAGTGGGGCAGCACCAGGGGCTGGATTATGGGGCTCCGTAAGCTGTCCCAGAGGCCCTAAATTTGACACCCCTGGTTCATCTGAACACAAAGATGCCCAAGCAATCAGAACAAGAGCAGAGTGGTTTTCAGTTCCAGCATCAGCTGGAGCTTTTAGTTCAATTCCAGTAGCCATAAGGGTTGGGAAGGCTCTTTAGGAAAATCTGTTACCCTTTTCAGGTTGTTTAATGTTTCTCAGCTCCATGCTGCTATTACAAAACACAGGCTTCTTCACATCAACACCAAATTTGTCATGCAAGGAGCCAGAGCAGTGACTCCGACTTTTCAGCTTCCTAAACACTCATCTCTTTTTTAAACAAGTTTATTATGTCTCTTTCTGAAATGTGAACTGCAGAGAGTAAGAACACCATGAAGCAATTTATGGCACATTTGCTGAGCCCTTGTTCAGATCCAGGCAGCAATATACTCCTCTTTCGTCTCTTCCAGCAGAGAAATCAGCTTCTGTACTTGCCGCATGAAAGGACTGATTTCACAAGAGACTGCATGATGTGCAGGATCAAGGCCGGTGGGGTTTATTTCCCAGCAGCATAGAAAATTTGCAAAACAAACGTGACTTGTGTTGAGAATGTGAACCCTTCAAAGGAAAATGTCAGAGCACAACAACTCTTTACTGCCTGCTGCACACCAGAAGAGGTACACGACTCAGCTTTGCAGCACTCCTGCCTTTAGCCTTGCAAATAGCTTTGGGAGGTGAGGTGGTGGCTCTCTGCACTTGTCACTAGCTCTCTCTAGCTACGAATCCTACAGCACTGAACAATTTCAGATGCTCTCCTGTCCCTAGTAAAGGTACAACCCCAGTTTGCTCATACACTTTTATACCACATATATTCTTTCTGCACATAGACCCTAGTCCAGGGGGGAAAGTGGTTTTTCTAGGGGTGTAACTATTGGCCTAATCGTTTCCTTGCATCAGGGGCATCATTATGATGTTTATATACATTTTGTAAAGGATGTATGTTGCATGCACTCTTAACCATTACAAAGCTTCACCTCCAAAGGAGAGAGGACTCTTTTATGAGGCAACTCAGCATCCTAGAGCACCGATTGGCTAGGGACTGACATTACACAGAAACTGATTTAAACCGGTAACAGAACAGAAGTTCAGTGCACATAAACCAGTTTCAAAATAGCTGAAACTGGTTTATGATAAACCTGGTTGCAAGTAGTATCAGACTTAACTGATTTGGCTCAAACTGGTTTGTGCAATGTCTGTCGCAGACCCCTTCCTGGTTTGAGTTACACCAGAGTCCTCCAGCACCCCAGATGCTTTGCAGCCCTGGGCTGAGTGGGCTGTACTCTCTGCTCCAGAGAACAGGGCTGCTCCTGTCCCTCTGCTCCCTGGTCGGAGCTTCAGCAGAGACTGCAGGCACAGCATAGTCTGCCTGGCTTCCCCCTGCCCTGCTTCTCCCTCCTGCTGCTCACTGCTCAAGCAGGGATTCCTCTCTCCCTCCCTCCCACAGCATGAACCCCAGCCCATGGATCCTAGGCATGTGGTATGCTAGCTAATGCAGAGAGGTGCCTGTGTGTGTGTATCTCCAATTTCACTGGGACAGGCAGACAGAACTGTGTCTGCTTACGGCTTTTGGAGTTAATCAACAGGTCAGCTGGTAATGTCCTTCCATTCCTTCCTTGGAAAAAGCTGCTTAAGATGAGGTTGAACTAATGATAGAGTCCTTTGTTTCGCTGATGGGCTGCTAAATGCAATAAGAAACTGGTGCCCTTTAGTCAGGGGGGGCACATGCCCCCAGCGACCAGTCAGCGACCAGGGAAGTCTCCCCACGGCCAATCTCACTGACTGCCTCCCCTCTCCCCACCTGGCTGATAGCACCAATCAGGATGCAGCCATGGCACTCCTGGAAATGGCCACGGTGCTTTATCCGGTGCTCCCACTCCCTGGCTGGCATTTGCAGTGGGGGCACTGGCACTCCCACCTGCCCTCCCTGCCCGTCGCCTAAGCGGGAAGTGTGGCCTGTCAGGGGTGCACCAGCACTCTCAGGGAGTACACATGCACCCCCGTACACCCCCTATGCATTGCCACTGGTGCTAGTTGGGGGCTGGAGTCTGGCAACACTCCTGCCCCTTGGGTAGCAAGTGGGGAAAAGCCTGGGATGGTGTTAGCAGGGTGGGATTTTACACCCCTCCCTAATCAGGCCTGGTCATGCCCCCCACTCAGCTCAGCACTGTGAAAGGGAGGGAGGGCTGCTTCTAGCCTGAGCCACTGCAGGCATGTGTCTACATATCCTCAGTCCAGAGCAATTGTAAACTGATTCAATCTAGGCAGGTTAGACTAACCTGCAAAGATTGAATCAATCAGGCTCAGGCTTTTTGAATGTCTGTCCCTAACTTTTGTGCCCACAAGGCAGACTGTATCCAAGGGGCACACAAAGAGCATGCATACACATGTGACAGAAAGTTTAACTACTTCATGAGTTGTCATACAAATATCTTGGAGAGACTGGGCAACATCCCTGAGATCATTCTCCTCTTTGCAGAACTGCTATAAAACCAAGGCTGTATTACTGCTATATTTCTTGTCCTTCACCATTTGTTGTAGCACTTGTCTTTTGACAAAAAAAACTTGAAAACCTTAGTAGTGAGGAAGTGTGTGGGTTTTTACATGCTGTACTTGCTTTGTTCACAAACCACAGGCAATTTTAAATAGCCTTTTGAAGATATGGAGGCAGTTTCTGCCCATTGTGGCAAAACTTTTCATAATCAGAAATATCAGATCAAATTTTGCTATGGGGTGTTTCCTGGCATTCTGAAAGATATATAACACCCATAATTTGATACAAGTACAATTTTTAATTCTTCCTTAGACACACATGCACACTTTAAAACCCTGCTGTATGAAATACATTAGGAACACACACATTAAGGCCTGCTTGAAACCTTATCCATCATTCTTTTTTTTCCACCTTTAACGCTCTCATTTAGTATGTGTTTATTTCAAAAGTCACAGAATCCTTTCACAGAAGCTTTAACCCAGCAGGATAAGAATCTAGTTACAAAAAATAAAAATAAAAAAATCCTACCATTTTGTTAATTTAGAGTTGTGAGACTGAACTGTGGACCCTTCTAGGCAGAAATCTTGTCTTGTCTGTATATCATTAGCACTCTGACACTCACAAATAATCTTTAATAATTAACATAATAAATTATTATTTATGGAGTAATTCAACTGGTTATCACAAAACAGCTCTTTATAGTTGTTTTTCCATAAACTTGGATCCAGTATTCTGACATTCTCAGAAAATACACACACAAAAATTTGCTAAAGAAGGGCAAAATGGGTTGATTTTCAAGTCAATAGTAAATGAAGCAAGGATGTTACACTTTTTTAGTGTGAATACTTTGCACATGTCTAACTGTGACAAACAAACCCACGCAAGAAAAGCTGTTCAGGGAATTAAAAGACCTGGGGCAGAGTATATGGATTGAAAGTGAGAGAGAAATAATAGTTAGAAATGAAATTTTTTTATTCTATCAGTTTCGTACGTTAAACCAAGCAGATGGCAGCCCTTTAAAAAAGGGCACTTTTCCAGGTTCTTATCTCATCTTTTGGAACTGCTTTTTGGTTTTTCACCTGATTTATCCATGACTGTGGCAGTACCACCATTATAATTTTTTTCTATTTGTACGACAGTAGCACCTTCATCCCATTCAGTTTATTTCATCCAGGAATTAATGTCTCTGTACCCGAAGACAGCTGCTATTCAATCCCTTCCCCAAGATTCAAATCTTCTCTCTCAGCTGGTGTATTGGTAACTTTAATACGCAGCTGCCTTAGGATGCAGAGGTGGTAGAAGACATTTCTGACAGAATCAACTGAGAAGGATGTATATATTTGCATATCAATAGGCACAGGACTATCCAGTGCCTTTAGGATCCTTTAGACTATCCCAGCCATGTCTGCACATATTATGCAGGATCTGTATTAGTTGTCATGACCCTATCACCATATTATGCTGTGCACTGTATGTTCAGTTCTATTACTATTGTGTAATAGATATACGAGGCCTGCTTTTATAGGCAGGGCTTGCAGATCTGCCCAAATTTGCAGCTGCCAAACACATCCATGTATAAGGCTATGCTCTCAATTTCATATAACTTTGCCAAAAATTAATCTTTCAGGCTGAATTTCTCTATATCCAGTGTCTTCCTCAGGTTTCTTATCTTTTACTTTATTTTCAAGTTTCAGCAAAAATGGCAAAGCTATTCAAAGAACAACTTTAGGAACAAGCTATAGCCCTTTCAGCTTTTGGAACGGGGACCTGAAAATTGGCGCTTACCTTTAGTTGAGTTAAACCAGCCAAGTGGTTTTATGTTTATTGGCTCCTGGTAGCTTTCAAGGCCTGAATTAAGAGGCTGGTTTTGACCCAAAAGGCCCTAAATGCATATCTAAGGTACTGCCTTCTCTCTTATATCTCACTGCGATCCTTGAAGTCAGCTGAAAGCAACCTCCTGCAAGTACTAGCAATGCACCAAGTCCACTTGGAGAAAACACATGGGAAGACATTCTCTGCAGTCACTCCTCAGCTCTGGGATCCCCTCCGTCTTGAGGCCCAGTAGAGCCCAAGCCTGGATATCTTGCAAAGCACTGTAAGACTTCCGATTTGGACAGGCATTTATAGCAAACCAAGCTAGGCTGGGTTTTCTCTGGGGGTTTCTGTTCCATGTTGATAGTCTCTCATTTCATTTTTAAGTTGATTTGCTCTCTTGTTCAATCCTTTTGAAGCAATTATTCTATCTTTTTTTGTAAGCCTCCATGAGCCTTTGTTGCGAAGGGGAGCAAATAAAACAAATCAAATAAATAAATCATACCTTTTAGTGCTGTTCCTGTTGCACTGGTTCTCTTTATTTCCATGTGTTGACAATGTTAGCAAAAAATGTGTCAAAGAAATGTATGCAGGTTGGCAAACAAGAACAGGGTTCAGGTTGTGCTGCTGAGCCTGTGTTGCATATATAGCAACCCTTATTGCTTGACAATTTTCATATATTAATGTTTTATAAGGAGGAAATCTGAAAAAGGAACTAAAATCCTCCTAGCTGCTTCTAATTACTCCCCCATGAAATGGATCATTCCTGCATATCTGAATGGAAAGTGCCAACACAAATCTTCAAGAATGGTTCTAAATACATTCTTTTATGGTGGAAAGAAATCTGTTTGTCATATGTTACTATTTTTACATTGTTCTACTGTACCCTTTACTTTGATTTCACTCCCGCCCACACAGCTGATATATACTGGATCATTTGTGCATTGAGTTTTCCTTGATATGGCATACCTATCCTTTGACAGATTGAAAGCACTTTCAAAATACAAGCGTGGATGTAGTGAGTTTAAGAGCTAACCATGCCAAGCCACCTTTGACTTTCTGCCACCACAACTCACTTTAATCTCCTTCTACTGGTAAAAAACCCACACATGGCACTGAGATGGACTTGAGGGGAACGCCTCCAGACCTCAGGTTGGGGAGGACCAGGTTAGAGAGCTTCTGGAGGGGCTGGATGTGTTCAAGTCAGTGCGTCCATATGCTCTCCACCCCAAGGTGTTAAGGGAGCTAGCTGGGGTTATTGCAGGGCCCTTGGCGTGGCTTTATGAACGCTCGTGGTGCTTGGGTCAGGTGTCAGATGATTGGAAGATAGCTAACGTGGTCCCCATCTTCAAAAAAGGAAAGAGAGAGGACCCAGGCAACTATAGGCCCATCAGTCTTACCTCAATCCTAGGGAAACTCTTTGAGAAGATCCTCAAGGAGCACATCTGCGATGGGACGGCTTCAGGGATGATGCTCAAGGGCAACCAGCACGGTTTCATTAGGGAAAGGTCATGTCAGACCAACCTGATTGCCTTTTATGATCAGGTCACAAGGGCAATGGATGCAGGTGTCGCCGTGGACGTAGGCTTTCTAGACTTCAGCAAGGCCTTTGACACCGTCTCCCACCCCATCCTCATTAAAAACCTAGGCAACTGTGGCATTGATGCCTACACAGTCAGATGGATTGCAGACTGGCTGAAGGGTCATACTCAGGGTGGTGGTGGACTGGTCATATTCGACCTGGGGAGAAGTGGGCAGCGGAGTCCCCCAGGGCTCGGTCCTTGGGCCTGCGCTGTTCAATCTCTTTATCAGCGATTTGGGCGATGGGGTGAAAAGCAACCTGTTTAAATTCACTGATGATACCAAAATTTGGGGTGAGGTGAGCACGCTAGTAGGGAGGGAAAGACTGCAGCAAGATCTGGATAGGTTACAGGAGTGGGCTAACATAAACAGGATGTGTTTCAATACTGACAAGTGCAGGGTGCTGCACTTAGGCAGTAGTAACCAGCAGCACACTTACAGAATGGGAAACTCCCTTCTTGAGAGCATGGAGGCAGAAAGGGATCTTGGAGTCGTTATTGACTCCAAGATGAACATGGGCCGACAATGCGAGGTCACGGTTGGCAGGGCTAACCGCACCTTGTCGTGCATCCACAGATGCATCTCAAGTAGGGCCAGGGAGGTGATCCTCCCCCTCTATGCGACGCTGGTCAGGCCACAGCTGGAGTACTGTGTCCAGTTCTGGGCGCCCCACTTCAGGAGGGATGTGGACAGCATGGAGAGCGTCCAGAGGAGGGCCACCCGCATGATCTGGGGACAACAGAGCAGACCCTACAATGAAAGACTGCAGGACCTAAACCTGTTCAGCCTTTGCAAGAGTCTGTCACCTGGTGACTGTCTATAAACTCACTAGGGGGGACCAGAAGGGTTTGGGGGAGACACTGTTTCCCCGAGCGCCCCCTGGCATAACAAGGAATAATGGACACAAATTATTGGAGAGTAGGTTTAGATTAGACATCTGCAAGAACTACTTCACAGTTAGGGCGGCTAGGGTCTGGAACCAACTTCCAAGGGAAGTGGTGCTGGCTCCTACCCTGGGGGTCTTTAAGAGGAGGCTGGATATCTACCTGGCTGGACTCATTTGAGCCCAGTTTTTCTCCCACCCAGGCGGGGGGTTGGACTTGAAGATCTACAACCCAACTTCTATGTTTCTATGCGTTGGCAAAGTACTGGTCAAGCAATACACGTTTAATTTCTATCCGTTCATGTTTCCCTGTTTCAAACTCTGAAAATCCTAATCAAATACAACATGGTTCTGTCTTCTTTTCATACCCAATCTTTCTATTTAGAGCAACATGTGATTAAATGTGAAGCAGATAATTGACTTCCCAGGCCACTTTAATAAAGAGTGGCATCTCCCCTCCCAACCGCAGAGTGACAGCCTTCAACAAAGTCACTGTTTGTGCTGACTGACTCCCCCTAGGTGTGTTTTATGTGTATGAAGCATTGTCAGGGTTTTTTTGTTTGGGGGGGTGGTAGGGTTGGTGTTTTTCTTCCCCTTTAAGGTCCTAAAGGAACCTCCACCTACACAGGGCTGTGCTGATGCAGCAAGCAGTACAGGGGCTTCGATGGGATAGAAATAATTTCTCCTGGGGAAGATCTGGCTAGTGTTTCTACCCTGTATTTAAAAACAACGATCAGCTTTTGGCATTGTCCATAAAGTGTTTTCTCGTATGGCTGCGTATACTTTTACATGCCTGTTATACTGCATATGGAAGTACAAGGCGATGACACCAAAACTGACATTTAAAAACCATAAGGTTTTTACAAAGGCATTTAGTCACATCTGGTTTTGCCTACTGTGGATTTTAAAAATGAATTGGTAAAAGGGAAGATGAGAACAAGTGCTACTAAGACCAGATCCTATCTTCTACAACTACTAGGCCCTTCATTCGTGTGATGCTGCCAGTCAGCTTCAGCCTCGTCAGGTGAGCTATTTGATCACCTTTATCAGACTCATTGAATTGCCAGGGCAAAGCCACTCAGTGTCAAGGACCCTTATCACTCTGTGTGTTCACCCTCTGTCAATGCTGCTTTCAATTGCAGTCCAAGGTGGAGCCAGAAAGAGACAGTATACTTTTACAACAAAATTGTGCTTACAAAACAAAAGGCAAAGACAGAAATGACATCTGTCATGTGATCAGCCCCTTGAATTCACTCTAAAGCCATGCCCAAACAGGAGAAGATGCCTGCAGAGCCCTCTGCTCATGTGACAAATTAACCCTCATTGCATGAGGGTTCAAGTGAAGCCACTCCTAAGCGGAGCGAGTTCATTAATTTTTGTCTGCTCTGCTGCAACAGCAGCCCGGCTTGAGCTGCCATCTTTGGATGCGAGGGGGAGAAGGCCAGGGAGGGAGGGAGGTCCCTTCTGGGATTTTCTCAGCCCTGCTGGAGTGGTGGGAGGGGGGCAGTGGATTGGAGCTCCTCAACTCAGTGCTGCAACGTTAGCCTGTTACACGGTACTGCAGTTGCCCAGCTGGTGGTGATGTCTGTACAGGGATGAGTACAGACTAAGAGAACAGGCCAACCTGTCACTAACAGGGAGGGGACAATGCCATAAAGTGGTCTATGGTCCAGAATTCTTGAGGACACGTAACCACATATTTTTGGCTGTCTAGGAAGCCTGTCGCCTGATGGACAGAAGCTGGTCAGGGTCAAGCTGAACTAATTTTGAAGGATGGACGAGCAGGACAGATTGCCCTGTATCTGCATCATAAATGGCAAGACTCTAGCTTGCAGGAACGGAGTGAGTTGGTCAGGGTAGGGTTGGGAGGGGATGGGATCAGCAGCCACTCTGGCTTAGTCTTCACTAGAAGAAGCCGTAGGATGTGTTAGCAAAGCCAGACACACACCAGATCACCTTTGCTGTTCAAGACATGGTTTATGTGGGACCCAAGTAACAGATTGTGTTCCAGCTCCCTAAAGGTAAATCCAAATGCATGACTCAATACAGAGTCCCCCTCCTCCTCCTGCTAGCACTGTAAAAATAGAACAAAGCAAATACTGCATTAAATCTAATTTTTTAAACGTAACTGGAGCAGCTTTGATGTGAAAAGCCATGAAGGAGCATCTTAAGCCTGCACTGAAGTATATTTATGTGTACCATAGCTGGTATAGCTGCCTACTGCTTGCAGGTAGCCTGTGAGTGAGGCAACAGAAATTGCCATGTCTCATGACAGTAGATGTAGAACACCGCATTGTTAGATGTTGCTACTGAGTGAGGCTCCAGATTTGTACCCCAAATCACACCAGTCACCACCACAGGGGAAAAGCCAACGCTAAATCAGACTACACAAAACTCAGGGATGTTTTGTGTGTTTGCACATGCTTCTAAGTGTTGGTTACTCCAGAGCTGTATAAAGTTTTGGAAGCCTCTTGATGAGAAGAAGAGGCATGTTTGTGGCTGGTGAGGTCCACGGGGGCTAGGAGGCAGCAAGGCAGAGCTGCCAATGGGAAGGACAGTCAAGCAATACCACCTCTGGCAGAAAATGGGAGAAAAGAGAAGGAGCTATTGGCACCCTGAAGAAGAGAAGACCTCGGGAAATCCATAAGGACCAGGAAAAATATGGTAGATCTTGCTGCAGTGGCAACTTTGGACAACAAATAAGCTTGACTGAGACAGTTAAAAAATAAAAGGGAGAAAAAGACTGTTATGACAGAGATCAACCTCAGGAATTTCAGATCCAAAGACAATGACAGGCTTCATTGTAATGAATGAGCTTTCCAAGCACTACCTTACAGGTTTGGCCGGAGGAGAAATGATGCTCATGTTGTAATACAACAAGTGGGGAGCTGTTAGACTAGTATCTAACACATTAGGCCATATGGCAAGTCCGAGGTACGTGAAGCAGATTAAAGAAGCTGAAGGCATCAAGCAAGGAGATGTAAGCATGACACTGAGAGGAAACAGGGATCACTACACTCACTCCGGTGGAGTCAAAGCTGTTTGTTTCTGCTACATTTACTGAAATAAGACCTGGCAAACACTTTCTGAACCTGGCTAAAATTACTCTAAGAACTTATATCAATTTCTCATCTTTACGGAAACAATCCTGCTAACTAGGCCTGTGTGAATAGGGAAGTATTTGATTTGGATTTGGATTCGGCCAATTTGGAGCACAGTGATTTGATTCGATTTTCAAAAAATGCTTTTTTGGATCACTGTCCCGAATCAATTCGGCCAAATCAGGTTTGGAAGATTCAGCACTGATTCAGAGAGATTTGGTGATTCGGCCATAGACTATAATGGGGAATCACTGAAATACCTATAATTTGTTATTTTTTGGCAAACTTGGATGAAAACAGCTGGGATGGTAGCTCTGAGGGCATGAAGCCTACCAAGTTTCAAGGAGCTAGGTGCAGGGGTTTCTGGGAAACTGCACCTCAAACTGCTGAAAGCAAAACTTGTGATGTGGGACTTTGTGTGTGTGTTAAGGGACAGCGGGATGAAAACAGCAGGGATGGTAGCCTGTAACAGGGGGCCTTCCTGGTGCTGGTTAGATCTTTGCCCACCCGATTCTGGGCCAGCCCCTGGCCCTCTTTTGCTCAGGCAGAAACAGCTCACAAAAAGGACAGAAAGGCTGTAGACAGAGGCTTATGTGCTGTTTGTATGTCCCTCCTCCAGAGCACTGAGATTGGAAGGGGACTGAGGGAAAGATCACAATCACTGACCAGCTGCAGATGTCAGTCTTTCCCCCCCAGCTCTCCCTCCCTCTTCTCAGTTTCTGTTTCCTTGCAAGACTGCCTTCCAAATTGCCGAATCTTTTCCAAATCAATTCGGAGATTTTTTTTTTTTTCTCTCCCAATTCTATTTGGATTCGGTGATTCAGCCTCCAAATCAGGCTGAATCTTCTCTGAATCGAATCAGTGACTGAAGCTCCACACACCCTTACTGCTAAGCCATGCTGGCAAGAGCCTGAAACCAAAGGAGCAATGCAGATGTAGATCTCTGAGAAGATGAGGAAGTAGTATAAGCAAGCAATTATTGCTCAGTTGGTTCAAGCTTTCTAGTCAGTGACTACCTTTGAGGCCTAGGTCTCCCAAAGCCACACTGCCCTGTTGTCCTGCCGCTCCTTATGAGGTAGATACATTGTTCTCTTTTGAGATTCTTGGCCCCGGTGCCAATTGGAGAGCACCCTGGCATTCAGTGAAAGAACCCACCTTTGTTCAACTGCATGTATCGGGATTTGCATTACAACTCTTATTAGAGTTCATGGCTCCAATTATTATTAGAGAAGCTGGTTCACTCATTAATTCATTAACTGATTTTTGCCTGAAAACTATTGCATAACAGTTATCTGTGAAACAGTGCTCCTGATTAGTGGCTAACTTAATGCAGGATCCTCACTGCATAAGGAAATCAGAAAAGGTGTCATGTTTATTAATGTTCTGGGGCTGCTACACTACATTTGCTCACAGACAATACCCTCACTCGCTTCACAAGAATGTATAACTAATGCACTTCTGGAAATAATTCCACAAAGCAGAAACTGTAAAGCTAAGAACAGATGGGACCCAATTTTTCACTCACTGCTGGTGCATTTTAAAATTAGGAATAATTTCTAAGAAAGAGTCCACAAGTTAACAGAGAGAAACCACAATACAATAGCTGGGGCACCCCCACTCATTACTTGGGAACTGTCAAGTCTTGACAGAAGTGCAGATTTTCCCAAATTACCTGTGTTAAACCATACACAAATACCAAGAGAAGAACTAATGTGATGGGCCTGGTGATTCTGAGTGCTATAAAGTATCCTCAGGGAAATCCTGAATTTGTAAGTTTCAAAAAGTGCTTTTAGATTTCGAGCCATTATCATCCTATTTATAAACAGCAGGAAGAAAAGGGGAAAGGAAACTTTACCAATGGGAGATAATGAATATCATCTCTGACCCACACCCACTTAACCACAGACAAAAATTTCAAAGGTAGAAGGTAGAAGCAAATTCAGCAGACATGGACAAAGAGAGTTGATTCAGAGGTGGAAGAAAAACCAATAGGTAAATGGAGCCATGAACTCAGAAATATTAACCAAGAAGAATAAGCACTGCTCAAGAAATCAGAATGATACGGTCATGCTTCTGATAAATTTATAGAGCTGGGCATTTTGCATTGCAAGCTCCTTCAATGGGGAAAGGCAGCTTCTGAAGCTAGAAAGGTATGTAGAAGCAAAAGTCATTCTCATAACATAATGTGGCATTTGCTATAAAATACCGAGGCCACAACTCCATACCATATTCTGCACTGGAATGTCAGCCTGGATCTCTCATTTATACCTCATTTATATACACAACAGGTCCCCGACGTGCATACAAATTACATTTATTGTAATTTATTTAGAGGAAAGTACACTGTTTACATGGTATAAAGGGGCCATACCATAGATGAGAATGAAGCCCTTAGAAGTTAGCATTCACAATGCTAACCAGTGGAGTAATCTACCAAGAGCTCTCCAATGGTATGTGCACACTGCAGTCATGACCATGACTGAAATGTATTGCAGATCTTGTTAAGCTGGCTTGCTAGCTAACATTAGTATCTTGCCATGGCAGCAGGGAAACTCAACATAGACTGCAAAACCTGCCAAAGAAGCAGGGCAAAGACTCAGGTGGTAAATCCATGATAAGCTCCCTGATGCTTGGGTTAGGCCAACACCCAAGCTAGTACTAGTCTAAGTCCAGCTTCTAGACATCTGCACAACACCACAGTCACAGCAGTAATTGCACTGTGGATGTATCCTTAAGAAAGGAATATCATCCTAGAACCATCTGGCATCCTGGGTAGCTATTTATACCAGTACAAATGACTAAGAAATAAGACCTACATGAACATCTTTACTACCAGAGGTAAGACATAAATTAACACACTATCAGAGGAGTATGCACGCTGAGTTCATTTTCTGCCAGTAAAAAGGCAATGGTGAATCAGGTCCAACTCCATCTCCCTAGTGAGCATCTGGAGGAGATTTGTTGAGCTCAGTGGGACCACACCAGTGTAAAACCAGTGGGTGCATCTACACATGCACTTTACTGTGGAGCTGACTAATTAGCTCTGCAGTACAGCATCACTGTCTACACGTGCACCTGTATTAGGGCAGAGTAAAATAACTCCGTTGTAGGACAGTACTGTCCGGTACAAGTACTATTCTACATCAGAGTAATTACGTGCGCTGAAACTCTTGTAGACAGTGACTGAGGCTGGCTATGGCATGAGAGTGCTGAAGTGGGGAGATGGCCTATTGACTAACCCTGCACTGTAGCAGCCTCGTGCCCTAGCCAGCCCCTCTGCAGCACACTGAGTGGGGGCAGAGCACCCCTAGGCTGGCAGGCTGACCCCCTCGGCCCCCTGCCAACAAGAGTTGTTCCGCTCTGCCTCAGTGTGCTGTGGGCCCAGGGACACATATAAATGCTGTGCCCGGGAGCAATAAACTCCAGCGTGAACTGTACCTAGTGTGAGTAGGAGCTGAATCAAGCCCAGCCCATGCTAATCTGGAGAAGAAAAGTAAAACATTTCATTACTTTTCAAATGTTCTACAAAGGGGTGAGGTTGCCTGCTTTCAAAGAGGAAATTAGGTTGCACCCTTTGAACTATCAGAGGATGCTTTGTAGACAGCTACACAGAAAATACTATTAAAAGAAATCAAAGAGCACATGGCTTAAATTAGATAAACATGCATATACTTGAAGGGAAACATAATCCAGAATAAAAGGGAGATTTTTTTTGATGCAGAGATGGAAACCTTTATAGTTATAGAATGCATTTAAAATAGATATTCCTAAGAGGAGAAGAACAGTGTGAACTTTATTTTCTGAGGCTAGTGGTTACTCTGCAAAGCAGTCTATGTTTCTGGGATTTGAACAGTGATTGCTCAGATTCATGCCCCCCCCCCTTTTCTCTGCATCACCAGGTCCTTTACGAGGTGGGTAAAGTGGAGCACAAAGCAGGCTATGACAACTTTTTCCAGAAGGCCTGATCTTGCCTGCTATAGGATTCCAGTGACTTCTGTCAATGGGTGGGAAAGAAGAAGGGGTTTTGGTCCATGGATCTCTCAGGCACCAGCATTTCCTCCACTAGGCTAGCTGGAGGCTAGCAATAGTACTGCTTTATGCTAATTCATCTTCTCACTTTGCTTGCTGGAACCTTTGAAGTTTCTGGCAGCCCTTCCCTGGAGTAACCCAGCTCTGACTCATCAGAAGGATTTGATCTTTTCCAAGCTTAGTGACCAAAATGGCACTTAATTTAAAAAAAAAAAAAGAGAAGTGTCAACTCTCTAACAGCTTAGCGGTTCGGTTCAATTTGACCGAGAATGCAAACATTTCCCATCCAAATGTCTGACTAATGAAGTTACGCTAGGGACAAATTTCACCAGCCATCCAAACCTCTCAGGTCTGCAACATCAAGCGGATGTGAAGCAGGATGGATCCTCCTGAGATTTCCAGGACGTGCTGCTTCTGTTGAGGCTGGAAATGTCACACCTCCCTTACGTTATTTTTGCACTCCTTCTAGACACAACCAGAATGCGGAGCTTCATGGTGACTTGTGATTCTAGAGACGTTAACCTACTTTTTGGGGAAATAGGTTGAGTTCCTACTCTGGGGGTACACAGTGGGTATTTCTATTCTTGTTCAACCCTCAGCATTTGCCAGGTGAAAGAAGTTACCTTAACCTTCCACGTGGAGGAGATCCCCAGTCACCAAAAATGCCGCCGTTTTTCTGATGCACAGAATGCTGGTACTAGATTATAACATGCCCTCGTCTTGATGCTGTTACATATCCCAAACCTGGCTTGTTAGAAGGCAACTTGCACCCTCAGCAGTGCCACCTGGTATGAGAATAGCGTCAGCTACAAAGCTTTAACTAATTGCTCCAGGATAGTCTGGGCTTAATATATAAGACCAGGCTCTTCATGTGGGATTGTGCTGCTCAACACCTTACCCTGCAGGAGCCTTGCCTTCCTTTGGACTCCCATGCCTTGTTCCTGCCCTGACTCGGCCTTGGCACCCAGCACCTTGCTCCTGCTTACCCTGTCCCTAACCTCTCAGCCTTGACTACAGCGATAGACATAACTAGCTATGGACTAGGAACATAATTCTGACTCCCTGGTTATGACCCTTTTGTGCAGCCAGGGCCCCTGGTCTGGATTCCTTGCAGGCTCAGACACTTGCTTAACCCTACCTTCCCTCAAGACTGCCTATGCCTCAATCCTTACACCGACTCCCCCACCCTCATTTTTTTTCTACCCTTGCACCAAGCTAATGTAACATTTTTTCTTGGTGTAAAGGAGTGGAGAGTTCTGGTCTAGCAGAACTTTTAATTCACTTCCCCAGTCTTGAGATCCATCATTAACCCAATTCATACTTTGTGTTTTGTGGCTAATGGTCACAGTGTCTTTCAATACATGCATTTGAAGAATTCATCTTCATGAAATGGTACCATTTTTATGGACAAACAGGAAAGCAAAAACCCCAAAGGCTTCCATTTTATTGAGTGACTAGGGCCAGACAGAGAAAAGAAAGTGAAATCCATCTTTAAGCAGTTTTACATTCCCTTTGCTGATGAACTTATGCTCCCCTTCACTGCCCTGCTACCCCTTCTCACCCTTGCTTCTGTCTTCCCTCTTATTTTGTCTCTTTTCTTCCTAGTTACTGAAGCCAGGCATGGAACAGCTTCTTAATCACATCCCACCCTCTTCTCCTTCTATTCCCTCCCGTAGCTTCACTGCACCCAAGAAGGCCGTGGAAACTAGAGGTGTATCAATACGTTGCTGTATATCAGATCAGTGCTCAAAGGGGGTGGGGGGTGGGGTGGGCAGCGGCGCTGGCAGGGGCGGTTACAGGGTGGATGTGGCAAATTTTGGGGTAGCTGTGGCCCACTCCATAGACCACCCTCCCAGTGCCACTGAGGCCCACCTTGTCCCAGGCCACCCCAAGTACACCCCCAGCCCAGCCCCCACCCCCACCAGGAAGAGGCTAGTGCAACCCCTGGCTCCAAGCCTGCTGTGGGCAGCTCACCCTTGCCCTAGATACAAAGCTGGGTGGCACATGCTCCCCATGCCTGCCCCAGGGTGCATGCAGTGGTGGGGAGCTGCCTCCCTCTAGCCTCCGTGCCCCACAAATAAGCCATCCATGGCTCTGCCCTGCACCCCGCCCTGTCCCATTTGGCAGCACCTGCCCCAGCCCCACTCCTTGCCTCACTGGGGGGTCCTCGATCTGCCTCCCCATGCCCCTTTCCCCCCAAAGAATTTCCATCCGGGTGTTGCTCTCCATGCTGCCGGGCTACATATCAGCTATCAGGTCCGTATCGGCCGATAGGGCTGGTTGATAATCGGCCATCAGTATCGGCCAAAAAAATCTTTACCGGTGCACCCCTAATGGAAACCATTCTTGTCATGAACAATCTGTCTCATCGTGGAAATGGAAACATGCCTGGAAGGGGCCTCTTAAGTTACTGTGCCCACTTTCCTATCAGAAACAGCCACACCACATAATCCCCTTCCTAAACTAATACAACTCCATATTAAAAGCAGGCAGGGTTTTTTCCCCTTCTACTCCTGTTGAAAGCCTCGACTCTGACTGCTCTGATGGCAAGGCCAAGGGTTTCCACTCACTTCCTATTTGTCTGTTTGCCTGTAGCTTTGAACCGGTATTATAATTGGATTATAATTGGATTTGAAATCATTGCTATTGCGATATTTTTCTTCAGATATTACATGCTTTCAGGAACAAAGTGCTGAGTGCAAACAGTAGTGTCCAAAAGGCATCACAGTTTCAAATGCTGTTTGTAGAGTAATGGTTTTCAACCTGTGGTCTGCGGACTCCAGGGGGTCCACACGCTGTCTAAGTGGTCCACAAAAGATGACCATGATCGATCAAAAGTATGTGAACACCCAAACTTACAATTCAAAATGGTCTGCACCTCCATTTGAAACTTCCAAAGAGGTCCACACCTCCATTCAAAATTTTTTAGGGGTCCACAAATGAAAAAAGGTTGAAAATCACTGTTGTAGAGGCCATAAAGCAGAGGGAGGAGGGTGTGTTCAAAACTTCATTTCCGAGTCAGTATGTCCTCTGGGTTTTCTAGGACATCTTGTTTTGTGCAAGGTTATCTAAAACCATAAAGCTGGCACTGTCTTTATTTATATTATCATTATTTGTATTAACATACTGCAATCAGCTTAGATCAGGACTTATGTATGACATGTGCTGTAAAAACACAATACAAAGACTATTCCTGCCTCCCCCCCCAAATTACAATCTCAGTATTATACCACAGGTAGATAAAGACAGTTATATAAACTTAAGAAAAGACAGATCAGAATCATAGGCAGAGCATTAGCAGTGTCACCATAGATGACTTTTCTGTAGGCATCATGGCAAAGGACAGTTTTAAGGAGATATTTGAAGGAAGCTAATGAGATAGATTTGCAGACCACAGGGAGCAAGCAAAGAGGCGCTTGTTTAAAAATGGAACGAGTGAGTAATGGAAACTGAACAGTGGGGGAAGAGTCAGACTTCCAACATGAAATGAGAAAATGGGGTTAGGCTGGGAAGGGATTTCAAAGTGAAAACAAAGAGTTTATGTTGTATGTTGATTCCGCCCAGAAGGCGAAACAGTGGAGAAATGTGTATGCCGAGGTGAGATTATCAAAGCAATGAAGTAGGAAAAGGATTTTGCAGCACCATTATGCACGGCTATCAGCAGGATCAGACTGTATTAGTCAAGGCCAGAGAAAAGGATGTTACAGTAATCAAGGTGCATTAAGCACATTATTGAGGTCAACTACTAAAAGTAAAGGTGAATCATGAGCTGCTTAAGATCCATGGAAAAATTCCAGTTGACCGCAACATGAGCAGAATCAGGCCCTAAGCTGATGGGCTTCTGCACCACTTTGAAAGAAATTCTTTTAAATGAGTGTCAACTGTAACTACCCCTCCGACATTCACACTCTAGCAATTTATTTGTTCCCACTCATTCCTTTGATCATCAGACTTCCAGACAAAGAAAATCATTCCCATAGAAATTTAATTCCGTTAAGAACAGTTGAGAGTATAAAGGGAAAAAAACTAGAAAGGCAAGGATGCAACGGCTTCTTTCATGTCACTTTGCTGTGTCATGTACCATAAACTGAAATTTATTTTCTTTAGTGTTTAGTACACAAAGCATGGCATTTTTCAATCCTAGCACTGGGTGTCATTTCTGATATATTTCCCATAAGGAACATAAATAGGAGGTTCAAGGCCTTTTGCACCACCTTAAATGTGAGATTTCAAGAACATTTTGAAATGCTTTAGTCTGAAGAAAAAAGCCTGAAAACTGATTTTTTGTAAACAATGTGAAATTGAAGGGTGACTACTCGAGATCCTGTGCTTAGCAGGGGGAGGGAAAACTATCTGAGAGGATAGGAGGAAAAAGAAAATAATTGTGCTTTTTTTTACCTCCTAATGATTTGACACTGTATACATTCATTAAGTTTATTAAACTATTGATTTGCAGAGCAGAGAGTCAATCCCCATCTCTCCTACAACCATGACTTTTGTTTTTATTGACAGAGTTTGTCTCAGCCCAGTTACATTTCTGAAACAAAACTACTGGTTTAAACAAATGAGTTCTCATTTAAAGCTAGAAACAATGGGATTTAGGAGCAAGGAGACATTTTAGTAGCTGTCTAATAGGCTGACTGATTTTAGAAATAAACTGCTGGGCCTTATCAGTTCTTTGTCACTGAAAAGAGATCACTGGCTGGATGAAAATGTCAGATCTTTCTCTTACTTCTGCAAAATATTGTAATAATCACAGGATTAGACTCCAACCAGAACACTGTCCAATAAGAGCTTTGTCTTTCAGTACCATCAATGAAATCATCTCCTAGGCACAGTTATGGATCAAAGAAGGCACATCTTTGCTCAGCTTCTTGCACCTGATCACACCTGTTCCAACCCAGTGAGGTCCGTCCACCTCCATTCTTGCACTGCATCTATCAGTGTCTGAGCCTCACCTGCTTTTAAAGACTAAAACATAAGCTTGTTTTTCTCCACTAATAGGAGAGTACTCAAAGACTGATCTGAACTCAGCTAACTGAGGCCAGAATCATATATGCTTATGCAGTTCTCTCCCCAGGTAGGGTGAAGTCCCTTGTTTTTCTTTCTCCCCTTAAGGCCAATGGCTTCCTAGCAACTGGTGCCTCCACATGCTAACCAAGTATACAAACTATTAAGAATGGATGTATTAGGATATTACTTTACTAGTACAGTAAATCAAAGACCATATACATTACTGGGAGGGTAAGCTGAAAGAAAGGAAAGGCAAGAGGCAAAGGTCTCCAAAGTGATAACGAATAAGTGACAACTGAAAATCCATGCATAACAGTCTCTTCCCCATTAATAGAGAGAAGAAAGGGCGCTGGGGGGGCCTGATCTCCCCCGCCCTCTGGTACTGTGCTTCTTTTTGGTCTGTCAATTTATCCCTTCCCTTTGTCATGCTCCTTTGCCCATTTCTTTTGTTGTACACCCACTTTCCCTCTGTACCTTCCTTGTATTATTTGTTTTCCTGTTCCACTTTCTTGTGCTGCTGGAGTTTACTAACAGCTGGAGGCTGCCAGCCCCAAGTTCAAGCAGTCTATGATGGCCCAAGTGCGGAAGTAGAAAACCCTGGTGACCTGAAGCATCCTTTATAAAACCAAGCCACAATCATGAGAGACAATATGGCCATAGGAGCCACAGAGGAAGGAGCTCGTTATGGAAAGTTAAAGGGAGCGAACTCTGGGCTGGGAAGAAGGGACTCAAGAGTGGCAGCTGGGATGAAGCAGACCTGAAATTCTGCATCAGGAACCAGATAAATTCTGGAAGCTTTTCTATCTTTGTTTGTGGTTTGGATAACCCCAACCCAGAGTGAGACAAACCCTGGGAAGGCCATTTTTGTTTGAGCCAAGAAGGCGCTTATGGTTTTGGTAGTTTTTGTTGCTGGTTGTTCGGGATGTGGCTGTAGGGGAGGCAGAGGCCACTGAGAGGGGTGCTTGGGAGATGCCCCAAATTTCAAATAAGAGAGACAAAACAGATGATAGAGACTGGGGGATAAATTCTGAGCCCTGTCAGGGACTGAAAGGCAGTGACAGGATGTGGGGTGATGGGTCCTTGAGCTCAGGAACACAACGTGCTGGGCCCAAAATTTGCATCCCTGCATAATGGGCTCTGAGCCAGAGGCCACAGGTAGAGTAGAAGTGGGATGAGGCCAGGAGAGCCCTGGCCCAGACAAGGGTCCAAGTCCCAAGGGCCAGAATCCTACATGCCATGGACAGCCCTCCCTGTTGGCTTGTTCTATCAAGACATGGCAGGAAAGAGCACAGAGGGAGAGAGCCAGAAGGGATGAGGGAAGCTAGCAGGAAGAGGACCCTAAAGTTGGGTATGCTCAGGTCTCTCTTTATGCAAGCATTGCAATAAACCTTGCATAAATTCACATAAAGTGAATCCATCATTACATATAATTACTGCCCCCTCCAAACCATGACAAATTCAAACAGTAATCACACAATTCAAAAACTGCTTCACGAACTCTGCGCTGCAAGCAGTGGCAGGCGCAGGGGGGTGCGTTGCCAGGACAGCATGAGGTGGGCTGGAGAGGCACTAAGGGGAGGGAAGCAGGGCGGCCAGGAATGCTGCTTGCCACTCCTGGATCCGCCCTGATTCCCTTCCCTGGATGCCTCTCCAGCCCGGCAGGTGCAACCCGGCATGGCTGGAAACAGCGGGGCTGTGCAGAGAGTCTATGAGCTCCTTGCTGCGCTGGGTCATGCCCACGGGGCTGCAAAGGCACCTGAGGCAGGGAAGCAGGGAACAGTGGGGCTGTGCAGAGAAGGTGCTCGCCTCGTGCTGCAAGCAGCAGCACGTGCAACAGGTGCATTGCTAAGGAAGTGCAGGGCAAGTACCTTCTTCGCGTGGCCCCGCTGTTGCCTGCTTCCCTGCCCCTGAGCCTCCACAGCTCGGTGGGCATGACCCAGGGCAGCAGGGAGCTCATAGCCTCTCCACACAGCCCCACTGTTCCCAAACAGGCTGGGTCATGCCCACCAGGCTGCAGAGGCACCTGAGGCAGGGAAACAGGGTGGCAGAGAATGGTGCCTGCCCTGGGGACACATCTCCTGTGCCTGCCACTCTCTGAGGGGCACAGCCCTGTGCCACAGGAGGTGTGTGGCCAGGGCAGCGGGGTGCAGGGCGCTGGGACCAGGCAGGGAGAGGAGCTGAGCCAGGCTCAGGATTGGGGCCAGGGCCCACTGCACCTGTGCATCCACCCTTTCCCCCTGGAAGCGTGCGTGGCAGCGGGGAGCCAGCTCTCCCCCAGTGTGCCACCAGAGGCTCCGCCCTGCTCCCCACTGCGGCCCTGTAGCTGCACACTGTGGCCTCAGGCCCCAAGCACCCCCTGGCTGGACAGCAGTCCCAGCCCTGCCCAGCTCCCTCCCTACACCGGCCTCAATCCCCCTCTTCCCCCCACTTACCTGCTGGAGCTGCCCTCGAGGCTCCTTGCGGCCACGTGCATATATGCCCCCTGTCTCACCACCTTCCTTCCGCTTCCTCCCAGCTCCCTGCAGGCTGAAGCTCTGCCTGCCTGCGGGAAGCTCATTGCCGGCAGACTTCGCATAAGATCGGATTTTTCTTGCACAAAGCGAGTATCTGGTATAAATAAGGTCATTGCATATTAGCAAATTTGCACAAAATGAATTTGCATAGAGAGAGACCTGAGTGTACACTGTACTAACCCCTGTGAGTGGCATACACCATGAACCACCTCTTTCTTTCCCCTGCCCAGCACAAGACAGAACCTCTGAGCCAACTCATCCCTGTGGAGACAACCTGAAACAGCACTCAGTTATGCCATAAATTAATGTGTCTGAATAAGTTTTGTGAGGACCACATATTTCTGAATATGGCAATAACCAACCGAATATTACCTTCTCCCGCACCCTAGGTAGGAAAGGTTGACACTATAGACTTCTGCCAGTAGCAGTCTGCGTCCTGCTGTCGGTAGCCCGGTCCAATGCTTGACCACGCTCATCTTCATCAAGTTCTTCCTAATCTCCAACCTAAATTACTCTGCTTCAGTTTGGGGCCCTTCCCCCTACAGCCACAAAGAAATCTCTGTCCATCCTTATAAATCACCCTTCAGGTAGCTGAAGACTAGGGGTGCACCGATAGAGATTTTGAGGGCCGATACCCATAGCTGATATTTAAGGAGGCATATTGGCTGATACTGATCTGATATCCGATACAGCTGCCTCCAGGTGGTAAGTCTGGTGTGGTGGAAGGGGAGGGGGTAAGGAAGGGCATGCCGGGGGGGGGGAGATCAATGCCCTCCCTCAGTGAGGGAGGCAGCTTGCACCCCAGGAGGGCAGGGTGGGGGGCACCTTCCTGGGGTGCAAGCTGGAGGCAGCTTTCCATGCTGCTGGCTCTGCTCCATGCTGCGCTGAGGCTGCACACAGCATGGGCATTTATCGACCAAATTATCGGCCCCATAGGGGCCATAGCTGATATAGACAATTTTCTTCATATCAGTACCGATCCAATATCAAACAGATGTATCGGTGCACCTCTACTGAAGACTATTATCAAATTCCTCATCTTCACCAGAGTAAATAACCCTAACTCATTCATCTTTTCTTCATAGGTCATGCTTCTCCGGCCTCTAATGATCTTCCTTATAATCTCCCCTCAGGTACTTGAAGTCCTTCAGGAAGAATCAGTTATATCAGCAAAACTGTAGTTTGTTTCACTTAGCAGAGTGTTTTTCCTGTGGTGGTTAAAAAACAAACAAACCAAAAAGCCCTCAGCATTTCTGAGACATCTATGTCCCAGTTACACATTAAAAATACCAGTATGCAGGAACTGTAGAGTTCATAAAGCAGAAAGAGCCAATATACCGTATTTGACTCCTGGCAACAGAGTGAAAGCCTTATACATTCAAGCATGGACAGACTAGTTCATCATTTTGAAGTGCCATATGAGTTGATCCAATCAAATGGATCGTTCTGTTTAAATGTAAAGGAGAAATACCTTCTAAATCATGTAGCAGAGCACCTTTCTGACCCCCGGCAAGATGCTGGATTGCTGCGGGTCAGGAGCCAGAATCTAGTGCCCATCAGGAGAGCAAGCCTGAGAACACGAAGTGTCCTGCAGAGCAACGATTCTGAGGCAGATCTAGCGGTCACAGTAGACAAGCCACCGAATTCAAGCTCATTGCAACGCTGTGGCAAATGTCTGATGAGATTTCTGGTCTATAAGGAGGACTAGTGAGCAGGGCTATGATTTTTCCCTCTGTATACAGCACCACTGTCAAAAGGATGTTGAAAAATTACTCGGCAAAACTAGTCTTAGATTCACAGCAGCTCCAGGGAGAGGCTGAAGCATGGTCCCCCTATCCCAGCTGCATGGTGGATGGTGGATGACATGCATTAGTTTAGCTGAGTGGAGCCCCAAGCAATTACCCTAGCCGCTGACCCTTAATGCTCAGTTATAGCTGGGGAATGTTTCGGGGGAACCCTAGCAGTTCTCTTTTGATTTTAGCCTTAGTCTAGATATACCACACAGCAGAGGGCAGCAAGGGCTCCCTCAGGGCCCCTCTCAAGCTCTGATCTTGCTCCACTGGAAACAAAGGGCAAAACGTCAACAGTACAAGATCACCCTTATGGCAGACTGCAATTGCTAAGTAAAGGACAAGTCTTGCAGCCAAGGGTTGAATGACAGCCACAGCCCATCACATCCTGAAGGCTATTGAACACCGGAGCAGTTCCCTAATTAAAGTCTATTCAGAAGCTCCATGACAAAACCATCCTGGAACAGAATGAAAAAAGAGAAAAGAAACCCTGATCAATCTGGATAGGATGCTGCTTCCTGAAGCGAACTCCAGGAAGACCCTGAGTGAACTGCAGCAGGGAGCATCTCTCAAAGCCCAAACTATTAGTATTAGTTCTGAGAGCTGTTGACCAAAAGTTATGTTGTGTGCAGATGCAGGAAAGGCAGTTTACTACTGGGTCCCGTTGTGCTGGTACAATGTTGATCCACTGCATAGATCAGAGATGCGCAAATAATTCCAGAAAAGGAATGTCTTGCATTTGAAAGCTTGTCTAACTCTATCCCAGCTGAGCAGTCAGTCCAATAAAAGACATCATCCTGAGAAATCCTTGCCTCTTGCATAGATTCCTGGAATTATGCAAATCGTTTATTAGATTGTTTCTCCTTCTTTCGGTTTTCAGGTTGTCTGTGGAACAGATGAGGATTTTCCTTAGTGTGCTTTTTATCTGGTATCATTTGCCAGTTCCTTCAGATACTTGTACGACTGCTGATTGTACACTGGCAATTTTTAATGAGTATTTAATTGCCTAAATGTTATTTGTGGGGGTAGTTTAGACTGGCCACAAGGGTCACATGCTAGGTTCTTGTCTCAGCATGAAGACTCAGCTGTGGTTCTGCCTCAAAGAAGGGCAATACGTGGTTTGTGGCCTGTGCGGCAAGGCAGAACGTAGGGCTTGAATCCGAATCCCAGACTCTCCAGTGCTCTGTAAGGAAATAGCCTACCCAGGATGCATCACATTTCATGTGATACACGCTAGATAACAACATAAATGGGCCATTTTTCTAAAACCAAACTGGTTACTCAGTAATAGAACTATTTAGAGACGCTTCAGCGGTAGTTTCCTTCTGGTCATGTGCACCCCAACTGACTCACGAGCGACTTCTCTAATTCTTCCTTCCTGCAGCCTGCACTCTTCCCGCCAAGCTCCATGCACATGGCTACACCAGGTATTTCCCTAGCATCCTCACAGAGCTGTACCAGCACACAGGCCAGAGGAAGGTCCATCCACTCCCCTAACCACTTCCAAAGGGAGAGAGGCTTTTTTCCTCCCATGCTGGTCTCTGCAATCCAGCGCAAGGACCTGAAGGGTGCCTAACAACTCCTAATCCTTGGGTGGCTGGGAAAGCCAAGCTGAGCTCCGACACCAGCGGACGAACTCTGACAACTGGGTTTTGCATATGAATAGTCACATTTGTTGGGGGGAAATGAACTTTCTCAAATACTTTCCAATTAGCCTGAGACTCCCTGTGCCCAAGAACATTCCTGCAAACGGACTTGTTGATTAGTATGCCAAAGCCAAGCAGGCATCAAACGTGTTGACAAAAATGAGCCCGAATGGTTTTTAAAGCCATGCCCAAGTACTCATTGATGTGTCTCTGTTGTCCCAGCTCTAGAATTGGGCAGATTGGCAAGGAATCAGCCAAACGCAAACCCAAAAAGAAAATGTACCCCCAGATTCAGAATTTCTTCTGTTTTCTGGCTGCTCGGTAATATAAGAACTGCTGTTTGTCCCACAGGAAAAAAAACAAAGAATAACATGAACATGCACATTTGAAGATGTTCAGCTTGTCTTTCTGCCTCAGTAAGACTGTGAGCTACAAAATAAGCAGAGAAGCAAGCATACCAGAATTTGCAGTGCTCCTTCTTTATTGAACACATATTTGAAATGGTCAAACTTTGCTGAAACAGAGGTCAAAGTGGTATTGGAGATTTTTTTTTAAACTGCAGGAAAAATCCATTCCCATTACATGTAGCACAATCTTCAACACTTTCGCACCTTCCTGTTCCTTAGATGGATTGAAAGTTTGTCTTCTTCATTTAACTGGGACCTGGGAGGGGTGGGGAGAAACCACAGCAACACTTTTTATTACTGGTCACACCACACTAGTTCAGGTGAACTGGATTTTATTTGGGTTTATACACACTTGGCACATCGACACGTGCTGTGCGTGCTGCACAGTAGCCTAATAACACTGCACAGTAGTGTGTCTGTCATCAAAAACCATGCTAACACCCTACTACGCAGTGTTATTAGGCTACTGTGCAGTAAGCATCACAAAAAACCCATGCACTGGTGCTACTAAAGCAAGTACTAAACTTAATGTGGAGTAACTAGGGTGCATTAATGAACATGTAAATATGTCCACTAAGTAGAATTTTTAAGAGTTCAGATATACAGCCATATTTTCCCCTCATATACCTCTGTGGTCCTTTGATAACAATTAAGTAGCAAAAATGTAAGGAGGCAAAATTTTAAAATAATATAGAGCCTTTATTATAGGGAAAATATGCAGCTCAGAAAACTCCTTTTCTGATTTTCCCTATAGATTAAGTTCACTGGCGGACAGGCAGGCAAAAGAATAAACAATCTATTTACTTTTTTAAGATCACCAGAGAGGGTGGAATATGATTTGTGCTTCTAAATCACTTAAGTGCTTTTAAGAATCACACCTAGAATCCTACAGCTTCGTTATGAGACACACTCCTCAGGGTAGAATTGAGCTTTCCTGCAGGGCTGAAGGAATGATGTATTTGGAGGAAAATGAGAGGTGCGATTAGCTCGATGTGTGGGAAAGGTTCAGAAATCAACAAGTCCCTTACTTCCACTCAGATTGGATGGTTTTACAAAAGCTGAATTCAAGTAGAACACAGACGGCTTTGAACTGCAGATTACTAGAAACCTTTAAAGAGCACTGATGTAATAATGGAGGCTTAGCAAGCTTACCAAAATTGTGAATTCAACTGGAGCAAAATGAATAGAAGTTTACAAAATGTTGCAGTCACCTAACAGAAATGAACGTTCAGAGAGAGGTAGTTGGCCATGTTAATCTGAAGTAAGGCAGAAGGTAGGGTAGAGATGCAATTTATAGACTAAATCCACACAACTTTTATGTATTACCCAAGATCCACAAACCTGGCAGCCCAGGACACCCCATTTAATCTGGTGCTGGCACTATTATGGAGGAAGCTTCTAGCTACACTGACTCTATCCTATTCCCATATATCATTAGAGCTGTCAGATATTTAAAAGACACCGCAGATTTTTTAAAGAACTGGGTTTCACTAACAAGCTTCCAGCAAACACCATATTAGCTACCATGGATGTCACATCTGTACACCAACATCCCCCATAAGGGGAATTACAAGCCATAAGGAACATTATCCCTAATGAAGCCACTGCTTCTGTTTCCATCACACTTTCCCACTTAGTCCTCAGACATTATTTCTGATTTGGAGACTCCCATATCTACAAAAGAATGGCACTGGCATGGGCATGCATACAGCCCTGCCAATATATTTATGAGAGACCATGAAGTCCATTTCCTTGGCAGCTGTTCTCTCATCTGCCTGGTATACTTAAGGTACATCAATGACATCTTCATCATCTGGACACATGGGAAGGAATTGGTAGAGAAATTCCACTACAGCTAACCATTTATGGCCTCCATCAAAATGACTCTGGAATACTCCAGCCAACAAATTCATTTCACAGTGAAGGTTTGCAATGGCCATGTCACCATCACATTGTATGAGAAACCCACAGCTACCTTCACACCACCAGCTTTCATCCCAAGCACACTGCTAGACCCATCATCTCTAGCCTTGGATGATCCACCGACCAGGATGAACACCTTTTTTAGTCCCTGCCCATAACTTTTCTGAATTTCAGTTAAGAATCACTGAGCCAGAATCTAAATTCATAAAAGGCATGGAAGGGTGTTTGAGGCTAAAAAAGGTGGAGAACCACTGATCTAACTGGTGCCACTTAAGGGTGCCAGGAGAAGAACCTACATTTGCCATGTTCTGCCTTTTCCAATCTCTGCCCCCAGTCTGTACCTGTGGTGGGGTAAAACCCACGCCTGAGGCTGCTCCTGCAGGGTCTCACATGCCAGCAGCCAGCCCTGTTGGGTTGGGATTGTGGGAAGAGTGGAGGGTGTGAGCCAGACTGCAAATCATGGATCTGGCCCCGTGTCCACATGCCTGCCCGTCTGAGCTCATGCTGTGGGGAGCATGGGGGCAGCCACACAATGCTGCTGCAGCCCTCAAAGAAGCTGCATTGCTGGGGTACCTGGGTAGGCTCAGGGTGCTGAACAAGGGGAGGCAAGCATATACCTCACATAGGGGCTGGACACTGTGACACCCTTAAAGATGCCATGACACCCTGGTTGAGAATTGCTGCCTTGAGGATCTGGAGCAGGGATTCCTAAAATTGCAATATTTCCCAAAACCATTGTCACTCAAAGGAAAAGAGCCAGACTCAGACCCCACTCCGACCAGTGACAACACCAACCCCAAGATGAGGACAACACTATCCCTCTGGCTGTCACCTACAGGCCACAGCCTGAACACATTAGACATACAATTAACCTTCAACCCCTCTTGGAAAAATTACATTCATCTCAAGGTAGCCATCGGAGACCTGTCTGGGCTTACAGGTAGCCTCAAACTTCAAATGGCATCTTTTAAGGAGCAGGCTACCTACCTCCTGTTCTCATCAAGGGATCAGGCCTTGCAATGGACCTAGATGCCAGCTGTGCTGCCTTATCAATGCAGACCACATCATCACTGGATTACATAACATAGATTATAACATCCGAGGTTCATTTATCTGCATCTCCACCAACATCATATAAGCCACTGCCAGTTTACAGTGCCTCTCTGCTGTCTACATGAGATATAAATTTCCCCATTTGAAAGAGTGAATGAGCCCTGAACTGACAGCAAGTCCAAAAACACAAAGGCCTGTAGCAGAACACTTGGACTTTTCTGGACATCCCATCGCTGACCTTAGAGAAGCTGTTTTTACACAGCAATGCTTTCTTTACAAGCTGATTCAAACACAAACTTGCACAAGAAATCATCCAAAGAGTGGATAGTGTTACATATGGTCTAAACAGGGACTAGAGATTCTTAACCAATTATGTGGATCATCTGTTGTGACCCCTTCATCCCTTTGGGTTTATTACTTGTTTCCCTCTCTCAGCATTGTCTCCCCCCTTGTCTTTTGTATTCAAGCAGAAAGCAAGATAGATTTGTACTTTATAGATTAACCAAACCAGAGACTATGAGGTGCAAATCTACCCTGCCTTCAGAGTAACACAGCTAACTACCTCTCTTTCTTGTATTCAGATCACTTTTTCTACTTGATAGCCTGCTCTGTGCATGTCCTTTCATAGCATCCAACAAAGTGAGCTCTGGCTCACAAAATCTTATGCATCTCTGATTTAGTTAGACTATAAGGTGCATCTCTACTCTACAATCGGTGTCGGCAGAAGATTTAAAAGGAAGACAAGAAGACTGGGTTGGTCCAAACTACTGAATTCAAGCATTGTGTTGACAGCAGATCCAGTAAACAAAAGTAGAGTGCCAACAAGCAGGACTCTGAACCAACAGACCAAATACTGGTAAATAGGTAGAAATTAAGCCTAACTGGTAAATAAAATGAAATGATGGGCTCTTCTTCCTATTCCCCCTTTTTTGGGGGGGGAGGGAGGGAGGAGGGGGCCAGAGGAGGGGAGGGGGCTTTAAAGAGAGACCTGAATTGAAAAGATGGTTGAAGGGAGGAGGAAAGGGTCCTCCTCCCTTTGGAGGAGCATGACAGAGTTGGTTTGCTTTCCACTTCTCTCCATGGCTTCTGTCCTTCATTTATGAGTCTTGAGTATTTCTCTGTCACCCTTCTCTCATTGCACCTACAGGAATGCCAGTCCCTCACTCTGAACCATTGAAGGCAACAGCCTGAAACATATGAGATTATGCTCTGTCTTTCCAGCCCTCAGGTGCTTCTTTCTAGTCCTACTGCCCTCATCTTCCTCTCTGTTTTTCCCTTAGTCCCTGAGATCAACTCTACCACACAGCACAGTGAGAGAAGACAGCCGATCAATTCTGCCAGGCTGGGGTCTTGTAGAGAAAGAGGGACCTGACCAACTGGCTAGGTGCTGTCCCAGGCCAGGGAAATGAGGCAAGGTTTAGGGTGGGGGTGGTCAGCCTGTGGCATGCACGCCACAGGCAGCATAGGCAGTCTCTGCGAGATCAAGGAGGGAGCAGGAGAAATAGCAGCAGATAGGGCCGGAAGCAGAGCAGCAGATCAGGCAGAGGAAGCGGATCAGAGTGGGACTCAGGGCGCAGGGTTCACCCTGTGGCATGTGCACCAGAAAGGTTGGCCACCACTGGTCTAGAGCAACAGCTGTCATAACCGACCAGCCACTGTCACAGAACATCACAAAAAGGCTGCATGCCCTTCCCCTTTATAGCTTCTCTATTTCCCCTCCTTTTGTCTGTTCTGTCAAAGACCGCGAACCGACCATTCGCAGCTCAGACCTAAACAGGGGAACTAACCCTTCCCAACCCCTGTGGGGGATTCTTTACCAGGAAAGGAGACGTTCAATATCCTCTCCCTGAAAGGGACTTTTTAAAGTTTGGTTTAAATTAGTTTTGAGAAACCTCTTTATTTCAGATTGTTTTCTTTTTGTGTATCTTCTCATATTTCCAAACTTTTTCTTCTATTTTCTAGTGTACTTTCCATGGGCCAAAACTGACTGAGATCTCTGTACACAAAACATCGCTTAACTGTTTAGGGTTGTACTATGACAGGATCACGCTACCACCTTTGACTTTCTGGGGCATTTATTTAATTGAAATGATGCAACAGTGCACTAATAAAACACTACATTTTATTTTATTGTGACTGGTTATGATTTTCAGAATTACCACTTGCACTGTTCAGGAATAAGACTGAGTGGCTGCATCTACATATGCAATTAGTGTACATAAATAAATGCCAGAGTTTATTGCTCTGGAGTTTTTTGTTCCCAGGCATGCTGTTTGAGCAATTAACTCAGGAGCAATCAGTTCTAGAGTTTATTCACGTGTCGTCTGTGGAGCTGGGTTGGAGTTGCCCAGGTTGGCAGGGGACATGGGGATCAGCCTGCCAGCCCAGGGCAGCTCTGACTGGGCTCAATGTGCTGCAGAGGGGCTAGCCAGGGTACAAGGGTGCTTCAGTGCGGGGCTAGCCAGCAGCCAGCTGGGTCAGCAGGTGTATGTGCACTACTGCGCAAGAAAAAACTCTGCAGCAGGATAGCACTTCTATTTACAAGTACTACCCTGATGCGGAGTTTTTTAGCTTCCTGCATCCTAATAGGGGCACAAGTGTAGATGCTGAGACATTTACTATGGAGCTAATTAATCAGCTAATAAATAGAGCACAGTTCCAAAGGGAGCAAAACAGAATTAGAAGAATGAGGAGAAATCCATTATGCCAAAGATTTAAAAGAGGCAAAATGATATGAAGCAAAGGAACTGACAGGTTCCATTCTGGATATAGATAAGACACAAAAGGAAAAGGTTTGAGATGTTTTACAGTGTGCGTCAGCATCTCTTCATCATATCAAATGAAGTCTGAATTGAGAGTTCTCAGGAAACCAACAAAGCCTCCACTGGATTAGATTGCTGTTAATTGATTTTAGAAACCTTGATTGATAGATCATCAGCTAAAGGAAACAGCAAAAAGAGTAGGGACGAGTTAATGAGGGGAGAGCACTACAAAGATCACTCCTGCTATACTCAAGATTCTGCAGAACTGGGACCTTTACTCGGAAAATAACTTTTATTCTTGCTGGCAATAAAATTTCTGGAAGACAAAGGAGAAGATGAAGCAAGACAGCGGGTGCAGGAGAAGTGGGGACAGCTGGTACCTCACCACTATTTAGATCAGGAGTGGGCAAAATGCAGCCCATGGGCTGGATGCAGCCCACCAGGCCATTTTATCTGGCCCGTGGGGCCCCTAAAAAGTTCAGAAAATTAATATCTATCTGCCCCTGGCTGCCTGTCATGCAGCTCTCGATGGCTTGCCAAAACACAGTAAGTGGCCCTCCGTCCAAAGTAATTGCCCACCCCTGATTTAGATGTTATTAATTTAATGGAAGAGTGAGCATCCAAATCCCTGGGCAACCCTGAGAACCTCAACAAATACATTAAACGGGGGGGCCCATTGACTACCCCAAGACAAGGCATCATAGCACCAATAGAATTACATGCAGTCCCTCCCACAGGAATCCCACACATATGCTACCCATCCTAACCTTTCATTTTGTAGATGAATAAGGAAAGCTGGGGCCTAAAATAAAAATCTATCTGGAAACTAGAAACTGGTTGACATGTATACAGATTAAAAGGAAATTGTTTAGAGAGACACTAAAAATGATGACATGGGTACTTCCATGTTGATTCTCTGAACTACTGCCAATCAAGTCACCACAGAATGTAACACAATTTTTCTGACACGTCAAATTTGTGTACGTGCATGCAATGGGGGGGAAGTCAACTTATGTTATTTTGCATTTTCTCTCCATCACCCCCAGGGTATCAGATTCTGCCATTGGAAGTTTGATAGCCGACTAGAACAAAGATGACAGTCCCGTAGCAAAGCAGGGCCACCGGGGCTAACAACAGTAAAAACATTGACTCTGCTGCAATGATGAAATTATCAATCAATAAAGGGAGACTTGGGCACTGGAGACAGCCTTTTCTTGGAGACTCATCAAGATGGCAGGACTCCATCGCAAGAGACAAAAATGTCCTTGGACCTCACTGCTTGTGGTATCAGAGGTTCTTCTCACTTGTTTCACTTTGCTTCCCTGCAATATATTTTCTCATACTTCAAACAACCCCTCCAAAAATAACCCTACCTACAACCCAACTGAGCTGTTTATGTACACTGATGAGAAAGAGGCAGAGACTAATTTAGATTTTTAAGAATTTACGATATGGTTGGATACTATGGGAATGTATGTGATATAAGAGGCTACGACTAGAACCAAAACCCACTGGAGTCAATGGGACTGCATTAACTTCAGTGGGCTTTGGTCTGGGCTCCCGCAGTCAGAGTTTCTATGGCACTCATTACAGGTCTATTTCTTTTGGCACTGAAGTCAGTAGTAATAGCCCATTAATTTCCATGGGTGCTGAGTTAGATCAACAAATTAGATCTTTTTAAAATCCCATTCCAAGAGAGTGACACTAGTTGCTTATTTTTTGTGGGTGTCTGGAAGATGTAATCATTGGTTACAGTTTCTTATAATTGATGGCAGTAGCAAAAATAAATGCAAGTATGAATAACAATATCTTATCTTGCAGCTCTGCCATTTGGACTCATTTCATTTCCAAAAAAATATAAGCAAAAATATGACTCCAGACTAAGGCTATGCAAAAGCCAATAGCTCTAGTTCTGCTTGAAAATTTGCCTCTATTCATTATATAAACTAGTTTCTGATCTGCAGGGTTATTTTATTTTTTCTTTCTTCACAATTTCAACATTTTTTGAACTGAGAAGAAAGGAAAGGTACCCATTCCAACAAGGCCATTACACCACAACAGGTGAGTCCATTTCTATATCCATCATTTACAGCAGGGCAGGAAATTATTTTGGCTGGAGGGCTGCTTAATGAGTTTTGGTGAGCTGTCCAAGGCTGCAAGGGTATCTCCGCCCCTTGACAAGTGCCCTGCTCCCTGGTTGCCATCTTGAGCCCTGAAGTCTTGCTGTCTAACCCCTGACCTTTGCCACCAGATATCCTTTCCCTTTCCCCCCAGAAATACTCCTTTTGGGAAGGGGGTTTGCAATCTTGGAACCAGAAAAAAACAAATTATATACTAAAATTCAAATATTGACAATAACGTATTTTAATTTTATTTAAAAAATATATTTTTGTCCTGATTTGTGTGCGTTTGCATGGTGTATATAAAGATGATTGCATAATAGTTCAAAATAAAATTTTTAATATTGTAGCGGATGTGGAGGGGTATGGGTGGGTGGGTATGGGGTTTGTGGGGGTTCTGTGTGTGTGTGTATGTTGGGTGTGGGGTATGTGTGGATGTGGATGGGTGGGTATGGGGTTTGTGGGCAGCTGTGGGGTGTGTGGAGGGGGAGGGTGGCTGGGAGTGTGTGTGGGGGTGTTCATGGGGGTGCATATGTGTGGTGGGGTGTGCGCAGGCAGCACTGAGTAGGACTCTGTGTGGGGGGGGTTGTGTGGGGAGGAGTGTGGGGTTTGTGGGGGTATTTGTGGGTATGGTGGAGTTTGCATGGGAGCCCCACCACAGACACCCCCAAGCCGGTCAGCACCTGCCCCGCAACAGCCCAGAGCCTGCACACCCTGCACTGCCTCCCCAGCTCCACCCTACACCCACTCTGGACTCACCCCCACAGAAGTGGATGAGTTAGAACCTGCATCCTGACCCAGCCCACCCTGCACCTGCTCCGCACCACCTACCCATGGTGCATCCTGCCACCCCCTATGCATGCAGTGGAGCTGGGGCAGCTCCATGCTGGATTGCCTTTCTAGGCAGTGCAGGTAAGAAGCTGCCACCGCTGGCCCCAGCCCTGTGTATTGGTGGGGACCCATGCCACACAGCCCTGTCATGGCCCATTCTGGACTCACCTGCCCAGGCTCAGCAGTGGCAGCAGCTGGGCAGAAACTGTTGCTAAGCATGGAGGAAGAGCAGCACCTCTTCCTCACCACTGCTGGGCCCTTCCTGCTGCAGCCACCCGGAGCCCATGCCACATTTGGCTGTCCTGTATCTCTGCTGCTGTCACTGCCAATTCTGAGCTGCCCGGGGGGCAGCAGTTGCAGTGCAGAGCAAACAGGGCAAGCCCAGTGTGGGCTCCAGGCAGCTGTAGCAGGAAGCACCCAGCAGTGGCTTCCTGCTGAGCCTGGGCAGGTGAGTCTGGAGCAGGTGTGGGGTGGGCTGGGTCACAGCTATGTGGTGCAGGTCCCCACCGGTACTGCAGGGCTGGGGCCAGCAGTGGCAGCATCCAGAAGGAGCCACCACCACCCAGGATGCCTAGAAAGGCAGTCCAGTTGTGGAGCCTCCCAACCCCTGCTGTGTGCCCAGGGGGTGGCAGGATGTGCCACAGCTGGATAGTGACTGGGCCAGGCAGGACTGAGGGACCTGCTGCAGACTGGACAAAGACTCTCTGTGAGCTGGATGTGTCCCGCGGGCCATATTTTGCCCACCTGTGATCTACAGCCAAGCTCTATATTACAACCGTATCTGCTGTCTTCTCACCGACCAAGATGCACACCTTAAGAATCTGGAGCAGGGAATCAGGGGCACATACAATACAACCCCAAAGCTATAGCCACTCAAATCAATATAGCCAGAATTAGACCCCACTCTGACCTACTATAATACAAGCCCTGGGAGAAGGACAACATACTGCCTCTGGTTGTCATCTACAGCCCCCCACTTGACCACTCTAGACACATCATTAATGACCTTCAATCCCTCTTGGAAAAGGACAACCACCTCAAAGCAGTTGTGGAGGACAAACCTGTCCTGGCTTACAAGCAGTCCCCCAATTTTAAACAACATCTCTGAAGCAATAGGCTACATAAAATATTTACCCAAATCCAAGACAACTTCAAATTTAACATGAGACCCCAAATAGTAGCTTCTAGACATGGAAAATGATATACTTGTTATAATTTTCCATGTCAGGAACTGAATTATTGGAGAGTAGTTGTAATTTACCTCCCTCACTGCTACAGCAGAAGGGAAAGCAGGGGGCAAGGAAACAGGCAGTCTGCCCCCCAATCCTTACCTCCCTATTCTGCTACTGTCCCAAAGGTTCCAGGTGCAAGTGGAGTCCCAGAGTTGCTTGTGCCCTGTGCTTCAGGAAGCACCTATGCAAGGAGCATAGCTCTGCAGTGGACAGATTCCTCCTTCCCTGCACAGCTCCCTTCCCCCACCCCATCTCCCCTGCTGGCCAGGAGCAGACTCGAAGGAGGAACCTGCAGGCTGTAAAGCTGGGATCCCTGCATAGTGAGGAGCAGAAGTAGCTCTGGAGCTGTGAGGAGCTGCTTTGCAGGGAGCATAGTTTGGCTGGAGACCACAGAGTATTATGCAGGCTCCCTGCCAGTGAGCAAGACAAGGAGAGGTGGGTAGGGAACAGACACTGGACACAGGAATCTGCACACTGTTGATGCTGTCCCTGCCCCAGCTGGGCTCCCTGCACAGCTGCTTCTCCCAGCTCCCAGCTGTGACACTCAATTCTAAGATGAGGTTTCCCCCTTCCCCCCATGATGAACGGGAGGAAAAACCTCATCTTGGAATTGAGTAAATACAGTAACTCTTATTCTCACTGAGACACCAGGCCTTGCAACAGACCTAAATGCCTTTTGTGCCCCAACAGATCACACCATCAGTGGACTGAATAACACAGATTTTAACATACAAGGATCATTCCCTTGCAATGCCATCAGTGCCATATTCCATCATCTGCTCACAGTGACCCTCTGCTTTCTACATTGGATAAACTGGCCAACGCCTATTTGAAGAAATGAATAAATACTTCCCTTCAGCTGCAGAAGGAAATGCAAGCCCATGGCAGAACACTGTAATCTCACTGGATTCTGGCACTGGCCTAAGGGTGGCTGGTCTTAAATAGCAAACTTTTAAAAATTGATTTGAACTGGAAAATTGCACCGTTGCAATCCACAGACTGGATTGTGTTAAGTATGGTTTAAACAGGGGCTGGGAATTCTTGTGTCATTACGTTCATTAGGTTTTGTGACTCATTTGCTCCTATGGGTTTATACTTGTTTGTTTGCCTCTCTCAGCACTGTCTCCCCTCTCCCCTTCCCTTGTCTTTTGTATTCTAATTTCTCTCTCCTTACACCAGGGGTGGGCAATTTGGGCCCAAGGGACACATCAGGAGTTTTGATGAGTTGTTGTGGGCCTGAGTCAGCCTCCCTCAACCCTCCGAGTCACCCCCCTTACCCCTCCATGCAACAACTTACCAAAACTCTCTATGGGGCTTTGGGTGGGTGGGGAGCAGTGGTTGGGAGCAGGGCAGGGCTGATCCGCTCCCTGCATGACCTGCTCTGTGGGAGGAGGTGGTGCGGGGTATATAGGGGTATGTGGCTGGGGCATGTGTGCATGTGGGGGGCTGCCTGGAAGTCAGATGAGGGTGAAGGGAGGGAGGGGGAGTCAGGAGGCACATGGGGGCGTGGGGAGGGTATGTGCATGCAGGGGCTGCCTGGGAGCTAGTAGGGGCTAGGGGAGGAAAGGGAAGGCAGGGTGCATGTGCAGCAGACCTTGCACTCCACGTGGGGCCAAGCCCTGCCCGGAGCAGCACATGCCATGCTCCTGCCTCCACCCTTTGGCCCCAGCTCCAGGCCTGGCTCCAGCCCTGGCTAGTGTGCAGCTTCCAGTGGTGCTGTTCCCAGTGTGGCTGCAGTCAGCCAGACTCACGTTGTCACTAGGAGGTTGGGGTAATTTGACCTCAGCTGACTTCTAACCCTTTGGGCAGGGGGCTGGACCTGATGATCTTGTAGGTCCCTTCCAGCCCTAATTTCTATGAAATCTATGAGGGGAGGGGAGCACAAAATGATCCGGCTGGCTGCAGCTGCACTGGGAACAGCTCCACCAGAAGCTGTGCGATGGCTGGGGCTGGCGGGGCTTTTCTACTCCCCTTACCTCCAGCTACAGCTGCTGCTCCTGCTGTGCTGCTCCAGGCAGGCAGGTAGCGGGGAAGTTTCAGCCAGGCAGCTCCTGCCCAGCATGTGGAGCTCTGGCACTAGCTCCCGGGTGCCTTCCACCTGCTCTGCCTGCCTGGCATGATGAGCAGCCACCTGCAGGCGGGTGGAGTGGGTGGAAGGTGGTTGGGAGCTGGAGCCAGAGCTCCATGCACAGGGCAGGAGCTGCCCAGCTGAAGCTTGCCCCCACCCACCTGGAGCAGTGCGTGCTGACTGGGCCCAGGCCTGGGGCCAATGGAAGTGTGGTGTGGGCTGCCCTGGTGGGAGCAGGTGAGGCTCAGTCCCATGTGGAGCACCACGGGGGCAGCTGTGGGCCAGATGCAATCAGTTGATGGGCTGGATCCAGTCCATGAGCTGTATTTTGCCCACCCCTGTCTTATATTCTGCTTTCTGCACATCTTTTACAGCATCTGATGGAATGGGCTTCAGCTCACGAAAGCTTGTGCTATATTACACACACACATCCCCTGCCTTCTACTTGGTTTAAGAACTCATCCGAGTGTTTCTTGAATTCATCACAGTTTTGCTTGAAAATTGTGCATCATGTAGTGCACAATGTAGTGGCTTTTTCTGTAAAGCTGGACCTGTTTGTCCAAACCATAATGAAACCAGATAAACAAAAAATTGGGATGCATTGACATTTTGTTGTAAATCTGCACGTTTCCCCTCTAGACAGTTGAGAGAGGCATGGAAATTGGAGCAGTGTCAAATTCTTTTAGTGAAAAGTAAACACAAAGGTGTTGGCCTCATCAGGAGACAGAAGACATTTAACTTTGGGACTAATTACGGGGAAGCTGACAGAGCTTGACAGATCCATTGTTCTAACAAATAGCTTGCCAGTACTCCTGCAAAAAAGAGCAATGCCTCTCTCTCTCTCCCCCCTCACTGTCTCTTAGTAGGCCTTTGACATGAGGGAACAAAAAGACGGGGCTGTCAGAACTTCTAATTATATGTCAGGAACCTGAGAAATTAGAGCATTAAATGTGTTAGTTAAAAATAATGTCCTAAAGGTTATGAAATTATGCAATGTAAAAAAAAAAAAAAAAAGGAATAAAATGCAGGGGAACTGAATGACAAGTCCCATTTTAGACTTCTGCTGGTATTCTTATTGCTGCAGCTTTCAAGCAGGGCTCCAAACTAGGTGTTGAGGAGTGCAAGAGCATGTTTTCTCCATTAAGCTAAGCATTTGGAGACTTTTGTATTGAAAAAGCATCTCCTTGATGCAGATTTAAACCCAGTTCCTTCAGTCTTTTCTTATACAGCTTGCGAGAGAGGAAGGATGGCAATATAGTTAAACCTTTGGATTGGGATTCTGGCAGAAGTAGGAATTAAACACAGGTCCTCAAAGATTAACCATATGGCCATGAGGAGTCATGTAGAACTTTTTAACTCCTCATAATCTGTTCCCAGAAAACCGAAGCTGTTTTACATTTAAAGGGCATTTTTACATGTGTTCCTGATGCAGCACCAGGCACTTTTAAATAGCAAGCCATGTTAATTAAAAACACCTGCGTGTAATGTGCACCAGTGGCATGGCATACGTCTGCACTGAGAAAATGGCAGTGGTTCACTTCGAACTAAAGCAGTGAACATGTGTTAGTTCAAAATGCACCACCATTTTCTCAGCTCAGAGGTGCATTGCGCTGCTGATACAAGTGACACGCGAGGCTGTCAGAGTACATCAAGTTACATGCTCCAGCAGACTCAATTAATCAAGTCTGCTCTGACATGCTGGCTTTCCAGCATGTCAAAGCAGGCTCCCTGCATGTGTGTAAGTGCCCTAAGAGACTTGGGTATGCTTAGGTTTTGGTTGCAAAGTGCATTTTAACTTTTTTTTAAAAACCTGCTTTGAAAGGGAGTTCACTGATAATGAATTTGCCTGCATTCCCATTCTGCATCCATGACCATATTTACTTGAATCCAAGATGAGGTTTTGGATGGTGCTTGATGTTCTCTCCCCAAATGCCTGTGCACATCCCAAAATGGTGGCACTACAAGTTACCAAAAGAAGACTCCTTGCAGCAAAGGCAGCTCTTGTAGCAGCACATAGAGAAAAGAAAAAGCACTCAAATCATATCTGGCTCCCAGCTTCATTAATGCCCTCACCTTTGAGCCAAAAGGTAGTATTAGGAGCCAAGTCACTTCTGTACATTTCTATGGAGCCATTTACAAAGAAACGTGGTTTTAAGGGACACTCGTGGAAACTCCTACTTCTTTGCGTTGCTGCAGAAATGTATTTCACAGTGCACTTTATGCCATCCATGGATGTCAGAGAGAGAAAGACAGTATTTAAGACAAAGATAGCATGGCAACTGCATAACAGTGCAGATCACTTGGCATTGCCTTCGCAGCTTCCTTAAATTTGCTGAGGAAACATCCAAGCAGTAATATCTTTCTGGTTCCTTGTTGCCATCCTGAACTCAAGCTAGCATCCTCTAAGGAGAAATACAGCCTGGCAAAAATTGTACATTTATCAGCCCTGTCTTCCACTACCCACCTGCCTTCAATCCAGCAACCTGCAGAAGTGCAAACACAATTGCTAATGTACGTTATCTAGGCAGCCTACCCACTCACAGCACACCTTCCATGTAGTCAGACCTACTTTGAGTTGCCATAGTGACCACCCTTGACCACTGCCCTCCTACCAAAGGCCCTGCATCTCCCAAAAAACAGGAAAGATTGCTAAAGGGTCTTAACCTCTCCAAGCTTACTCAAGACTAAGACAGGGAAATAGCCAACACCTCATAGACAAATGCTGGGGAAGAGACAGCGAGATAACCCCATCACAGCACATGACCTTGAATGCTTCTAGCAGTTACGAACGTACACCAGATGTACTTCCTTACTGCTCACAGCATTCATATACAAAGGAATAAACAGTGTCCTTACACTCCACACACACTGTCACAAAAGGCATACAAAAGCATTGAGCAAATACACGTATATAAGAACAAATGTGTGGGCATCTTGACTAATACTTTCTACAAGACCATATTTATTTGTCACATGACTGTAGTGGATTCAGGGTTCACTAGCTCCCTTAGTCTTCCAGTGTCTTTTTATAAGCTCAGAGTTTCTTTTTATCCTCCGTCCTCCACTGGGGCAAGCTCCCTCCCAGCAGGAGTCCCTCAGCATAAGCACTTCACATAGTGCAAACAACCCATGTGTCGTCTTTTCCAGACCACCCCGTTTACTCCAACCATAGAAAACATAAAAATTAAGGGCTGGAAGGACCTCAAAAGATCATTGAGTCCAAACCCCCTGCTCAACAATAACCTTGAGGTCCCTTTCACCCATCACACAGGCCAGGACATCTCCTCCTCACCTATATTCATGTCACTGATTACTTCTCCCCAGATGAAGCACTCCGCATTTATCCTTACTGAACTGCATCTGGTTCCACACCGCCCACCTTTCCAGCTTGTCCAGGTCTGCTTGGATCTGCATCCTACCCCCTAGCATGACCGCTTTTCCCCATAACTTAGCATCATCCGCAAACTTGGCCAGCGTGCTCTCCACATCCTCATCTAAATTGCTGATGAAGATGTGCACAGATATACATGTATACACAGTCTCTGATGCGCACTCGGTCGCTGGCTGACTCCCAGGAGAAGGGACTCCATGCAGGGTCCTTGGGCTGTACTGTGTACAGGCCGACGCTCTCCCTCTTGGCTCGCAGCCTCTCGACTTCCAGGCTCTCGGTCTCTCAGCTGCCTGCCTGTTTCAGTTCTCAGGCCCGCAGTCCTCTGTTCCCAGTTGTCTGCCTGTCTCAACTCCCAGGCTCTAAGCTCTCAATTGTCTGCCTGTCCCAGACTCTCACATCCCTCTGGCTCTGTCCCCAGGAAGTCTCTCTTTCTCTCTCAACACAGATGCTCTGTTCTTCTGCATGTGCTTGACAGACACAGGGTGAATGTCCTGGCTTGGGCTTCCATTTCTGACCTGCAGCCTCCTTGTCTCTCTCCAGCTCAGCTCTCTCCCTGCGGGCTCCTTGCAACGGCTGCTGGGATGTTGTATCACCATTAGCTGGCCAAAACTCTGGAAACAGCTTCCCATGCACTCTCTGCCTCGCTGCAGCTGGGCTATAGCTCCTGAGCCATATAGCCCAGTACAGTGACCCTGAAATCCTATGACTCCAATCCAATGCCATCAATAGGTATGTAAAGGTAGATGCATTCATAGTACTTAGTGCCACTTACATGGCTCTTAGATCTTCAGCATGGAGGACTGGATTTGCCATTATGAGCATACTCAGAAGGGATCCACTACAGCCAATTATGCCCCCTCCAACTCTGTTCCTCCTGGGATACGGTGTACTTTTTGCAAGCTCCAAGAAACTTTACTGGAGAAAAGTGACTGACAGAGGAACAAAGCCCATTCTCCTCTAGCCTAGGCATGGGCACATCTAGAATTTTGAAAAGGGGGGGCAGATGTTGATGTACATTGTCACATACAGAACAACATATATTTTTCTCCAGCTCAAAACAAACTAGAAGTGTTATTAATATACTAGGGGCCTAGTGTTATATTGAAGCAAAAACAAATATAACTTCACTGGAATGAGTTAAAAATCTGCAAGGCTCTGAAATCACAACTTCGTTACTAGGAGCAGGTAACAGACTGCAGAACTGCAGAAGAAAGGCTAGCTCCATTCGTGGAACATCAGCCCTGTTAAGAAGACCAGAGGACCATTAATACCCGTGGAATGAAGAGTTTAGAAGGGATCAGGTAGATTACAATGAGCCATGAAGTCAAGTGACTCCTTCAGCACTGCCTAATTAGAAATGCTGCTGCCACTGCTGGGCAGTTGCTTTTAAACTTTGGGTGCAGCAGGAATCAAAGGGGGGATGCAAGTGCACCAGTGCAGCTTCCCTCCCCACCTCCCAGATTTGTCCCTGAGCCTAAGATTTAGGCCACTTGATCAGGGAGCGAGAGAGCCAGATTCTAGGACCCCCTGAGCCACATCTCCCAGTTCCCAGAAAACCAGGCCCTGAGTTAGGCAGGACCAAGAGCACTCTCTGCCACTCTTTTTGAAGCTAGCCGCCAAAAGGAAAAAAGGATACGTGAGGTCAGAAGACAGGCAAGCCAGAGGGAGCTTTACTTGGGTACTCAGGGAGCTGGATGCTACCATGGGAAGGGCTGTGGGTTCTGGTCCCTGCTCATGTCCCTGATTCTTTCTACACATTTCATTAAATAGTCACTGGATAAAATACAGAGCCTGAACCCTCTCAAAATCCATACAGCCCTGCAGAGGAGTAATGCACTATGAGTTGTCCACCTCAAATGCTAAAAGTTTTGTTTGCAGCCACACTGTACAGGTTTTCCAGTGTACATTCGCCCTAAACAGCACTGTGCTTTTGTTCCTCTCAATTAAGGACAGTTCCCCACCCCGCTTAAAGATAAAGTTCAGCAGTGTTTGCAAAGTGACCAAATTCTGTGCTGAAGGGAGCCATGGAAGCACCAAGACAGGAGGCGTTCATGGAGCTGCGTGGTTTAGGTATCGGGGTTGGTCCAGACCTGCTTGTCCCTGACATCTGCAGCTGTTTAGATTTGTTGCAGTGATTTAGGCCCATTACAGCAATCACTCTTGTTGCCTGGCAGCCCTATATACACTCTCCACCTCCCACAGACCGATCCCCAAATGCTAAGAGTTTTATATTCCATGTTAAGAGATTTATGTTTAACACCTGGGGAAGGATGTGCATTGCCGGAAGCTGGCTTAAAGGAATATACCAACATGGTCTTGGAGTGACTGTCTGGAAAAAAGCAAATTCCAACGATCTCAGAATTGTGTAATGAATCCTTAGGGCAGCCAGAATCAAATAAGACTTTGTAATAAATCTGTGATTATGAACAGGAGACAGTACTGGAAATATTATAATAGGAGCTGCCTGTTCTAATGAGGAGAGGGACAGTGATATAGGCAGAGGAGAGAGACATTTTGAAGCAGGAAAATAATACTTTGTGGAAACTGCACAAGACTGCTCTCTGCTTACTGCAGGTAGGAAAGGCCAAGACCTGACAGTTTCATTAGAAAAACTGTTTAGAAACTGACCCGAGATACGTATTTTATTGCTCCACTGTCAAACCGCTCATATCTAGAGAATACAAAATATGTTTATCAGCAGCAATAATAACAGTGCAAAGAAGAATAGAAGAGAAACTGAAAATTATAACAGAGATCTGCTGTGACTCAGATATCCCAGGCTTTATAGCTAAATATACTGTACTGAAAAGGAAGGGTATTATTGAATTTGCTGGAATAAGGAAAGGATGGGCGGGCAATGAGCATGATACAGGTCCTGATCAAAAGCAGAAGAAAAACAATGTTTCCCCTAATCATTAAATGAAAAAAGCCCATGTGTATTGTTGCAAGGCGAAAATGACCATGAGAGACACATCTAGAATAAGTGATAGGTATTGAATTGGGATAGTCATGTGATTAGGCTGTCGGATTCATTCTCAAATGTCAGGGGGAGTAACTCAAATAGGATTAGTTTATTTCATTGACATGAGCAGATTGAGACAGATGATACCAGGAAAAAAACTCTGCTGAAATTTGTTTTTCTTTTAAAGAAAAGCTGTAATATTTCAACTTGAAAACAAGACATGCAGGAGAACAGATGGGGAATGTGTGCTCCACAAGGAATCAATGGGCTTTCTGAAATCGGGTTAGCAAAGAAAGAAAGAGGAACACTGCGAGTAAATTACTCGCTTCAGAGAGACCATGATTGCTTGGGGCAGCTTTGGATTCAGACTCTCATGTGAACCAGTTCCATCTGGCTAAAGCGATTCACAACAAGAAGGAGTTGGCTTCGGTCCATTTCTATGGCAAATACTCCTGGAGATCTCAGTGCACACATGTCATCTCCAAGGACAATTTGAATGGGAAGACTGTGTTACTTCTATTTCTATTTATGTCTGACCACAATTTTTGAGCCAGTAACAATCATTAGTAAAACTGCTCGTATCTGTTCTGGGTGGTGTGGTTCCTGTTTTACAGATGGGCAGCTGAGGCACAGAAATCAAAGTTAAACAGAAAGGTTAATGTAGGGACATAGCGACTGGAAGGGCATGATGGAGGTGTATCATTCTATCCAGTTCCTTACATTTTTTCTCTAAAGCACCTTGTATTTCCTACCATCAGAGGTATGATACTGGGCTAGACAGACTTCTGGCAACTCTTCTTTTCTTTTGTTTTCACATGGGGCAGGAAAGCATGTGGGCAGGCCCACTACAGCTCCACAGTAGTCAGGAAGCACTACCTAGGAGGGAAGCACACGTCTTTCCACTCACTAGCTTGAAGAAAGTGAGAAAGTCATTGCTGCTAAGAATTTGTATCCTGTTGTGCCTTTTGTATCTTCTGTCATTTAATCAAGCATGTCCTAAGTAAAGAACTGCAAGCTTGATTCAAGTGTCTGTTCTTTATCTGGACCGCTCTGTAGGTGAATCTCTTCCATGGCTTGTGAGCGTATCTTCATAGCCATCACTTTAAAGATATTCAGCTGCATCTTCCAAAAGCACAATGCAAATGTCTGTAGCCCATATGGCCCAGAACACGTACCAGCAAAGTTCTTATCTACTTGGCCACTGAGGCAGAGTTGAATTTGTAAAGCTGTCAGTCTATATACTTCAGGGAATTTAAGCAGCATGCAGGGTTACTTGGAATAGTTTCATAGTTGGCAGGGTCGGAAGGGACCCGAGCAGATCATCTAGTCCGACCCCCTGCCATGGGCAGGAAAGAGTACTGGGGTCAAACGACCCCGGCAGGGTATATCTCTAGCCTCCTTTTGAAGACCCCCAGGGTAGAAGCCAGCACCACTTCACTTGGAAGTTGGTTCCAGATCCTAGCCACCCCGTCAGGTATCCCGACAGTATATATCCTCTCGCTCTCACTTAAATCTTTGTGCTATTACATCTCCCACCAATGTTGCCAGGTGCCATTTTACTTGTTTCACAGCACAGAATATTGAGGGTCCAGAAAAACAAAACACTTGCTCCAGAAGAAATGGACTTTACTTGTTTGTAAAGGTAGAGAGACACACAACCCCCGTAAACCACTCCCTTCTGGGGTAAAGTTGCCCCGCACAAAGTGTGGTCTATGTTATACCAGTATATTGATCATGTGTCTGCTCCCCTAGCCAATTTTATCCCAGGGTAGTGCTAATGCAAACCTGTTTCAATCCCACCTAGTAGCCCGGTACAATAACAGTGCCTACTCTGGGCAGCTGCATTGGGAGACCTGATTGTACACCAGTTTCTTATTACTGTGGGGGATAACAACTCTGTAGTAACTGGGTCCTGCATCCACATACTTAGATACTGAATTTGGATTATTCCCTTGACACTAGAAGATAATAATGAAAAGCATGTAAAATATGTATTTAATTTTGCATTAAGTTCACTTCAAGAGGTGAGCCGACCCCTTCGCAGGCTGTTGGGTAGGTTCTAAGGTTTTGTCCTAACAACATCCTGGGATAGTCCACATAACTGTTTATCTGCCTTGGAAAAGGGAAGATTTCTTGTTCAAATCTCTGGAAAGAAATCTTCTTCTTTTTTTTAACTGAGCTTGATGTTAGACAACTAATCCAGTTCCTCCATACATCATGTTCTGTTGAAACTGTATACAACCAGGTCAGAGACCCAGATGCCAGGGTCCAGAATGACAGATTAGGTTCCTAGAACTCAGGACTATGGCCTCATTTTAGCACCATATAGCAGTGAAGAGAGCTATTTGGTTTGCATATGACAAAGAGTTTTGTGGTCTGAAAAGTGATCTGTGTTTAGAAAGACTGCAGAGTTGCAGCTTGAAATTCATGGGATGTATGAACATCCCCATCCATGTCTAGAAACATTATCAGTTCTATATAAGCCACTTTACACATGCTGCATATGCCCATGATTACTGATCAGGTTTTTTGCATTCATGAAGACATTCAATCGTCTCCTGGCTTTTCAATCATCTCTTGGCTGAAAAATCAGTGAGTCAACATATGAATTAAAATGGCATGCAACAGACAGAGATCACTATAGGGCAGGGATATCTGAATATTAAATTGGGACACAGAGTGATTGACAATGAAGCCCCCATGATGTGTAACTCTTTGAACTACACTTCTCCTCAGGGCAAATGAGAGCAAATTCTATGCAGCATCTGAACAGAATGTGGTCAGCTCAGGAAGAACTTTTTCTTGTAATCACTTCTAGGTTGAAGCAGGGTTAAGATTTGTACAAATTAGGCATCTCTCATCTAAGAATCCCATATACATTATGTAACCCAGTAAGACCTACTGTGAAACATGTGAGTATTATTGAGAACACTCTGCAGAGGAGGACTTGGAGACAGAGGTTATTCAGTAGCAAAACTGGGAAGAAAACCCGGAGGTCTCATCAGCACGTTTACTGCTCTGTCCTGTAGATCACACTACTAGCTAGTCCAGCCTCCTAAGCAATTCTGTAGAAAGCATCTGGAAGAATATCAGCGTGTTTTGATGCTGAACATACACCTATTTGGAGAAGAACTCAGTTTGAAGGCACAGTAGATTTAGATTAACCAAAGCAGATTATAAACAGCACAATCTCTTGTGAGCTGAAGCTCACTTCATCAGATGCTGTGAAAGAACAGTCCAGAGAAGAGCCACTTGTATGATTAGAGGCCTGAAGAGCAAGCCATATGAGGACAGGCTGCCAGATATGGGACAGTTCAGCCTAGAAAAGAGAAGACTTTGCGGGGGGGAGTTGGTGTTAGCTTACAAATATATCAGGGGAGAGCATCAGGGGCTAGGTGAACAACTAAATTCACCAAATAATCCTTGTTGAAAAAGTGACCCATCTTATCTTGATGGGGTTTTATTTCTGTTTGATTCAGTATCTTTATGGATAAAAGATGCACAGAACCACAGGCAAATGTAAAAATTCAAAAAAGGGGTGTGGGAGATGAGCATGGTGCTTCAGGGGTGGCTGCAGCTGGCTCCCTAGGGCAGACCACACCATAGGAACAGCTGCCAGGGCCTTTTTGGAGTCCCTGAAACAGGTAGTGTCCCCAGGGGAAAACCAGGAGCAACAGTCACAAACTCCTAGAGGAAGGTTTCAGTCTGGATATAAGAAAAAACTTCTTCACAGTTCACGTGACCACACTCTGGAACGGACTCCTAGCAGGTGGTGCAGGAGTCTACCCTGGAGACCTTCAGCTACCCTGGAGACCTTCAAATGGAGACCAGATGCACACCGTGCTGGGTTTTTTTGACCCCAGCATTCTTTCCTGCCCAGAGCGAGGGGGCTGGACCCCATGATCTCACGAGGTCCCTTCCAGCCCTAAACTTGTGTGTGAATTTGTGTATAGTCAGTTTACCAGTGTATAATAGCATGTGTTAAGACACCAGGCAGCCCCCTCACCCCCTCCAGTGCCTGCCCCCAGCCAGCGGGAGCCTGTGGGACTGGGTAGTAAGCAGGAGTGATCCAATCAAGGAGGCAACACCTCCTGCCACGGTCCTGAGCCAATTCCAGCATTCAGCATTGCCTCCTATAGAAGCCCTTGGCTGGAGGGGGGCAGTTGCAGCTCCAACGTTTCCCCCACTCCTGAGTCAGCTGGGGACAACTGTAGCAGCAGGGGGATCCCTCCTTCCTGCACCTAAAAGCACCTATTTCAGGGACTCCAGAAAGGGCCCGGCAGCTGTTCCTATGGTGTGGTCTGCCCTAGGGAGGCCGGCTGCAGCCACCCCTGAAGCACCATGCACATCTTCTGCACCTCTTTTTTTAATTTCTAGATTTGCCTGTGGTTCTATGCATCTTTTATCCAGAAAGGTACTGAATCAAATGGAAATAAAACCCAATCAAGATAACTTGGGTCACTTTTTCAACAAAGGATTATTTGCAGGAGGGAAATAGTGATCCTTTAAAAATAAGGGTCAAAGTCACACAAGATAAGAAAGTGCAGCTAAATAAAAGGTACTGGGTTTAGTTTACCCCCTTTCCGCCTTACCCGCCTCCATCCTGCCCCCAAATTCCCGGCCTCTTAGATCCTACAGGCCAGATGACACAGCTCTGAGTACTTATTTTTGACCCTGTGGTAAGGCATCAAAACAAGCTTATTCAATGCTGTGTTTATTAGACACTGTTCCAACCATCCAAGTGCTGCTTTTTCCTTCACTATGAACAACATTAAAAAAAATGTTTTTGCACTAATTCATGTTAGTGGGTATTAAAACAGAGGACAGTGAAGTGACTATGGTCTAGCAGCAAGTGCATTCAAACAGGCAGCCTTGGTGTTACAGTGATTGCAAGTAATTTCTATAGTTTAAAGGTCCCTTGATATTTCCATGAATTTCCCCCTGTCCCGCAACACAAGGCCTACATTGCATCACATGTTTGAGGGCATTTCTGTCCAGCACAGCAAGTTTGCTGTCTAGACATGCCCACAGGGTGCTCAGATATCATCTTGACAAGTACAGTATGTGAACAGTAATGTAACTAGGGCAGGGCAAGCAGCAGGCCAGCCCTCGGTGCCAACTTAGAGGGGCACCAGTATGGCCCCCTGCTCCAGGACTCTGCCATGGCAGGCACATCCTCCTGGCGGGGGGGAGTGAGGGGGGAAAAAGGAGACACTGGGATCAGTTCCCAAGGAGCCTGCAAGGGCATGGGATGCCAGCCTGTTCCTCAGCACTGGCATCCCATGCCCTTGCTGCTAAGGCAGCAGCAGTAGCAGCTGCCACTCAGGTGAGGAGAGCCATGGCAGGTAAAATCCCTCTCCTCCCCTCTCCCACTCTCCAGGGATCAACATAATTTCCCATCCTCTCTTCCCTCCACTCCACATGCAGAAAGATCTTGTTCTGCCTCTGTACTTAGACTCAGATAGAATAGAAGATAAATCATCTTGTAAGAGGTATTTCATAAAGGTACAAAAGAAGAGATGCAAGTTAAGGGATGAAGACACTGATCCTAAAACTGGTTTTGATGATTGAAGCCCTTAGTGAGGCTGTGGAAGATCCAGTCAGTTTTTGACAGTCAGAGTCTGTGACTGTGGACAGATTTCTTAACATCCCTGGGCCTGAATCCCCTAATACTGACCTTCCACAGACAGATGCTGTGAGGATGGATCCATAAAGCGACCTGTTCTTATAGCATGGCAATGGGACACTGTTCTAGGACACACTACTTAGGAACAGTTTGTGTAAGACACTGAAAACCTTATCTGATTCTTTCCAAGTGAATTTTACTGCTTCTTCAGTCCACCACGTGAGCTCTTCCTTTGAATTATTTATGGAGCAGATAACTAAGTCTTACAAGCATGATCCTGGTCAATCTTCTGCTCTGATCATGCTTTGAAGATAATAAAGTTTTTAGTAAATGACCACAGTGTAGTATAGTGTCTCTCTTCAATATTTGCTTAGTGACTATCTATTAGAGGTCTGTGCGAAGCGGTTGGTATTCACTATGGATTTGAATTTGGCTAGTTTGGGGGACAGTGATTCAATGATTCGAATCTCTGTCCCAATTCAATTTGGCCAAATCAGATTCAGAGATTCAGCTGCTGCCGAATTTCTGAATCTCTGAATCAGTCAGGGCCATTGCCCCCAGCCCAGCAATGATTGCCCCACTTGCCCCAGCTCCTGGGACTTGGAAAAAGAAAAAGCCCCTGACTTACCAGGTGCTGCTGAGTGGGGGTGATCCCTGCTGCCCCCAACTGCCCCGCGCTGTATGGGGGGCTCTTCCATGAGCTCCCTGAAGCCCCAAGGCTGGTGCACAGGTGGTGGGTGCTGGGGTTTTTCTCATTTTTTTTCTTAAAGGACCAGGGGCGGGGTGGGGGGCAGTGAGGGTGGGGGGCTCGGGGAGCAAGGTGGGGGTCAGGGGGCTGGTGGCAGAGCTCCTCATGAAGTGTGGACTTTTTTTTAAAGCACCGGAAGCTGGAGTGGGTGGATCAGCCATGGGGGTATGGCTGGGGGAGCAAAGGAGGGTTGGAGGGCTCATGGCAGAGCCCCCCCATGCAGTAGGGGATTTTTTTTAAAGCACTGGGAGCTGGGGCAGGTGGCAGCCATGGGGGGGCTGGGGAAGCAGGGAAGGGATGGGGCTGGCAGGGGTCCCCCCATGGCTCCCTCCCCCAGCCTCCCCTCTCCTAGCCCCACCTCCCCAGCCCCGAGTACTTACCAGCTGCAAGTCCAGCTGCAGCCCCCTGCTGCAGCCACTGGGGACTGCCTGAGTCATCAAAGCTCTCTGAATCTCTTCCGAAGATTCAGAGAGCTTCGAATTGATTTGGACCTTTTAATTAGTCCCCTGATTCGAATCAGATTCAGAGATTTGGCCACCTAATCATGACAAATCTCCTCCAAATTAAATCAGCACTCAAAGCTTCATACAGCCCTACTATCTATTGCTATTGGTAAAAATACACTTTTCAGAAATATTTCTAACTGACTTCTAAAATGACAGTCTCACTGAAGTGACGTTGCTGACCCAACACATTTCTTAGGCATCTGACTTTCTCATACAACCACACTGCTCTGAAAGTTTTGTACCTGGAAAAAGAAAGAGAGAGCAAGAAAGAAAATTTCATTTTTTTCATGAAAAATTTTGGAAACGTGACTTTAAAAAAAAAAAAAAAAATCACAGCACATGCCATTTTCTAACCAGTTGCAGTGTTCTCTTCTGATACCTGCAAGTAAAACATGGGACAGACCTCTAAACTGATGTGTGATATCAGTTTGAATGTCACTTTGAATAGTAATTATGCATAGAAAAGCTCCCAACCTCCTTACTCCTGTTCCAGCTTTGTAGAGCTGGCCAGGCATTAAAAAAAATACAGTACCTGTAAATAACTCTTTACAAGACCCCAGAAGTCCTAACGGTGTGCAAAGGTCTACATGATACAGCTAAAAATCTGGTTTCTTGTTGGATAAGTTTAGGCCCCTTAATGGATCCTGCTAGTTCGATGCTGAAACATGGCTGAATCAAAAGGATAGTGAAATGAAAGATTCACAGAGTGACTGAATTGGACATAGTTATATCACAGCTGGAAACATTTACTGGGCAAGGCATGGGTTTCCAGTCTCAGACTGAGTATGCTCCTTATTCCTCAAGAAGTCCCAATTAGAGAACAACAACAATACTGAAGGAAGAGCCTCAGGATGCAACCCCAGCAACCACAGAAAAGGACAATGAGGATAAGCAAGGAAGACTGAAGAATCAGGAAATAAGGAAAGTAATTTCTGAGAAAACAGGAAGCTGGAGATAATGAACCATTGGTTTTTAATACATTTTAACTAAACTGCTCATATAACAGAGAAAATGAGTTACCTAAGTTTCAGCAAACTCTCTCTCTGGGGGAAAATAACAAACAAACAATAAAAAATAACCAACATCTCAAAGATAAATCATTTTTTCCAATGAAGTGTGAGACTGCTACTGTGATGAATGAATTATTGAAGGCTGCTTGAAGGTAAGCGAGCAGTCTTTTTAAGGCTGCAAGCCTAGATATTACTTAGATGATGCCATTGCATCTCTTAAAAGAGAATTTTGCAAATAAGTCTTGAACCCATGCTTCAGTATATAAAGTAGATTAGGAACTGCTCTAGTGGAAAGGGTACTGCACTTGGACTCAAGGCACCTGACTTCAATGCCTACCTTGGCTTTACAAATAAACCCAGCACAGTGTGAGCTAACTTCCCCTTCTTCTTGGCATGGTAAATTAGTCAGCACTGAGCTGTATGCTGGCATGGTTGGACTGCTTCCATGCCTAGTATCCAAGCTAGCTAGCATAAAGTAGACTTGCCTATCTCTACACTACACTGCTGGGACTGCAGTGCAGATATACGCTTTGTGTGTTTTCTTCCTTGGCAGCATATATTTCTGGATGCAGTATCTCCATGTGGAGAGGTTTCTGCTTTGTGCTCAGTAAAGATATCCCAGCATTTCATTGCTTCTCTGTTTGCTCACATAGATTTATATTGCTTATCCCCCTCAGCAGGTTTGCTTTCCCTTCTACCTCTTACTGTCATTATGTTCAGAATTGTTCAGCTCATGATCATGACACCAATAATGAGTATTCCTTAGAATTACAGGCAGCCTGGCAGGAGTTGGCTGTGTTGCTACTGCATAACACCACTCAGCTTGCACAGGAACAGATGTTGCTTTGGGTATTTTAGAGTGCTGTTCCTATTGCTAGTACCACAGACAGTGTTCTGCTCTCCAGGATACAGCTTCCACTATCTCAGCAGACAGTGTCCATGCATCCAAAGACAGGATTTGTCTCTACACAGGGGTGGATCCAGGAGGTGCAGTGGTGCAGTCTCACACCCCCTTCCAAAGTAGCTCTGAACCTGGAGGCTCCAGTTCCGTGGGACACCTGACACCTGGGTCCCCAGTGGTGTCTGAGACCCTGGACTGTCATGGGACACTAAGAGGGATCAAGCAGGAAAGGAAAAGGGAGGAACCAATTGCTGCTGTTCCCCACTGACCCAGGAGTCGGGGAGGCCCCAGGACCACTCCTGCCCCACTCCAACCAGGAGCTGCAGGGAGCAGTTGTGAAGGGTATTGGGCTTGGGCAACTGCAATGGGCAGGGACCTGCTCCTTCCCTCTGAACCATGTTTCCTCTGCTCGCCCAGGGGCTCCAGCTGCAGGAAGAAGCTGTGTGAGGTGCTGGCTGGGCTGGGGATGGTGGCTGTGGCAGGCAGTCCCCCCTTCTGGTGCCTGCTCCCAGCCACCAGAAGACACTCACACGGACTGGGTAGTGAGCAGGACTGCTTTAAAGAGGGAGGAAACATCTCCTGCCACTGTCCTGGACAAATTCCAGCACCCTACACTGTCTCATAAGCCCCAGTCTAGAGCAGGACAGTAGCAGCTGTGGGGCTTCCCCCACTCCCAAATTAGCTGAGTACAACTGTGCCAGCAGAGGGGTCCCGCCTTCCTCTACCTAAAGGCAACCCTTAGATAAACCCTGCTGAAAAGAGGAAGGGAAGTTGAGGTGGGGTGCCTGCACTGGAGGGGAGGGGTGCCAAGAGACCAGGGAGAGAGTCCTACCTGCCTCAAGGACTCCAAAATGCCCTGGTAGCTGCTGCCCTGGCATGGTCTGTACAAGGGAGGCCAGCACAACCACTCGCATCTCTCACACCCCTTTTTTGAATTTCTAGATTCACTTGTGGTTCTATGCATTTTCTATCCATAAAGATACTGATCAAGTAGAAATAAAACCCATCAGGATGAGATGGGTCACTTTTTCAACAAAGGTTTATTTGAAGAAGTGAAATTATCAGCAAAATTCTAGTGACCCTTGAAAAATAAGGGTCAAAGTCACAGAAGCATCGGAAAGTATAGGTCAATGAAAGGTACTGGGTTTCATTTATCCCATGCCATCAAGACAGTGTATGCATGGCAAAGTTGCAGGATAGTAAGAGAAAATGTTTTAGCTGAATAGTAAAATTTCAGACAGGCTTGGGAGGACTGTCTTGTGGGCAAGGTACCAGAATGGGAGTCAGGGGTACAAGTTTACTACAGACTTGCTGCATTATAATAGGCAGGTCACTTACTCTTGGTGTAGCTTTTTCACTACCTGTAAACTGTAAGTACCCCACTCCCTTAGAAGTTTTAAGTTATATGCTACAAATGTTTCAGAGCTTCACTCAAAAACATTACAGAACCATAAAAGTGTTATCATTCTTGCCAATGTCTGATATAATTAAATCCAGCTTTACAAATGTGAATAAACAGAACCTCCTGCACTCTTATTGCTCAAAACAGCTGTCTCAAGGAAAATTCAAACCGAAGAACCTTTACTGTTCACTTCACCCTCTTGTATGTCCAAAGACCACATATCAAAAACAGAATTTCAAACTAGATGCACAGCAAACTACACCCAATTAACCTGCAGATTGTTGTGCTAAGCTGACAAAATACCAATTGCAAGAGCTAGAATTGTCCATCTTTAATTACAGCCTATTTCTGTCCATGTGCAACCACATTCACAGGTCTTTTCCTACCTAAAGGCTTCAAAGCCAAGACCATTGCAACAGGCTCACAGCTACCATACCAGCTGATGAATGTGCCCTGCCTTCTGGTCTACATTGCACCTGGGCCTATTCACCTGCCGCAGACTGTTGTGATACTGGGTTTTACCTCTGGAAGTGGTGGTCAGTGGTTCCCGTAGGACCCAGGGTAACTGCTGGTGTATCTTCTGTGGGGCTCCTTCTCCCCTACACCCCACCCCTTCCTGCTTGGCTGTTTAGGATGCTGCTCAGATCTGGTGATGGGGCCCTCTCCTTTGGCATTGAGGCTTGTTGATGATGACAGCTGCAGGGGGTTTGGCTGTATCCCTGTATGCCCATGAAAATCGCGACATAACGACAATTCAATTAAAATAACTCAGACAGTGTGGTGGACAGGGCAATGATGCCCTTGCACTGAGTGCTTTATTTCAGTGTGTGAGTGTCTGTGCCTACCGCACTCTTCTACCATAAATGGTTAAGTTAGCAACAATCCTTGCTGGGAATGCTTCCTGGTTCAGGTTCTGCCAAGCCAGGTACTGTAATGCTTGAAGATGCATCCCTCCATGCCTGCATGGTGCTCATGGTTCTGCCAATCCCCTGCTGGGGTGCTCTGGGTCCATGGATATTTGGGCAGGACATGTGGTGCCAAGGGGTGGTCCCTGGTTCTCTCCATGGCATGCTCCAGCAGTGCCCACTGGGATATCATCTCCCAGCCCCAGCTTATCTGTATACTCCTGTGGGGGTCATTGCAGGTGTTGGACAGTGGTGTCAGGTCTGGGCTGCTTGGCCCCTCAGTTGCAGCAATAAGGCTGGCACCTGGTCCAATCCCTGGTGCCACCTTGATGATCCAGGCTTCTGGACTTTTTCCAGAAAGCTTAGGCCTGGGGAGAGCATCCTTCTTCTTGATGGCTATATGGCATGCATCTAGGTCCTCTGTGGATGCTCCGGAGGCAGGATGGGCAGGTGCTGCTCCCCCTACCCCAGGCTTGCTGGCTCTGCACAGGCATGATAGGTCTGTCTCAGCCATGGGGAGAGCACCTGGCTTTGCTGCTGATGCTCCCATGTGTCTCCCCACTCAGCTTTGCTTCCGGGCATCCTTTAAGCCTGGAGCCTTTGGGCACTGGACCAACCAGTGGAGCCCCTTCCAGCCCCATGGTGCTGGCTGGCTTGCCTGCAGACTGGCCACATGGACACCAACACTACGGTAAGTAGGGCACAGATTACAGGCACAAATTACAGAGAAACAAAAAAACACTTGTTATTGAGATTTGTGCAGCTTATAGGAGAGGAAACTGAATTTAAAAAGAATCAGTCTCATCTCGATGGCATTATTTCTGTCTCCTAATTACATGTAAACACAGTAATGAACAGAAGCGTAGCAGAAAACAGGGTAGCACGAGCAGGGACCTTCATAACTCTCTTGCCAAGGATCAAATTTTCTTTCTTCCCAGAGTAAACACTCCTCTACCCCACCCTTATTATTTCTTAAGCACTTTATAAATCTATATTAAACAATACATCAAGGAGCTTGCCTACATTGGAAAAACATATATTCACAATTTGAGTGAGGAAAGAAAAGCACCATTTAAAACTGCTGAAATATATTGGACTAGGAATAACTTCTGGAAGGACAGTGGAAAAGCAGCAGCTCTCTTGTTTAAAAAGAGAAAGCACTGTTTCTCTTTAGCTGCAGTTCTGCTCTACATCTTTAAAACAACATTCTTAAGAAATACCTGGAGAATTTCAGTTTGTCAGTAGCAGGAGAGGAGATGGAAGCTGAGCAATTTGGAAGATCCAGCTAGAAGGCTGCTCTGGTAATGTGATGGGAACTGGCTATTTCTCTTACCTCCTTTCACTTCATCTAGACCGCTCTACCTGGCCTGCCTAAGCCCAGTGCGTATCTTCTCATTAAGATGACCTTGGATGCCAGCTTCTCCTCAGCCCTGGGCACTGCTGAGGCTCCATGTCTGCTGTCTTGTTCACAAATCCTTAATGTTTATACCAAATTTTCCTGCTGTTACACTCAATTTGTTTCACTTGGCAAGCAACAAAGTTATTGCCAGAGTAGGCCAAGTTAACCTTCTTCCTTTCCTCAACTTGCATAAGTGGATCTAAGGATCGGTAAAAGAGCTACACAAGGTTGCATTTAAGAGAGGTGGTGAAAATGGTCTCACTTCCATTCCTTTCCTCCAAATTTTGTCAGGGTGTTTAATAAATAATTTGCCTTCAAGAAAAATTTGCAAGCTCCCCCTTTTTCCTCCCATAAGAAAGACATTCTCAAAGTCAACACAAGTCTGTGGGAAAGCAAAAATGCAAACCCAGATCTTTAGAGTGGCGCTCCAGCACCCCAGGCACACAACTGTCTTGCCTTCTAGGCCTTATATTTACAAACCAGAAATATTCCACTAGGAAAACAAATACAAAAACCATGCCACCAAACAATAGTAACTTTCTGGTTCTCATACAACATATTGTTCACAACTAAATAAGCAAGTAGAAACTATGCAAAAGCTGCACTGATGTGCTGACACATCAACCTGTCAGATATAATTACAGTTCCTGTACTTGGCTTTTCCTACTACTACCTGTATATGTTAAGTCCCATTCTAATTTAAATTACCCTTCTTGTAGCACTTCTTCAAAAACTTCAACCTGAAAGACTCCTAGGAATGTTGCTTTCAGGGGAATGCAGTATATTTATATTTTTTGGCACCAGTAATTGGCTGTTGCAGTCAGCATTGGGAAATCCCAATTCCCAGTGCCATGGGAAGATAATGAAGTTTGCACAGTTCTGAGAAATTAGAAGGTAATTGGAGGTTTAAAACAACTTTTCAAAAAGAAACAAGAAACTTATATTGTCATGTCTGGTTGCAGACAGCTGGCTGAGGGCTCACACAACAGCTAGAAGTTTGTAAACTAAGACACTTGAGAAGTCTGCATTAATACTATTACTGGTGGTTTTATATTACTACCTGGAGATTGGAGCCCAATTGTGCTGCACAACCAGACAACAGTAAATTGTCCCTGCCATAAAGAACTCATGACTACAGCTTTTCAAGCTTCTTCCCACAGGGATGCATTTTTGATGGAGAATGAAGTTTCTGCAAAATTGATATTTTTGCTGTTGGTTGTTTGACCTAAGTCCCATTTTTTCTGGATTGTTGAAATGGCCTAAATAGTTTAGTTCAAGTCATAAATTGCACTTCCTTACTGTGGCACAATGTCCCATGGAAGTGGTGGTTCAGGATCTTAGGACCCATTTTCTTCTGCATCCCAAGCTGCAGATGATCCCCCCGATGCAATGCAGCCTGTTCTCTGATCAGCAGTGTTGTGCATCATGGCAATAATAGGAGATTTAGTTTAGCCATGGAGTCTAGCCAATGTGGGGAAAACTAATGGAGAAGCAAGCAGGCCTTCCATGAGGCAACAAGGTATGGTATGGAAAATCAGTTTAATGTTAAACTGGCCCAAAACGTCAGTTCAACAAAACACTTCAGTTTAGAAATAGCTACATTGCATATGAAATGAAAATGTTAAATTGAAACAGTGTGACTCGCCAGAACATTCTTCAGTAACTTTTTTCTTTGAAAAATATAAAGAATTCAAATGTCTGGCATGATTCTAGATGAATGTACAGAAATATCAGAATTTTCCACAAGACAGACAAAGGAAGGAGTATTTGACCCATTTTACAGATTAGAAACAGAGAGACTGAGAAAAAGAAGCTGGGGTTTTCAAAGGGATTAAAGGAAAGGTGTGCTAAAACCTTTGTTACCTAGGTAGGGTCATTATTAAAGTAACCTGTAACATAGCCAAAAAGCAAACCAGGTCACTTGCATCTCGGTTCAGAAGTTAGGCAACCAAACAAACAGCCTTTGCTATACTGCTCTACATTAGATTACAAATTGTTTCATACTTCCTTATACATTTTTAAGGACTGGGCTGCAGAGATGCACAGCCAGGGCAACCAAACAGAAAGAGACCGCTAGTAAAAGTAACAGAATGGTCAGAGTTGCCATGAGATAAAACACTGCCGTCATTTGCTTCTCTGACTTACATTTCCAAGATGTCTTCATTTTTAGTAGTCCATCTTTTGTCCTCTTAATAAGACTAGATTTGGGGGGGGGGCGGTGCTCAGCACTTTCTGACAGTGAGACCCCTTGCAGGCTACTTTAAGAGCTCTCAAGTAGAAGAGCGAAAGATTTTTGAAAATTAAGGCCTTTAAGGGCATAAAGCAGCATAGACCAATGCAAAGATTCCCCAAACTGTAGCATGTCTTCAGAAGCTTCCTTTCTTATAGGGAGATTATCCAGGCACTGGTTCTGATCTTCGTATCCCTGTATCTGTTATAGTCAGGCAACTAATGTACGTGTTGGAAAATCTAAGAGCCGTTTCAGCCACAACTACTGTTCAACTAGAACTCCCTAATTTTTCATAAAACGTTTTAGAACAGATAGGTTTACATCACTATGGAAGATTTTAGTCCCATGCTCTAATGATTCTTGGAAGTAAGAGATGATGAAGCCCCACTAGGTCCTCTAGGCCCTACCCTAGCAGGGCAGGGCAGGGCAGGGCAGGGCAGGGCAGGAGTCTTCCCCGTTATACATATTATTAATGTTTTGTTCAGACTGGGCTTAAAATCCACAGGAGGTACACTCACCTTTGAAAGTCCTGACCACAGTTCAACAACTTCATTGTAAAGTTGCTCTCCCTGTTAAAGGACCAGGACATGGGTGGTCAGGGATGGTCATCTGACAGATAGGTAAAGTCCAGGAACGGGGTTCCCAGGAAGTCAGGAATCAGGATATGCCAAACATCAGAACTGGAATCAGGAGCTAAAGACAGAGTCAGGATATGCCAGAAGTCAGGAATGCAATCAGGAGCCAAGATCCAATCAGAGAAGCACACAGGGTCAAGAGCAAGAACCTCTCAATCTTTGCCCCCAGCAGAGTCCCGTGGGCTGGGTCTAGCGTTTAAGGGGTGGAGTGGGTAGAGCCTGTTGCCTGTGGCTTATGAGACTCGCCACTCTAATTACCCTACTAGGACCAGCTGAGGCCAGGGCACTAATCCAGGCTTACTGCAGCGGTGTCCGTTTTCCTGCAGCTGAGAAGATCAGCTGCCTCAGTTTTCTGACAGGGACCTCTCCAACTGAGCTCTGATCTGGCCTCATTACACCCCCTTTCTTAACTTCATCCCACTACACTCAGTTATGAACTTGTCTTCCACAGCAAAGGATAAAGGCCAATTACATTCTCTTCTAATCTATACAGATTCTTACACTGTTCTCCTCAGACTAGCATCTGATGACTATCTACCATGAGATTTGCTCTCTCTCCCCCACTTCCCAACCCCCATCCACTCCCTTGGGGGCTGGCTGCATGTGCAGTGGAGTTCCCTGTTTTGGTAGGGCTTTGTTTTGGAGCTTGTTTCTCCTTTTATAATGCACACACCTCTCTGTGTTCATGCCAGAGACGGTGAAGCTGAAAGAGTATGCCTTGCACTTGGAGTGGGCACTGGTGCAGCATGGGATGGATCTATGCCAGTGGTTTCTAACTTTTTTAAGTAGATCACCTTTGGCATTTAAAAACAACCCAAGATCTACTGTGCACTGCTGCGACGCCCCCCCCCCCCCAAACCAGCAGGTAAGTCTGTGGGGAGGGAAGGTAGGGGGAGGCAAATTGAGGCAGAGGGAGAAAAAATTATTTGGGGGAATGCCTCCCCAGCAGGTAAGTCCCACCTGGATGGGACCCCACTCAATTTACCTCTGCTCCTGCCTCCACAGCACTGTCCTTCACCACTGTGGCCTCAACCTAGCCCTCACCTCATCCCTCCCCCACAGACTGGCCTGCTGGGCTGAGGCATGCACGTGGGCACTCAGCCCCCACCTCAGCCTTGGATCAGTTCCAAGAGGCTCTGAGATCTACTGGTCGACTGAGATCCATTGGTTGGTGATCACTGGTCTGTGCCATTCAGATGGATAGGATTATAGCTTAAGTTACTCTAATGTGCTTTTGAAGGGGCTGCAAGTTAAGACCACTCAATCTGGGGCTATCTACCGGATAGATTTGAACAGAATTATTTGGGGCTCTGATCCTGTGTTGTACTGCATGAGTGTATAAAGGAGCATATAAAGCAGCTGCCTATATATTAAATGGAGTTCCATGTTAGGAGCACATTGCATCAATGTTCTGGGATCTACACTGGCTGTTGGTACACCTCTTGGTGCAATTCTGGCTAAACCAGGGGCAGGAAACCCCCAGCCAGAGCATAGTGTGCAAAGGGATTTTGCTTGGTACATGTGCCTTGGGACAGACAGAGAGGAAGGGACTGACTGGGGCTGTGCTGCCATAATAAGGATTGAGTCCCGCCATCCACCCTTGGCACACCAACATCTTAAAAGTCAAGGTTGTGGGTGTTTTTGGCACTCTCCCCAAAAACACTACTGACCCCTGATCTAAACCCTTGAAGAACTGAGACCTGGATGCATTGCCTTGCTGACTTACCATGATGCCATAGGAGAGATACCAGTAGAGGAAACCCATCTTTTTCAATACAGAAAGGCTGCTGCCCTGTCACTGACCATGAAGAGTTCCCAGTATTTCAGCAAAAATGTCTAGCTGATGGGTATGATTGTAAAAAGTGCTCTTGTCAAAGGGACTTAAGCTCTGAAGTGCCCAAATTACTTTTCTAAGATACTCTGGCACATTAAACAAATTATAATTCATGCTTATCCCACAATCATATGCTGCCTCCTCCCCTCACCAGGCAGCAAAACGTCAATGAACTCAGGAACTGGATAAAGACTCCAGAATTTTGAGACGGCATCAACAGTGCAGCTCTGTGCTGTCAGCACAGTAATGCACAGCACACCACAAACTGGAAATGTGGGTACAGCACCACACAAATTGGAGCCAACTCCAGAACAACACAGGTAGATAATAGATTCAGAGATTGTTAGGGGCTGGAAGGGACCTCACTAAAGCATCCGGTCCAGCTCCCCGGCACTAGGCGGGAAAGACAACAGGAGTCAGGTGACCCCAACAAGGTGACCGTCCAGTCTCCTCTTGGAGATTTCTAGGGTAGGCAATTGTACCACCTTTGGAGGGAGTTTATTCCAGAGTTTGGACACCCTAACTGGGAAGAAGTTTTTTCCTGTTCAGCCTGAAATAGTCCTCCACAAATCTGTGGCCATTACCCCTGGTTTTTCCCAAAGGTGCCCTGGTGAACAGTTGTTCACCAAGCCCTTGATGTATTCTCCTGATATAGCGGTAAGCTGCTACAAGGTCCCCTCTCAGCCTTCTCTTTTTTAGATTGAAGAGACCCAAGTCCCTCAACCTTTCCTCATATGGTCTGCCTTGCAAGTCTCTGATCATACAGGTGGTTCGTCTCTGGACTCTCTCAAGCTTTTCCACATTCTTGTTGAAGTGCGGCACCCAGAACTGGACACAATACTCCAGCTGCAGAACAATCACTTCCTTGGTCTTGCTTGAGATGCATTGGTTGATGTGTGCCAGAATATTGTTTGCCTTGCTGGCTGCAGCATCGCACTGATGGCTCATGTTCAGACTATGGTCTATTATTACCCCTAGGTCCCTTTTAGTCATGGTGCTAGTCAGTTTGGCACCCCCAAGCCTGTAAGTATGTTGGGGATTGTTCGGCCCCAGGTGGAGCACTTTACATTTCTCAACGTTGAACTTCATCAGATTCCTATTTGCCCAACTTGCCAGCCTGTCTAGGTCTGCCTGTACCTGTAGCCTATCTTCAAGCCTGACCACGCTTCCCCAAAACTTGGTGTCGTCCATGAACTTGGCCAGTGAACTATTCACCTGCACATTCAAATCATTGATAAAGATGTGAAAAGCACTGGACCAACACAGACCCCTGAGGGACAGCACTGGCCACTTCTTGTCAGGATGACACAGATCCATTCATTAGAGCTCTCTGGGTCCTACACTGCAGCCAGCTTCCTACCCACCTAACCGTTGAGCAGTTAAACCTGCAACCCTCCATTTTTCCTGTGAGAACATCATGGCATACCAGATTAAAAGTCTTTTGGAAGTCAAGGTATACAATCAAGGTTGACCTTTTTCTTATCCAGGTGGTGAGTTACCTCGTTGTAGGAGATGAGATTGGTAAAACAAGACCTGCCCGTGATGAAGCCGTGCTGGCTGTCATTCAGAATCCTACCTTCTGCAAGTGTATTGTACATAGACTCCTTGATGAATTTTTCCAGTATTTTCCCTGGGATAAAAGTTAGGCTAATTGGCCTATAGTTGCCTGGGTCTTCTTTCCTCTTTTTGAAGATGGGCACAACCTTGGCCCTCTTCCAGTCTTCAGAGACCTCCCCAAAGTGCCACAAGTTTTGGAAGAGTTTTGCCAGAGGTCCCTCAGTGACTTTGGCCAGCTCCTTCAGCACTTTTGGATGAAGTTCACCCAGTCCCGCTGACTTATAAATGTCCAGCTTTACTAACTGATCATGCACCAGTTCAATGTCTACAGTAGAAAGGTAGTCATTCCCACCATGCCCATTCTGAATCTTATCCAGTATGATTTTCCCCTTAGTCTGGTGAAACACTGAAGCAAAGTAGTCATTCAGGAGTTCAGTTTTCTCTTGAGTGTCGGTAAACACCTGCCCTGAGTTAAGCAATGGCCCCACACTTCCATTTGTTTTTCTCCTGTTCCCTACATACCTAATGAAGGACTTCTTATTGTCCTTGATTTCTGTTGCTAGTTTAAATTCAGTTGCTGCCTTAGACTTTCTAATCTGCTCCCTACAAGTGTGGGCTACTCCTCCTGCTTGTTACCCGTGCTCCTGGCATTAGTGTACAGGTGCCTGAGTTCTCCAATTGAGACCCACAACTTCCTGTTATGCTGAGGGGAAACCATTCCCTTAGGTTTTGCAAGAGTGGCTCTCCTAGTCTCCCTGACTTTGGAGCTTCCTTGTGTGGCATCATAACTGTAACAGAAGAAGTAATGTAATTCGTACAGGACTGTTATCTGAAGACCTCTGTATTTTAGTTCTCAAATAATGATTTTTTTGTTTGCTGTACCATAGTTCTGCTGCACCAGAGCTTCCTTGCAGTGAAGTAATTGCAGTGGATACAACAGTCTGTTTCTGTCTCAAAACATAAAAACTAGCTACAGCCCCTGAATGGTTTTAAAGGTCCTTCCAATAGAGCCATCTATCTGAATTTTATCAAAGAGCTGCTAAACATTGATGCTGACACTTGGATTGCAATAAGACTGATAGTTATTCATAACGAAATAACACACACTAATTCTTGACCACTTAATCCATCACCTGATTTAAAGCAGATTATTCTTTAGGAACAGATTTAATTACTGTACTCAAGTTTTCTTTTTGGCTAAGCACACATGCCTGTCCTGTTGTGTAGATCCCTGCTTTTTAAATTGCCATTTACAAATTGTTCTATGCACCACTAGCTCTTCTGTAAAAAGACTTGTACAATAGTAAAATACTGACAAATCTACATAATTGCTTTTACAAAAGGAAAAGAAATAGAACCAAAGAACATAAGTGTTAGTGCTCGGATACTGCAGTCTAAAATAGATTAAACCCTCTGGCTGAAAATGTACTACAGTTGTAATCATTATGGAGCCACTAAATAAAATGCCAATTATTTTGCTAATGAGACATTTACTAATCACCTTGACTAAAGTCTTATAAACAGCATATGATAGAAGGTAGCACACAAGAATGATGGTGTGAAGACACATTCATAATCTATGTACAATCCACAGTACTGTGCTTCTGAAACAGAGTATTTGTTCTACAGAACAGAAAAAAAGCTACAAACAAAGCAAGTCAGCCTCCATCTTCTAAACACCACTCTCTGGTCAGAAACTCTTAATAGAGGAGAGAGACAAGCAGCATAAATGCAAATAAAAACTGCAAGTAAAATTACCCAAATTCTGCCCTCCAGCCTATGCATGCCAAGTTTACTGGAAGTCATGCAAGTTTCATCATTTTATAGTTGGTAGAGTTGGAAGTGACCTGAGCAGGTCATCAAGTCCAACCCTCTGCCGTGGTGATTATCTAGCCTCCTTTTGAAGACCCCCTACTTCCCTTGGAAGTTGGCTTGAGATCCTAGCCGCCCTGACTGTGAAGTAGTGCTTCCTGATGTCTAGCCTGAACCTACTCTCAGTCAACTTGTAGCCATTATTCTTAGTTGCTCCTGGTAGTGCTCAGGGAAACAGGGATTCTCCCATTCCCCGCTGGTCCCCCCAGTAAGTTTATAGATGGCCACCAGATCCTCTCTAAGCCTTCTCTTGTGGAGGCTGAACAGATTCAGGTCCTGTAGCCTCTCCTCGTAGGGCCTGCCCTGCTACCCCCTGATCATGAGAGTGGCCTCCTCTGGACCCTCTCCATGTTGTTCACATCCCTCCTCAAGTGCAGTGCCCAGAACTGGATGCTGCAGTCTGACCAGTGTTGCATAGAGGGGGAGGATCACCTCCTTGGACCTGCTCCTGATGCATCTGTGGATGCATGACAAGGTGCGGTTAGCCTTACTGACCGCGTCCTCACAATGGCAGCCTATGTTCATCTTGGAATCAATAACGACTCCAAGATCCTTCTCTGCCTCTGCACGGACGAGAAGGGAGTTCCACAGTCTGTAGGTATGCTGCTGGTTCTTTCTCCATACATGCAGTACCTTGCACTTGTCAGTATTGAATTCCATCCTATTCTTATCCACCCACCCCTGTAACCTGTCCAGATCTAGTTGTAGCCTGTCCCTCCCTTCTAGCATGCCCACCTCTCCCCACATCTTTGTGTCATCTGCGAATTTGAACAAGGTGATTTTCACACCCTTGTCCAAGTCGCTGATGAAGATGTTAAACAGCGCAGGCCCAAGGACCGAGCCCTGGGGGACCCCACTGCCCACATCCCTCCAGGTCAAAAATGACCCATCCACCACCACTCTCTGGGTGTGGCTCTCCAGCCAATTTGCGACCCATCTGATGCCACAGTCGTCTAATTTTTTAATGAGAATGGGGTGAGAGACAGTGTCGAAGGCGTTCCTAAGGTCCAGAAAGACTACGTCCACCGTGACACCCGTGTCTAAGGATTTTGTGACCTGGTCATAGAAAGCAACCAGGTTGGTCTGACAGAACCTGCCCCTAATGAACCCATGTTGGTTGCCCCTAAGCATAATCTCCCCTGCTGGTCCCTTGCAGATGTGCTCCTGGATAATTTTCTAAAAGAGCTTCCCCAGGACCAGGGTAAGACTAACGGGCCTATAGTTTGCCAGGTCCTCCTTCCTCCCCTTTTTGAAAATGAGGACCACACCAGTTTCTTTCCAGTCCTCTGAGGTGTGGCCCAAAGTCATTAAATCACACTAAAAATAGTAATGTGTGTACATGGGACAGGCTGTTGGAGAAGTGCTTAAACTAAGCAGCATCGTCATTTGTTCATTTAGTATAAAACTAAGGATAAACTTCCTGAGGTTGATGCGTTTCCCAACAACATGGAGCTTGAGTAATGGATGAGTCACAGAACCATGGAGCTGTATAATGGGCTAGCCGTTAGTACTTGCTTTGGTTAATAAGTGATCATTTTCAAGTGCCAAGAGATGTTTTAGCTGTTAGTATAGATTGTAAATCATACATGCTTCTGAACTAAGGACAAAATTGTACTCAAGGACCCTGACTGTCAGGTCACTGAAACATGCTGCTCATGTGAGCAGCCCTGGCCAGGGAGTTTGCTGGAGAATACTCTCTGCAGCACCTTACCATGAATTCAGTAAGATTGTTAAAAGAAATTATTTATTTAAGGCTTTTTCAGTTGAGCCAGGTCTATGCCGCAAGTTTGGCCAGAAGAGCTATGTTGGTTAGGCATGTGGAAAAAAAAAAAAAATCACACACCTTGGCAATACAGCTATGCCAGCAACATCTCTCACATACACACAACTTACATGGGTAAAAGAGTCCCTTCACTGTTACAGGCCATGTCTTTTGGTGAGGTGGTTCAGCTACAACAATAAAACTCTCTGTGCTGATGTAAGTTTGGTCTCCAGAAGAGGATTTGACTAACATCAGCAAACACTTGTTGGGCAAACTGACCCCCCTGGGTGCAACAAAAAAAAAAAAGAAGAATTAAAGCTGAAATAGCCACAAGCCCTTCCACACACTTAAAGGAAAATATCACTGGACAGGCAAAACCAAACCTACTATCTTGGAAATCATCATTGGGTTTAGACCAGGCTCACTGGCGTCTAACCACTGACTTCAGCGGAACCAGAATTAGGTCCTCAGACAGACAAGTGCTTTAGCACAACAGTAGGCAAAGTTTTTTGGGTACATCCAGTATCTTTTACTAGACTAACTCAAATAGTTGGAAAAATTCCTCTCAGCAAGCTTTCAGGCGCAAACACCCTTTGTCAGGCTGAGGAAGTGTCTGCTAAGAGGAATTTTTCCAACTATTTATGTTGATCTAAAAAAAGATATTGTATTTACCCAAAGAACCTTGCTTGCCTATGTCCTTAGACCAACACAGTTACAACCTACACCCCTTAGCAAAACCGTGTACAAGATTGAATCATTTTCTTTCCACACTGTGCAAATAGAGATGAGCTGAAAATGCCCCATAATCCCAAGTTAGATTCAGGCCCCTGGAAGCCTTTAATTTACACATCAACCCTGGAAATTATTGACACACTTGCCCATTTATGCACAATGCATCATCTAATAAGTGTCACAACCTCTGTGCATACAGCCAGTTTCAGGAAACACTGACCACTACAATCTTGTGTACTAAACCAAACTTGCTATACAAGTCTTTTCCAATGTGCTTTGAAACCCTATGTTCACACTAAAGTCTATGGTTCAGAAGTATACTATAGCCACTGGCAACAAACACAGTGCTTTTTCTTTTTATCCTGAGATATATAACTTTGTCAAGAAAGTGTTCAGATAAAGCATTACAGATTCATTCCTTCTGTGTTGCAATGTAGATGGGCATGGAAATTATGTTCTCAGATAAATAACCATGTCTATATTTATTTCATGCATGGATACTTAATCAGAGGAAAAATGGGTTCCTGAAGGGTTTTTCTGTTGTGACTATTTCTCACATCTCCAATTACAACATCAGACAACATGAAGAGTGAGTGGGATATGCTTGACTGTGATACTCACTAGTCTGGTCCTTTGAAGGTGTAAACATGCTTCAAGTGACCTCATAATCCTACCTATGACCAGGAAAGACCAGCTAGGCCTGTCACTGACCAGCCAGTACATGACTCCCCACCAAAAGGTCTGAACACTTCATATCTCTTCCAAAACTGGACATTGTTGCAGCCAACTGTTCACCTCCTGCTACTTCTGTCATTGTGGATCAATGCTTCCCAAAAGAAGCATTTGAGGATCGCCTTAGTGTAAGGGAATCCTGGGATATGCAAATAATTTAACTAAGCCTTCCTAGCCCCGCCACCTCTGTGCAGCAGAATGTAAGGCTGGCTGTGGGGAGTGGAAGGGGCATGAAAAGTGCTGGAGGTAACAGGACTGGAGCACAAGAGCCCTGATGGAACCTGCCTATGAGTATGGATGTTCTACCTTGTGCTGGGGCAGGTTCAGCTCCCAACTTCTCTCAGAATTAGGAGGGGAGAAAATATAGCTCAAGGAAACAACCCTTCATGTGAGCTTAGTTTCCGCTGAGGACTAAGTCTTATTGATCTCATCAACTCCTACCTACCAGGATCCTGCCTTGCCTAGGCAATGCAGCAAGACAGTGTTAGGCTGATAGTGAAAGCCACACCTCATGGAGCAGGTTTGATATGAAAGTTTGATTTTAACTTGAGATGGGGTTTGGTATTGTCAAGAAGAGAGAAAGGAAAGGAGGGTGCTCCTGGGAGAAGAGCCAAACCCCTTGGCATTTACCTTAGGAGACCGCAGGGCTTCTGGAGACATGAGCGGTGAGGAACTGCACTTCTGGAATGAGTGCCAGATCCTGACTGGCTCAAGATGCACCACATCTTGTATTACCATCTGTGGACAGGGATTGCTTGGGGGAGAGCTCTGCAATGGGAAGCCCAATGCTCATCTGCTGGGAGAATGGCAGGAGGCAGGCATCAGGAAGACACCTGGGATCAGAGGAACCCCAAAGCAGCTGGTGCAGAGAACACCATTAGCAGCAGTGAGATCCAGGGGAAGAACAACTTACTCTTCCGAGAGAGAGATAAAGAGATAGAGAACTGGGAAGGTGGTCGGGAACCCAATCTCCTTAGAGTAACAAACTACAAACTGACCCTGAAAACACAGTCTGAGGCTGCTGGGGAAAATGGAAGACAAGGAACATTTTTTTGGGAATCCTTTTTTCTTTTCTTTTCTTTTTTTTTTTGGTGTTAACCTTGAAAATAATTGAAGGGTTATGGAGTGGTAAGGATGAGGTGTAGGGAATGGAGGAGCCCCATTAGCACCACCTAACCAGTTGGGTAGGCCAGGCAGGATTTTGTTTTTCTTTCTTCTTGATATAACCTCCCACTGCATCTGATAAATAAAAGCATCAAAGATGTAGCAGGTGAGAATATAACATCTTGGAAGGGCTGAGGAGTAATATTACACCCCTTTGCCCACTGAACAAGAAGAGAAAAAAATGTCATCCCTTAGGGGGCCCAGGCCCTACAGCACATATAGTCAAGAGATATTAACTGCCTACAATAGCAGCAGCCACATAGCTAATAATATGAGGGTGTTCTTCTGACCTTCAGGATAGTAAATTATGACCATATTTCCAAATCACAGAATCATAGAGAAATAGGGTTGGTAGGGACCTCAAGAGATGATCTAGTTCAACTCACTGCCTGAGGTAGAAAACTTCTTGTTTCCCAGATGAGGATCATGATAGGCAAGGAATGGCTCTAACAACACTCAAGGATGCAGAAATGGGCTTACATACCAGAGGTCCTGGATTTTTGGTCAAGGCTTTTTCCAGCTCTGGAAAAATCACGAAGCAGATCTTCAAGAAATCCATTTCTAAGCACTTGGATGAGAAGAAGGTAATTAGGAACAGTCAGCATGCATTCTCTATTCAGCACTGCTTAGGCTACAGTGAACATCTACAGTATTGTGTTCAGTTTTGCTCACCCCACTACAGAAAGGATGTGGACAAATTGGAATGAGTCCAGCAGAGGGCAAGAAAAATGGTGTGGGGGCTGGGACACATGACTTATAAAGACAGGTTAAGGGAACTAGGCTTATTTACTCTAGAGAAGAGGAGACAGAGGGAATTTAATAGCAACCTTCAACTACCTGAAGAGGGGTTCAAAAGAGGATGGAGCTAGACTATTCTTGGTGGTGGCAGATGACAAAACAAGGAGCAAAGGTATCAAGAGTGCTACGTGCAGGACTTTGCACTTGACCTTGTTGAACCTCATGAGATTCCTTAGGTCTAAAGTTGCAGCAAGGGGAGTTTGGGTTAGATATTACACAGCATTTTCTCACTAGGAGGGTAGTAAAACATTGGAACAGGTTGCCCAAAGAGGTGGTGGAACCTCCATCCTTGAAGGTTTTTAAGACCCAGCTAGACAAAGCTTTGGCTGGGATGATCTAGTTTGAAAAGGAATTGCACTAGATGACCTTCGAAAGTCTTTTCCAACCCTAGTTTTCTATGATTCTATGACTTGCAGCCTGCATCTCTCCACTAATTAACAGAGCTTAGGGTCCCTGTTATAATGCACTGAAGAGAAAAAAAAATAGAACTGAGGCCACAAATTAGACTATTGTATAATGCATGGTTAACAGTAAAATAGCTGAAGAATTTATTCCTGCCTGGCACATGGCCATAACATATCAGAGTAAATCACACAAACTCATTATTGAGGAACTGGTAAGATTTCTCTTATTTTTGTTTTGTTCCAAAAAAATAGATGTTCATCAATTATCAGAACTATAACAAAAACAAAACAAAGATGACAGGGTAAAAGTCCAGTTCAGTTTAGGAAAAAATAGGTTTGCTACTTCCTTCAAAGTGGTACATGTATCAAAATTGTCCATGCAACATTCTGCAAATTTAACCTCAATAACTGTTAAATTTTGCAGTTTTTTCTTGTTTTGTATTTGGCTTTCTTCAAAAAGAAAAATGAAGCAAGCAGAAGACAAACGCTAACTTTCTGATAAGATAATATTTATACCCAAGAAGTAAAAAACAAATTAAACCTATTTTAAGAACCTAAGGCACTGCTATTCATCTATAAACAGCTGCTGTTAGTTTGCCAGTCAGACAGGTTTCCAACTGGTAACAGCATTACATAGTGATACATCTTCTTCTGGAAGACAGTAGGAGATGCCAGGATAGGCGACATGAAGGTGACATGTCAACCTTTCAGCTTTTCTTGGCTCATTTTCCTATGTAAATTACAAAAGAATGTGAAACACTGGGTTTTTTAATGAAGTGTCTGTCACACCATGGCTTGACCAGTGAATAACCATGTGAGTACCTGGACTGGGCCATCCCCAACTCATCTGCCACATTTTGATAATACTTCAAAAGAAAAAGGTTCAGCTGTGTATGCGATGGGTCCCCGTAGGGGTACTCACAGTATTGCCAGTGGCTGACTCGGGGCTCCGCCTCCCCTCCAACTTGTCCACTTGCCAACCATGGATATTGGCACTCCACTGGTCTTGGTTGCTGTTTCAGCACTCTGGTCCCCACTTGGCTCACACTGGCTGTAGATCTGCCGTCGGGTCCTGGGCCAGATCCTTCAGGGGTTCCCCTGCCAAGAAGTGGCCCTCCCTACTTGACCCAGAGGGTCTCAGCAACCCAGAAAAATAAGCAAAAACAACAGAAGTAAAAAAGGAATCCTAATACAGACTACAAGCCAAAACAGCAGGCTACCTCCCTTCCTGCTCTCCCCTCTGGGAGGAGGAAAGAGAGTGTGAGGGTAATCTGACAGGGGAACCCCGCTTTTCCCTGTCCCTGTCCTGGTGCGGAACCAACTCTGTGGGTGCCACACCACTCTGATGCCCCAGGGCATCTCCACAGCTGGGCTCATTCTGCCTGGTGCTGACTTCTTACTTGCCCCACCTCCAGCACTTCATTTGTGCCTTTTAAAGTCTCTGCAGTGGCATGTGGGGCTGATGTCATCAGCCAGGCAGAGTGCTTGAAAAGTGGCGCTGCATGCTGTCCTGGTCTGGGCTCACCCTCTCTCTCAGGTGAGTTTCCTTGGTCCTGTGGTGTTCCCTGCCATTTTCCCTTTGGGGCCCAATGGGGCTCTTGGAGAGCTGGGTGGCCAGGTGAGGTCCTCACTGCCACAGTGTCTCATAATATTTTATTTGAAAACTTCATTCAAGTTGGTTGGCTAAAGCACTTTGTTCAAATTGGTTGGCTAAAGAACAAAAAATATGTTAAACAACTATAAATTATGGACATCCTGTATGCAGTTTGGTAGAAGCGTATAGAAGTGTGTGGCAGAGCACTGTTGGTGCCCATTAGTTATACAACTTGGAGGTATATGGGCTGGGTCTATGGGGATGGAGGAAGCCCTAGGTCCTGGGCATGACCTAAAACTGCACCCTGCCAGGGTAGGGAGGCCTGATGGGACTGAAAGTGACACTAGCCCCAGGAAGTGCCAGGACCATGAACCTCCCTGGTTAAAGGCAGGTAGGAGCAGGAGGCACCTGATAACCTCCAGTCCCTGCACAGTCCCGGCTAGGGAAAATCTAGACCTGTGAAATCGAGGCTCACTTGATCCAGTGGAGTTGTGACGGAGAGAAGGCAAGTTGCTCAGACCTGACTGGATGGACCCTCAAACTAGTCAATGTGGAGGCCAGGACCCAAGGGGGGTTAAAAGGGCGAGGGACCCACTGCGAGGGATGCCCAGAACAAGAGGCTTGGGATTCCAACTGACCTGAGGGTGGGGCCAGGGCGTAAGGAGGAGCCAAAGATCCCAGAGAGGGGACCACAGGCAGAAAGGGAGAAGGGTACAGATGAGCTTAGCTGCCTGGGATGCCATCTGCAAGGCATGGGCCCCAGTGTAGGGGAAAGTTTGGAGCTAGGGATATTACCCCTAGTTATCAGGGTTTTAAATGGGCAGCCTTTCATTGTACTAACAACTTAATTATTTTTCAATCAAGGCATGGCAGACGATAGAGGCAGGCAGTTAGCCCAGAAACAGGTGGGCAGGCCAACATTACCAGCCCTGAGAAGGTCCCCTGTTACAAAGCAGAATAACTTCTCTGTTTTTCGGAGCTCAGGTGCATGGATTTTCTCTAACTGATGTTGCTATTCTCCACTGTATGAAGACAGTTTTGTCTTGTTATAAACTCCAAATTAGATGTGTACTTTACAAACATGATCGTGGCCAGCATTATTCCCATTGTCCTTCCACTGAGGCTTTATACTGCCTGAGCTTATACCACCACACTTAGCACAAGGAACGGACCAAGGTTGTAATCACAGCTCAGTCCCTGATAAAATTCATTCCAAAATGTGGTGAGAAATCTCTTACAAACTGTAGAGGGTTTTGTTCATACAGTCAGAACTACTACACTTGTGACTCTCTGTCTCCTGCTTTTCCAGCCACTTCACTGCTGTTTCTAACCAGTGCAACAGGTAAAATAGCCCTCCAGCCTCATTACTGGCCTCACAACACTGAGGCATAGACATGAAAAGAGACCTTCTGAGTAAGACCCTTGACACTGCAGGCATGACATCATTTCCATAATCTTAAATGCCAGCTGAGGGCCAGTGACAAAAATGTCTTCAATAAGGACATTCCTACCATGTTCCTCTGCAGCAAAGGCTGGCAGTGAAAAAAGTAAATGCTATATGAATGGAAAGAGCAGTTAATAAAGCAAAGAGCATGAACATCACTCTACCATGTCTATGAGAAAACTCCAATTGACTTTATAGGGTGAGGATTTTACCCTAGTCTTTATCTCCTTGGCTCTCGTTGTTTAATGGGAGTGCTGCGGTATCATAACATGACAAACAAAGGATTTAACAGCACAAAGGATTTAACAGCATCCAGGTTTTTGTGGGGTGGTAGACAAATAGGATCTGCAAACGTGCATATTTAAAGATAAGGTGCATATTTTAAGAGTGATGTTGTAGCCATGATGATCAAGAAATTATGTGAAAGGCAAGGATTTCTTAGAGTGATGTTTTTATTGGACCATCTATATAGATGAAATAGAGTTAGACTGGCTTTTGAATGCAACACATTTTTCATCACAGCTTGCATCTGAAAGCTTATCTAACTATATAGGGGGGGTCCAATAAAAGATATAACCCTAAAAGCCTCACCTCCCTTTAAGATAAGGGAACTTGTCACTCTGTTTCATTGTTATGTTCTTTATGAGCCAGTCCTGCTCTTATGTGAAATATTAGGTCAAATTATTCTGTTCTCCCTCCCACTGGTAAAACTTTAATGATGCCAACGACTTCACACACTATTGCGTTGTAACTGACTATTATTTACATCATGGGAGCACCTAGAGAACCTGAGATATGGACATCATTTCTTCACCATGATTCCAGCCTTACATGGAAATGAATGGTGGGAGGTGAATAATCTTAAGGTTAAGAAACAGGAACAGCAGTTAGGAGTTTTGAGCTTGGTTTGTCATTGGGTATATTATTTAACTTGTCTGAGCCTCTACCTTGGAAACACTCTTCTGACAAAGGTGTTGCAAAGCCAGATTCATTATTTGTAAAGTCTTGTGAGATCTGAGATGAAAGTTTCCACATCAGTGCAAAGTAAATTATTATTAAATGAGTGCTAATAAATGATTACATGAATCCCAAACTAGAGCAATTAGCCATTCTGCAGCTGTCAATAGGTATTTTTCCCTGCTGTTTTAGTTGCTTCTAGGTGGCTAATTTTAAAATTACTCTTTCCTAGGAGCTTTAGGTCATAGCCTTGGGAGCTAAACACGTCTTTTATTCTGACATGCCTGAGGGCCATGTAGAAGTTACAGTGCTTTAACTATGTTGTATTAACTATACCTGTTCTGTACTAAGTTAACTCTATGATTTAAGTAGTACCTATCTTCTACCTCTAGTCTCGATGCATGCAGTTTGTAGCAGGGCACTAAGGTGCCTGCGACTTGAAAAGCAGTAGGATGGGCTCAGGTGCTAGTTGCTAGGGGCAACCAGGAGGAGCTAAGGGGCCACACTTGGTGAGTCAGCTGACCAGAAGTGGGAGGGCTGATCACTATAAGACCCAGGCTGGAGGCTGTGAGTGCTCCCGCTCCCGCTCCCTCTCCCTCTCCCGGCAGATAGGAAAAAGGAGTACTGCCTGAAGGTGGGAAGGAGAATAAGACCTGAAGGTACCCGCCGCTAGTTACATGGGTGAGAGGTGGTGTGGTTTGGAGGATGCTTAGCCAGGAGGTTTAACTTTGTGTTACAGCCCAGGGGCTTGTGTTATTTTTTTTTGTTGTTGTTACACCAGAGGATTGAGGGAGGCTATTAAGGGACTGGAGGAGGCCTCACAGGGGCTCCACGGTAGCATGGGGACCCCAGTGCCAGGGAGGGCACAACATTCAGGGCTGCACTGACCCCAGCCTTGAGAAGGGGAGAAGAGGATTGGGAGGGGGCCAGGTAAGGTCGAGGCCGCCTGAGCCCTAAGTGCGAGAAGCCCCAGTGCGGGCAGTTGCAAGAAGCCCCGGTGCGGGCAGTTGTGAGACAAGCCAGAGAGCGCCAATGGGGCGCAGGCTGCAAGACAAGCCAGAGAATGTCCATGGGGCGCAGAAAGAGAAATCGACCAAACAACGTCTGGTACATCTGCGAGGCTTGGGGCATGGTGCAGGGGTGGTTGGAGCCATGCATAGCCCATAAGGCTGGGGTGCACCAAGTCACTCAAGATAGAACTACTGGGGTGCACCGTGTCAGAGAGGACTAAGGACAGCCTCCTTTAAACATTGTTAACATCAAAGACGTGGCGGGCGAGATTGTGAGGGTGCTTTGACACCAACTTGGCACGGTAGGGGGCGCTAGGGGAGATCACGGCCACCCCTAGGACTCTGCGCTGTTACACAGTTGTATAGGTATAAGTGTAAATATATTAACAGCTTATTCCCATGCAGGAAGGGTGAAAAGTTGTACTAACACAACTTTTTATTAGTGCATCTTTTTAATGGGATCATGAACTGGTTGTATGCATATGGCTATTTTGGTTACTAAGTACTCCCCCAACACCCTTCTGACATCACATTGGCTCAGGAAAACTATGTTTAGACAACACTGGATTCTGTGTTGTTTTGCACCAAGTGCAATAATTTACACCAGTATAAAGTGAGGACCAAGGTTCCCTCCAAGGTGCATGTGTGCACCACCGCACACAGTTTAATACCGTGCTGTGCATTAACTTGTTAACGCTGTGCATCCACCCGGAAAGGAGCTGGGCTGCAGTGTGGCAAGGCAAAGAAGGGGCTGGGGACTAGTGTGGTCTCTCCTCACTCCCAGAGGTGGGGGCTGCCACTGGGAAACTGCTTTACTCCCCAGCCCCGAGGCCTTGTGCCTCCTCACTTTCAGAGGCAGAAGCTAGGGGCTGCTGCCAGGAAACTGCTTCACTCCCCAGCCCTGAGGCCACGTGCCTCCTCACTCCTGGAAGTGAGGCAGGGGCGGGGGTGGGGGTGGAGGCAGGGGCTGGTGCGGGCTCTGCCGGCTCCACGGAACTGCTCCACTCCCCAGTTCATGTGCCTCCTTGCCTCCTGAGCAGGGACACATACAGAGCTTGGCTTACCCAGATCTCAGGTGCATGGGGCAGAGCAGGATGGTGCAGAACTTGGGTCTGCATCCGAGCAAAAGGACCAGATGCAAAGAATCATTCCTAACCATGATGTAGTTTGGGGGTGCTGGTTACAGCTGTGTTGGTCTAAGGACATAGGCAGACACATTTACCTACAGCACTTTGTCTAATCATGACATAAGACTTCTGCATCATGAATGGGGAGTCCCCATTATCGGCTCTGGGGAACTGCTCCACTCCCCAGCCCCCAGTCTTGTGCTTGGAGGATTATTGCAAAATCCATTGCATGCGGATCCATTACATGAGGATTCTAGTCTATTAGGCTTAGCATAGTACGGATCCAGGCTTAGCAAAAGGGGGAGGCGGGACCGAAGCAGCGCGCACACGGACCAAAGTGGTGTGCTCACAGATTACAACACCTTAGAGGGAACATTGATGAAGACTAGGTCAATATAAAATGATATAATTCTAATCCAGAAGCATTTTACAACCACTCTTCACTGCTGCCAATATCTGAAGACAAGGTGCAGGGCAATGGGAAATCAGGAGCAGCTGGTGAAGAAAAGCCAAGGATAAAATCAATTCTGCTGGGTCAGTTCAGGGTATCTCTTAATGCAGAGTGCTGTCTACCAAAACCTATTCACCACTGTAAATAACTAGCTAAGCAAGCCATAACTGACTTAACTTTAGTTAAAGAAGCCAGATCAGTGATTCTTGCCCATTGGAAAACCCAGAGACACGCTGCCTATTCCCTATAATTTGACTGTTTTCCTACAAACAGTAACTTGTCCCTCCTTAGGTAGGAGAGAGAATACTATTTTCTTAAATTAGCATGATTCAGGACTGTCATCCTGCTTACCTCTAAGTCAGTTATGTATTATTGTCTCCATTACACAGATGGGGGAGACTGAGGTTAAGTGACTCACTCAAGACCTCATAATAAGTTATTGACAAAGCTACAACTAGAATGCAGATGTAGTCCAACTCCTGTCCACCAATGTTGCCTCTAGAATTGTCAGCCCAAATATTCAAAAGAGATGAAATAGGCCCTGACTGAAAATGGCTTAGGAAGTCATGAGTTTGTTTTAAGAAATACCCACTTGGCGGATCCTTTTGCCTTTTGTTTTCTGAACTTTTAGTGTTCGTATTTTCAAGAGATTTTCTGCAACTGTGCTAGAAACCTTTTTAATATAAAAGTTGAATATAGTGGGACCAGGGCTGAAAAGCCACACAGGGTGGGGCCTGGGTACCATACTCTCAATGGGTGTTTCACCCCCCTCCCCACATTGTCTATATCCTGCCTACCATGACTTGATGTTAATACAAAGGTTATCAAGAGGTGGCACTGGATTATATGGGTTCATTGAAATAGGCGCAGGACTCAACATCTGGGCATCTTCTGCGGGGCTCCACCTCCCTTACACCCCATTCCTTTCTACTCAGGCATTCTGGTGATAGTCGAGATAGGTGCCTGGGAAGGCCAAGTGCCTGTCTTCACGTTACAGGAGAAAAGATCCAACATGAGAGGAAAAAAACAAAGTCTGGGATCAGTGTGAACTGGCAGAGTCCTATGACTCTCGTAAGTGTTTGTCACTAACGATGTAGAAATTAATAAAGCAATATAATATAAATAATCATCCCTGTAATCTAGTTATGGTCCTACCTTCAGCCTTGTAGTGTGTGTCTGCTTTCTCAGGCAGCTGAGGCTATTTGGGTTTTGCCCTCTGTCACAAGCCTAATTCACGGGGGGGGGGGGGCACCTGTAGCAGGCTGATCCCTGTGGGCAGTTTTGGGCCACAAGTACTATGAAGCCCTGTGAGGCCCTTGCAGGTATCTGGCATCCGCATCCAAAAGTTGGGGCTAAGAGTAGAACTGAGCAGACAGAAAGCATCCTGGGCTTACTAGCCTGTGAGAGCAGCCTCCCCTCATTACCTTTAATACCAAGATGTAGCAGGTGAAGAAGCAGAGTGAGACCCTGAGGCCATGTTCAGATAAGCACAGATGTTTGGTTCCTTGGAGTACTGCTCCGCATCTCACAGACATCCAGGGGTCAAAAAATACCCACAGAAAAAAATGGAGCAGCGCATTCAAGGGCAGCACGCTTTTGCAGCACAGAGAAGAGCTGACTGTGAGGTCTGTGCTGCTCCAGAGGTATTTGTGGTGCCACATACTGCACAGCCGTGCCTATTTGGATGCGCCCTGAGAGGCTATAGTGGGAGCCAGACAGGATTAAGGTGGTCACTAAGGGGCATCAAAGCTTCCCCCACATGCCGTCCTTTTACAGGCCTATAATTAGGGCCCTACCGAATTCATGGCAGAAATGAGGTGTGCTACAGCTCCTTTAAACTTGCAGATCCCTCTGCATGCCCCGCCCCCCACACTGGGGAAATGAAAACTGTGGTTTTAAACATGGCGCGATGTTTGCCTCCCCACTGGTCAGCAGCAAGCAATGCATTCACTGGGGCCCCTCAGCCAATCAGCGGCAGGAGGCAAAAATAGCATCATATTTAAAACCTCAGTTTTTGCCTCCCTGTTAATCAGGAGTGAGCCATAAACAGGGCCCCTCCACCAATCAGCAGTGAGGGAGGCATGCAGGGAAACCTGCAAAATTAAAGGAGCTTCCTCCATGAATTTGATAGGGCCCTACCCAGTGTTCCCTCTAAGCTGCGTAGTGTGTGCAGCGTGCGTCGCCACGCAGGCGCGCTCATGCCGTGGTGCCAGGAGCACCTGCACGGCTGCACAGCTTAGCGGGAATGCTGGCCCTACCTATAATGTGTTGTGTTTTTTTTTTAACCACAAACTTGGGGATGCCTATGGTGGTAGGACAGTTTTATTCCCACACCCCAGGGTTTATCATAATCTTCTTTATGACCTCCATAACTATTTAACTTGCTGGTATATTAAATGGCTTTTAGTCTCTGCATCCATTCTCTGTTTATTACATATGCTGCAGAAGAGTCTTCGGTACTTCGATCAGTCATTTCTAATGCTCTCTCACACCCCCACTGTCCAAACTTAAAATATGCAAAATCTTTCTTTCCACAAGCCAAAGCAGATTAATACCAGTTCAGTCAGATCTCAGCTGAAAGCAACAACAATAACTTGATGCATCCTATTTTTCTTGCTTAACTGCACATTTTCAGTGCTTACCTTAATCCTTAATATTTTCAATACAATTGGCCAAATTTTGCCCTATTTTATGGCACTTTACCAGTCTTGCATACAGAAAAAAGAAGGCTAAAACTTATTCTAGTGTTTTAAATAGCTTTTGCTGGTGTATAAGGAAACACCTGTCATTTTCTCTTTAGGTTACAGCATGATCAAGCTGCATGCTATGTTGGTATTTCATCAATACAAAATTACTTCATCACCATGGAGATGGCTATGTTTTGCATCTTTGTCAAGCAATGATAGATACCCAGCGGTAAAAGGAAATTATGAGGTATGGACCTTCACTGACTTAAAGTTACAGCATTTCCGCTCATCACTGAAATCTCATGTTATACAGTAATTAGTGTGCATTTATTTGTGTACTTTTTGTTGTGTTGTCACCAAATAATTTGATAACTCTTTGCCACTGATGAGATAGCAAAATACCTTGCGCTTAAACTACTTTAAGCAGTAAACTAGATTTGTACAATAGAAGCATTATTGTTCAAGGCTGTAGTCCAACAACATCACACAGAACTGAAGGCAATAATCATCAGGAGAACAGGCTCTGGTTTACAAGCAGCTGTGCCACTGTGAAATCTTGGACAAATCACTTAGGTCCAGGCTCCCCAAATGTCCCTGAGTTGTCGCTGCCTTGATATCTGGGTCTCCAGTTGTACTTCTAAGATGTGAGACACCTTTCAAGATGTGGCTATTTTAGAAATGAGTAATCCGAGGGCCTGCTGCTCAAGTGCTCACCTGTAACTGAATACTTGGCGCTTCTGGAAACCAGATCTTCAGTACCTGAATCTGCACACTGCCATGAGCCGGCTGAGGACGCCGGAGGGAGCACATGGTGCCCCCGGTATCCCCCAACCCTTGAGGCAGTGGCGGCAGCAGCAGCAGCAGCAGGGATCTGCAGCTAAGGGACAGCTGCGGCAACGAGGAGGTAAGCCGGCAGAAGGGAGCGAGCAGGGCCAGGTGTTAGCGATTGGGCAAGGGGCTCTTTCCCCACCTGACCCTATTTAGCCGCACTGGGCGGGAGCTGTTCTTCCGAGCCATGCAAACAGGGAGCACAAAACAGGAGCACTTTTTAGGGGCGCGCCAGAATTTGTGCTGGGGAGGGAGAGGGCTAGGAGCTTGGAGGCCCAGTAGTCAATTTACCAGGGATCCCCTGGTGGGACGAAGTTCCAGCCGACAAGCGGGGTTCCCACAGGGGGCGAGGCTGCAGGCTGACACAGCTGATCGATTGGCCCGGCTAATTGACTGGCCCTGCTGATTGACCTGGGAAATTTGAATTTGGGTTAAATCGGGCCGGCCAGAGCAGCGGCTGAGGACGCCGGAGGGAGCACACAGTGCCCCCGGTATCCCCCGACCCTTGAGACAGTGGCGGCAACGGCAGCGACAGCGATTGGCAGCTAAGAGACAGCTGCGGCAACAAGAAGGTAAGCTGGGGGAAGGGAGCGAGCAGGGCCAGGTGTTGGTGATCGGGCAGGGGACTCTTTCCCTGCCTGACCCTATTTAGCCACTCCAGGTGGGAGCCGCGTTCCCGAGCCACGTGAACAGGGAGTGCAAACAGGCGCGCTCTTTCGGGGCGTGCCGGAGTTTGCACCGGGGTTCATGCAGGGAGGCGTGCGAGAGAGGCCGCAGGCAGTGGAAGAGCCAACGGCGGCAGCGGCAGCAGCAGCAGTCATCTCCAGGTAAGTGCATGGGGGTGACAGCATGGGAGCTGTCACGCGGAGTGGAGCCAGGGCTCCTGCCCTACGGCTGCCTCCTGGCCCGTGGACCAGTGAGGCTTGCACGCAGGTGGGGCAACCTGCCTGTGGGGGCTGCATGGCTTGGTCCCTGGGGCCGGGGGGGGACACGGAGGTGGGGGCTTTTCTCACCTGACCCACCTGTGCCAGGATTGCGGCGCTGGAGGGGCAGGTGAGAGCTCCAGCAGAGGTGAGCAGGCTGCGGGGGATCAGGGCTGTGGAGGACAAGATTGACGGGTACTTTCTCTCTCTGCAGGGCCCGTCCCCTCAGGCTGTCACCACCCAGGAGTCTGCAGGAGGTGAATGGAAGATGGTCACCTCCAGGGCCAGGTGGCATCGCAGGCGGTGGGTAGCTGCATCAACTGTCACCCCAGTACAACTGGGGAATAGGTGCAGGAAGCATTAGGGGTGTGCTAAGCAGGCAGTATTCAATTCAGATTCAGATTTGGCCTGACTCAGGGGACAGTGATTCAATTTGTTGATTTGGATCACGATCCTGATTTGATTTGGCTGAATCTGAAGATTAGATTCTGATTCAGAGACTCAGCGATTCAGGCTCGTACACGCTCCATCCACCCCACCATCTCAGCATTCACAAGCCACACCTGGTACCTTGAGGTTCATAGAAAAAACATATAAAGTTGTGTCCATGGCTGAATCGTTGAATTGAAGCGAATGTTTCTGATTCAATTTGGAGAGATTAATGGGTCTTCCGATTCAATTCGGATTTGGAGATTCAGTTGCCAAATCAGATCAAATCTCCTCCAAATTGAATCAGTGACCGAAGCTTTGTGCAGCCCTAGGAAGCATATGTAAATGAAACCTTCCTGTCCTTATTTAATTTCACTTTGAGATTCTTAGCTGACAGGTGCCACATCAAGAAGAACTATGATTTGAGAAGTCTAGTGGCATCCCATGCCAGAGGGAACTAGGCCTCTAGGAGCATTTTTCTCCTTGTCACTAAGGGCCACAAGGAGTAGCTGAGCAGCTCTGCAAATGAAAGCTTCAGACAGGCAGGCAAATGGATGTTTGAGACTGTGGAGTTTAATAATCTCACTGCTCTGCAAACAGAAGTCATGAATGGAAGCTCCCATTAGGCACATACATTGCAAACTTCTGCTGCCCCCTGGAAAAAAAAAAGTTAAACAGAATAGCTCATCCTCTTTTGCAGGGCTCTCTATTTCCTCCTGCTGGGGTTTTTATTTCTGTTCTTGGTTAAATTATGTATTTGGAAAAGGCACAATAAACAACATGAAAAATAAGTAGAAAAGACTATTGGCATAATGCCATACCTTTGGTGAGAAGCAAGGAAGTTCAATACAGTGATAGCAATCTCTGCCTGCTGTGTACCAGGTCTTATGCTGTAAGTCAAATGGGAGTAATGAGCCACTGTTTATAGACATGCAGCAGGCTACTGCTGGACTGCAGTGACAGGACTCTAACAAGAAACGACGGCCTGATTCTCTCTTTTCCAGTCCTTCCGGTACTCCTTTACACCAGTGCACAATAAATGCATGTGGATTCAGTAGCTTTTTGCATTCAAGTTGCCCAGCTGCAAATGACTGCCCAATGGCACAGGCAAACATGGAATGAGGGCCAAGGAGAGCAGCTGAGGCAGAGCTTTATCCCATCACTTTTCAATGCCACATTAAATATTTTATAGACAAAAACTTTAAATGCTTTATTATCAGCAAGGTGACCCCTTTACATCTGTGGCCATTCTGTGCTGTTTTGTTTATCCAGAATGAGGTAATTTTACAAGAAGGTGAATTCTGCAGGAGATCTGGGTTTAATTCACCCATTCAACCTGGAGAAAAAACATGCATCTATTGAGCTGAATTATAACCAGAAAGGGAATGGGTGTTTGCCATGAAATCAGGTTAGTATCACAGACAGTCTCTCCCTCTTTCTCTAATGTCTCCCTCATTTTTCTCCTTATGATCCCATGTGGTGACCCCCTCTCATCTTGATCCCTTGGTCCTTCTGCCTTTGCTGCACACCTCCACACGGTCCCTTCTCCAGCTACTCTGTGTAATCCCACCAGACACAGCATGGTCCTTTGTGATGCTTGCTTATACTCTTCTCCTTCCTCCTACTGTTTACTCTGTCCCTCTCTTCTCTTTTCCCATGCCAGCTCTACACATGCATATCCATTTCCCCAGTGGGGTGTCCAACTAGCACAAGAGCTGCTGACATCAGTGTTATTACATCATCTCCTGGGATTTAGTAGGCTGGGAACACAGAAAAGTCCAAACTCATTTTAAACGCAGGCCTTTTCCCACCTTAATCACTGCCTAGGATACCATAGGCAGCAAACTGATCAGGTGACAGTGTGTGAGCCCAGCTCTCATTTAATCCACTTTCTGCATTACCTAAAAATTATTTATTTCCTAAAATGTTTCCATGGGATCCTCATCAAGCATGCAAGTGTCTTACAAACATCGAAGAATTTAGCTTACCTCTGTGAGATTAGGTGATGTTGTTATCCTCCTTTTACAGAAGTTGAACTGAGGCACAGAGAAATTAAAGCCAAAATTCTTTAAAGTGTCCATTAATTCTAGATGCCTAATTTAACACAACTAGGACCTGACTTCCCAGAGTAGCTAGATCTGTATAGCACCTTCTATGTTCAAAATAGAGCTCATACTGGCTACATATACCTTACCTGGGAGCTTTTATACCTCTGTCCCCAGCTATATTACATTTGAGGCTCAGAAGATAAAGAACACACAGTTAGTGACCATGTGTGACAAGTTTGGTTTAGGCACTTTACCCACCACCACAGAGGAATTCTCACCCTGACCCTGACTCAGAGAGGTTTTTAGGTGTTTACTATCCAGCGATTTCAATAGGTTTAACAGATAAGATTTACATAGCAAAATAACTTTGTGGATATCAGCTTCAGTGGCACATACGGCGATAAAATCTCCAGAGCAGCATTCAGCTACATACAAGACAGTCCCTTCTCTTTTGCAAGACCTTGACTCATTCACTAGGTGCCTTCCAACTTTCACAAAAAATGAGGCATGGATCCTGTTCAGTACATGGCTCCGTCAGTACATAAATCCCCAAAGCAGGTTTATCATGCGCATAGAATGAAGAAGGAATACTATTAAAAAAAATTTACACACATATGTAATTAAATGGTATATCATATTAGATATACAAAATGAAACTGCATTAAGTTTGCACAGGCAGCCTTAATTCTGGCATTCCCTAACTTCTGGGTGTTTGACTTTTCGATGTGAATGTTCTTGTGGATGTACGGTAATATTTACAAAGGACTTCAGTTAGCAAGGGACATGTAAAGCAACAAAAACCATCATAATGCAGGGGTGGGCAAAATATGGACCACCTGCGGCGGGTCCCTTGATCCTGCCTGGGCCAGGCACAGTCCAGCCGTGGTGCATCCTGCCACCCCCTGAGCATGCAGCTGCCTGGGCATGCAGCTACCTGTGCCAGACTGCCCTTCATCTGGCTGCCCAGCAAGGCAGTGGGGGCAGCGCAGAGCAGATGCAGGGCAGTGCAGGAATGGCCCAGCTGTGGCGAGGGGGAGGAGTCATTTTTCCCCCCCACATGGAGCAACAGCTTCTCTCCTGCACCCCCACTGCTGAGCCTGGACAGCCGAGTCTGGAGCAGGCAGAGGGTGTGAGGGCTGTGCAGGCCGGGTCCCCACCAGTACCGCAGGGCTGGGGCCAGCAGCAGTAGTAGCCAGAGCGAGCCGCTCCATCTAGGCTGCCTAGAAAGGCAGCCCAGCTTCGGAGCCACCCCAGCCCTGCTGCATGCCCAGGGAACAGCAGGATGCATCACAGGTGGGCAGTCTGGGGCAGGCCAAGCGGAGCTGTGCCCAGGTTCCTGCTGAACTGCTCCCATGGGGGCGAGGCCAGAGCAGGTGCAGGGCATGCTGGGACTATGTGCTGTTGGGAGTGGCGGGGAGGGGCCACAGGGTGCATGGGCTCCAGGCTGTTGTGTGGTGGGGGCAGGTGCTGATTGGCTCCCAGGGACATGTGAGGGGGGCTCCCAAGCACACCCCACCATAACCACACCCTCTTGCATGCACAATCAGACACCCACAAACACTGCACCCACCCACACCCTCCCTCACAACAAACCTCCCCCCACACACACCCACACATGCCTCTGTGGGAAGCCCTGCTCACTGTTATGCATACACACCCCACCACACACATGCTACCCACAATGTTATGCATACACACATCCCCCCAGCCACACTCCCCCTCCACACACCCCACAGCTTGCCAGAAACCCCATACCCATCCGCATTCACACCCGCACATCCCCACACACTACCACACAAACCCCACTCACCCATGTCCACACACCTCCCACAACCTCCCCTACACCCCCCCCACAGCCACCCACCCATACATCACACCCTCAAACAATATACAAGAGTAAGTAATTGATGGCAGTCACTCATCGTGGTGCCCTGTGATCTGTGGGGTCCCTCAAGGCTCTGTCCTGAGACCCATCCTGTTCAACATCTTCATTAACGATGTGGACATTGGAGTCAGGAGTGGACTGGCCAAGTTCGCCGATGACACCAAACTTTGGAGCAAAGCATCCATGCCAGAATATAGGCGGGTGATCCAGGCTGACCTGGACAAGCTCAGCAAATGGGCAGACGAGAACCTCATGGTGTTTAACACCGAAAAATGCAAGGCTCTCCACCTTGGGAGGAAAAACCTGCAGCATCCTTATAGGCTCGGCAGTGCTACGTTGGTTAGCACTACAGAAGAAAGAGACTTGGGGGTCATCGTTGACCACAAGATAAACATGAGCCTGCAATGCGATGCTGCGGCTAATAAAGCGACCAAAACGCTGGCTTGCATCCATAGATGCTTCTCGAGCAAATCCCGGGATGTCATTCTCCCCTTGTACTCAGCCTCGGTGAGGCCGCAGCTGGAGTACTGCATCCAGTTTTGGGTTCCACAATTCAAAAAGGATGTGGAGAAGCTTGAGAGAGTCCAGAGGAGAGCCATGCACATGATCAGAGGTCAGGAAAACAGATCTTATGATGATAGGCTGAGAAACATGGGACTCTTTAGCCTGGAAAAGCACAGGCTCAGGGGTGATCTGATGGCCACCTATAAGTTTATCAGTGGTGACCACCAAGATCTGGGGGAACGTTCACCAGAGCGACCCAAGGGATGATGAGGTTGAACGGTCACAAATTCCTGCAAGACCGCTTCAGGCTGGACATAAGGAAGAATTTCTTTACTGTCCGAGTCCCCAGGGTCTGGAACAGTCTGCCATCGGAGGTGGTTCAAGCACCTACATTGAACACCTTCAAGAGTAAATTGGATGCTTATCTTGCTGGGATCCTATTACCCCAGCTGACTTCCTGCCCTTTGGGCAGGGGGCTGGACTCGATGATCTCTCGAGGTCCCTTCCAGCCCTGATGATGTCTATGAAACCTCATTTTGAGTTATTATGCAATCACCTCTATATACACCACACAAACATAAATCAGGACCACAACATTTTTTAAAATTAAATTAAAATATGTTACTGTCAATGTTTCATTTTTAGTATATAATTTGTTTTTACCCATTTCCAAGATTTCAAACCCCCTTCCAAAAAGGAGTACTTCTGGGGGCAATGGAAAGGACTTCCAGTAGCAAAGGTCAGGGGTTAAGGGGTGGGACTTCCAGTCCCAAGATGGCGAGCAGGGGGCGGGGCACCTGTCAAGGGGCAGGGCTACCCTTGTGTTCCTCAACAGTTCACCAAAACTCATTAAGCAGCCCTCCACCCAAAATAATTGCCCGCCCCCCCCATTCTAATGGTAAGTTAGAATTATGATGATGGCCAAGAAAAGCTCAGGTCCCTCACTGCACTTACTGAAGTGGGGAAATCCAATCCATCAATGATGCAGAGAAGACTGAAGTGTTTAATGCCTTTTTTACTTCAGTCTTCCCAAAAAATGTCATCTTTTAGATGACCAGCACAGTTAGCATCAAGGATAGTGGAGTATATAATCAGTCTAGAGGACAGAAAGAACAGGCTAGAGATTATTTGAAAAAGCTGCAAGTTTTCAAATTGGCAGAGTTAGATGAGTTCATCCTAGGGTACTCAACCTTCAAATTATTTTTGAGAATGCCTGGAGGCCAGGTGAATCCCTAAAAAACTGGAAAAGGGCAAGTCTGATGCCCATTTTTAAAAAGGAGGACACAGGGTACCCAGGGAATTACAGACCAGTCAATTTAATTTTGATACCTAGAATCATTGGACCATATCACCAAGGAATCAATTTTTAACCACCTACAGGGTAACAAGGTGATAAGGTATTTATCGGCCTTACAGAAAAGGCAAAGTAAACATGGATTTCTCAAGAAAAAGTAATGCTTAACCAACCTGATTTCCTTCAGTGAAAGCAGGTGATGGGCTTTGCAGATGAAGGAACAACAGCAGATGTTGAGATGCACCTCAGGGCTTTTGATACCGTCTTCAACAACATTCTCATAAATAAGCTAAGGAAATGCAGTCTTCGTATCAGGCCACCTCGGGCTTCTATGACCTTGTTGAGATGTTGGCCTTCTTGGCTTCCACCCCTTTTTTCTCACTAGTCCTCTAGCCTAGGCTCACTGAACTGGGCCTGGCTTCTGGGCTCCATCCCTTTTCTTGTGCTTCTGGGCTTTGGGCCTCTGGCCCTGCTGTTGCCCCTCTGGGGCTATGGGCCTGCAGCCTGCATCTCATCCCTCTAGGACTATGGGCCCCTGGCCCTGGTTTCACTTCAAGGGCTCTGGTTTTACCTGTCAAGTGCTTTAGGGCCCCTGGCCCTGTCTCTGCCCTCCTTGGGCACTGGGCTCAATGGCCCTGTCTCTGCCCTGCTCCAGGCATTGGGCCTCCTGGCCCTGTCTGCCCTAATCAGGGTACTGGGCGCACTGTCCATGTCTACACCCTGCTCAGGCACTACTCACCAGAGCGCCCCAAGGGATGACGAGGTCGAACGGTCACAAACTCCTGCAAGACTGTTTCAGGCTGTACATAAGGAAGAATTTCTTTACTGTCCGAGCCCCCAAGGTCTGGAACAGCCTGCCAGCGGAGGTGGTTCAAGCACCTACATTGAACACCTTCAAGAGTAAATTGGATGCTTATCTTGCTGGGATCCTATGACCCCAGCCGACTTCCTGCCCTTTGGGCAGGGGGCTGGACTCGATGATCTCCTGAGGTCCCTTCCAGCCCTAATGTCTATGAAATCTATGAAATACTCTACACTGACAGTCCCAAACCAGTGCCACTCATTTTGTAACCTCCATCATGTATCCTTTCAAAATGAAATAAGTGTCATCACTCTCGGTTTCCCTTCTATTTCTGTGGTATGTTTTGTGAGATATGATGACCAGAATTAAATGCAGGACTCCAGATGAGAGAATACCATCGATTTATACATTGGCATTATAGTCAATAGTTTCTGTCTCATCTTTATACAAATCCTAGGGACACAGGCCCAAGCAGCTTACATAGTGTCCAATGGTCAAACAGAAATTCTGTGGCAGAGCAAACAACAAACCACAGATCCCCTGACATGCATTGCCAGTAGGTAAGCCATGAAGCAATTTTTTCTTTCTTGCTATTTAAATTGTAAAACTTTTGCCAGAAGGGCCCTAATTAGCAAGCACAGATAGTATCAGAAGTCTGAACATTATTAAGGATATTTATTACGATAGTTTCTAGGGATCAACTAAAGGCAAAATGCCAATTTTCAAGTCACTGCACAACCACCAAGTAGTAGATAGCCTCTGATCTGAAGAGCTTTCAGGTAAAAGAGACACAGGCATATAGCACACAAACTGATCACTTTGATGGCAGCAAATGTAGTATTAGCTCCACTGTTTTTAGGAGGGTGGGATAGGCTGGGATTTACCTAGGAGGATATAAGCTGGAAAGGGAGGAAGAGCGAAGGGAAGAAGCGAGGGCAGGGCAGGGCAGTGCAAAAGGTGAAGTTAGGGTCTGTTTCATATGGGAAAAGACTGGTTTAACCTTGTACATTATCTTGTTCCCACTGAAGTCAATGACAAAACTCCCACTTATTCCAGAGGGAACAGGACTCAGGCTTTAAAACAATTACCCCACTTTTCTACAACTGGAGTTCATCATCAAACTTAGCTACAAAGACTGAACAGCAATTTGGGGCCATTTGCTGGGAAATTGCTTTTCTGCATTGGCATTTGTGTTTTTTGGTACATGCCTCAGTAGGCTTGTTATATAGGCTGAGTCACTGGTTGCTTATAGGGAACCATCCAGGTATAGCACTTAAACTGTCCCCACAACTGCTAGCAAACCATAGGGAGAAAAGAACAAACATTTTATGAGAAGACATATTTGACAGACACACTCTTGCTTGACTCAATCCTTATTCATCACAGCTGATTAGCAAGAAATTTCTATGGGAACACGAGTCTAATTGTGTACCTGCTTAGCATGGTCACCAAGGGAAGTGAACAGTGCATTTGAAAATATCACACAAAGCAAACTGGGATCATTCCTACAGCTAAATTAAAAGAGAAGCCACTGCAACAGATTAGAGAAAATGTCAGGTTTAGCAGAACAGCTATTTACTAAGCCTGAATTCAATTAGCCCCCGCCAAAGAAAAAAACCTCATTTTTTTCTCTCTCAAGTAGGCCATTGGTAGAAGCTGTTTGCTTTGCAGAGAAACATAACCAGGTACTACCAGGAGACTCACTCCTTTCAGCACAAATTGTACCTGTTTCTCTCCAAAAAAAATTCCAACCCCCCGCTTCTCCCTCCTCCCCCCGGGTCAGCAGAGTCCCTCACCTGCTATAATCAGGAGATATATGTGTAAATAAACATTTTAATTAAAATGGACATTTCCTGCCCTACTGCTAGCAATGGCCATAAGGATGAAAAATGACATTAGTTACACCACAAGCAGTATGGCTGCTTGCTGTGGGAGATTAGAGTTGCATTAGGGCTGTAATGAAATGGGTTTACAATCCCTCGCGCAGGGATTCTGAACTGCTTGTGTAATGAATGGTGCCATTTCCCAGCCTGATGACTGGCATCAGCATAGACTCAGAAATGCCAGATTTAATTAGAATTGTTATTTGCAAATACATTTCATGGGTTAGACATGGTGAAAGGAAATTTTCAATTGGTGAATATACAGTAATGACAGTTTCAAGGCATAAACACTGAGTCCCTGAAAGTCCCTGAAAATGCATTAAAACATCTATACAACTTTAACTTAGACTTAAGACTAAGTCACAAAGGACACCTATACACATGCCTAATGCCTGCTCCGATGTGCTCTAATTAGAATACATTGGAGTGGACTCAATTAATCGAGCCTGATGGAGCAGCTTTCTAATTAGAAAGCTTCAGCAGCCTTGGTCATATGTATTCAGCCAACCCCATGTTTCAATATCCTCCATACTCAAAAGGGCAGGGGCGCATTACAGTTTATCAAACAAGCTTTAGTTAAAGCCCCCTGCCACTATTTTGAAGCATGAAACACTGAATACATGAGCCGCTCTAATTAAAATGCCCCCCTGCACCATCCTGCACACATAAGGATGCCAAGAGTCTAGTCAATCTTTTGAATTGACAGTTTTCCAGGGATGCAGCAGGATGGATTGTGCCTAGACGCAAATCCCAATTGGCGATGGGGTTGTCCATCTGGGTGTAGGGGAGCTGGGGTCTTGGAACTGAAAATAGCCTGGTCAGGGGCAGGGAAGAGCACAGCCCAGGGCTGAGGTGAGGTTGGGCTTTCCCAGCTCAGAGGCTGTACTCCAAATCCATTCAGACATTCACTGGATCAGGGTACTCTGTTCCTGATCTAAGTTAGTTCATCTACTCAGGTGAACTAATGTAGATCAGGCCCATCATTTTTGGACAGATTTAATTCCTCCCCCCACCCTGCAACATCTGCACAGATAGGCATGTAGACTGACCTAACCCTAGCTAGGCAGTTCTAAATGTAACATCTGTACATAACCCTAATAAAATGTGATCTGGCCCTAAGTGTTTTTATAGTCACTAAAAACCTAGAAATCAGAGCTCTAAAAGGAACATCCAAATCAGTGATCAAGTATGAGCCTGAAACAAGCTACCTTCTTCAAGTATAAAACCAATCCAAATTTCACCTGTTGCCTGGCTCTACCAGGAACTGAACTAAAATGGAGAATTTAAACTTCACCTGACTGAGGTGTTCAAAACCTAGATCCACATTTTGTGCATTGGGCTTGCTTCCTGCACATTGTCAAAGGACTGTACAGATTTTAAACAGTTTGCACAATTCCCTGGAGGTGAGGTGGGTAACAAGATATTGAAGGATGGTGAGACAGATGTGAGGCTTTGGAAATAGGAAAACTTCAAAGACCATTATGCCAAGATGCACTAGATTTTACAGACACATGGAATATTCAAAAGGAATTTTATATCAGTCATTATGAGAGGTAGCATTATGTTTGTGGCTCACTGGGGGTAATTAATGCAAACTACTAGACATATAAACAAGTATTGAGAAAAAGCCCCATGCATATTGCACATTCTGGTTTATTTTGTTTGAAGAAGCTGGACATAAAAAGGCAGTGAACGGTGTAAAAAAAAAAAACCCAAACCCTAGTCTGAGGTCAGAGGATACACACTCAGATCATCCAAAGGACCGATACTTGAGAAGTGGACTTGCTAAAGTCCCATATGGCTGATAAGTGACACCTGGTAAGCATAGCACACCATTAATTATTGGATGCTTTCTCTGTGATTATTTGGCTTAAAATAATGCCAAGTTTTGTGCAATATAGCAGATTACAGCTCACTGCTCTCTCCAAGAGAGAGCAAGACTAAAGGGGCTGAATTAAGGGCAGACCTCCCAAGGAAGATAACAGCCATACACAAGCCTGAATACCTGTTTTAAAGGGAGAGATCTCCACCTGAGAAAAAAGTGAGAGTTGGAACCTGAGGGGAAGGCAATAAAGAGACAATATAGGCAAGCATGGTTAACTCTGAAGGAATGAGTGTCCTGTGCTGTCTGAATTGTTCATGCATTTTCCATAAAAGCATGGTTGGACGAAAAACAGAAATAGTCTTTCTATTTGTGGACACCAGACTCCAGGCCTTCCCATTTCCATCAGAGTCTTTAACCACTAGGTTACAGTCACTATCCTTCATGCATGCTCTCCTTCTGGACTCACAGGCCACTTGCAGACATGAAAAAAAAATACAAAAACACCAACGCTTTACCAAAAGAGGCAATGAATTAACATGACTCCAATAAATCTTGCATTATTGGCCACACAGCAGCCCAGATTGTTCAACAAGAAGAGGGTTGGAGAGTACACCTAACATCCTTGTAGTTAGACCATTTTCCTGGGAAGTCAAAGATGTGGGTTTGAGTCCCTTGAGCATGAAAAGAATGCAAAGCCCAGGTTTCCCATTTCCTGCGTAAATACTCAGCTATTATGCAAAGGATTTGTTGCCACAACCATTACGTGCCTACCTTTAGAGGCTGAAATGGCACTCTGGATCCTGTGCGGATAGAAATGAAATCTACATTCATGCTCTTACCTCCTGAAGAGGGAAGTGAGAAATCGCTAATGGTTAATATGTCATGTGTCTTAGTTCTAGACTGCTACCCATTCAACCTCTGGAATAACCCCATAATCATCTAAATCTAAACCTCCCTGTTGACTCCATAGGGAGCTTAGGTGCCTAACATTGTTTCTCTGAATCATCCTCTTGTGATCAGGTGCTTAATTCTTAGTCACTGCAACATGTAAGGGGAGGCACTACAGGGGGCAAATTAAATTTTGCCCTGAATTCAACAACTCTCCATGACATCTCGTCCAAGAAAGATGCCACATAGCTTTTGTCAGGGAGACAAGATACACATTCACCAAGGCATTAAAAAATAAAGCAATCTCAGAACCCCATAACATCAATCAGAATTCATAAGTAGTTTCTTAAAATCATCACATATGGCAACTCCACTATGTCTCCCTGGTAATTAAAAGTAAGTGACTAAAGTAATGTTCTGTACAATGTTTGGTTAATAAATTGTTCTCTCAGCATCCTTGGGTCTCTGGTTACTTTTTCTTGTTTTCCTTTCTGCTGAATGGGAATGCTTCCCCAATTTATTCTGGAATGGATGACAGTATAATAGCTGTGGTGTAAGTGTTTTATTTACCTCTACAGAAAGGGCTCAGGTGGCCATAGTTCAGAGCAATCTATTGAACTCATTGTTCAAGCAAGGTCAATAGTACATTTCTTTTCCCACCAACTATGTACTTGTGTGAGGAACATATGCATTACCTATCAGGCAATACCTAAATACATGTGCTCTCTTTGCTTTAAATATGATACTGGGTTTAAAACTATGCTGATGGCCATTTATTAGCTAACAAAGGACAGTATCATGGACTCCTGTAAAGAGTACTAATGCTATTGATAATTTTTCACCTGGGCAAACGTAGATCCCGTCATAAAGTCAATACCTAAAAATACTTCACAACCTACAACTACATGGTAATGCAGTTACTATGCACAGGTTCCAGTTCCTTTTATAACCATAGCATGGCATGAAAATTTCTTAATTACTCTACCCTTGACTAACAGACTTCATGACTAACTAAATTAGGGTTGTCCAATTAAGTGGTCCATGGGCTGAATGTGGCCCCCAAGGAGTTAGTATGCAGCCTCAGGCTCCCAGCTCAGGCACCACTAAGGGAGGAGCAAAGTGGTGTGGCCCCTGGGACCAAGGGAGCCCATGGCTGGGAGGGTTTGTGGGAGGCACAGGGACCCCACTCAGCACAGAATCACTGCTGGAGAACAGTGGGAATTGCCCACTATACAACATGGGGCCTTGGCCCATCAGAAGTTGGACAACCTTGAATTAAATGACTAAGATTGCCACCACTATGTACCACTGTACTACCATACTCTGGGTCCTCCTTGCCTTCTAACTCTATCATACCATGTAATCATTTTAATAGTAACATTTTCATGATAAAACATTTCATTTTAGCCATTCTTTTAAGAAACCAAGGCATTAGCTAATGATGCCAATAAATCCTCTTCTATCTAAGAAGTGCCTAAGTGGTCTTAGGCTCCTAAGCACAATCCTAAGTCCACCCTGCTCAAGTCCCTGAAACACCACCAACTTGTCTACTTCTGCACGACACCAACATCTCAGCCTCAAGAATAAGTCAGAATGTGGAGGAGAAGCATCTGCCCACCTTTTGCTGTAAGTTTTTCTGGATGGAATAGCACTGTATTTAGATGCAAGGATGAGAATCATCCTTTCAAGAATGTCCTGCTCATGTCTGCCCATCCATGTCTGCAGGCATTCTCTTGAAGCTGGCCAGTGAGGCTACTCTAAAATTATCCCCAGTACCTGCTCTCAGGCCTGCCAGAGACTGAGAGCCTGAGAACAGGCACAGAGGGAAGAGCCCAGACAAGCCCCACTGATATATCTTCAGTTTGGAGTCCGCACACAGATTCAGGCGGGCAAAGCATGCTTATCCTCAGGTCTGCCCAGATGTGCCACTTAACATTATAAAATAAGCTCAAAATCTACGTAGATGTTCTGGAGGTGGAATGAAATCTAGTCCAGTCCCGAACTGTATTTGTTGACAACTCTATCTTTTGTACAAGTATTTCAGTATTAAAATATAGAACAGCGATACTCAACCAGGGTGCCTCAGCAACCCCAGGTCTATGAGATCCTTATAAGTAGTTTAGAACAGGGGTTGGCAACCTACATCCTTTGGACCCAACCTATGGCCATGGGACTTCAGTGGCATTTGATGATGAGGGGCACTTTCTGTGGGCACTCTCATGCTGCCATGGGGATGAATATCAGCTGCTAGCATTTTCCTCATCCTGCCAGGTAGACAAGTGGTGGTAGTAGTGGGTATCAGCACCCACCTGCCCATCCACTTCTAATCCGAGGCAAGTCATTCCACAGCCAGAAAAGGTTGCCTACAGCAAACCTCAGCATTATGCGTCTTCATGGTTTCCCATTCTGCATGCTGCCTGTGAAACAAGGCTAGGATCCTCGTCAGTTATAGAATAGTGGCTATTTGCATCAAAAATGGTTTTCTGAAATGGCTGTTCCAGAGGGAAGTGTTCAGCTGACATGCTGTACTGAAGCTTATGTATCCATTTGTGTAACAACATGTCAACCTCTAATGGGAGAATTAATAATTTGGAACACACCAGATTTCTAAAGCCTTCCATTCAAATCTGAGTGCTGTATTTCTTGGTTTAGAAACGGTATTTAAAGGTCTGTTTTTGGGGAAATTGGCTTATAGGTATAGATATATGTATTATAAGGGGTCAAGATGGGCAGCAGGGGTTAACTGGATTTTTAAAGAGCTTGGGAGACACACAGACAGCTTCTTATGGCCCTGAAAGCAGATGGGCTATCTAGCACAACAAGGCCAATGGATGGACACGACCTGAAAATTGAATGGAGCATGCCATGACACAAGATCACAGCCTTCAAGGCAGACAGATTGTCTAACGCAACAAAGACACACAGCCTGGGAACCAAAGAAGCATGTCTCATACTGTCCCATAACACAAGATAAGTGACACCAGCCACAAGGCCCCAGAGCAGCAGGGGGGCTGAGTCCCGGTTTTGGGGGAACAGACCAAATAGGAGAAGGCCCGGAAGGTTATGTGGATGTGTGACCACAGAGAGACAACCAACCAGAGACAGGCACAGATGAGGAGTCATCAGGAGTCATCAAGGAGGAAGGAGAATACAGAAGCAGAGACTTGAGATTAACAAAGTGTCCCCCCTTTGTTCCATCCCTACACATTTTACTCCTTGAGATGGGTCCCCATCCCTGTCCCCATCCCCAAGGCCACCATGGACAGAGGGACTACCAGCAGCCCGTCTCATGCACATGACTGGAGAGGGGCTGTGGGCCTCAGCATCCCACCTCCAGACTACTGACACCTAAGAGAGAGAGTCTCAGAGTGGAGCCTGCATCCTGACCAGAGGTACTTTGACTCTGATGACAGCCCTAGGACTGGTAGATGTAGAACTGCTTGATGGTTTGTGTTGTTGCTTTTCAGTTATTACTCTGTATCAATAAATTTCCCTGTTATCAACTGGCCGGAGTTGTGGTCAGTCTGAGGATTGTGTCCGCCTGGAACAAAGGTATAAGGGCTGGGTTCCTAAAATTCAGTCCAACAATATTCTGCAGATTTGTTCATGAGCCTTGAGATGAAAGTTTTAGGTGGGATGTTTAAACAACAAAACAAAAAAAGAGATTTCTTTTTGCTTGCAGAAAAAGTAAGATAGGTGCTGGCAGATTTTTTCTCCCCAATAACCTACACCTTCAAGAACACACACTAATACTACACTGAATATTTGGAAAGAAGATGAGAGAAAAAGCACACAGAAACAGTTGAACTAATCAAAAGTAAGGTAATAAACAGTCTGGTACTTTTCCACATATGAAAACAATTTAGAAAATATGGGTACCTCAAATTAAAATATAACAAAAAGAAATAAAGAATACACGTTTCCTAGGAATTTGGACATTGTCACATTGGAAAAAAACAATAAACAATGTCTCTTGACCATTGTCAATGCAAGAAGCTGTTGCAACAAAGCAAAAGCAGTTTTGTTCTGAATTAACATGACTACTGTATATAAGATACAGGAAAGGTCGGCACTGGTCAGGCCTCAGCTGGAGTACTGCGTGCAGTTCCGGTCTCTGCATCTTAGGAAGGGTAAACTAGAGAGGACCCAGAGGCAACCAACAAAGATGAGAAAGGTGTTAAAAGCAAGCCATAAGGGAATGACTAAGAAAATTAGGTATGCTTAGTATGAAGAAAAACAGAATAAGGAGCACCTAAGAAATATTTTCAATACTGTAATTGAAAGGCTGTCATAAGGAAGATGGAGAACAACCATCTCTCACCAGAGAGGGCAGAACACGAAGCAAAGCACAGAATCATAGAAGTCGGGTCGGAAGGGACCTTGTAGATCTTCAAGTCTGACCCCCCGCCTGGGCAGGAGACAAACTGGACTCAAATAATTCCAGCCAGGTAGGCATCAAGCCTCCTCTTAAAGACCCCCAGGGTAGGAGCCAGCGCCACTTCCCTTGGAATTTTTTTCCAGATCCTAGCCGCCCTGACTGTGAAGTAGTTCTTACAGATGTCTAATCTAAACCTCCTCTTCAACAACTTGTGGCTGTTATTCCTAGTTATGCCAGGGGGTGCTAGGGGAAACAAAGTCTCTCCCAAACCCTTCTGGCCCCCCCTAGTGAGTTTACAGACTGTCACTAGATCCCCCCTCAGCCTTCTCTTGTGAAGGCTGAACAGGTTCAGGTCCCGCAGTCTCTCGTTGTAGGGCCTGCCCTATTGTCCCCGGATCATGCGGGTGGCCCTCCTCTGGACCCTCTCCATGTTGTCCACATCCCTCCTGAAGTGGGGCGCACAGAACTGGACGCAGTACTCCAGCTGTGGCCTGACCAGCGCTGCATAGAGGGGGAGGATCACCTCCCTGGACCTGCCTGAGATGCACCTGTGGATGCACGACAAGGTCCAGAAGGCCCTGCCAACTGTGACCTCGCATTGTCAGCCCATGTTCATCTTGGAGTCAATAATGGCGCCAAGATCCCTTTCTGTTTCCGTGCTCTCAAGAAGGGAGTTTCCTATATTATAAGTGTGCTGCTGGTTACTACTGCCCAAGTGCAGCACCCTGCACTTGTCAGTACTGAAATACATCCTGTTTTTGTTAGCCCAATCTTGTAACCTATCCAAGTCTTGCTGCAGTCTTTCCCTTCCTACTAGTGTGCTTGCCTCACCCCAAATTTTGGTATCATCAGCAAATTTAAACAGGGTGTTTTTCACCCCGTTGTCCAAATTGCTGATAAAGAAGTTGAACAGTGCAGGCCCAAGGACTGAGCCCTGGGGGACTCCACTGTCCACTTCTCCCCAGGCTGAACATGACCCATCCACCACCACCCTCTGAGTACGATCCTTCAGCCAATCTGCAATCCATCTGACTGTGTAGGCATCAATGAGCACCACGAGCACTCGTAAAGCCATGCCAAAGGCCCTGCAATAACCCCTGCTAGCTTCCTCAACACCCTGGGGTGGAAAGCATCTGGACCCGCTGATTTGAACACGTCCAGCCCCTCCAGAAGCTCTCTAACCCGGTCCTCCCCAACCTGAGGTCTGGAAGCGTTCCCCTCAAGTCCATCTTGCATCATGGTGGGGAAGTCCCGGTCCCTGCACAAGAAAACGGAGGGGAAGAATTGGTTAAAGAGGTCTGCTTTCTCCTCTGGCGCAACCACCAGATTTCAGGGGCCCCACATTTCCCGGTGCTTTCTTCATCCTCCCTATATATTTGAAAAAGGACTTTTTATTATCTTTGATTTTGGACGCAAGTCCTAGCTCTGTGTCCGCCTTAGCGTTCCTGACAGCTCCCCTACAGGCCCGAGCAGAGGAGGTATACTCCTCTTTGGAGATAGCACTCCCCTTCCACCGGTTGTACACAGTCTTTTTGGCAATCAGGCATTCCCGTACACCTTTGGTGAGCCAGGGGGGCTTTCGGGCACTCTTGCCCCCTTGCTTTTTGTTGGGATGGTTACCCCTTGGGTCCTGAGTATTGTCTCCTTAAGGAACGACCACTCATCTCGGGCACTGAGTTCCCCTGCTCTCGAGAACCCCAGCGCCTCTCCCACTAATCTCCTGAACTCGTTGAAGTTGGCCCTTTTGAAGTCTAGGGCTACCACCTTGCTGCAGGCCCTCGACACCCTGTGCTGGATGGTGAATTCCAGCAAGCGATGATCGCCATCACCCAGGTGGTCAAGAACCTGGAGGCCCCTTACCAGGTTGTTGCCCGTGGCCAGGACCAGGTCCAACAGGGCATTTCCTCTGGTGGGACTGTGCACCTCCTGAATTAAGTGGAGGTCCTGTATCTTGGCCAGGAACCTCCTGGAATGGTCCGACCTGGCTGACTGTTCCTCCCAGCAGATGTTCAGGTAATTTAAATCACCCATGACAACTACATCCTTCGCCTTAAGTGCTTCTGCAACCTGGCCCGAAAATTCTCAGTCCCCTTTGGTTGGGGGGTCCGTAGCAGACCCCCACCATTAGATCCCTCTCCTCACGGCCCCCTTGTATCTTGACCCAGAGCACTTCAGCTTGTCCCTCCTCTGACCCCATTTTGCTGGCAGAGGATGTGTATTGCTCCTTGATATAGAGTGCTACATCCCCACCCCCAGGGCCGAGGCCATGGGGACCAAGTTCCAGGAGGAATGAGGGGCAAAATCCACAAGACGATATCCAAAAGCAGACTTAGATTAAAAACCAGGGGTCAGAGAGCCAGTGCCTAGTTTTAGGGGAGATCTGAAGTCAGAGTTAGGAAGAGCCAAATCGAGTCAGGAGCCAGAAGAGTCAGAGTCCAGGTGCTCACCTCCACAAAAAACTAGAGCACTCTCATTAGCCTCTTAATGTCTTCTTCGGAAAAGGGTAAAATGTGTGAATCCAGTCCAAAAAAAAATTGTGCCTAGTGCTTATGTATTATTTCATTTTCACACATGACAGGGAGCAGCTGTACTTCACTTCTCAACTTTCACTAAGGAGAGAAAAGATCAAATCATCTTGTGTTGGTGTAATGGGTTTGGGTATGATAGCTGTAACCTCTGTGGTGCCATAGTACACTCTCACTTAATGGCTTTTGTGATTGATTATACATTTGCACCAGCACTTAATCAACTTTAGTGTTGTTTATTGTAATGTATCCTGCACAGTAATAGAGACTATGGCTTTGCCCGACCCTGTGAGTTATTGTTTGCTGATGAAAAATTCAGTCTTTTGAACTATCACTAGATTATTCTAGTTCATCTCCCAGGTTAGTGCAATGAGGAAGTGAAAAACTGGGGAGATCATTAGGGAAAAAAAAGTGTTATATATTGTTAAAAGGTCAGAACAGCATAGGTATATTTATTGCTGTGGCAGGAACAGCAAGCCAGTTTGCCATCTGATCTCTGTGCACTTTTATGAGATAGAGGAAAGGAACAAAAATGACTGAGATGCAAACACAGAGACAGATTAAATCAGCAGAAGAAAAATAAATTAATTAAATAACAATTATGAAAATTACAAGTCAGGTCCCCTGCTGGCATAGATCAGCATAGTTCTACTGATTTCAGTGGAGTTATGCCAATTTACAGAGACTGAAGTTATGACCACACAGGTCTGTTTGTTCATCTAGGAGAGTGTGCCATACCCATCACACCAGTATTTGAGCATCTCCATGGCAATATGAGGAACAATGAGTATGTCTATATTGTCAAATGATGTGCACAGGAGAGGAACCAAAGGTAGCTTTAAACAACCTTGCTCAGGTACCAGAAACAGCCTGGAGCATCTTGCGAGCTAGTTAGATTTCTGTGCTGCCCTGCCCAGAAAAGGGTCAGGGTGGTTTACAGGCTATTTGAATATTCTTTCAACAAAAAATGATAAATTATAGAAACAGAAAGAATATTCAAATAGCCTGTAATAAACAACTGATTCCCAAATGGTTCCCCAAAACTTAACCCCTTTTGTTTAAAGTCTGTCCCAATAACAGGGCCTCAAAATGCTTCCTGAAGATATCCACATTTAGGCTCTGACAGACTGCAAGGGGCAGGGAGTCCCAGAGTGGAAGAGCAATTACCAAGAATGACCTCCACATATTTTTACCAATTGAACTTGGCACCCAGAACTTGGCTGATCTTAGCGATCACAGTGGGTCATAAAAAAGGAAACAGTCCCTTGGGTGTGTAGGTTCCAGTCTGGTCAGGGCTTTGTAGGTGAAGACCAGCACCTTACATTGTGCCCAGAAGGGTACTGGAGGCCAGGGCAGAAGATGAAGCACTGGAGTAATGTGCTCCTGGTGATCCACCCCCATCAGGAGACTGGCTGAAATTTGTTCTGCGGTGGCTAGACTGCTTCTTGTACTGAGCTAGATTAATAAAAGGAAAGTTACTTGACTTCTGCATGGCCTCGGTCTTTAATAAGATAGATTCACAGAAGTTTAGGGCTGGATGGGCCCTTGTGAGATCATGGGGTCCAGCCCCCCTGCTCTGGGCAGGAAAGACTGCTGGGATCAAACAACCCCAGCAAGGTAAGTGTCCAGTCTCCTTTTGAAGATTTCCAGGGTAGGTCCCGGCACCCCGCCCCCCCTCCAATCCCGGGAGTCTATTCCAGAGTCACACGAGCCATGAAGAAGTTTTGCCTTAGATTTTTTGTACTGAACTGCAACTTCTACAAAATTATTTTCAGAAAGGTTTCTTGTTCAGTGAGGGGAAAAGGCTCAGTAAGAAGAGATGGGTGAAATGTGATCTGTAGAAAAGGCTCCATTTTATAAGGTTCTACTGAAAAAGACCAAAAATTAAGTTCATTTCAGAAAAGAAATTTGTGACCCTGCACACAACATGTTTATATCAGTGTAATTGGTCTATATACCACTGTAAAAAAGGAGTAGATAAATGACATACAGTCTTGCACCAGAATAACTCGCCTAAATCCAGTATAATATTATATGGAGAAAAGTGTAAGGTAAAATTACACCAGCATCAGTTATGCAGCCATTACATGTCTGCAATTTATCCTGGGTTAGTTGCTTGCTCCATCGAAGCTGACCTCGTGACGGAACATCTCGACAGGCTGGATATCTTCAAGTCAGTCGGTCCTAATGGGTTACACCCAAGGGTACTCAGGGAGCTGGCAAACATCACAGCTCAGCCCCTGGCACAGATCTGTAAGACCTGTTGGTGCTCTGGTGAAGTGCCTGATGATTGGCCAATGTTGTGCCTATCTTCAAGAAAGGGAGGAAAGTAGATTCGGCAAACTACAGGCCTATCGGCCTGACCTTTATCCTGGGGAAGGTCTTGGAAAAGGTTATCAAAGAGGTTATACTTAACAGACTAGCTGAAGGCAATATCCTGAGGGATACCCAGCATGGGTTTGTTGCAGCAAGGTCTTGCTTGACCAATCTCATTTCCTTTTATGACCACATGACTTATCGCCTGGACAAGGGGGAAGAAATCAATGTTTCATAGATTTCATAGACATCAGGGCTGGAAGGGACCTCGGGAGACCATTGAGTTCAGCCCCCTGCCCAAAGGGCAGGAAGTCAGCTGGGGTTATAGGATCCCAGCAAGATAAGCATCCAATTTACTCTTGAAGGTGTTCAATGTAGGTGCTTGAACCACCTCCGCTGGCAGACTGTTCCAGACCTTGGGGGCTCAGACAGCAAAGAAATTCTTCCTTATGTACAGCCTGAAACGGTCTTGCAGGAGTTTATGACCGTTCGACCTCGTCATCCCTTGGGGCGCTCTGGTGAACAGATGTTCCCCCAGATCCTGGTGGTCACCCCCAATAAACTTATAGGTCGCCATCAGATCACCCCTGAGCCTGCGCTTTTCCAGACTAAAGAGTCCCATGGCTCTCAGCCTGTCATCGTAAGATCTGTTTTCCTGACCTCTGATCATGCGCGTGGCTCTCCTCTGGACTCTCTCAAGCTTCTCCACATCCTTTTTGAATTGTGGAGCCCAAAACTGGACGCAGTACTCCAGCTGCGGCCTCGCCAAGGCCGAGTACAAGGGGAGAATGACGTCCCAGGATTTGCTCGAGAAGCATCTATGGATGCAAGCCAGCATTTTGGTCGCTTTACTAGCCGCAGCATCGCATTGCAGGCTCATGTTCCTCTTGTGGTCAATGATGACCCCCAAGTCTCTTTCTTCTGTAGTGCTATCCAACGTAGCACTGCCGAGCCTGTAAGGAAGCTGCAGGTTTTTCCTCCCGAGGCGGAGAACCTTGCATTTTTCGGTGTTAAACACCATCAGGTTCTCGTCTGCCCATTTGCTGAGTTTATCCAGGTCAGCTTGGATCACCCGCCTATCTTCTGGCATGGATGCTTTGCCCCAAAGTTTGGTGTCATCGGCGAACTTGGCCAGTCCACTCCTGACTCCAATGTCCACATCGTTAATGAAGATGTTGAACAGTATGGGTCCCAGGACAGAGCCTTGAGGGACCCCACTGGTCACAGGGCACCACGATGAGTGACTGCCATCAATTACAACCCTCTGGGTCCGACCACGGAGCCAATTTCCCAGCCAGCGGATCATGGTGGAGCCAAAGCCACAACTGGCCAGTTTGGCCAAGAGGTGATCATGGGATACCAGATCAAAAGCTTTTTTGAAGTCAAGATATATGACATCAATCTCTTCTCCCTCGTCGAGGTGATAGGTCACCTGGTCGTAGAAGGAAATGAGATTGGTCAAACAAGACCTACCCGCAACAAACCCGTGCTGGCTGTCCCTTAGGATGTTAGCCTGGGCCAGTCCCTCAAGGATGGCCTCCTTAATAAACTTTTCTAAGATCTTCCCCAGGATAGAAGTCAGGCTAATGGGCCTGTAGTTAGCCGGATCCACTCTCCTCCCTTTGTTGTATATCTTGACTTTAAAAAAAGCCTTCGATCTGGTATCCCACGATCACCTCTTGGCTAAACTGGCTAACTGTAGCCTCAACCTCACCACGATCTGCTGGCTGGGGAATTGGCTCCATGGTAGGACCCAGAGGGTGGTGGTCAAAGGGAGCCAATCGTCTTGGTGCACGGTCACCAGTAGGGTCCCTCAAACCTCTGTCCTAGGGCCTATACTATTTAACATCTTCATCAATGATGTTGACACTGGTGTCAGAAGTGGACTGGCCAAGTTTGCCGATGACACCAAACTCTGGGGTAAAGCATCCACACCTGAAGACAGGAGGGTGATCCAGGCAGATCTGGACAGACTCATGAAATGGGCAGACGACAACCTGATGGTGTTCAACGTCAAAAAATGCAAGGTTCTCCACCTTGGGAGGAAAAACCTGCACCGTGCATATAGACTTGGCAGTGCTACACTGGCTAGCAGTACAGATGAAAGGGACTTGGGGGTCATGGTTGACCACAAGATGAACAGGAGCCTTCAGTGTGATGCTGCAGCTAGTAAAGCAAGCAAAATGCTGGCTTGCATCCATTGATGCTTCTCAAGCAAATCCCGGGATGTCATTCTCCCCTTGTACTCAGCCTTGGCGAGGCCGCAGCTGGAGTACTGCATCCAGTTTGAATCTGCAATTCAAAAAGGATGTGGAGAAGCTTGAGAGGATGCAGAGGAGAGCCACACGCATGATCAGAGGTCAGGAAAACAGAACTTATGATGACAGACTGAGAGCCATGGGGCTCTTCAGCCTGGAAAAGCGCAGGCTCAGGGGTGATCTGGTAGCCACCTATAAGTTTATCGGGGTACTCATCGGGATCTGGGGGAACATCTGTTCACCAGAGCGCCCCAAGGGATGACAAGATCAAACGGTCACAAACTCCACCATGACCAATTCAGGCTGGACATAAGAAAGAACTTCTTCACTGTCCAAGTCCCCAAGGTTTGGAATAGACTGCCGCCGGAGGCGGTTCAACCACCCACTTTGAACACCTTCAAGACACATTTGGATGCTTATCTTGCTGGAATCCTATGGTCCCTGCTGACTTCCTGCCCCTGGGGCAGGAAGCCAGACTTGATAATCCTCTGGGGTCCCTTCTAGCCCAAATGTCTATGAATTCTATGAAATCTATGAAATAATCTGTTATTTGCTGCCCAACTACTTAGTGATGAAGTGCTGTTAAGCAACCACTGCATGCAGCTTCCTCAGAAGAGCTGGTCATCCTCCCGCTTGGGACCCCATGGTGCATAAAATCTACATAAGTTACACTAAAGTAAACTTGTTGGTATGGATCCAGTCTCTATAGCCCTCATGAGACATTGTAATCCCAGATCTGAAACTCATCTGAGAGAAAGAGGAAACATTCAAAGGATGTGATTTTAATTTTTGTTTAAGACAGGAAACAAGTCATGGAAAATGTCATAAAGAAGGAAACAGTCCCCAGTGTGTAGGTTCCAGGCTGCTTAGGGCTTTGTAGGTGAAGACCAGCACCTTACATAATGCCCAGAAGGGTACTGGAGGCCAGGGCAGAAAATGAAGCACTGGAGTAATGTGCTCTTGGTGACCCACCCCCAGCAGGAGACTGACTGAGATTTGTTTTTAATTTTTGTTAAGACAGGAAGCAAGTAATGGAAATAATTGCAGAGAAAATATGTTATGCATGATCAACAATAGCTAAACGTTATCCAGAAACTAAACACTCTCTAAGTTGGTTTACATTTTAGGGTCCCAAAGAGAGCCTTGGAATACACATTCTCTGATTTCTCTAGTAATGATCTGCACAATCAGTCACCTTCTGGGACAATTAGCACCAGGATGAAGATATTTGAAACTATACAGTCCTTGAATTCTTAAAACTTAGGAAAAATCAGGTACAATATCCAATCACCTCCAAACATGCAGGGTTGGAAATACTGAAAATGCATTTTGTTGCTTGACACCAGTTCTAACTTCAGTGTGGTATAGAATGTCATCCTAGGGCCATGTTACAAGTTACCTTTAAATTGTCATAAAGGCACTTAAAATAGGAACACTGACTCATTAAAGGGTGTTGGCCTATCATAACTAACCTCTAAAAGTTGTAAAGATAAGCCACTTAGAAAGAGGTTTATCTTTAAAACATTTTACCCACGCCATTCCAGAGTATTGTTTGCATGGTAAGAGGAGGTAAAACATTTTCGTTCCTCCAACATCCCAGGATGCACAGCTCCCAGCCACTCCAGTGCTTTCCGCTCTCCAAAACTCTAGCGGTCTCCCTGCACCCCAGCATTCCCCCTCCACACTGACAGCAGCCACTCTAAGGAGTTTAATTGCAGAGAGACCATACAGCCAATAACTAAGCAAGAGCAAGACTGCCAATCTTAATCACCCCAAGAAAACTTACCCTACACGTACTCCTATTGAAGTACACAGGGAATAAGGCTCCATTCAACATCACAGAATCTAGCTTTGAGGAAGCAGTGAGGAGTTGGACAATTCTCGGTTAGGCCCAGATTAAACTGTTCAGTTTTATTTTCCCATAGTAGAAAAGATAGTAAGTAGAAGCTTATAGCTTTGATCTCAGTGAAAGCTGTGAGCCAAGAGGACTGTCTGGAAATACCAACCCTTACTTTATGTGCAATAAAAATGACTGAGAGAATTGCAAGTTGATCTGAAGTGGAAAAGGAGGAGGGCATAAAGTTTTGTGTCAGCACGAACACTACAAAATGATCAAAGGGGGACTCATAAAATGCAGGCTGGAAAATAAAACCATATTAGACACTAACCTGGAACCATAAAGACTCACAGCTATGAAATAAACTGAAGTACCTTGCCCTTAGCAGGTCTTACCTGCTTATATATTGTTGTAATCATGTTTGCTATTCTGGTCCATATACTTGTTGACACCATTCTTTCTTTGCAATTTAATTTCCTTATTCCATCCTGGTTTTTAAGAAAAAACTGTATCAAATCAGGTTTGCAGTTTTATATACATTCTAATAAGGCTGGAATTCCACAAATGAAATAAGAAAACCTGTGTTGGAAACCAATATTATAATAGCTTTTTCACATGCAAGGTATGATAAATGCTTAGGATCATCTGTGCCAAAAACAATCAGATGATCAAAGGGGGCTGTGAAGTCATACCTCATTAGCCTGAAATTAAAACAATGATGTAAAATGGCTTTAATCCATTTTTCTCAGTTCAGGCATTCAGATGGAGCCTGCCCCCCGCAGATTCTGGTACCTCCCAACACCATTTCTCTGCCTCGTCTGGTCCTCAGTTATATGGCCAGAGCAAACGCTCATTGCCCCCTCACCTCCTGGTGATCTAGCACTGCCAGAAACAGCCTCTCTAAGCTCTCTTTGACAAGCTGATTCTGCCTAAAATGTTAGGGCCAGACTGCGGTTTTGAAGCAGGAGGAGGAGCTGATGCAGAGACCCTGAACCAAAGAGTAGTCCTGGCAAAGTTTTCTAAGAGAGCACATCAATGCAGCATACGGTACAGCAACTGAAGTGAAACAGAGTTCTAGGTAACTTCAGCCTTTCCTCAGAGAAACACCATTTGACATTTTCATTCTCCATACATGGAAACAACTTCACAGTTTCTTTGTTTAGGTAAGTACCCTTGCCCCAAAGGCAGCTTTGCTCCACATTGTTTGACGATATGCGATTCAGTGTTGCTGCAATACCCTATCAGTTTTAAAAATTCTGCTAACACACATTTGATAAAGTTTTGGGGATTGTTAGTACTAAACTATTGCAACCATCTCATAATCACTTCCTTTATTTTTTCAATTGGGTTTCAGTTATTTAATTTACCTCCATGGAGTTTAATTTTCATTTTAATTTCCCCAAGGTTGTCTTTTTTCATCGTCTCTATTTCAGCTTACATGATGAACCTTAATTGAAGTTTTGAGTCACTAGATGCTGTGCTGTGTGGATGCTGGTCTATATCACTGCTGGCTTTTTGTTTTATTTTGGGGGGTATTTTTGATTGCTCATTTAAAGAATATTTCCTTTTTATGGCAGATTATTTGTAGAGAGTAGTTCCTGTTACTTGAACACGTACATTGAAAAGAGACTTCTTCTAAAGATTATAAATCAAAGCCTGTACACAGAACTGCATGTATATCTGTACAAGCAAAGATTGCAATTGCATGCACAAGTAGACAGTAAAATAAGAGCAGGTCTTTTCTGTGGTCAAAAATGATCACATACTCACTCGTGCCTCTGGCTCACATGAAGAAACTTTACCAAAAAAGCAGGTGAGTTATGTTACTGGATGTTTTGTAGCTAGAGAGTTGGAGGCTGCAGCCTGGCTCATCAGTCCTGTCTTGCATTGACACGGGTAAGGAGAAATTCCAGTGAAATCAGTGTAAAAGAGATGAGTCAGCAATCTAATACAATAGTGGTCAACCTTTCTGGCTCCACAGGCTGGATTGTGGCACAGGGCTGGTCCACGGGCTAATCCTGTGCATGGGGTTGTTCTGCAGGCCTGATCTAGAACAGGGTCACAGGTATGATCTGGCATGCCCCCAGTCTTGCATGCCAGATCTAGATATGGAGGGACCCCATGCCAGTATAAGCTGGTGCACAGGGCTAAGTCACCTAGGCTAGCTATGGGACTCCCATAGATCTGGAAATTTGGTGGCAGCATTTAATTGTCATGATTCTGGGCTTTGCCGCAGTAAGTGATGCTTCTACTGCTCTCCCACTAAGAAATGTCAAGACCCAAGGGGGGCTCTGTGGGTCCAATCTGGCCTGCAGTCCATACATTGAGTACCACTTGTCTAGTACGTCTAGGCAGTTAGTAAAAATAAACGCTTAGAAGATAATGACATGCATCTGGACACTGAAAAACCAACAGAAAGTCTGGGTAAACTGCATTGTCGCTGTTGTGGTCACACCAACATGCTAAGCAATTACCACTGTAATACATAAATAGTGCTTTCTTAGTTAGCAGACTTATTAACCTCGAAACGCCAACCTAAGCTCCTACTTTGTTACATTTTTAAGATTGTCATTCATTATTAGATCAATTTGGGCTTACTGTAGCTCTGAGCTGGAGACTGTTAAATGCCAAAATTTGCATTCACATAAATGCTATGACTCTGTGCAGACCCAACATAAAGTCAGGAAGTTCAAAGTTAAGGCTGGTAATTTATCACTAACCCCCACCAACATGAAAATGACCCTGTGGCAATAATGAAAGCTAGTGGGTTGAATTCTCACATACTTCTACAAGTGTGATTGGAACCAGGCCCAAAGTGTTTGTCTTGACCTTCAGAGAGTCGTGAGGTGCTAATGGATGCTGTCAGAAGGTCTGCATTTAGCTCAAGGCTACACAAACCAGTTTCAGGCTCTCCAAAACAGTCAGTTTCATCCTGTTCCTCCCTGGCCTGCCTTGCCTTGCTTTCACCTGATTCTGAGTCTTGTATGAACAAGGCAACATAATCAGGGTACTTACAATGGGTGGCTGGAATGGCAGCAACCAGGAGAGGAACTTCTGGGCTGCAGGCTAGGATGAGATCTATGTTCAAAAGGCAACTGATGGCAGGCCAGTTAATTAAAAGCATTACAGGACACAGTTGCCTGTGATAGCAGGGAACTAGACTCAGTGATCCAAGTGATCCCATCCAGCACTATGGTCCTGAAAGGCAAGAAGTAGGGAAGCTGGTGAGGATTGAGAAGGGAACTACGTATTCTGAGCTCCTACCCATCACCTTGGAATGCCAAGGTCTCCTACAAATATCATTACAGCTCTTTAAGAAGAAGCACTTTGTGCAGAACACAGGTATCCACCTGCTATGCTCCATGTCAATCTAAGAGCTCTTCTTGGAGTCAGATAGTGCTGAACACACATGGGGTTCTAAACTCCACAAGCCAAGGCTGCACATCCAAAATTAACATGGCTTTAACGCTCTAATTCTGTGAAAATGTGATTCAGCCTTCTGATTCATTTCAATCTATTAATACTTTATTGGGTCAAGCTGCAACCCTTGTTTTAAAAACAAGATGATACTGACTGTTGAGACAAATTCTGATCAACCATCTGTGACCAGAATCAATTCATCTTTAAAAATTTCTGTTCCCTAATATACTAGTGAAAACAGAGGCGTGTCTAGGGATTGCTATTAAAATATTAACATTTAACTGACCATATTATGAGAAGTAGCAGGGCATTACTCAAGAATACAGAAAAACACATAGGGTGCGTCCACACACACAAGCATGTGCGCTTGCAGCAGCTCAAATAGAAGCGGTGCACATTTGAGCAGGAGCTTTTTGCTTCAGCGCACATGCTCAGACATGCACTTTGTTGTGGAGCAAATTGTGCCACTTGGGGCAAAATAACCCTGCCTGGCTCCTCCCAGATCTGCAGCCAGGGGGAGCTAGAGCCTGGGGCCAGCACCTGTGCTGTCCCCAGCAGTATAAAAAGCTGCCCTGTCCTAGCCCCAGCAATATAAAAAGCCACCCTGGCAAGTAGCTCAAGGCTATTTGCTCTCAGGAGCTTCTGGGGCCCAGCAAATTGGTACCTGGAGACACTATCCCTTGTGCTAGCTGGACTGCTGAAGCAGCCCTGAGAGTTCCCTACACCCTCTACCCACTGCAGCAGTGGGGGCTGCTGCCTGGCTGTGGGGACTGCTGCTTGGCTGTGACCTGTTGTGCACCTGCCCGACTTGGATGGGGACTGCAGAGCCAGTAGAGGCATCTGTCCCTCTGGTCCAGCTGTCAGTGGACTGTGGTTGCAGGGTTGGCCTTTGTGTGGCACTACTGCCATTTGTTCCCCCTTCCTGGCCATCTGGGCAGCTATCACCCGGAGGATGTTCTGGGTGTGGTGGCCTGCTTTGAACTGTCAAAGCATGTCCTCCTGGCCCCATTTGTCCAGGAGGTCAGACACAGCCAGCTGGGTCCAACGTGCCAGCTCTGAGCAGGCAGGGAACTGCCACTGGCCTCCCTAGCAGGAATTCTAGTTTTCCCTAATGGAAAACTGAAAAATCCCTGATAAACAAATTCCAAAGTCACTCTGTAAAATACCTGCAAATCCATGTTCCTCCACAAGTAAAACAAAAGACCACTATAAAGAGAGAGAGAGAGAGAGAGTGAGACAGAGACAGCGATCAGTTGGACAATGTTTTATTGATATATCTACAGTGCTAAAGCAAGTCTCTTATCATAATAATAAAGTGAACTCTAAAAACAGGTTTCATGAATTCATGAATACATATTCTGCTGCCCTCGCACAGGGTGATGGCCCCCACACAAGGGCTACTGGCCCTCAACAGGGGAGTTTGGCCCTCCCAACAGGGGCCAGATGGCCCCCGCAGAGGCTACTACCCCCCTGCAAGGCCCACATGCCCCACCCCAGTCCCCCGACTGCTGCCCAACCTGGCCCCATCCCCCACCAGCTGCTCCAGCCCCCCAATGGATGTCCCACCCAGCCCCACTCCCCCAGACCCCCTGATGGGTGCCCCACCCAGCCCCACACCCCATCTTGCACCCCCAGACCCCCAAGACCCACAACCCCAGGCACCATCACTTTAAAAAAAAAACACAGAAAGAGAACAGGAAAAAAAAATGGGAAAAAAAAGCCTCTGCTTACCTTAGAAGCAGAGTGGGGGTGCTCCACAGCCTCCTGGCAGAGCCCCCCGGGCAGCACAAGCCAGCGGAGGGGCAGAAGAGCCCAGGCTGGGGCTGCTGAGGCTGTCAGCCTGCCCCACACTGTGAGGGTGGGGCCCCAGGCAGCCCCATGGCAGCTCCAACTACCCGTAAGTACCGGGGTTTTTTTGTTTTTTTTTTAAATATGGGGGGGCAGGGATCAGTGGGGGGCCTGGTGGGGGGAGGGGCCAGCCGAGGCAGGGGTTGGGGACTTCGGGGGGGGCTGGCAGGGGGAGGAGCCATCAGGGTTCCCCCCCATGGTCCCCTCCCCACTCTCCAGCCCCCCCGACTTCTTACTCACCAGCACTGGAGCCTCAGTGCTGAAACATGCCGCCTGGCTGGCCGCGTGTTTCAGCACCAGGGCAAGGGACAACCATAGCGATGCTCTGGCAGCCAGAGCATCTCCATGGAGGGCCCAGCCTTCAGTTGCCTCAGGGCACAGTGCGGGATCATGCCCTGGGCTGCTTTTTTGAGCTTCGATTTTTTTAGACCCCTGGATATCCAGGGGTCTAATTTTCTCCAGGGAAAATGTCCAGAGAACATTTTTTTGTTCCTGCACGTGCTTGTTGCCCTGCCTCAAAGGGGTTTGAGGCGGGGCAAGAGGCATGTGTGCACTCGTGGATGTGCCCATATTGTTTCAGAGACAACTTTGTGGCTGATCAAAAATTTCCTATGGAAAATGGAAATGGATTCCTATGGAAAACATTTTCTATGGAAATGTTTTTTGATTCCCCCCCCCCCCCCCATGGAAATTGTTTTTTCATTTCAACTACATGATGATTTGTAAGTGTCTGCTGAAATGTCTCAATTACAAATATTTTGTATTTTCACAAAGTATCTGAGCCCCATGGAAGTTTAGGTTAATTGTCTTATAGAATGATACAGTTGGAAGAGTTTTTGAGAGTCATCTAGTCGAACCTCTGGTAAGATCTAGCTGCAAAAGCTATTTCTAAATGATGTTCCATCTTTTCTTGAAAACCTCCAAAGAGATTCCACGAGCTTCCTAAGCATTGTGTATTACTGTCCTAATGTTCCTGTGGTCTCCATTCTCCCCTAAGCATCAGGCTTACCAGCAGGACTATTCATGATGATTTATGTCTGTGGACTCTCAGTAATGAAAAGTAGTCCAATGAGCGAGTTCATCTGATAGAAGAGAATGAGAGTAGAGGGACTTGAATTAAAACTTCAGTGAGACATTATAATATAATTTCTAATTTGAAATATTTGGGGGTTTTGGGCAAAATATTTCAGTATTTCTAGTTTTGCCAAAAATCCAAATTTGTGTAGAAAAGAAAAACAAAATCAACTATAATAAAATGTTATTAATAAAATATTTCCTTCTACGACCAGGTGACCTATCACCTGGACAAGGGAGAAGAGATTGATGCCATATATCTTGACTTCAAAAAAGCCTTCGATCTGGTATCCCATGATCACCTCTTGGCCAAACTTGCCAATTGTGGCCTTGGGTCCACCATGATCCACTGGCTGGCAGAGGGTAGTAATTGATGGCAGTCAATCATCATGGTGCCCTGTGACCAGTGGGGTCCCGCCCCCCCAGTCCTGCTCTGTCCTTGAACCCATATTGTTCAACATCTTCATTAATGATGTGGACATTGGAGTCAGAAGTGGGCTGGCCAAGTTCGCCGATGATACCAAACTTTGGGGCAAAGCATCCACGCCAGAAGACAGGCGGGTGATCCAGGCCGACCTGGACAGGCTCAGCAAATGGGTGGACGAGAACCTGATGGTGTTTAACACCGAAAAATGTAAGGTTCTCCACCTTGGGAGGAAAAACCTGGAGCACCCTTATAGGCTCGGCAGTGCTACACTGGCTAGCACTACAGAAGAAAGAGACTTGGGGGTCATCATTGACCACAAGATGAACATGAGCCTCCAATGCGATGCTGCAGCTAGTAAAGCAACCAAAAAGCTGGTTTGTATCCATATATGCTTCTCAAGCAAATCCTGAGACATCATTCTCCCCTTGTACTCAGCCTTGGTGAGGCCGCAGCTGGAGTAGTGCGTCCAGTTCTGGGCTCCACAATTCAAAAAGGATGTGGAGAAGCTTGAGAGAGTCCAGAGGAGAGCCACGCGCATGATCAGAGGTCAGGAAACAAACCTTATGACAACAGGCTGAGAGCCATGGGGCTCTTTAGCCTGGAAAAGCGGAGGCTCAGGGGTGATCTGGTAGCCACCTATAAGTTTATCACGGGTGACTACCAGGATCTGGGGGAACTTTTGTTCACCAGAGCGCCCCAAGGGATGACGAGGTCGAACGGTCACAAACTCCTGCAAGACTGGTTCAGGCTGGACATAAGGAAGAATTTCTTTACTGTTCGAACCCCCAAGGTCTGGAGCAGCCTGCCAGCGGAGGTGGTTCAAGCACCTACACTGAACACCTTCAAGAGTAAATTGGATGCTTATCTTGCTGGGATCCTATGACCCCAGCTGACTTCCTGCCCTTCGGGAGGGGGGCTGGACTTCATGAGCTTCCGAGGTCCTTTCCAGCCCTAATGTCTATGAAATCTATGAAATCATTCAACCTTGATTTTCACACTTGTTTTCTTCCATGAACTCATCATCTTTTGGCATGTACCTCAAAAGAACTCTACTAACATTTAAATTTTAGCTGTAAAGAGGGGAGGTAAATTCAACTCTGTAAATATTTTGTACAAAGAACACCTTTGGTTTTGACCATGCATGTTTAGTTTCCTTCCCTGACATAAGTCTCATATTTAGCTTTTGATAACAGTACTGGATATTGTTGCATCCCTCTCTCAATCTGTTTTTCCTGACCATTCAGCAGGATCAAAGAGCAAATATTACAGCTTTTGTTCAAACACTGTGTTGATTTTATGACTCTTACCCTCTCCATTTTAATTATGTGCTAGCTTTACAGAACATTTGTAATATGTTTTTTACTTGTTTGTTAGCTATGTTCTTCTCCTCCTCATTCTTTCTAGTTACGGTTATTGGTGTTCCCTTTAATTCCATTAATGACGTGAAATTGGGGAAGAGACAGAGTGAGTCACTTAGAAGAGCAGTATTTCAAGCACCGCTTATAGTGTAAAAGAAACCAGAGGTCAATTTTTGTATTTATGAATTAATTGTAACTTCCATTCATACAATAAACACACACCTGAATACATATATATGAACAAAACAAATACATATATATATGTGTGTGTGTGTGTGTATGTGTGTATATACATATATATATGGCACTGACTGTGTGTATGACTTGGAACATCAGGCCTCAGAATCATCTATCTATTTCTACCTATACAGATTCTGAGGCCTGATGTTCCAAGTCCTACACACACAGTCAGTTCCAGATTTAAGCAATCTCAGCATGTCAGAGAAGTTCTTTTGAAAACTTGAGCCCTCCAGCACTACTAACTTTCTTCATTTACCTCAAGTAATCAAGGCCCAAGGTTTTCAATTAGGCCCTGCCATGGCTATAAACCTTTGATCTGCTCTATAGAAACAACTCAGATGAAAGTCTAAGGATATTGTTGCATGTTACAATTTGGATATGCTCACTCCCAGGAAGGTTAGGCAGTATTAAAGTGAATGTGTTCTACAAGAAGTCACACATTAAAGGGTTAATGCACTAACCTGCACCACTCTGACTTGTGGCTAGAGGGCTGGCAAGTCTGCCCTGTGGCTCCCTATCCATCTGCATCCCCTTACCTCCCCAGCACTCACCACTCACCTGCAGGTGCCTGGTTCTCCCCAGATCTCTGTTAGTCCAGGGCAGCAGTTCTGGATAATACATCATCCACATGGGGGAAGTGAGAGGGGTGGGGAGAGGTGTATCCTGAGACTGGAGGACTTCAAATTGCTGGTATTAGCCCTATGGAGCTGCCTAACACCAGCTAATCCTCACCCAAAGAGACGCAACTTTAAGACACCGAGAGGGCACTTAGCTCCTCCTCTTCTGTCTTAACCTGTGAGCACTCTGGTCTTAAGAGCCTTTAACATGTGGGAAAGATGATGTCTAACAACACCCTAAGCTACAGACAGCTGGTTCATTTGACAATAAGAAAATGCTCAACGTGTGTGTGTGTGTGTGTGTGTGTGTGTGTGTGTGTGTGTGTGTGTGTGTGTGTGTGTGTGTGTGTGTGTGTGTGTGTGTGTGTGGAGGCGGGGGCATCAATCCATCTCAAACATTAGCAATGTTGTGCTATTAGCTGCACCAAAACTGAGCAGGTCTTGCTTGTTATTAGGGCTAAGGGGCTCTGATTAATAACTTAACTAGCTGTAACTAAATGCAAATTGCCAAGCAGAGGCTGACCACTCAGAATAACAATGTAAAGAAAGTTATTGATATGTGAAAAGCAGAGAGCAGGCTGTTCCTGCATGAAATAGCAGACATGTTTAAATGGGCTTAAGCAGTGGCATTAATATTGGAATCAATGAGATTTTGCAAATAGCCAGTATGGTAACACTCGGTAGTACAGAACCTTCCATAGTTTGTACTCAGCATGGGTCTTGCCAACATTTCTATTTAGTGTCTTGACATTGTGATTAAGCTTGAGGTCCTTGCTTAGTATCTGTTCCCCTGCTTCCTTACTTTTTTACTTCCAAAGTTAGCTGAAAGTTCAGTGAGGGCTGTACCTGCACATAGCAAAGACTTAATTCCTCCTTTGCTGAGTGGTGGCAGATCTTGGAACTGCAGCAACACCTCAGTTTCCTGATAGGGGACAAATCAAGGATGCAGTCAGAGTATTTTGTAGCAAAGTTTGTTTACCTCTACATAAATCCTGTGTAGAGCTGATAGGGTATTTTTCAAATCTTTTATGCCAGGGGTGGGCAATTATTTTGGGCGGACTGAATTACTGAATTTTGGCAAGCCATTGAGGACTTCATGACAGGCAGCCAGGGGCAGATAAATATTAATTTTCTAAATTTTTAGGGGCCCTATGGGCCAGACAGAATAGCCTGGTGGGCCACATCTGGCCCACAGGCTACATTTTACACCCCTCCTCTCCTGTTTTATGCTGATATTTAAACTCTTCATGGAAATATATCTGCCTCAACAAAACTCAGGTTAAGAAGGTTTGTTAGATTCAGGAAAGAGACAGAGATACCAGACCTGGCAAAAGCCTCATGCTTAGAGCACTTGTCGACTCTTGCAGACCCTGGAGGCTAAATCTGGGTTCCTCCCTTCCTTGGTGAAGGTCCCAACCAGTGAGCAGGTGAATGTCCCTTGCACACTTTCAAGTCATTGGAAAGGTCTGATTTTCATTCTAACAATGTTAAAAACAAATGTTGAAAAACTCAACTTTTTCATGAAATTAAATTTTCATTCATGTCCTGCCCACGTCCTACATTCCCAGAAGAGGAGCAGTCAATACTGCACATAAGCAGCTTCTTACAGAAACTTCAGTTAGGCAAGTCACCAAGAAACACCACCCTCTGGCTCTCCGGTTTAACACACTGGTCTCTTTTTATAACATCAGTCCCTTGCATCCACACTGGGAAACCCTAATATAAGGCCTCATGGTTTCAAAGGGTGATCCCCTGTTGCATAGTGGCTCTGCAATACAAAACAATCCCAGAAAAGGTCTGACTCCCTCATACAAAGAAGCATGCTTTTCCCTACATACCCCTTGGTTATTCCTCAGTACAGTTACAAGTTGAAGTAATTTAGTTCATGTTATGAAAAGCTTCATCCTGAGTACTTATACATCAATTGTCTGATAATATCTCCTCTCTTGGCACCTCTTGTCATAACATTTGACACTTAAACTTTATGTCTGGGGGCTTATTAGGACCTGGGAGTTTATGGTTTTGTGTAGTTCAAAGTTCCAGAGCTCAGAAACAAGCAAAAGGACAGAATTAATATTGTTTACATGTATCCTTTTGTGCAAGTCTGATTTCAAGAAACTATGATAAGAATACAAAAAAATCTATATATTCCTGAAAATGAATTGCATAATGGAAGAGAATCACCAGAAGGAGGCATTTATGAAGACTCGTATTTTCCAGATCTCCCAAATAGCAAAAACTCTTCTAATTTTCCAACGTCTCTACTTCTGCGAGATAGTTTTGAGTCAGTTGTGCATGACATCATGCTCATTTAAGGTGTGCATTCAATTAGTTTAGCCAGATTTACTTATAATTTCCTACTTGAAAGTTCTTTAGCCAGAAGCAGTAAAAATAAAATCTGAAAAATAAGTCTCAGATAATTAAATGTTATTTATTTATTTTTCCTTCAGCTCTCCAGACAGCTCTGATACTATTGCTTAGGGCATCTTCCCCTTGCCTGTTCCTCTCAGGAGCATGACTTTCAGAAATTCTCATTTTAATTGTATCCTGCAAAGCAGCTTAGAATAGAAAATTAGAAGCACTGCAGGAGACAATGTCATTTAGAAATATCAGGTTTGAAAGACTTTGCACTAAATTTAGGAGACTGAAAGGCCTAAATGTGAGTGAATTAAACCTACCCCTGAAAGGTGAATCTCACTGTAGCTGCCCTACTGATGCCTGGGCTGAATCTGGCCTATTATCTTTGCTTTTAATGATCACATTCCATAAACTACAGATATTATAGTTTGATGACTATAGTCTAAGAGATGCTAAAAGAAAATATGTATAAACATCAGCCACTAGGCTTGTGCGAAGTGGTTAGTATTCACTTTGGATTCTGCCAATTTGAGGGACAGTGATTCGATTTGGTGATTCAAATCACTGTCCCGATTCGATTCAGCTGAATCTGATTTGGAGGTTCAGCTGCTGCCGAATCACCAAATCGGCCAGGCCTGTCCCCCACAGCCTGGCAATGGCTGCCCTACCCGCCCTAGCTCCTGGGATTTGGGGAAAAAAAAGTCCTGACTCAGCAGGTGCTGCCGGGCAGGGGCAATCCCTGCTGCTCCCCACTGTGTGGGGGGCTCTTCCATGAGCCCCCTGAAGCCCCAAGGCCACTGCATGAGCATTGAGTTGTGGGAGGTTTTTTTTTTTTTTTAAAAGACTGGGAGCTGGGGCAGATAGGGTAGCCGTGGTGGGTCAGGGCTGGGGGAGTGACGGGGGGGAGTTAGGGGGCTCATAGCAGAGCCCCCCCATGCAGTAGGGGCTTTTTTTAAAGCACCGGGAGCTGTGACGGGGGGCAGCCATGGGGAGGTGGCTGGGGGAGCAGGGAAGGGATGAGGGATCACAGGAGTCCCCCATGGTCCCAGCCCCCCTCCCCACCCCCTATTTACTAGCTCCAAGTATGGCTGCAGCTCCCTGCTGCAGCCACTGGGGACTGCCTGATTCATCAAAGCTGTCTGAATCTTTTCCTAAGAATCGGAGAGCTTCGAATCGATTTAGACCTTTTAATTGGTCCCCTGATTCAATTCAGATTTACAGATTCGGCCACCGAATCAGGCCGAATCTCCTCCGAATTGAATCAGCACCTCATTATGCCCCTTCAAACCCTCCTTAATACCTCTCTTCCATTCTGATGCTCACCAAAAACACTGCCAATGGTGAGACCTCCAGCATCCTTAAAACACCGCTCATCATGCTGACCAGCATTGTCTCGGTACCTCCTTGCACTCCCCCATCAGCCCACAGACATCTGCCGTGTCTTGTTCGATTCTAAAACTGTAAACTTTCTGGAGCACAGACTGCGGTGTCCTGGTCCTTTACTAGGGCCCCTGAGTGGTTTGGTAACACTAAACATAAAAACTGGCTCCCAGATTGGAAACTATTAGAAGGAGACTCTGTATTAAAGAATTTATGTGCTAAGCACTGGGAATTACATGCTATGACATACAACAAAGAGATGTCCTGGGAATGCAGGATGATTTTTTAAAAGCATCAAGAGCTTTTGTGATGAGGCTCTGGTAGATTCATCGCCTTTGGACAATCCCTCCAACTCTGGATCTAAAAGTGTAAGGGTATATTGCTTGAGCTAAAGGACTAGTTCCATGAGACAGTAGTGCAAACCTCTCCATGCAGCATGACCAGTACAGAGATGAAGATCCACACTTGCCTGAAAGCTCTACTTGCAGCTCCCACTGGAGCCAGGAGTGCTGAGCACTTCAGAAAAAACCCAATGGTTCTTTGGTAAATAGCAGCTGTTTCAATACAAAAGTACAAGACTTGACTTACGGTTTTTCTGTCTTTCTTCGCTGGGCATGTTTTATGGGATAGGCTGGTGGAGGTGAAGACTGGATCTAAAACAGTGACAGCTAAAAGGATCACAAAATGTCGCTGCTGTATGGCACTATAATTCATACAGTCTGCATGTCCCAAAAGCTCATAATTTTTCTTCTAGTACAATGTCACTGTTGTGGTTAAGGCTTTTGCCCAGAAGTTACAAGCTGCCATTCCTCTGCAGAACTTTTCTTTTTGGCTAGGAGATAAAAAAAATAGTCCTGGATGAGAAGCTTGTAGATCTGAAGTTCATTTATTGTAATCTCATGTTTGGGTATGCTTTGGGGCACACCGTACTGTTATTGATACTGCATGTCTTCAAGCAGTCCTGCTATTCTCTTACACTTTAAACAAATGTGAACACACATTTTGTATCTCTAGCTTGGAGTCTTTCTTCCAAAGGGAGTTTGCTTCTTTTGAATCCTCTTTGACAGGGTGAGGACCGTGGTCCAAGTGGGTGGTTGATGTGTGCTTGGCAACCCTTAACTATACTGGAAGGTATAGCTACAAGTATAGCAACAAAGTCTTAGCACAGATGCGCTGCACCTTGTAAGCTGTGGCTGCCTCAATACAGTTTCAAAACAGCCCCAGTGAGAAACATAGCCCCTTCTTGGGGTTGCTATCTGTGTAGCTATGTGGTGATTGAAAGTCCAGGGTACTTGAGGCCTCATCCTTTCTGGATCTCAGGCATATTAAGAGAACAGTGAGCAGAATGCAAAAACAAAAAAACCCCAAAAAACCCCTAAGCTCCTACTGTTTCTGCTTCCTTCCCAGGAATAATCTGCAATCAAATCTCTGCTCCCGTTGTCTGGACATCCTTTGACAGATTCTTTGTGGAGAATTGTGCTCTGTCTTGTAGTGCCCAGTCCTTTGGCCAGTACCCAGACTGACCATTGAAGGCTGAGCAAATAGGATCAGATCGTAGAACAAAAGATCCAGACTGAATAAGTGAGCTGTAAGCCTGGGCCACAGGGGAAGCAGCGGAGAATAAAATCCTCCCCTTATCCTGTCGTGCCAGCACACAACCACTACCGGGGCCGCAGACACAGGAGAAGGAAGAGACATTCCAAGCAGTATCCCCTATGTGGGGATTTGGGACAGTGGCTTTGTTTCCATTCCCCAGACAATCAACCATTTCTGATCCAACACTCCCCTGGCTGGAGACCTTGGTGGCCTCCATGAAGGAGAGGGAGGACATAACCCCAGATCGGGATTGCAGGACTCATGACATAGAAATCCCCTTGTACATTTACAGTTCTTAAAGAACAAGCTCAACATGCCTATCATGTGCATCTGTCAGCATTTACTTTGACCTCATTCATATAGACAAACATTTTTAATAAAACTCAGGCTATGAATTTAAAGCAACAGGGTAAAGTAACACCTGTCATTTATTTCACAATAAGGTTGCCTATTTTCTCCTTAATTAGAAAATCTTAAGTGGGTGGGGGGAAGCTCCTCTTTAATAGAAAAGAGGCTTATTTATATGGATTATACTATTATACCAATATAAATTCACACCTAGAATTAAGGTGTGAATTTAAAACCAACTGTGATAATAGTATGAAAAGGCACTCTTCTTGGAGGATAGAAGTCCATGCAGAAATACCAGTCTAATGATATGCATTTAAAATTAAGAGTTGCTATCTGATATTCAATATTCAGGAGACGTGCATAGTTCACTTTTAAGAACCTTTCTTGTTATTAAATCACCCAACCTCTTAGTCCTGCAGAGCTGCTATGCTGAGATACTCTTGGGGCTGCTAAACTGAGCATGGCATTTCATAACTCAGGATCTAAAAGGGTGAAGTAATCAGAGGTATGGGGACAGAGTTTGCTGTGCACCTGTCACATCTTGTGCTGATTCAGACCTGAGAAATACTGATTCATTACACCTGTGGAAGCATGTCTTTGCCTAAAGCTGGTATTTCCTTTTCCTTTTCTCCCTTGTATGTTCTTTCACACACTCATGGAGTGGCAACAGGACTGTCTTCCAATAGCAAAATTGGCTCCTGCCTCCCTTGTATGCACCAGGTTGGAGCTGCCACTGGAGGCAGACCATGCCTTTTCTCTGCCTTAGGTAGAAGCCTCTATAAACTGTTACAGTGCAAGCCCTGGCTGCTCAGTTCTGGACCTTATCTTGCCATCAGCCGTAGTGTTTTCCCCTCCAAAGCACTTCACAGTGCTCAGCAGAGTCTGCAGGACTATTTTTGCTCTCTTATTATCTAAGAACAGAGTTTTCAAGATCCCCATTCACCAGAACTGCAGAAAACTGGATAGCGTGCATGCAAGCTGTCAAACATCTAACTGGTCACTCACTTGTGCACCAACTGCAAATCTGGGTGAAATTGCAGTAATACTATGTATGTATGCTCTATGCTATGTGCATTTTAAGAAATGGTCAGAGCTTACTATAAAAGAGAGAGATTGTGGGAACAGCTCAGAATAACAGCTTACCAGATCGTTTTGCTCTGTTTGCAAGTCTCTTTTAGATTTCAAGTTCTGAGGGTTTATAGTCAGAGCATCTTGCACTCGTCTCTGCAGGCTCTACCAGCACTACCCCACCTATGTTCCATTTCAGGCTTTCATTTTAAATCGATAGACCTCAGCATATGAAAAGAATAATGAGGGCTTTCTCCCCTCAATATACTATAGAACAGTCAACAATGAACATAAAGATTCCCCTCTCACCTTTTACATACCCATAATATCTATAAACGCAGCAAGGCTGAACATTTAATCATAGATGTCAGGGAATTAAAAGAAAAATGCTGCAGGGACTGATCCTTAGCTGGTGGAAAACCAGCTCAATGGAACCATTAGCATTATGATCCTCAAGGTATTATTCACCCTCATGAAGAGAAACATTATATTGGATTACTATCCAAATGCTGCAATGCTGAGTATTTTAGGTTACTGTTGTGTTTGGTTTTTTACCCTGTTTAGAGAGAAGTGTTTTGAGAACATGTCTGTGCAGCACTTGGGCATGTGTACATCAGACTGGAAGCTCAGTTATCTTTTGACCAGATGTAGTTATTTCTCCTTTCCTGGCAGGTTAGAGCAGAAGAGTCTCACCCTTTTACTTCAGGACAGCTAGTCTGTGTGTACATGTGCACTTCTACACTGCAGAGTCACAGTACCCTGTAGCTCTGCCAATAGTTCTATCAGTGCTATAAAAATATAAATATTCTGGTGCCTAGATAATAAAATGACAAGCACAGCGGGAATAATTAGATAGTCTGAGTCACTCTAACTGATCATTTAAAATTGCAGAACATGACAAGTAATACCCATTGAGGACTAGGCGCTCAGAAAGTTTGTTGTCCTTATGTAATCAATATGCAAAACAGATTATATGCTTTTAAAGTGAAAAACCAAATTGATTGCAATGTTTAACATGAAAGATTTTCAATAACAAACAGACTTTTAAAAAAATATATGTAAAATAACTTGCAAATTCTTTCACTTTCTTCAAATTTTCCTCTTTTTTTTTAAACAAAAATTACGTTTCAGTTTGGAGGCTGCCAATTTTGACTGGCTGTCTTATTCCTGAAAGTGTTCTTAAACCTGACAGTTTTCTAAAAGAAAGATTTTGAGAATTGAAACAAAAAATATGTTTTCAAGTTTTTTTTTTTATCTCAAATTTCAAAACAATGACTGACTAATACTTTTCACAGAATGTTTTGAAAAATAAAAAAAGTGACTTTTTTTGGAAATTCACTGAATTAGACTGCCTTCAGAATGAAAGATTCAGGACTTGTGTGTATATGTGTATGTATTTGCAGGTGTGCGTATTGTGTGTATACATACGTGTGTGTGTACACCTTATATACATAGTGTGATTGTATTAGATATACATATACACATGCACACACATATGTATATTTATGTATGTGTATACACACACATTATAATATACACACACACTGTGTGTATACACATACATAAATATACGTGTGTGTGCATGTGTATATGTATATATAATATACACACACTATATATATAGTATGTACACACACACACACACACTGAATGAATAAAGTCAGTGCCCAAGTGGCTTCATGTTTAAGTCTGGTATTTGTCTGTATGCACTGAACTGTCCATACACAGTTGCATATACCCAGTTGGAAAAATTTTATCCCAGATATGTCTGCAATGAACTCTGCATCCTACAATGTCTGTACCCACCCACTCTGCCTCACCGACTTTCACAAATCTGTCCACAAAGGGCTCATTGCAAGTAGAGGCTTTTATCATCTAATAAACAAGTCTCTTCCAGAGCAAGACTTCAAGACTGCCCTTCTTCTATTCGAGTCTATCCGGTCTGAGAGCTGTTTCACACTTTGGTTGTTTTGTCATTTCTTTTCTGGTGCTACTGATGCTGTGATGTGTTGTTATCTGTCAGATGAAATTTCCAGGCACATTACTCTGCCTGACAGGATGAGTGTGCCACAAGGATCTCCACATCTAGGCACTGCTGGAATGCATGCCATTGATATGCATTGGAGCTTGGGAGCAAATATGATTTTTTTTTTCTGATCACAGCATCAAAAATAAAGTGTTGGCAACTGTTAATCTCTTTATTGTGCAGAATCCCTGGCAGTCTGCGGGTAAGATTTCAAGGCACTGCATAGGGAATTGTAAGCCTAAATCCTTTTAACAACTCCCCATGCACAACAATATCAGGATTTCTATATATAATTCCCTGTGTTGTGCTTTTAAAAGGTACTTTAAGTCACACTCATTCTGATTACCCAGCCTATGAACACTAATCAGTAGTTAGTCTTGTCACAGGATAACTTAATCAAAAAAAAAAGCTTGCTATGAAGGCACATAGTCACAGAATTAGCTCATTAAAACACAGTCCCCTTCTTCTCCAGCCTTTCAATTCAGGTAGATCAGTGATCTTTCAAGGGTGCCACCAGGTGTTACACAATGTTACCACTGTTGATTGTGCAAACATGATTCACAAAATAATCCTAGAGATTTCAAAGAGGAATCCATAGCATTTAAAAACATTGACCTGTTATCATCTTTCTGAATTTTTTGCAACAGAATTGCTCTATTATTTTAGTGAAAACTAAGAGCTGACACATTCCAAGGGGTGCCTCGAGTCTATCAATGTTGAAAACCACTGAGTTAGATTACGGAAACAATCCATTGCCCTATACTTGTGCAACGTTATGTTTATAAAGCAGGCTGTAGCAACTGACCACTTAAAGAGCTTCCCATCACACGTGTTCACCTTTTGCAGGTACAGTTGGGTGCAGTAGAAGCAATAAAGCTAAAGGGCTTCAAGAGTTTCACATGCTCAACTAATGAGCTAGTAAACTTTGAGACTTCCTCCTGAATCTGGAATGGGTTAAATTGCTATGAAAAACCTTTAAACCAAAGCACTAGCCTCTAAAGCAAGGAGTGATGATATGAGAGGCCTGATTTAGGGATTGCTGCCAGGCAATTCAAGCAGCCAAAGAGAGATGGAGTGGCCTGCACAACAAAATGGGAAGGGAGACAGATTAAAAGTTTGTTGGGTTTTTTTAAATTTCTTTCTTCAGAGCACCTGTAGGCTGGCACCAAACCAGTGTGCCACACTGAAAAGATTATTAAAAAAGATTGAAAAGTTACTAAAGAAACCCATACAACTAACTCAACCAGTTGCTAAGAGATTGGAGTTGACTGGTCTGCTCAGCTGCCACAACTCACTTTGTAAAAAGGTAACAAACATCTTGTTTCTTGCCTCTGACTGGTGAAGGGTTATACTATTGACATGATGTACGAGGATCTTTGGCAGTTTAAAGAAGCCACTGAGTTGGTCATCAAGTCTCTCTAACCACCACCATAGGTTTGTTTCCACCAATATATTTACAAGTGCTGTATCCATCCCAGCTTTAAATTAACAAGTGACAAAGGCCACAGCTCACTTGGGACACTAATTGTCACAAATGGCTGTCCCCAGGAGTGACTGTGGCACCCCCTGGTGGCCACTCAGCCTCTCTCTCACTACATCATCCCCTTTTATTCACCTACCATGCCTTGGTGTAAATAAACGGGCTGCCCCAGGGATCTCTGAGTGAGATCTCACCTGCTCACGGGCTATGCCCTAATTGTGTTCACTGTCTTAAGGGCAATTTTGTGGTCTCCTCCTCTCCCCTTTCAGCCATGCCCAAGCCTTGCAGATGTCACCTGCCCACTCAGTTTCCCTTGTTGGTACCTTGGTCTACTTGGCCTCCACACACCCCCCACACCCCCCTTGCTGGGCTGCTTAGCTCAGATCCATTGTACTGGATCTGGCTTTTGGGCACTAACCCTGTCTCCACCTTTCTGAGCTGCTGGGCCCCTGGCCCCATCTCCACCTCTCTCTAAGCAGCTGGGCCCCTGGTCCCAGTTTCTGACCTTCTGTGCACAGGCCTCCTGGTCCTGACTATGTCCTTCGTAGTGTTGGACCCTCTAGCCCTGTCTCTGTCCTTCAAATACACAAGGCCCCCTTGCCCTGGCTCTGCCCCTCTTGGACACTGGGGCCCCCAGCCCTGTCTGGCTTCTGCTTGTACCAGGCTTCAGCTCCCGCCTCAGACTGCCTCTATCCTTTAGCCTGTCCCTCAGGCCTGAGCCTACAGTGTCCTGAACTAAAGCCCCTAGCGGGGTCAAAATGCCACTGTGCCCTTGGCACCCCACTATGGGTTAGGCAATAATGCACCCCTGTCACCCCACTGTAGCCTCCTTATATTCCCCTTCCAGCTATGCCCAAACCACCAACTGAAACTGTAACCAAGGACTAAGCCCTGTGGCTTAGACAAATGAAACCTCCTCTGGCTGTGTCCAGATGAGTGTGGCCATGCAGCATGGGGTGCTGCAGTTCAGCTGTTCTCTATGCTGCAAGGGAGCAGCATTGGGGGGGAGGAGGGGGGGAATGGGTTGACCCCTGGTTAGGAAAAACTAAAAAAAAGCACAAAAAAGCAGAGTGGTATATGCAGGGGCAGTGTGCATCACTCAAAACCAGAGCCTAGCCAGTCAGAGCTGCACCACAGCTGCTGGTCAGACTCTGAGCAGCGTGATCACTGATGCTCCAGCCCTGGGAAGCTCCCAGGACTCCAGGTAAGGCTGCTGGGGCCAGCCCAGTGGTGGCTCCTACCCCACTCAGGCTACCCTACTGCACACCAGATCACGCATGGCACAGGCATTCCCCAGGGACAACTAGCAGTGGCACAAGGTATGCCACTGCTAATTGTCCTCAGGGAACCAAATGTCCACACCTGTCTAGATGCAGCCTCTGAGTCCAAATATGAACAATGGCTCCCTGCCCACATAACAAGGCTTTCCTTTACTGCAGGTAATATTCCCCTGTCGGGCAACAGCACTACGCTTGCCTTCCTCAAGACAGCCCCATTGCCAGCTAAGACATCACCTGCAATCCACCTGCTCTTGCATCTGTGGTCTTCCAAGCCAGACTGACTACATGGGCTCAAGCCCTGAGCTTATATATATATGTAAAACCCTGCCCGCTTCTGGTCAGGTGACTTGGCAGTCCTCACATGTGTCTTAATTTTGACCCTAAGGCCTTGTCTGCCTGTCTCTGTGGCTGCTTAGCTGCTGTTTGCAGCTCTTAGCCTCCAAACAGCCTGGTTGTCTGTCCCTTGTGCTTGTTACTGCTGGCTTTTGGCTGCAACCCAGCTAGCAGGTAGCTAGTTCCTTGGCTGCTAGCTTTCCCTGCTGCAGTTTCCTCTCTAGTAACACGAGACTTCTGTCTCTCTGTCACACTAATGTGCACTGTAAAATAAATATTTCTAGTGCAAATTCAGAGCATCTGTCATATTTTTACTTAATGGAGCTCCCATTTAAATTATAAGGGGAAATTTGCTACATAAGGAGCTCAATATTTGGCCCATAAACTTATTGTGATTTATGTTGCCACAGGTTATTTGATTTTTGTATGGGAACCCAACTGGGCTGTTTTTTCATGAGTGAATATTTAAACTATTATCAAGGATCCCAGGGCAGGGGATAGGCAACTTTTTATAGTTTGTAAAAATAAATAAAAGGTACCTAAAGGACTGCACCACAATGTTCCACCAAGTAAAAGATCCAAATGGATGAAGAGGCAATGTTCTCAGCTGCTTTGAAATTCATTGCACGATCCACCTGCTACAATAACTGTAAAACCTTTTTGGGCCCACAAGCCAGGTGCTTATGCCAGGGTAATTTACCCCAATCCCCACAAGCCAGATGACTGGCACAGGGTTGGTCCCCAGGTCAGATCTGGTCCATGGGATTGGACTGGGCTCCACTCCTGCATCTTCAGCCCCACACACCAAATTGGGCCCTGCACCAAATTGTGTCTGAAGCCCCAGCCCTATGCACAGAATTGGGTGCCACACCAGATCATGCCTGCAGCCCCCAGCCCTGGCCTTGTGTGCAGGGCTATGTCATCTGGCTCAGAGGGCTTAGAAATTTGGCAGTGGAGAAGCAGAGGCACCATTAATAGATGCTCCCCACTGCCACATTTCTGGACCCATGGGGAGCGCTGTGGGTTGGATGACATGGCTCTGTGGGCCAGAGGTTGAGCACCACCACTATGGGTGATAAAAAAATTCCAGAAACGCATTTACTTTATTGTCTTGTATACAGCACAACCCGTTCTCTTTTTTCAAAACAAACCTGCTGCTGGAAATTGTGGTGCTCATTATATGTGAGAAATATGGTAAGAACCGGTCTGCTGCTTACAGGGCAAAAGTGAAAGTAAAATCTGCAAGGACTTGTAGGGAGCACAACAAGGACCAGGCTCAGCTGCCAGGTTGCTGCTATTCAGTTTTTTACAAGGAAGGACCTTTTTTCTTCATCCTGCCTTTCAAAAACAAGGTGCATATTTTATTCTGGGATTGTTGTATGCAAGCCAATATAGCATCTGTTCTGCTTTTAAGTCTAAGCAGGCGCTGCTGTACTATCAAACAGCCAGACGGGTATGGGTTTGAAACTGTTTCTTTTTCAAGAGCAAGTAGTTGTACATTATGTTCATCTGACTGCTGTAGAGGCTCCAGGGCAAAATGGAGACTGCAGTCAGCTGTTCAGTAAGAAACTCACAACACAACTCCAAAAGTTACCTGGGACATGTGAACTTTGTATACTTTCTTCAAACATTAGCCCTACAGAAGCTGGACAGCTCCTGCAGGAATTGGCTGCTACCGGAGTGGACAGCTATTCTCTGCTAAGTCTCTGGGTGGCTCTCTTACCATCTGGAAAAGAGAAAAGGAAAATACTTCCAATAACTGATCGTCAAAGTCACATTGCAAAACAGTATTCAGTAGTGCTGCAGTCAGTATTTTCCACTGAGCTGCTTTGGACTGCAACCTCAGTTACACCTAACTCTTAGACGGAGTGAAGGGAATGGACAACTGAGTGTAAGGTGATGTATAAGGGAGAGAAATGGATTTTCACAAGTAAGAGGTGACCAAAGGGCTGATTAACAACGTGAGCAGGAGTAAGAAGTCATGGAAAGAGATGAGATGAAGACTCTGCTTGTGAACATTTGAAGGCAGCAAAGGTTGGTGAAGGCAAGGGCCAGCAGATGGTGAGTTTGCTGAGAAGAAAACCAGCTGGGCTGTCTGCATGGAAACAATTAACCAAAGATTAGGATATGAAACCCTAATGAAATGAATGGGGAGGGTCAGGTGCCTAAAACATATCAGAGGAAGGTGCCTGGCAAAGAGTCATGGTGGTATATGATATCTGTATGGAAAATCATAGCATTGAGGGCTGAAGGCTTGAACATGTGACATATTCCAGGGTAATAAGCCCTTACACCAGTGTAAACAAGGAATGGATACACCACAAACAGCGCTGGGCCATGGTAACTTACTTGAATCCAGCATACCCCGCAGAAATTCAGGGGCAAAACCATACCAGTGTATAAGTGAGATGCTGACCCTGCTGCCTCAACAGGTGAGCCAACTCTGCTTGCAGTTTTTCAGGCCAGTCTTTGCCAATACAAAGGGAAATGACATGAAACCCAAATGAGAATCACCACAGATTACACACCTTGCTGGGGTTATTTGACCCCAGCAGTCTTTCCTGCCCAGAGCAGGGGAACTAGACCCGATGATCTCACAAGGTCCCTTCCAGGCCTAAACTTCTGTGAATTTGTGAATACCACCCTGAATTCACAACAAACCCAAATCTTCTATCTTTTCCAGATGGTAGGATAGGGGCAAATTAGGTCTGGCTTCTCCTTAGCACAGCAAACTACTCTCGCTCTCTCCTCAGCACTTCCTCCTGAGTTCCTAACCTTCTTTGTGTCTCCACTTTCATTAGCTGGCCATCACTTCCAGCTGGCCCCAGATCCCAGCCAGGCAGACTGTTGCCCACCAACCAGCTGCAGCTGGGTTCGCAGTCCTGGAAGGGCCAAGCCCCTCCTTATACAGTGTACATCACATTGGCATAAGCATCATGTAGCTGAAGCTATCCTGGGTAGCTCTTTGCTATATATGGGTATGTGTAGATGACACATAATGTAGATTGCCTGAAAATTTTAATGCGGCTTTTTTTTGGTGCAGTGCATTTTTGTTTGCATGACATAGTGTTTGTACTTCCACGAACGGCACTTTCGAGCAAGTTAAGCCTCGTGTGTCATTCCCCGCAGATTTTAATAGGGGGAGTCAAATACCAATTTACCCCCTGTAATGTCTTTCCTAATGTATTACAGCAAGAGGGGCATGTAAACCACCCAGGCTCCTCTGTCCCCCGCCTCCGGACTCTCACTGGGAGTCTCCCCTGGCCATGGCCATGGTCATCCCAAAATCCTTGTTACTTGCACCCGCCTATGTTCATCGGTCTGGTCTCTCTCTGTCAGTACATGATCCCAAAGACCCCATCCCAATCCCAAAGACAAGCCACTTGAATCCTCCCCTTCCTTCCCATCCCACTATATTACAAATATATGTGTTTTTTCTTTCATTTACTATAGTTGCTATGATAACTGCGAAGATATCATAAAATATTTGGGGTTTAGAGTAGCAGATGGGTGGGTGTTTGTTGCTGCCTGGTTGATTGGTGATTGCTATTGCTGATGTCGGTGATACCGAGCTCTTCTGGGGGGTTTTTCCGGGTTTTTTGGACTACATTTCCCAGCATTCCTGAGCGCATCGATCTTAGTACTGTTTCCAGTGGGGGCACCCATTGGAACCCTCTCATTCCCTGCCCAGGTACACCGTCAACCCGTTTGTGTAGCACCACATACAGCTTATGGAGGTGTGCTATGAATTGTTTTATAAGTGTTTTTGGAATGTTTTTGAAAATATGGGTTGCTGTTCGGCTTGGTCTCCCCTCCCCCACCCCGACCTGCCTAGCCTGCCAAGAGTTATAGTTAACCTTCTCACCCACATGGGGAGGGGTGGAGCTAATTTAGATGTGGGTGATGGCATGTAATGCCCCCCTCCCCCAAGCTACTCACAGTCTGGAAGCAGCAAACCCCTAGTCCAGTCCAGATTTCCTCCCCCCTTCCCCTGACGGTCCTCCCTTCTGCCCCCTGTCCGCAACACTGCATGCCCCTGCAGACAGACACAAATTCGAAGTGTAAATGGATTTATTTTAACCAAGAAAAAGAACAAAGCACTCCTTGGTGTTGTTGTCAGCAATATACCCCGCCAGACAATTATGCACAAGGATCGCCATTCCCTGTGCTGCTGCCTGCACATGTCTCTGTTGTCTGGCCACGGCCTGTTGTGCTTCTTCTTCCCACAACTCCTTGAAAACATCTCCTTGGCTCTCACAGATATTGTGCAGCATGCAGGTTGCAACCACCAAGGCCGTGATATTTTCTCGCTCCACCTTGAGCTGGCATGTAAGCAGCCTCCATTGTCCTTTGAGTCAGCCAAACACACATTCCACGGCCATCCTGCAACTGCTCAGATGGTAGTTAAAAACCAGCTTCTGTGGGTTGGTGACGCACCCTCCATAAGGCTTCATGAGCCAAGGCTTTAAGGGGTAGGCAGCGTCTGTTAATATAACCGAGGAAATGATGACACCACGGATCACTGTCTTCTCCGTGCCCGGTGCGTAGTGTCCTTTCTCCACAAGGCCAGGGAGAAGGGAGTTTCTGCACATGCGTGCATCATGAGCACTTCCAGCCCACCCGGTATAAATGTTCATGAAACAGCCCTGGCAGTCCAGTATAGCTTACAGGATCACGGAGGCATATCCTTTCCTGTTTGTGAAAGTCCTCCCCCTCCCCACAGGACACAGCACTGGGATATGAGTGCTATCTAAAGCCCCCATGCCGTTTGGGAACCCCTTCTCGTTAAAGCCATCTCTGGCTTTCTGCAGATGTGCCAGGTGGATAATTTTGTTTGCAGCTATCTCCTTAAGCAGCTGGCATACCTCATGAGTTGCCAGCCAGACCATGCAGGCAGCCATGCCGAACTGGTCTGCGATGTAGTGGAGGCTGGATGGGCTGCCCAGTTTCATGATGGCCATTGCAACCCTCTTGTCTGGTGGGATGGCCCAAGACATGTTAGTGTTTTGCCTTGCAACGTGGGGCCCCAGCACTGAGATGATATGATAGAGTGTCTCCCTTTTCATTCGGAACATCTCCAGCCACGGCTGGTCATTCCAAGTCGTCAGTACGATTCGCTTCCACCAGTCCAAGCTGCTCTCGTGGGCCCACACCGTGTAGATTCTGGTCCTCCTCAGGTTTCTCAACAGAGCCTGGTCAAATTCCACTTCTTCACTTTCCTCTGTGTATTCCAAGTCCTCTGGGTACCTGTATCTTCTTTTTCTTATTGTCATCAATGCTGTTAAACCAGGAATACAACTTGCCCCTGAACACTGTAGCACAGTTCCTATCCTTCTCAAGCATTCCAGCAGTAACCCCCAGGTAAACAGCACTTGCAGAAGCAGTACTGCCACCTCCTCCTCCTCCTCACCCATGTCCTCCATACTCTCAGTGTCGGAGGACTCTTCACTGCTTTGTTCTCCATCGTCACGTATTTGATCCTCATTCTCCATTTTGTCCTTCTCTGTCAGGAGCAGCTTTTCACTCGTCTGCCCCAAGCAGGGACCAGGGACTGTGGGGTGTTGTGTGGTCCAGAGCTTGGTGTAGCTGCTTTTTCAACACTTCACCCAGACACCCTTTGGCAGTGGGGCTTTTGCACATCCTTTCATCCTGAGCTTAGCAGCCACTAGTGTTCTGATGTAATCAAACTTGCAAACAAAAAATGTTTTACCTACTCCTCTCCTGGTAATGTGGGCTACTCAAAACTTCTGCAACTTTTGGGAAAGCAGGCTATGCTTCAGTAAAAACATTATTTTGCAGAGGCAGGCAGGGAGGTATCAACTTTTGCAACATTCCAGGCCACTGAGCAGCCATCCCAAAGTACAATTGCCTTGCTTACCCCATCACCAGGTCTTTTTTGTTGTTAACTGGGTGCTTCATCACCTTTGAGTGTTTTGACACTTATAGGTAATGACTTCACAATCCTTGGAATTTTCCCATAGGGTCATGCAAGCACAGCCTGAGTATAAAGGCACCCCAGCCCAAATAATTTGCAAGCCTCCTTTCACAAATCACTTGTGCTGTTGACCACAAACTGCTTCACCATGTCTCAGAAAGCCAAGGCCAGCAGTATGGAGCTGACAGCCCCAGAGGCTGATACCTCCAACGCCTGTGGACCCAAATGGACCCAGGAAGAACTGAGGGCTTAATCAACATCTGGTTGGAGCAAATGATCATAGACAGGCTGGAAAGTAGGTGGAATAAGCTTGTTTATGTCAAGATTGCAAAAGGCATGCAGGCACAAGGGCACAATCAGGACTGGGCCCAGGTCTCGTGCAAGATCAAGTCCCTGAGATCAGTGTTTTACAGAGTCAAAGGTGCAAACTCTTGTTCTAAGGCAGGTTGCACAATTGCCCCCTTCTATGACAAACTGTCTATCATTCTCTCCAAGGATATGGGTGACAATCTGGGTATGGAAACTTTCATCACCGGGGTTGGGTAGAAGGAGGAGGAGAAGGAGGTGGCAGCAGCCTCTCCTGAGGGTGAAACCATGAGCATGTCTTAGCTGTATGGAGACCACTCCCCGCTTCCTGATGAGTAGCAGGAAGAACGGTCGGTCACCATACACTTAGCGCCACTTAGTCCCTCCGTTCCATGGACCAGCACAGATGATGAAGCAGAGGAGGTGGAGGGTCAGGAAGAAACCCATGCAGCTGATACAACATCTACCATTACCAAGACCCAAGAACATGCTGGACCTGGTAAGTTTCTTGTAACGTGCCTCTTGCCACTGCCAGGCAACACCTGGGTACATGCTGGTTGGGTTTGGGGGGCCAGGGGGAGAAATTCATGTGTTGCTGTACGTGGGTCGCCATGTTCTTTTGGTGATGGTGCATGACAGGTTTGATAGCTTGTAATGTAACAGATGCCAAACTAATTATTTGCTTTAATTAATTTTTTGCAGTTAGCATGGGCAGTGGCAGCCATGAACCTTTCTGAAGTGAATAATTGTAAGTTTTGGGCAGTACAAGTGGTGCCCCACTGTTGCGAGGTCTGTTTCTGTGCCTGCTGGCATTTTGTGCACTGCATGGTGTGGGATGTACTTTCTTCCTCTTGCAGAAAAGGCAACCTTTTATTTGTTTATCAGCCACCATGACCCATGGCCACCTGGAACGGCGCCCCACTTGCACTACACCAAAGCACTGCAGAGATTTTTGCAGCAAGCAGAGATGGTCCCATGAAACCTTGCTCAAGGGTTTGGTGGACTCAGTAGGCAGAGCAGAATGTGCAGATGCCTGGCAAGACGAACTCTGAAAGTCACTGTGTAAGGATGCCACCCTCGAGCAAGTGCGAGACACCATGCAGAATTTCAGAGATGCAGTCGACGAGTCCTGTGTTGAATTACAGAGGTCACAGGACACTTTCAATGATGCCTTTCAGAGTGTGCAGAAGTACCTAAATAAATGGGCATGATGCCTGAAAGGGAAAAGTCGGTATGCTTGTCTTGCCTCTGTGCAAGACAAGTGGAGAATTACAGCTGAACCTGTTTCCCCTAACTCAGTGGGGTCACAGGATGGCTGTATGACTGCCAGCAGGGCCAGAAGGGTGCCATTGCATTTCAGGGAGACAGGGGCAGTTCAGGATCATGGTGAGGTAAAGGCAAAGAAGCACAAGTAACTACAATAGTGTGTTGCAAACAATAAAACCTCATGGTTTCCTGGCTTCCTGTGTCTGCCTCCATATCCACTCTTACACTGCTTCGTTTCAAAGGTGGTTTTCATTCATTGTTTGAGTTCATTTTTCTGTTTGTTTTTCCTGATGCTTGCTGCATAGTGCTGGGGGATAGGGGTTGGCAATCTCTCTTGCACAGGTACACCGGGGGGCTCTAGTGGTAAACGGGAGGGCTGCCTGGATGGATTGCTACAATCAAGTGTTGGCCTGCACACCAACATTTTGCACAGGCTGGTGTGTCACCCCCCAGCAGCCTGGCTTGCTTTTTTGCAAGCCACCAGCCACTTTGCAAAGTTGCCCACAGGGGCTCATGCTTCCCCAGGCTCGCCCTTCACTACTCTTCCTTGCATTTTCCCTAGATGGAAACTTTGAAAATGCGCTTTTTCAAGATTCTTTTCACGCTCTTTTCCAGCCAGGTGCCAGGCACTGTCTCCTATGTTTTGGAACACCAAAGCAAGGCTATGCGGGGGGAGGGGCACCATGGGGTTTAAGACCTGCTTTGCTTGCACACAAACCCAGGGACTTTGCAATCTTTTCCACCTTCTTTTCACACTCCTTTCCAGCCTGCTGCCTCACCAAAATGAGGCTGCTGATGGGCAGGGGGGAGGGATCAAGCACTACAAATTGGGGGAGCAGAGGTCAGGGTGCATATTTGCTGTATCGAGGGAGGAGGCAGATGAGGGGTGACAACACAGTGGGGGCAGAAAATGACTTGCCCCAGACATGAAACTTGCCCCTGGGGGGCACAGTAATGCAAATCCAGGGTTTGAGAAGACTGCAGGCTGATCAAGTGGGGTGCAGTGAAGCTTTGAGTGCTATTTGATGCCTGCACCTCTGTGATGTGAAATTTGAAAGAGGACATAGATTTATAGATATTAGGGTCAAAGGGATCTCAGTAGGTCATGGAGTCCAATCCCCTGCCCTGCACAGGAAAGAGCACTGGGGTCAGACAATCCTAGCTAGGTGCTTGTCCAGTCTCCTCTTGAAGACCCCCCAAGGTAGGGAACAGCACCACCTCCCTTGGGAGCCCAGTCCAGATTCTGGCAAGCTTCACTGTAAAGAAGTTCTTCTTAATGTCCAAACTAAATTTGCTGTCTGTCAGTTTGTGGCCATTGTTCCTAGTTACTCTAGGGGGTGCCCTAGTAAATAGAGTATCTCCTATTCTCTGCTGCCATTTCCTGATGAATTTATAGGCAGCTACAAGATCACCTCTCAGACTTCTCTTGTGAAAGCTGAAGAGATCTAGGTCCCTCAGTCTCGTCTCATAGGGCCTTGCCTGCAGGCCTCTGACCACGTGAGTGGCCCCCTCTGAACCCTCTCAAAACTGGACGCAGTACTCCAACTGCAGCCTGACCAGTGCCGCATAGAGGGGAAGCGTCACCCCCTTGCACCTGTTCATCATGCCTCTGCTAACGCATGATAAAGTGCAGTTAGCCTTTTTGATTGTTTTGTCACATTGATGACTCATGTTCATCTTGGAGTCCACTATGACTCCAAGGTCCCTTTCCGCTGTTGTGCTACTGAGAAGGTCATCCCCCAGCCTGTAAGTATGTTGGTGTTACCCAGGTGCAGCACTTCGCACTTGTCTTTGTTGAACTACATCCTATTTCGTTCTGCCCAAATTTCCAAATTGTCCAGATCCACCTGGATCCTTTCCCTACACTCTGGTGTGTTAACTTTGTCCGATAATTTGGTATCATCTGTGAACTTGAACAGGGTGCTTTCCATGTCCTTGCCCAAGTCATTGATGAAGACATTGAATAGCACCAAGGACTGAGCCTTGTGGAACTCCACTGCCCACATCTTTCTAGGTTTATATCGACCTGTCCACCACCACTCTCTCAGTTTAACCCTTAAGCCAATTTGCCACCCACCTGACCGTGTAATCATTTACATCACAGAATGCAATACTGTATCAAAGGCCTTCTTAAAGTCTAGGTAGATGACATCAACTCCTGCATCTAAGCATTTTGTGACCTGGTCATAGAAAGAAACAAGGTTAGTCAGGCAGGATCTACCTGCAATGAACCTGTTCTGATTTCCTTTCACCATTATTCCCCCTTCTGGACTCCCACAAATGGATCCTTAATGATTTTTTTCCAGGGTTTTCCCAAGGATGGAGGTGAGACTAATTGGCCTATAGTTTCTTGGTCCATCCCTCCTCCCTTTCTTGAAAATAGGAACCACAATGGCCCTTTCCCTGTCCTGGCACAATGTGCTACACACCAACTTCGGTAAGTGACACCTAACACTTGTATTTGTGCCTCCCCTAGGGACAATTCTGACACCTTCAGGGCACAGACAAGTAACTGCCCTGGGCACAATGCTTTGGGGGCCTTGCAGAGACAGGTGGAGCAGACAAACTCCGCAGCACTGCTGTCGGCCTTACATCTGGATGCTCACAAACTCCCCTTGCACACTGCTGCCACCGTGCCATACAGGATCAGCTCTGCACAGGGGAGGGCTAATTTGCCCATGGCCTCCCATGTGGACCCAGGACAAAATGCCTTCTGCGGCAGTTTTGATGGTGGGGAGGGAGAGGAGTTGAGCAGCGCAGGGTGGTGGCACCCTCTTTGCACCGCTGTCAGTGCGCCACTGCCCTACACCCTGATAGGGTCATCTCTGTTTGGGGCGGGGTGCACTGTTTAGTTTAAATTTATTATATAAACAGGGCTGGGGGAATTTTATGGGTGTGAAGGAAGATACAAGAGGCACCAATCAAATTCTGATGCTCAATTTATCCTCCCTTCACTCCAGTTTTTAGATCCCCTTCCACTGCTAGCCATAAGTTGATCAATCGCTGTTGGTGTAACAAGAGGCAGAAAGAGAAAGAAAAAAAGATGAAGAGGATGACAACAGTTCCTTCAGGATTCTCTCAAGACTGAACTATGATGCATTATAATTATATAGTTGACTTTCATCCTGACTTATACAGACTTCTAATATAATAACAGGAGTCAATAACTAATACTAATAATGGGAGTCAATAATACTATTAATTCCAATAGCAAGATATTAATAAGAGTTTGTAGTAATAGTAATATTAATGATGATTTGTTAATGGTCAATAATAATTGTAACAGTTCAATTCCTTATCACAGCATTTCAAAGCAGGTAGATCTGCCTTATCACCCTCCACGTATCACGCACATCCTGGGCCTCCACCATGTATATACAGCCAATGTATGATATACTTGATATCAAGTCTATGTTATAGAGACAAGTTTATGTTATATAGACTTATAATTAATGTTTGATTACTTATGATGAGAAAGCAGATACTGAACGTAAGGCAGGTGATTATGTGCCCTCCCTGCCTCTTTCCCCATGGCGGGGAGGGGGCGGGCAGAAATGCCCACCTCCTGGTTCAAGCTCCTCCTTAGGTCCCTCTATTCCCATGGAAAAGAAATATATACCCTTCTGCATTAGATACTACCGTTAGTGAACTTGCTTTACTTCCTCCTCCTGGTTGCTGGCCACAAGTACTGCTAAGGTTTTTCTTCAGTGTACTATTTGAATTATGGAGCCTTTCTTCACAGGCTTTGGCCCAAGCATCAGCTCAAGTTTGGTAAGAGTTGCACAAGTTCGGCAGATCCATTTATTATTATTCTAGCCCTCCTCCTGGTTGCTGGTCCTGTTCGCTAATGAATGTATTATGGAATTGCAATTAGAGGATTGTTGCTGGCCGCAAATGTGGAGGCTTTCTTCTTGGTTGCTGGCAAAGACTTCCAGCAAATTCCCTCCTGGGGTCCAGGTAGCAGGACCAAGCCTGTGGGCTCTTTGCCCCATCTGCCCACCTCTGCACCTCTCTGTTGCACCCTTGTAACTTTTGCATTGTTGCTGGCCACAAAGGAAGTTGTGCAGTGGCAGAAGTTGAGGCTTCTTCACTGGCTTTGGCCCAAGCATCAACTCAATTTGCACAAGCTCTGCAGGCCCACTTCATATAGTTTTCTTGCCCTCCTCCTGGTTACTGGCCCTGTCCTGTATCAGCATGACCTGGACAAGTTCTGCAAGTGCATTTCCTTCATTGCTGCAGAGGGCTCAGGATGCAGGTTGGGCCTTCCATTAAGGAAGCTGTTACCTGTCAGCTCTGCCTTCCTGAGGGAGGCCTGGCACCCAGCTTACTGGACTTACAAAGGACTTTTTCTATTCCCACCCCCCCCCCACACACACACACACTCCCATACCTCAATTAACCAGAACTAAGCAGAAGAAAAGTTTAATAGGCATCTTGGGCCATACATTCCCCAGTCCCACTATAGGAGGCCTATTTAAACTTGATTGACTACCAAAACTCGGGTGCCGGGTTAGGGAATGCTGAGGCAAAAGACCGAGTCAGAGGGGGTATGGGCAACATCTGAACAATGGTTAAGGGTTCATCACAATGTCCAGTCTGTTGGAGCCCTGACCACAAATGCTGTCATACTTTTTCCAGGCTGACTGGTAGAAGTCCTCCCCACAGTTTATGAACACTCATGCTAAACTGAAGCTTATTCACAACAGGTAAACTACAGAACCCTGATGCTGCAAGCCATCTGAGAAGAAACAGTGTGGTATCCCATCCAGTATATCTTCTATTCATAAGAATTTCAAGCTGACTCCTAAGTGTCTGGTTACTCCTTAATCTTATGTTTTTCCTGGTTATTAATCAGTTTCTTGAGATGTTCCAAACCAGATAACCCCTTGTTCGCCCCACTTGCCCACCTCTGCCTTATACTGCTCCATTGCACCCTAGTAACTTTCAAATTGTTGCTGGCAACTAAGGAAGCTAAGCTGAGCTTTCTTCGCTGGCTTTGGTCTGAGCATCAGCTCAATTTGCACAAGCTCGGCAGGCCCACTTCATATAGTCTTCTCGCCCCCCTCCTGGCTACTGGCCATGTCTCAGCAAATTTGGACTGAGGTACATGTCTTCTGACACCCACCCACCACTGTCTCCTGGAGGTTTCTGTCTCCTTGAGTTTCTTCTCTGACTTGTGAAAGGAAGGAAAATAAATTAAAAATCTGAAGATATTTTCACTCTACTTCTGTTCGCTATCTTCACTCTACTCTCCTCTTAACTGGGCTGTGGGCTGTTTGCCACCTCACAGAGTTCCACCTCAAAAGTTTTCTGTGAGCAAGGGGAAAAAAAGGAAGAAGAGGAAAAGGAGGAGGGTATGGTTCACAGTCAAAAAACTGGACTTTTGTCCCTCCTCACAAAATTAGTGGCACATATTACCTAAATATCACCTGGGACGCTGCATATCCTGGGCATTGGGTCTGGCAGGCAGTATCCTGCTGCCCCTGGACTTTTGGTCATGGTTCTGAAATGGAATATGATAAAGTTCAGAAGGTTTGCAATACTGAAGGAAGTCATCTAACCACTCCAAAGCTTCAGACTACTTGCAAAATACTTACCACTATGGTGATGCTGCAGCTGTCGTCAGGAGCGATGTCCACAGTCATGGCAGCACATGACAGAGGGTGTGGGGGGAATCACAGGTCATATTCCCTACAGCTCCTGCCCTTACCTCCAGGATAATACCAGTAGTCTTGCAACCAGGCAATGTTGTTGATCTGGTTATAAAGGCAGCCAGGGATTCAAAATGGCTGCCATAATCAGGCACCTGCTGGCAACTTGGCTCAGGCCCTTAAAGTGGCAGGCACCTACAGTGCCCTGCCACAGAAGGTACATGGGCAGGGGGGGAGGATATACACTATAGGTGGCAGAGGGGTGGAAGAACTAAGAGGGGTTAGAAAATTAGGCGATTATTTGCCTCCCCCCATTTTAAAATAATAATTTGTCTAAGCAGACCCAACCCAACCTGAACTACGTGCTGTGAAGGAGCAGGGAGGAGTGAAGGAGGGTAAAAAAAAAGAACACACAGCAGCACCTACTGACTGAAGGCTGGAACACAGCACTCCCTCATGGCAAAGGGGATTAATTAGAAGTCTTTGGAGTCTTTGGCTGTTTGCACAAACAAATCAACAGTTGGAGCAGCGTAACTGGAGACCACTGCAAATTAATACATCTCTGAGTGGTGTTAGTTTAAGGCACTAAATGGATTTTAGAATGGTGGGAAATCCCGGGTCATGCAAACACAAATGCAGCTGCATCAGCATAAACGGGAAATGTCATTTTGTCCACACACCCTTTGTTCCCTGCCATCTATTGGCACGGTGCTGTAACAGTACCTGCAGCAAACAGATATCCTGAAACAGCAAGTCATCACTGTTACTGGTATAATTTAGAGCAACTATAAAACCAAGGAAAAAAAGCACAGAGGTGTAAAGGTGTCACGTGTCCAGGCCCTGAAAGAGTTTTGCCTGAAACAGCCCAAGTGGTGAAGACAATGGAGTGGCAAAACTGGACAGAAAGGAATCTGCCATTCCTCCCAACCTTCGTCTCCTTCAGGGAAATGTCACAGCATGGTAGCAAGGAGGCAAGAGTGCTCCATACTACCAGGGCAATGTTCAGCCAGGATACCAAGGGGGCACAAAGGGACTGGAGTGGATGCAAGGCTCTCAGTTTGAGTTTTTCTATATCAAAATCAAGAATTGATGGGGCTGTTGAGTGGTAAAGAATGTCTCCCTCTGAATCTAGTGGTAGCACTAATGTATTTATTATATAAAGAACACAAGTTGATGCTGTTAACTATTCATCATCTTGTTCTTATGTATAGCTTTTAGGTGATATGAAACCACCTTAGCAGGCTTTGTAAATCAAGTGGATTATGTTGTCTGGATGGGAGTGACCATGAGAAGGAGACAAAACCAGCATCAAAGCTCTGACTTTATATTGAGATCCACTAAATCTTTAAAGTACTGTATTGCCTTCTCGTACTCCCTCATCAGTCTATACCCATTTAATGTCTTAGGGTGCCTATACATCTGCTCCAACATGTTCTAGTTAGAATGTGTCAGAATAGACTTGATTAGAACTAATTAGAATACTCTTCTAGTATCACCGCAGCATCATGTGTATAAACCCCCTCAGGTTTAAAAATGGCCACTGAGGTGCCTTTACTAAAGCTTGTTGAGTGAGCTTTAGTTAAAGCATCCTGCAGCTGTTTTTAAATGTCCAGAGGCTTAATACACATGACACTATGGTGTTTTGATTAAAGAGGCTCTGCAAGAATGACTCTAATTAAAATGCCTGCCCCCATGCCCAAGCACGTGTCTTAGATTCTAAGTTCCTTGAGGCAGGGACTTTTTGTTTTGTGTTTGCACAGCACCTAGCACAATCCTGGCCCATGAGATCCTGGCTCAAGAATCAGGTTCCTTAGTATTACCAGAATGAAAATAAATAATAACAGCATAGACTGCTTTAATGTATATATAGGTACCGTTAGTCCCAACCTCAGGAGATCAAAGATAACGATATCAAATTGCACCCCAAAATCATGTTTAAAAAAACACAAGTACTGAAAATGCTTTTTAGCCTGTCTCTTAGCTTTAACTCCCTTTCTGTGTGCAAAAATGTCAGGCAGAAAACTCATCCCTTATCACACACACAACTTATGCTTTTCCCTGTCTGCTCAAACTGAGATTCCATTTACCCTTTTTGCTCACCACCAAGTAAAATGGACTAGCCCTTCTTCCCTTGTACTCTCTTATCTCTCTCCCCTTCACTTTCCCAACCTCCCCAGTATTTTTCTCCTGTTTAAGAGTTATAAAATGGAAGTGGAAATGGACAATGAATTTCCAAGAAACACAAAGTATTCCTCTTCTACACAAGGCTTTCCTTACATGCAAGAATATCTTTACATCTTTGACCACTTGCTGGAAACACTAAACCAAGCACAGATCTCTCTAACTTGGTGTGTTAATAATACTTTATATACTTTTATATAAAAAAAACCCTCACGTTCTAAATATTACAAAATATCATTCTTTGTATATGTTTAATCCACTATTTAAATATATAATTATCCAATAATGACAATAAAATTACTTCTTTAAGTAATATAATTAATTGACTAGACATCCCCAAAATAGTTTTAATTATCCACCCCACCAACAGCCTGGGACTTGTTCTGTAACTCCCTTCTTCCCTGCCTCCTCCTCATAAAGGGCTTCTCCTCTGCCTAGATCCCAGGCAGAAGGGAAGCCACTGAACAAATGAAGTCATGGGGATTTTGCTGTTAGGGCCAGAATGAGAGCCCTTGCACTGAGTTCTGTCCATGTCCCCACACCTGAAAATTGCAGGAAAAGTGTGAGAGCTCCTCCTGCAGGCAACCAGATCCCTCCAGCTTGATCAGTTTGCAGAAACTGCCAATCCCCCTGGCTGCTCAGAAAGGATATCACATCCCATCAGCAGCATGAGGATAGGAAACTGTCATTCCATCATTTCCCTCTGCATCAAGTGCCATAACAAGGAGGGAGCAAGAGGGCTGACCACCCTGGGTGCCAAAGTGAAGGGACGCCAACAAGTGCTGGCCAGTTGGGTGGGGTGCAGGACAGAGCCACAAGTGGCTCATTCTGGGGGACACAAGGATGGGGAGAAGGCAGCTCCAGCTGCTGCGTGCACTCCTGGGCAAGCATGGGGGAGCATGTGCCCCTCAGATCTGTGCACAGGGCAAGGGCAGGCACTGAGAATTCATTGTTCTGAAAGGACTGAGAATTGTCAAGTACTTCTATTAGAGACCGCTTCACTTCCACATTGAGATAGCCCATAGGGCAGTGGTGCTCAACATTTTTATACTCAAGGCACCCCTCGTTAAACTCAGAGCTGAGGGATGCAGCTGCTATCTTGGCAACCATTAGAGCACAGCATACTATACATGCTTCTTCGATTCCAGCAAAGAAAGCCAGCTTCCCTACTTCAGGCATACACCTCAATTTTGGAGGGTTGTTTTTGGTGGAAACACACAAGTAAATAAATATGGCACCAGGCAATTATATAGTGGCTTCTCCTCCAAATATGGTTTAAAATGGGTGTCAAATATACAGTCCATGGGCTGGATCCAGCCCACTGGGCTACTAGCAAGTCAAGGAATTTGGGGGTATGACTCATAGTGGGTGAGGAATACAACAGAATCTGGGGCCCCAGTGCCCCATTAGACACAGGCATCAGCAGCAAGTGGGCAAGCAAGGGCTCTTGACACAACTCTGCTTGTCCCACAGCTGCTTGCCCTGCTGTCAACACTGCTTGTACCACCCCTGCCATGGCAAGTGGCCACTTGCCCCACTGCCTCCACCACTGGCTCCACTACTGTTGCTTCCACTATCACTACTGCTGCCCCTGACCACACTGCAGCTGCTTGCCACATGGATCTGGCCTGTGAGGAGCCTTGTTGCTGGATCTGGTCCAGGGCATAGGGGTGAGTTTAACACCCTTGGTTTAAAAGTAAGCAGAAGCTACTGCATTCAGAAAGGATCCCAACCCTGACAGTACTTTAGGCAGTTTCTGAGAAGGCGCTCTAGATTGGGCCTATTAGAGCAGTAGTCCTCAACTGCTGAGTTCAGAGGAGCTATAGCATGCCACAAAGATGGCTACAATGTAGAAGAGTTGGCTGACCTTTGGCGGGTGGAAGGAAGGAGTCAGACCATGAAGGTGGAGGCAGACAGGATTTTGGGAGTGAAAGGATGGAAGGAAGCATGGGAGGCATGGGCCAATATGCTGCAGTTTGGGGTGGAGGGAAGGGAACTGTAGGGCTGTAGAAAGAGTTGGAGGTCAGTTGGAGGATCAAAAAGGCTGAGAACTGCTTCATTAAAGGACTTCGGCAGAAGAAGGCTTCATTGCTGAATCCCAGTGGGCTTAGGTATAAGTTAGACACTGAGCTGCTTTGCTCTGCCAAGACTGGGGAAGTTCCAGGAATGCAAAGAGTCAGGGGAACATCAGAGATAGGGGTTCGGCAGCAGCTGAGTAAAGGTTGTCAGGATGATAATTTGGGATGCCTCTATCACAGGGACTCTGTGCAGTGCATGTGCAGCTTCCGAACTCGTGCAGCACTGGGGGAAGCCCTGCACTGGAGCTAGCTGCCTTCCCCACCCCCTGCCGTGAAGGTCCCAGGACTCTTCCAGAAGTGGAGGGGGCCCCAGCCCCCACTTCCAAATGGAGTCCTAGGATCTGTGTGGCAGGGGGCAGGGAAAGCATCTAGCTCCAGCACAAGGCTTCCCTTGGTGTTATGCATGTGCGAAAGCTGCACACGCACTGTGTGGAGCCCCTGCAATACAGGTGGGCCAGGCAGGCTGTGCTCCTTGCCTCCACACACAGCACTGGTGAGAGATATGCACCACCAGGCATCATTGTCTGCGCAAGGCACAAGCACCCTGAGTGCCCTTGCCTGCTGTTGCCACTGGTAGCAGGGGCTGTGCACCATGTGGAGGAGTGTGTAGGGGGGTCCCCACACCCAGGGTCTGAATGACACTCTGACTCTTAGGGAGGTCTGCAGCAGTGGCAGCTGGAAGCAGCCACTGCCGCAACCACCACCACCTGAGATGCTTAGAAAGGCATGGGGCAGGCTGGGGGGCTTATAGAGGACTCTTTTTCCTTATGGGGGAGCTCTCATCTTATGGGGGGGCTCAGTCCCCCTAAGCCCTCCCATATTTCAAACCCTACCTACACACCCCCCACCCTCCCTCACACCCACACCCTGCCCAGCAGAGCTCCACACTCCTGCCACCCCCCTGGGTGTGAGCTCTGTGCTGCCACCAGCCCCAGCCCCACACTTCCTGCCCCCATGCAGCTGCAGCTACCCCTGCCTCTGCCCCTACCCTCATTGCTTTTCTATCTGCTGCCCAGAGTGAGTGGGATGCTGGGGAAGCCAAGCAGGTCCCCCTGTGGCAGCTGCAGCAGCTTGAAAGCTGCTGCTTGGAAGCTGGCTGGAAGCTGCTCCTGGTAGGGCCAGGCCCTTCCACCCACGAGGAGGAGAGTGAGGTGCAATAGGGTTTGTTGGTGAGGGGTGGGGGTGTATATGTGGGTGTCTTGCTCCCACTCTCATGGGCAGAAGGGCTGGGTGGGGTACAATTCATTGGTGGGTGCCTATGGCCCGGATGCAAGTACCTGGAGGACTGGATCTAGCCAATGTCTGCAATATTTCGCTGCTTGCAGAAGAGCATCCTGAATTGGAACTGAGGTGCACCTCAGAAAACTTGGGCAGGCACTCCTAGGGCTTCAAGGGTACAAACCTGTGCATCCCACTTGAAAACAAAGAGATGTGATCTGCAAAAATAGCACACGTTTATATTACCTTTTTTTTGTGACCACAAATTCAGGCATTTGTGGCTCAACAAAGGGTGTGGATGTTTGTTTGCTTTTGCTTTCACCCCCATAAACATTTTTATGGGGCACAAAAGTAACTTCTTAGATCTTTTTACGCGGGCACAAAAGTGACTTGCAGTCAAAGGGTATTTTAATATGGCTAAGTGCAAGGCTATTTACCTAGAAGCAAAAAATACAGGATAGGCTTTGCAACTTAGAAAGCAGTAGACACAGAAAAGAATTTGGGCTCAGAGTGAACTAACATGAATGTATAAACAGGTGAATAGCGGCATGGGATAATATATGACATTCGTGAGACTTTTCCTAGAATACAGCATGAAATTTCTGTTTCAATATACTTTCTAAAACATTAACAAATTGGAGAGAGTGCAAACAAGAGGCATAAAAATGATCCGAGAGCAGGAAAGATGAGTTAGTGTCGGCTGTAGGTATTATAGGTCCTAGATCCTTTTCAGCCTGATGTCCTTCTGTTAAGTGATGAGTGGGGGGCACCAACCATATCACTCAGATGCTCTGGGGTGTTTCCCTCTCACCTGCTATGATTTTGTTTTTTTCCTTTACCGGGAAACCAATTCTCTGAGTGACACTTTAGGTCAGCTAACGAAGTCTCTTCTTGGAGTTTGCTTCCCCTACACCTCACCCTTATCACCTCCTTGATGTTGGATAGTATTTTGATCTTGACAGGAGAGGGAGCAGAGTCTAACCCTCCCCTGCTTCTACTGCCACCACATGCCTGAAGTTGAATTAACTCCTGCACTTGCTATTTTAGATCGCCCTTGCCCATCTGAGCAAATTAGGACACAGTCAGGGTACCTCTACCAGTCTCACTGAAAAGAACCAAGAATATGGGGAAAACAAAGCAAGAAATGAGAGGTCCAACTTTGCACAAAACACAAATAGCAAACATCTAAGTGTTCCCCTTCAGGTATTAATTTTTCAGTCCCGTAGGTGATACCAGCCTCTCTGGACTGGTTCAGTATTAGGAAATCTTCCCTAGAGGGAAGGTAACCCCCTCTAGGCAGTTTCCCTCCTGAATTTATCTAGCACCCTCAACAGAAAAAAGTTAGCCTCCTCTGGGCTGCTTCCTGTAGGATTCAAATACCAGTCTGTACGAGAGAGACCAACCTCTCTGAGAGGCCTCCTTCCCACACCCAACACAGTCCTTAAGGGCAGGGCAAACCCCACTTGACTGGTTCCTACCCCCAGAGGCCCTTCCCCTGTTCTTGGCTCATCCCAGCCACATCTGACCTGAATCTTTTTTACAGGTGCCTGTACCGCAGAGTTTGCACCATCATTGTAGCATCCTGGGTCCCAGTGTCTGTCTCTCCTGGTGATATGCCAATCAGCCAAATGCGCAGCCCGTGTACCTTCGCTGCCACTGACTGCATGCCGTTCCCCACAGGAAAGTCCTCCAGCATCTTTTCCAGCATGATGCTCCTGACTCTCCCTGGTGGCCCCTCCCCAGAGCCGGAGATACCTTTCTAGGTTTACCAGCTGCCAATCCGGAGGAGACAGCGACTTGGGAAGTGCTACGCTGAGCCCTGTTTCATGCCCGTGTCCTCCACTTCATCTAAGGTAAGTGACAAGGGCAGGTTGTCTTCGGGTTCCACCCTTCCTCCCGAGTCTCTCTCTCCACAGTTAGCTTGTGAAAAAAAAAAATCAGACGGTGACTTGATTACAGTATATAAGTACCTTCATGAAAACAGCAGGTACTAATAGTCTCTCTAACATATTAGAGAAGGGCATAACAAGAACCGACAGCAAGAAACTGAAACCAGACACATTCAATTTAGAAATAAAGCATAAATACATAACTGTAAGGAGGAAGAAGAAACCGTCAAGAGACATGGGAATTCTTCAGCTCTTAACAGCTTCAAGAGTAGATGCCTTTCCAAAAGATATACTTTAGTCAAACAATTTACTGATCCTCAGTACAGTGACATGTGGGTGAAATTCTTCAACCTGTGTTATACAGAAGGTCAGATAATATGACAACAGTCCCTTCTGGCCTTTAAATCAATGAATGACAGGGGATTGACTATATAATCACAACCATCCCTGCTAACTCTGGTATCTTTTCCTGGTATCTTCCTAGAGTTTGAAGGAAAGGTGGATATGCACCTTTATAGATTAACTTAGATATATATAAATTAGAGATATAGAGAGAACATGAACTTTCACAAGCCAAGTTCCCTTCATCCGATACAGCATCTGATGAAGTGAAGTTGGGTTTTACAAAACCTTGTGCTCTCTCTATATAGCTTATTTAGTCAGTCTACACAGGTGCATACCTACCATGCTTTCTGGCTGACTTCAGACTAACAGGGAGAACTACCTCTTCCTACAGTCTATCAGCTTTGTGAACACAGCAGGCTGCTACTACACAGTCACTGAGCCTCTCCTGCGGGTGCACGTGGTGCTGAAGAACCACTGCAAGAGGAGCTCCCACAGCTTTCAGTGTGTCCGGGCCTGGGCTGGACCTGCCAGGAGACCAGGCCTTAGATTTTTCAAAAGTCAGTCAAACACAAGGTATTTTGAACAAAACCTTTTTTTTAATGAACTGGCATTTTCGGACAGGACCTTGTTTCATCAGAAAATGTCCAGCCAGCTCTAGTCAGCAATACAAGAAAAACAATGCCAGGCTCATGTATAATGCAGGTGACATTGTAAAGTAAAAAATGTACCTTGAAAAGAACAACACTGGAAAGGCATAAATGACGGGTTGGGTTTTATTAGTTCCACTGTGCTGTAATCCCATGCTGCTTTTCTCCACTTGTACCTGGAGCTCCCTGTGCCTGCTCCAGGGGGACAGAGCAGGACAGGAGCAGCCCTGTACCAGGCTGCTCCCATTGGGAGTGAATTACTCCCAATTAGAGCTACTGGAGCGCTGTAATTACCCCGTATACCCTGTTGGGAGTGAGTGGGATGCTGGGGAAGCCAAGCAGGCCCCCCAGGGCAGCTGCAGCGGCTTCCAAGCTGCAGAGGACCTGCTTGGCTTCCCCAGCATCCCACTCACTCCCAACAGGGTGTACGGGGTAATTACAGCGCTCCAGTAGCCTTCTTACGTCTCATGTATCAGCATTCCCTCGCTTCAAAATGCTGGTGGTGGCGCTTAAACTAAGGGTTGTCCAACCAGCTTTAGTTCAAGCACCCCGCCACCATTTTCAAGCACAGGGATGCTGAAACACAAGATGCTGCCGTACTTTAATTAGAGCAGCTTTTGGAGCTGCTCTGTTTAAAGTGCCACCCACACCTCACCCCCGGAGCATGTGTAAAAGTGCCCCTACTGCGCAGTAAGCCTAAAGCACATCAGTAGTACATGTAGACAGACACTCCCACTGATTTTACCCCAGTATAATTCCATTAGCTCCAATCCAATTCGTCAGTATGTATGGCAATGTAACCAAGAGAATCAGGCAAAAGATATATAGGAGAGGAAACAATGTCTATATTCTACAATTTTCCATTTTAGCCTCATGCACCTTTATCTCACTGATACAACCAGAGCAATACCCCGTATGCACTGAACTCTGGCTGTATTGAAGATAATGGCATTCATGAGTAAGCTCAGATCCATGAGAGCCCTTGGGTTAGTGCAATTATGGCTGGCTGTAACCCCACTAACTCTCAAGAGTACATAGCGTAAAGCCAGTCAAAACCCCATGCAAACAACAATACTGTACTTTAGAAATCTGACTGTCCTTGGCAATACAAAACAATCCCTTCAAATTACAATGGATGCTGTCAGATGTGTCAAGCAATTCCTTCCAGGATGCCCAAAGGGATATAAGTGCAGAAGTCACCCCTACAGCAAATCCCTTTTTTCTATAAGGCAAATCACTTTTTAAAATTATTTTATGATGGTAAACTCTCTTTCTGTCACGTCATAGCAGCTGTACTAGAGATTTGTTGTAACTCGTTGTAATACACTGCAGGATAAAACAAAGGAGTTGGAATTTGCATTTTGAATTCAGTGAAATCAAATGTCTTCAGGCTTCTCTTCTTGTTTGCTTGCATGCATAGCCTGTCATATTTCACTATTTTGTGCTTCTAGGGATTTTAGAACATGCCATATTAGATGAGCTTCTTGATGCAGCAACTGAACTTGTCACTTCAAATAGGATCTTAAAAAATTGATGCCTTACAAGTACATAGTTATACAGCTGTGTTCATCTTTAAGACATATATCTATCTGTAAAAGGAGCCAGCTGAGTTTAAGTGGATCTCAAAAACCAAGCCTGAGAAAACCCTACTAGCCTCCCATACAGCCCAAACCCCTTGGTTCACTACTACAGCTTTTTGACAAAGGTAGATTTAAATCCAGACATAAATACCACACTCAGATATAAGCCAGCACTTTTTTCTGGGCATAGACACATTCTCTGTTAGCCTAAGGGGACTCTTAGAAGTCCCTAGGAGATCCTTTTAAGAGTGCCACAGGGTGCAAGCATCTACACACGATTCGCAAGATAAACCCAGAGATTTCAAATAGGAATCCGCAGTGTCAAAAAACATCCTGACTTGTTGTGGTCTTTCTGAGCTCTCTGCACCAGAAGAATTGGTCTAGGATTTCTCTGTAGTCAAAAAACAAGCAAAAGCTAGGAGCTTTCCAAGCGGTGCCTTGAGTCTAACCATGAGTTTCTGGAGCCTACAAAAGCTGCGAACCACTGCCCTACATGCACGTCCACTCCAGCAATGCTGTATTTACTCCCATACTGCACACACCTGGTGCATGTCAAAATTGGGGCACGTCTTAAAGAAGGAACCTGATTTCCACAAGGCCAGGTAGCTTAGGACACCTGGGGCAGGATTCCCCTCCTCAGTCTCACTCTCCTTCCCCTTTCTGTGAGATGGTTTAACCCTCTCACAGCCACTTAAGGCTTTTGCAGCATCTCTCAACATACCATTAGGCTGTGACTGTAGTTGTTGCAGCAGCTGTCTCACTCACAGAGAGGAGAGTGAGGCTGATGAGCGGATCCCACCTCTGCTCCTCATGGAGGAAGCCTGTAGCATGTGCAGTGGCAAGAAATATTCTGCCCACTTGCCTTCTCTCCCCCCACTTTTTTTCAAGGAAAACTCTTTCTTTACAATCTGCCTTCCCAAAACAAGGCACATGTGTTTTTCTGGGGCACGTGGTATGTACCTAACAAGGCACATGTCTTTTTTCAGGGTATGTGATATGCATATAAATATGGTAATAAAATGCACTGAGTCCCCAACATCTAAAGATATGGTTTCATACACTCATTCAAGGAGCCCTCCCTAGCTGTAATCTCTTATTTCCCAAACAGGCAAACCTCTTGCTTCCTGCAGAAGCCTGCACTGGATGCAGTGCAGCGCAGAGAAATAAATCCTATTCTGTGCTGCACTGCCCTGGCTAAAGACAGAAGTTACACAAACTGGTTTAAGTGATCAGAAACTGGTTTAAACCTGTAACAGAACAGAAGTTCCATGTGTATAAACCAGATCTGAAACTGGTTTAAGATAAACTTGGTTGAATGTAGTATCAGACTTAACTGATTGAGGTCAAACTGGTTTATGAAACTTTGGTCCCAGATCCCTTCCTGGTTCAAGTTAAATCACAGGCCCAAAGCATCCCAGGATGCCTTGAAGCCCTGGGTTGAGCATGCGCTATCCGCACCAGACAGCAGGGTTGGCTAGCTGAAGCAGTGAGAGCTGGCTGACAAGGAGGTAGGGGGTGGTAACCTGGCTGGGAACCACAGGTAGGTCTGCCTAGGGGATGAGGGGACAGCCCCTGCCAGACTTTTCCCCCACATGAGCAGAAGACCTGGCACAATCATCACATGCATGTGCTGGAGACAGAGCTAAGGGAACAGAAGGGGTCCCAGACTGCTTGAGGTGGTGTGATGAAAGAAAGCAGAGAAGTACACTTACATGATAACACAGAACCTGTACAAGGTGGGAGCCTGGAACGCCAGAGCAGAGACAAAAGACACTGAATGCATGGGAGTCCTGCCAAAAGTGCTATAGGTGACAAGCATACTCATGTCAAGGGGGAGAACGGGGTGCAAGTGCACCTGTAAAATCCCAAGTAGAGGTAAGGCCCGTGGGATCTTCCAGCACCTAAGACCACCTGCTGATTCCCCAAGAATGACTTCCCGAATACCTGCCTTTGGGATTATGTAGGACTTATGCAAGGCTTTCTCTTGTCTTTTTGGCTTGTCACATCCCATTTTAAGCTAGACTCAACTGTGTGCTCTGCATTTTACTGGGCTGTATCTTAGCTTAGGCAAAGATTTTTGGTTGTTTTTATTGTTTGCTTGAGGTTGCAAATTGCTGTGTTCAATACATGCTCACTTCAGAGAAAGGACGATTCTTGTTCAAACTTTTATGAATTCAGTGTCCTTCTCTATGCTGGGTAGGACTTCTCTGTTGGATCTAGGCTTTCCCTTGGCCTCGCTATGATCAGCCCCTCAGCTTGTTTCCTGGTTCATTCCTTAACCCAAATTCAGGCTATATTTGCACCTGCTCCATCCAACAGCAGCACCAACATATACTGTTACCTCTCTCCTCTCCAGAAGCAACCTTGTCCCTTTTTTGGGTAGAGCTATCCTCCTCTAGAAGGCCACTCTCCTTCGCTGGGGAGAGGGGCTGGCAGCAAGAAGTCAGAGGTGGGATTTTTCTCCCATCTCTAGCCACCAGGGATCTGGGTCTGTTCTCCTCTCTTCCAGCACTCCCCTCCCCACATACACCACTCACATCTTGGGGCAAGTGTTTGTGGGGCTCCACAAATCATATGCTATCTATTAACCAGCCTTAATGGACTAATCTTTAGCTAGTGCAAACCAGCAGTGCTCCAGTTATAGTTCTGTGCACCATATAAATACTTTATTTATTTTTTGATTAGCATTTATCCCTTTCCAAGTAAATCCTTGGGAATTACTTAGATTCTCTCAGTGGTCCCAGACTTACAAGAAGCAGCATGGTCTTCATTTTCAGAATGGAAATTTGCACTTTTAATTTTATTTTAGTTATTCTTTGCTCCAGTTTCTTTCTGTTATTGGATTTTGCTCTCTTTGCCATGACATTTTTCCAGCTGTGCCTTCTACCTGGTTTGAAGATGAAACTTAATTAATTGATGAAAGAAATTATGGCATGGCTTGTTGTGATAGCAGGGAACTGGACTTAGTGACCCAGGAGGTCCCTTCCAGTTAGTCTTGCGCTGCTGTCTAATATCTGAAGGGAAATTGAAGATTTAACTCACCCTATCCAACTGGAGAAAAGGGCAGGAGAGTCTCACCTGCTGCTTTCCTGTTTTCTTTATCAAGGTACTTTATTAACCCCTCCAGTTGGCCCCTCACTCCCTTCCCCTTTTTAAATTTTTTGCTTTACCCTTCCTGCCCAATGAGCATTTTTGTCCCAGAAGATGGGCCTTTCCAACCCGCTGGGCCTCTAAATTTACATATACATCTTTTTCCTCGCCCTACACCAGGCCTTCTGGCCCCCTGCTAAATAACACAAATCAGGCACCTTGCTATTAATCAGTGTCAGTTGTGAGCAATAACTATAGGGATATTACAAAGCATGACCCTAAAAACTAAAAGTGTACAGAAGTTCTGGACAAAAATCATGAGTCAACTTACGTTAGGGCAGTTTAGTATCTGAGGAATGGGAAGCTGAAGTGCCCTTGCAAATGAATGATCACGATGGAAGTGGGAGGAGGTTGCTAAGAGTAATACCTTGTTTTTTATTCTTTCCACAGAGATCTCTTCTGTCAAGTAATACTGTAATACAAACAGTCAATAGCTTTATCTCCCTTTTGCAGCTGGCAGGAAGAGTGTGTGTAGCAACATTACCCCCTACAGTTCAACAATATGTTCCCAGTCTTTAAGCCTTGGGTAAAGTTCTTGGTTTTGCTTAAGCTACTAAATAAACTCTTATTTTGCTTTTAAACTACAGAAAACATTGTAAGGAGCAAAATGGAGAGAGTCAACTCACCAACCCGTAAACAATAATTACTACAAATAATATTCTGGAAAAAATGTGATGTACACAGTGGGCTTGACTGACTAGTTAGGATTTTTTTCTTATATATAGCTGTTTATCCGAAAATTCTTCTTGGACCAGGATAACCAGTGATTTTTGTACTGCCTTGCTGCTTTCATAGGTTACTATGAGAGGGATGCAAACTATTTGGCAACAGGTAACACCTCTTGATAATCAAGTATATTAATTCTTTATTTCTTCACCATTTGGAAGAAAATGTATTCAGACCTCGTTAGTTTTCCATATGGAAGTGACATGCATAATAGGCCCTTTAAACAGATTTGCCATTGGCTTCCTTTGCTAGGCTGGTACAAAGCAGCCAAAATGTGAAAAGGACTCTATATCCCACACTGGTTAAACAAGAGTACCTTGAAATCACGGGCACTTTTACATTCAGCATATAGGTAGAGATTGTACTTTTGAGTCTAAGACTTGGGCTACTGTCTCATGCAGAAAGGTGGATAGATTTGCACCTCAAAGAGTAACTAAATCAGAGATGCATAAGCTTTCATAAGCAACAGCTTACTTCATCAGATGCTAACAAGCAAGCCACTTCTCATGAATATCTCTATAAAGTACAAATTACCTTTTCTGGTGTCTGACTTCAGACAAACACAGCTAACTGTTTTTCTTTGGTGTCTTATATGCCACCTCACCCTGATTTTGGTTTTTAGTTTGGTTTAATTGAGGATTTTTGTTCTGTTTTATTCTTTTATGTATGCAAGTGAAAATAGAGGAAACATACAAGATCAAAGATAAAGGAACTCAAAAAAGCCCCAGTACCTCCAAAATTGCTGGCAAATGCCAGAGTTACACATGGAACTTGGCTTAATTCTAGGTTGTTATATAAGTTGGCATTGCCCTTCAACAGGGATGGAGGTAGGGACTGAAAGCTGTTACTCACAGATTCATAGAAACATAGAAAATTAAAGTTGGAAGGTACCTCATGAGGTCATTTAGTCCACACCCCTGCTGAAAGTAGGACCATTCCCAAAGAGATCATCACAGCTAAAGCTTTATATAGCTGGGTGTGGCAGGCTCATGACCACCATACAAGCTAACAGGCATGCCCTACCCCTTGAGCTATGTCGTACCTGGGTCTATTCACCCACCATGGAGGTGGTAATCAGTAGTTCCCATAGGGCCCAGGGTGACTCTGCTGACATGTTGTCTTTGGGGCTCCTTCTCCCCCACACCCACCCCTTTCCACTCAGGTTTTTATGTTCAGCTTGGGTGATGCTCAGACGTGGTGACAAGGTTTTCTCCTGTGCTGTGGCCGACTAAGGATGATGGCTGCAGGGAGTCTTGCTGCTGTCCCATATGCTCTGAAAATTACAATGCAACAGAAAATCCAACTTAAATAGTTTGGGTGGTATGGTGGGCATAGAAATGATGCCCCCACACAAAGCACTCTTCTTATGTGCATAGGTGCCTCAGGGCTTGGCACACCGTTCGCTCACCCACCTACAGGTTAGAGGTGCCTCCTGGTGGGCCAGCTTTCTGGTCTGGGTTCTGTTCATCCAAGTGCACAGCCAGGTATGGTAATACCATGAGACATGCCACACCATGCCTATGCAAATACTGCAGTGCTGCCAATCCCCTGCTGATGCGCTCTGGGCCCACAGACACTCTGCCAGGATGTGCAGTACCAGGGGGGGCTTTGTTCTGAGTTTTCCCCTTGGTGAATGCCCACAGTACCCACTAGGCTGCACTCTCTCAGCCCCACCTGACCCAAGTATTCCTGCATGCACCCCCATGAGTGCCAAAGAGCAGTGTTGGGTCTGGCTTGTCCTGCCCAACTCCCAAGGCAGGGGAGTGAGAACTTGGAAGTGGGAAGAGATTTTGTATACCTACATGTGAATGAGGGTTGAGAAATAAGGTTTATTTTTCCTAGGTAGTAGGCAGAAATATGAATAGATGGGGTAGGATGAAAATTTAACATTTTAGGATGTCAATTGGGATGTCTGTTTTTCTTACCTTTTGGGATGTTTGTCTGTTACTGTGAGACATGAAGCCTTTTGGAGTAGGGCAGGATAGCAATAGAAGTCCCATTTCCAAAACCCTTATTAATGACCCTGGCATCACTCCCACATGCCCCCTGCATGCCAGAATTGGGTCTCAAGGGGACTGGTGCCACCCCTTACCATGCCCCTTACCCTGGGATTGGGTCCCAGGAGCCTGGCACCCACACCAAGGTTGGGGCCTGGGGCCCAGTGCAGCCCTTACCTGGCTCTGCACACCGGGATTGGGTGTACCCGCTCCAGTGCACAGAGTCTGGGCTCCCCAGGAGAGCTGGCAGCATGGGAGTGGTGCCACAGCTCTCCTGCCATAAAATTTCTGAATGAGCAGGCCAGAACATGCAGGCCATGACAGTGGGTTGAGCACCTTTCCTTTAAAGTAATATTTATGGTTCTTGCTCCACTCATAACATGAACTGCTCTATGCTGACTGAAAGCTCTGGAGCGATAACTTGGGCCTCTTGAGAAATCAAAATGTCTCCTTCCCTTACACCATAAGGGACACACTGCACTGCAGAATCTTATCTCCTCCAGTCTAACACTGTTGTGTCACGATTGTTTATGTACTGTTTTCTGAACACTTTCTATAAACCCACACACCAGTTTTGCCCATGCTGATATTCACATCTTATGGAACTAGCTCTCCAAATTTAGCTAATGTAGCAGCACAATGTGGGGAAGAGTTGCAAGGGGAAGAGGACATAGTACATTTAAACCATAATGTTGCATTCAGGGAGTTTAAATAAATAGCTTTGACAGTAAATGCCAGATTCATTTGAGACATCAGTTGTTGATGCTTTCATTTCACAGATGGAGAGAGGGAGCCTATGACTATAACACTATGTTATCTACTATGTAGGAATGTACATAGTTCCTGTTCATAGATTATATTCTCTACACTACGTCTATTTTTCAAGAACACAGCTTATTAAAAATAAAATAAATATTAAGCTAAATTAAGCTACAGAATATTTAGTAGGTTGGCAAGTGGAACAAGTACTAACTTCCCTCAAAGTTAGGAGGAAACAGGAACAAAACTATCTAAATCAGCTGAGTCACATCTGTAGCTATTTTAGTGCAAGTCTGCATGTGGAGACACTTAGTTTAGTAGAGGAGAGTCTTTAGGTTTTATGACATTATTAGGCTTGATGACATTATTTTATCTTGGTGTCTAAATGGAGGTTCGAATTACAGACCTTAAATGAACAAGAATGCCCGCACACAAAGGTGTACCAGTTTAAATAAATCAATTTGGAAAGATCGCTGCTGGTTGCATCAATACATCCCTGTGTGGAGACTGGGCATTGCCATGAAATGCTAAGGAGTCCATTATCCTAGCACCTCACACTAAAACAATATAATTTCATTAAAGGTATTCAGACTTTAATGAAATGATAGATGACCTCTTTATCATAGGGGCAATGGAAACAAACCTAAAAATCCCTTCTCATACCAGTCATCTTAACAAGACGAATATCCCTGCTGACTACGATGAAACTATTTAAATGAATAATTGTTGCAAGACTGGAGTTGTTAATAACAAATCCAGTTATGCAATTAAGTTTCACATGCCCAATAATAATTATATGTGATACTGGGGTAGCTGTTTCCTAGGCAGTTCATTAATAAAAAAAAAAATACGGGGCAAAGTTTTGCATATTTAACAAAGACAAATATGGTCATGAATAAATATATTGGCTCACTGAAATATATGAATCATAACACTAAAAGCAGGGAATGATGTTGGCTGTAACTTAATTAAATTAGGGAGGTCATATAAGAGCAGAACAAAAGAACTGGTATTTAGGGGGTCAAATGTAGGTCCATCTAGCCTAGTATCCCGTCTTACACAGTGGCAGAGAGTAGATGCTAAGGAGGAGGGGTGAACAAGGCATACTCAGAAACTTTCATCCCCTGTTCAGCCCTTACTGCAGCTTGTGGCATCCAGCCATCCCTTATGGATTCCAGCCACAGTAAAATACATTATAATCAATTGCAACACAAGCACTGCATTTTTGAGAGTACTGTCCAAGTAATAATACCAACTAACAGCATGAGAGAATATTACTAGATCGTGTCACAGATTTTGTGTAACATGGCTTGCATAAAAACATCAACAGCATATGACAAACAATTTTAAGTATTAAGGGTATGTTTGATCCCTTGATGTGGACAAACCCTTAAACTGCTGTAGTTAGATCAGTGCAATGTCTTCGTTTTTAGTGTAAGAGTGCCCAATCTATAAAGAATCAACTGAATGATTTGCATTGCAGGCTGTAAGTCAAAGTCTGCAGGGACTTTACTTTTTGAGGGTTGGGGTCTGTCACGGAGTCACACAGATGCCCCGTGACGGAGTGAGTGAGATTGGCAGAACTGTCAGTCACCAGGGCAGCTCAGGTGCTGTTGGACTGAGCTGCCAATCATCAGGGCAGGGCAGCTGCTGGTTGCTAAGGCAACCAGCTGGTCAGGTGACCGGAAGGGGGCAGGGCCGGGCCATTATAAACCGCCCAGGCCTGAGCCAGAGCAGCAGTTCCCTTCTGGCTGCTGCAGGAGTAGGAGCTCTGCGGCAGAGCTGAGCAGCCTGGGTGGGTGGTTGCAGCCTTACCACGCTGACTGGCTGCGATGATGCTGGGAACAAGAACACCCTTAAGGGAGGTAGGATTCAGAGCCCTGGTGGGGGCTCAGTGTTTATGTTATGAGCAGGAGGCTCTGTGTTTTATGTTGAAGCCAGGTGGCTGGTGTTTTGGTTATAGTTACACCGGAGGAATGGGTGAGGCTGTAGGGGAGTGAGGAGGCCTCAGGGGGGCTCCCCAGCAGCTTGGGGTTTCCGGTGCCCAGTAGGGGCGCAGTGCCAGCAGGCCACTATTGTTGGTGCTGGCGAGGCGCAGTGCTGCGCCGGAGAGGCACAGTGTGTGGGGTTGCAGACCCCAGCCCATAAGGGTGGTGTTTTGCCCGGTGGGGCAACGGACCTAGAGAAGGGTCAAGAGGCCGGGCACGGCAGTGGCCACCTGTGCCCCAAGTGGGAAGAGCGCAGTAGAGGCCCTGAGAGGGCAAGGCCCCAGAGTGGGGCGTAAAGCGTGCCAGGAGCGTGAGCGGGGTCAAGCGAGGGTAAGTCCCCAGAAGGGGCTGAGCGCGGGGCAGTGAGAGACCCTGGGAGCGAGGAGGGGCGACTAGGAGCCCTGAGAGCACACAAAGGGCTGGGACCTAGTGCCATGTCCCTAGTTAGAGTATTCCAACACCATCGGCGAGGCTTGGGCTGCGGTACAGGGGAGGTACAGGAGCCGCAGACAGCGCCCCCTGCCATCAGGGCGTGTACAAATGGGCAGCTTCCCACTTTATTTCATCATAAGTTATTTATGAGTAAGACCAAGTCATGGCAGGCGAGAATAGGCGGGTGGTGGACCCATTGCAGGAGTCCGGAGCCGCATGCGCAGAGAGGCTCCAAAAATGAGACCCCTGCTACAGGGTCCCACTGCTGAGTGCAAGCTTAGTTCAGATTTTGTGTATGGATGCCCTAAAGCTTTCATCCTAAGATCCTGAGTGCATATATGAGTACATACTTGTAATTTAAATAGTATACACTTGAAAGTAAAATTGTTGTATCGATAAAGCAAGTCCACAGAGTTTGTACCTTGAGAGAAGTTTAAAATGTCTTCAAATATTAAACAAATAAAAATAACAGTCCAAATTAAAAAAATACTATGGTTTCAAAAACAAAATTCTAAACCTGTTAAATATTATAAGTAATAGAAATCATTAGCCAAATATAAGTGTGTACCTGAAATGTAAACCCACTGGGCACATCTACATGCACAATTAATAAGACTGAATATACTTCAGCTCAATCTGAGCCAGAGTAAACTAATCCTGATGTCACTATCGACATGTGAATTTAAGCGCACCGCTGGATACCACTTGTATCTGACTGGGACTATCCAGCAGTGCAGTAAATTAGTTTAGTGTGCTCTAACTGCTGTGCACATGTAGATGGTGAGGCCTTTACTGTGCAGCAAATTAGCCTACTGCACAGTAAAGTGTCTTGTGTAGATGTACCCACTTTCTGTAAAATTGTACTCTTGCAAGACTACAATACAGGCTACTGAAGCAGCCACACCTTTAAGTATAACCACTGTTATTAAACATAGTACTTGTTAAACAAGTTAAGGAAAAGTATCGGAGTCCAATTAGTTGTTCATCAAATCAATGTTTTTTTCTTTAGATAATGTATAGGTCTTTGTAACCTGTTAATGATCTTGATGCAGAATTATATAATTGGTTTAAAAGAATAACAAAATGCATTTTAGAACCAATTCTGCTGACCTCTTTTAAGCTCACAATTTATTAACTACATTTGAGAATAAACAGAGCACAAAGACCCTTTTAAAGAAGTGCAGCAAGCATGCACAGGTTTACCATTAGAAAGACAGCAAGGACTAGCAGGCTGAACACAAGATTAGAATCCAAAATCTGCAGTTCTTTCCAGGCTTTGCCACTTACTTTGTGTCCCTCAGTAAGTAACAAATTATTTAAGTGAACACTTCTCAATCTTTTCCCATGGTGACCCCACTTTCAGTATCTTATTCCCTAGACATACTGGTTTTTCTACTAGCCTTGCCAAGGAAACAAACATTTGTTTTGTGCTCAAAGAAACTGAACACTATACGCTCTTAATTGCTATCTAGATTTACAGGAAGAGGTGCACAAACAGAACAGCTATGGTATTGCTCAACTAACTATTGTCAGAGATGGTGGTAGGACTGTCTCAAGGCCCTGTGTGGTCAGAATGCTTTTACTGTTATTTTCCAGTTTCTCAGTAACATAAGGCCCTCCCTGTAAAATGCTCTAAGGCCACAAGGGGCTAATATATGGCCAATGGGCTCCTGCCTGGCCACTGTTCCTCCCATTACTCTTGCGCTATGGCAGCTGGGGGATCTGAGCTCCCCATGCAGCTGCAGGAAGCAAAATCAGGCTGCACATGGCAGAGTGGGGCAGGGACCAGAGCCAGGCTGCCTGTCTTGAGGAGGGGAGAATGGGCTGCCTGTGTAATGGGCTTTACTTAAAGCGCCTGTACCACCATTTTGAAACACAGGATGCTAAATGCATGAGACACTGAGCTTTTTAATTAGAGCGGTTCCAGAAAGCCACTCCAATTAAAATGCCCCTGTCCCCCCCCACCCCAAGGCATGTGTAAAAACACCCTACGCCCCTAAAACCAATTCTAAGAACTCAAATCTGAACATTTTGGCTTTGGTCTTAACTAACCCTTGGGCTAGATTCACTTCAGGCACCTATATCCAAAATATAAGCCTCCAGAAGTCTTACTCGGCTCCACCTAACCCTAGAGGTTCCTACTTTCCCTATGGGCCTATATTTCTACCCAAAAAGCCTCTATACATCTACATTTGTACTACCAGCTATGTTGCATAACCAGAATCTAAGTCCTTCTGGTACCAAACTGCTTGGTAGCAAGATCCTAATGAACTTCACAAACTAGACATTCCTCTGCCTGTCTTGCCTGATGCTCCGTGTTCCCGTAACGTGCCTATTGGGTCACAAAACACAACCAGGTAGATGTAGTGTCCCTCTACTATGGCAGTAACTAGTGCAGTTGCCTGGGATTATAGAAACTCTGATTTAAATACTTCCCCTGCCTGGTTTGGAGTAGGGACATGAACCTACATCTCGTACCTCAAAACAATACCTGAATAGTCAGGCCAAACCCAAAGCCTAGTGAAATCTTTGCAGTGATGTTAACTGGTTTTGAATCAGGGCCCCTATAGAGGGCAAATACGAGTCTCTTGTATCAGCATCAGAGTATCATGGCTAGTAAATTAGGAATGCATATATATTCTATATTGATACAGCACTATATGCATCTCAAAATGGATAAAGATGAAATTTTATTCTTCACAGTTTTGGTTTTAGGAGAGACAAATAAGATGTCAGTTGCAAATCAGGTATAAAATTTCTGGCCTACTGTATTTTGGACATTAGTGAAGATCTCAATGCAGGAACAAAGGGCTCTTTCACAAAATAAACATAAAATGCTATCTAGTGTTGGCTCTTTGTTACTGCAGTCTAACATAACTAGTTCTGAATGTAATGAAGTGAGCCTGTAGTACAGTAAGATATATGAAAAAGCATTATGGGCTGAGGATGTGGAAACTCTTGCCAGTTTTAAAATCTGCTCTGGGTTCAAGAGTGCAGCTAGAACTCAATTTACTGGGTCACCATTCTGCATAGGAAACAACTAGGCCAGATAGCAGAAGGCAGAAAGGAGTCAAGGTTTATTCTTGTGAAAGAAAGGAAGAATCTATTTATAATGATCTAGGCACCAGTTTTTATATATAAATATATAGGCCAGCCAGGCTTTCCATTTCCAGGTTTACAAAGTACAGCTACCCTACTGCTAGAGAAAATGTTTTACTGAAAACAAAAAAAATCCCCAAAAAACCCTACAACTAATCAGCATTTAAAGTAAAAGTATCTGGATTTAAAGATCAAGAACAGTTGTTCTTGAGCTTAAATGAAATCTGTTGAAACGAACTAGAGTTTGGCAGGTTCTCAAAGTCTCAAGTATATCTCCTAACAGTTATTCCTTAACTTATTACAATAATTTAAATGACTGCTTTTTATTTACCTCCTAATTAGAGGTAGATACAGTTATACTCTACCTACAGAGACATTTTTATACTACGAAAAGTTCTTACTATACATTGCTACTTCACTAGTAGTGTTCCTGTCCATCAACTGACTGCTATGACATCTCACCACATACAAAAACATCTTCTTTAGATTGCCGTCAACCTTGCCTAGACAGATCAAAACATCTTAGCTTCCTTTGCTTGACACGTCTCAAAAATGTCAATTTTATACCCAGCAGCTGAAGCAACATCTAATAGTTTATGTTTTCTCAAGGAAGGAGAAAAAGAAAAAGAAAAAGAAGGCAGCAGCAACATACATTAAATAATTGCATATACTGTGATTTTTTTCTTCAAGAAGAATTTTCCAATAGCTGTTTAAACTGCATCTTAACACTGCAGGCACCTTCTCACACTACCCTCAGCCTTTGTATTTGTGTATGCAAAGTGGGGTCATGAATAATTTGCTTGAGAACAAATTGCACGTCTCAGTGAATAGGCTTTACTCAAAAGGACACAGTACTGTCAGGTCAAATCTGGGTCATAGATCAGGATTTATAAATGTTTATTAGCCAAAAATCTTTCCACTGGGATTTGTAAAAGCTTCTCAGAGCAATTTTATTGCTTTTAGGGTTCAAGTAAAGAAATGTTACTTCCAATGACCAAGGAACTCTTAAAATTTCTAACAGAAACATTTTTATATAAAGAAAAATCTGTACAGTGTTTACAAATTAACATGCCAGCATTTGTGCTAATGCAAGAGAATCTGAAATTGGAACTGAGTGTATATATTTACTGGGTTATTTTTATCATCCAAAATAAAAGTGATGCAAAAGCAAGCAAGTAAGCAACATGACCTATGAAAAGTAAACTAGATTGGTAAAAAACACTCGGCTTTAATCTGCTGGTATTATTAACAAGATGACAAATCTTGTTTGTGAAGAAGGCAGACATCTTGGCATGGTCCAAAGTGGCAGGATACTCTATCAGGATTCAAGAACAAACATAGAGTTTGATGCCCTTTTACGACATACATTTCTTCTTCTTTGCTTTCATTAATGACATGCACATAGAACATCAGCCACCAAATAATGATTTTAATGCTTTTTTTAATTTTAAATCTGCACACAAATTTACTTGAGGCAAGAGGAAGGATTAATGAATCATATACAACAGATGTTAGTTATATTTAATGCAGTGTTGAAAGATGACTTGTTAAGGGTCAATGCAATGGGTGCAGCATAAGAACCAGACTATAACAAAAATATACTGGTTCTTGTTGACCTTTTAATAGGGAAAACCTGTTAAAAAAAATAAACAAGTCACTGTACCAAAGCATCAGACTTGACTGGAAGTTTTGACAAAATATAGGAAAGATCTATAGGATTTGGCCCAATGATTTCTAAACTGACAGTAGCCCTCTAAAGCCACTTACACAGCCTGCAATCCTAACTAAAAGAGACTAGGATCTGATCCTGCAGTGAGCTCTACACAGGAATAGGACCTGGTGTTCTGCGTGACACACAGACCCTACTTCTGCCACGCAGGTGGTAACCCCACTGAGAGAGACCAGGATTGCTTGACATGCACATTCCTGTACTGTCAAGATCATCCTTCCCCTCCCCCCAGAAAGAACTATAAAAATCACAGCAGACTTTTACCTGGGGCCAACTCCTCGTACAGAGCAGATGGCCCTGTGTGGTATGCATAAGGACCAGCTAATGTGGCTTTTGACAGTGCTGCGCAGGGTCATCTGTTCTATCGGCCTCAAGGTTGCCATACAAGCTCTTCTGCTCTACGGACACCAGGCAGGAGCAGCCAACTTTGTACAGCACCCTTAAAAGCCAGCCAGCACGGCCCTTAAAGATGCCACACAAAGTCATCTGCTTCACCACCACCAAGGGTGCCTGTCTGTCGCACAAGGTCATCTGTTCTGTGACAAAACATGACTCACCTTGAGAGAGGTTAGTTGGTTTGAAATCAGTCCAAAGATACTGTAGATATGTACCTTTATAGACTAACTAAATAAGATAGAGAGAGTACAAGCTTTTCTGAGCCCAAGTTCACTTTATCAGGTGCTGTGAAAGAACAGCACAGAGCAGGAGGGAGGGAGACAGGGAGTGCCATGAGAAGCAAACAAACAAAGAACCCATAGGAACAAAGAGGTCACAAAAACTAATCCAGGTAATGGGATAAGAAGCTATAGTCCCTGTAAACCATACTTAACACAGTCCAGTCTGTGGATGAATTCTTGGTCCACAATTTCCTACTCAAACTGGTTTTTAAAATTTTGCCGACTAAGAATAGCAATCCTGGAGACAGTGAGGATGAAATATTGTGCCACAGGGTTTTGTTTCTTTCTGCAGTTGATGCCTGATTGGTGTTCATTCGTAGATACAGAGATTACTCTGTCTATCCAACGTATATAGCAAATGGGCATTGTAAGGAAGCGATGGTGTATATAAGGTTGGTAGATTTGCAAGTAAATGAACCTTGGATGTTGTACTCACCATTTGACTCAGCTCATCACCCCACAGTTCCTGGAGATGTTGCTGGTCTGCTCCACTGAGCAGGAATTAATCCTCCATCAAGAAGCTGGACACCATTTACTGAGCACACACAGAAGACTGGGGTATCTCAGGAAGCAACAGAGATACAGGCATGTGGGAATCTGGTATACAGCTCCCCTAGGAATCCCTGGGAAACCTTTGCTGGACAGCAGGGAAAAGCAGTATGGCTTGGTAAGGGCTGGAGGCACTTCCTACATACTTGTAGGAATGAGGGCAGTGCCAGCAGCAGAGCAGGAGCAGCAGGCATGGCAGCAGGCATGCTTCGTAAGCATGTGCTTGCTGCACATTTGGAGGCACTCAGGACAACTGGTGCCAGCAATCACCAGGGGCAGTGTGGTGTGGAGCAGGTGCAGCACAGAGGTGGAGGGTGGTATACCCTATACGTGGAGCACTGGGATATACTCCTCTGCACCAGTGAGGCCCGACAGCTCAGAGGGATCCTTGGTGTGTGATTCCAGGAGCAGCAAGGGAAAGGGAGTGTGGGAAGCTTCTCCCTCCCCACCTGGAAACAGGCAGAGACTCATAGCAGCAGTAGATGTGCTGGGGACTGGATCTTCAGGAGTGAGTGGCACCAGTAAGCCTTTTTTGTCTTTTTGGAAGGAAAAGCTTGGAGGGGCAGGTCTGAGGGACCAGTATGCAAGTTTAATTAATCTGGGAGGTGGAGCTTGACTACTGCATTAAGGAGTAATTGATTGACAAGGCTACAGGAGACAATAATTGGCCAGAGTCACCAAGTCCATAAAGCAGGGACCAAACTGACTGCAAGCAATTGAGGCGTTACTGAGCCTGGCTTTGAGGCATAGATTCATTCTGAAGCAAAATGAACTGTAACGCATTTGCTTGACCTTCAGTGCGAGCCTTGGAGGCATTTTAGTGTTAAGGCCAGCAGAATGTAGAGGCTTGTTCTCTCGACTGCCCTCGCAGGCAAGCCTTGGGCAAAGGGTGCAGACGGCTCACCCTGCAAACCAAGCCAAATCTGCAGGCCTAAGTGCCAGCTGGTGCGTGGATGGGGTGAAGGGGAGGAAGGAGCCCAGCATGTGTGACTGGTGCCTCCTGAATCTGAGGGGGCACCTGCAGAAGCCACCAATGGCGGTGGCCCTGTCGGGGGGTGGGGGGCACCAGCCCTACTGACAGCATCAGTGTCAGCTGTTGGGGGGGCATGTGCCCCCTACCAGTTGCCTATGGAGCCCTGTAGGAAGAACCCACAGAACACCCACACAGAGCCCCGTGATAGCCAGGAGCCTTCCACACATTGAATAAGACCAAGACGTGGCAGGTGAGACTGGGAGGGTGGCTCGTAAGCAATGGGATGCATCAGAGCCAAACTATCAATCTATAAGACCTGGTCTTCGGAAGGGTCAGGCTCTCAAGCCTGCCAATACAGGACTCATCTCCGGCACCGCATACAAGGCATAAGCAAAACAGGTGAACACATTACTTCATATCAGTCTGAAAGAACACTGAATCTTAACTAGATACCTCCCTCTAAGCAGTGGCTCTCCAGCTTCTTAGACACCCAGCATTCTTTAATAGACTCAATGAACTCCTCACTAGACATGAGGCACTCTAAAAATGCCAGCTCTTAGCTGCTGCTTATTTTTCCACTAATGAAAAATAATAGAACAATTCTTCTGAGTTCCTTGCAACAGAAGTATGTTTTCATACCCAATGGTGCTAATATCGCATGGCAACCTGTGGCATCCTTGAAAGGACATCAAGGAACCCCAGGGTGCCATGGCTCTACAGGGATCATTAGCACACATTTTACCTATGTGACTAACTGAAAAAGCCAGTACTATGCCACCAAAACTCAACACATTACAGAAAATTTCATGCTACTTGTCGTGTCTCTTAGAGCTCCAGTACCTGAAGTCATGCGATTATATGAGACTTCTAGCTTCTGGTCCTTGTAACTTAACAGAAAAGCTTGAAAATGTGACCATAAAACAGCTCATAACGCAGAAGACAAATCAAAAGACCATGACTGGAACCACTTACCTCTAGTATATGCATTTTCTTTTTCATCTGGTAATTTTGGAATATTGACATCAGGACTGGCAACTGGAAAATTAAAAAAAAAAAAGCAAAGGAGGAGCTAACTCTCTGGTCTGGGTCAGGCACCAACAATATGCCAAAGACTGAAGAAGATGCTGTAATGAATGGTTACAAGCTAATGAAAATTATTATAGTATCCAAGGCAGAATGAAGATGTAAAAATGTGCATTAACATTTCAAAGGCTGTCTCACTACACTCCCACTTTTCAACCACTGGGAAATTGAAACTAGCTATCTGTCACTCAGGGATCATTTGATCTCCTGCTGGGGTGTGAGATGCCCTGAAGAGAAGCATGTAAAAGGAAAATAACTCAAGCAATAATACTACAAAAGCTTTCTTTGCAGTACTTAGGACCATCTTCTGTACCTATAAACCAAATTCCTTCATTTTTGAGTTTGTCTAGGGTACCAATCAGTCTCCTCCTTTTGAGTTTCATAGTTCAGAAAGACATACAAACTGAAAGTCTTTTTTTGAAGTATGCTGAGTGTGTTTTCCAAAAGGAACAAATGTCAGAGCCATTCCAAAGTGCTTTAAATAGCATTTTTTTAAACCTAGTACATATGTACAAGATAGCACAATGGAACAAGTTTCTTTTAAATGAAGTTAAGTATGACAAATCAACCAACACAAAAAGAATCAATTTCATCGTGTGGCCTGTTGGGAAGGGATGGCATCAACCTCACACCAAAGGGGAAGAAGCTTTCCCTCAGCTAGAATGGTGGACTTCCTGGATAGGGCTTTAAATTAAGATTGCTGAGGGATGGGCCATCAACCGCTAGCACAAACCCAAGAAATGGCAGCCTCAAAACCAGTATCCCAGGCTACAATAGGAAGCTGCCGCTGGCACCGTCCAATGGACAGGTTGTTCACTCGGAAGCCTAGGGCCTCCAACGGCAGGCTTAGATGCCTATACACTCCTGCCAGAAGCATGGGAAACAAGCAGGAGGAACTGGCCCTCCTACTAACCAACAACCAATATGTTCTCATAGGGATCACAGAGACCTGGTGGACTCCACCCATGACTGGACCACAAGCATAGAGGAATACACCCTGTATAGGAAGGATTGCGTTGGAAAGAACGGCACCCCCATGCACCCCCTACCAGTTGCCTGTGGAGTTGCTCTGTATGTGAAGGAACATTACACCTCCCTAAAGTGAAGATTGGAAACAGAGAGCAACTTGAGTCCCTCTGGGTCAAGATACAGGGAGAGCACAGGAAAGGGGATCTGACCATTGGAGTTTATTACAGACCTCCAAACCAAGAGGAACAGCTCAACCAGGAATTCTCTGGAGAACTGGCAGAGGCTGCATGCTCTTGGAGCATGGTCATCACGGGTTACTTCAGCTACCCAGACATCTTATGGGATGAGCACTCAGCTAGATCCAATCACTCACAAAGCTTCCTCGCATTGAAGAGCTCTAACACAAGAAGTCTACAGGCCAACCAGGGGCAAGGCACTCCTAGACTTGGTTCTGGCCAAAGGAGATGATCTAGTGAGCAACCTGAGGACTGAAGAGAAACTGGGCATCGGTGAACATGAGATGATGACTTTCTCCATTCACTGTAAGTCAAGGAAACTGGCCAGTAAAAGTGCTTGATTTTAGGAAAGCTGACTTCTGCAAGCTTAAGGGATTAGGTAGCAAGGCCCTGAGGGACCATGGTCTGATGAGGAAGTAGGTTCAAGAAGTGTGGTCAAGTAGTGTGGTTTCAAGTAGCTTAAATGCCCTTTTGCACTGCTTTAATGGTGTTGTTGCTTACACCGTCAGCAGCATATTGCATCTTAATGGTGCTGCTGTTTACACTGTCAGCAGCATATTGCACATTAAATGTCTTTGGGACATAGCAAAATAAGACACCTCTGAGATGTCTTAGTTTGCTACCTTACAGCTGTGGAGGGAAGCATTGGGCCCCGTGCCTGCACAGTGCCTGAGCTGCAGACTCCGCTGAAGAAAAAAAACAAAAAAGAAGTAGAGAGCCTGATTTTTTCCCTCCTCTCCCTGAAGTCTGCCTGCCTGAGCTGTGCAGAGCCCAGTGCTTACCCACCACCACCATGGCTATGGGGGGGGGGGGGGGAATAGTGCTTCCCTCCATGGCTCTGGTGTCCCCCAGAACCACCTAGGCCAGGTGCCACCTGGGGGGCACTGCCGCTGCCACAGAGGGAAGCACTGCCCCCACCCCCGCAGTTCAGGGACCTCTCAGCTCATTAGCAGATAAGGATCAGGCCCAACTGTTGTGTACATGTGGGTTTTTAAAAACCCACCACTTCAATTTAGGGAGAATTAAACTGAAGCAAACCCCCGTGGCATGTACAAGCAGCCAAAGAAGAGTAACTTGGCAACAGCCTGCATCTGTAGGGAGCAGATCAGGACAGCAAAAGAACAAACTGAATACAGATTGGCAACCAGAACCAAGGACTACAAGCAGTCCTTCTTTAGATATGTAAGAAGTCGGAGAAACATATACATATAGCATACAGCTCCTGATGAATAAAAATCAGGCAGCTGATCACTGACACTCAGGATAAAACCAGACTCCTGAATGAATGCTTTAGGTCAGTATTCCACCAGTCCAAAGGTATTATCCTACTTGACAGGATACAGGAAGATCATCAGGAGGTAACCACCTCCCCCCCACCTCATAGTGCTCTTGTGGGGGAGCACCTACAAAGGCTAAATATCTACAAGTCAGCAGGGCCAAATGGACTACACCCAAGGGTGCTAAAAGAACTAGCCCATATCATCACATGATGAATGGCAGTTATTTGAAGACTTGTGGCGCTTGGGAGAGGTCCCAGAAGATTGGAAGAAGGCCAATGTGGTGCCTATGTTTAAGAAAGGGAGAAAAGGAAGACCCAGGAAATCATAGGCCAATCAGTTTTACCTCAACCGCTAGTAAAATCCTGGAGAAAATTATCAAAGAATTCATTACAGACAGGCTAGCAGTATTCTGAAAGATCGCCAATATGGCTTCATTACATGCAGGTCATGTCAGACCAACCTCATTTCTGTCTATGATCAGCTTACCCACCACCTGGATGGGGGGAAATGAGGTTCATGTCACATACCTGGACTTCAAAAAGGCTTTTGAGCTGGTCTCCTATGAAGCCCTCATGAAAAAAAAAATTAGGAAAAAGGCAGCCTTGATTACTTTATGGTCCAGTGGCTAGGTAACTGGCTCCATGGCAGGTTCCATAGAGTAGTGGTTGATGGAACCAAGTCATCATGGTGGAGGGTTCAGTACTCAGGCCAGCGCTTTTCAACATGTTCATCAACAACTTGGATTCAGGTATTTAAAGTGAATTAGCAAAGATTGCTGACATCACTAAACTACAGGGGAGCATGGTCATGCTTGAAGACAGGCTGACAATACAGGCCAACTTGGACAGGCTTGTGAGGTGGGCAGATCTCAACCCGATGTCATTTAATAGAGCACTTTAAGTTGTCTGTATCTGGGGAGAAATAGTCCACAACACACTTAGCGGCTCAGCAGTGCTACACTTGCTAGCACCACATCCGAATGAGACCTGGGTGTCATGATGGACAACAAAATGAACACAAGCCACCAATGTGATGCGCAGCTGGCAGAGCTAAATCAAACACTGGCATGCATCTACCAAGGCCTCTCGAGCAAGGCTAAGGACATCATCCTCTCTAGTCAGCCTTGATGAGACTGCAGCTGGAGTTCTGCACCCAGTTCTGAGCATTGCACTTCAGAAAGGAAGTGGAGAAGCTCAAGAGAGTCTAAAGGAGGGCCACATGCATTATTAGAGGCCTAGAGACCAGGTCATACAAGGAAAGGCCAAAAGACTTGGGACTGTTCCATCTGGAGAAGAGAAGACTCAGAGGGGACTTGGTAGCAGCCTAAGTATATCAAGGGCATGCATCAGGGCCTGGGGGAGTATCTGTTTACCAAGACCACCCCCCCCCCGCCCCAGGGGAGGATGAGAAATAATGGGCACAAGCTGATCACAGATCACTTCTTTACAAGTTAAATTCCAAGAGTTTTGAACAGGCTCTCCCCAGTGGTGGTACAGTCATCTACCCTGGTGATCTTCAAAAAGCATTTTGAGATCCATCTTGCTGGGGCCATCTGATCCCAGCAGTCTTTCCTGCCCAAGTGAAAAAGGGCCTGGACCCAATGATTTGTAAAGGTCTCTTCCAGCATGCACACACACACACACACACACCACAGTTGCAACAGTTTGGGGCCCTAATTCTGTAGCTAATGTAAAAGATGTCGAGTAAATAACACCTACCCAGTAACAAGTTCTACCCAGGAAAACTTCTACACTCTTTTCTCTGATGCCCGAAGAAGGGTTTGTGCCCAAAAGAGAGTCTACAATTAAGGAATTTTTTTTGCAAAAATCTAGTCTGTCTAATAAAAGATATCACCTCTACCGCAAGTTCTGATTGCTTTTTCCTCTAGACCAATATGACTACAACCTGGATACCCACTAGAGAATAAGGACATTTAGCATAAGAATCTGTGAAATAAAGAAGCAACTGCTGTACTCTAATCTAGATCTAGCATTTCCCAAGATGTATGATCAGGCCCATAACTTTAAATATTAAAGACAAATGCATCTATAAAATTTGCCAGTAAAGTGATCCAAGGAGCATTTGGCAAACATAATGAAACCAAAGAGTATGCCCTGAGTACAGGCATTCCTCCAAATAATTTATAAATAATCAGGACTCATAGTAGAGATGATACCTTTATTAGACCAACAAGATTTTTACAAAAAAAATATTCATTAGTTGCAAGCTCCTTGAGCAGCCCCTCTTGGGCCATCAGGCTTCACTACTTCCATACTGGCCTCATCACACAGGATGTTCAGTTCTCATGAGTTCCCCTACTTTATATGGTCTGGCTTTATGCCAAACCTTGAGCTAATTCTACCCCAAGTCCCTCACCAGGCACAACTTCTCATGGGGCTGGCCCTTACACAGTCCTTCAAGCTTACTCCCATTTGGCCCTACTCAGTGAATGCCTTGGGCTATCCTTCAGGCCTACTCAGCTCCCCATCACATGCACAGCCCTTTAGGTCTACTCACACTTCAGCCCTACTCTGTGCAGGGCCTCCCAAGGCTCTCCATACTACTCTCTCTGGGGTCTCCAGGATCTCCCATCCCTGCTGGGCTCAGGTGGCACACTGCTTGCTGCACCTAGCCCCACTATGCTTACTCTCTAGGGTCTTACACCCACTCATGGGCTCAGGTGGCTGCAGCCATACCTGGCCCCCAGTACTGTCTCTGAAGTCCACACAAAGATGGGGGCTATGGTTATGGCACCCCACCTCACCTTTCACCAGGAAGGTAACTGGTCTGTCATTTCCTGGGGACTCCCACACCACCAGGAGCCCCACCATGCCACCCTTCCCTGGCAGGGTGCAGTTTTAGGTCATGCCCAGGACCAGGAACCTCCAAACCATCCCCATTACCTCCTGCCCATACCACCAAAATGTATCATACAGCATTTCACCCAAGCAATGCTGCTGCCAGCAGCAAACTGCTCTGTTTATATAGGTGGCCAGAGTTCTAAAATGGCTGCCGTAATCAAGCACCTGCTGGCTGTTTGGCTCAACCCTTAAGGTGGCAGGCACCAACAGTGCCCTGCCACAATCGGGCATTGGAGAAAAGACTGTAAAAGTTCTCCTGGGTAGAAATGAAAGTTTGTATTTCATAGGATTTCACAGAGGAGTCTATAGATGGAAAGCTCCTCTGGGCAGTCAGTTCATAGCTGCTATGGAGCCTCTCAGCTCCTGTGAGGATCTGTGATGATGCATATTACCTTGAAACAAAGGCAGGAGCAGGATCTCAGATTTCAGGTAGTCATAGTTGCTTCCTGATTGGGAAACAACATGTACTTGCTATGTTTCAAGTGATATTTTCATTTTTAAATAGATTCTCTTTATCCCCAGACCTCAGTCACTCCCTTTTTCCCCCTCAGTATCATTTTACTCACAGATCTTTTATTAGTAAATAATAAAAATCAAAAGCCTGCAACAGAACCTTTAATCCAAATATTCCAAAGTGGACAGCCTCCAAGGAGGCACCGCTTCCAGGGAGCAGGGGTTATCATGATTTTATATTTAAATTGTTACAGAAATGGGTTTCCCATAGAAATTGATAGGATGGATAAAGACTGTTGTATAAAAAGGCAGAAAGCCAAGTGATAATAAACTGACATCTGAGCAGAGCCTTTAAAACCCAAGCAGGGGTTAAGACAAGGGTGTCCACTGTCACAATTATTGTTCATAGGTCCAGTAGAGCTGCTGGCACAAAGAATAAGAAAAAATAAAATCACACCACCAGTGTGGTGCTACAGTTAGCAGAGCAAACAATTTGCTGGCATGCATTAACCAATGTATCTCAAGCAAAACAAAGGAAGTTATTCTCCAGCTCTACTCGGCATTGGTGGGGCCACAGCTGGAGGACTGCATCCAGTTCTGGGTGCCACACATCAAGAAGGATGTGAAGAAGCTTGAGAGAGTCCAGAGGAGAGTCACTCATATGATTAGAGGCCGGAAGACCAAGCTGTACGAGGAAAGGCTGACAGATATGGGATAGTTCAGTCTAGAAAAGAGAAGACTTTGTGGGGATTTGGCAGCTTACAAATATATCAGCGGAGAGCAACAGGGGCTAGGTAAACAAGTGTTCACCAAAGTGTCCCAGGGGAAAACCAGGAGCAACGGTCATAAACTCCTAGAAGGTTTCAGACTGGATATAAGGAAAAACTTCTTCACGGTTCATGTGACCACACTCTGGAATAGACTCCCAGCGAGTCCTGGGAGATCTTCAAAAGGAGACTGGACACATACCTCGATCCCAGCAGTCTTTTCTGCCTAGAGTAGTGGGGCTCGACCCCATGATCTCACGAGGTCCCTTCCTGCCCCAAACTTCTCTGAATCTGTGAATAAATGGGGTAACAATACAAGGAGCGGGAGAAGTAAAGTGTGCACTATATGGACGACATCAGTGTAGAGACAAATTATCGATTGCAAGAGTATTAAAACATACAACAGAGTATGGTGAAGTGACTGGGGATAAATTAAACAAAACAAAAAATTAAACAAAACCAAAAAACACTATAATGGGAGTGGGAAAGTGGAGGGACCTAGAGAAGCTTGGATTACAGGTAGTAGAGGGAGAAATCAAAATTTTAGGGATCCAAATCAAGGCAGAAGGGAAAGGAAATAAAGTGTGGGAAAAGGTGATAGCATGGGTATGACAAGTATTATGGTTGTGGACAGGAAGGACGCTTTCCTTTACTGGAAAAGTGGTGGCAGTTAAGGCTGTGCTACTGCCAATCATTCTGTACACTGGAATTGTTTCCACTGTCATGGTGGCAGTTAGCAAAAGTACAAAGGGAAATATATGTGTTCTTTTGGGAAGTGAAAAGAAGACTAGCCAGAATGGAACTGGATAAAGCGAGAGATGGGGGATGCCAGACATAGGGGTTGTATAAGTGCAGTGTGTAAAGCATCAACAGAGGGGGAAGGGAAAGCAGCAGGGGAAAACTGATTTTGGGCAGGTATGATCTTGAGAAGATGGGGAATGTATGGGGGCTCTTGGAAGAAGTCATGGGCATGGCAACCTCCTGTTCAATACATAAGAATGGGAAGTTTTATAAGGACGTAGAAAATAGGAGTGGTGGGACCAGAGGTCCTGAAAGATTGCAAGAGGCTGACAAAAATTATGAGAGACACAGGATGGCATCAGTAGGAGACCTTACAGAAGGACAAGTGAAAAAGGTGTGGAGGGAGGTGGCTGATGATGAATAACAGAAAGGGGAGGATGCTGATCTAGTGTGGCTGATCATCCAAAATATCTTGGTGTTGAGGGGGAACCACATACATGGAGCTTGCCAAGAACCTCAAAGTGTCCAAGGGAGAGGTGCAGGGATGAAGAAATAGTGGGATGTGTTTTGGGAGTGTACATGTGCAAAGGTTGTGTGGGAAAGGGTACATCATTTTTTTGAGTATCACAAAAATATGCCAGTCCTTAACACAAGAGGTGGTATTGTATGGAGTCATATAAAAAGGACCTGAGGAAACAACATTAAGGGCACTGCTAGCAAGTGTTAAAAGCAGTGTATGGAAAGTAGTAAACCTCTGGGTTTTGAATGGGTTGGTGTGGCAGGGCACTGTTTGTGCCCGCCACTTTAAGGGCGAGAAGACAGCAGCTGGCAGGTGCCTGATTAAGACAGCCATTTTAGATTCTAGGACAGCCATTTTAGATTCAGGGCTGCCCATATAAACAGGGCATTTTGCTACTGGGAATCTAGGCAGCAACACTGCCTGCCTGTAGGGCTTCTGGTGTCATCTGGAGTTAAGGGAGGAGCTGTAGGGGATGGTCAGGAGGCTCCTAGTCCTAGGTATGACCTAAAACTGCACCCTGCTGGGGGTGGGTGGCCTGGTGGGGCTCTCAGTGGCACAGGAGCCCCCAGGAAATGCCATGGCCAGTTACCAGCCCAGTGAAAGGTGGGTTGGGCTACCCTAGCCCCCACAACTGGGTGGGTTACACATTTTGTAGGGTCTGGAAGGTGGACCCTAGTGGGAGAGTGGGGCCATAGACTCACACCTGTCTGGACATCTCCTGACTGGTCCGTGCTAGGGCCACGGCTGGCAGGGTCAAAGTGTCAGGGGCCCACTGCGAGGAACACCCAAGAGCTGAGGGCCTGGGGTTCCTACTGGCCTGGAGGTAGGCCAGAGCCAGTGGACCAAAGGTCCTGGGGGGGACCACAGTTCAGGGAGCTATGCTGCCCAGGATGAAGGTGGAATAGGCTGCCTGAGCAGAAGAATCCAGCTGGGGTTCAGTTAGTAGGATTCTGGGGCCCAGTGTGGAGCCAGTGATATAGTAACATCTGGATGCCATCTGAGAGGCTTGGGCTGCAGTGTAGGGGAGGGATGGAGCCACAGATAGTGCCCCCTAACATCGGGGCAAGAAATGGGTAGCCTCCTGCTTAATCAACATCTATTAATTAATTATTATCAAGGTGTGGTGGGTGAGAAGGCAGGCGGTTAGCCCAGGTGGGCGGGCCACTGGGAAGCCAGCCCCAAGAAGGCCCCCTGTTACGGTTGGCTTTCACCGAAAGAGAATGCCTGAAGCTGGTGCTGCATGAGCTGAAATACTACATCACTTGGGACAAGGAAGAGATCAGAGAAGAGGAGGTGGAAAAGTCGGGGTAAAGGACTGGATGCACTTCTTTCACTGACCCAAGAGACAACTGATGGGAGAAATGGACAGTCTCAGATAGTTACTGAGGTAATAGGTTGGTTTTTGTTTTCTTGTGTTTTAGAGAGGTTAATTAATATTAATGGGATTCTGTAGGAAGAAACAGAGTTCTGTACAGGGTTTTCTGTGGGAAGTTGATGTATGTTTAGGGATTTCATATATGTAGCTGTATGTTTTTGATATGTACCATTTTGCAATATGACCTCTTGGTGAAACAAGGATGCTCAAAGTGTAGCTTTATAACTGTACAGTGATAAGTAATAAAACTAAAAAAAAAAAGTTCTCATCACTGTTTCCCCATTATGGCCCCCATGTTTTATAGTCATACTCAGTGCTGGCTGCATTTTAATCAGCTTCATAGTTGATTTTTTTCCATTACCGAACACATGTTGCTTTTGGCAGCAGTTTAACAATGTATTTAATCTGGTATCCTTGTATGCTATAAGACGGGGATTTTTTTTCTCCCATGCTTATTTGAGTAAATATGAAACTCAGGTGTGAGAAGACTGTGTGCTGCAGAAGCCATTCTTCTGCATTATACCATAAGTCTCTTTCTATTGGTTTCAGCACCTCTGCCAATTCTTAATCCACTTAAACCTATCAGTCACCAGTTATAACTCTTCCTTTCACTTGGAACCAATATGCTTTATTTAGGCTTAATTTAAGGGCATGCTATATCATGATAAGAAACATGCAAGAAATCTGTGATCAAAACAAAAGGTGTTTTACTTATTTACCTTCTATGATGCTGGCAGTGGCCTGCAAGCAATGATCATTCTCAGCTCAACTCCTACTGCTATTTGGACATGGATTTTAAACAATGAAGCCATGCGAGGGGGGAAGAAACTTGGGAGGGCAGTAACTTATCCAAAGAGAATGACTCATTGCATTTGTTCTGCAGCTGGATGGACAAGGAGACACAAAAATATTGTGGACTAGTTGTCTTGTTGCCACTCTAGTTTGTTTCTGAACTTTAAAGCAAAGGCACCTGTATGCAGTACAAGCAGTAAAATAGTGAGGGTGTTTGTACATGACACATTTTTTGACCTTTCTTGTGCTTGAATGGCATGACTGCTTGCACGAGTGGGTTTTCCGGATGGTTTAAAAGTCTTTATGGTGTATTAAAGTAAAACTACTTAGACGTAGTTTAGTTTGGCTTGCCACGAATTAAAGCTTTGTGTCCATAGATTGTGTGCAAACACAAAGGCACTCAAAGACATGTAATGAGCCTCTTTGTCCACCCAATGGTGCTGTGGCTTTTTTGTAGTTCACCCTTTTGAATTGCTTTCTCTCTTGAATTGCTTCCACTTTTTTCTTTGTGCCACTTGCCAGCTCCCTGCTCCCACAGCTGTGTGGCAGGGCACAGGGTGGGGGGCCCTGGACTAGGAAAGGCAATGCTGGACTGTCCTGCTCTCCTGCAGCACCAGCTGGGAACTGGACTTTATTCAAAAACCTAGTGTGTGCAAACACTGATGCAACGCTTCAAACTAAACATGTTTAAATTTTATAAACCTATTTCATTTAATGAGGATTAAACCCCATGGTGTGTACAGGCACCCATGATGGCCAAAAGATTTTGAAAGAATGAATGAAGTGTGAAACGTTCTCCCAAAACAGAATGAAAACTAGAATTGTATGATTCTTTGTGACCTGTATTTTGATGGTGAGCGTAGAGCAATTATGGAAAGGCAGCTGACCACATTACAAATGTAATGACATTAGGAAAACTGTCATTGAGCATACATTAATAGTTGCAAAATTATTTTTTCTTTCACTAAGAGATCCTTATTTGCATGATTAAAATGTCAAACTAGATAAAAACGTGATGGAGAATGAATCATTGATCAATCAAAATGGCCCTTGCCAAGCACAAAGAATAGAAAAAATTACCTGAAATAGGTGAGGCCCCAGTGCAGATCCCAGCAGGAATATTTCAGAACTTTTTAACTACGAGTGTGGTCAAGCATTGGGATAGACTACCTACAGAAATTTTGTAATCTTCATCCCTGAATATTTTCAAGAACAAATTAGATATTCATGAGCCTTGAGCAGGGGCTGGACTAAATGATTCCTTGTGGTCCCTACAGACTACCCAAAGTGTGTGTGTGTGTGTGGCACAAGCTTTTGTAGGCTGAACATCACATTATAGCATCTGAAGTGAGCTTCAGTCCACACAAGCTTTGGGGGGTGTGCATGCATGCACAGTCCCTTCCAGCCCTATTTTTTTTCTGCATCATTTGAAATGACTGTTCATAAAATATTTTGTTCCAAATTGTCATCTTTGTTTTAAATTCTATGATGCAATTTAAAAAAAAATGTAACTGAAACTGTTTCTAACCTAGTTTAAGAGCTGTGGTTGGAACAGTAGGATTGAGGTAGAACACAGCTGTGTTAAATTATTCCCAGAAGGGATATGGTCCCATAGTGATCTCAGTGTGAATTAGGGTTGCTCTTCAGCTGTTCATGTTTAGACTAGTCAGGGTAAAGCAATCTTCTCCCTGTCTCGTCTCGTATGTATCCTGGGACAGGAGATGCTCTTGATATTGAGCATTACCTCAGGGGCAGGAAAAATATGGCCTGCAGGCCGGATCCAGCCCACCAGGCCATTCAATCAGCCCTCTAAAAAACCATTATTGCTGGCCCTCTGAAAGGTGGGAGGTGGGCTTTCAGAGGTCATGCACCATCAAACTGGGTGGGCTTTGTGCTTCCACCTCTGGGCTCCTGGCACTCCAGCTAGAAACCCCATGTGGAGGCACTGAGCATGATGATGCGTGACTGGACAGCTGGTGAGTGGAGCCTGCAGGAGGGGATGGTGGGTGTGGGGCTTGTGGATAGGGGTGGGCTTTGTGGGTGGGTGTTGCCCCTCCTGCCATGGCACATAGCCCCTGCCACCAACTGCAACAGCAGCAGGTGGTGGACCCTTGAGGCACACCTGGCCTGCTGTAGAGAGAGCTCCCTAACAGCATGGGCTCTAGCTGAATCCCCTTGGGCCGGCTCTGTGCCTCCAGATAAGGCTTCCAGCACTCCAGCAGAGAGCTGCATGTGGTGGTATGGAGCCCACCTGGATGATGGCATTCAGAACCAGGCCCAATGGTGTGCAGTTCCTGCCTGCAGTGCTGGGATCCCCACATGCTGGCATGGAGCCAGCCTCGTCTGACTTGAAAGCATAAGCTGGGCTAGGCCAGCTCTGTGCTGCCATGTGCAGCTCCTGGGATTCAGCCAGAGCCACATGCTTTTTGGGGGCTCTGCCTGCCATGGGCCACGACCACCCCAAGGGCCCACCTGCTACTGCTGCCACCCCTGGCAAGGGCTTTGTGCCCACAAACTTCATACCCCCAACTTCAACCCCACACCCAGCCACACACACCCACACCCCTTCACAAACCCCCATCCACTCTCCATACACACACCCCACCACATATAACATTCAAGAGTAGGACTTTATTTTGAGCTATTATGCAATCATCTCTGTATAACGCACATTCAGATGCACAAACTAGGACAAAAATAGTTTGTTTGTTTTTTTTTAAATAAAATTTAAATATGTTATAGTAGATGTTTAGTTTTATGTGTTGTTTTATTAGTGTGGGTTTTTTTTTGTGTTTTTTTTTGTTCAACAACCCCCTGCCCCCCCCCGCCCAAGGAGTAGTTCTGGGGGCAAAGGGGTAGGTGGGAGAGAGAGAGAGTTCCTATGGCATAGGTCAGGAATTAGGGGTAGGACTTCCAGTCCCAAGATGGCTATCGGGGGACATGTCAAAGGGTGGAGCTACCCTTGCAGCCCTCGGCTGCTCACCAAAAGTCGTTAAGCAGCCCTCCAGCCAAAATAATTGCCCACCCCTGCATTACCCTGTCTCTGCCTTTTATTTATTTGAAACAGCATAATATTTATTCTTCTCTATAAGGGCTTTTAGTGATGTGCAGAGGAAAAATTATAGTGCTAAATATTATTAATATTATTCTTTTATGTGATGGCCTCTGCCCAACTTACGATGACACTGGTGTCCTGGTGGCAGGTGCAATTGAGCTAGCCAGCACCAGGTGGCTGGAAGGAGCTTTGCTGGTTGGCCTGGAACCTGAAGGCCATGGGGTTAAAAACAGCCCAGAGAAAGAAGCAGTTGGGGAGTATGCCAAAGCACTGGAAGCAGAGCTGGATGCTCTCCCTACAGCCAAAAAGGACTTGGCACTTTCTGCTAGGACCAGCATACCTGGGGAAGTGGTGCGGGCATGTCCTACAGCCAAAGCATCCAGGGAGAACCTGGATGCTCTCTGTGGCTGGCTGGAGGCTCATTGCTCTCCCTAGGGCCAAGTTACCTGGGAAAACCCAGGTAAAACCACTGGGGTGCTAGGGACCAGACCAGGTAGCAGTTTGACTGACATAGCCAGTGAGCCACGCAGCCTGGACCCAAGGCCACTCTCCAGCACTCATAGAGGACCCCATGAAAATACATAGGTCAGGTGAGGCTGGGAGAGGGTTGCCAATGGGTATTGTGGGCACCCACTGAGGGGAAAACATGGCACAAAGACCCCCTAGCACCACATGCCCCAACAGAGCATCTGGGGGCCCAGAGCTCACCAATGGGGGATTGGCAGAACTGCAAGCCTCATTCAAGCATGGCAGGGCACACCTCAAATCAGTAATGTACCTGGCCTGGTGGCAGGAAGGGGAGAACCTGAGCAAGAAAGCTGGCTAAACAGGAGGTACAGTAAGCCCAAAGATGGGTGAGTGAAGGGTACACCAGGCATCAAGGCAACCTATGTGCATAAGGGAAGCATTTAGTGCAGGGCATTGTTGCTCTGCCTACTGCACTGTCTAAGCCGTTTAAGTTAGATTTTCAATTGTATTGTAATTTTCAGAAAACATAGGACAGCAGCAAGACCCCCTGCAGCAGCCATTTTCACTGAGCATCCAGCACAGGAAGAGAAGGCCCTGTCATTGCACCTGATCTTTACCAAGGCTGATCGTAACACCTGAGTGGAAAGGGGTGGAGTATAGGGAAGGAGAGTCCTACAGAAGAAGTGCCAATAGAGTTGTCCTGGGCCCTCCAGGACCCATTGACTACCACCTCCAGAGGGAAAACCCAGCATGAACAGCAAGTCATGGCAGGAAATACATCTAGGTGCAATGTGGCCCTAGAGGACAGGGCATGCCCATTGACCGATATGATGGGCATGAGCCTGTCACATTTTATTATTCAGCAACAAGATGCACACAAAGTATATGGAATACATAGGAAACTGTCGTTCTGTGTTAAACTACTTAGCATGCTGAGAAGACACTGGGAATATCAACAGCTTGCGAGGATCAAAAGGGTACAGCAGAGGGCAACTGTAACACTTGTAGTGTGGCTCAGGATTGTACAGGGACGAAAGCAATGTCTGTGGTCTAGGAAGCAACATCTGTGTGATTGTGCTTTGTGGCTCGACAGATGAGAAGGGATCTTACAGTCTGATCCAAGATCCACTGAAATTAATGGAAAGACTCATGCTGCCTTCAATGGACTTAGTATGAGGCATTTACTGCAGAAGAAGAAAGACAATAAAGGGAAAGCAGTAGCTATAAAAGAAAAGGAAAAGCATAATGAGCATTTAGATCAGTGATTCTTAGGCTGGTTCCCACAGCACCCTAGGGTGCCTTTGAGACCCTTTCAAGGGTGCCACTGAATGCCATATAACGTTAGTACTGTTAGGTTTGCATATATGATTCACAAGATAAAGCCAAAGATTTCAGATAGAATCACATAACTGAGTTCTTTGCAACAGAAAAACTGCTCAATTATTTTTCTGTAGTCAAAAAAAAAATAAGAGTGCAAACTAAGAGCTGACATTTTCTGAGAGGTGTGTTGAGTCTATCCAGAGGTGCCTCAAATCTAAAAAAAGATTGAGAACCACTGATTTAGGTTCTGAGGGTTTGATTATGTACCTCTCTTACTCTGGTATGACTCCTTTGACCTTGCTGCAATTGTTCTGGATTTTCTCCAGTCTGGGCCCTTGTACACATGATGAAATTGCCCCTTTAGTGGCTTTATTGCCCTTTTTAGCAATTTAATCGTTGAACAGTGTACACATGTGGTGGCATATTGTGATTAAATTTCTTAACGGTGTATACCTTCGGCAGAGTATTTCAATTTAACTGATTTTTTTTATTTTTTTTTTTACACAGCAAAGTAAAACACATCCCTTGTATTTCAGTTTGCTATGTAACAAACTACAGTGATACATCTGGAGATGGCAGCAGGGAGAGTGCACAGGTGCTGGAAGCCCACGTGTACTGAGGGAATCTTGGACTTGGTGGGCTTCCAGCACGCCAGTGAACCGTCCCCACCGCCTTCTCCACTGCCAGCACACCCAGTTACCTTCTTGCCACCTTGCTGTAATGCCCCAGGGCCAAGCCAACCCACTCCTGAGTGGTCCCAGGTAGTAGGAAGGCAGCAGGGGCGGTGCACGGGGCGCTGGAAGCCCGCCGAGCTTCCCTGAGCACACCTGGGCTTCTAGCATCCTGTGCACCATTGGGTGCTGCCTCCAACCTAGGGCAGCAACTGCACAGATAACACCCTGCCTGGGAGGTCCATGCCCCCCCCACCCCGCAGCTCGGATGCTGCGTGACCTGGTGGCAGTTCACGCTGAGCTGTGGGAGGAGACCAGCAGTTCCCTCCATGGCAGCAGCGCCCCCAGGGACCACCCAGACAGGATGCCAGCGGGTAGGTGCTGCCCGCGGGGTGCCAACGCCATGGAGGGAAGGACCAGGGCCCTCCACATCTCAGGTCCTGCCGGCAGCTTGCCTTCTGGCTGTGGGAGAGGTGGGCAGGCTCCGGGGGGGGAAAGGATCAGGCCCCTTACCACTTTTTTTTTTTTTTCTCCAGCGGAGCTTCCTTGCAGTGGAGGGGTAGAGTGTGTGAGCTGATGGGGCCACCACCATTCCTTCCCAGTGACAGAAGTCCCTAAGTTGAAACAGTGGGTTTTAAGTTGACACAATTAAAAACCCACCAGTTAAAAACCCACCGTTTCAATTTAGGAAGAACTAAACCCCTGGCACATGTACATGTGCCCTATGGGACTAGAATCAAGCACAGAGCATCTGACTTTCAGAAGTATAGCTCTTGTTAACTTTAATTAAGGAGGTGGTTGCTTAACACCTGTCAAAATCAATAGGAGTCCAACTCACCACCCAGGTGCTGAGCAGAAATCTTTCCAGTCAGCTTTGGGGCAGCACCCATGTGTTTAAGCAGATTTAGCAAGGGGCAATACATTGTAGGAAAGTGTATGGGAATAGACAAAGAAGACATTTTTCTATTTGTGAAAAATGGAGACTATAGAAGACCTTGGCCTTCAGAAAGATATACCTGGACATGGGCCTAGGGCCTCTGCAAGGAGTCTCAACTTTGGTCCATCAAAACAGGCTTTACTCATGAAAAAGTGTGGAGGCAGTAAGCCACAGTTCATACCCACACTGCAAAACAGAGCATGAAAAGTTATGTTCTGGAGCCAGGAATCTGATGGGAAGCTAATAGACAACTGATAAAAGTGAAAGGCCTGAGCTCCCTCTCCCTCTCCCTCTCCCTCTCTCAGTAGAGTGGAATTAATCAGCACTGCACTGCAGCTTTCAGTCTGACAGCCCAGCTAAAGATAACATTTGTATCTTCTGATGTACAACCCCAGGCTCTGTTTGACCTACCAGCTAACAGGCTGCATGCTGGGGCAAATGTATGAAACAGTCTCTTTCTCTTTATAAGAATGAGACTCTAACCTCAAACCTTTAGTCCAGTTTGCATAATCTTACTCTAGAATTGTTCCCACTGACTTTAAGACATTATTCAACCAGAGCATTAGTTTCATAATCTGTTTAGTTTACACATTTCTGGATATTCCTTTAAAATCAGTGATTTCTCTGCTTTGGGTATTTACTATTTTGACCTGTGTATTTCACAAGGCTGGTTTTGATTCCAACTTTTGTTCTTTTTGCTCAGATAGGTACCAAAGCCAGAAAAGCTGCATTGTTCACTGTGTTGTGGGCAGGCTTATTTTGGACTGTAGTCTGGATTGCATTATATTTTTCTAGATGGGTATTTGATTCCTATTTTCCTGGCATTAGAATAATTCTTTTTTTTTTTTTTTACTACTGCTGTATTTACAACAGAAATTTTCAAATAGATCATTTATAAAAAGAAGAAATGAATAGTGGATAAGGTAATGGTATAAAAAAAACATACATGACTAAAGAGAAAGGAAGGTGGCAATGATGGAGAAAGAAGAAGACATGCATAAAAGTGCCCAAAATAGTCCTACTATAATTTGCACACAATTACTACATTGTCAGTTTTTGGTACCCAGGAAATGGGGTCCAAATTCTGTGTTGATTCATGTCCTGTGCAATCCTACTGAAGTGGATGTTTTGCCTGGGATATATATACAGAATATAGTAAGCTCTTCCATCTGCACCTCATTTGTTCCCTGTCCCTGACAGATACCTCCTCCATCCATATCCCCTTTCTCCCCTGGGCTCCAAAGGAACATCCTCCCTGCAGTTCTGATATCTTGTATGTTCAAACTGGAGCTTGCACAATTATCACACATTTCTTCATCTGCTGATCAAGCAAAAACTGGCATATGAGAATGTTCTGTAATTCCAGTTATTTTAGAAAAAATCATAACCGCCTACAGCCTCTCCTTGACCTTGTAATGTTGAAGGATCAACATCTGGAATACTGAATGTTCCACATGTTCCTCTAATGATAGCATAGGAAAGCTAGAGGGTCTTGCTACTCTGCTCAGGTAGCCATATTTGGGGTCAGGAAGGAATTTTACCATGTGGTCAGACTGGTATGGACTGTGGGACCTTTGTCGTCTTCTGTAGTGGGGGGTTTTGGCACTCTACCTGGAATCTCCTGAGTATATATTAACAACCTTTTATACAACCAGGGCATTAGCTACTGTGGTTCCCCTGCTTACCTGTGGAAGGTTGGGGTGTTACACCTTGTGTTGTGTCAGGGATTATGGTCATTTTAAAAAGAGTTTAGATTATGGATTTGTAGAGGATGGTTTGGATAAGGATGATCCTGCCTTAGGCAGGGGATTTGGACTAGATGACCTCTGAAGGTCACTTCCAGCCCTACTCATTTATGTAAAAAAAAAAAAGAAAGCTACTGAATTCTGAAGATTTTGTTGAGCAAATCAGTTAGTGGCCTGCAAATTCTTTTCTGCTTTCTATACCGTTGATCATCTTTGACACTATCCTCATTTGAAGCCTTGAAGAAGCATCTTCCCAGAACCATATTACACCCTGGACTCTAAAACTTACTGGCTCTGGCTGCCCATGAGTTCCTGAATATTAATTAGATAGAAAGGCCTTTGTGGTCTAGGACTTGCTAATCTGTGATGCTATCCATTTACACCAGGGTTATCAGGGCCAGATCAGGCCCACAGACTAACTCCATGTGCTGGATTCAGCACAGGGGGTCAAGCAGGTGTGGGTGCTGCACGCAGTGCATGTCCCAGATCACCCCGTGTGCTGCATGCCATGTGCATTCTAGACTGCCTCCAAATGCTGTGTGCAGTGTGCACACAGGCTCACGCCCCACATGCCACATGTGACAGTCCAGTCTCACATGCCAAGTGCAACACGTGTGGCCAGAGCCAGTGCATGCTGCATGCAGCACATGATCCAGTCTGGGGCACACTGCATGCAGTGGGTAGGTCCCTTCTGAGACCCACCATGGGCTGAATGACAAGGCTTTATGGACTGTATACTAGGGCTGTGTGAAGCTTCAGTCTCTGATTCGATTTGGTGGAGATTTGGCCCGATTCTGTGGCCAAATCTCCGAATCCAAATCGAATCAGAGGACCCTTTAATCTCTCCAGATTGAATTGGAACCCTCCAAATTGATTTGGAGAGATTTGGAAAGATTCAGAGATTTGAACATAGACACAATTTTAAATGTTTTTTTCTATATACCTCTAGGTAGCAGGCAAACCTAGTTAGTAGGTGGCTCCATGGTGCAATGGATTGAAGAATAAATGTTTTCGCTCGATCTGAGCCTTCAAGAGGCCGAGAAGCGATTAGTACACCGGACTTCTAAAGGGTGAAGAGATTCAAAGGTTCTGGATTCCAGTCCCAGCAGAGTCATGCTTTTCTCTTGCTGGGGTCACTTGATCCCAGCTGACTTCCCACCTATGGTGGGGGCGCTGGACCCAATGATCTCATGAGGTCCCTTCCAGCCCCTAATGTCTATGAAATCTATGGATATTGGGGCACATGGAGTGAAGCACTTCTGGTCCACTTTCGGGTTTGCGGCCAAACACATGGAGGGCCTTTCCGCACTCCTGTGGGATGCTCCATGTGCCCCAGCATTGCAGCATTCACAAGACGCGCTGGTACCTCGAGGTATGTAGAAAAAGCATTTAAAGCTGTGTCTATGTCCGAATTGCTGATTCTCAGAATCGGCATCGAATATTCAGATTCCGATTTGGCCGAATCAAATCGGGAAGAGTGATCCGAATCAATGAATCAAATCACTGTCTCTGATTCAGGCTATATAGGAATCGAATAGGACTTGCTTCACACACTCCTACTGTATACAGCCTGTGGGCTGTACCTTTGACACCTGATTTACAAGTTCCAACAAGACCACAACTGCAGCCAGCAAACATACTTCAGCTGGGACCTCTTGGTTAAAACAGCAGTGTCAAGCTCACCTAGAGTCCCAGGCTAGATCTGAACCTCAGGGATCCTTGCAGGCTGGGTCTGCTCTGAGTCATGGGGCAACTGCTTCAGTCACCACATTGGTGGCCGAAGTGGGGCAAGCAGCTGCAGGCTGGCAGTCCCAGGGCAACCTAGAGTTCTGCTGCACAGCTCTTGCTTACCCATCTGCGACTGGGGACCCAGGGCTCCAGGTTCCACAGCAGGCCATGCCTACTCCTGGGTGTGAGCCAAAGTGCTGGCAGTCCAGAGGGCCAGAACAGCTCTACAGACCAGATCTAGCCACAAGCTGTATGCTCGACACCTGGATTAAAAGGAAAAGAGATTCTACTAATGTGTTTTCAGGGACAGAGCTTGGCAACCTACAGCCCACAAGCCAGATCCAGCACGTGAAGCCATGGTTTCTGGACTGTGGATGAGGTTCTTTGACAATTTTTGGTGGGGGGTTTCAGCACCAGTTGGTAACAGATGCTTCCCTGTGCCAGGGCAGTGAGAAGTGATGGTAGCAGGCTCTTCCCCTGTGTTGTAGTGGGGACAAGCTGTGCTGGTGGCAGCTGACTCCTAGGGTGCCTATACATGAGCCAGGAGGCTGCTCCAATGCGCTGTAATTGCAGCAGGTCAGAGCAGACTTGATTAATCAAGTAATTACCACTCTCCAGCCAGTCTCTGCATCCCATGTATCAGCATCCTTGCACCTCAAAATGGTGGTGGGGTCGCTTTAACTAAAGCTTGTTCACTGAGCTTTAGATAAAGCACCCCTGCCACCATTTTGAAGCGTGGGAACGCTGATGCACTTGATACTCCCCTTACCCTCCACTTGCAGAGCACATGTAAAAATGCCTCCAGTTCCCCATCCACCTTGACCCAAGTTGGTTTATTCCAGCCCACAGCTTGAAAAGGTTCCCAACCTCTGTTCTAGGAAGACCCTTCAGCTTTGGAAATTATGTCCTCTTAAAGTCTTGTTCTTCTTATGTCTCTATACTACACTTGACCATTTTCATACATATGCCTGTGCTCATTTATTGTACTTTGCAAGGTCTTTCATTGTACATGTACCTTCAAACAGTGGGCATTACAGCAGGTGTTGCATAGTCTGAGGCTCTGTGTTTGTCACAGGTGGTTGAAACAATGGTATAGCCCCACTTCTTCATTAGTTCCTTGAAATGTCCAACTCAGGTACGTAGACAATTAAGACACTGCCACCTTTGCCGTGGTTCATCAGCCCCATTTTTCTGCTGTCAAATATTTTCTTCAGCCTTTTGTTTCACATCTGTAGACACGTCTCCTGCGGTGTGGCATTGAGAGTTTGGGTGTTGGTGAGGAAGCTCCTGTGTGACTTTATATGTTTGTGTGCTGCGGGGGTGTCTTTCATATACAATTTCTCTTGATCATTCTATCCTGCTAGCCACTGCTCTTCTGATCCCAGGTGGGTGCCACCCAGCAGGTACATACTGTTTAGGCTGATAGGCTTCAGACATCCTGTGATGCATCAGCAGCTATCATTCAGGATGGGGTCAAGGCACTTGGTGTGTATGGCTCTCTCCCACACAGGGCATATATACTTGGCAGAGGAGAAGCTGAGAGCCAGAGCAGTGATTCAGATGATTGAGGGGCTAGCTCCCTATCTTGAGTTGGCAAGCTTATATCCAATGTTATTCTGAGTGCTCACCTTTGCTTTTGTCTTCATGATGTGTTCTTTGTATGCAAAGGTTTAATCAAGGGTGACTCAAAGGTAGACAGGATCTGGACAGTGGGTAGTGCGAACCATGTAATGTTGAGCTGGTGGTTGGCCTCATGGTTTTTCAGATGGAAGGCACATACTTGTGTTTTCCCTAGGTTGGCACATAACTGGTTTTCACTGTAGTATTAGGCCAATTAGTACCGCAGGGATTTTTCAACATAGTTAAAGCCAGTGTTTGGGGCTGTTATGCATATGTCAACTACACAGATTAAATGTTTTGTTTCCAGATTGATTGGTTGGTTATTCATATAGTTGTTATAGAACAGCGAAACAAGTACACTTCCTCAGGGGAGGCCATTAAAGTACTGCCTTCATCTGCTTCACTTTCCATCCAGTTTGACCAAAAAATGCCTGCTTTTGAGCAGGGTTCACATCAGCTCTGTAAGGTGTAGAACTTTTATCATTTCCATGGTTTTGTGGAGGAGTCATCATCAGTGATTAACTATATCGTAGACGACTGTTAGGTCAACGAACACAGCTATGGTGATCTTGACCCTCAAACCATGATTTTGATCCTCTTGAAGTAACCCAGAAGTACTGGCCTTCAGCACATACTGTAAAGCCAATGATTTGAAAAAGCTGAAGTGCTGGAAGTCACAAGATAGATCTCTCTCCGTGTTCATAGGGGACTGGACTAGAAGCAATGGCTTCAGACAGCAGCAGAGGAAATATAGGCTGGAGATCAGGAAGAACTTTCTAACTGCGAGGATACTCAAGCATCAAAACAGCTACCTCGAACGGTTGTGGAATCTCCATGCCTGCAAATTTTCAAGAGCAGGTTGGACAGACACTTGACTGGGATGGTGCAAATCAAAGATGATCTTGCCTTGAGCAGGGGCTGGAATAGATGACTTCATGAGGTCTCTTCCAGCTGAATGAGCCTGAATGATTATCAGAGCTTTCCAAGGAATCTGGCACAAACCCCTTCCTACACCATATAGGGTCTGGTCAGGACCTTTAGCACCTCACTTTAATAAATGTTAACTCACCTCTTATTTAGACCTGCTTGAACAATCATACATAAACACTGCTAAAATGCCAGTAGCACTCTCACTGTGGCTAATGTGAGTGTTACAGCTTAGTGTGTGCGCTAGGGAAGTGGGAGATATCCAGAACAAAGCTTGGCACTGAATGAAAAAAACCTTTGGTGTAAAAGAATAAAGCTATGACACCGATACCTGCCACAGGACATAAGATATAGGCAAAGAAATCTGACAGAATCGGGAGCAAGCCAACCAGCTGTTGGCAGCTGAGGCCTACTATAGAGCTCAGACATGCTCAAGCTGGATCCTGGGGTAGTGCAGTTCAGCCACCTTCCTATGGCACTGCAGGCAGGCCAATTACCTCTGCTTAGCGGCAGAACTAATTAGACCGCTGAGCAGCACAGCATCTTAACACAATGTTGCTTGGCACTATGGGAACATTTAAGAGTCTCCATGTCTGGGACCAACCTTTCCTTTCAGAGATTCTCTGGGGACAACGAAACACAGCCATGATATTTGGGATTGCCCTGAAGAATTTGGAATGGTTGGTCACTTTAGCAAGGAGGACAACTTCAATCCTCATATAATAGGCACAGCTGCACCCAAGTTGATAGAGTCACTTGTGGGCTAATCATTGACCTCAGAGTACAGGAACAGATGGCAAATAAGGCCTCCTGAGAGAGACAGAGAGATAAGGAATTATTTTTTGTAGAAAGAAACATGGGTTATTGAACAAAACACAGAGAAGAGTTAGACTTGAATGACAGAATATGATTAGAGACATCCCATTATGTGCTGTGCCTCCCTCAAGCCCCACTATAATGGCGTTCGGCAACTCACAGAATCGGGCCCTGAAACTGTATGGAATATTCTTAATTCATTGACAAGCTAGAAAGAAAGGCACAGAGCCAAGTGATTGAAGGCAGAGAGTCCTGCAGCAGCTGCCAAGATGCTAAACCACAGGAAGAATCTAGCCTCGGGGTGCAAAACAGGGAAATGCATCAGTGCCAATACCTGGCAGAGCTGCCTATTGATCCAGTTGCAGAACTGCTCATCCATGTCACATAAGAAAAATCTTACAAAAGCAACAAGTCACCCCGTCAGGCAGCAGCACATACTCAGGGGTCCTATGTTCTGGTTGCCTCAGGATTCAGATAACTCCACAAAACATTTTATTGTGCTCCACAGTCAGAAGCACAATAATTTACTGAAAGTAACAAAGGCAGCATGTGGTTTTCAGGGATTGGCACGTTGCTCTAGCCGAAAGGCAGGGAGTGAAAGTCTACAAGTAGCTCTCTGATCATCAGCTTGTTTTTAAGGCGACAGTTAAACTTATCTGAGCCTCTTTAGCCTTTTTAAATCTAGTTACTGTGTGTCAAGCATTGTGTGCCTGACTGTCCTTAGCAACTTCTGAAATTAAGAAACTGAGGTTTCTTAACCATGCTGTTCCTATAGTTTCAGCACTTGTAGTTTTACCAGAAAATGGCAAATCCACAGGCTTTTAGAAGTGTACAGCAAGTAGGAAGTAGGGGTAGCTGGAGTAGAGCAGTGTCAAACATGCTGCAGTGCTGACCCATCCTGTGGAGCATGGTGCAGGGCTTAGGCTGTATAGCCATGGGGCTGTGTGGTGGGAGATGCACCTTTCTGCTAAACCATGACAATGTGTGCCTGTAGCAAAAACAGGCCCCGGGGTGGCCATGATGCCCTCGGTGGCCTTGTGACTCCTACTCTAATCCAGCTCCCTGGGTCCCTTTCCTTTTCCCTCTCCTGCCACACTCTGATATAATGAGTTGATTAGTAAAAAGGGAAGCTGCTCTAGGGTCTCAAAGTGAGACTTCAGCCACTCTCAGTCTGTGGATTCCTCCTGAACCCTGCTGATCCCCATCCTGCCCTCAGACAGCAAATACAGCACTCCTGGCTTGTCTGTAGGCTATGTTCACTCTTCCCCATCCTAGCATCTTTTTCATCTAGACTCAGAGCTCACAAAAGGATATGACATGTGCACAGAGCCCCTCAGAGGTGAATGGAGCTCTAGTGGCATGCAAAGGCAAATTTACATGACTCCACTTCCAGGATCAAAGCCACAGGCTGGAATTCCCACCCCGGTGCTGTGCCAGCGAGAGATGGGTAAAGACGCTAATAGAATTCTGCCTAAAATATTACACAAGCGCTTTTTCAAAGGATCCACTTCTTCAGTGATTTTTCACTTCCCATGTGCTCTGTTCAATCATACATATAATTACTTCTCTAAAATGCAGGGAGTAATTTTCTTGAAAAATAGCTCTCTCTCCAATCCAGACATACCAGTACAGACACCAAGGATATGCCTGTCACATCCCCTATGAGTGCTGGCAGGGACAGTCCCAAGCACTCTCTAGCCACCAACTCCTTATCCCATGAGTGCAGACCCTGAAGCTCTTTGGTGAAGCTATCCTGGCAATGCCTTCCCATGATGAGACTTTGGTGTCTAGCATGCTTGAGGTATCTCTTCAGCACGGTTTCATGGAGTGCATGAGCAGGAGTGAGTGGGTGAGTTGTACAGGGGACATAGTGTACACACTCAAAGGCGCCTTAGGTATCACGGTGAGAGCTGTGGCAAAATAACCCAGCTATGAGTCAGTTTAACTCAACACACCAGAGAAAACTGTAATGCCTACAATGCACATAATCAAGCCTTCTACAGAGCTCTGTGACACAGACATGCTTATCATCCTATTACTGCTTTAAACATAAATTAAATGAGGTAGCCAGTGATTACAGATGATCTGGAAACTTGACTCGAATCCCAGCAGAAATCCCTTCTGTTCCTAAATATGTTTGAAGGCTTTTCAAAGGTATTACTTTGTTAATGTGGTTGTGTAAGAGGCTGTGGTTTACTGGTTAGAATGAAGAGCTGGGGTAAGGACACCTGACTTCTCTAATTCTGTAAACGATATACCAACTGAGCAACCTCTTTCTCCCCACAACTTACATAACTATGAAACAGGGAGAATACTTACCTCTTAAGTGTAATATAAGACTTCATTAAATATTTTAAAAGAATGTTGAGATCCTCAGATAACTTTGCTTGAGAAACGAAGAGTATTATTAAAAAGGAAATGAACTCTTTTAAAACAGGAATTCTTTTGTTCAAGAAAGTGGGCTTGTTTCAGCAGTAGCAAAGATTAGAGAAGCGTATTAAGGAACAAAAAAGTTCTGGCTGTTGTTTTACATAAGGAGGATTTATCTTCAATGTACTGGATTCCTAAGAGTCCTCACCTTTTGGGAAAGTTATAGATACCATGTGTTAATACCTAGTTTTGTTATGAGCATGAACTTTAACTAACTTATAAATTATCTTAAAGTTGCATCATTATTCTGGCGATAAAAATCTAGGGTTATTTAGAAGACTGAAAATGACTAGATGCATATTAAAAAGATATCAAGAACAATTTATTTTGGAGATTCTCCACAACTTATTAATTTTGATTTAAAAAGAACTAAAAATATAACTGTACTGAAACCCACTATTGCGATACAGTAAGCGTTATATAGAAAAAATAATTTTCAATGCTTCTTTATGCAGACACTAACACCAGCAATACCAGCATGCTGTGTTTCCATTATACAACACATAAGAAATCTAGTTAATTAATTCTAAGGTTTGAACCCAGAAAAGTGAGCAAAGGAGGATAATTTCTGGCCATTCTTAAAAGTAGATGGAAATAATTTTTTTAAAGCCAATAAACAACTAAAACCATATATATAATCCAGTAACAAAGTGTGTGTGTGCATGAGTGTACACGTATATCCTCCAACAACTAAGGAGTATGCAGCTATGAAATTGCTATTTTGTGATTTAAGTGCAGACTTTCAAATAGTCACTAGTCTTTCTCTGTTTTGTGACTATTAATTGCTCCTTATTTGTTATTTATCAATGAGGATAAGTGTGATGAATTTTCTTCTACTTAAATCAGCCAATTGGCTGTGCCTCCTCTTGCATTCCTCCCTCTAAAAAGCTCTGAGAAAGGCACACTTAATGATAACAACTATTAATCACCACACTTTTGATACAGATTGAAGTATGCTGCCTTCTCTGTTTTGGGTACTTAGGCCACCAGATTCCACTGTGCTCAAAGGTCATAGTCCTGGAGCCTGATCCAAACCCATTAAAGTCAATGGAAAAATTACCATTCTGTAAGGGAGCTTTGACATCCCTGGGAAACAGCCTTTGTAAGACTAGAAATCAATCTAGTAGAGTGTGTGTGTGTGTGTGTGTGTGTGTGTGTGTGTGTGTGTGTGTGTGTGTGTGTTCGTTCATCTGCATCTGTTACTTCTCTGCCTTTATACTTATCACAGTAGAAGTACAACAAATAGCTCTCCTGACTCCCCATCCCACCCATGCCAATCATGGAGCCTGATTAATAAACATAGAAGTAAGAAATCTACATGTATACCTCTGCTCCATACCATCCCAGATACAGAACAGCAATAGAGAAACAATGAGTCAACTTTGAAACAAAAGTCAGAGTGGGGGAAACAGCTTAATTCATTTCTGAAGAATTAAAGATGAACTAATAACATCAGTGACAGGATAATTGCACAACAGCATTGCAGGGCTCTGGCAGTCCCAGGACTTCCTCTTCAGTAATCAAAGATAAGCCAGCATTACAACAGCAGAGCTGTCAAGTTAGCCTTTGCCACACTTGTAATTGAAGGGCTCAGAAGGACCAGTGAATACCTCTTACCATTATTTATTTCTGACTATTTTGAATTTACTCCTGTATCTGTGAAACACATTAACCTTCCAGGCCTTCACATATAAAATGGGATCAAGTTTGAATGAGTATTTTTAGAAATGAGTCTGGGGAGAGTTTTGTTTTATTCTTTTCTTTTTTGTAGGTAAATATAATGCCTGAATATTGACTGTAATCTTCTGTCTACAGAGTACGCACATCTGTTCAAGAGTGCCTCCTTGGTCCTCTGCTTAGAAAACTCACCTTGAGGTGAGGTAAATTAGTTTCCATAATCTTTAATACAAGACTTGATGCCATTTATGATGATGACAACAGCATTTGCAAACTGGGTAATATCCGCTCTGCACTGTGCCAGTATCACAACACAAGAATTTCTCTAACATTTATTGTACATTCCCTCCCATTATTATCTGATGTAGAAATATTACAGCCAAATGCTAATGTAAATGGCCAAAATTCTACTGAAGTCATGAAAACTGCATTTATTTATTTAACTGAACCAAACGTATCAAATTAATTTAACATTTATCTAAACCCCTAAAAGATAACTAAAGACAGATATTTATCAAGCTTTCTGCTTTGGAAGCAGGAAAAGATTTTTTTTTAAGCAAATGGCAAGAATTTCTAACACATTTCTAAAAAAGTTTTTTTCTGTTCCTTTGCCCCTGTACAACACTGACTTGATAGGACAACTTTTCCATTATTAAAACTTTCCAATTTTTGTAAACGAGTCAGTGATTTTAAGGGTGTCCCTTATCTTCCATTTACAATGCAGAGATTCTGGCCATTTTCTGTTCTGTTACAGCAGTGCACATAGACCAGGTACAGAAGTTACACTTATTGTGTGGTAGGCGTGCAGAATGTGCTCTACGGTCATAACCAAACGGACACTCAGGGCACACAGAGAACTGCAAAAATGGCAGATCCTGCTCTAAGATAGCCCTGGATGGATGTGTATCAGACTTCAGTGTTGTAGGTTAGAGCACCATAACAAACATCTGTACCACATCCCATAGGTGCACACAAAAAGTTTGGCAGCTGCAACATTTAATTAAACTGAGGGGCAGCAGTTTTGCACACGGCATTCCCCCGCTATCCCAAGGTTTCATGTTTTGTTAAGATGAGCCCCTGTGGCTGTCCGCTCACTTCCCCACACTCAGTGTCGTAACTGCCCAGTGCAGCCAGGGTCTTTTCCCAATCTCTGCACGTTAAATGAGAATAAGGTTCCAAGTTCCAGAGCAGGCACCATTGCACAGTTTTTGTTTGATAAACATGTAACCCGGGCAGTACTCCAAGAGGTACCCCCTCTCCAATTGAAGGGATCAGAGCAGGTACGCTAGCGCTGTGGGAGATGTAGAGACCCTCCTCCCATTATAGACCAGAGCCAGATCACTAATGGGGACTTAACTATATACCTGTTAATGAGAGAACAGTACAATTTAATGAGAGAACCTCAATTTCTTTATGCCAGCCACAGTCAGTACTTCATGCAACAACCGGCTCTCAAAATCTCGCCCTTGATCAGAGTGGATTCTTGTGGGCAGCCCAAACACGGAGAAGTACTTTTCCCACAGTACTTTGGCAACAGTTTTTGCTGTTTGATCTCATGTAGGGAAGGCCTGGGCGTATCGGGTGAAGTAGTCTGTCACAATCAGCACATTCCCCTTTCGGTGCCCCTCCCTTTCTATGGCTAGGAAATACATGCACCTGAGCTCCGTGGGTTTTGAGCTCTGGATGGTGTATATATAAGCAGTTCAAACAGGCAGGGTCTTCCTCTGCACACCCCAATGACACTTTGAGCATTTAGACCTTGTGTCTTCAGCCATTTTGGGCCAAAAGAGCCGCTCACGGGCTAGCACCAGGGTGCGCTCCACCCCCATGTGCCCAAAGTCACCGTGCAGGGCCCGTAACGCAAGGGCCTTATACTTCCGAGGGCAGACCAGCTGCCAACATTTCCATCCTTCTGGGTCCTGCACCTCCCAGTGCAGCACTCCATCAAACAAGCAAAGCCTTTCCCACTCCCTCAACAGGAGGTGGGCTGCTGGGGTAGCATTATTAAGGGTCGTGGGGTGGGTATTCCCTGATCTCTGGGCACGCAGCACCTCTCGCACATCTGGGTCCTGTTCTTGTGCTGTCTGCCATTTCATGGCTGTGACCTGGGGCAATGAGGAGGGAGTCAGCATAGTGTACTGAACCCAGGCCTGTGGGATCCCCTAAGGGGGCAACACCTCAGCCATGCAAACAGTACTTTTCCTCGCCCCCACAGGGTCTTGTAGCTGCAGGTCGTAAATGGTCTTCACTGTCTCGGGGCTCGAAACACTCCCAGGGTTGCTAGGGAGCTGTCAAGAAAAGGCATCAGCATCCACAGTCTTTCATCCCGTTTGATAGTGCAGGCTGAAGGTGTAGTTGGCTGGTGCCACGATCCAGTGTTGGCCGGTCACATCCAACTTAGCACTGGTGAGCACATAGGTAAGGGGATTATTGTCTGTCCACTCCTGGAAGGTGGTTCCATACAGATAGTCCTGGAATTTCTCAGTGACGGCCCACTTGAGGGCCAGGAATTCAAGCTTATGTATTGGGTAGCACGTCTCACTTGGTGACAATCTCCTGCTGGCAAAAGCCACTGGTCACTGGTGTCCATCATGTTCCTGGCACAGTACAGCCCCCGGTCCTGACAGGCTAGCATCCGTGTGCAAAATAAAAGGGTGGTTGGGATCAGCATATGCCAGCACAGGTGTCTGAGTCAACTGCCAGATCACCTGCTGGAAGGCATCTTCACACCATGAGTCCCACCGGGGACCAAAAGGCTCTGTGGGACCTTGTGTCACAGGGAGCCCATTTAAGCCATTGTCTTGCCCCTTTCTTGCAGGGTAACCTTCCCAGCTGGTGTCTGTGAGTCAGGGTATTTAAAGGTCCAGTTATTGTAGCACAGTCTTTAACGAATCACCAGTAGAAACCCTCAAATCCCAGGAACCTTTTCAATTCCCTAAAGTTCTTGGGTCGAGGCCAGGTGGTCACAGCAGTTACTTTCTCCGGATTAGTCCTGACCCCTTCCTGTGATACAATATGTCCTACGTACTTCACAAAGGCCTGGCAGAACATACATTTATCAATAGCCAACTTAAGTCCAGCAATCTCCAGCTGATCGAGTACCTGGAGTAGCCGTTGTGTTCCTCCAGGGTCTTTCCAAAAACAATAATATCATCTAAATAAACCAGTAATTGGGTCATATGCATTCCCCAACCACCTTCTCCATCAGTCGCTGGAAGGTGGCAGAAGCCCCGGATAGCCCTTGGGGCATTCGTTCAAACTGACAGAATCCCAAGGGGCAAATAAAAGCAGTCTTCTCTTTGTCCTCTTCCCACAGAGGTATCTGGTAGTAGCCACTGCAGAGGTCTAGTACCAAAAACCATTTGCTCCCTACTAAACAGTCCAAAGCCTCCTGCACCCGCAGGACAGTGTATTGATCAGTGATGGTCCAGGTGTTAAAATACACATATGGAGTTGGCCGTTCTTCTTCCACACAATCACAATGAGAGAGACATAAGGGCTCTTAGATTCCATGATGAGGCAGTGGTCCATGAGCTCCTGCAGATGACGTCTTACTTCTCCCATCTCAGCAAGGGGAATGTGCAAAGACCTTTTGCAAAAGGGTCATAGGTTGCTCAGACAAATGTGATGTTCCACCCCCTTAGCCTCCCCCATGCAGTCATGCAGAGAGAAAACATGGGCTCGAGCCCCCAGTTTGTCCCTGAGCTGAGCTTTACAGGTTTCAGGCACTGGAGAGTTCCTGAAAAAGAACCTCTAAGGGTCAATTGGAGGGGGGTTTCCCTCCTGCTCAGGGCTCACCACTTCAGCTTCCTTTATCAAGGCCACCTTCTGTCCCGGGTGGACCACAATACCTTTCAAGGTTGGGTTAACCACTGTCACTGTAACCGGGTCTTGGTTGAGCCCTTTGGTCTCGATCATGCCATCAGGGACCCTCACTGCACTCAGTCTCTCTGAGTGCGGGTTTCCACCACCAGCAGCTTATTCTTTTCATCCCTCTCAAACCAATTACATACAGTAGACAAAGCCCATTGGCCCTGTGCAGGGACTCACTGGGGCTTTGCTCCAGAGAAGTGCAGAGTCCCCACAACCTCAGGGTGATGCCACATCTCTCTATGCTCCCATCAGTCATATGCCTCTGAGCACAAGGCATGCATCGTTAACCATTGTTGGTAGCCTGAGCCTGCCTGTTGTTTACGGTAGTGAGTAAGAACCTGGAAAAGGCTGGAGTTGGTCCCTACAATGAAAGTGGCCCCTTTTATCCACCCTGGATCAGGGCATACTACAGCGATGGTTGACACTTCTTCCTCCTGCCTACCCCCAGCTATTTCAGCAGGGAATTTTAGCCTCATGCTCACATAACCCCTGTAAGGATGCTGTTCCTGGCTTAAACCACAAAGTCCCAACCCCCGTAAAGGGAAGCAAAGGCAAGTGTCTCAGATGTTCCTTATAGAAGGATTCAAATAGGATGATAACCTGGGACCCGCTGTCTAGAATAGCCTGGCATGGGTGACCATTCACAGTCACGGGGAACCCTGCACAGTGTCCCACTAGCCCCTTTGGCAGTGAATTTACTGAAGGTAATGTGCGGAAGTCTGTCTGGGTCTGGAGCAGAGCCGACTCCATTGCTCTGCCCCTTTCCCGTTTCCCACTGCCCACTGCCCTTTTAGCCTTTCAAATACCAATTCAGGGTTCTCGGGCTGGGTGCACTCCCGAGCCATGTGCCCCAGCCCCCCACATCTATAGCAGAATCCTGGGGCTCTAGAGCGGGTATGGAGCCAAGGTCCTCCCGAGGCACAATGATGGGAGGGGTGGGGGAGAGGGTTCTGGCCACGGCAGCTGCTAGTGCTAGAGCCACAGGTTCCTCCTCCACTCCCAGCAAGGTGTCCTTATGGGGAGCCACCATTAGCATCTGACCCATGGGTCCTCTCTGGGGGGAAACATTCTCTGGGACCCACATAGTCTCTCTGAGTCTGGATAGCTCTTCCTCTTCACAAATCTCTCAGAGGAGGTAACTGAAGTCGGGTGGGCTGCTCCCGCTCCCCGCTAAGTTGAGGTTCTGGAGTAAGTCTGAGCTATACCATGCCCCAATACAAATTTGCCAGAGCCGTATCTGGTCGACATCGGTGACACTAAACACTCCTTGGGTCACCAGGTGTTGTAACACCAGCTCTAAGTGCACGACATACACTGAAAGAGTCTCGCCCTTGCACTGGAAAGTTCCCAGCAATTCGTAGTACGCCCCCCACTCTGTGGGTTGGCCAAAAGCATCCTGAAGGACCTGCACACATTGCTGGGTGGTGATAACAGGGTTCTGAAGTTTGGCAGTCCTCACAACCCCAAAGGCAGGCTCCCTCAGGACCTCCAGTGTCACTTATCCTCATCAGGTATTTGCTAAGTCAGTAAAGTCTCTTGAATATGGGAGAGCCAAGAATTGAATCCTTTCTCCCCTGCAGGGACTGGAACGGTTTCCGAGAAACTCTGGAGTCTCTTATAGGCCACCCGATCACCGGAGGAACAGGTCACCTCCTGCAGAATCTGCTGGAAAACCTTCACCCGTTCCAGAGTAGCCTCAGTACCAGCAGGTTGCCCCGCTCCCCCCTCCACCATCGCATCACTCCCAGAGAGTATGGCAGACTGGTCAGCATTGGACATGTCTCCTTGTGGCTCTCTCTCTCTCTACAGGAGTACACATCGCTTGAATAATATTCTAGCACCCACTATGCAGGGATCCTGGACGAGCCCCCAAAATGTAACCCGGGTGGTACTCCAAGAGGTACCCCCTCTCCAACTGAAGGGATCAGAGCAGGTGCACAAGTGCTGTGGGAGGTGTAGGGACCCTCCTCCCACTATAGACCAGAGCCAGATCACTAATGGGGACTTAATCATATACCTTTTAATCTGAGAACAGTACTGGGAACATAACCAGTATAAACCAGGGGGTATAGAGGACACTACAATGCCCCGAGGGGGCATTCAACAAAGGTTAGGCACTTACAATCATAGATACATTCATCCAGTTGACAAAAGATAGGGTTAACAAAATATAAAACACGAACAGCAGAACAAACAATACTGGTTGGTGAAATATAAAAGGCACAAACTACAAAACCTCAAATAAGGAATATAGGGCCTAGGTACCTGGAGGAGGGGGAAAGCACAATGACCCCTTTCACTGCCAGAGGAATTTCTCCCTGTCACTTCACTCACCCCAAGTCATCCCAGCTAGGACTTGAATTCAGATCCCTCACATGGTAGGCAGAAACTCTACCACCCAGCCACCAGTACTAGAACTGCTCCACACTGCTAGGGGTCTTGACCTTACAGGAGCCCCGGCCTCATGTCGAGCTGCCTGGTCTCTTATTGGAGGAGCTGGAAGCAGGGCCAGGAACCTCTCAGATCTGCTCAGATCCTTGCTGGAGCGGGGGAGCCTCTCCTGCTGACCACAGCCTCTCGTAGGGGATCCTGGAGCCCAGCGGGGAGCCTCTCCTGCCAGCTGCACGCTGCACTGCTGAGGGTCCCACTGCTGCCTGCGGGTCCCACTCCCTCAGGTTCTTCTGGGGCAACTGCTCCCGCCCCGCTGGCCCAGCTCTTTGAAACTCCTTCCTTGTGGTCCCTCGCTGGTCTCTCCTGAGTCAGCTGCGCTGTCCCTTTTATCCCTCTCTGGGTGACCCAAGGGGCCAATCAGGGGACATGGAGAGCGAGTCTCTGGGGCCTGACTGGTGAGGAAAGGGAATCCCAAGCCCTCCAATCATCTTTTACCCTTTCTCCTGGGCTAAATCACTACCAGCTAGCACGTCACATCCTCTCCCGTGGAACCCTTCGCTGTCCCCAGTGAAGCACAGGCCTCAGCCTGGAGAACTACTGGACCCATGGGGCAGCGATGGGGACCTTCCCCGGCACCCCCAGGGCATCATAGGTGAAGCGACAGACTGGCCAAAGCTCCCACCTTGGCCGTGGGGTGCTGGCTGGGGCAGGACTCCACAAGGGACCTGGCAACTCGGTTTCCCTCTCACTTGAGGAGTCTGCCCCACTGGCAGGTAAAAGGCGTGGGGATGTTTTCTCCTTTGATCTCACCAGGTGGGGCCCCACAAGCAGCAATCCCTGTCTCTCCTTGGCCCTGATGAGTGGCAGGTCCTAAGCTTGGGTGAAAGTAGGTAGGGTACCACCAGTCAGAGTCCAATTCCTTCGGGGCAGCTGCAGGTACAACTTCCGGCTGGGTGGTGCAAGGCCTCCTTTTGCGGGGAGACCTAGGCCTCTCTTCTTGCAGCTCAATCTCGGGCTGAGGGGCCCCCACCAATTCGCCAATAGGCAGCAGGAGGTTCCGGTGGACCACGCGACTTTGACCTGGTCCAGACTCATGGGAGATCTCATGTACCAGGAGGTCTCCCAGTTGTCGCACCACTGTATAGGGTTCAGCCCGCGACCGATCAGTGATTTTGTGTCTCCCAGTTAACCCCAAGTTTCGCAGCAGCACCCGGTCACCTTCTTTAACCCTTGGTCATAAACTCGAGCATCATAAAGCCGCTTATGGCATTGCTGGTTTCTGCCAGCAACGCTTATGGCGTTGCTGGTGTGCGCCCCTAGGGGCAGCTGGGGAGGGAGAGGGGAAGTGGGACAGTGTGGGTTGTGAGTAGTGCCTGTGATGCAGGGACAGAGAAGCCCAGTCTGGTGACCCATGGTCCAGTTGCTAGAGCACAAGCACTCAAAGCCCTCCAGCTCTCTGGGGAGGGTCCCTAGTCCACATGGCTGAGGAGCTACTCAGTCAGGGCTTCATGGATCCGGGCAACCTGCCGTGGTGCAGGGCCAGGGCCAGGAATATTGGTGAGGAGGAATACAATAGGGCTGTGCAAAATTTCACCAGGTATTTTGTTGACTTGTTTTGAGCTCAAAACATCAAAATTGAAATGAAACTAAAGGCTTTGAAACAGCCTTGAAACAAAACAAGAGCAGTTGAAACATTTTGAAGCTGGGCTCATTTGGAGCTAAAGAGAACTAAGGAGAGGGAAGGGGAAGAACTGCTCTCATATTGACTGTCTAGCTGGCCAGTGACTGTGATCCTTCCCTGAGGTCCTTTCCAGTGCACTGAGGGAGGGACGGAAAAAACATTTGCGCCTTAACACACACACACACACACACACACACACACACACACACACAAATTTTGCTTGTCAGCAGCTTGAGGTGCAATTTCCCAGAAACCTCTACACCCATCTCCCTGAAATTTGGGAGGCTTCATGCCCTGAGAAGGGGCTGTTTTCATCTAAATCTGCCAAGAAATGAGTTATAGGAAGTTTCATGCTTCCCCATTACAGCCTATGGGCGAAATGTCAAAACAGCGAAACAGTTTCGACGAAATGAAACAGAACACAAAAAAAATACTGTCCTGTCAAAACAGAAGTCAAAATGAAATGGTGCCATTTTTCATAGCCCTAGACTACAGGCATCAGCAACACATGTGCATATGCACACACACACAGAACTCAAGCATCCAGGACACACACACATTTGCTGGGCAGAGGGTGCACTGGGTTGGCATGCATGAGATGACCAGCTGATGGCTCATGACCATGATGAGCCGCTTCCACATCAGGTCCAGGTAAGCAGCTGTGATGTCCCTGCCGGCCAACTGGGCAGCTTGGCAGTTCAGGAAGTTTGCAGGGCACACTAGGAGGCATGCAAGAACCCCCAGTACTTCCTGTGCTCGTGCTGTACAGGTAGGCTTCAAACTCCCTCTCCCCTCCAAGGGCTAACATGTTCTTCTTCCTCCCGACCTAAATGGGACTGCGTAAAGTAAAGTACTGCTGCTGCTGGCTTCTTGAACACCTATGCATAGCTACAGAGAGAAACTCCATTTCCTGAATGTTTAATTACACTTGCATAAAACACAACAGTGGTTCTCAACCAGAGTGTCACTGGGGTAGTGGCTGGGTAGAACTGCCCCATGCACTGCCCCTGCATTAGGGCTATTCAGCCTAAAGCAGGTAGCAAAGTTACCAGCTCTTTCTGGTCTCTGCCCCTACACTCCTCCTGGAAACTGGCACAATGTAACAGGACTAAGCCCCAAGGGTGGCTGTGGCACCTGCTGATATCCCTAGCTCAAGGATCCCTCCCTTCATTCCCACCTGCCATGCTTGAAGTTCTTAAATTTGGAAAGGGAGGCTACACAAGGATCCTACAGTGGACCCTAATCTGTCTCCCTGTCAGCAGATCTCACATGGAATTGGTCCTCCTGGCCCACATACATCGTTGCCCCCCTTTCCCCCCTCACTGGCCCCTGTTGCCTTATGGACTAATTTTGTGGCCTCCAGCCTCCCCTGTAGCTACACCCATGCCTTGCAGGTGTTACCAATCAATCAGTTCAGCTGGCTCTCAGCCCAGTGTCATCTCCTATCTCAGTGGGATTCTATGTCCCTTGCCAGTCTCTGCACTTCTTGGAGCTGTGGGCCCCTGGCCCTAGTCTATGTCCTTCTCCAGGCACTGTGGTTCCTGTCCCCATCTTTCTCTCACTCTCTTGCTAGATTCCTAGCCCTGGTTTTTGCCCTCAGGCTAAACTGCAGCCTGCACCATGCCCTGGCAGACCCAAGTCTTACGTGCCACTCTAGGCCCTCCTACTTCCCCTATCAGTCCTCAACTGGGTCCACTGGTTGAGCTATAGCATAAGAATAAGCCCTCTGGCCAGAACACAAATTCTCACTGTGTCTGAATGTCCAACCATCAGGTCCTCTGTTGACACACAATATTTTCCCCTACCCTGAGCCCTACACCACTACCATCTAGCATCCCTCTGCCTGCCTGCTCAGGGTAGCAGCAATGTCTCTCAGAAGCTCCTCTGCATCCCTCTTACTCTGGAGCTCTTTCTTAGGTCATCTCCAAAGTCAACTGCCTTCCTGATTCAAGCTCTGGGTTTATATGCTTCCCCAAGCCCTGGCCCTTTGGTCAGATGACCTTCCTAACACCTACAAGGGTTTCTCATCAGGGTCTGATGGCTAGTCTTCATAGCAACCTGCAACTGCTGTTCTAGCAGCATCCTTGTTGCTCAGGCTAGGCTCTGTCCTATTATCCTATTTGTAGAGCTGTGCAATAAGCATTTCTAGCCTTTGGCTTCTAGCTACCTGTTTTCTTGCAGCGAGCTTGTTCCATGTAGGCTGCCCTAGACTGGCTGCAGGTGTCCCCCTTTTCCTTAACATGCAGCTCCCTGCCTAGGCAGCAGTGTTTCTTTGCTGCTTACTCTGTTGTGGCCAGCCTCTCATTCTCTTCTGCCTGAGCATTACCTGCAACAGTTTTTCCCTTTAAAGTAATAGAGGCCTTAGGCTCCCTGTTACACACAGAAAGAACTGCCCTGTCTCCTTCTGTTTCTGGGAGGGGTGTTGGGAGTGCTGAATCAGAAAGAGCTGCACTGCACGAAGCAGCTCCTGTCTGCTTTAGGCTGATCAGAGTCCTAATACAGGAGGAACGTGTGCATGTGGCACAGTCCTTCCCGGGCTAGTTGTGCAACAGACAGCTTTATCACAGTTTCAACCCTTTCTTGCTGAGAAGCACTCATGTAAGTTGAGGCAGCACCCATGGTGGTTTTCATCCGGGGTACCTTGACCTTGAAAAGGTTGAGAACCACTGAAATAAAGCAGTGTCACTGGTGCTACTCCAGGTTTAAACAATGGAAGTGAGGACTGAATTTGAAAACCTATGTGGAATGCCTAGATCTTTGCTCCAAGTTCATCTATGTAACTATTCTCAGGTTGGCAGAAATCATATGAATAGAACATATGAAGATGGGGCTGGGAAAGGCCTTGGTAGATCATGCTTTGAGTCCGCCGCACCGGCACTTTTTAACCAAAGGAATTCCTAAAATTGCCACTTCAACCCCTCACCTACAAGAAGCAAAATCTGAAACACCAAAACATCCTGTAAAATGTGAAAGGCAAAAGTAGGGGTGACAAGGGCACTGCCAGTACATTTTCATCCTCCTCTGAGGCACTGGGCCACTAACCACAGCTCAGATTGGGGTGGGTTATTCTTTGTAAGTCAAAAGTCTTGACCTTCACTAATACTCCACCCAAGCATAGCTTACAAAGAATAATCAGAACTGCAGGCCATCTTCTAAACGGAGGTCTTACCAGTGCCTAGTACAATGGTATTATGGTAGCGCCTCCTTGTCTCCACTGCATTCCAAATACAACCTAAGATTGTGTCGACCTTTAATAATGCAGTCAAAAGATCCTCTTTGTCAGCATTTACAACCAGTATTCAAGTATGCAAATATTATGAAATGTCCCTACCCCTGCTAAAAAGGTTTGGCACTTCTTTATTAGTAATAGCACACAATGAGCCAGAGTCAGATGAAAGTGCCTTATAACAATTACCACAAGAGATAAGCAACTGGTTTATAATTCACTTTAGTTAGAATACTACACGTTACAGTAGCATCTCCCAGTGAGAATGCAAGACCATGTATTGTTGATCCTTTGTCCAGTCTAGTTTTAAAAACATGGAGCCCACTCTCCTTCTATGTAATATAGCTATCGTTCTTACCAGTCTACATCCTTACAGTATTTGTAGAACATTATATGAACGAGAGAGAACTAATAGTAGAAAAGAGTTTATTATATGCAATTACAACACAGTGCGTTGTGATTATTCCAGATCTTTTAAAATTAACAGGATTATCATAAATCACACTTCCAAGAAAAAATTAGGTTCTCTAGGCGGTGGCATTGGTGATTCAGTAGGTGGCACTCTTCTTTGCTTGCAAGTCAGTACTGAAGAATGGCATTCTGCTAGAGGTGTCATCCTTAAAGCTGGGGCAAAACAAAGTTTTGAGCAAATTGGGGCATTAGGGATCTCAGCCTAATTCCAGCTTGAGCTTTATCTAACTCTGCCTACCTAAATTCTTGCTAGTTTTCTGGATATATTATTCTTCAGTTTGTTTCCTAAACTACTGCACAGCTATGCTACGTACTACTAAATAGATGTTCCATTTCAACCAAGAGAAAGCTGCATGGGTGCAGTGACGATGTGTGGGGGGTGCACACCATGTACCCTTGAGAGTGCTGGTACACCCCCTGGCAGCCAGAATTTCCTGCTTAGGTGATGGACGGGGGGGGCAGGCAAGAGCACTGGTGCCCCCCCGAGAGTGCTAGCTGGGGAGTGGGGGTTCTAAGAGAAGTGATCCCTGAGGTCCCTCCACAGCCAATCGCATCGACTGGGGTGGGTGTTCCCCCACAGCTGATCGTGCTGACTCAGAACCCCCACACATTTGGCATGATCCCCCCCCACCCTGGTTGCTGACTGGCTGCTGGTGGGGGGGCAAGTGCCCCCTCCCCCCCGACTCAGGAGGCACCAGTCACCCATGTATGTGTGTGATGGATCAGGTTATCTTTGTGGACTAATTCCAATAGCTTCACTCATGTTAAGCAGTGCTTTGCTTCACACAGAAGTTTATGACTTCAAGATGAGTAAGGACCTTGGGACGTGGCCATAATTGTAAAATGGACTGAACAACCTAAGCACTCTACAAAAACAGAAAGAGGGGAAAAAAACCATAAGGTGGACCTATCAGAGGTACCATTAAGATTCCTGGTCCTACCTAGCCTCTGCCGATCCAGTCACACCTTTAGCATTTATAGCTGAGTAAGATAAAAATACAGAAAGAAACCTGTATTATACGTAATGGACCTTTGATATAGTGCCAGCTAAATAATAATTATGTTGTTATTCCCTTCCTGGTACTCACTGCACAGAAGCTTCTACCTTGTATTATTGCACTGGAAATACAAATTTTGCAAGCTAGCCTTTTCAAACCAGTTTCAGCAGCCCTAGAGCACTGGTTCTCAGCCTTTTTTGGATGCCAGGTGCCCTTCCATAACTTTTATGAATTTGGCAACACATCTGTTGAGAACCACTGCTCCAGCAGCAAAACTTGTTATTTCTGCACCCTGGGCACAGATGGTGATGGGGAGGACATTGTGATGAGACCACAAAAAGGGAAGTGTAGGAGCAGGGAATAGACAGAGACTTACTTGCTCAGTATGGGCTCATCCAGGAGTTACAGGCTCAAAGTGGGGACCCAGGACAATTACAAGTACAATTACCCTGTCCAGTGCAATAAACTCCAGTGCAGCTCGTGCAGCAATTCAAGTCAGGGCAGAGTAGCCCCAGGCTAGCAGGGAACCCAGGAGGGTTAATCCCAAGCTCCGGGTGGCAGGGTCTGGCAGTGGAGGGGCTGACTGGAGCACAGGGTGCTACAGTGAGGGGCTAACCGGCAGGCAGCCCCTGCACTGTAGCACCTTGGTGCCCCAGCCAGCCCCAGTCACCATCTACATATGCCTTGTAGCAGCGTAAATTACTCTGCCATAGGATAGTATTTGTCCTGAATGGTACGATTCTATAGCGGGGTTAATTAATTTACTGCACTGTAACACGGGCACATGTATAGACAGTGACACTCTACTGCAGAGCGAATTAGTCAGCTGCACAGTAAAGCATACATATAGACACACCCATCCTTACTCATCCTCTCCTCTATTAGCCAGCCCTCTCACAGGCATGGAAATTTGCACGTATATCATGGCTGTAAAAGCCTTAAGTTGGCTGTGAAAAGTAAAGTAGCTGTTGCTGTACAGCAGGGAGCAGGGGTGCTAAGGGAGTCCTGACTCTAGCAGGCTGAGCCCATCTGCCCAGCTGAAGCAAACAGCATCTGAGTAAGCCTTTGCTGAGCACAGACCCTCCCAACACCACCTCCATTCTAGTGCCCTCTCCACGGTCAGGACCCAGGACTTGTGCCCTAGCCAACCAGCTGCAGCAGCTGCAGCTGTCTCCTATGCCTCTCTTTTTCAGTGGGAGCACCAATACAGTCAGGAGGAGTGTTGCCATTGACTTCAATAGATACGGACTGAGACTCTGGAGACTTTGTCTACAAGGTGCCTTCCTGTGATATGCTAAATACAGAAGGGCTCCTGCTGGAGCTTTTTAGCTTCTTTCATTTCTTGGAGTCTCAGAACGGCACAGACTTTCTATGCCTGAAGAAGGGTGATTGCGCCCAAAAATTTGCAAAGAACTTTTTTCCAACTACTCAGCTGGTCTAATAAAAGATTTCACATCTACTCCAAGAACCTTGCTTGCCTACATCCTTAGATGAACACGGCTACAACCAAAAACCCTGATGCTTCTGTTTCCTGATCCCTCCAGCACACCCCTTCTAGAAACAAAGGTATGCCATGCTGTTCCACCTGGCTGTGCAGCACCCCTGAAAAGGTTTCACGGCATGCCAGTTGAGAACCAGCTCTAGATGATACTGTAGCAGGCTTACCTTTTCAGGGCTTGGATTGAGTCCCAGGCTCGAGGGTCTGCTGTTTGATTGGTGGAGCCCGCCTACCAATCTGGAGGCAGCAGAAGGGAAGCCATGCCCCGCCCTTTTCTGAAGAGAGGGGAGAAGGAGCAGCTGGACCTGAGTCAGAACTGTGCCAGCCAGGTCTGGGGAACTCCAGGGGTAGACCTCTGAAGAGTACAAAAGGGAGTGAGCTTGGCATGCTGGGGTGAGACAACAAGGGATGGCAAGGAGAGAGGAGCTCCGGAGACAGCCGTCCTTGGGACCCCACTTGAGCTTCAGCAGTGTGCAAATCAGTGCACAGGAATCAGGCTGTAGGAGCCACTCGAAGCAGCTTGAGCCTGCAAACCCAGCAAGCAGCTGGGCAGTAAGTGTGCAGATCGGCACACAGCAAGCTGGCACTGGTATGCAGGTCGGCGCAGCTTGCAGCTACTCAAGTTAGCCCTGGCCCTAGGCTGAGTGACTGGAGCCCTGCAGTGCAGCTCCACCTTTAACTGAAAGAGCCCTGGTGCCCAGAGCAGGGCCCAGGAAAGGGAGGACCCCCAGTGTGAGACCAGGGAACCAGAGCCTGTAAGGGCTTGGCTCCCATGAGAGAGAGAGAGCCCTGGGCTGCCCAGTGCGGGGCGCCAGGCCATCGAGGAAACCTGAAGGCACCGCTGGAGAGAGGCTGTCACAGGATTGGCCTCCAGGGGACGAGCCTTGGCTGCTTCAGGGAGGAAGCATGAGTTGCTAGGGAAGCGGGCCCCGCAAGGGAGGCTGACAGAGGTGAGGAGGGTCTGCTGCCTCCACTCTCCATTGCAGGAGTGGTATGTCCACATCCCAGGGCCCTAAAGGGAGGGGCTCCAAGGAAACCTCTCGGGGAGGTACTGAGTGGACTCCCTATTTCGGGTGGTGGTTGTTGTGTCAAGGTCTATATAGCTATGGGTATTCCTTAATGGAGTTTATATGGTTCATGTGTTCTTAATGTATTAATAAGTATATTTGTAAGCTTAAGGAGTATTATTATTAACTTATTTGGGTTATATAAGTTGATTCTCTATATGTGTTTATTGTGTTGTAATCTTAACTATCTTGTTTAATATGTTAATTATTATACATGCTGTAAGTTACATGGTTTATGTGGATTGTAGGATATCATATGTGTGTCATATGGTAAGCTTTATTGTAAATATTTCATGTTTTATCTTAAGCAGTAATAAATTGTATATAGTTAAGCACTTGGTCTCATACTGGCTCTGTAGAGAGGAGAGGGAACTGCTCTAGTAGCCAGCCCCTGCATCAGCACCCTGCCTAACCCCCACCACTGTCATTAGAGGACAGGGCACACCCCTGTGGATATACCCGGGCTACAATACTATATCCTTCAGAAAGGACAACTAATACATTATTATTAAGTAGTATATACTAGACAAGAAATGTCAATAATATCTTAATATATGGGATTGCCATTAAGAACATCAACTGAACAGCAACAGAGCTAGTAAATTAATAGATTTAATTCATCTCTTAGGATTCAACCCTGCACCCACTGAAGGCAGCAGGAGTGCTGCCACTGACTTCAATAGGTATGGGCTGAGATTCTGGAAACAGTCTACAAGGTGCCTTCCTGCGCTTTGCTAAATGTCCTCAATTCCCTTAAGTGCTTGGAGGTGGTGTGAGTGCAGAGCACCTCACAATACAGAGCATTTGCGCCAGCCCCAGCCCTCCAAAAGGTCTCAAAAAGGTTTCACAAAATATACTACTGAAGATACATACTCTAGGTAAAAGAGGCAAAGACTTCTAGCTAATGTATTCATTTTAATTAATTTTCAGTTGTTTTTAATTATCTTCCAAAAATACCTTTTGGAATTATTATAGCTTTGAAACAGCATCACCAAGGTGAGGTATGTCTAGTTTAAACCTCTTCTTGGAGTAAACCAAGGGCAGGGGACAATAAATAGAGGGCAGGGGACAATATATTTTTTTTAAATAAAAAATGCAAATTTGTATTTAAATCAATTTTATTTCAATTTGGTTGTTATTCAAATAGCACTGTTGGATGTATAAACATGATTCACAAGATAAACCCAGGGGTTTCAAATAGAAATCCATAGTTGTGGTCTTTATGAGTTCTTTGTAATGGAAAAAGTGCTCTATTATTTTTCTGTAGGCACAAAAAGAATGAAAACTAAGAGCCAACATTTTGCAACAGGTACCATGAGTCTATCCAAGGATGCTTCAAGTCTACAAAGATTGAGAATCTCTTGTCTAAGGTATAAATTAGCTTTTGACAGCTGAAATATCTTTTTGACAGCTGAAATGCCTTTTTTTGTAATTGAAAAAAAAACATTTTTTTTCATTTCAGTTTATTCTGTATAGTTCAGTTCAAGAACATTCAAAGTTGAGAACTGATTGGAAGTTGAAAAGCAGGAATGTTTGTTTTCATTTTCCAGTTTATATTAATAAAACCTGGATGTGGAGGTTGAGATCTAGAGGTTCTGGAATCCTGAAGGACATGGGCCTGGAGGATCGCCCCCTTAAGATACTCAACTTCAATGAGCTTAGGAGACTAGTCAGGAAGGCACTGAGGGCCCAGAAGGTAGAGGAGATGGGAGCCCATGAGGGATGATCATACATTAAGGGGACAATCCTCCAGGCCCAAAGGATAACAGTCCCTGAGAGAAGCAAGGGGGGTAAGAGTGCTCAGAAACCCTGCTGGCTCAGCAAGGGCATTCAGCAATTCCTGACGACTAAAAGGGGGGCGTACAACCAGTGGAAGGGAGGAGCTATTACCAAGAAAGAGTACTCCTCCTTGGCCCATGAGTGTAAGAGGGCAATTAGGAAGGCCAAGGCAGAGATGGAGCTCAGGCTAGCGTCCAGGATTAAGGACAACAAAAAGTCCTTTTTCAAGTACATTGGGAGCAAGAAGAGGGCACCAGGCAATGTAGGGCCCCTGCAAGTTGCAAACTGTAATCTTGTGGCTACATCAGACAAGAAAGCTGATATTTTTAACAGTTTCTTTGCCTCCATTTTCTTGAACAGGGACCAGGATATCCCACCTACCAGAGGTAGGGACAATCTTGGGGACAGCTCTGTCAGGCCTTCAGTCAGTGCAGATGTAGTCAGGGATCTTCTGGAAGAGCTAGACATTTTTAAATTTGCAGGTCCAGATGCTCTCCACCCAAGGGTGTTGAGGGAGCTGGCAGGGGTCATCGTGGAGCCCATGGCCTGGCTGTATGAGCATTCGCAGTCACTTGGCCAGGTGCTCGGGGATTGCAAACTGGCTAATGTGGTCCCAATTTTCAAGAAAGGGAGGAAGGAGGACCCAAGTAACTATAGCCTCACCTTGGTGCTCGAGAAGATCTTGGAAAGAATCATCAAGGAGCACATCTGTGGGGGGCAGCAAGGGAGATCATGCTCAGGGGCAACCAGCATGGGTTCATCAAAGGCAGGTCCTGCCTGACCAACCTGATTGCCTTTTATGACCAAGTAACTAAATCCTTGGATGATGGTGTCACCGTGGACATAGTCTTTCTAGACTTTAAGAAGGCCTTTGACACTGTCTCTCACCCCCGTCTCATCAATAAATTAAGTGACTGTGGCATTGATGCCTGCACAGTTGGATGGGTAAAAAATTGGCTGATGGGGCGCACCCAGAGAGTAGTGGTGGACAGGTCATACTCAACCTGGCGAGATGTGAGCAGTGGGGTACCCCAAGGCTCGTTCCTCAGGCCCACACTGTTTAACATAGATTCATAGATGTTGGGGTCGGAAGGGACCTCAATAGATCATCAAGTCTGACTCCCTGCATAGACAGGAAAGAATGCTGGGTTCAGATGGCCCCAGCCAGATGCCCATCCAACCTCCTCCTGAAGACCCCCAGGGTAGCGGAAAGCAACACCTCCCTTGGGAGCCCATTCCAGATTTTGGCCACTCTAACTGTTCCTCCTAATGTCCAGTCTAAATCTGCTCTCTGCTAGCTTATGGCCATTATTTCTTGTGACCCCCAAGGGGTGCCTCACCAATTTCCTTCTGCACCCCCATGATGAATTTATAGGCAGCCACAAGGTCACCTCTCAACCTTCTCTTGCAGAGGCTGAAGAGGTCCAGGTGCCCTAGTCTCTCCTCGTAGGGCTTGGCCTGCAAACCCTTAACCATATGAGTGGCCCTTCTCTGGACCCTCTCCAGGTTATCCACATCCCTCTTGAAGTGTGATGCCCAAAACTGCACACAGTATTCCAACTGTGGTCTGACCAGCACCTGATAGAGGGGGAGTATCACCTCCTTGGTTCTGTTTGTCATGCATCTGCTGATGCATGATAAAGTGCAGTTAGTTTTTCTGATGACTTCATCACACTGACAACTCATGTTCATCTTGGAGTCCACTAGGACTCCAAGATCCCTTTCCGCTTCCATGCTACTGAGCAGGTCATTTCCTAGGCAGTAGGTGTGCTGGACATTTTTTCTCCCTAGGTGCAGCACTTTGCATTTCTCCTTGTTCCACATTGCATTAAATTGCATTCTATTGTTTTCTGCCCATTTGTCCAACCTGTCTAGGTCTGCCTGTAATTGTTCTCTGCCCTCTAGTGTGTCCACTTCTCCCCCCAGTTTTGTATCATCTGCAAACTTGGACATGGTACACTTCACTCCCTCGTCCAAGTCACTGATGAAGACATTGTAGAGTATCGGTCCAAGGACCGAGCCCTGCAGGACCCCATTGCCCACGTCCTTCCAGGTCGATACCGACCCATCCACTACCACTCTCTGGGTATGACCCTCTAGCCAATTTGCCACCCACCGGACTGAGTAATCATCCAAGTCACAGCCTCTTAATTTGTTCACCAGTATGGGGTGGGATTCGGTATCGAAGGCCTTCCTGAAGTCTAAGTAAACGCTATCAACCCCTACTCCTGTGTCCAGGTGTTTTGTAACCTGGTCATAAAATAAAACTAGATTAGTCAGGCATGATCTACCTGCTACAAACCTGTGCTGGTTTCCCTTCAGCATAATTTTTCCTGCTGGGCTCTCTCGTATATGAGCCTTAATAATCTTTTCAAAGACTTTGCCAAGGATGGAGGTGAGACTGACTGTCCTATAGTTGCCTGGATCCTCCTTCTTCCCTTTTTTGAAAATAGGGACTACATTGGCCCTTTTCCAGTCCTCCGGGACCTGTCCCACGCACGAGTGTTCAAATATTCTTCCCAGTGGCTATGCAATGACATCAGCCAGTGCCTTCAGTACCCTTGGATGGAGCTTATCCGGGCCTGCTGACTTAAACACATCCAGTTCTTCCAAGTGACTCTGCAACTTCTCAGGGTCAATGGTTGGTAGTCTGGCACCCAGCTGTTGCCTCTCTACAGTCCCATTGTGAGACTTCTCTTGCCCCTTGTTTAGGAACACTGAGGCAAAGAACTCATTGAGGAGTTCAGCCTTGTCCCCCCTGTCTGTCACCAATTGCTTTTGCCCATTCAGTAGTGGTCCTATTCCACCCTGGGCCTTCCTTTTACTCCCTATATATCTGAAAAATAATTTTTTGTTACCCTTAACTTGGGATGCCATTCACAGCTCCATGGTAGCTTTGGCCTTTCTAACTGCCTCCCCACTACTGCAAGCTGAGGAGGTATACTCCTCTTTAGTAATCTCTCCCTGTTTCCACTGCTTATATGCCTCCCTTTTTGCCCTTAGGCTGCTCTGGCTTTCTCTGGTCAGCCAAGGAAGCCTCTTGGCCTCTTTCCCCCGTTCCCCCTTTTCGGGATCGTCTCCCTCTATGCCCAAAGAATCGTTTCCTTAAGGCACAGTCACCCTTCTTGGGCTCCCATCTCGCCAAATCTCTTACTCTGCAGTGCATCATAGACTAAAAGCCTGAGTTCTCTGAAGTCTGCCTTCCTAAAGTCTAGCACTTCCACCCTACTACTTACCTTACCCACTCTACGCCTTATGATGAATTCTATTATTTGGTGGTCACTGTCCCCCAGGTGACCACTGATCTGTAGGTCCCTTACCATGTCATCCCCTGTTGCCAATACCAGGTCCAGTAAGGCATTCCCCCTAGTGGGACCATGTACCTCCTGCATCAGGTGGAGGTCCTGCAGACATGATAGGAACCTGCGTGAACGGTGGGAATTTGCTGTCTCCGTCTCCCAGCAGATGTCAGGGTAGTTTAGGTCCCCCATGACTACCGCCTACCTAGTCTTTATGGTCTCCGAGAGCTGCCTCAGGAGTTCCAAAACTAGTTCTTCCCTTTGGTGTGGGGGTCTGTAGCAGACCCCTACCACCAAATCCCTTTCTCCTTGACCTCCATGTATCTTAACCCGTAATCCTTCTACTTTCTCCTCCTCTGATACCATTTTGATAAGGGTCAATGTATAATGCTCCTTGACATAGAGCGTAACCCCTCCCCCTCTCTTCCCCACTCTATCCTTTCTGTATAGCTTATAGCCCTCAATGTTTACCTCCCAGTCACGAGTAAAGTCCCACCAGGTCATCAGTGACATCTTCACCAGTGACTTGGACGAGGGGGTGGAAAGCACGCTGTCCAAGTTTGCTGATGACACTAAGATGTGGGGTGAGGTGGACACACCTGAAGGGAGAGAGAGGCTGCAAACAGATTTAGACAGACTACAAAAGTGGGCAGATGAGAACAGGATGGGGTTCAACGTAGACAAATGCAGAATGCTGCACCTTGGAGAAGGAATCCACAGCATACATACAGGCTGGGGAGTTCCCTCCTTGTCATCCAAAGGTGCATCTCAAGCCAGTCCAGATAGGTGATACTCCCCCTCTATGCGACTTTGGTCAGGCCACAGTTGGAGTACTGTGTCCAGTACTGGGCGCCACACTTCAAAAGGGATGTGGCCGGCCTGGAGAGGGTTCAGAGGAGGGCCACCCACTTGGTGAGAGGGCAGCAGGACAGACCCTACGAGGAGAAACTGAGGGACCTGAACCTGTTCAGCTTCAGCAAGAGGAGGCTGAGAGGGGACCTGATGGCTGCTACAAACTCATCAGGGGAGATCAACAGCAAATAGGTAGAGCCCTTTTCTCCCAAGCACCACCTGGGGTGACAAAGAACAATAGTAATAAGCTGATGGAGAATAGGTTTAGGTTAGAGATCAGCAGGCAATATTTTACAGTTAGGGTGGCCAAAATCTGGAACCAACTTCCCAAGGGAAGTGGTCCTCGCCCCTACTTTGGGCAAATTCAAGAGGAGGTTGGATGATCACCTGTTTGGGGTCTTGTGAACTCAGCATTCATTCCTGCCTGTGCCAGGGGTTCAGGCTAGATGATCTGTTTAGGTCCCTCCTGACCCTAGCTACTATAAAACTATGAAACTATGGTGATGAGAAATAAACAATTCAATTAACTACAGAATTCTCCTTTTTTTAACAAATCAGTTAATATTAAATTCAAACCATATTTTGAAAAGCTTTTATTTTCTCATATAGTCAGCACACGTAAAAGTTAATTTATTTAACTAGCAAAATTCTAGTTTTCTACATTTTTTACTTAGTTTCAATTTCCATCCAAAAGCAATTTGACATAAACCACAAGTAAAACTTGATTATCTATTAAATACATGATAATGCTGTTTAAATGTGTATGTAGTTTCTCTTCTTGCGAACATGTCTAAAGGGTGAGAGCGGCATGAGAATCTGGCCACTAATTTTTAGGTATCGTGACACCAAACTTGGAAGTGCCTCAAATGTCTTTCAATTATTAACCCCTATACTTCCTATGTAGACAAGACCTTTAAATGAAAATGACACCTCAACATTACTTCAAGATCAATAAAAAAAAGTACAGTTTTGAAAAACTATACATAAAATCCAAAAAATTAATTATACCTTTATAGGTTTTTCCATAGCTTTAAATTTATACATGCAGCAAATTCATTGCAAGTAGGGAAAACAGGATTTTTCGTGGTCTCTGTGAAGTCATGCTGGTACAGTCAAATCCATAAAAAAGCATTGTTTTAAATCAGGAAATAAGTCAGTAGCATAAAATACATAAGTGAATTTGTCACGATATTTTACCTTATTTGGCAATACCAATATAAGAAATTAGAATGAGTTATGTGTAAGGAAACTGTTGGAACATTTAAAAGTCAGGCAGGTACATTTGCATATGTAACTTTATGTCTAACCATGCATGTACATACTAAGTGTTCATTCATAAATTAAATATTTGTATATATGAATGCTTACTATGAAACCTAACTCACTAGGTATATGTGTAAATGCCTAACTTGTGAATGGGTTTTTGGATATAGCCGTGTTGGTCTACGGACACAGACAGGCAAGGTTTTTTGGGCAGGTGTGAGATCTTTTATTGGATCAACTAAGTAGCTGGAACAAAGCTTTGCAAGCTTTTGGGCACAAGTACCCTTCTTCAGGCATAGGGAGACTCATAGTTGTTCTGAGATCTCCAAGTACAACTATGTAGTCTCCCTATGCCTGAAGGTGGGTACTTGTGCCCGAAAGCTTGCAAAGAACTTTGTTCAACTACTCAGTTGCTCTAATAAAAGAGATCACATCTACCCAAAGAACTTTGCCTAACTTGTGAATGAACAGCCTACAGCCTAAGATAGAGGCACTCAAACAAACATGAGGCAGAAAATGTGATCACTTCCCACCTGAGGACCATCCAATCCAGACAGTATAGCTTATCAATTCCAGCGTTTGCTCTTTAAACGCTGGTGACACAAAAAACCAAGAGCCTACCAGCAATTCCAGCTTCAGGCAAACACCAGCTGTATACATTTCCTAACTGGCACTGTAAACATGAGTGGTCTGATCTAAATTTACACTAAAGGACAGTTTGTGTCAATATCTTGCAATACCCTTTAATCAAAAATATGCAGGCAGGCAATGTTCAGAGAAAAACTGCTGCCCTCAGAGCTTCTCCACTGTTTGCATTCTAGGCCAGGCAGCTGATTAGTCACCTGAATTACAGTCACCTGAACTACCACTCTAATGATATCACCTGACTAGGTATCACCCCATATGAAAGTCAGACTAGCCCAGAGGCATTCTCAAGCTAAAACAAGCAGAAGGAAACTGAAGACAAGTTCTGAAAGATTAATGATCTAAGTCTAAAAAGTAATTCTAAAATAATAAAAAAAAATCTGATTAAAAACAGCAGGGGTTATTGCCAGCTTCATACCACTAGCCAATACCACTGTGTAAATCTTAGGGCTTGTTCTGTTCTCTGTAAGCACTTAGTTATGTGTTTGCACAGCATCAAACACAATGAGGCTGGGGCATCTAGATGTTACTGCACAACAAATAAATAGTATTAATAATAGATATGTATTTCTTGGGTACTTTAACATCTAAAGCTGAACTCCCACTGGATTCCATGAGTTTCCTACCCTTCTCCCTTCCCCAGTAAAGGAGTCATGGACCAGTGTTAGGTAGCTGCTCAAAGAAGCACTAAAGATTTTTTTTTTGCCCAGTTGATGTACTGTTTAACTAAAGATCAAACAAAAGTTCTTAGCCTCTCTAGACATACTATGCATAGGAGTTAACAATTTGTTAACTCGCATAGGAGTTAACAATTTGCTGCAGATCCAGATTTTCCCAATTCGTAGGACTGTTCAGTTCTAGAGTCACAGTTTGCCCATTGTAGATACAGGCCCTTTGCAAAGGTCACATCTGGTCTGTAAGCACAAAGTTCTTACTGGTTTATGCTAGTCAACAGTCCTAAAAGGAGGTTTCACTAGAGTATGCAATTACCCCTGGTAAAGGCCCAAGTCTGGGCACTTTCAGGACACAAGGCCAGTGTATGACCAGCTCTTCAACCAAAAAGCAGAGACATCCTTCTTTCAAGCTGCACTTCAGTCAAGCGTTAGCTCTTTCTTACCCAAAAGAACTATCTCCAAAGAACAAAAACTATTTTTTCATGAAAAGTGTTACTTCAACTAATGCTTCTCCTTTTTTCAGTCATTTCCTATATGTAACTGAACAACACACACACACACACGTACGTAATTGAACAATACCCTATTGCAAGGGAAGTAAGACACTTCACTGCCTACTAGAGTCAAAGGCATGTTGCAAAGCCAGTCAGATGTAAATTTCCTCATGTTTGTATCTGTACAATTACCTCTGTCCTCTGTCTAATCCTCCTTTTCCTTCTGTAGGAATGGATTAGCAAAAGATACGGATGTCGTCTTTTGCCACACGTTTAACAAGGAAGAGCCACATTGTCGCATCCATGTTCTCTTCAATTGGTGAAGTAAACAAAGCATGATAATAATTCTTCTTGTGATTATTGCAATATTGATGTCTAATATCAGAGTCATCCAATTAGTCCAGACTGAGCTTCATATCACCTGTATTAATAAATCTTTTGAATTGACTTTTTGTATGTTCTTATCAGTCAACAAATCTTTTACTGAATGAGAGCATTTTGACACACAAAGTTCTGGAATGATCCCTACGTTCTGCTTTGCTTAGTAAAAAGTATCAGTGAAAGACATTTCCTAATAGGAAACAAAATGTTAATGACCTCCCTCAGCAAATTAAGTTGTGGACTTTAAACATCGCTTAGAAAGCACATGCAAAATTAACTTTTGGTCCAACTAAAAGGTATCAGACAGTTAGCCATTTACAAGCTGCTGCCAATCCAAACATATGCAGCTTCCCTTGCCCTCTCCCCAGCCTCTCCTCTGTGTCTGTTCTAGTTTGCACAGGTCCAAATTGAAAGGGTATTAGGAAGAGTAAGCTGGCTCCAAGCTTGGTAGGTATCCACGTGTTATAAGGAAGACAGGCTGTTCCTTCTTGTCCTGAGGGTGGAATGGATTCAGATCTAACAGATCTAAATGGGTGAGGGCAGATGGAGGTACTGTCTGTAGTATCATCCCCCTGGTTCTCAAACTTGCAGACGCTCCTCCACTTAACATCAAAAACTCAGAGGAAGATCAGTCTTTGGCATAACACTAAAAGGCCAAATGATGGGTCAGGTTTCTACCTGGCTTGCAGGAGGGTTCCCCTGAGGTCTGTGAAAGTACATTCATGAGTTAAACATGCAAGACGTGGCCTATGATTTTGCAAAAACTGATAGATGGAAGAACTTGGAAATACAGTGGCGGGAGGTCAAGCATTGAACAGTATGGTAAAAGTGTAATATTGTCTGCAGTATAAATAAATACAGAGTAGTACGGATAGAACAGAAAAAACAAGGCTTGGGATAGTCAGTCGTCCCATTGGTGATTGACAGAGGATGATGATGAGAGCATGCTAGATTACTGCTAATTATGATGTGTTTACATATAAGAAGCAGGAGGAACACTGCACCAGAGACAGGAACAGTAATAGAATACTAATCTCAGAATCATAGAGAGGACTGCATGCTATACGAAGGCCACAGTGCTATATGAGAAACTGTGTGACACATTTGAGTGTCATACAGAGAGAAACGCTATTACCTTTCTTTCTTTCCAGTGGAACCTACAAGGTGAGGCATTTTCCAGAAAAGAAGAAACAGTTGCTGCTATCAGAAGCATAAATCTAAAGGGGAAAAAATGGATACAAGGAAGTACATAGGGAATTTATGGCCAAGGGAGTGGTTGACCTTACCAAGGCTAATGTATAGTATGGCACTAGATTAGGCTAGACTCACCCTGAATTATACTGCACATCAGAAGCAATCATTAATGTGATGGCAGTATAGACATAGTAACTGTAAACATTAATTAATTCTTCATTAGTTGTTCCTGACAAAATATGACATTATCTATAATGTAGATAACAAGTGATTGCTTGCCAAAAACATTTTTATACACAGCTGTGGCTTCTTAATGTCAACCTGCACATGGGTGTTTGCTTACAAACACATAAAACCAACACTGTTAAAGCTCTAATTGGTGACCACACTTAGCTGACACGAGAACTCGGCTACCTACCAGCACTGAGAAATTTTCTCATGGCTTCCTTGTGTTCCTCTGCCTGTCTAGAGCTATCAGTTCTCTCTTAGACACTAAAGCTATACACTTTTGGATAGAAAACTCTCTCTTTTTTTGTATGTGTATAGTGTATATAGTACAATGAGGACATGACTAGATCTCTCATCAGGCATTATCATGATACCAATAGGAAATAAGAAGACAATTTGGGGCTATTTCTGGACAACTCAGTTGTTGTAGTCATAAAAGGGAGATATGTGGGGCCATAGTCTGCCATCCTTACCCCGTTACCTTACTCTCATTGAAACCAATGTGGGGAAAGGGCCCATGATTTGGCCCATAAACTTGAACCTTGTAAAAATTCACCATTTCACATTCAGGCTGTTTCTAGGGCCTGTCTATCTTTATTTGCACATATCACTTAACAAATCGCATTAAACACATTTGGTAGAAAATGCAGAAAAACTGGTTAAGGCAGATTTATGTTCAACTTAAAAATAAATATTTAATGCTGAAAACTTTTGTCACTTCCCCAGATGAGCTGACTTTGATGTGACTTACACCTGATCTTTCTTCTATCATGGGCAAAAGTCCCTTAGATGCAGGGTCAGGTTCTTAGGGCCAGATGTTACAGCACTTCATCTGTTGAATTTAATTTCCCTTTTGCCTAAGGCTATAGACAGACAAAATAATTACATTACTTTAAAAGAGGAGTAGAGGGCTTGCCTCTTGTGACTGTCTCTCATTTTAACTGATTTGTGTGTTCTACCCCACAGTAAATGGAAGCTAAACTGATATTATTTAGGTTACCTAGAATGAGAAAGCCACTAAATTCCTATAGTAAGTCTCATCCTGTCCTGCTCCACACCTTTCAAGCAGTATACCTTTTTCATCTGTCATTATCTAAAGTCATGACCACTTTATCAGAGTTTATAAGGACTCAATAGTCCAATAAGAGTCTTTACAGTCATGAGTCCCTGATACAGTTCAGCTAACAAGACATATTATAACAGGAGAGAGTAAGTGGGGCAGGCGCTGCCCAACCAGGGTGGGGTGCAGGACAGAGCTGTGGCTTGGCCAAAGGGTGCAGGGGGGAAGCTCCTAGTGCTCCATGCAACCCAGGAGGGCATGGGCGCATGCACCCCTGGATCTGCACATGGAGCGAGGTTGGACTGCTCCTGTGGGCTTGAGCTGCGCCAGGGTCTTCCTGTTGGGGGACTGGGCCAGGCTGTGCTTGGGGCAGGCAGTGGCAGCACTGAGAGTAGGCTACAGGGGGGCTGCAGCCACCCCAAATATGCCAAAACCCCCCCGACACCCCATCCAAATACTGCCACCCCCGCCCCCCGCCCTGAGCAGAGCCCCAGCACAGTCCCAGCCCCAGCCCTAGCCCACAGCAGCAGCCCACCCCACACAGATCCAGGGGCACATGCCCCCCATGCCATCCTGGGATGCGTGCATTGGCAGGAGCTTTCCCCCCACCACCATGCCCCAGACAAGCCACAGCTCCATCCCGTGCTCCATCCTGCCCCAGCTGGGCAGCACCTGCCCTAGCCCCAGCCCCACTCCCGCCTTCACCATGAGGGCCTTGATCTGCCCCTTCCACTCCCACTCCCCTGCCCTCCCCCTTTCACCATAACAGACTTACCAGCTGGATGCAGCTCTCCAAGCTGCTGGACTGTGCGCCTCACTGCCTACATGCTACGCTGCGGCTGAGCGCATGCACGGGGCACTTATTGGCCAAATTATCAGTCACATCAGGCAAAAAAGCCAATTTCTGATACAGTCAATTTTCTTTAAATCAACACTGGTCCGCTATTAGACCAATGTATCAGTGCACCTTTACTATACAGGAAGGTGAACAACAACAGAGTGACAACCTGCAAGACATAAGCATGGCTATGGCAGAGGTAGAGGCCATGATTAAGAGACCTAAGACTTAATTTAGGCCAGTAAGGCTAGAGGTAGTAACTGGAGTAGTCCAGCTGGGCACCAGTAAATCCACTAGTGCATAAGAGACACCCACAGCCAAGAAGTTTTGGGTTGATGGTCGCAGGAACCAAACTGGTTAGATGCCAGTGAGAGCACCCTGGGACTCAGGGGCAGCCATCCATTCAATATCAAAAAAACATTAAGGTGTGGCAAGCAAAACACACAGGAGTGGTTATGGAGAGGACCAGAAGTGTGGGCAAAATTAGGGTGTGCCCTAGGGTGTGTTCTGTCACAATGCCATTAATTAGAATTAGATATATATCTAAATCAGGTGTTGTCAACTGGGGGTATGCGTACCCCTAGGGATACTTGGACTGGTCCTAGGCAGTACATGTGGGTGGGCAAGGACGGAGCACCACTGCCTCCCAGGAGCAGGGCTGGGGTGGGCTGAGGGCAGCAATTCCCCTCTGTGGGGCAGGGAAACTCATACACAGCAGCCACCGCCACCACACATCAGCCCGGTGAACTTCCCCTACCCCGCAGAGGGGTGCCACTGCCCTCACCCCAGCCTGGTGAGCTTCCCCACCCCACCCAGATCCTAGGACGTGGCAACTCTCTGTCCACACCTGCCTGCATACTGTCCCCACCATCCTGCTCCGTGTCTGGCTGTATGCCACCCCCACCCCCCACGCTTAGCATTTGGATGTGTGTTAAGCACCCCCCTGCTCAGCATCTGGTTGCGTGCTACCCCCCCGGTAGCATGCCCAACTGCCCTCCCCCCCTGCTTGGCATCCAGCCACATGCTACCCACCTGCTCAGCATCTAGCCACCAGGGGTACTTAGACTAAAAAAGGTTGAAAACCCCTGGTCTAAATCTATTAAATGGCTCTAACCTGGGTGCCTAAAGTACGGCACCTAAACAAAATTGGCCCAACTTTCAGAAGCACTGAACATTGACACCCAGTGTCATGCACTGAAGATAATGAGGGTTCAGTATCTGTGAAACCAAATGTATTCAAGTCAGCTGGTCCATGTATTCAGGTCAGCTGGTCCAGACGATCTCCACCCTAGAGTACTGAGGGAATTAGCTGAGGTCATTGCAGGACCCCTGGCATGGCTTTACGAGCACTGGTGGTACTCTGGAGTGGTGCCAGAGGACTGGAAGAGGGCCAACGTGTTTCCCATCCTCAAAAAGGGGAAGGAGAAGGACCTGGGAAACTATAAGCCAGTTAGTCTTACCTCGATCCTGGGCAAGCTTTTTGAGAAAATTATTCCGGCACATATCCACGAGGGGCCAGCAGGGGAGATCATGCTTAGGGGTAACCAACAGCGGTTCATTAGTGGCAGGTCCTGTCAGACCAACCTGGTAGCCTTCTATGATCAGATCACCAAATCATTAGATGCAGGGGTAGCAGTGGACATAGTCTTCCTGGATTTTCAGAAGGCCTTCAACACTGTCTCTCACCCTGTTCCCATTAAGAAACTGGGGGACTGTGGTGTCAACACCCACACAGTCAATTGGGTCACCAACTGGCTGGAAGGCAGCACCCAGAGAGTGGTGGTGGATGGGTCATTTTCGACCTGGAGGGATGTGGGCAGTGGGGTTCCACAGGGCTCGGTCCTCAGGCCCACACTGTTCAACATCTTCATAAGTGACTTGGTCGTGGGGGTAAAAAGCACCCTGTTCAAATTTGCTGATGACACGAAGATGTGGGGGGATGTGGGCATGCTAGAAGGGAGGAATAGGCTACAATCGGACCTAGACAGGTTACAGGGGTGGGCAGATGAGAACAGGATGGGATTCAACACTGACAAATGCAAAGTGATGCATCTGGGGAAGAACAACCGGCACCATACCTACAGGTTGGGGAACTCCCCTCTTGTCAGTACAGAGGCAGAAAAGGATCTTAGAGTCATCACTGACTCCAAGATGAACATGGGTCGGCAGTGTGGGGACACAGTCAGGAAGGCCAACCGCACCTTGGCATGCATCCACAGATGCATCTCAAACAGGTCCAAGGAGGTGATAGTCCCCCTCTATGCGGCACTGGTCAGGCCGCAGCTGGAGTACTGCGTCCAGTTCTGGGCGCCACACTTCAGGAGGGATGTGGACAACATGGAGAGGGTCCAGAGGAGACCACTCGCATGATCAGGAGGCAGCAAGGCAGGCCCTATGAGGAGAGGCTACGGGACCTGAACCTGTTCAGCCTCCACAAGAGAAGGCTGAGAGGGAATCTAGTGGCTTGTTACAAACTAGTCAGGGGGGACCAGCAGGCATTGGGGGAGTCCCTGTTCCCCCGAGCACCGCCAGGAGTGACCAGGAATAACGGTCACAAGCTGGCAGAGGGTAGATTTAAGCTAGATATCAGGAGGCGCTACTTCACGGTCAGGGCGGCTAGGATCTGGAACCAACTTCCAAGAGAAGTGGTGCAGGCTCCTACCCTGGGGGTCTTTAAGAGGAGGTTAGATGTACACCTTGCTGGGATCATTTGACCCCAGTACTCTTTCCTGCCATGGCAGGGGGTCGGACTAGATGATCTACTCAGGTCCCTTCCGACCCTAGAAACTATGAAACAATGAAATACACTGGACTGGAGCTAACTACTGCATTGGGCAGCTATCATTAGGCAACCACATCTGAGGATTCTGGTTCACACTTAACCCTAAGTCTATATTAAATCTGAAATGTATTTACAATAAAGCCACTTTTTACATGGCTATGACAGTATAAAGGTGTAAAAGTAAACTAAAAGTTTCCTTATAGCTGCTACAAATCCCCTTTACTCTATCACAGTGGTTTCAAAGTATCTTAACATTTAGGAGAACCAGCCCCATTATACCATGTGATATTTAAGCAGATTGCTGCAAATATTTTCCCCATAAAATCAGGTTGCAAGTAATAATATGTGATAGTTAGTCTCTACCGTTTTACAAAAATAATTGCCCACACTATTCCAGGAGAACAGCCCAGCAGATGAACACAGATTTATATATACAAATGCAGACAATCACTCAACCCCAAACAGGAGAAATGAACTCTCAGTACCTAAGATGACAGTTTTATATAGGAGCAATTAATTCAGGTTCTCTCTTGTCATCAGCCCTTTTGTGCCATGCTCCAAACACTTCCCAAATGAGCTTCTCTTCATCTTGGAGTAAACAAGATGTAAGCGTGTTAAATGCTTCACTGACAAAACTGTTGTCCACCATATCACAGAACACCACCTGAGTCTGAGGTTCAGCAGAGATTTGAGATTACATTTGAGTTGTATTTGCTTGTTTCTTTTCAACTGGACTATCATTTTCTCTAATCTCTTAATGAATTTATTACTTTAGCAGAATATGAAATAGCCAGGGATGCCAAAGCCTGGCAACATCACGTCTACTACTCATATACTGGAGGTCAGGCTGCATTCACAACTCATGAATCACTATAATAGGTGGCAGTGCAAGCTTCTGCAACATAGCAATTATCTGACCTTCTGAAGCAATATGCTGCTTAATCTGACCAAACAGGGAATCCCAGGCAACTTCTGTATTTATGAGCTATTTTCTATGACATTGTATGGATAGTTCACTGCCTCCTTGACAAAAGACATATATGCTCCAGCCTTGCATTTCTAGTTCCTCACATGATATTGTTGTCACCACTTTGTTCTCCAGCTTGATCTATGCTCTATCAGAATTTCACGTAAACATCATCTTCACAACCCTCCTACAGTAAACTTGACTAATACTGCAATATTTGTTATATGGTAATTTTGAGTGGCTCCTGGACTGCCCGCATAGTAACATCTTAAAGTGGTTTTAAGCACTCATGCAATTCAAAGTTATACCACTCCAGGATAGGATTACCTTTGATCCTTACTACCCAGTTCCTTTCCTGTAAGGTGTGACCACCCCTCACAGATGTGCCACCCAAGTTGAAGTCCTCCAGTGTCCCATAATCTCTCACACCCCAGCCCATAGAGCAGGGATAGGAGCCTGTTTCTATCGGCAACTCACAGCTATAGCTCCTAGTCCTGCCCCTGAGCATTGGGCCTCTAGTGGCAAGTCACAACAGTGCAGGTGGGGGACAGCCAGAGAAGGTACCTAAACTCTGGGTGTGACTGCTCCAAACTCCAAAATAGCACTAATACTGATCAACATCTGTGCAACTCACAGTATAAGGTGTAATAAGTGAAACCTGCAGTCAGGGGCTGATCGGGGCGGAGCAGGGGGGAGGGTGCTCTGGCACAGTTGCACCCCTCTTTAATTTCTGCTCCAACACCAGTGACAGTAAAACTAACTGCCTGGTAGTGGTGGCAGCATTTCTGCTCAGACAGCAGTGACAGTATCAACTAAATTCATGGCTTATTAAAATCTACCTGATTCCTTCTAGACTCTTCATTCCAATGGTCTTAATGTTCCACTAATCCATAACATTGTATTTGTTTTTGCTATGTTCTTAAACTGAGTAATATAGCCCTAGGCCCCTAGCATATCAAGCTTCTAGTTTCTTCCTGCTGGGAAAAGTATATGTGTTGTGTTATACATGCACCACACCAGCTGCACCACCCTTTTTAAAATCCTAGATCTGCCCACGCTTGCAGTGTATCTCAAATCATTTCTAAAGTAAAGCTCTTAGCGTCTTATTCTGGAATGCAAAATATCCACACAGTATTGTAGATTTGTGGCACTTTAGGAGCAGAGATTTAAATGTGTGATTTTACACCTTGTGGCACAGCTTTAGTCCAGAACTCAACAGCTACATGGGCCTAAAATTAGTATGAAGTAGTAAGAAATTAGGCCCTTCAAATGCACCATTCAGACACCAAATTCCATTAACCCAATGTAGATGGGCTGTGCAAAGCTGCAGAAATGGGCCTTGCATAAATTATCTATTTCAATATGTAATGGGTTGTTGAGCAGCTCCTCAACTATGGTTTTGAACAGGAAGGTGTTAGTGACATATGCTGCATCTTGTTTTGCTGAAATATAACTAATAAGCATTTCTCCCCAAGCATGACTGTGAATTATGGTTAAAAGTACTCCTTTAGTCAGTAAAATGGTCATTCTGAACTTTCAGCTAAAAAGTGACAGCATTCATGGACTAGTTGGAAAGGAAACTGAGCCACATTTCCACACCACTACATATAATGCTAAAGTATATGCAGTCCTAGCCTCCCTTTTCCTCTGGGTAGTTTTGTTCCCTCTTTGCATCAGTTTGACTGACCCTGTACTGAGAGCTATATTGTTGAAAACCCTTTCTAATTCTCATCAGGAATACATGTTGCTCTCATTACTGATTCAGCTATAATAATATGAAGGTGAGAAAAAATGAAGTTTACTCAGTCAGTCTCTTAGGAGCCAGTGGAGCCTTGCTCTACCACAATTCCATCCAGCTGCAATAGCTGATAGAAACCAACAGAATAAACCAGAAGTAACTTGTGCAGAACCAGCCCACAGGAATGCTCCCTGCCTGAAGGAGTTCCCCAAGTGGCAAAGAGTTTTTCAAAGAGCACTGTGCTCTAACTCTCCAACATAGCAGATGCACCAAGGAAGTGGGGAGAAGAGAGGTGACCAGAGGACTCTGCCTATTCTTGATTCTTACAGTAGTAAGGCAGAGCTTCTAGTTGTCCAGGTATTATAATTGGGTCAGACATGGAGGATCAGAATGGCAAAGAGCTCCCCTTCATTACACCAATTTTCATATGACTTTCATATGACAGATGTAATACTTGAAGCATTTCAAAGTGCAGCTGCACTTTGGAACACTTAAAAATTGAGTGTTTCAGCTGATATGGAGCCCCCTGCTGCACCCCTGTCCGGAGCACTTCAAAATCCCCATGGCTGTATGAAGCAGCATGCTCTTCAGCCAGAAGGTGTGACAGGGGGCTGTGGTGACCTTCAGCTCTGCTTCTCCCCATCATGAGAGTGGGGAGGAATGAAGCAGACGGTCAAAGTGGCTCTGCAAACCCTGGTTTCCTAGCGGCTCTGGCTCCGTGCTCCCCACAAGCGGGTGTGGGGAGTACAGCCAATGTCAGAGGGTGCTCTTCTGTCGACTCTACCTCTACTGTCAGAGTGGCCCCTGCTGGAACTAGGAAAGTGGAGGCCCCAGCAGTCCCACTGGAAGCAGGTGATCCCAGCTATGTCTGCCAGGGCTGGGGGACCAGACATGGAGGGGTACACAGGGACTAGAGGGCAGGAATCCCAGTTCTGGCAGGGGGTGCAGGGCCTAGGGTCACTGAGTTCCAGCATGGGGGTTGCTCCAGGAGACTGGAGGTGGAGGGGTCTGAGAGCACTTGCCAACACACTACCCCTTACCCCCTGCAAAGCACTTCTAAACAGTACCCGTTTCCTTCAGGGTTAGTACTGGACAGCTTCCACCATCTTTGGATCATTTTAAAGGGCCTGTACATCTGCCTGGCTCACCCTCTGAAACTCTTCAAAGGGGCCTGAAGTGCTTCAAATGATACATCTGTCTACACCCTTAAGGTGGCAGAGAAGACACAGGCAGCCCTTGTAAGTTTGAGCCATGCTGAGCTGCTGCTGACTTAAAATCAGAGCCATGGCTGGGATAGTTTGGAGGATCAGAGAGTTGTAAAATGCCCTCCTTCCCCATAACTCTTCCTCTCTGGTGCTGAGCATGATCTGGCAGAGGAGACCGTTCGTTGCCACAACTCTTCTAAGTATTAGAGTAAAGGAGCTGATTTTGCCCTTGTGCTGGGAGGGGACACTGTGCAGCAACATCACAGCTAACCCTAGAAGCCAGAACTGGAATTTAAGAAATATTTTTCAAAAGCCTATCCAATAGACATCAGTCGGTGAGTTGGTATCAACAGAAGGTAGAAGGCACTGGAATCAGCTATGATGAAAAAAGGACTTGATGTGCAATTGATCTGCCTTGTAATCCTGTAGGAATGCATAAACTGTAAAATCTCCAGTGGATGTAATCCTCCTGTGAGATCACACACAAATGACTGACTCCAAGAACACAGAGCAACTGAAAACCCTTTCTGAACTTATTGTTGTATATCCAGATCATCTGTATGTCCATACTGTGAAGACCTTGTAGGCTGATGCAGATTGTGAATAAATGGATATAAAGAACAATGGCCAATAGTAACAGGTTTTTTTCAACTTTATTCTCCACTCCAGAAGAAATGTTTATATATATATATATGTGTATGTGTGTACATACACATACACACAGAGATATAGATATAGATATAGATATATCCTTTAACGTATAAATGTACATACAGCACAGTGTCCTTTCTCTTGCTTTAATCTTATTCATGAATTGTTTAGTTTATGCATAATTCAGAGCATTGCAAATTGTAACGAACCTAGCTTTCCTCCATTCCTCCTTCCGCCCATGCTCCAATTGATCGACTATTCAGTTAAACAGTCCCTATAACCAAGAGTGTTTCCTTTATAAGGGATGCATTCTTTAGAGCACACTACTCTTTACAGCTAATCTAATAAAAAGGAAACTAGGAAACAACTCCTTTCCTAAAGTTCAGAGTTTGGAGATTACATACACAAATTTAAGTGACTTTAAGGGAGGAACTTATTTGTTAACTTCATCTAAATGAAGCTGACTATGATAATAAGTGAAATCACTGATGGTTACTGTGGCAGGGCACTGCTGGTGCCTGCCACTTTAAGGACTCAGCCAAGCAGCAGGCTGGTGCTTGATTGCGGCAGCCTGGCCGCCTATATAGACAGAACAGTTCACTGCTGGCAGGCCAGGCAGTAACATCACCTGGCTGCTTGGAACATCCTGGAGGTAGGGGAGGAGTTTAGGGGATGGCTACGACGCTCCTGGTCCTGGGCATGACCTAAAACTGCACCCTGCTGGGAGTGGGTGGCCTAGTGGGGCTCTCAGTGGCACGGGAGCCCCCAGGAAATGCCAGGCCAGTTACCACCTCAGTGAAAGGCGGGTTGGGGAACCTTAATAACTCCAGCTCCCACAACCAGGTGGATCACCCACTAGTAGGGTCCAGAGGGCTGACCAAAGAGAGAGAGAGGGGCTAAAGGCTCAGAGGTCTGATGTAGAGTACCCTCGACTGGTCAATGCTGAGGCCAGGACCAGACTGGTCAAAAGGGTCAGGGGCCCACCGTGACGGACGGTAAGAGCTCAGGGCCTGGGGTTCTGACTGGCCTTGGAGGTGAGGCCAGGGCCTGTATGGCCAAAGGTCCCGGGGGGACCATCCCTGAGAGGGGAAATAGGTTCAGGGAGCTAGGCAGCCCAAATGAAGGTGAAGTAAGCCGCCTGAATGGAGGGATCTTAGAGGAGTCCTAATTGGAGGTTCCTGAGGCCCATTGTGGGGCCGGTGATGTTAACAGCTGGATGCCATCTGCGAGGCTCGGGCTGCACGGCAGGGAGGAACAGAGCCACAGATAGCACCCCCTGGCATCAGGGCAAGAAATAGGCAGCCTCCTACTTAATTCACAACTTAACTGTCATCAAGGCATGGCAGACGAGACGGCGGGCAGTTGGCCCAGAACAGGTGGGTGGGGCATTGGTAGACTGGCCCCAAGAAGGCCCCCTGTTACAGTTACTGACAGTGGATTCACTAAACCACTGGGCAGAATAAAACTGCCCTCCAGAGACAGACATCTCCCTATAATGAAGGCACTTACATGCCCACAAGGAGTAATAGAGTTGCTCTTACACTCTGGTTGGGTAACTCAGTTTCAAGCTGCACTGTGGTTGTCCATGTGGTAAAATAGAACTGTGCCCTTGATGTCAGCAAAAAAGTCACTGTTTAATAAAAAATTATCCCCAGAAACTGGTTATTTAACACAAGCTTTGATTCCAAATCCCAGAGGTGTAGTAAGCACACTAAGTACCCAAGGCAGGGAGGTGCATGGGGGTTTACCAACTGCTACAGACTGGGGAAAGAGGGAATAGGTGAGGGAAGGGATGGCCTGCCTTTCTGGGCTACTGCTGTCACCCCTGTAGCAGCATTGGCTCTACTGTAAGCTGGCTCTGGTGCCCTGTTCACTCCTTTTCCCTCCCCATGCATATATATTGGGTGCAGAGCTATGCCTACTCTGGCAAAGGCTCCCAGGGAAGGAAAAAGATGGCGAGAAGGGGTAGCACCATCCCACTTGCTCCTGCCCCCAAAATACACTGGTTGATACACCCCCTACCCTGCCCAGTTCCTACGGCTAGACAAGGACAGCACAAGGCTGCTGCTGTGACAGCAAAGACTCCAGAGGATGATTCTGGTGCTTTGTCATAGTCAGTACCTGGGGCTGGTGCCCCACTCACCCTGCCCTAGTTATGCTACTGTCAAACACCACTAAGTCACTACATAAATGCTGATGAATGAAGTAAGCACAGCTTCCCTTGCTAGCATCATGAGAGTAATGTATTGATAGTGATACAGTATCCACAGCTGCATCTTAAATATGACTCAGGTAATTCTATGGCAATTGTTACATTTATAAACATTGAAGACTGGAGCATGTGTATTTTGTTTTGTGCAAAAAAACAAAAGAAGCTAAACAAATCCCTGCACCTAAACAGAAGAACTTGAGTTAACATTTATCATATGCCTGCCACGATGTTATTAACTGCACAAAGAAACGGCTCCCAGCCACTCATGAATGCACAAACAGTACTGGTATTTTTGTTTTATTTCCTGTTCAGCCTCTTTCTGTCCCAGAGTTTCCCTCCCACAAAAGACAAAGAGCTGAATTTAGAAGCTTGGTTGCTGTATATAGCATGACTGAAAGGTCCATATATGTATTCACTTCCAACACATGTCTCCCCAACCTAACCTCTGCCTTTTATTTCCATGCTAGGTTTAATATGGAGTGTAAGATCTTTAAATCAGTTTGCATCCTTTTTACATGCTGTACAGTTTGCATGATGCTGATGGTACTAGATAAAGGCCCCACCTCTTACTCAGCTTTTCATGCTGTTCTGCAGTGAGGCTCCTTCACAAGAACAGGTTGTAGATCAGCCCAAACTGAGCTACAGAATGTTATATGCCCACTGGAGATTCTGGCTGCTTAAATCTCAAAGGGTGTGTCTAGACAAGACACTTTACTGAGCATTAGCTACTCTAATTTGCAGTAAAGCATCACCGTCTACATGTGTGCAGCGCTTACTGTGCATTAAATGAATCTAATGTGACATTTGCTAATACCAACACATACAGGTACTAAATAAATGGTGTGTTAAGTAATGTGCAGTAGTGCACGTGTAGTGGACACAGACTGCATCCAGTCATCCACACCAACAGCAGGTCAGCCTCTTGCTTGGGGCAGAGCCACATGGCATGTCCAGCTCTTCAGATGTCCAATGCTGGCTTCTGGATGCCTGGCCCGGTCCCTGGGGCCTGTGCCAGCTGTTGCCTGGCCCATGGGCTCCGTGCCCCAGCACCTTAGCTGACTGGTAGGGAGGACATGGGGGGGGGCACATGTCCCCCCCTGACAGGGCCATCCCCTGCCACCAACGCCACCAGCAGCTTCTGCGGGTACTCACCAGCCCCGTCCCCGATGCCAACACCGATTTCTGCAGGTGCCTGCCAGCCCTGTTGCTGCTGCCACCGCCACCACCGGCTTCTGTGGGTGCTCACCAGCCCCATCTCTGCTGCTTCTGCCACCAGAGACTTCTGCAGGTGCCCAGACTCAAGAGGCACCAGTCGCCCATGCCGAGCACTGCATACATATGGTGGGCCCTGCAGCCCCACAGACCTTGGCCCTGCCTCCCAGGACTCCTCAGGCACAGAGTCTGTCTCCCAGACACCTGTGGGTACATGCCAGGCAATGGCAACACCTGCAGCCCCAACCTGATCCCCCAAAACCTCTAGCAGTGGCCCCCATGGCACCCTCACCAATGCTGAAAACAGCACCCCAGGGCCACAACTGGACACAGCAGGAGACCATTGACTTCATTGTGATCTGCGGTGATGTGGAAGTCCAACAGCAGCTTGGCCAGGTCACCAGGGCAAATGCCCACATCTACACAGCCATGTTGAACTGCATGCAGGAGCACAACCAGAAGCACTGTGGCTGACAGTGCCATGTGAAGGTGCAAGTCATGGACCACAATGGTCAGTCCAGGGCTGCCCACAGGTCTATGCCCTTCATACACAGCTGGACCAGATCTAGCCCCGAGAGACCCTTGTGAGGCCTGCCACATGGGTCATAGTGGGTCAGACACTCCTGGGTGTGCTCAAACAGCAGCAGGGCATAGTGGGTCAGGCACCCATTGGTGTGCTCAAACAGCTTGTCACGGCACACCCGGGGGACTCTGACCAGGGGCATGCTTTGGGCGCAGGCCACATGCAATGGGGGCCCTGGCCCAAGGCACATCTGTGGAGAGGGCTGCTGGACAAAGGGGGAGCATCACCATCTCCATGTCCCAGCCAGGTGGGAGCCCCTTACCACCAGAATACAGGCACCGTAGGCCCACCTAGCCTGTAAGGGGAGTTGGTCTGGAACTGGTCTGGAACTGCCATGCCAGCTGCCAGCAGGAGCCAGCCCTGGCCCAGCCTGGGTGCGGGACAGGGAAGGCAGGCTACCCACAGTGAGTAGCAAGTGGCCCGCTTGCCCCCACTGTGGGAACAGTGATGGAGGGCTCAGGCAGCGACCACCTGTGAAAAGACCCACACAGCTACCTTACACAGTTCCTGGCCACCTGCATGCACACGACCCCTAAACTGAGAGCCAGCAGCACACAGCTCCTCAGTACAGTGCATATTATTTCTAAAATGTTGCAAACAAAGAACCACTCTGTCCTTCCTCTGCAGGTACAGCAGCTGCACATGGGAGACAACCACCAGCTGAGATGCGGCTGCAAGGATGCTGAGATGAGGCTGTAAGGATGCTGCCACCATCAACTGGTGCTCTCTCCATGTGCTGCCTCTGCCAACACCAGACCCAGGGACAAATCCTGCTGCTGGACTGGCTGGTCATGGTGGTGAAAGACCAGCTCGGGGACTCTTGGGCCTGGTGAGCCCAGGACCTGCTGCAGGAGCAAGAGAGGGACCGGGCATATCTTGCCCTTAAGGAGAGGCACATTGCTCTCCTGGAGAGGCTGGTGGAAGCCTAGGACCAGTAGTAAACTATGATGGCCTGGGTGGTAGAGACAATGGAGGAGGACCAGGAAATCCTCAACAACATCCTGGCCCTGGCAGTCAGCTATGTGCTGCCCGACACCCAGATGCTGGCCCCGATCCTTGCTGGCCAGTGCTCTGGGGGAGGGATGGAAAAACAGCATAAAAGGCAGCATTGCTTGAACTGGCCTGCTTTCTCTCACCCATATCACAAGTTTTGCTTGTCAGCAGCCTGAGGTGCAGTTTCCCTGAGGCCCCTCGCCTGCGCCATGGCCGGCACTACCTGCTACAGCCGCTCACAGCCCATGCGGGGCTGTCCGGAGCAGGCGCAGCCCCAGGCAGGCTGCAAGTGGCTGCAGTGTGGGCCACACAGCGAGCAAGGAGCTGCTCTTCCCTGCACTCAGCACCAGCTTGTAACCCAGCCCCACTACCAGCCTGCTAGTGGGGCTGGGTTACAAGGTGGTGCTGAGCACGGGGTGGTGGGGGGAAAGCTCTGGACAGCCTGCTCTGGACAGCCCCATGGGGGCTGCAAGCGGCTGCAGCAGGGAGCACTAGCCATGGAGCAGGCAAGGGTCCACTTTTCCCTGCACTCAGCACCAGCTTCTTTCCTGCCACCGAGCAGGGGGTTGGAGCTGTGCACTGTCCCCTGCCTGTACCACAGGGCTGGGGGACACTGGGTGTGAGTGAGCAGAAAGCCAGTGGGAGTATGGGGCCTGCACAGGTGCCCTGGGGTCAGTGCCAGTGGGGACCAGAGCAGGGTGGCAGGACCATGGAGTCCCAGCTGCCAGGGGCTCTATGGACCTGAGCCAGCTCCCCCCTCTCCCTGCTGGTGCAGCCCAGCCCTGCTCCACAGACCCCTGCCAGCCTGCGCTCCACTCTGGGTCCCACTGATGCTGGCCCTGGGACACTGGTCCCAAGATGGTGACCAGGGGGCGGGGCACCTGTCAAGGGGCAGGGCTACCCATGCAGCCCTCGACAGCCTGTCAAAACTGGGTAAGCGGCTCTCCGCACAAAATAATTGCCCGCCCCGACCTATCTCCTTGAAACTTGGCAGGCTTCGTGGCCTTAGAAGGCGCTACTGTCCCTGCAAGTTCCATACAAATCAGGCAAGAACTGACAAAGTTACAGGCAGTTTTGTGGTTCCCCGTTCTAGCCTATGGGAGAAACATTGAAACAGTGTCAAAACAGAGAAACAGTTTCAACGAAACAAAATGGAACAGTGGTTTTGAAAGTAAATGAAACTCGAAACTAAACACTGTCCTGTCGAAATGTCGAAACATCAAAACAGAAGTCAAAACAAAATGGAGCTGTTTTACACAGTCCTACTGGACAGCATCCTCCCTTGCTCCTGGGCCAGTCCCCAGCCTCACCACAGAATCCACAACTGTGCTGGTGTGGCCAGAGCCCGGGGTGCCTGACACCTCTCCCTGGAATCTGTGCCATAGGCGCTTCCACCCCCCCAACAGTTGTCAATGCACCAGTGTAAATGGGTTCACAGGGAAGAGGGTGCTTTACTGGTTGCGGACACTGGGGGTTAAGGATGGGTTTTGCTTTACAGCGAAGCAGAGACACCATAGCTTTAGGTAGAACATTGTTCGTGTTCAACACCAGAAGAAAGTATTTCTGATTCTTATTTTCACATGATATGGCATCATAAATTGACTCACTCTGATTCAATGGAAGTAAGAAAAGTATAAAACAGAACCATTCAATGCCTTAAAGATTTTCACTTTGTGAAGCCCTGGGAAGGGCCTTTGTAGAATAAACATTTTATCAGTTTCCAAAATGCCACAAAGCTTAATTCATAAATCAGTGAAATAAGAGTCAGCTAATTCACTTATGCCAGGGCTGTCCAACTTCTGAGTGGTCAGGGCCTGGCAAGGGCCACACAGCCCCTGGGCTGCATACTGCACAGCCTGCAAACCATGCCCTGCCACATGTACCATGCCCTGCCACACATACCCCACCACTGTAACATGCCAGTGCCTCTGCTGCCCATGTACCACATGCCCCTCCTGCCACACAGCACCCCCCCCCGCACACACACTGCACTGTGCCTGTACTCCCAGACTGCATGTGGTCCCTGAGACCCCCGAAGCCTCAAGCTGTGGGATCTCACTGCGGCACCATCCTATCCCACCCTCAGGGGAAGGAGCAGGAAGCAGAAGCCAGAAGGGGGGGAGGAAACCTGAAGACTTGGATGGTGGCCGCTGCAGCTGGAGCAGTGGGGAGAGTGGTGTCTAGACTGGGAGGCCGGGTACTCCAAATTAACTCTTCAGGGGCCATATGCAGCCCACAGACCACCAGTTGGACAGCCCTGGCTTATGCAATGGGTAATGATCCTAAGCACTGTTATAAATCAATTACTTTTGCTGAGGAAAGACATAAAACTAACTTAATGTTAGTCTAAAAAGTGTTTCACTAGCATTTCATTTCAAGAAAAAATGTAACACATGAACATCTATGCTTTTCCCAAATAGTATGGAAGTTTAGCCTTTAAAAGAGTTCTGCAGAAAAATGGAAAGCATTGTGAATTTTCCATTAACACATGGGGACATGTATGATGGCATTTTGTAGCCTGATTTTAAACAAGGAAATATGAGAAAAATAGTTGTTTAGAGCCAGATTTGCAGCTAGTATGACCTTATAAATTTCCACTGGTTCCAGTGAAATGCCATCAATTGATACCAGCTCAGAATTTGGCCCTTGAAAGGCAGAGCCCCAAAAACAATATTATACATTTGAATGTTTACGAGTTGTCAATCAATAATAAAAGGTCCCTGCATGAAGTAGCAAAGACACTCCCATAAGAAGAGACACATAATGCAAATTAATAAAAAGAGACCAATTTTCCAGAGAAGAAACGTAGTCTGCCTAGCCACTGAAAACATGTACATGAAGCATAAAAAAGGCAGGTTGTTTTCAAAACAAAGTAGATAAAACATAAGCAAGAAGAGTAGTATTTTGCATGTGACCTCTGTCAAAATTGGCATACGTGAACAACTCTAGATTGTTATACTCCAGACTAATATGGAAATTATTCAGTGACACAAGGGTGTAGGTTGTAGCCGTGTCGGTCTAAGGACTTAGGCAGACAAGGTTGTTTGGGTGAATCTGGTATCTTTTATTAGACCAACTTAAATAGTTGGAAAAACAATTATTAAGCAAGCTTTCGGGTTCAAAAACCCTTCGTCAGGCCAAGGAAGATTCAGGAGTTGGTGTGTGCTCTTCCTCGATGGAATGAAAAGTAAAGAAGCCAGAGGCAGGGCTGTATGCATACAAGACAGGTAGTCAGTGAAAATGTAGACAAACGAGTCAATGGGTGAGAGACAGGCTGGGGGTGGGTGGGGGGAGAGAGAAGGGGGATGAATAGTGGAGAGATACCTGGGGAGTCAGATGTCAGGCAGGTTATAATGTGTCATAAATCCAATGTCTATATTTAGTCCATGATTTTTAGTATCCGGGAGGTTGATGACGTGGAGTTAATAGGCTCATCTCTGGGAAGTGTTTTGTAAGTTTCCTTTGAGGATCAAGACTGAGAGATTGAAGAGAGAGTGGTTTTCTTGGGAGAAATGTGCCCCCACCAGTAATGGGGTATCCCTGTCTTTGATAGATTTCTGGTATGCATTCATTCTGGTGCGCAGTTGTTGTTTGGTCTCTCCTATGTATTTTCTCTCCGGGCATTTGGTGCATTGGATGAAATATATTACATTTCTGGAGGTGCAGCTGTAAGATCCAGGAATGCTGATGGCTCGGTTGTGGGGTGGAGACCCCCTGGGTTAAAATCCGTGGGGAACACGGCACAGGGGATACTATGATGGGAGTCTACTACAGACCCCCTATCCAGGATCAAGACCTTGACCAGGAGTTTGCCAGGGAATTGGCTGAGACCATGCACTCCCAGTGTATGGCTGTCATGGGAGACTTTAACTACCCAGACATCTTGTGGGAGGAGCGCTCGGCCAAATCCGAGTGGTCACAAAGCTTTCATTCGTGCGTGGATGACCTCTATCTGACGCAGGAGGTCTACGGGCTGACAAGAGGTAAAGCACTGCTCGACCTGGTACTGGCAACTGGGGATGACCTAATCAGTGACCTAATGATTGAAGGGAAGCTGGGTGACAATGACCATGAGCTGATCACCTTCATCATCTGCTGTAAAGCTGGCAAGTCAGTCAGCAATACAGAAGTCCTCGACTTCAGGAAAACTGACTTCGACAAACTAAGGAGGCCAGCCAGTGAGGCCCTAAAGGGCCACAACCCAAAGGGGAGGGGAGTTCAGGATGAGTGGTTGCTCCTCACAGGAACAATCCTAGATGCACAAGCAAAGTCTATCCCACCTATCTGGGGTGCAGAGGACAGCCATGCGCATGATCAGAGGTCAGGAAAACAGACCTTATGATGACAAGCTAAGAGCCATGGGACTCTTCAGCCTGGAAAAGCGCAGGCGCAGGGGTGATCTGATGGCCACCTATAAGTTTATCAGGGGTGTTCACCAGCATCTGGGGGAACAACTATTCACCAGAGTGCCCCAAGGGATGACAAGATCGAACGGTCACAAACTGCTCTGTGACCGATTCAGGCTGGACATAAGGAAGAACTTCTTTACTGTTCGGGCCCCAAGGTTTGGAATAGACTGCCGCCGGAAGCAGTTCAAGCACCCACTTTGAACACCTTCAAGAAAAATTTGGATGCTTATCTTGCTGGGATCCTATGATCCCTGCCGACTTCCTGCCCCTGGGGCAAGGGGCTAGACTAGATGATCCTCCTGGGTCCCATCCAGCCCAAATGTCTATGAAATCTATGAAATGTCTATGAAACTGAGGCAGACATCTGAGAGACTGGGGGACAGATAAGTGGTGGCAAGAAGAAAACAGTCAGGAAACAGACAAAAACCTAACTCAGGGTTTCAAAATAACAGGTTTATTAAACAGGCAACACACTACACAGCCCCATGATGTTATTGGTCCCCCCCCCATACACACACACAAGCACTCACAAAGGCAGCAAGGGGAAAGAGATTCAGTAGAAGGGTTAGAGTCCAGGTAGGGAAGAGAAACAGAGTCCAAGTCCTTGGTTGAAGAGAGGGTGGGGGTGATAGGTACCTATGCAGGCTGGAAAGGGGTCTTCATCCAGCAGGTGTTGTCCAGAGGGGGTCACCGGCAGGGGCTCTGGGCAGATAGGTGGTGTGGCATGGTGCTGGTTCAGATGGAGAGGGTGTCCCAAGGAGTCAGTCTTCACTACTCCTTTTATAGGACAGACTACCTCTGATCTCCTATGTGGAGGGCCTGTCCAGGCAATGTCAGTCCTATTCCAGAGGGCCCCAGGTGTTCTTACTGAACACGTGCAGCCTTGGCACAACGGTGGGTTGCCTCATCTTCTGTTTCTTGAATGCTGAGGGTGGTTCCACTGGCTGGGTCTTTGGTCCAGGTACTGGTTTTGATGGTTCGGTCATTCAGAGGGAGCTATTTTTGGGTCTACTGCCATCATCTCTCAAGGACCCTCATTCATCCCCATTCATTCAGGAACCAAATTACATAGGAGTGGTAGGTATGAGTCATAGGTTACACAACAAGGCATGGGGACAAGATGGAGATTTGACATGACTTATGCTAACTTATATATGTAGGCCTAAATCATATAGTATCAGTAAAACAGTAATATAGAACAGTAAAAATCAGTATAAATACAATAATTATACAATATAAAGAAAAAAAACCAAAACAAATATAACTTGCTACCAAAATAAAATGCTGAAGCTTATCCTATGTCTTAGCTCACTCATACTTATCTATAGGAAATAAAGAAGGAGAGAAAAAGTCAGAAATGGTTGGGGAAGGGGAGGGAATGCATTTTAAAATAAATCAAAAAACTGGGGGTTTTGCTACAGCTGTACAGGTATGAAAAGGTTCACTGAAGCAGTGAGAAAAGAATGATATATTTTTTCACACCATGGAAACAATCTCGAGGGCCCTTCTTGAGACTAGCCCAAAACCCCTCCCACTCAACATATAAAAAAGTATATTACATTTCTGGTGCCATTGCAACAAATGTCACATCACAAAGCAACGTAGGATCAATCCAAATACAAGCATAATCCATTTCTGCACATCATTACACTCTACACTCAGCAATTCTAAACTCTTGATCAACTTAGCCCAACAATCCTGCTTAAACTAAATAGTACCCGAGATGCTACACCAGGACCCAGAATATTGTCCTCTAAGTCGCCAGGAAGAAGAAATACAGAACAGGAGCAAGTTAAACCACTACAGATCCCTGCACAGAACTCTTGTATCACTAGACCAGCTCCTCACAACTAAAGCAGGCTCTGGCTAAGTAACATACAGCAGAAGCGCAGTGCTGGTGGAAATCACAAGATATAACACAATCTAAACAGAGACAGAACTGCAGCCAATTGAACAGAAGAGAGCTTGAGAGAGGGAGGCACTTTCTACTCCACCATCCAAAATATGAGGAAGTGTAAGGAAAATACTTACTCAAAATATCAGGAACTTGTGAGACTTTTCTTCAGCAAGCAATGAGGAAAAAACCTGCACCCTGATCCTAGGAGAAAAGAGAATGACAGCAAGAGGTGACATCTTGCTACATGGTAAAATGCCAGGAATGGACAGTACTAGGAAACAGACACAGGAAAGTCCCTCCCCACATCCCTCACAAACCTATCCTGGATTAATCTTGTTTTCTTTGGCCATACCAAAAGAGCCAAAATCTTTCTTTGGCATCCCTTGAAACTTAACGTGTCAATAAAGTATCCTTGATTTGGACTTTGCCCATGCTATTACAGCTATGCTTAGTGGTGTCATGAAGACTTTTTCACTGGGTCAATGTATGGTAACAGTGCTGTTGCATAATCAAGATATATGTTAGGAAAGACAGATAGAAGCTGGATCTGCCTGGATAGTGCTGATATTTTTGTCCCCAACCTCCAAAACATTCCACCAAGAAAGAGAGAAAGTCTGGTTCATCCTATGGCAGACAAAAAGTCTGGGCTTTCAATCATCTTGTATCATGGTTTTCAACACTAGAAAAATCAAGCCCAGTAGCTAGATCCTGCTATATGGAACCAACTTTTGGCTCTGAACACCCATATTTGAAGATCTGGTCTGGTTATAAGAAAATTTTAGCTACTTATACAGCACCAACTGCTTATAGTTTCCAGAGCACAATGAAAATTGGTCCATAACCTGGATGGTTGAATCCAAAAACCTGGATGCAACACTCTATACAGCTGGAGATGAACAGGGAGCTTGGCAGTTCACCCAGTTCACCCAAACTGCTAAACTTGACAGCCTCAATGCAAAACAAATGCAGTTGCTTCTATTTCATTGGAAAAATCCAGACCATATCATGTATCATAGCTAACTAGTACTGGAAGAGCATGTACCTGGAGCCGAGCAGTGTTTAATTACTAATAATTCCTAAATGTGACTCTATTAACTAGGGGAAAAATGCACCAGCTCCTAGTGAGCCAAAAAAGCCTATCAAAACCTGTTGCAGAAAGATGGAATGACAAGAATTCTCCTTCATTGAGCTATCTTTTTTACCCTGAACACCCAAATTCTATAAGCTACACAAAGAGCAACTATTGTATTTCCACCATAAAATCCATGCCACGATGCACCTTGTATCACCATAAATATGTGCCCAGCACTTAGAGCCTGCCAAATTGTACTCTAAAATTAGCGCATAAATGAGACCAAATAAACCTGCTCCTATAGGGTCCATTATAAAAATCTGGTCCCCTGAAATGTCCAGGTGAAAAAGATCCAGATATGGGCCTGGGACCAGCAGGATCCCATTCAGTTTTTCAACCTGCAACCCAAAGTTTTGCTTCTAGAACAAGCATTGCCTTCCTTTTGACTAAATCTGCAATTGGATATCCCCTGAATGAGAAGCACGTTCTTGATATTTTTAGAGAAGTAGCTGGCCATGTTATCCTGATGTTAAGTAGAGGGCAGGGTAGATTTGCACCTTACAGACTAACCAAAGCATATATTTTATATATATATATGAGTACACTGTTGGGTTAGCTACTGTTCTGAGTAGCCCCGTGTTTGATAAAAATAACTAGACCCGTTGTTCTCAGCCTTTAATGGATACAGGGTTCCCTTGCTTTATACAAGTTCTGTATGTGCGAATTTGCTCTTATGTGATGACCGTTTTTTATACCAAAATTCTGTTATATGCGCGGTAAATTCACCCTTATGCGATCAGTGTGGTGGAAGCCCATAGTCAGCTGTTTGGGCGGTGCATTGTGGGAGTGACATGCACCACACTATAGTCTCCCGCATGGATCTGCGCTCCTCGCTCATTGTCTGTGACGTGTTTCTGTAGTGGCCATCCCCATTAAGATAGTGCCTTGTGCTTGTGTGGACTGTCTGCTGTCGGTGAGTCCAAAATTGTCTTGGAAAAGTGGTAGAAATGGGTCTGGGGTCAGTACAGTCTAGGTCTTAGAATGTATCTCTATTTGTTGCATTGTAACGTGGGCTCCCTTTACGTGAATTCGAGTTATGCACCATTTTCCAGGAACGCATGTACAGCATAGAGTGAGGGAAACCTGTATATATATGTGTGCGTGTAACATAGTGCAAGCTTTCATTAGCTGATGAACAGACCCTCCCTATGCCTGAAGAGTGTTTGTGCCTGAAAGCTTGTGCAAAGAACAACTTTTCCAACTATGTAGTTGGCCTAATAAGAGCTCTCCCATTTACCCATGTCTGCAAGTAGCCAGCAGGGGAGATTATGTTTAGGGGCAACCAACTTGGGTTCATTAAAGGCAGGTCCTGTCAGACCAACCTGGCGGCCTTCTATGACCAGTCACAAAATCCTTAAACGCAGGTGTCGTGGTGGACATAGTCTTTCTGGACCTTAGGAAGGCCTTCGACACTGTCTCTCACCCCATTCTCATTAAAAAACTAGGAGACTGGTGTCAACACCTGCACAGTCAAATGGGTCACTAGTTGGCTGGGAGGAATAGGCTGCAATCGGACCTGGACAGGTTACAGGGGTGGGCGGATGAGAACAGGATGGGTTTCAATACTGACAAGCGCAAGGTGCTGCACCTGGGGAGGAAGAACCACTGGTCAGGCCGCAGTTGGAGTACTGCGTCCAGCTCCGGGCACCGCACTTCAAGAGGCATGTGGGGGCAGCAGGGCAGACCCTACACGGAGAGGCCACGGGACCTGAACCTGTTCAGCCTGCACAAGAGAAGGCTGAGGGGGGATCTAGTGGCCGTTTACAAACTAGTCAGGGGGGACCAGCAGGCACTGGGGGAGTCCCTGTTCCCCCGAGCAGCGCCAGGAGTGACCAGGAATAAGGGTCACAAGCTGGCAGAGGGTAGATGCAGGCTGGACATCAGGAGGTGCAACTTCACAGTCAGGGTCCTCTACTTGTCAGCAGTCAGCACCCCCGCCTGCACTATACATATGTACAGTGTGTGGGGGGGTGGCCATTCATCCAGTTTTACAGAGGACAGTCTGGCTTTCTGGTCCTCTATCAGGCACTTTCATGTCCTCTTTTTTCAGCGCTCGGCACCCCTGCCCCTGCCGCTGCCACCGCCGCGGCCACCCGTGGGAGCTCCCCGCCGCCACTGCTGCTGCCACCGCGGCCTGCGGGAGCTCGCTGCGCCCCCAGAGCGTGTATATGCATGTGTTGCCTCTGTGTGTGTGTATACATACGTGTGTATCTGTGTGTATATCTGTAAGTGTGTATAGATATAGATATATAAGGTAAATATGTGTGTGTAGATGTGTCTGTGTGCATATCTATATAGTATGCGTGTACGTGTCTACACATACCTGTGTAGGGGCACGCAGGCGCGCACGCGCGGAGCACCCCAAGCCCGCGGGCGGGTCTCGGCGGCGGCGGGGAGCGCGCAGCCCCCGCCCCCGCGGCCACCCCCCACCCAGGCGCCTTCCCCGGGAGGGCGGCGGGGCAGGAGGGGGTGGTGTGTGCCTACGTCATATGGGCCGCACGCCTCCCATTGGCCGGCCGGCCTCACCAGACTGCGGCCGCAGCCGGGGCGGCAGCCAGCTCCCGCCGCGCGCCGCCCCGCCCCGCCCCCTTGCCCAGCCCGCGGTGTTGTGGGGGGGGCGGGGCGCGCGAGCCCGGCGGCGGCGGCGGCGGCGGCAGCGGCGGTTATAAGCGTCCCCGGGCGGCGTGGCGCGAGCGGCGGCCCGATGCCCAGGCTGGACGGGCGCGCTCGCGGGAGCTGCACGGCGGGGGCGATGGTGGCGGTGGCGGCGGAGGCGCGGCCGCGCTGGAGCCCGCACCTGGTGCAGCGCAGCCTGGTGCTGTTCGCGGTGGGCGCCTTCATGGCGCTGGTGCTGAACCTGCTGCAGGTGCAGCGCAACGTGACGCTGTTCCCCGAGGAGGTCATGGCCACGCTCTTCTCCTCCGCCTGGTGGGTGCCCCCGTGCTGCGGCACGGCCGCAGGTGAGTCGTGGGCGCGGGCCGGGCCGGGCCGGGCCAGCGCCCGCCCCGCACGTGTGTGCGTCCTTGCACGCCGCTTGTGCAGCTCGCGTGGCAGTGGCAGTGGCTCGGCGGGCGCGCAGTGATTTTGCAGGTCGCAATTTATTGCTTCGGGGAGCGGGGGCCCGGTGGGGGGGGGGCTGCAGCCCTCCGCCCCGGGCCCTCTTCTCCCAGCCCCAGGGAGGAGGATGCTGTTGGGTCGCCTCTGCCCTGGGCAGCCACGTGTTTGACAGGAGCTGGAGGCCCCCCTGGGACCCCCCTCCCCCGTCCCTGGCTGGTGTGACCTGGGCGGCACCCAGCTGTGGCCTCCTAGGAGAGGGCCGGGGCAGGTAGGGACCAGGCAGGAAGACCCTGCCCCTGCACGCTACCTGCTTGTCTCCTGGCATCCTGGGGCAGCGTTCAGAGGATCTGGGGGTGCCCGGCCCTGGCTGAGTTCCCTGCCCTAGACGAACGTAAATAGTCCCACCCTGAAGAGCGGGGGAGCGGGTCTTCCTAGCTAGAGTATGGCGTGTGAAAGTGTAACTGTAGCTGTGATCCTCCAGAGACCAGGCGAGAGGCAAGAATTTCCTAGGGTGGTATGTCTCTATTGAACTGGCTGTTGCACCACAGGCACTTGGTTAACTCTGCTCCAGCTACGTGGCAGGCTCAAGAGATCACCCAGAAATCCCTGCTGCTCGGCTAGCTATGGCAAGCTGACCCATGAAAGGGCTTTCTTAACTTGCTGCCTGATGTGTGGGGTAGGGGGGCAGTGGAGAGGCCTCCTCCAGCTGTTGTCGGGTAGCTGTTTGGATCTGGCGCAGGGCAGGCAGGTTTGTCTCCGCTCCTTGCTGCACGATTGGCTCCCTCCAGAACTGGTGAGTTGCAAGGCGCTGCTGCTATTGGCTGCCTGCGCAAACATGCCACAGACAGAATCGAAAACAAGGAAGTCACATGTCGGAAGAGGGTGGGACAGGCTTGTCTGGCGCCTGCCCTGCACCGCACTCTGCAGCCCCCAGCCGCTGCAGCCCAGCCTCAGTGACTACCAGAAAGCAAGGGTTCTTGCTGCGCGATAGCACAGTCAGGACAAGACACCCCGTGAAAAGACGAGTTCTCTGCTGTGTAATTGGAACAGAAATGGGCAGCCAGCTTCAGCGTTGGAGCCAAGAAACTAAACCCTGCTTTTATCTAATACAGTACAAATGAGATTGAGGAAGGGACGGGGGGTGTTAAAGTAGTTGGGTCAAATTTAAGAGCAAAACCAATAGAAACACTCTCGGGGCCGGGAAGGGTGGCTTTTTGTGTGGATATTTTGGTTGGTCTTGTTTTGAGGCAGGGTGTTCCTGATGGGGAGAAGCTTTGAAGGTAAAAACACAGTGCTGGCAGTATAAGCATTTGTGTGCTACTAATGGTCAGAAAAAGACTCTTGCATGTAGAAGCACAGTTGGTTCTAATGAACCAAGATCATTTTCAGTTTGATTAATGAAGGTATTATTTGTGGTGCCAATAATGGAGTTTTTCTTAAACAGTTACTCTTTAATTAGATGCCTTTTTGTGCCCATGACACAACAATGTCAGCAACCGCATATAATGTGGACAGAGTTGGAAAAGAAATTCTATTTGCCCAGGCTTATTTTTGTAAGAACTCCATGGAAATATAAAGGTTTTTAAAGGAACCTGCTTTTGCTGCATCCAAGCATAATATCCTTGATCAGCTCCCTCAGCAGGGGTAGACAGAAAGTTTTTGTAACTGTCTTCTGAAGAGATGTCTGTCAGAATAAATGGAATTCAAACAAGGGCTATAGCATTTGAGTCTTGTCACATACTGTCTTCAGGCAAGTTACTTTACAAAACACTGTGTAAGCTGTAAAAGCTCCTAGAGTTTGTAGTCTGTTAAAAGCCTTTAAACACTAATTGCATCAGCCTAATAAATTAGTCTTTTTAGACCATAGACTTCTGAATTTCTGACTCTAATCCTGCTTACTTTCAGTCTGTGACATGGGTGTGTTTTGTTTTGTTTTTTTTTCTTTTTGCTATACAGGCATACCTCGGAGATATTGCGGGTTTGGTTCCAGACCACCGCAATAAAGCAAATATCGCAATAAAGCGAGTCACACAAATTTTTTGGTTTCCCAGTGCATATAATAGACTACAGTATAGTGTAAACATAACTTTTAAGTGTGCAATAGCATTATGTCTAAAAAAAAAATACTTTATTGCTAAAAAATGCTAACCATCATCTGAGCCTTCAGCGAGTCGTAATCTTTTTGCTGGTGGAGGGTCTTGCCTCTGTTGATGGCTGCTGACTGATCAGGGTGGTGGTTGCTGAAGGTTGGGGTGGCTGTGGCAATTTCTTAAAATAAGACAACAGTGAAGTTTCCTGCGTCGATTGACTCTTCTTTTCACGAAAGATTTCTCTGTAGCATGTGATGCTGTTTGATAGCATTTTACCCACAGTAGAACTTCTTTCAAAATGGGAGTCAGCCCTCTCAAACCCTGCCACTGCTTCATCAACTAGGTTTATGTAATATTCTAAATCCTTTGTTGTCATTTCAACAATGTTCACAGCATCTTCACCAGGAGTAGATTCCATCTCAAGAAACCACTTTCTTTCTTCATCCATAAGAAGCAACTCCTCATCCGTTAAAGTTTTATCATGAGATTGCAGCAATTCAGTCACATCTTCAGGCTCCACTTCTAATTCTAGTTCTCTTGCTATTTCTACCACATCAGTGGAGGAAGTAACTGCAGAAGTCTTGAACCCCTCAAAGTCATCCATGAGGGTTGGAATCAACTTCTTCCAAACTCCTGTTAATGTTGCTATTTTGACCTCCTCCCATGAATCACGAATGTTCTTAATGGCATCTAGAATGGTGAATCCTTTCCAGAAGGTTTTCAATTTACTTTGCCCAGATCCATCAGAGGAATCGCTACCTATGGCAGCTATAGCCTTACGAAATGTATTTCTTAAATAATAAGACTTGAAAGTCGAAATTCCTCCTTGTTCCATGGGCTGCAGAATGGATGTTGTGTTGGCAGGCATGAAAATAACATTAATCTCATTGTACATCTCCATCAGAGCTCTTGGGTGACCAGGTGCATTGTCAATGAGCAGTAATATTTTTGAAAGGAATCTTTTTTTTCTGAGCAGTAGGTCTCAACGGCAGGCTTAAAATATTCAGTAAACCATGTTGTAAACAGATGTGCTGTCATCCAGGCTTTGTTCCATTTATAGAGCACAGGCAGAGTAGATTTAGCATAATTCTTAAAGGCCCTAGGATTTTCAGAATGGTAAACGAGTATTGGTTTCAACTTAGTCACCAGCTGCATTAGCCCCTAACAAGAGAGTCAGCCTGTCCTTTGAAGCTTTGAAGCCAGGCATTGACTTCTCCTTTCTAGCTATGAAAGTCCTAGATGGCATCTTCTTCCAATATAAGGCTGTTTCCTCTACATTGAAAATCTATTGTTTAGTGTAGCCACCTTCATCAATTATCTTAGCTAGATCTTCTGGATAACTTGCTGCAGCTTCTACATCAGCACTTACTGCTTCACCTTGCACTCTTATGTTATGGAGACGGCTTCTTTCTTTTAAACCTCATGAACCAACCTCTGCTAGCTTCAAACTTTTCTTCTGCAGCTTCCTCACCTCTCTCAGCCTTCATAGAATTGAAGAGAGTTAGGGCCTTGCTCTGGATTAGGCTTTGGCTTAAGGGAATGTTGTGGCTGGTTTGATCTTCTATCCAGACCACTAAAACTTTCTCCATATCAGCAATAAGGCTGTTTCACTTTCTTATCATTTGTGTGTTCACTGGAGTAGCGCTTTTAATTTCCTTCAAGAACTTTTCCTTTGCATTCGCAACTTGGCTAACTGTTTGGCACAAGAGGCCTAACTTTCGGCCTGTCTCAGCTTTCACTATGCCTTCCTCACTAAGCTTAATTGTTTCTAGCTTTTGATTTAAAGTGAGAGACGTGCAACTCTTCCTTTCACTCGAACACTTAGAGGCCATTGTAGGGTTATTAATTGGCCTAATTTCAATATTGTTGTGTCTCAGGGAATAGGGAGGCCCAAGGAGAAGGAGAGAGACGGGGCGGGGGGTGGCCGGTCAGTGCAGCAGTCGGAACATTTATTGATTAAGTTTGCCGTCTTATATGGGCGCGGTTCATGGTGCCCCAAAACAATTACAATAGTAACATCACAGATCACCGTAACAAATATAATAATAATGAAAAAGTTTGAAATATTGTGAGAATTACCAAAATGTGACACAGAGACAAGAAGTGAGCAAATGCTGTTGGAAAAATGGCGCCGATAGACTTGCTTGACGCAGGGTTGCCACAAACCTTCAATTTTGTAAAAAACACAATATCTGCAAAGCGCAATAAAGCGAAGCGCAATAAAATGAGGTATGCCTGTACAGAGATCTAGCTCTTAGCTTTTCAAAACTGCATTATTTTGTTTCCAGAGAGAACTAGATGAGCTGCACTTTCATAGTAGACTAATACACAGTAACACAAGTGTTTCCTGTTTAGTCTGACCAGCTCTGATACATCACCTGTTTACTATTCACACTGAACACAGTTTTTCTTCAGTGAATGTTTGCCAAAGATGTGGCTATAGTATTCTTAAATCTGAAAACCCAAACTTCTAAACTCAAGTGCATGAGTGAAAAGATCACCATAATACTGAAGAAATCAAATAGCCCTCTCTTTTGGGTTAAACATGGAGTATTTGAGAGATCTGTGAATATATTGATCAGGCAACCTCAGATTTTTCCTCCTCCTTTTGAGAGAGAGGAGGGGGCGGGGAAAGGATGTACTTGCTCAAAACCAAAACTGTATTAAGATGCTAAATGCAGGGGTGTAGCTTCAACAGTCTTCACGAGAAATAAACTCATAGGAGTTACTAAAAGAAACTTGATGCACAATACAGACAGATTTTTACTTTAGACTATTCTGTTAGTTTTACAGATATCTAAAATAATTCCACTAAGTTCTATAGTTACTAATTTTTGTTGGGTTTTTGTTTTTGGCATTGATTCAGCTTGGAGCAGAGTTTGGCTCTTAAGGGTTTATCCTGCTCCTGTTGAAATCCATAGCAAAACTCCAATTGACTTGAATGGGAGCAGGAATGAGACAAAAAGCCTTGGTAGCATAGTTTTGGTGGTTTTTCTTTTTTCTTTTTTACCGGATTATAAAGTCCAGGCAAGTATTTATAGACCTGATTCAAGAACTTTTGCCTCTTATCCTTTGGATAGGGCCCAAATATAAGAAATGTATTTTGGCTGGGCTGAAAATAAAGCCGTATTCCACTCTTTACTGTAATTGCATGCATAACGTTTTGCTTAGCTTGTTTGACTTGCTGAAGTGTAGATATTTGGTGAAGATGCAGAGTAAGTATATCCTTTCCGTGCAAAATGAAGATGAGGTCCCTTCCAGCCTTACAATCTATGAATCTATATTGAAGTTGGCACAATTTTTATGTTTCCAGCAAGTAGTGAAACTTTTTGACTATGTAGGAGTCTTTTGCCAGGTACTTAATTGCCAAATGAACATATATAGTAGTAGTGACATTTCACTATATACTGGTATTTACAAATATACTTACTTTAATTCTCTTACAGCTGTTGTTGGCCTGCTGTACCCCTGCATTGACAGTCATCTTGGAGAACCCCACAAATTCAAGAGAGAGTGGGCCAGCGTAATGCGATGTATAGCAGTTTTTGTTGGCATTAACCATGCGAGTGCTGTATCCTTGGGCTGACTTTAAATTGTTAGTTGTTTAAAATGAAACTCAATGGTTTGCCTAAAAGCTTTCTCACATTTGTGCTTGGGAGACTTGCATAGGTAAGACTAATGTTAATGGAAGAGATATGACCCTACTCTTTAAAAAATCTGGTGGGGGGGGTGGGGCTTGTTATACTTCAGAAGAAAATTTAAAATGCTGGCCGACTTGGTTTAGCAGTTTAAATATAACAACACTATGAACTTAATTTGGCTCCTCTTTGCAGTTATGGTGCATAACTAGTTTTAAGGCATTGAGTAAGACATGTCCCTCAATCACAGTAACTAAAAGGAAATTTTACATTGAGGAGGGAAGAATCTGGGTTATTTGAGACAGAAATGTCAGGAAGTGCCTTGCCATTGAATTGAGAAGACTTAAACTTTGGGCCTTTGACCTGATCTTTGGGGTTTAAGTCCGTGGGAGTTATGCATGTTGAGTACCTCTGAAAGTCTGCTCCAACCAAGACTTCTTGTTCTGGCACCCAAAAGACAATAATCCTTGAAAGCTTCGATTCCTTCTTTGATGAACTTTAATGTGAAACTTTTCTCTCTGGCTGAAAAATATTAAAAGATTACCCTTAACTTTTATTAAATCAGAAACTGGATTTTGCAAACAACGTCCAGCTGTCACTGACTCTGGCAGCTCTGTCACTGGGCCTCTGGTGGACATTTGATCGGTCAAGAAGTGGTCTTGGTCTCGGAATTACAATAGCTTTTGTAGCCACTCTGATCACTCAGTTTCTTGTATACAATGGTGTTTATCAGTAAGTATAGATGTTTAAAATTAGCACTTAAATTCTCTTCTCCCCCCGCCCCCAAAAGAAACAAACCTTCCACTCTTGTAAAAATATGGAAACTGCCAATAACTAGGAACCTACCCAAATCATGATTTCACATCACAAAATTGGGTGATACTGGGGGGGTGGGATTTGCTAAAATAGTCCTGGCTCCCCAGTGGGAATCAGCAGTCCTCTGCTGCGCAGCCCAGCAGGAATGGAGCTGCTGCATGAAAATGAGCAGGCAAGATGGCTGTTGCCCCTGCTTCTTGCCACTGACTGGCTGAGAGGGCTGCTTGTCATGGGGCCCCACCCTCTCCACCAATCAGCAGTGAGGCCACATGATTGACAGCCCTCAGCCAATTGGCAGAGCAGGGTGGAGCTGTATGATGGCCAGCCCTTTCCACCAATCAACAGTCAGGGGAGAGGGGCCATCAGGACCCCTTGGCCAATGGGGGAGGGAGGCTCCATGATGAGCCTGTGAAAATGGCACCCCCTACCTTGAGTTGGGTAGACCCCTACCAATAACCTTAAAGGTGAAAACATCAGAATCTCAGAGTGCATGTGTGCGTGCTTGCATTTGACTATTTCTAAAACAGTCTTGAGTCCACCTAAGTGTCTTGTATCAAAACATTGTAGCAGCCTGTCATCAAGGGATCAAGGTCTGTACTGTGAGATCTTGGAGGACATTATGGGGGGGAGGATAGGAAGGGGGAGTTGAGACCTTTGATGGGTCTCTTCAAAGGGCAGAATTTCTGCCCTTCTTGCAAAACTAGTCTTGCCACTGACTAGTTCCAGATGTAGGGAACTATGTACTGAGAAATGAGCTTTGTTTAAGAAGAATGAGGATCACTTATTCCCTGTCCTATGTTACCTTCGTTTCTGGTGGGTGAATACATATGGCAGCATAATAGTTGGTGTAGGATGGTGGAAGCTTTTTCTAATTGACTTGTTTTGTCTTCCCTAGGTATACATCCCCAGACTTCCTTTATATCCGTTCTTGGCTACCCTGTATATTTTTCTCAGGAGGTGTGACTGTAGGAAACATAGGACGGCAACTCGCTATGGTAATTGTGATTTGTAATTTTAGGGTTTGGGTACATATTTGTCAACGGAAACTATCTGTGATGATCTGGCCCATAAACTGACTAACATACTTTTTTTATAGAACCTCTTCCCAAGGCCTGAACTGTCTACATACATGCTGGCGGTGTGGAAACTCTGTTCTAGGCATTGGGTTGCTGCTGCTTACAATTAAGAGATTGTATTCAATAAGACTTTGTATGTTTTTGTTTAGTGTTTTTTTTTTTTTTTGGGGGGGAGGAGGGAGTGTTTGTTTGTTTTTTTTTAATAAGGACTACAGTTGTAGTCGTAATCAGATTCAGCATCTTAACTGTAGGCCTGCAAATACTGTTGCCAGTTAAGATTCACCCCCTTTTTATTGGCAATTTGTCTCTTCTAATATCTAATTGGATTAGAAGCTGGTGCAGGGGAGGCAGAAACACTCACCTTTTTCAAGAACCAGTCTGGTGTTTGTCTGGTATTTAAATTGAAAGCTTTGAACCTCAGCTCTTCATATCTGAGATTTGTCTTCCACCCTGTCTCTTTTTTTACTTGTCCTCTTAGGACAGTTGCTTCCAAATCCAAGACTATATACATTTCAAATTTTAAAATGCCACCGCCTCCCCCCGCCCCATAAATGGAAAATTCTAAATTGGGGGGTCATGTTTAAATTCTTGTCCCCCCCACCACTGTGGCAGGGGGGTAAAATGTTGAGGGACCCCTTCTTCCTGCTGCCACCTCCTCTCTTCCCCCTACCCCTCATGCTTCTCTGCTGCTCAGTGCCTCATAGAATGGATTTCTGCTGCCTGATCTAGCTCTAGGTGCTCAATTTTAAGATGAAGCATTGTTTGCCCCATGTTAAATGAGGGGAAGAGAGGAAAACATTGTCCTGGAATTGAGTAAATAAGATACTTCACACATCAAAAGATTGTACAGTATGAAAAATAGACTTGTACCAAGTTCTTAAATAGTGTTAGTAGCTGCTAGATATTGCTGTAAGCAAAGCAAACTGTTCCAAGAAATGATTGCTTTCCCCTGGCTGGCACACAGGCTTAAAGTCTGCTTGTCAAATGCATTCTGACATTGACAGAGAGTCCTAATTAATGCAATATTGATCCGACTGCTCAGCCTCCCTAGGCGGAAATTCTCTTAATCTGTTGAAGTTTTCTTCAGGACCTCAGCTACTGTACAGTGCTACCACAATCTAGCTCTCTGCTGCCTCCCTAAAGAGCATATATGGTCTTCAGATATGTCAAGTGTCAGACTCAAGGTTGAAGATCCTAAAAGAAGGCTAGAGCAGGAGTGTCCAACATGTGGCCTGTAGAACCGTTCTACCTGGCCCACCGGTAGTTGGGGGGGCATGGTGTTGGGAGTGTTTCTCAACACGAAATTTGGGGTCCCTGGACCCTGATGGACACAGCCTTTGGCAGCAGAGGGTGAACAAGGGCTGTGCAGATACTGTGCTTGCTTGCCTTGCTGCCACTTGCCCCTGAACTAGTGCAGCTGCCCACATCTTCTCCCTCCCTGTGCACATCTGCTTCCTCATCAGACTGCCACTTGATGCCTGAACCATGCTGCCCATACCCGTTGCAGCTGCTGCTGGATCCATGGATCCAATCTGGAAGGAGCATTGTGCTCTTCATCTGGCTCAGTAAGTTTGACACCCCTGGGCTAGAGGAAGCTGCTGATGGGGCTGTCCCTAGGGGGCTGCAAATCAGGGCAACTGCCCTGGGCCCTGTACTTTGGGGGGCCCTGCAGAGCAGCCACGGCAAGTCTGCGCTGCCACTGGCTTCACATCTGGCCACTCAGCACGCCTCCCCCTGCCACTGAATCTGCCCCTGGCTTCCTTGCATCTGGGGGCGGGGCCCTGCACAGGCTGATTTTTTGTTTTTTGCCCCAGGCCCTGCACCCTGCTCGGGTCACCTGTGGCTGATGAATAGCCTATTTGCACCACAAAATTGTAGCTGTTGTCTGATGTGAGTCCTAACTTCCCCCTCTATTCCAGACATCCCCAAACTGTTGTTGAAACTTACTGTCTTATTAGTGTAAATAGTCAGAAATTGAGTGGGGTGGGTGTGTGTGCACTTTCCCTCCATCCCTTCCACAGTGTCAGATGTCAGCTTCTATACTACTGGGCCTTATAGTTAAAACTCATCTAATGGCTACTCTTGAGCATGCTGGAGATAAAGGGCTCAAGAGCAAGTGCAGAGCTACAAGCCTGGAGCTGCCTCGGATAGATAGATATATTTCCAGATTAGAGCATGTCTGTGGGTGTGAATGAGTGGGGCATGCTTGATTCCTTCACCTGCCACCACAACAGTACACTGACCCTAACTAGGCAGCATGATCTGATTTAGCTGCTGGGTGGGATTGCTAGCTGTGCAGTCAGTAATGGGAAGAATTTGAGTTCTGGAAGGAATAAAGAACAAGATGGGAAAAGAATGAATGCATCAAATAAGGGTGCCATTGTTTTCCATGCTATAACTAAAGCTAGTTGAGATTCTTTCAGTTTCTGCTAAATAGTGCCTTCTTTGCAAACTTGAAATCTTCATGGGGGAGGGAATTTTATTTTGGGAAATCAAATAACAGCTCCCATTAAGAAGGGTCTTCTCAGTTTCTCCACATCCCTGAAAGCAAAATTTAACAAAAGACTTTCCACTTCCCTTCTCTTTCTCTGACAAGGGGGAGGGGGATGTTGTTTTCATGGGGAGTTTTCTATGTTGCTGTAAGCTCTAATGTTTTCAGTGCTGAATAATTCACCACTGTATAGCTATACTGGCAAAGAAATACTGACGGCTATAAAACTTGTTTCTATAAATCAGGAGTGGGCAAAATTTGGCCTGTGGGCTGTATCTGGCCCCCCACTTGATCCTATTCAGTCCACTGGTCACCACCAGGAGCCTCAGGAGGGAGAGCTGTGCCCTGCACCGGTGCCACGGTAATAGCGGCTCATGGCAGGCAGATGGAATGGCTGCTTGGTGCTCTCCATTGCTCCCATCTGTGCAGGCCCAGCTGCTGGCAGCAGGAGGCTGGGTAGGGAGGAGTCTGCACTGTGCAGCCTGGCCTGACCCACCCCCAGCTGCAGCAGAGCAGCACAAGGAAGAGCCCTCTCTCCTTAGGCTCCCAGCAGCAGGCTTGGGAGGCTGAATGGGATCAGTAGGCAGCTTCTGCACACCCCTCCCTTCCCCCCTGCCACAGTTGACCCAAACTCTTTAAGTGGCCCTCCAGCCCAAGTAATTTCCCTCCTCTTCTCTAAATCTTCAGTCAAGACCATTTGAAAACATCAGGCTGCTCTAACATCCAAAATATCTGAATAATGAACCAGCTAAACTAAATCTGAACAAACTGGTGGTGTGTTGGTTTAATTCTCGCAATAATGTGCTTCTGCATCCAGGCAGTGAGGAACCTGGGGGCATTTGAAATAGTCACAGAAAGTTAGTAGTAAATGACGGAGATGGGGACACACATGCCTGAGAGAAAGAGAGACTTTAAATAGAGCCGAAGATCAGGCTACAACTCTGACCGTTCAGATTCTGCTCGGAGCTCAGGTGGCCCTGTTCATTGCACCTCTCCAGACCTTGGTATGAAAAGGGGAGTTCTGGTGAAGGGGAAGAAGCCACACTGGAAATGTTGGGTTTTTTGTTCATTTGTGTTTTGGGTTTTTTTGACTGTAAGATGCTGTTTAACCTGCTGAAGAGGCCTACAATTCAAGTAATCGGTGCTAGACAGATTCACTAATTGGATAATTATACTATGTGCTAAGAGCTGTTTTAGTGAACATACATGTCAAAGCCTACTTCTCTTATTTTGGAACTTAGATGTGTCTGTGTCACCCTATGGCAGTGTTGTTACTGCACTGTGCTTAAAGCATGGTGCAGTAACCACCCATACTGTGCTGTACGTGCAGTGCATGGCTAGTTTTAGCCTCTACTTTGCTGTAGTGGTGTGCTAAAATGGGGGCGCACACTGCTACAGCGAAGTGGCTGCCAGTCACGTGTAGACTTGCACAGTCACTACCTCACCATAGCGTGTCATATAGCAACATGGTGCATTGCTGTGGTGTCATATGGTGATGTGTAGGTATACTCTATTAATCACAAATATGAGATTTCTAAATTCCACTTCCCTGTCCAGCACTCTTCTAAAGAGTGCTGTATTTGGATATGTGTCCTGCCTTGCATTTTATGTAGGCAAACAAATGGTATGTGAATTACTTACTACACTTGTATTTTTTATTTTTATATCCATTCAACTTTAGCTGATCAGACTGCCTGCAAGCCATACATTGGTGAGGTCTGACTGGGCAGTAGAGACCCCTAATCAGCCCCTGCCACCACTGCAGCTCTGTCACAGTCACCAACCAGTTGCAAAGGCTGACCTGGCTGCCTGCAAGCCAGTCCTTGCAGGGCTCCCTGACAGATTTTTTTTTTCCCCCTGCTCTCACCCAGTGCTGACTGAACACTTTTGTGGTGGATTAGCCTTTTTAGTATGACACACCACACACGTGGACAGTTGCTCTTTCTAGCCCCACAAGGCTAATATGGCTCAATAAATGTAACATTTGTTCGGGGCCTAACAGCCAGCTATGCAGTATTTTTTATCTCCACACAAAATGTGGCTCCAACGTTGGTTTTGTGTGTTTTACTGTTCACCATTGGTGCTCTGTTTGGATATGAATTCTTCACTTTTCTCATGGGCTTGTTTGACCCTAATCATCCTAGTGGTGCATAAATGGTGCACATCCCGTATATCAAGCCTAGACTGTAAGACATCTTATGGACAGTACTCGGAAATTGAGACCTCATTTGCCACACCTACGAACTGCAGGTCCAACACCAAATGCTTAGGGCTGGTGTTTAAACATAGTTAATATTGGGCACATTGTTCAAACTAGTCCTTAGCTTAAGTTGTGAGCACTTGGCACTTGTAAATCAAGCATCCTTGGTGGGGAAAGCTCAGTGGGCATCTGCAAGAAGCCTAGTTTAAATGGACTTTCCCAGCCTCTTAAAAAAATGTTATGGCAGAGGCAGGAATAGAATCCCATTCTCAAATAGTCTTCATACAGCTCCATCTTGCCAAGTGCCTGCCAATGTCCACAACAAATGAGGCAAGAATCTTAAACATGAGTTTTGTAGGGAATGCAGTAAGCTCTTATATATAGTATTTGACTAGCACTCGTCTGGAATTGGATCCCTGCTATGCAAGTGCTGTTACACATGTACAATAAAGATCTAATCCCTGTCCTAGACTTCTTGCTAACACAACAGTAGCTGAATTCAGTGTGAGAACTTGGGTAATTCTAATAAGTTTTCAGACTAATGTGTACACAAGAATCCATAATTTTGGGAAGGGAGGCCAAATTCAGTTTAAATGCAAGTATGTGAAATTCCAACAGCACTTTATTTATGGCAGAAATTTGTTTTCCCTGGAGTTGGGGGAGCTGTTTAGTTAGTAAGATGTCCCATAAGTTCAGTCTTACCAGGGCACGGATATCTAGCAATGATGCAGTGTTAGGCCTCTTGCAAGGCCGGTAGCAGCTGAATAGGTCAACTTGTCAAAATAAAACTCGGTATAGCCAGGGTCTGAGTGGTTTGGGGTTTTTTGTTTTGTTTTTTTAGGGCTTCAAAACAAGCATCAAGGCAGAGTGAATACAACATACTTGAACAAAAAACCCTAACTTCCAATACGAGCCCTTTGTATTGTTGTTTGAGTGCTTTAAAGCCAGCGCATCAAAGCTGTAGGATGGTAGAATGAATCGCTCAACTGTAGGTCAATAACCTTACAAATAGGCTTCCTGAAACTGGAATTTGCCACCTTGTTAACGGATGTCAGTCACAATTCCAGTAAGACTGCTAAGTCCATGCCCCACCCAGATAAAAAGGTAATTGGAAAGAATCTCTAGAGGATGCGAACTGAATAGTCCAGAAGGATAAAGATTTGGGCTGAACCTTTGTTTGTATTGGTAATCTGTATTACCAATACAGGTGGCTGTTCACTATTTTTAATGACCAATACAAACACAGTCAGCCTCCAGGAAGGAGGGATTGGTTTGTACTATGTGGTTGTACAAAGTCTTGGAATAAGCTAGGAAGGTCACCTGCTCACAGAGATCCATTTTAAGCCTGAAGAAATAATTCAGTAAAGATCAATTCTGCAATGTTTAGGTTATAGAATACAGGGCAAAATCCTGGCCGCATTCAGGTTAGTAAGAATATTTCCTTTGACTTGAGCAGTCTCTCTAAATATGCCTGGAGTCATTGATGCTATAGGCATCTAGTGGAAGCATAATCCTATTTATACCATTGGTGTGTATATACTTAAATTGGAGCTGTAAACACCACTCTTTTAAACTATCATCCAACCTTTGGTTCACTTCCCAGGACAATATCCACTTTCAACACTCATTCTCAGCACGTTTGGCTTGATTTTTTTTCCAAATTGCAGCCTTTTTAGATGAAAGCCTCCTGGATTTTAATCTTCCTGGATTAATATCTGGGAATGCTTTACATTATGGGAGAAAAATGGTACTGAGAACTCCAGTCAAACTACATGGTAGGGTACCGCAATAGTAACCTCCTAGTCCTAGTCTGTTTCTTGTACATCCCAAACTCCCATGGACTGTGCTGTGCTCTAAATATGCAAGCTATGCAAATGTGTTCTCTGGAATTGGAGTGACTTGTGTCCACAAGTAGTTTTAGGCATGTATGTACAATCTGGGCCTCTTAAGATGTGAAGCACAACCCATGTTAAAGCATTGAAGGAGTCTTGTCTTTGTGCTAAAAAACCTACATTGTTGCCTTGTGTTTAATCCTGATGCAAATATTCTTTGGAAAGATTGTAAACAACTGTGCTATTTCAGTATAGCTAACTTTTTGATTCTGCTTGTTAGCATAGATTCTGGGAGGATAAACATCCCTGAAATGGTAAAGATGGTCAGCTGTTGTGAGACCCATTACAAGTGCACTGACTGGGCTGTGTGCTACCTTCCAAGTTAGTCTAGGAGTATAACAGGCAGACCAAGGGAAGACAGGATATGGTCTCCAGCCACAGCCAGTGATGTCAAAGTTACCACCTCACAAAAAATGACCTTTTCATTTGTTAAGTTGGTTTAATAAGGAGTTCTGGTTGTAGTTTACACTCATAACTTAATATCAGTAATGAGAGAAATACATTGAAATTATTTTAAAATTAAAATCACACTTGTTTACAAATTATTCTCTTGAAAGCAGAAGCACAGTGATGCATTAGTTTTCACCTGCGAATTACATTTGTCCAATCTGTTAAACTGATGGCTCCATTGTGAATGCTTCCATAGATGGAAATGTGAAAAGCAGCCTAGTTCAACAGCAAGTGCTTTTCTAAAGTCCATGGGTGTACTGGACTTAGGCACATTCTTAACTTTTCAGTAGAATTACTTTCCTGAATGTGGATGAATTTACAAATGTTCTGAATGGAGGTCTGCATGACCAGCTATAATGTTATATTAACTAAATTCAGTATTTTATTTTTAAAATGAATTATTTATGGGTCAAGATTCTAAAGAATTATTCTTAACAATTGCTTGGGAGGCTTACTGTAAATGCTATATCATCCATTTTTGTGAGTGTTAATCCATGGCTCTTACCAATTGTCTTTTGAAAAGGAGAAAAAGAAATATCCTCCTTGTTTATCAGATTTAAGTGAGGCACAGAGGTGAAATAGCTTGTCCAAGGTTGGACAGCACATCCCTGGCAGAGTTCAGATTAGAATCCAGCTCCTTCTAGATCTACAGCCAGTGACTTTTACATTGGAGCAAGTTTGTTCAAGTTATTTCAGTATTATTCCAAGACTGGAAAGCTTTAAGGTGGTAATCTGTCTCTGAGTACATAAGTCATGTGACACAAATGCAGTGTTGCATACTGTATTATATTAATCTCTTTGGGTTTTGTTTAACCACAGGGTATTCCTGAGAAACCACACAATGACTAGCTCATTGGAGCAAAAGACATGGTGCCAGTGTGGAGGAAAGAAAAAGAAGCTGTGTTCCTGTTTCGAACTGCGGATTATTTTTTTTCTAAATAATCTATGGGCTCACTGCACAAATGACTTGTGAAAAATATTAATCTCATTTTTAGAATAGCCAAGTGAAATTAACTGCCTATCTTGAAATCTTTCCTTGATTTACTGTATAAGCATTTGCGCCTGGCTGTTCTCTGGAAGAATGTAACACCAAGTTTTATGCAGCAGTTCAGGCTACGTGGCAGTTTTCCAAGTACTAGATTCCAATTTAAGTTATTAAAGCAGCTGCCATATTTCAAAGCCTTGAAATTAAAATTTAATTACAAGCTCTTGTACCAGTGCCCAAAGGAAGTAGATTGATGGTGCTTAACAAAGATGAAGTATGGTTTTAATAGGAATAGTATTTATCCAAATCTTTTTTTAAAATAGGGTTGTTTAAAAATAGGGTTACTTAAAAATAAAAGTGATCAAAACAACAAGATTTAAAAGCTAAGTGCTTTTAGAAGTTTATATGAAGGAATCATGACCTGTAAGTGACTTCACAATCTTCATGCAGCATAACAAATAAGAAGGGGTCAAAATTCTTACCCCAGTTCTATAAAGGTTCTTGGGCATATGCTTAGGTTTTTAAGTGAGTATTGCTTAAATTTGGGCATATACTTTGGTATTTTAATAAATCAGAGCCCTAGAAATGCCAGGCATCGTCAGTAGCCCTGAAATGGGTGGGAACTGCACATGCTCATTGTAACTTAACCTGGCCCTAACTCCCACTAATAATCCGACTTATTTTCATTTTCTTGAAAGTGAAATGAGGCCCTGCAATGAGCATTATTGTGCTTTACTTTTAGTCAGACTTTTGACTGAATTCAGTGGAGTTAGAAGCAGGTCTGGAATGTAATAACTTGTTATATTACAAGTTAGCCAGAGTTAGTAGCTTGACTCGCAGTTAAGTTTCTGACAAGAGATCACTGCTTTGTTTTTTTACAACCCTATGGAACTTGCAATCTGTGATTGCCTTGTAAAAAGAAAAGTGATTAAGTCACTACATTAAACATGTGTTGTTTCTAAATATTTAGTTTTGGTGAGCACAATGTATTCATTTAATAGCTTAGACCACAATAGACCTAAATAGCAAGTATTAGGTCTTAAAATTAAAGTGCAATGTACAGTAAAATCTGAGCCTTGTATTCTCTTCAATATTCATTGTTTCTTATGAGTGATTAAAGAGAAAAGGGTTCCAAGTTCATTTCAATGCTGCATGGAGTCAAAATGGAGCAATAATTTATTTAACTAGTAAAGGTAGTTTTATTGTACCTTCTATCAAACCCGCACTTCTAGAAATACTCCAGTTTTGTGGTTATGGTGTGCTTGTAAACTTTTATGAACTTTGCCTTTTGTATTATGCAATTTTTTGTTCATTTCCAATTTTATGTGGTTTCAGATTTAGTCAGTAGCATCTCCTTGGATTGTTGTCCTGTCAGACATTGAGAATAAATAGTAGTGTTTTGGGCTTCATTTCCTTTTTGAAGGAAATCCTGCAAACACTTCCAGTTCAGACTTCTAAATCCTGAATTGATTTTTGTAAGGGGGTTACGGGGAACAACTTGAACAGCAAAGTTGCCTTTACCTTACCACCGTGGCTAGCTTAAAAACTGAGCCCAATTCTGATCTCACTGGGCACATCTACATATGATGCCATGGTGATGTAGTGTTGGTGGTCACAAACTGATGCCATAGTGACGTACTCCCTGTTATGTGTCACTATGGCAACATACCGCCTAAAAATAATGGTGCATGGTGCAGTCAGCATGGGGTGCTACTGCACTGTCTTGGAAGTACTAAATGATGGCACAATAACATCATCACCATAGCGAGATGTGTAGACATGCCCACTAAGTGTAAATATGGAATAACTGCATTGGTGGGAAGGCCTACTGCAAGTGTTTAGGGCTGGATCCTATTCCACCTGTTGGACATCCAAGAAGAATTCCATCCCATCCTGCAACATCCCTGAAAAGAAATGCTGTGTCCCAAGTGTGCACAGTGGCTGCGTAGTGTTTACACAAGCATCTGCTGGTGATTTTCTGCGTGGCTCCACTACAGCAGCCCTGCAATCACAGTGTGAAGTACACCCTGGAAGGGCACTAACCGCTAAGTACGCTGCCATAGCTGGTTAAACATGAGTGGGTAATTCTGCTGGCAGGGTGGAGGGTTGTTGCCACAGAGGGGCTTCCAGCAGGTACCAGAGTTCTGCTTGCAAAACTTAGTGGTGCAGGCTGTGCCTTGGCCTTAAAGCTAAGGTGAAGGTTCAGTATACGAGTACATATGTTTGCAATTTTTCCTGGGACTTTGTAAGAATGGAATCGAGTTGTACTGAGACAACCCAAGTGCCCTTGGATGTCTAAAAGATGGAAAAGAGTCTGGCCCATATTCTAGCATTAAGATCAGTACGGCTATTCTGAGGAACTTACGTGCATACATAAGTTCACAAGATCAGGATTGGACCAGTTTGTCTAGTAAAATGGCTAATATTAAGTGGTTACCAGTATCAATTCCCACAAAATGCAATTCAAGATGACAATGAAGTGTAAATATATTACATTTGAGAGAGTAAAAAGTATTTTAAAGTTTATTTTGAAAGACCTGAAGCTAATTCTGTATGTGTTAAAATAAAAAAAAATAACATAGCCAAAAATTAAAAGTCAGAAGTTCAGTTTTGCCAATACTTGTAAGTATATGAACCAAAGTGATCAGTTTATAGAAGGGAAGGGGGGGAATTTGCACTATTCTGGATTTGAACATTTAGATTCTCATTCTTACTGATGTTTTCAGCAGTGTGTTTGGTTTTACTTTTTTTTATTAAAGGTTTTAGACCAAATGTCTTGTTTTCTGGCTTTCCTTCAAGAGAGAGACTTTTGAATCTGGGGGCAACTAAGATCGTTGGTGTAGTATTCTTATGCATTTTGATTGGCAGAGAAGAGCTGGAAAGCAACTCTCAAGTACAGCTTCTTAAAACTCAAAGTATCACTGAGGCATCCACCCGTATTAAAAATAAATTCTACCTGATTATAGTGGAAGGTTTTGGCATACAGTCTTTCCTAACCTGTGCAAAAATCAGTACATTTTCCAACCTTTCTTGGCAGTTAACCTGTTTAGCTGGTTTGTGATTTGAGTATTGAGCATTAGTAAGAGAAACCCATGTGTATATTCTTCATTTTCCTCCAGTATGCTATGTTTCATGAACTAAAAACTTCAAATATTATTTAAAAAAAAATCTGTGTAGTTTTAAATCTTCCCTATTACATTGTTAGGAGAGCTTCTTAGTACTCAGTTCTACAGAATAATCTAGGATGTCATAACAGCAAATTGACCTGCCTACAGCTTGCTTAAAACAGGGCTTAATAAAATAGTAAGGGTAGGAGAGTGTGACCTGGAGTTTGGTCATTTACCCCAAGTCTGGGTAGGTCTTTCTGCAGGTCTAGAAAAGTAGCTCTGTTGCCTTTTACAGCAGGGCTGTCCAACAGGCAGCCTGCAGGCTACATGCAGCCCATGGACTGCCACCTGGCTGCTGTGGCCCCCATTGTTCCTGCTGCTGCAGAGGCCAGGGTCTCTGGGTTCCTCCTCCCTCATCTCATTGAAGGGTGTACGGAAGTTGCTTTTTCACACCATTTAAAGGGCTTTATTGCTATGCCTTAACAAGTGCACAGCTTTACAGCACTTCAAAAATGGGTACAGCACTTTAACCCTTGTTAAATAAGGTATTAAATTTGAAGCACTGTGTTTTACAGTGCCGTAGCATCCTACAGCACTTTAAATAACTTCTGTACACTGGTCAGAAAGTATGCTGTAAAGCATCTGCTGCCACCTATCTTGGAAGTGCAGGGAGGCTCAAAGCCCACTCCTCCACCCCCACCAAAGACTGGCCAGACAGTATGTGGTGGCTGGGGGAGTCGAGCTACTGGTGCTATGCATAAGGGGCTGACCTGCCTGTGTGGCCTGGTGTCCTGCGCGGGGGTTGCACTGGCCACAAGTTGACAGCCTTGCTTCACAGTATCGTGTTAATGCATCTTGGGCTGAGGGTAAGGTGCAGCTCAGGATCCTCACCTAGATTACTGTTCTGTGGCAGTGACAAAATTGACTTTAGGCTTGTGATGTTGTCCTGTGCCGAACGATCACAGTATACAGGAGAAATCCTTCAAAATTGTGCAAAGGTTGCTTTTAAAGAGTTTATTCCAGACACCATGAATCCTCATTTTCAAAGATGTGCTCTCCAAAATGTTGTCTCACGTGCATTTTTGAGAAGTTTAAGTATGTTACTGCAGCCCTAAGCTTCCAGACTCCAGCCGCTTTCCAAGCTGTCCAAAATGGAAAAACCCACCTCAGTGCGACATGGGTGAGAAGCTGCCTCTGGCAAATCCTTCTCCTCCATGTTCTCACAGTGGAAGCTTTTATCATTGAATGTGCATGGTAATAAGAGGGTTTGTTTTCTTTCCAATCCTAGTTTGGCCTTGCTGAGCCCTGTTTAGAGGAGGACCCTGCCTCAGGCATGGCCACTCGCAACACTTCCCATAGTGTTCAGCTGGGGCTGTCTGAAAACTCTGTAGTGCATGAATTTGCCTATTTGCAGCTTGAGAGAAGGTCATACGACCTGTTCCCCTCCTTGGATTGCCTTACACAAAACATAAAAGGCGGAGATCCATTTTTGTTTAAAGAACCAGTACAAAATAATCTACAAATACACTATGAAGACAATAAAGAAAGGTTGAAATCTTAAATGGAAATGTTCAGCTGTGAGAAGCAGGATGACTTGGCCAATAAATGCATTAGAATGAACTATCCACTAGCCTACACCATCCTAGGTTAAAATTAGAGGAATTTGCAGGTGTTAAACTACTGACACAGAATCATAGAAAAATCAGAGTTGGAAGGGACCTCAGGAGGTCATCTAGTCCAAACTCCTGCTCAAGTAGGACCATCCCCAACTAGATAATCCCAGTCAAGGTTTTGATTAGCCAGGTCTTAAAAACCCCCAAGGATGGAGAGTCCACCACCTCTCCGGGTAACCTGTTCCAGTGTTTTACTACCACCCTAGTGAGAAAATTCTTCCTAATATCTAACCTAAACTTCCCTTGCTGCAACTTGAGATCATTGCTTCTTGTTCTGTCATCTGCCACCACTAAGAACAATTTAGCTCCATCCTCTTTCAAACCCCTTTGCAGGGAGTTGAAGGCTGCTACTAAGTCCCCTCTCAGTCATGTCTCTTCCAGGCTAAAGAAGCCCAGTTTCCTCAGCCGCCCATAAGTCATATGCTCTAGCCCCTGAACCATTTTTGTTGCCCTCTGCTGGACTCTCTCCAATTTGTCCACATGCTTTCCATAGTGGGGAGTCCAAAACTGAACACAGTACTCCAGATGTGGCTTCACCAGTGCAGAATAGAGGGGAATAATTACTTCTCTTGCCCTACTGGCAACATTCCTACCAATACAGCCTAATTTACCATTACCTTTCTTGGCAATGGGCACACTTTTGGCTCATTCAGCTTGTTGTCCACTGGAACTTTCTGCAGAGCTGCAGCCCAGACAGTCAACCCCCAGCCTGTACCGGTGCATGGGATTGTTCCGTTCTCAGTGCAGGACTTTGAACTTGTCCTTGGCCCATTTTCTGTTGACCCAATCCTCCAATTTGTCTAGGTCACTCTGAATCCTAGCCCTACCCTCCAGCATATCTATTAGTCCCCCCAGCGTGGTGTCATCTGCAGACTTGCTGAGGGTGCACTCTATGCCATCTTCCAGGTTGTTGATGAAGACATTAAACAAAACTGGTCCTAGAACTGACCTCTGGGCACTCCACTCGATACCGGCTGCCAAGTAGACATTAAGCCATTGATTACTACCCTCTGAGCCTGATGTTCCAGCCAGTTTTGTATTTACCTTACAGTGCATTCATCTAGCCTATATTTCCTTAGCTTGCCTGCAAGAACATTGTGGAGGCCATATCCAAAGCCTTGCTAAAATCAAGGTATACCATCTCCACTGGTCTCCCTGCATCCACAGAGCCAGTCATCTCATCACAGAAGGCAATCAGGTTGGTCAGGCATGACTTGCCCCTGGTGAATCCATACTGACTACTCATAATCACTTTTTTCTCCTCCAAGTGCTTAGAAATGGATTCCTTGAGGATCTGCTCTATGATTTTTTTTCCAGGAACTGGAAAAAAGGTGAAGTTGACTGGTCTGTAGTTTCCTGGATCCTCCCTTTTTCCCTTTCTTAAATATGGGCACTACGTCTGCCCTTCTCCAATAATCCAGGACCTCTTCTGATAGCCATGAGTTTTCAAAGATGATGGCCAGTGGCTCTGCAATCGCATCAGCCAACTCCCTCAGCACGCTTGGGTGCATCCCATCCATCCCCATGAACTTGTATATGTACAGCTTTTCTAAATAGTCCCTAACATGTTCTTTCACCACTATTGGGTGCTCACTTCCCCGCCAAGCTGTGCTGCCAGGTGCAGTAGTCTGGGACCTGACCTTGCCTGTGAAGACTACGGTGAAAAAGATATTGAGCACTTCAGCCTTTTCTGCATCCTGTCACAAGGTTGTCCCATTCAGTAAGGGACCCACACTTTCCCTGATCCTCTTCTTGTTACGGACATACTTATAGAAACCCTTCTCGTTACCTTTTGCGTCCCTTGCAAGCTGCAACTCCAGTTGTACTTTGGCCTTCCTGACTTCATCCCTGCATGTCCAAGCAGTAGTCTTATACCCCTCCCCAGTTGTTTGTCTAAGTTTTCACTTCTTATAAGCTTCCTTTTTGTGATTTAAAAAGTTTTTGTGACTAAAATTTTTGTGACTAAAGAGTCCCTTGCTAAACCAAATGGGTCTTCTGCCACACTTGTATAGCCTTCCTGCGCATTGAGAAGGTTTGTTCCTGTGCTCTCAGTAAGGCTTCTTTAAAGTACAGCCAGCTCTCCTGGACTTCTCTCCCCCTCAGTCTGGTTTCCCAGGGGATCCTACCCATGAGTTCCTGGAGCAAGTCAAAGTCTGCTTTTCTGAAGTCCAGGGTCCCTACTCTGTTGCTCTCCTTCTTTCCTTTCCTCTGGATCCTGAACTCAGTCAAGAAGAGCAGGGCCCCTAGTTGGCCATTCCAGCACTTGCTCCAGGAATTTGTCCCCAACACTCTCCAAAAACATTCTGGCTTGCCTGCGCACTGCTGTCTTGTCCTCTCAGCAGATGTCAGGGAGATTGAAGTCCCCCATGAGAACCAGGGCTTGTGATTGGGAAACTTCACTAGCTGTTCGAAGAAAGCCTCATCCACCACTTCCTCCTGGTCTGGTGGTCTATAGCAGACCCCCACCATGACATCACACTTGTTGCTCTTTCCTCTGACCCTAAGCCTTTCGACAGGCCTACCTCCAGTTTCATACTGGAGCGCTGAGCAATCATATGGCTCTTTTAGATGAAGTGCAACTCCTCCTCCTCTTGTCCCCTGCCTGTCCTTCCTGAACAGTTTATACTCATCCATGACAGTGCTCCAGGCATGCAAGCTCCCACCACGTCTCTGTTATTCCAACCATGTCACAGCTCCGTGACTGTGCAAGGACTTCCAGTTCTTCCTGCTTGTGTCCCAGGCTCTGTGCAATTGTGTACAGGCAAATGAGGTAACTAGTAAATCACCCTGATTTCTCAGGAAGAATAAGTACACCTTCCCTGTTGCCCCTTCCTGCTTGCTCTTCCTCCAGGTCACCCACTTCCCCACTTACCTCAGGGCTTTGGTCTCCATCCCCTGGCAAACCTAGTTTAAAGGCCTCCTTACTAGGTTAGTGAACCTGTCTGCAAAGATGCTCTTCCCTCTCTTCATCAGGTGGATCTAGAGTTACCATACATCCGGGTTTTCCCAGTCATGTCCTCTTTTTTGGACCCCTGTGCTGCATCTGGGCGGGTTTTTAAAATAAAAGCCAAATGTCCGGGTTTTCTGCTCTCTGAGTCTGGCTGCTCTGGGGTGGGAGCAGCAGGCAAGTCGATTGGATGTTGGGGGTCATCTGCTCCCCCCCGGTGGGGGGGGTGGAAGAGAGAGAGAGAAAAAGGGGGCGGTGCTGCAGGTCTGGAGTGAGGGGCATGGGGGATGGGACGGGACGGGGGACTGTGGGTTGGGTGTGCAGGGCACTGGCAGCTCCAGGGGGCTGCGGGTCAGAAGTGAGGGGCACCAGCAAGGGCAGGGGCAGGGGCAGGGGCAGGGCAGGGGCATGTCACTGTCCCCTCACCCCCTAGTGACAGGTGTCCTCTTTCTGGGACCTAGAAATATGGTAACCCTAGGTGGATCCCATCTCTTCCCAGAAATCCGTCGTCTTGGAATGTCGTTTTGGGGTCAAAGAAGCCAAAGCCCTGCTAGCGACACCACCTGCGCAGCCAGGCATTTGTCTTCAGGATGCCGCCGCTCCTGCCCGAGCCCTTTCCCTTGACTGGAAGGATTGAAGGGAACACCACCTGAGCCCCCGCCCCCTTCACCCTTGCGCCCAGAGCCCTGTAGTCACTTCTGATCCACTCAGCATCTCCCTTGGCTTTATCACTGGTGCCCGCATGGATGAGCATCATGGGGCAGTAGTCAGAGGGTCAGATGAGTCAGTAATCCCTCCATGGTATCTTGGATCTGGGCTCTGGGCAAGCAGCAGACTTTCCGAGACAGCAGGTCAGGTTGGCAAATGGATCCTGCAGAAAGGGTCTCCAACCACCACCACCCGTCACTCATTCTGAGTGGTGGTCGTCTCGATCCTTCCCACCTTGGGGAGGCCCGGCCTGTCCTCCTCCACCAGTGAACGTGCTCCTCCCTCTCTGCTGCTAGGTCTCCATATCTGTTCTCCAGATGAACTGGTGCAGGCGGAGATGAAGATTTCTGCTTTCTGCCAAAGGACACGAGCTTCCAGCTTCCTGAGAGTCCATGTCCTCTCCCTTCTTTAGTGCTGCCTCTGGCAGTCCTTCCTCCGCAGTCCCGGAGGTCTCCTCCAGCACTGAATCAATGAACTCCTCATAGCAGAGGATGATTCAGAGCCTCATCACCTCTCCCTGTAGCTCTCCTGCCTGTTCCCTGAGAGAGGCCACCAGGAGGCACCGCTTACATCGCAGGCACTCCCCAACCTGGCCGTCACCGGAAGGAACCTGCAAACCGCAGTCCCCGCAGCACCAGACCAGGACCTGGGTAGAAGCCTCAATGGTGAGCGGTCTTGCCTGGACAGAAACCTCCCAGGTGCAAGCAGAGGCAGTGGTAATGGCAGTGGCTCTGGCATTGCAATGTCCTCCAGCCATTTCCCTGGGTCTCTTAATCTGCCTCTTCTCTTTTACTGCCCTTCTTCCAAACACACCTTCCCTAGCGAACTCACCTGGAGCTGGCCTGTTTACTGCTCCTTGGCCCCAAAGGGTTCCTTTTTCCCTGCTTCCCCACCAAGCTAAAAGGGTCTCCCTTCAAAGTGGCCAGCAGCAAACTGACCTGCAAACTGACCAGTGAACTGTTTGGAGGAAGGCACCTCTACCATAACCAAAATACAACAAAAATATATTGAAAAGAATAATTATGTTTTCAAAAGTCTTGGTTACATCTTCCTATACATGAAATATTCTCAACATTTCATAAGCATGAAGCTTACTGTTATAAATTAGACTTCTTGAATAAAAAAATGCCTAAAACTCCCTTGTGTCTGATAAGAAAAATCAAGGGCTTCTTCATGCAAACACTTCTGTGAAATGCTTGCCCCCAAAAGTAGTCTTAATTGAAGTCAGTGGGACACAGGGACTGTTTTCAGTAGGTGTTTGCAGAAGTCCTAGGCATGGAAAGGTACTGGTTGATGCAAAAGAATAAGAGATGCAAGTTCCCCCCACCCTCCACATCACTATAATATGCCTCACTCCCCCCCGCCCCTGCATTAAAACCTCCTGCAGTCTATACAATCTGTTAGAAATATAGGAGTATGTATGATAAATTAAATGTGGATTTAGAATCTAAGCTCTGGGGGCAAAGAGTGTGTGTGCATACAGTATATATACACATATAAATATAGCGTGCAGACTATTATGTATATATTTGTGTTGGAGGACAGAGTAAAGTTGGAAAATAGTTTGTATGAGGACAGAGTAAAGTTTTAGCATTTGTTCCAAGGCAGAAAAGTGGGCTGGCTTATTCAGGAAACCAGAATTGGAGAAGTCCAAGCCTTAACTAGTTCAAACACGGTCCTTCTTTGGATTTCCTACTCCTCAAACTTTGCTAAACCCTTATCTTCAGGCTGTGCTTGTGCTGCAGAGGAGTTGGGTGTTGGTGAGTGTAGCTTGCTTACAGAGCATATGACCATTTTCTCCCCTGCCACACTCCACTGTGCCCCTAATGGTTCCTGCTAGCCCTTTCTTTCCTCCCTCAACTCTCAGGCTTCAGGGGAATACTCAGTTCATTGCTGTCTAGTATTTGAATGTAAAGACTCAGCTGTCACCCAGATTTAATCACAGCTTTAACCAATACTTACTGGGTGGCATTTTCTGTCACTTGGTACATAAGACCATGGATGGAACCAGGATTTTGAAAATGGGGGTGCAGATGGTATTGCACATCATCGCACACAACACAACACACATTTCTCTCCAGTTAAAGAGAAACTAGAAGGTTTACTTATATGCTAGAACACTAGCACTATATTATTCAATTCAAGATCAAAGCAAAAACAAATATAAATATTGGCATGTGCACTAATTTCCTAGATTAAATATTAAGTTAAAAATACAACAAACTAGCCAAAAAAGAATCAGAATAGTCAAGAGATACTGTGGCATTAGTCCAGTAGTCATTATAGTTGTATGTATGCCTCTTATTCAGATTTATATGAATCCAGCCTTCTTGGGTATCTTGACAATGCCTCCAGTATTTCACCATCAGTCATTTCTACACTGGAGTTAATATTACCACACCTGAGTTAAGATGTTTAGCCAGAACTAGAAACAGTTTGAAAGACTATGAAATAGAAGAGAGGCATTACCTAGAATAGCTAACAGACAGCAAAATTGCAGAAGAAAGGATAGTTTGAATCCTGGAACATCAAGACTGCCTAAAAAGGATAAGAGGGTCTTTAACATCTGTGGAGTAAAATTAGCAGGAATCAGAGATGATAAAGAGCCAGGAAGTCAGTTGCCTCTCAGCTCTACCTGAATATGAACACTGATGCTCCTCCCAGGTGGTTGGTTTTAAGGTTGGGTGACACAGGTATCAAAGGGAGTTGCTACTGTCCCACTTCCATCCCACCCCCGGGATCTGCCCCTGCACAAAGCAGCTGAAGCTTTCAGTGACTCAGACAATTTTACACTGAGATCTAAAAGAGATACAAAGAAGGAAGCAGCAAATAAAGCTCCATCTGAATGAAGGGATCTAGTGGCCATCTACAAATTCGTCAGGGTGGGGACAGCAAGCAATAGGAGATGCCCAGTTTACCAGGGCACCCCTTGGAGTTACTAGAAACAACGGCCACAAACTGACAGAGAGCAGATTTAAATTAGACATTGGGAAGAACTTCTTTACGGTAAGGGTTGCCAGAATCTGGAATAGGCGTCCAAGGGAGGTGGTGCTTCCCCTACCCTGGGGGTCTTCAAGAGGAGACTGGGTAAGCACCAGGCTGGGGTCACCTGACTCCAGCGCTCTTTCCTGCCTAGGGCAGGGGGTCAGACTCGATGATCTACTAAGGTCCCTTCTGGCCCTAAACATCTATGAAAGCTATGAAATCCATGAGCCACGTCCTTTCTATTTTACTATAAACAGAGTTTGGGGTTCACTGAAATCTATATGGCTGCAGTTCTGAGACACATCCTCAAGTGTTTCAGACATGATAAGCTGTATCAAACTAAGCTCCAAGTATAGACCAGGTCCCCAAGTCATTTCATTGCCTAAAGTTATACGGCCTGATTTCACAAGCCCTTTCTTACACAAGTCCTTTTGATCTTAATGGAGCTACTGAGCTGAGCAAAGGGAGTGGTCCTCTTTTATCTTATAATGACACAAGCTAAGGCATGTAGTGTAATCCTGTCTGCTTCAACTCAATTTTGTGATAAGCTTTTTACTGCAGCAAACCATGTTTGCCCACCCATTTTGTGGCTGAAATAAGAACATAAGGATATAAGAAGTTCCATACTGGGCATGTCTACATGAGATAGTTGCTGTAGAGCTGACTAATTAGCTTGGCAGTAAAGTCTCAGCATCTACACGTGTAGTGCTATTAGGCCAGACAGGACAATGCAAGTATTATCCTATGGCAGACTTATTTGCTCCACTGCAATGCACACGTAGATGCTAATGGGGCTGGTGGGGCATGAGGGTGTTTCAGTGCGGGGGCTGCCTGCCAGCTAGCCCCACACTGAAGCACCCTTGTGCCCCAACCAGCCCATCCACAACACATTGAGCCAGGTTGGAGCAGCCCCAGGCTGGCAGGCTGACCCCCCTTGCCACCCTGCCACCCAGGGCTGCTCTGACCTGGCCCAACTTGCTGTGGTCCCAGGCACATGTGTAAACATGGTGCCCAGGAGCAATAAACTCTGGTGTGGACTGCGCCAGAGTTCAGAGTTTATTGTTTTGCATTAACTTCATGTGTAGATGTGCCCGCTGGATCAGGCCAATGGTTCATCTAGCCCATTCACTAGTCTGACAGGGGCTAGAGTGGATGTTTTAGACTCACATTAAACCAGATATATCTAGAGCAGTGGGTTCTCAACCATCTTAAAACCAAGGCACCCCTTGTCGGACTTGAGGCACGCATCCATAACTTCTATGATTTGAGTGGCACCCCATTTCAAAAAATAATTTATTTTTTACAGGGCTTACCTCCTTGCAGAAGGAACAGGCAGTCAGGGCAGGGGAGCAACTAGGCAGGGAAATCCTGAGCCTTCTCTTATTTGCTCATCTTCTCACACCTCACTTATCCACTCACACTCCCTGTGGCACCCTTTAAAGGATCTCATGGCAGCCCAGAATGCTCTGGCACACTGGTTGAGTGATCTACCCCCTATTCTTTATATCTGCCACTATTATAGATGCCAAAGGAAACATCTTCAGCTGCTGTGTTCAGCAGCTATTAACAGATCTATTGTCCATAAATTTGTCTAGTTCCTTTTTCAACCTGGCTTTGAAAGCTGCCTCTGCCACCTCCTGTGGCAATGAGTTCCCCAAGTTAACTATGCGCTGCACAGAAAATACTTTTGTTAGCTTTAAACCTGTCTCCTACTAATTTCAGTGAGTGCCTCCTAGTTCTGGTGTTCTGGGACTTGGTGAATAACAACGTACCCTTTATGATTGTATAGACCTCTATCATATCTCTCCTTGGGCTTCTCCTTTCCAAACTAAAGAATCTTAGTTTTTTTAGTCTCTCCTGGTATGGCAACTGCTCCATGTCCCTGATCATTTTGGTTGCCCTTCTCTGTACCTTTTCCAATTCTACTACATCTTTTTTTTGAAATGTGGAGACCAGACATGTACACAGTATTCAAGATGTGGGCGCACCATGGATTTGTATAATGGCATGAGGATGTTCTCTGTTTTGTTTTCTATTCCCTTCTTAATGATGTCCATCATTTTATTGGCCTTTTTGGTCACCAGTGCACATTAAGCTGATGTTTTAAGAGAACTACCTACAATGACTCAAAAGTCTTTCTTCTGAGTAGTAACAGCTAGTTCAGAACTCAGCATGGTATCATAGTGCTTAGGGTTGGAAGGGAGCTAAACAGATCATCAGGTCTGACTCCCTGCCCCAGGAAGCAATGGGTGCCGGGATCATATCACCCCAGCCAAATATCTGTCCAGCCTCCTCTTGAAGACCCCCAAGGTAGGAGAGAGCACCACCTCTTCCAGAGCCTGGCAGCCCTAACTGTAACGTAATGTCTCCTCATGTCCAGCCTGAACCTTCTCTATAACAATTTGTGGTCATTATTCCTAGTAACTTCGGGTGGTGTGTGGGGGAACAGAGCCTCCCCCAATTCCCGCCAGTCCCCCCTGGTGAGTTTGTAAATGGCTACCAGATCCCCTGTCAGCCTTCTCTCGTGGAGGCTGAACAAGTTCAGACCCTTTAGCCTCTCTCCGTAGGGCCATGCGAGTGGCCCTCCTCTGGACCCTCCCAATGCTAGCCACATCTCTTTTGAAGTGCGGTGCCCAGAACTGGACACAGTACTCCAGCTGCGGCCTGACCAATGCTGCATAGAGGGGAAGGATCACCTCTTTGGACCTGCTCGTGATGCATCTGTAGATGCACGACAAGGTGCGCTTAGCCCTACTGACCGCTTCCTCGCACTGGCCACTCATCTTCATCCTGGAGTCAGCAATGACTCCAAGATCCCTTTCTGCCACCGTGTTGAGAGGAAGGCATTCCCAGCCTATAGGTGTGTTGCTGGTTCCTTCTCCCTAGATGCAGCACCTTGCACTTGTCTGCGTTGACTTCCATCCTATTCTCATCTGTCCACCTCTGTAACCTGTCTAGATCTAGCTGGTTTCTGTTCCTCCCCTCCAGCGTGCCCATCTCGCCCCACAACTTGGTGTCGTCAGCAAATCTGGACAGCGTGCTTTCCACGCCCACATCCAGATCACTAATAAAGATGTTGAACAGTACAGGCCCCAGGACCGAGCCCTGGGGGACTCCACTGCCCACATCCCTCCAGGTCAAAAACAACCGATCCACTACCACTCTCTGGGTGTGACCATCTAGCCAATAGTGTGTGTATAGTTATTTTTCCCTATATGCGTTACCTTGAACTTACTGACACTGAAGTTTACAGGCTCTTTTGTATCAGTTCCAAACAGAAGGCATATAAATTACATACTACTAGCACTTCAGTCCTCTCTGGTGTTTTATAAAGCACTTAAATAAAATAATAATGGCCAGATCCCCTGCCAGTGTAAATAAGAATAGCTCTACTGCAATCAAACCCACCTACCCCCTGTTTCCACCAGCTAAGGTTATGGCTGCTGTTATTCAGCTTTAGCTAAGGTAACCAAATGATTACACTGGCCTAGCATCTCACAGTTCCCAAGAGGCTGATTTTTTCCCCTCCTAACACAAACGAAACTACATGTATGCATAGTATGAAGATTTCCTAGTGATTAGCTGGTAGTTCAACATACGTTGTTTGCATTGAAACTGCAGGGTGTGTGAGGCTGGTACAGTTATGGAACAATTTTCTTATACATTTCTCTTTCAACTTGAAGAAGGGACTGTCCAAGATTCACACAACATGGAGACTGCAGAGATTAGAACTGGAACATCTGTATTGGATATATTCCTAACTAACACCGTTCCCAGCCTGTCTTCCAGTGCCGCAGCTTGAATTGCTCCAGCTAAAAACGCTTCTTTCTCCTTCACACTATTGCTTCTGAAGATATTGTGTTGTATCCACATGATGGCCTGGCTCATTTCAAAGCAGTTAGCTACTGAAGGATAATATTCGCTTCTTGGCTCCAGCATTCTGGAGCCAAAGGAATGGAAAGCTTTCTCCTAAATGCCCCCGAGCTCTTCTTTCCCCACCCATCTGAATAGACAAGAACGGTGCACCTCTCACATGTTGTGGTTGGTAAAACAGTTACTGTATCATTTAGCATGTAGTATTTAGCAATAACTCTACAGGTAGGGTTTTTTAAATTAAGTTTAGACTTTATCTTATGTTGAGGTACATTTTGACACACCATTCCTCCCATCCTTACACCCACTACCAAGATGCCTAGCCAGTCACTGCTGATCTCAAGTGCCCTCCTTCCTTCCACTCTGTACACCCCTCGCATACAGATTGAAGTAACAGGCTTAACAATCAGATGATGCCTGTAGATACAGAGGCCTGTCCTTTCAATCCACAGGCACTCAGCTACCCACTCCAGTACAGAGGATAGGTTGACAGGGATTGTGATTTCTACAGTTTCCTGAAGGATGGGCAAGAGCCACCCAGCTTTTTCAGTTCCTGTGGTTCTAACAACTCTCCCACTCAGTGGCTTGGGAAAGAGAAGGGATTAGTATGGTAGTCTCCTACCTCAAGAGCTCTACTGGGACAGGGGAAGTAGGGGGTCAAGCCTGCACATTTAAACATATTTTTTATCTTTAAAAAATACCTATCTAGCGTATTTCTCTTCTAATGGCAAGAGACTAGATTGTACTGTAACTTTACATTTTGGTTTCCATGGCCAAGATCCAATTAACAGCAATGATTAGTTATTTGGGGTTTTTTTAAAGAAAGTAGGAACACAGTGGCCTCAGTCCTACAATCCCCTACAATCACTGGAAGAGATGAGGGACTGAAGCTAGCAGATCTCCCCTCCCCTAGCTGGAAAACTTTCAACTAAGAGTGTGGGCAGACAAGGTTTTTTGGGTAAATCTGATGTCTTTTATTAGACTGACTAAAATAGTTGGAAAAAAATCTTCTTTGCAAGCTTTCAGATACAAACACCCTTCTTCAGGCAGAGGAAGTGTCCTTAGACCAGCACGGCTACAATCAACACCCCTTCAACTAAGAGTTGTTCTTATCCCAGTTCTCATTAAGCAAGAATGAGGAATCTCTCATTTGGAAATCTGCAATGATTTCCTTCCACTGTGAATCCCTGTAGAGCCTGGTAGGACTTCAGGAAAGCACTTTGAACTCCGCAGCTATAAACAGTGCAGGTTTCTTAACTGTTCACTGGACAGTATAGGCTCCCTCTGCTGGCTAGCTCAGCCCTTGAGCACTCAGGGGAGAAAAAGAATGACCACAACCAACAGAAAGATGGACAAGTTTTGTGCCGGCAACTGTGAGGCTAATTCTCCACTTGCTCCAGTATTAAACCAATCTGATGTGGATGTACCAGTGCAAAAGTCACTAAAATTATACACAGACTTCTAGGGGAGAATCTCATCTTTATACAATGACACTAATACTTCCCTTTCTTCTACTAAAAATACCCCTCCTGATGCAGCCTACAGCTAAATTGCCTCTCCATGGCAATATAAAATTGGCAGATTATTGTCATTCTGTGCTTGACTATTACTCCCAGGTCCTTCTTCTCCAGCCTCATTTCTATCTGAGGAGCTCCAAGTTTATGGCAGAAGTTTCTGTTATTAGTCCTTATGTGCATGACCTTGCATTTTCCACTACTGACTTTCACCGTATTTCTATTACTCCAGTCTCCAAGGTTACCCATTCCTTTGTGTATAATAATCCAAATTTGTGTCATCGGCAAATTTAATCAGCACACTCCTGCCATTTGTGCCAAGTCATTAATGAAAATATTAAAAGAAGACAGCTTTAGGTGAGCCTTAGGAACTAGCAGAGTTCTTTAATACTTCCCCTATCAACATTATCCATTCCTGTCTTCCCAGAAGATAGTCCCGTTACAGCTCCTTTTCCTAAACCCATCTCCTCCAGCCTACCCAGTAGTTTCCCATGTGGCATAGTATCAAATGCTTTTCTGAAGTCCCAAGAGATTGGGTGTACCACATTTCCAATCTAATATTCATTTCAAATACCTGCCAACAGATAGGTAAGTTTCATTTGCCAGAACTTTTACAACTCTAGCATTAGTATTATCTGGTTCCCTTGAGCTGATTACTTTTAGCTCCTTGAGTTTTGCTTCTGCCTCACTCGTGTTGATCTCCACTTCCACACTCCCATGATCCATCCTGTCTTTGTTCTCATAGTCAAGCATCATCTCACTGAAAGCAGTGGTAAAGTATTACTTCAGACTAGTGATTCTCAACCTTTTTTGATTTAAGGCAACCCTTGTTAGACTCAAGGCACCCCTCAATAGACTCAAGGCACCCCTTGGAAAATGCCAGCTCTCACTAACTTTCACTCTTTTTTTTTCTGGCCGTACAAAAATAAGACTGCAATTCTTCTGTTACAACAATTTAACTCAGAAAGATCAGGTCAGAATGGTTTTAACATTACAAATTCTTATTTGAAACCTGTGGATTTATCTTGTGACTCGCGTTTGCACACCTAACAGTGTTAACACTGCATTGCACCCCAGGGCACTGTTGAAAGGATCTCACGACACCCTGGTTCAGAATCATGGATTAGGCAGTCACGTAGCTGAAAGGGAGATGACTGCGGCAGCAGGCCTGGGCACTGCTTTTGTGGTGCAGCGCACAAACAGCCACGACCACAGTGGTGGCTAGTCATGCTACATTTGGCACAGTGGTAGCCCTCACTGCTCCAGGTGCCAGTGGCTGTCCCAAGCATGAAGCTGCTTGGCTACACCTCTGCATTTAGATATTAGAACATGCCTGCATTATTCTTAATCTCAACCCCGTCCCCACTATCTAGAGGCTCCCCTTCTTTCCACATTTCCTTACAATTGAGGTACCGGCTTGTTTTGAGATCACAAAGACACACTTCTCAGCTTCTGCGAGTGCCAATCTGCTTTAAACTCACTTCGCTTTGTTTGACCTCAAGTTCTCCAAGTGCCTGAAGTTCTGCCCTGTGCATGCCCAGAGCTGCTCCAGCCTGACCGTCATCAGGATCCAGGCAATCCTCTCCCTAAGTCTCCATAGAAGATCTAACTGCCTGTGCATTGTATCTTAGTCATTGGATAAGATGCAGAACTACTCCTTGTGGAAGGGACTGGAATCCAGGACTCTCCTCTGCCAGGTGAGTACCCCAGCCACTCAGCTGGAGTCACACTGCCTCTCACTTCCTCTCTTTGGTGCAATGAGTTATTTACTGCCTAGTGGCCCAGCTTTAACAAGGGGGGTGGGGACTGTCCTCACTCAGACGAGCCTGGTGACTTGCATGTAAACACCTCATTTGGGAATCCTGCTGATGCTCTGGAACAAGATAAGCACTGAACAGCTTAGTACGGTGAGGACTAAGGGTATGTCTTAGACTACAGATATAATAATGATATATGCAGAGATACTAGAACCCAACTTAGCTCATTTAAACCTAGCTCAGGTTAACAGATCATCCATGATAGCAAAGTACTCAGCATGAGCTTATTTACTCTGCTGAGAAATGTTCTGCTGTGTAGACATACCTGCAGCCAGGTAAGTTCCTATGGCACTTTAACCACAGAGGCCTGGACACCCGGGGACTTCAATAGCCTCCTCAGACTACCTGAAGGGACACTGCTGCCCCAGGTAAATGTCAATAGGTAACACCAAAAATCTGTTTGAAAAAAAAATCTCACAAATCACATACTCCCAAGTGAGAACTCTGGATTTCTTCCTCCTTAAAACTTACAAAGGGCCCAAAACTGAACTTCCTTGAGCAGCTGCATCCCATGCTAAACCAACTTCAAAAATCTGAGCTTGCTGCTCAGGGCTGTTGGACATGATGCTAGCATAGGTGAGTGAGAACCTATGGGCCACAAAGCTAGCTGAGGACATAGCAGGCTGCAGGCCCTGTACCCATGGAGCAGTGGTGTAATGAGACAGACGTTTGCCCAGGGCAGCTGCCACCACACATGATCACAATTGTGGGGGTGCAGCAGGAGCCATTTGTTTCCATCCCCCACCACCCCCACCAAGTCAAGATCTGGGGCAGTTGCCCTGAATGCCCTGCTCTGTTTATACAGCTGCCATGGAGCAGCTGCAGTCTGGTAGAGTGAGGGCACGTGTCTCAGACACACAACCTCCAGTATTTCCCACGGGCAAACTCACTCTACTCAGGCTTTGCTTTGATGGTGGGGGCTTTGGACCGCAGAACATTTTGATGGACAGCCCAAATCCTTCCACTTACAAAGGTCCCAAAACTGAACTCCCTTAAGCGGCTGCATCCCAACCTAAAGCAACTTCAAAAATCTGAGCTTGCTATCTGAAATTCTTCCACATAGCCACATGAAGAAATCTGAAGATGCCATTTGAAAGAAGGGAGAAAAACAAACAACAAACCCCCACACCCAGCTTCCTTCTTCTTGGGCTCCTCAATAGACCTGGACAGGAAATTGTTCACCTTCACCCCTCCCTCCCCCCCAAGAAAACTCCCTCAAAAATATCAAAAATAAATATAGTTTGACTCACTGAAGTATTTTCTGTTCCTAATTTCAATTTTTTGTTTTGATTTTGACTATCCCCCCCATTTTTAAAGCATTTTTAATTCTAAATGTCAATAAATGTAGATAAATAGCCATGCCATCGTAAATAACATTTTTTTAAAAATATGTTGATATTACTAATTCTGCCTATTTCGGGTTTTTCTCAATTGGACATTCATTCAAACTAGCCATTTTATGTATTACTTGTCTTCTGAGTTAGAAAACCAACTAACCTCTTAAAATTTTGAACAAGAAATTACTAGTCCTTCAACCCACCCTGCACGCAACCATCTTCTACTCCATGACACATAATAACCAAATCAGTTCCCTGCTCTCCCTCACCTGCCTTAAACAACCATTAGTGATCCCCAGGCTTCCCTGGCACCCCCAGCCTGGATTTCTTTACACAAGCACACGGCTTATGCTGGGTTTCAAGCCTACACTGTTACTACGTTGCCCCAACCTTTTACTTCCTATGCTTTACTCTTGTTTGAGGCTCCTTTCTCTTCTTCTCCTCTCTAGGAGTCCTCTTAAGCTTCCCCTTCAACTATGAAACCAAACTGATTGTTGTTTCAACTCTATCAAGAGAGAACAAAAGCTTACTTTAGATTCAGTGAAGGAATCACCTCATCCCGTGAACATGACTAAGTGTTCGTAGACTTCATCTCCTTCTGAACTACATTCCTCAAAATGTCTTTTCTTCTTGACTACATGGGGACAAGGACTATGACTGGGCTATATGCTACTTAAGGGGTCAGTATACCCTCTTACAATCTACTTACAGAATAGGCAAGGGAATCTAGCTGTGGAATTTGCCACAGAATCATAGATCACCCCTTGCTGTTGAATTTCTTTCCAGATGCTGAGTTTATATTTTCAAAAAAAAAAAATAGGATTTGTCTACGTCTCATGATTGTGAAGACATGCTGTAAAATATCAGTTCAGAGTAGCAAACACAGCAGCGTACTTGAGCATCTGTAGCTGCCTGCAGCAATAGTGCTAGGAATTTCACTACACACCTCAGTGAACCTAGAGACAGTGATTGAAAATGTCAACCTTGTTACCAAGTTCATTGCTGCCTATTAACTACAAACATGAAGCTTATGTATTTGATCAGAAGAAATCCAGGACCCAAAAGCCCTGGTGCCAAAACCTCCAGCTTCCTCCCTGACTGCTTTTACAATGTTGCTGCAAGTTGTCAACAGATAATAAAAACTGAAAATCATAGAATCAATGAATGGGAAGGGACCTAGACAGATCATCTAGTCCGACCCCCTGCCACGGGCAGGAATGAGCACAGGGGGTAGGAGGGGTCATAAGACCCCAGCCAGGTGCCTGTCCAGTCTCCTCTTGAAGATTTCCAGGGAAGGTGAGAGCACCACCTCTCTGGGAAGCCTATTCCAGGCTCTGGCTTCCCTTACCATGAAGTAGTTCTTCCTAATATCCAACCTAAACCTATCCTCCCTCAGCTTGTGGCCAGGGACTAAGGCTGAATTCAGTGTCAAAATAAATAACATGGTGACTGTAGTAGCCAATGGCTTATCCATTTTTCATATTAAGTTTATTAAAACCTTCTTTTTAAGTTTAAATACGGCTCCTAAACAATGTCTTTTGTACCACATCAGAGTACAGAAGAATGCAAGAACCATGCTACAAAGTTCAGGTCTAGTTTACTATGCAGGATATAAGGCCTTGGCTATATTACAGTTGAAGAAGCGTTTTAGAAGCAGCTGGCTCTCTTGGCAGACCAATATAATTTTCAATATTCTCCAGCCTAGCAGATAGACTGCTGAACTGAGGCTCAAGGAAGAGGTGTGCCTGATTAGTGCAGCTGTTCCCTGAACTGAAAAAAAAAAAAAGGTAGAATAATGGAATTACAGATTATAACTGCAAGCAGAACGCAGTCCTTCATAAATGGATGTCTTTACTCTGGTGACTTAAACCTACAGGAACCTGTTCTACAGTCTTACCCTGTGCATAAGCTTTAGATAGCACAACACTTAGCATATTACCTTTCATGATGGTGAGTCTATTGGCAGACCAGTTTTGAGACTCTCATAACTTCTTCAATAAATAATGAAGATCACCTTCCATTCTGAATCGTCTTATCTTTTCTCAGGTACCTAACCTACCAGAACATAGAGCAGGGATGTGATCGGTGTCCATCCTACATCTCACTCTTATTTTGGAGCTGTAAAATAGAAAGTGCTTCATCTTACAGTTCAAGAATCTGGACAGCTCTGTGAGGGTAATGTAGAAGAATAAAGGAGAGCAAAAGACAACCTCAGACAGACAAGAAAGAGCCACTGGAAACATGTGCAGTGCTGACTTCACTAGCAACAGGTCATGCAGAACAAGATGCTGTGTTTCTGGAACTATAGTAATCTTAACCATGAACATATGTGGTGAACTTCTAGATGTTATGCAAAATGAAGGAAGGGTAAAACAGAAGTATACAAAAATCCAAGGGCACCAAGAAACCTGTGATCTGTAGCCAAGCCCTCAGATACTAATACATTTTCTCTGAAGCATGGGGAGCAGCTTGCCTAACATCTCTTCCACTATAACATTGGGTCAATAAAAGAGATCACACAACCTGCTTCTCCCATATTTCCTGATTCATCACAGCTATGCCAATAACAGTACTTACACGATATGTCCCCTGACTTTCTCATCTCTAGATTAAACAAACCTAATTCTTTCAATCTGCCCTCATAGATCATATTTTCTACACCTCTGATGATTTTCGTTTCTCTCATTTGGACTCTTTCCAATTGTCTTGTATCTTTCTTGAAGCATGGTGTCCAAAACTGGCCTCAAAACTGGAGCAGAGCCCTGAGGATGGGAGGATTACTTCATATGTCTACCATGTAACACTCCAGTTTATATGCCCCGGTAGGATGTTTACTTTTTTCACAATAGTACAGCAGAATATTAAGTGCTAAATAGTATGACAATAATAAAGGAGTGGGAGTCACCAAAATAACTTAATTAATTGGAACTAGGTCTGGATTAGGGATGTGCATACAAGATGTGGCCTAGCACAAGACCTCTGGCAACATTTCTTTTTAGAAAAAGGGTGAATAAGTCTTTCCATTAGATCTGCAACGGGACTAAGGGAAGGAACAGCTGGATTTGGCTCACCTCTCTTTTCTTACAGTCCAGCTGCTTAATTAAAAGCACGTCCAAATGAGCCATCTGTTAACCTGGTAGAGGAATCAGGGTTTCCCATTAATTTAAAAATATTTTACATGTTATTAAAACTCTAGAAGGGAAAGGAGGTATGGATAAAAAATTAAGGTAGGAAGCTTTGCCTTAGAGGCACAGGTAAAATCTGTAACAGATGCTGTACTCTGTGCCTAAGCTAATTGTTAATTGAGGCACCCTGGTAATAAAAGCATTAATAAAGGGAAAGGTAGACTGAACATCTGGAAAATTATGAGACAAGAAAGAATTCTCATATTTTGGAGCTCCTAGCTGAGTGGAAACTACTGGGGAAAATTGCTCTAATTACTTGTCTGAGAGAATGAAGAGTAACTCTATTCCCAGTCTGAAAGCAGAAAAGTCATTGCGTATTCCTCTCTTCTCTCTTTTCCCACCACTACAACTTTTACATTTAAGACCCAATCTTGCAAAGACATGTACTTAACTTTAAGCATGAGGGGTGTCAGACCCACTGAAGTCAGTGGGGCTGTTCAAGGCACGTAGAATTAAGCCTTTGTGTTAGTCTTCACAGGATCTGGATTTTAGCAATTTACAATAGATAGGTTAATTCAGAAAGAGGGAGAGAAACTATGTTCTGAACGAGCTCTCAGAACTGCATATTTGGGTGACTTTTTCCCATTTTACCTTTTGTTGATGTCAATGGCTGCAAATATATGAAATTACTTCATCTACTGCCTCTCTAGTGCATTAACTTTTTTCAGGTAAGGTTGGATTACTTTTTCCAAGTAGGCCTATGTAATCCTTTGCACACAAATCAAGAGCTACACTGTCTGGCTCTAGGAATAACAGGATAAAGTTTAGAATAAGCAAAATGAAGGTAAATATCATACCTTTGTTAAGAGTTGTTTCACCCTAATATTTTAAACCAGGACAACAAAGATCCAGCCCATGGGCCACACCTGGCCTGCAGAGACCTATCATTCAGCCCGCAATGTTGCCCATGGATTTTGGAGTTGACCCACATGCTGCAGGCACTGTGCTGGATCTCCCCCACATGCTGCACACAGCACACGAGGCAGTCCAGGGTGCACACTGCATGCAGCACCCATGCAAGGTCAATCCATGACCTGCTCTTCTAGAAATACCCACACTGGTCCATTCCAGGACATGCTTGGCACGAGGTGCCTGTGCCAGGCCAGTTTGGGATCAATTCTGTATACAGCAGTAGCACTGGCTGGTCAAGGTTATATGGTGCTTCCAACACGTACACTGGGTTGGCCCAGGACACACACTGCCCAAGGTGCTTGCGCTGGGCCAACCTAGCATGCATTCTGCCTGAGGTGCCCGTGCTGAACCAGTCTGGGACAAGTGCTGCATATGGTGCCTGTATGGGGCAGGTCTGAGACAGATGCTGCATACGGCATGCGAGACCAGTCCCAGATGCATTCTGCATGGGATGACCAGACCAGGCCAGGCCAGGACAAGGCCAGGACATGCAGCAGCTGCACAGGGCTGCTCTGGAATGAGAGCTGCATGTGGCACCCGTGCAGAGCCAATCTGGGACAGGCACTGCATATGGCATCCACACCAGTCCGGTCTGGGGGTCATGCTGGATCCAGCACGTGGGGCCAGTCTGCAGGTCTGACACAGCCTGCAGAACCAACCCAACACCGTTCTTCTGGCCCACAGACAGCCTTCATGTGATTCATACAGACTGCACAGCCTGATGAATTAGACACCCCTGTTTTAAACTGTACTGGAAAAAGTACTCAAGAGCATGCCAGATACAGTCCTTCATTGACAAGAAATTAAGTAGGATCTAACAGGTCATTTTCTTCTCTATTACATGTGAAATGATAGTTCAACATTTATGGAAGTACTTATAAAACATGCCCTCTTGCATTTTAATGTTGATACAGCTTTAGTTCTCCCATATGTCACCTCTTCTGGTGAAGCTACTGACGGTTCTTCAACCCCTTCTTCCTTTTATCTTCTCTTCTTACCACTGTTTTGCCTTTTCTTTTCTTTTCTCTCCTCCTCCTCCCCTCAGAAAAAGACACAATTCATTACATCTCAGAATTAGCTCTATGGTTGCATTAAGGAAGTCCAGTCAAAGATCAAGGCCAGGCACAGTACAGGCATATAACAATTAACACAATACCGGCCCCAGAGGGCTCACGGTACATTTGTTAGACAGGAAGGTGAAGGAATGCAAAACAGATAAATGGTGATGAAGGACCTGGGAGGATGAAGTAACCAGATAAACAGAGATCACTGGAAAGATGCAATCTTGGTGCTTTACTTTTTAAAGTGATCCCTTGCTACTCGCTTTGCTTTTTGCAGGAGGTTGGGATGCTGGTTAGCTCTACTTCCACTTAGGAAAGTACAATATGAGCAGTTAGTGATTTTATAATCAAAGGCTGAAAGCAGCCCAAAGTGCAAAGAAGATGTTAGCCCTGACTTCAAAGGAAAGCAATACTGATAGCCTGTGCCTCACTGAATTTATAATTCCACTTAAAAAACTAATGCAAGAGTTTTTCAGTGTTCCACATTTATATTTTTCAAGATGAAAATGCAAAGCTGAGCACAGCCAGACACTGTACTTTGTGTGTGAGGTATGATCTTCCTTCCCTGCAATTCTCTGGCACTTCCTGGTGCCAGAAAGTACTGTCCTATGGCATCTGCTACAACCAGTCCCTAAAACAGCTGAATAAGAGGCCTGAAAGGAAACAGGCAACTATGGATTTTAAGCATTTTAATCACTGCAGAGTGTCATTTAAAATTGACTTCCAAGCACCTGACTGAATAACATGCTCACTGTCTTGTTACTCCAATCTTTCCATACTCCCTCCTCCTCTTACATAATGAATGCACAGAAACCTGTTTTGTAAATATGAAAACCACCTTGAGTTTAGATCTATAGACTATACACACTATCTCATGACATAAGAAAGTTTTCCATGCTCCCTCATCCTCTTAGATAATGAACTCATGGAAACCTGTGTTGTAAATATGAAAACGAGTTTGATTTTACAAATGTAGAAAATACACAACACATTTCAGGACAGGAGGGAGTGCTCCCTAATGAAAGACACGCAACTCTGGGGCTAGACTGCTCAGTGGTAGGTGCAGCGCTTCAGGTACGGCAGAGCAGCAAAGCTAGAAAAGAAGTAGCAGACACAAGAGAAGAGGAGAAAGGCTCAGCTGAGATTCAAAGTGAGCTGGAGAGTCAGTGGGCACGTCTACAGTGCACAGTAGCCTCGTAGAATTGCATATTGGCGTGCCTGTCAAAAACTGTGCTAATACACTACCATGCAGTGTTATTAGGCTACTGCGCAGTAAGGGTCACCAAAACTGTGCACCCGTGGTACTGAGCAATAACTGTACTTCATCAAGCAAGTACTAAATGAGATGTGCAGTAACTAGTGTGTATTAATGAACATGTAGATGTGCCCAGTGAGGCTGAGAAACTTAAGGAAAACTGGCCCAGAGGTCAGGTGCTGCAAAAGGGGGGCACTTGTGAGGTGAAGAGAGGGCACTGGAAGGAGAGAGGTCACTTGCAGCAGGCCCATCTGGAGTTGACAACAAAAGGGGAGGGCAGGTGGGCTGCATCTCTGTGCCCAGATGTGTGCCCACATACCAGGGCACGTCACATGCATGATTTCATAGATTTCATAGACATTTGGGCTGGAAGGGACCTCACAAGATCATCGGGTCCAGTCTCCTGCCCAAAATAAGCATCCAAATGTTTCTTAAAGGTATCCAGAGTAGGTGTTTGCACCACTTCTGAGGGGAGTCTATTCTAGGCTCTGGAGACTTGGATGGTAAAGAAGCTTTTTTCTCAAAATGCAACAGCACCATTTCAGAAGCAACCTGACAGTGCGCTTGCTCTGGCTCGGACAGGGCCTGTTTCCACTGCAGAGCCCTACTGCCCCAGGACCCTGCAGCTCAACACCCCGCCCCAGCCATTCACCTACAGGCCCTGTAGCCAGGCCCAGCTTGCTAGGTCTTAAACACAAAATAATTATATTGGAAGCTCAAAATCATATTTACTGAAAAACGATCATACACTGAAAAAAAATTCTGTAAACAAATATGCAAATTAAGTCTTGTTCTTATTTATTTTATACTGCTCACTCTCACTCGCAGTGAGGGCGCGAGAACTTGGTCATCGGAGTTGAAGCATTTCCTGTTCAAGTCCAGCCGCGCCGAGGAAGGGCTGGCGGCAGCCTCGCCCCTCGCTGGAGATCCCCGGAGTCTCTTGGGCTTTGCATGAATTTGCTGCGTCAAAACTGATCCTACGCCGGGACTGCTTGTCCTGCTGTTGATCGTCCCCGGGTTGAAATTATGGTACAAGCGCGGTCATTACCGCGCGCGGGGTACCGCTGCCCGGGCCGCCGTGTGGGGGCGTCATGGCCCCGCGGGCCCGGGCCGGGCGGGAGCGGCAGCCCGGGGCCTGGCTGGGGGCCGGGGCTGGAGAGGGCCCTTCCGGAGGGGCGTTGCTGGGGGGCTCGTGCTTCTTCTCTCTCTGCTGGGCTGTTCCCCCTTTGCAATGAACCGTAGACGTGTGTGTGTTGGGGGGGGGTCCCCTGAGACATTTCTTTTCTTTTTCCAGAGTTTTTAAAGCGATCTTTCGCGGGGAACGCGGGCTTGACGTCTCGGGGGGGGCGCCCGGCAGTCCCGCTGGCACGGGCACGGATCCGGCCGGGCGCCCCTGGCCGCTTGCGCAGCCAAGGAGCCTGTCGTGTCCCGTGTCCCGTGTCCCGCAGCTCGCTGAAGCTGTTCACGGCCCGTGCGGCAACCCGGAGCGCCCGGGTGCTGGTCTCCAGCGCGGACGGCAGCAGACGACGGGCCGGGGTCCGGCCGCCGTCCCTGTCCCGGGGCTGGAGGCGAGCGTGGCCCGCAGCCGGCGCGGCCGCCGGAGCCCGAGCCCGAGCCCGCCCCCTGCTGCCGGCGCGGGCGCGGGGGCGGCCCCGCCAGCCCCGGCCGCGGCGCTCTGGAGGAGCCGCTGCTCCGCGAGAGCAGGGCACCCGCGCACCGGGGAGCGGGCTCCGCTCGGATAATCGCGGTCATGCTCACGGTAGTGACGCAGCAGTCATAAACCTCCTGGGACGACACGTAAAGGTGCCGAATAGCTCAGTCGTCATCACCTTTGTTGCTGGGGCTGGGGAGGGCAAATGATTGCACGGTTTGCCAGGGGGAGCCTGCACGCCGCAGCCTCTCTTATCCCTGTGTCAGATTAGATCTCCTTCACTCCTTTATCTGGATATTCAACGAATGAAAGCATGGCTTTCACCGTGGAGAGCTGCTGCAGCTCACCCGAGCAGCAAAATGCACTGTTGATTGGCTTTAAAAAAATCCCAGACAACTCAGGGCAGCATCCAAGGCTGTCATTGCCTTCTGAAGACAAGCAAGCAAACAGACAAAACCCTCGCAAAAAAAGTCCGCCTTGCCTCGCTAAATGATTGCTACAAGAGCATATGCAGGTGGTTAATAAGAACAAAGCAGATTAGACCCTACCAGGGCTTTGTCCCGTTTGGATTGGTTATAAATGCTTGCATTCCTCCCCCCCCCCCCCCACTTCTTCCTTGCGAGGGCTCTTCCTATCTCACTTTCTATCATTTCAAGCTTTGGGAAGCAGCTTCTGTTTCTCAGTCCCAGATCAGGAAGGGTTATCAGTTCCCCCAAACCGCTCCACTTTTTAGTATTGTCTTATGAAAACCCGTCTTTGCACCTTCTCCGGGGGCAAAGTTTGCTTTTTGTTGAATCTTTCCGCATAAAAATGAGGCAAGTGTCCCCCCCAAGTGCCAGGAGCTGGCGGATTCCGGCGCTGATACCCTCGTCCCCCGGCGCCCGCACTTGAAGGGGCGAGGAGTGCGCGCGCGTTTCTTTCAAATTGGCAACATTTCCTCAGGAGTCTCCATCCACAAATTCACTTGTTTAAGTTTTTTAATGCAGTACATCGGGAGCTAAATGAATTTCAAATTGTAATGTTTATGGTTAATTTGAAATCTATCACTTGTTAGATAATCCTGTTAGTTGCCCGCAAAAACAAGGGACCCCTCGTTGCCTAATCGGTAATTATAACAGGCGTTTTATGTTAAATTATATCTAATAGGCAAGACAAAAAGGGAAATGTATTTTCTGATTGAGTCTCAGTCGTCTATAAGAAAGCAAAGTCGTCTATAGTGAGGAGATTAGTCAAATTAGACACCTCGGGAGAAAAAAACCAGCAGAAGAAAGTAATTGGGGATTTCAGACGCTGGAAATTAGGAAGCAAAACGGTGGCATCCGTGTCGTCTCCTCCTCGTGGATGGTGTCGCCCGCACTCAGGCAGAGCCTCGCCCGGGAGCCGCTTCACCCCGAACCCCGCCGGGCGCAGGCGCGGGGCGGGCGCGGGGCGCGGGGCGGGCGCCGCCCGGGTGGGAGGGCGGGGAGCCGGGGGTGCTACGCCTCGCTGTCGGTGCAGTCTCCCGGCTCCGGCCGCGGCTCTCTGCCGGCTCAGTGGCTCTGAGTGCAAAGCTGCGGGGGGAGAGAGCAGCCTGCGCCTCGCCCGGGCTGGCAGGCTCCCAGCAGGGCAGGACTCGTATTTTGAAAGCTGCCTCTCCCCTCGGGGGTGCGGGATCCGAGGGTCAAGTGTCACTTCCTCTCTCAGTCAATCTCCAATATTCCTTGTAATGTTTTTAAATGGATGAATTCATTACACGGGGGCGCGTGAATGGGGAGAGGAATCCATCACAAGGCGCGATCAATAGCGGTCACTAATGGTGCATTTCGCAGGGTGAAATGCGAGCCGGAGAGGAGGAGTGGGCTGGGGCAGCTCAGCAAGATGGTCTGGCTCCCTCTTTTGTACAGGCAGCACGAGGGGGTCGCTCTCCCTCCTTCTGCCCCCACCCCAAAGGTCATTGCGCAAACGGAGGCTGCCCCTTCTCGCGTCTCCGCAGACGTGCGGGTAAATAGCCACGGGGAGAGGCGATGATGAGCAATTAATGGCCCCCAGCAATGCTGGAACGATGTTTCTGATCAGAAGCACATACACGCAGGGCTACGGGGGAGCCCAAGTGAGCCAGCCTGTTCTTCTCCCCACCCTCCCGAGGACAATCCGGATTTTGTGCCCTAAGCCGTCCTCGGGCTGGCCGCTAGAAAGGCTCCCCGAAGTTAAGCAATGGGCAGGCTAGCGCTTGGCTGAGCTGGAGCTGCTCCGACGATATGCAGCTCCAGCCAACATGGTGTCAGAGACAGAGAAATTCCTCGCCTGCTTCACCCGGAGCTCGCGATCCAGTGCAGCACACGAGGCAGGGAAAGTGTCCCCCTTTTATCTGCATTTCAAATGCCTGTGCCCAGTCCTTCCCTGGAAGGCACAGACAAGACACCATCTCCTCGCAGCGCATACTAAAAGGGGGCATTAGAGGCAGGAGAAGTTGCCAGCTTGTTAATGACCACTACTTCAATTTACGACTCACCGGGATTTTCTGCTCTCGTTTATTCCGCAGTCTTTCCGCAACCAGGACCCTGAATGCATCAATTGTTCCTTTGACATTTTACTCTTATGGCTGGGTTTATCACAGCTTACAGCATTAGACTATTCAGTGATAACCCAGGGAAGCTCCCGACCAATCAACGCAGAATTTTCTTCTAATAAAAAAGCCCAGTAACCCCGCAAACAGCCAGGCATTGGACCCAGAGCAAATCCAACCTAACTGTAACGAAAAGAAATAGGACAACATATGTCCAGCCTGCAGACTTAGACTGCCACTTTGTTCCCTGTATAAATATCCTCCTACACTTGCAAGGCTCTGCTGAGGCACACTGCAGAAAAAAAGTTGGGTTGTGCGCGGAAAATGTAATTAGAAAAATTAACTGGACTCGGGAATCTGCTATTCGTATCCGATCTCCTAGAGCAGCACAAGATGCTGGAAACACACCGAGCTGCTCTCCACCTTTGTGCAGTGCTGGGGTGGAAGCTCAGTTGGTGGTTCGGGAGTCTCCCTGTAGTGTAAAGAATCAGAGGTGCTGGGGGGAAAAATCATCCCGAATCCGTGATCTTCCAAGAAATAATTGCTGTGATTGCGTTGTGGGTCACTCTGGAAAAATAAAACTCAGGTGGCTGTGATTACAGCCCTGCAGACTTCCGCCTCGCCTTGTGGTATTTTCAGCATATCCCGCCTTGCCTTGCTGCTGTGACAGGTGCAGGATTCGTCTGATCTGGATAGCTAGAGATCTAGATCTAGAGATACGGATATTGATACAGATCTATAGATCAGACGAACCCTGCACCTGTCACAGTAACAAGGCAAGGCGGGATGGATAGATAGATAGACAGAGATGGACTAACGTATCTATATATAGATATAGGTGGACTAACACCAGTGAGACAGAGCTCGGTGTCCCACTAAGACATCTCATCCTCAAAAAGTTACTCTACTCTCTCCAGGAAGCAGGGTCAAAATGAATGCAATCGTTTTCGGCTCAAGGCAGGGAATCCGCGTTAGCAAAGTTACTTCTTCCTGCACCAGCTCCTGCGCCCAGGCAGCAGGTTGCTCTCGTGCAGCTTTCGCTCGTTCCCGAACAGCGCAGTTTATTGTTTCGTAGCTGGCGCCTTTGTTGCACTGATCGATACTTCAGCTAGCCTGATTCCTAATGCAAATTTTACAAAAAATGCTGTTTTCTATAATCATCTCCGGCACCGACAGAAGACAGCGGAGTTGTGTGGAAACAAGCAATCCTTCCAGCCCCTAACATCTCTGAAACTATGAATCCTGTCAGACTAGAAACTGGCTTTATGCATTTGAAAAGCTGTAGTGTATCGCCTAAAATTAGCGGTCAACTGAAACGCACTATTCTTTGTAACTTTTCTTCTATCTTAAAATTATTCTTTCATTAGCTCGTCCTAAAATGTGACAATGTTTAAACATCAGAGTTATTGTAAATACGTTTAATCAAATGAACTCTTGAGGAATCTCCCTCCATAAACATACAATCTTGTCCTTTAAACATGCCCATAATCAGAAAATCTAATTAAAAGCTAATAGGAGTGCCATGTTTTGTTAATTTTTCCTAACTGCTTGTATAAATCGCTGAACCAAGCCTTCTCTACAGCCAAGCAAGTTCCTTTCATTTTTTACATATTAGATGGCAGATTTCTCCTGCCTGCAAGGATTTCAAACATGATGTGTCAGGACGGGAAGCAAATGTTGTTTTAGCAGGAAAGTAGTAATAACAAAACCATTTATGCAAGCACATTAGAGCAGGAGGAATCATGCCTGTTAGTTAAAATTTTTGAGCCAGAAAATTAAAAACAAATATTTAACTTCGCAATTTTGAACCCCTGGCTGCAACTGCTGTTAAACTTTTAACATGCATATTCAGTGAATTAAACCCAATCTTTCTACTAGCCAAGGGAAATGGCTTTAACGCAGTTTAAAAAAAATAGTAATAATACAAGTTTGAATCAATTCTTTCCTAAAACGGGCAGGAGAGCCAGCAGCAACTATAGCCGATCTGTATATAACTTTGTCAAAGGGTGACTTGTCTGTTAATCATCTTAGCGCCAGCGTTTAAAACATAGCACAAATGAATTTATTTTAAACCGCAATCGGTTCCATCATCACTTTTCCGCCCCCCCCAGCCGCCGAAGACTGGGGCTGCAGACAGACGTGCTGCTCGCGAGTGAAGCGCTCCGCCGGGCGCGGGGTGCTCCGGTCACACTGGCCGGCTGGGACTGGTCCATCGCCCCCCCCCCCCGGCGGCGGCTGCTCTGCTGCCAGCCACAGTCCTCCTTTCTGCACGGACATGGCCGCGCTGATCGTAATCCCTATTGATAATTTTTCTCTCTGCAAAGCAAATTCGCTAAATCGATCAGGGCTGGGAAATAGCAGCACTAACAGAAGGCACCTGGAGTCAGGCACAGAGGCTCCCGGAGTAAAAACTACAGAGGCCGCCCAAAGCCTCGGCACGGCCCAGACACCTTCCCCTCGAGGCTAACTTGCCCGGCAGCGCGTGGCCCTGCCTTCGCCCCCCGCCAGCCCCCTCTACCAGAGGGCTCTGCCCTTTTCCGTTGACAGGGGCAGAGCATTGGCTCCAACGGGTGATTTTCTTCAGAAAAATATATAGCTGGGCAATTGGCACGAGTCGGTGTCCCGAGCGCCCCCGCGCTGCGCCGCGCTCCCCCGCCACGCGCTGAGCTGTCACGGGACAAGCGTCAGGGTTTTGAGCCATTTTGCCTTCTGCTCAAACTGCGGCTGCTGAAAGCCCGTTGCTTAACGAACAAAGCCAACCCCAGCGTCATTTTTGCCACCCTAAATATCTGCTGCCAGGCCAGCCTGGCACGTGGTCAGCACCCCGGTCGCGGGGAGGCGGTTCTCCCCTCTCGGGAGGCGTGCCGGCGGCCCCGGCCCTCCAGCCCGGCTGGCGCAGCCCGGGTGCAGCCCTGGGCCTAGCAGACCCGGCGCGACGGCCGGGCCCGGCGGGCAGGGGAAGGAGCGGGGGGAGGTGGTGCAGAGGAGCTGGGAGAAGGCTGCAAACGCCCCTGGGCCAGCAGCACCCGGGCCTCGTGCGTGTCAGGGCGCGGGACGCACGTGGAGGTGGCGGCGCTGAAACGCGCGCGGGCAGTTTTGCACGGGGACGGGCTTAGGGGCCCGTGTCGTGGTAGACACGCAGGGTCGTTTGCCCCCGGAGATGTAGCAGGCAGCGATCCCCCCTTGCAAAGCCCGCAGCATCCCCGGCCCGGCCTCCCCCCCGCGCACACACGCACGGCTGGGGAAGTTTCAGGTCGGGGGCTCCGGCTCTTTCCTCCTCCCCGGTGGACCCACCCGTCAATCACTGCTGTCCAGGGTGGACTGACAGCAGAAATCTCCTGCCAGGCCGGTCTGCCCACAGCCGCCGGCCCCGGCTCCTGCAACGTGCAGACTCCCAGAGATAGAGAAGCTGAGAGCAGAGAAAATTAAAATGTCACAAATAGTATTGAACTTGGAGCCAGATAGCAGAGACGTGACTGAAGCTAAAGCTCCTCAAGGAGGGTCTGGCAGGGAGATGCAGGCATGGCAGGAAAATGGAGCAGGGAGAGGCCAGCCCTTGGCCCAAACCCTGTCCTAATAGGTGTCAAACTTTGAGACTGGAAGAAGCAGAACCCAGCCCGGCCCGGGAGCCCCGCTCCTCCGCAGCCCGGCCCGGGTAGGTGTCATTATAAAAATCCGCAGCACTGAGCCAAATGATTATCGATTTCTTTTTACAAGGCGCAACCAAGCGTGAGTTTGCAAACTAAGCTCGCTCGAAACACGAACCCGGCGAGGTCGGGGGGAGCGGGGGAGGCATCACCTTGCTCGACTTCCATAGGTCGTGCCAGGTAACAGGAACATGCAGGAGCCGCCTCTCGCCTCGGAGCTGATGAGTTTCGACGCAGCTAATTACAAAGGGGCCAGCCACAGCCGTGCACAAGCCACGCCAGGCAACGCGGAGCAGCACGAACCGAACAGGCACATTCAGACAACAATTAAATGCTGGGAAGTCAACACAAAAGCAAGCTGCACCTCGCGGCACATCCCTTTGATCAGCCCCGGAGCAATCTGGTTTGCATTTAAATCGTGCCATCTACAATCAGGTGCTTGGTTCGTGTGTGCCTGCCATGATGACTGTTATTGTGTCGCCTTCCCTGTCACATTTCTTCCCTACGTGGCAGCCTAGCCTGCACATATTATTTTTCCAGTGATTTTATCCGCGGGGCTGATAGCAAAACGAAGTGCGGCTTAACGCGTGGGGGGGACAGCGGGATGCCCACAGACACACCGCAATAAAGGCTAGGTTTGGTTCTTTCACGCCAAATACTACTACTACTAATGCTCTTCCATTGGCTATTACTAAGCCCAGTACTTCAGGACTGGCTAGACACACCGCTGCCGAAGCGGGACTCCTTGGGGGAGCGTCCCCACCTCCGCGGTTTGGGGGCTGTGTCGTGGCCGCGTTTTCTCCCTTCGGCTCGTTCCCGCCCGTCGTCGGACGCGGGCTGCCCCTCGCCAGGCGGGACTGGCAGCCTTCCCCGCTCCACCCCGAGGAGGCAGCGAGCCCGCAATGCTCCCTCGGAGCCCGGGCTTCAATCCCTCCCGGCCCGGGAAGAGCAAGGTCGCCCCGAAACAGGCTACACCTCCCGGGCGCTCTCGCCTTCCCGCCGCCGCAGGGCGCGGGGCAGAGTCAGCTCGGGCCCTTGCTGTGTCTTTTCCAACCAACTGTTGTGTCGGGTGCTGTTGCGGCCGGGGGGTGTCTGGAAGGGGGTCGCGGCGGAGAAGACGAGGTGCCGGCGCCCCGCTCCGCCTGCCCTTGCGCGGAGGGAACGCCAGGGGGCAAGAGGCGTTAACAAAGGCCCGGCCGCGCCGCGCCGCGCCGGCTACTGCGCGTCACCGGCGTCAAAGTAGTGTCGGCAAGGTTATATTCCGCTCAAATCCCCACCCCCCCCATCGTCCCCGGTCGCGCATCTCTCGGGGCCAACGGGCACGGCCTTCGCAACCCCCCCATCGGGCGGAAACAACGTTGCAAATCGCTGGAAACAATGCCACCGCTGATTTCACCTAGCCAGGCACCCGACTTACCTTGCTGATATTTTGACCTAATCCTATTTTCTCCACGCATGACAATGACCGTGCAATGACACATGTGGCTCTCCTGGCGGGCGCCCGGCCTGACACGCGCGGCCCGCGCTGCCCCTGCCGCGGCGGCGGAGGAGCCGCGGGCGGCCCCGGGGCGGCGGCGCGCGGAGGCCGGCCGCGACCAGCCCGCGCGGCCGGACGGCCCCCAAATGAAACCGCTCAAGGGAAACTTCACCGGAGACACAAACACATGCAATTTCCTGACTGCTACTTTCCTCCCTGCCTTATTTATTTTGGCAATCGCCCGCTAAAACAAATGAAATGTTCAATTTAAATAACCTCCGCACCAGCTCTTAAGAGCCTTTCAGGGGGCCCTCCCTCCCCCCCTCCTTTTTTTTTTTTTTTTTTAATTTTGTCGCTTAAATGAACTATTTGGGAGAGTGTCTGCAGCCCGGGCTTGCTTGGCAACTGGTGCGTTGCTTATGACTTGTGCAGACAATGAAGCCCAGTGTTGATGAAATGGGCCATGCCCGCCGTGTCCGGGGGGGGGGGGCATGCAGGCAAAAGTAGCGCCGATTCTTTCAGCTTTTCACACCTTCCCCTTCCTCCAAAACACCGAGTGGGGGGAGCTGGGCTGCCACTGGAGACAGAGACCATGGGGATGGGGATGGGGATGGGGATGGGGGGGCACTCTGCCTCTCCCCTGTCAGCCTCCCTAGTGCAAGGGGGCTCGGGCACCTTGTCATCAAACCCAGGACAGGCACCTCCTGTGATGGCCGCCCCATCCCTGTGTCATCATGTGCGGTCGGGTTTTGTTCATGAAGACAAACGGGAGGCCTGGGGAGCAGAGTTCACACGCGATTAAAGATCAGACACGTCCTCTGAGAGCTGATCTGCCCCGGCCCATCTCACTGGATGCAGAATGAGTCTTCTCGAGCTGCCCCCAGCTCTTCGGCCCTGTTACCCTGGTAAAAAAGGCTGCCGGAGAAGTTGGGATGGGTAGAGATCCAGACATGACATGAGTGGTCAGGGATCTCAGCTAGAAAATGCAAGGCAAATATCTTGCTCTTAGGTTCATTATGTTGGAGCAAGTTTTACTCTCTTGCTTATGTAAGAAGACCCAGGAACGAATGTAATGATTCAGGGAGGTTTCTCAGAGCTCGGGGGAGAAAACTTTGGCCCCATGTATATCATTGCACCATTTGCCTGACAAAGTCAATGCTATTTTACTTCCTTTTCAGTAAAGGGACGACTGTGCAGCAGAGTATTGTGTAGCCATGCCCATGACGACCAGGTGTTTTAAATGGGTTTCCACTGAAAACAGTGAGAGTAAAACCTGGTCTCCAGTATTAGACCGATTTTATTCATCAATAACAAACAATGTGTTTCATTAGTTCAGCTCTGTTGTCTAGTAGCCATTATATGTATTGATTTTTCAACCCAGCTTATGAAATGTTCATTTCCGACCCTTGGTGTATGTTTAGATGCTGCTGCTGCTGCTGCTGCAATATGTAAACCCTGCTCTCCTTTAGCACCGTGGGCTTTGGCTATTCGTGCTTGTGCTGAGGCAGACAGCTTTTTGGGTCAGCAGTGCTTAGGCTTCTCACTGAATGAAGACACCACTAGGTTTCCCTTCAATCACCTTCCCCAGATCTGTGGGACTAATTATTTTTCTACCTATAGGACTGTCTACACGATGCGGTACTGTGCAGTAGCAATGAGTTGCTGCACAGTAGCTCAGTAGCCTCCGAAAAAAGCCGTGTAGGGACAGTACTGCACAGTAATGCTGGTGCAGTCATTCAGTGCTTGCAGTCTGCTGCTCATGTAGATGCAGCCATATATTTGTAAAGCAGGAGTAACCTACTGGAGTCAATAGTTATGCTGGTGTAGGTCTCACGTAACCGGTAGGAGAAGGAGGTCTTTCCTTCACGCTCACTGGTCATTCTTACCAAGGTGTGTGGTTTTGTGGAAGACAAAAAACATTTACTGGCACAGCTGCTTCTGGAAACAGGGCATGATAAATCCATGAAAAATATGATAAATCTAGGAGTCAGCCAAAGGGATGTAGTCCAAAAGACCTTCACAAAGGTCTGGTCAAGGTTTGGCTTGGACTCCAGTTCCTCCCACCAGTGTTTCCCCCAGCATAGTACTGAGGGCCAGACTGGGGCTTGTAGTCACTAGCTCCAGTGACAGGATTCTGGGAGCCACGCAGCTAATGGTTGCTTTGGCTGGTCCCTTTGTGGGCTCTGGGGAAGATGGATCACTTGTTGAAATAGTGCAGCATGAGGTCCCTCCGCCTGCTTTGCATCGCATTCCTGGCAGACCCTGGGCAGATGCACAGAGCGTTGAGGGGGTACTGGGGGGGGGCGTCTTTGCACGCCTTACCACACTCAGAAACCCACACAAGGCCAGCCAGAATCCTGGCCCTAATGTGGCTTGTGGGACAACGAGGAAGGGCAGTGCCGTTACTTGAGAGCTGAAGATCTATTTTAATTTTACGGTAGTGATGATGGAAGAGCTCCCTTCTCTGATTGGGGAAGGGTAGGGTGCGACCATTCATTTTATTAACCATTTAAGGAGGAGAATTCACATTTTAGTTCCTTCTCTCCTTACATCACTTGGGCAAAGGATTACTTTTTCTTCTCAAGGCTGGAATTTGGTACCAAAACACTAGTGTGTGCTGTGTTATGTCTGTGTCTTTAAAAAATGATGTCTAATAAACAATTTCTATCTTTCTAGTGAGGCCTCATCTTATTTCATGGAGCTGACATTTTCTAGCCGTAACTAATACTGGGTCAGATCATATCCCAGGTCTGGGTGGTGACTCTAAAACAGCTTTCTTGTGGAAAGGAGACTCATTTGCTTCTGGAACATTGTCTCTTCCCAGGTCCTCTGATGGTAGGAGTACCAAATCGACAGGCAAGGGAAAGGCAGGGGAAGACCTAGCAGGCAACCTATTTTTTCCATTAAGTCCTTCCTGTCCTGAGCTCCCATGGAAGGTGACTGGGCTGGCAGTGATGGGGGTACTCATCGTCCTCTGCACAGGTGAACACACATGGATCTGTGGCAAAGTTGGGAACCGATCCCCCACCACCCCAAGCTCAGGTTAGTGCCTTGGCTGTTGGACCATATTTCTGTGGCACTAATTTAAACATCTTTATTCATTCCCTTGTTTTCTGCTGTTGTATTTTCCTTCTAAATTCAGTACATAAATAATGAAATAACATTAGCTTATTTGAGTTTCTCCTAAGTATTCAATTGTTTTATGATTTCCACAGGAAATGAGTTAATAAAACTAAGCTAGTAAAAAAAATCTTTAAAAAATAAAGTAAATATAACTCTTATTTATTCCTTTGGACTTTCCCTGCTTACTGATTTTTTTTACTTCTATGTTCTTTGGGTCAGGGACTTAGCAGTATTTTGTGCCTGTGCATAGTGCCAAGGAGACTGTCAGCACTAACTGCAACAATTATAATATTGTGGTCTGAAGTTGAATGAAGACAGACCCTTCTTAATTTCTGGGAGTGTGCATTTCTTTTATTTACAGACACACTGTTAGGCTTAAAATCATATTTTGTAATTTTATAAAAACAAATGTCTTGGTCTATGTTTCTAATAACATCTTGGACTATGAAAACCACAAGAATTTCTAAATTCTAATTTATTTTTCATCACTGATCCCTTTAGTCTACTTTTCTATCTTGTAAAAATGCTGCATTCATTTTAGATAATAGTTTACCTTATGGTTAGTTCCCCTACTGGGTCTCTTGCACTGGCTTGATGCTGGAATGTTTGGGCTATGAGCATTGAAGGGGAGTGTTTGAATACAGACCAAACACATTTGTCATCAAAACTATATGAAATTATTCAATCTCTTTTTATCAAGTTTTTGCTAAATAAATAAAGCAAAGTTAAATAAACTTTAATTTGAATGTAAGCTACCAGTGAGCATACCCTTACATTTTCCAGGATGCTTCAAATGCCTTGTGCCTTAAACCTGAGCTCAGCATGACTTTGAGGACACTCCCAATGTACTGAACATTCTCATTTTTGGGCACATGATTTTCAAGCCATAAAATAAAAGGGCCCACGTTCAAGAGAGCAGAAGGAATTAATGTTTCTCCTTGCCTTAAAGGAAAACTTTCAGTACTTTGTGTGCTTGGTCCCATGCACTGCAAAACGAAAATCTGTATGCTGAAGTTGCAGCATTGTTACCAAAAGGAATGGTTCTCCATGGTGTGACATTTATCCCCCTATAGTCAGCAACGTTTGACTACCATAAAACTGTTCTAGGAGAATGAAGAATCAGACCCAGAAAGTTTAAAGCAGTGAACATCCTTGAGTGAAGTTGCTCACAGTTAAAAGGCAGATGATTTCTTTGGTTGCTCAATATTAGTATCAGAACCGGGTGAATGCCTCTCAATATTTCCACATGTGCTTAGCTGCTCAAGTTTACAAATGACTTTGCTTCTCTTATGCTCACAAACCTTCTGGTATTCGCTTTATGCAAACACTTCAGTGATCCAATTTTAATCACAGGAACACTCACAAAACCCAAATTTTAATTGCACTTCCTCAGTTATTCACAGCAGAACAAGTACTAGTATATTTTATATGGGATGAGCTACTGCTTAGCACAGCAGCGAAGGTCCCCAACCCCCAGGGCTGTTCCTAGGAATAGGAGGCAATTAGGGAAGTCATTCGAGGCTCTGACCACACATCTGACAGGAAGGACGTGGCAGGCCCAGAGTTCCTGGGCCTGATCCTCCTCTGAAAGGGTGAATTTCATTGGAATGAACAGAATTGCTCCTCATGTGCAGGGGTGTAGGTGACAGGAGACAGGCAAGTCCCACTTTGTGTAACTGGGACAAGAGGAAATTCTATTTAAATTCTGCACCCAGCCAGCAAATTTTGCAGCAGCCTAATTTTCCTAGGAATGATGCCTTGGGCAAGGCTTGCATGGCCCAGAAAGGGAAAAATTTTAAATTCCTTTATCCTGGTTATGTGAAACCTCTTTCTAAACTTCTGCTTAATCTTGGGAGAGCAAAAGCCCTGGTAGCTCCTTCCAGCCCTTCTCCTGGTGTAAGAGTCACACGCTAATTCAGAAGCAGAAATATGACATGTAGTTCACATGATTTTTCCAAATGAACAGGGCGCCAGCACAGCAAATCAAATACTTGAAGTGAACTTTTTTTGTGATTAATGCAGAAAGTGAACAAATAATTGATTAACCTCAAATAACAGATCCGTTTGAAGAAATCCTGGGCTATATGCAAACATCCTGTGAGTACAAAAAGCTAAATTCCTTGGGCATTCAGCTGTAATTAGCATGTGCTGTTGGTTCATTCTGATGAGCCATGTGTGCTTTCCTACATTTTCTTTTTAGTGATGTTTGAGATCCAGATTCATGGAACTCATCAGTATGACCCAAAGGACATCTAATAAACTTAGCGATTTATCAACATTTTGAAATGTAGATTGTGATGAGCACGAGGCTGAGGGGAAACCTAATTTCAAGCTGAATTCTTCACTAAGAAACATCTGTACAACCCAGCTGTGCTCACTCTGAACTGCTGTCTGACCTCATAGATGCCCGTGCAAAGCTGAAGTAACTTCACTTTATTCAGAGAACTTATTACTGTACAAATTTCCCCCTCTATAAAGAAGATCAGAATCTAGCTCATGAGTCCTGATTCTTTCCCTTCACACAGATTTTTAAACTGGCTTAACTGTAGTGGGTCAAATCTTGATGCTATGGAAGTCAATGGAGCCAGGATTTCATCTACTACCTTCAGTGGAATTACTTGATACAGATATAAAGGAAAGGAAAATCAGCCCTATTTATTTCAGTGGCTTTGCATCAGCGGTTCTGCATGTGAAATTTAGCCCTTCATATCGGGCATAGGAGGATGCTTTATCATGTGGGAAAAATTATAGCTAGAATAGGATATGAACAGAAATCCACACTGATATGGCATATCTCGCAGTAAGTGGGTGGAACACTGCACAAAAAGCCCCTTTCACACCTCTTGAAAAAATGTGATTCCAACCTCTTTCTTGAGCTGCCAAGTCATACAAATACGTAGCATTTCTCATGTAGAAGAGACTACTTTTCCCTTTGGGAAAGACTGAAAAGATTATTCAAGTACTATATTACAAGGGCTATATTTTTATTTTGTTCCCTGGAAGGGTGAGGTTGCTTTTTTGCACTTTTCAATACTCTTGCAATATAAGTCTTTTCTTTTGTACCAGCTGAGTTGTTTTGATGAAATACATGCAGCCAAATTCTCAGCGGGTGTAAATCAGTGCAGTTCCATGGAAGCCAATGGAGCACCGCTGATTTATCCAAGCTAACAATGGAAATGAAGTTTTCCCCAAACACTAAGCTGTAAATCTTCCACAATATTCATCTTAAGCTCCATCCTACCAAAAACAATTGATCTGCCTTGACTCTGATGCCTTTCTCTCACTGACAGCCATTTTCTGGATGTACAGTATTCTCTTGCCACGTTCTGATACACCTTTCATATCCAGTTCTGTTTATATAGCTTATGGTGATACATTTAAAAAAATTCAGTGTAGGCTTCTCAGAGCCCAGTATTTTTGGTTAGAATACATTTGCTGCATGAAATTTCATTCCACTCACTGTAGTCTTGAAGATGATTACTATTTAAGATGCCATTTTTAATGTCTATTGTATAGCACTGTAATGACTGATGATTTAAGGAACAGATTAGTGTTGGGTTATCCCACAGTCTAATCCTGCATGGTGGGCACCCAGTGAAGCAATGCCAGCATCTGCAGTTTCTGTGGAAGACAGCTGAAGTTGAGGCTGTATTGTATTTCTCAAACGGTGCTCAGAGCTTGGCAGAACTGAGCTCTAAGCAATACACTTGCAAACTGGTCTGTGTTGAAAGTCCTACTGAATTCTGCAGAGAAAGATCATTGTTTTGTGGAATTTGTAAGACAACACATATTAAAGCGTGCAGGAGGGCATAATTCTCCTGTTCGCTGCTGTAATATTTTTAGAATAATTTCTGTACAGACTTGTTTAATTTCTACTAAACCCTAGAAGGACTTTTCCATGAGGACTGGACATGTCTGACTTCCTGCAGTGGATATTTTATTCCTCTGTAAATTTTGGAGTGAGATTTAAGTAGCCATATTATGGAGTTATAGTATTGTATCAAGGATTGACAAAGGAAAGGACTGGACAGACAATGAATTATTCTGAAGGCAGATATTCTCAAAACTAATTATGGGCTTACTCTACCTAGACAATTAAATTGTTCATGTATTTGAAGTTATATTTTGGAAGAATACTTCTATCTTACGTATTATGATAACCAGCTGCATACCAGGGAAAAAACCCCTAAAGATAAGGGGTGGATTTCAAATGCAAGCCAATAGGAAACAGCCTATTAGACAAATGTTTTGTGCTAAATGCTTCCAGGCATCAATCATTCATTTGAAATCTGCTTTGTAATGAGGAATATTGTGGAGATAGGAAGGAACAGATCTGGGAATCATTCATTTTGGAAATACAGGTAATGATGACACGATTTTATCTATTTTGAAACAAATAATCTGGCATTTACGCATCTCTTCTGATGTCATTTCAAAGAGTTGTATTCATTCAGTGAGGTTTCTTAGAGTTAAATAGGAGAAAACTTTGGCCCTATTTATGTCATTGCACGATTTGCCTGACAAGGTCAATGCTATTTTACTTCCTTTTCAGTAAAGGAACAACTGCGTAGTAGCATTTCGTGTAGACACAGTCCATGACACCCAGGTGACCCAGTATTTTTAATGGATTTGCAAAGAAAACAGTGAGGGTAGACTCTTGTCTCAAGTATTTCAGTCATTTCAAAGAAGTTCATACCTGACGTGTTGCCTCATTACTCTAACAGCCTGTGCATCATATGGCTTACTCAGTAATAACTGAGTTAAAGCTTTGCTTTCTTTAAAAAGATTGTTTCTGATTTCAAATATTTCTCAAGTGTTAAATTATACCAAGCTGGGCAATAATTAACAACCAGACACATTATTACATAATGGTTACTTTGGGTATTAAAGGAGCCTGAGGCAACTGCAGTGAGTTTATAACAGCCGTAGGAGCACATGTTCAACGACTGAAACCATCCTGGAAGGGGCTTTCTATTGGTTATATTTTTAATATAAAATTTAATGCTTAGATTAGTTGTTATACTTAATTTCATTCATAATTGTGGCTTGAATGGAGATAAAGGGACCAGCGTGGAGATTATAATACATTGCCTGGCATGAAGCATTCAGTTAGGAATTTTGATCCAAAACGTTATGAAAGAGGTCATTGTTGTTAGACTGATGTTACTCAGGGGTCTGTTTTGCTGCAAGGATTTCTCTTAGCACAGACAACCAGATCTTCAGTTGGTGTAAATTTGCATAGGGCTAGCAACATCAGCAGAGCTACTCTATTTATGCTCACTGAGATTCTGGTTTCAAGTATTAGATTGCTTCCATTAAAAAGAAAGGAAAATCTTGTTATAAAACTCCCTGTTATGCAAAATATGTTCAATATTTCCCATTCTTAGAACGAACCAATCAAAAGCATCCAGCCACATCATTCATTGTCTGGGAAGGCAAAGAACTGGAAACTCCATGAGATCCCCTCCTGAGAGGTCTGCCTGGCTTCAGTCCATCGGCTGGAAAGAACAGGCTCACAAACTGGCAGATCCTCTTAGAAAAGCAGAGGACAGGACCCCCACAATAGCTTCTGGCACCCCATGCTCCTGGCAGAACGGCACCTTGAGCCCCACCTCTCTCCCCCGGTGTGGCATGGAAGGGCAGTCGGGAAGTATTAACAGTAGATCTGCAGGACTGAGTTGAAGAAGATGTGCCTCTAAGATTCACCCTACCATGTCCTCTTATCTACACCACATTGCTTCGGTAGAGGGACACTGGGACATAATGTGACTCAGAGGTAAATGAGAGTTAAAAACAAGGTCCTGACTACATGGGGTTATCAAAGTTCCTGTGTTTGTCTAAACAGGTGAGATAAACCTGGTGTCTCATCTAGATTCCGGTTTAGAGAATAATGTTCTCTGCTAGGATTTTTGTAGGTGATACTCTTTATTGGACCAACTGTATAACTAGGACGGATTATAGACAAGTTTTTTTTTTGCCACTGTGTGACGCAGGAGACTGGGCAAGATGGACCTGTGGTCTAACCGAGTAAATGGCAATTCTTATGCTCTTATGAAGCACCTTTCCTCAGACCTACCTTTTCCCTACAGATACAACTGTCAAGGAGTGTACTTACGATTTGAATTTGTTTTTTGGTATTACAGTGACCCATTACCTAGCCACGGCATTCCACCCCAGCAGTGGCTGCATTTCAGTGCAGTATCTTCCTATGTCGTTGAGATTGGCACATGGTGAGCTTAGGCATGGCCAAATCCTATAGTCCTTAAATAGGGAGACATTCAGTGGGAGTTTTGCCTGCTAACCCATTATAGGATCAAGCCTTCAAAGTTTACCAAAAAAATTGATTCCTCAGCACTGTCTAGAAGGTCTGCAAAAGTGATATGTACTATTATGGTATCAATGAACATGTTCTATAGACAGAGAAGCAACTATCTGATCAGTCATACATAATCCACTTTCCCAAGCAAAGCAAAACAAAACAAAACAATGTTTTGGACCAAATTCATCTGTTGCTCTAACTCCAACAGAATTGTTATAGATTAATACCAGAAGAACTGCACTTGGCTTGTTTGGTTTACCCTGTTTCTCATTTTGTCTTGCAGTAAAATCCCAAATGACAATCTCTCGCTCTGATTGTTTAAAGCTTACCACAAGAAAATCTGAATTTTCTGATATTCAAGGACTTTTTGAGCAGGTTGTTTATCAATTATACACACAGATGCTAGTATAAAATACTGAAATATAAATGTGAAAAGTCTGAATGCAAAACTTTAATGATAGTACTCAAGGAAATATGTTTTTTCCTTGAGCTATGCCAGCAAACTAAAGCAGGCAAGTTCTCTCTGTGGTATTTTTGTCATAAACCTACCAGGCAGTCAAGGGCATTTTAAATCTTGCCTTGAGTAAATTCTTGGTTTACAATTTTTTTTCTATGTGGCTTTACAGGGCTGTATCAGGTTTAACTTTCCCTGGGGAGACTGAGGGAAAGACTGTTTTTGTAAGACATGTTGATAGTATTCTGTGACCCATTCCAGAGTTGTGGATATTCAGCATCTCTGAAAATTGGGTCACTTGTCTAAATGTCAAAACACAGAGTTAGCTATCTATCTCTGGACACCAGTGTCTTAACATTTTGTAGCTTTGGTATTATTTGGTCTTCAGTTAGACAAGCTCTCATTGACTTCCTTGCAAGTTTATACAAGCAAGAACTGTGAGAGGTTCATGGGTGATGTTCTTTGATAATACCCAGTAATGTAAAAAAAAATAATTAAAACAGCCTGGACTTCATTCTATCCTTGGTAGAGCCAGGCTTTTAAATTAGATTATAAATTCTCCAGGGTTGTTCCCTCAGTAAGGGAGGCTCAGGAAGGGATCCTCCAGGAGGCTGTTCCCTTTGCAGTGTATGTACAGCACCTAGCACAAATAGGTCCCAGTTTGAACTGGGGCTTTTCATTGCTACCATATGTTTAATTAATGGCAACAACACATACAAAAGTCCTGTACCCATGATAAAGGTGTCAGAATGTCTACTGTATCTGGGTAATGCCACAGTTATCCTGCCATGCCCTTCTGTTGGACCTGATCCTTTGATTTCTGTAAGTCTGCATTCTCCTGTGCATTTCCAAGCTCACATTTCTACTAAAAACAAGCAGATTTTTTCCCATCTAGAAATGGGACCATTCTTCAGGGTCAGATTCAGGAGCCAGTGTTATTGCTATAAGTCAAAGTCAATAGCATTGCTTTCAGTTCATCCCAGCGTAAGTAAGATTATTGTCTGGTCCAACTGCGTGCAATGAGTATAAGAGCCAGACAAGAAATTAGCCCATAATTTTTTAGTTCAGTGACCCAGAGTATAACCCATTAATATTAGCTGCTCTAATACTACATTAATAATCAATGCTGTAATCACAAAATACCTCCAGTACAACTGCTTTCTTTTCTTGTCCATGCAAATCTGGGCCCAAAGCCAGCTCCACCACTAGTCAGGTGAGCGGCACTTACAGAGCTAACTTTAGCTGTGTCTCTGGCCTTTTTGGACCTCTTGCATAGACTGCACGCAAATCCCTTTGCCCACAAAAAAATGGAGGAGGAAGGGGAGGGCCCTTCAGCCTGTTAGCCCGATACCTTGGAGGTTATAGCATATGTCCTGGGAGTGAGAGGCCAGATTCAAGACCCCTTGCATCCAGCAGGGGTTTGAATCTACATCTCACTTCCCAGCATAGTGCCCTAATCAGCAGGTCATCAACTAAGTAGTCAGATGCTTCTTGGTGCTGATTCACTGGGCAGCCAAGAAAAAAAGTACTACAAGCCCGAGGGAGTGTTTCAGTGGGATGGCACTCCCCTGGGAAGGAGCGGGCCCTGGTTTCTGGCCCACATTCTTCATTTCATTTAAGGGTAGCCATTTGCTCAATGTAATCCTGCTCTTCTGCCCCTCTCTTTACAAACAAGTCTACCTCAGGCACTTATCCTTGGAGAGCTGATTATTAGGGATCATTAGCTGATAATTTGTGGTTTCACAGAAACTGCAAAATCTGGGCTTGTCTGAGAAATCCACAAAATCAACAACAAAACAGCTTATTAAAAATAAAGCGTTGGTTCCCCAGTGGGAGCCAGCGATCCTTGCTGCTGGGAGGGGAAAGCACTGGCTAGCAGGGTGGCACAAAGAGCAGCAGACAAGAGGGCTGCCCACTCATCCCTTCCCCCCCACTGGGGCCTCTCATCCAATCAGCGCTGAGGGGCAGGGCCACAGGAAGGGCAGCAAGCAATCAGGATGGCGGCCACACCCCCCTCTTGGGGTCTCTCCACCAATCAGCACTGAGGGGTGGGGTTGCTGCACAATGAACATGGAACTAGAACTTTATGCCAGATCGACCTATGAACATTGGTAAGTTCCCCCATGATTTAGGTAGATCCCTCCTGATCACGTGTCCCCTTCTTACTGCAGATTGCAATGCAAGATCAATTTAATCCATAGTAGTTGTGTGAAATGGCTTGTTCCTTCAGTAAATGTTCTGCCAGAGTAAGGCATCTGGATCTGGCACTAGGTGACAATATCACATGAAAGTTCAGCTCTGCTTAGTCAGTTTGCTACCAGTAAGCACTTGTGCCCAGGCTCCACCTCCTGCAGGAGATCTGCCTTCACAAGCAATGAGGTGCACAGATCTACAGATCTTCTTTGTTTTGATGGTGGCAGAAAACTGGCGGATCAAATATCTAGCCTGGAGGCTGCTGTCGGTTTTTCACAAGCAAGTAACTTCATACAGTTTTCAGAGATCTCTAGGCTGGAGCCTATGGCAGGAAAGAAGCACAAATAACAGGAGACTTTTCTGCAAAGGAGGCCTGAATTCTGTCCCTTGTATGAAGCCCAAGCTGGCATAATTCGGGGGGAAATGGGAGGAAACATCCCTCAATTATGCCATGAGAAAGCGCGTGGTTACCCTTAAAGTGACAGTAGCTCCTACTTCCCTTGTGTTTGCTCTGTACAGGGCAGTGGCCAGTGAATATACAACATACAAAACTACAGATCTACCATCCTCTTTCTCTTTCCGGATCTCCATGTCCTCTATATGACTTTATGCGTGGAGAAAGCTGAGCTTCATGAATTTGGCAAACAGGAGAAATAGTCCTGACACTTCTATATCCCTGACACTTCTGACACCTGTGCATCCCTAACAGTGGGACTGAACTGACTCCATTGCATCTAGGGTCTCTGCCTCCAGGGAGGAGGGGGGCCTATCTGACACTAAGTGAACCCCAAACGTCAATGCTTAAGCATTCAAAGTGTAGATTTGACCTTTCTGTGAGCCATCCATAACCCTGGACTCCACCAAAGTGGCTGGAAAGCTCACGGGAATATAGTTTCTTAAGCTGCTGGGTCAGATATACCGTGAGACCAGTGTTCCTCGTGGTGGTCTGATACTTCTGCTGCTGGTCACAATGAGGAATTGGAAGAGTGCATGTGAAAATTAAAAATAACTGTTGAGAAGTTTGGGTAGGGTATTTAGTGTGAGCAAAGATTGGGCTTGATTCCTGTGCCTGAGCTCCTATGGCTTACTCTGCCCCAGGTTTGATGTGACTTTATACAAGTGGTCTAGAATTTCTATCGTCTTAAATAAAATGAGAGTAGCTAAAAAAACAAACAAAAAGAGGGAACATATCAAGAACAGTGATATAGTTGTGAAGAGAAAAGTTTCAAGGTTTTAGCTTTGAGCTGTACCGTAAAGGACTAGATGCCTACGGCAGAAATACTGGTGGTATAAAGACATTGGTATTAGGAGCACAGGCCTGTGGTGGGGATGGTACAGGAGGCCATAAGTGGACGTGGGGGTTGTTCTGTATTCTCTATGTGTGTAGCAACCAGGGCCAAAGAGTGAGGTACCAGATCTTCCCAATGCCCCTAGTAGTCACCTGGATCCTCCCCTTCTTTTGCTCAGTCTGCTTTCTCAGGAGGTCCACCTTGCTGTCCCACCTGCTACATCTTGATCTTATATCTGGACTGTGAGGCTGCCCCTTGCTCTGGCTGGACCCCTCCATCCAAGGTCCACTGTCCCAGGACCCTCAACCCCTCGCTCTGTCACAGGGTCCAGGCTTCACTTGATAGCAGTGCCCCCCAGGCACTGCCGGCAGCCTCCAAGCCTCTCAGGGCTTCCAGCTGGGCTTTGGCCCTCTCAGCCTTAGCCCACTTTCACTGCCTGCCCTCTTTGAAGGGCTCAGGACCCTATGGTGACCGAGGCACTTTTCTCAAAGCCCTCCTCTTCCCCTATAGCTAAGATCCAGTTCTCCAGTTCAAACTTCAACACAAAAAAAACCCACTCGTTCCAAACAAAAGGTTTTCCATCCACTCCGGGGTCAATGTCACCCTATGAGAACATGCTAAACACATGACCAAAATACTTAGCTCCACCATTCAGTGGTGCAGGGACTTCCTTGCAACTCTACACAGTCTGGAGTCCTTCCCTTTTGGTGGGTTAGACCCCCCTTTCCTGATATCTCAGCCATGGTTCTGGCTTTATAAGGCTTCCCTAGGTCACCAGACCCACCACTTCCACCCCAGGCCTATCAATCACTAGATGCCCTGTGCTGGCTGCACCTGGGGCAGGTGGCCATTTGCCCTCTGCCACTTCTAGTTTCTCCAAGGGTCTGGAGTCAGACAGGTGCTCCCTGGCTCCCTCTGTCCTTCAGTGATGGGGTAGGGACCCCATTACAATGTGCCACAGAAATGTGATCAACACACGGAGAAGGGCCATGGCTGGGACACAAGCCCCACAACTACACGGATCCAGTGACCATACCCTTTCATTCGGATGCATTGCGGGAAGAAGCAGCTGCCTGCCCAAAGAACAGGGCACAATGTCATCTTTACCCCCTGCTAAGTGCCCTGCAAGAAACCCAGCAATGTTTTGATTTTGGATATAAGATGGGTTATGATACCATCAACTCACATTTATTTTCTCAGGCCCTTTCCCACTCCCCCACATGGAGTGGGAAACAAAAAAAGGAGTGTTTTGTCCTCAGCGTGTTGTGCAGGCTCCTCTATATCTTCAGTAATCATAGAAAATAAGGGTGCATGAGTATGTGTAGCCCTAAATTGGTCCAGGATGCTGGCTGAAGCTTCAGGTTCTGAAGATCATATTATAATGATGATTTCTTTGATTACTTGCCAGACTCTCACTAAACCCATCCCACTGGAATGACATCAGTCTCTGCTGAGCGTCAGCAAAAGGAGCCTGGATAGGCCATACCTCCTCAGGGACATAGGCTGCCTGCCTGGGCTGTGCATCCACCTCCACTGTTGTATGTACTTCCACAAAGCCTCCTTGAAAGTTTGGCCCAAAAGTTGTTCTTGGCAAAAGAAAGGTGCTGGTTGTCTTGACATAAATTTGGTTTGCACATGAATATTCACTGAAGGAATTTAGAAGCAGTTGGGCAGTTATCCTCCCTAAAGTGGATAGACCCCAGTTAGTAAGTGAGACATTATCTAATGCATTTGACTTCAGTGGAAACAATTGCACCAAAACAGAGCATTTGACAGCCTTACCTGAACTGTATTTACGTGCAAGGGCACAGGCATGGAGACATGTAGCTAGCTACAGTTAATTAAATGTATTACACTCCATGCCTGTACCTCAGGCTTCACATTCCTTTCTGAAATGTAACAGCTTTAAGTTATTCGTGGAGAGAGCCTCAACTAATTCCCCTTGCCTCAGAACGGGGCTTCACCTCAGCAGCCAACAGGGGGTTTCTTTACTCCTGATCCCCCTCAGTGCTTCTCCTAGAGAGGGCAGTTTTTAAATTAGGGAGGTTGCACTTGCTTTGTGTTGCCGTGGCTTTAAGCTCTGATGGAGTTCCTGCCCAGGAGACACTTATCAGGGTTTACATTGGCAGCTCCAGTGCCAGAGTAGGGATTAGATCTGGCTTATTGTTTTTATAGATGCATTTAATGTGGTGACTGCATTGAAAATCATGTTTAGAATAATTGCACCACCTTTGACAAATCAGCGACCACTTGTGTACACTGGGCCAGATCCACACAGGGGACTTGAGGGTTCCCATGCTGAAGACTGCAGGACCTAACTTCTAGGTGCCCCATCAGCTAATGGCATGCAGTTAGTTAGTTGCTTAGTATCAAACCCAAACTGATCGTATAGATGCCTAAACAGGACTTCAGCAGAGTCTAGTCACAGAGTGATCCAAACTGACCACGTGTAAAGACTGCAAAATGGCTCAGACGTGTAGATTCGTTCCCTTTCTCTATTAACAGCCACTAGGCTACTGTAAAAAATAACCACTGCTTTGCTCAAGAGAGAACATGGGATGCGGTCAGTGACAATAAGTGCATGTATGCTCTATGAATAGCAAACAGACTGGGGACTGGAGCAAAATTCAGACAGCTCCCACACTTACTAGGATCATTTAAGCACCTAAGAGCTTAGTCTGGATTGCCTCTGAGCATGCGCACAAGCTGAAGATGAAATGCTCAGTCATATGTTATAGACCAAAATGGAGGTGCCTAGCATCATTGGATGCCCAAGCCACCTTGTTTTATATGACTTGAGTGCCTGAAGTCCAGCCACTGGCATAGTCTCAGTCAGGTGTCTTGGCTTGTTGGAATGGGGGAAAGAGAGTTTGCACCCCTCCTGTGTTTAAATCCCCTACTCACCATTCTTCGTTCAGGATCTCAGTATGAGGACCTTGTTTCCCTCTTCATTTTGCTTTTGGTTGATTAGAACAGCATTTTCTAAATAATATTAGTGCTTCTGTGCAGTCACAAAAAGCAATTTAGGGGGCCCAGAACTGCTGATGAGCCCTCTCCACACAGCGAGAAAAAGCCAAGCATGAACCCTGTGCAGCTGGTGATTCCAGATCCAAGGTAGCAATGCTAAAATACAACCCCCCTCTCTTGAGGCCTCCTGCCCCCCGAGGGAAGCAGGCCTACTCTGGAGGCCTTATCCCACAAGGATCAATCCTATTTCCTCTGTTGTGCAATATGTTTTTTCAAGGCTCCTCAGTGAGATGTTTTCTGAATACCTAGAGCAATGTCAGTATACTGATACATATGCAGCCTTTTGGGTCTGATCCAAAAGGCCTTTGAAGTCTAAGTAAAAGGTTTCATTGACTTCTACAGGCTTTGCATCAGGTCCTGTTTCCTTTACCTTTCAGGCATTGCAGACTCAGTCGCTGCCCTCCAGGAATGCTTAAAAACTGATGCCAGCTAGATATATTAGCCAGGGACCTTCACTCTCAGTTCAGGGCAAGAGAAGTCTCTTTGCTGGGAGAGGTGATGGATATGGGAAGGCTCATTGCTTCTTTTGTCCCCCTGTCTCATTCACAGGTCTTAAGTCCTGTTTAGCATCAGACTGCCATCTTCATGCAAGCTTTTTCCAAGGCAAGGCACATATATGAAAGTTTCTCCCCGCTGTGCCTTTTGCATAGGCTGCTTCTTATTTGTCCCGTATCAACCTCACAACACTGCGTGCCTGGGTGCCCAGGAGCTGTGATTCTTGTAAGGATTCCTGCCTAGCAGGCTTTCCTTTCCCTTGCAGCTCGTCTAGGGTGCAACAGGAACTGGCTAGCTGTAGTTACGAATACGAAGCTCTTGTACCCAATCTGTGTTCTTTACCTTGGAGGTTGATAAGATGACAATTGGCATGGTCCTAAGTGCGGGCCTTAGTTAAGTCTCATGTGAGCAAGTGGGATCCCTTGGCTTTCAGGGATCTTGTTATTATACAAAACACCAGGTTTTGTATAATAAAAAAGTTTCCCTTTTTTTGTGGAAACACCAGGGTTAGGACAGGTATTTTCTGCAAAGTTCCCTTCATAGAGTTATCTCGCAACCTGCCTTCAAGACTCAAGGCTTGACTCCAAATTAGTGAATCCCCAAAGGATCTACATGGATTTTGGGCCTCATCAAGGGATTAGGAACATTTCTGTGAAAAGCTGGTCACTCCACTATAATTCCAGTCTCTAGTAGCCCCAAACTGCACTACCAGGGACTTCCACAACTTTCTCTGCTGTGGTGGACCACAATGAACAACATAGCCTAGCACACCACCAAGGTGTCTGAGACTTTGTCCTGTGCAGACAGTGGCAATCTACCTTGCAAAAGGTCTCTTCTATAGACGTACCTGGGGAGTATGGTTAGTGGGGATCATCTCTTTGGTGTGATGGACCGTGCTCCTCCTACCTTTTATTATGACTGGAGGCTGCTCTAGAAATAAAGAACAGATTTGACAAAGGTAAAAATGTGTTGCCTCTTGACCTGAACACGCAGTCCTCAGATATCAACATCTGTCAAGCACTTGCATAGGAACTGTGGCCAAAAGGTCTTAGTGCAGTGGTGCTCACCTGCAGACCAGATCTGTCTTACAGAGTCATCGGCCTCTGGCCTCTGGGGCTCTCTACAAATCTGGAAATTTGGCAGCAGGAGAGCAGTAGCAATTAATGATGCCATGGCTTCCTCACCACAAAATTTTCAAGCCCTGTGACCAGATGGCATAGCCCTGTGTGCTAGGTCAGGTCAGCGTGCAGGGCTAGGGCGATGGGCCTCATCTAGCACACTGAATCTGGCTCACAGACCAACTCATCCAGCCCGCAGCCCAGACAGGTTGGGCATCCCAGTCTTAGGAAGGGCTAATGGTCTTACTATTTTGTGTACTCTTATCTGAATGCAGTGATACTTTTGCATACAGATCCCGTTAGTGTTAACAGAAGTGACATGAAATAATCCCCAGGCACCGCAACGGGAATATGCTTCTTAGAGAACACACTCCTTTAGAAAGTCTTTGAGCAAACTGTTTATACAGAGTGCATCTTATTTTTTGTTGTGCTACAGATCCACAAGGAGAGAGACAGACAAGTGTATGTTGCAAAAAGCCAGAACAGAGCCCTAAGTGTTTGGTAAAGTAACCATAACTGTTTGCAAAGCACTAAACACTTAGACATGAGAAGATGTGTATGAATGCCTTATCCTTGTATTCAATAATTCAGTAAACCAAGCAAAGGATTTTACCAACAGTTTTAAAATTAACTTTACTGCAATTCAGACAGACAACTTTACCCTGCAAGGCCATAGGTTTATTAAACACACAGGGCTTACCGTTGAGCTCACTGTGGATCTCCAGTAAGTACTTTATGACAGATTTGCCACTTTTTTGAGGAGTAGCAGAAATCCCAATTGTTGGAAGTGATAGTTTTATCAAAGCTTCTCTCCTTTAGGGTTTTATTTTTAACCTTTCAACTCTTTGCCTTGGAAATCAAGAACAGAGCACATTAGGATTGGAGAGAAAGGCTGAAAATGCCAGTTTCCCAGAAAACATTTATTGATGATACTTTGTTTATGAGGATGATTTGGAGTAAATAAATGAAACCTTGAGATATATGTGTGTGTGTGTGTGTGTATGTATATATAAAATCTAATCTTACCCGTTTCTATCCCCCATCTCAAATAAGAGACAAACCTCAATTGGGAAGGAAAAGCACATTTCTGAGGTAAAGCAAGAAACAAGAGAGACTAGATCATTTTGGCTTGTATATCCCCAGTGACAAATTCAACCAAATAGTTTGTTACATTTTCGCTGAGGGACTTGCCCTGAGGGAATCTCAGCCTACTGACTCAGTACCGATTGCTGCCTTGCATCTGCATGTGGTGGTTGCAGTAGTGGTTGTTTCATATCCCTTCTATGAACTATGAACCACAGAAAGCACAGACTGAAGCCTGTGGGATGCTAATGAATGTGTGGAATAGATGCTATTACTCTGTGCTCCAGGTTTAGACTTCTAAACTGTAAGCAGGTTAGAAGCAGGTTATTCCCAGGTCAAGCAGTGGAAACAGCATTTCTTTTGGGATGCAGACAACCAAAGAGTTTAGGCTCTTTCAAGTTACAGGACTTTATAATTGATTCACTGCAATAGTTTAATCTCTCTTCTCTTAGGCAGGTATAGGGGAAGCTAAACCGCTGTAACTTTAAGTTTGTTTCATTCACATTTTAAGTTACAGTGATTTAATTCCACTATGGGAATGGACATGTGAAATAATTACATCAGTTCATCTGATGCATGCTCTCAAGTTGGAATGCCACCTCCTTCCTTCCCCTGAAATGGTTTAGTGCTATGTTTGCTTGCAACCTCGGTGACAAAAGCTGTATCACTTTGCAGAATAGGTTGAGAGTCACTGTCACACACTTGTGGCTGCCCCAAGATCTGCTCAGCTCTCAAAGAATAGCCTATAAGCTTGGGCAATCTGCTTAGAAATCTGTGTCTCTTTGCACACCCTTAAAAAAAAGCTCTTGCAGTAGATATAAACTGCACCAGCTACAGACAAACTTGGTCCACAGTGATGTGTCCTAGCTTGCCTGCAGTATGGGAAATAGCAGGTTTGGTCCACATGCCACACTCCCATTCCTGCAAAGGCAGGTGCAGATCCTTTTGCAGTATTTTCTATGTGGGCTTACCAGGGGAAGGGATAAACTCTTGCTGTAGGAATACTTACTGTTCCATCATCCCCACCAGATCTAGAAGCACCCGCTTCCCCTGTACGTGGCCCTCAGAGGGTAAAGAATTCACTCCAGTTTTTATTTCTGAATTTTCTCCATGGAAGAACACAAGGGAAGAAAGGGAAGAGAATATTTTTAATGTTGTCACTATAAAGCTATGCTAGGGCCATATCCCTTGAGGTCCCTGTACTTGCTCTAGTAACATCTGTTCAGTTGAGCAGCACAAATCCAGTCCTTACACAGCAGTTAGTAAAAGGGCCCACTGACCCAGTGCTGCTCCTGCATTGCAGGCTGGGTGGAGGAGGAGGGAAAAAGAGAGGAACCTTTCGCTTGAAGTGTTGATCTAGAAACTTGGCATCCTTAACTCAATTACAAATTTGACCTGTAAGGACAAAGAGACCACATGCTAGTCAGCGACTGTGCTGAGCCTCCGTGCCAGACTGCCAGTGGGGGTTTTGTTCTTTTTGCATAGGGTTTTATTTTTAGGTAGAGGCCAGAGATGCTAGTTAGCTGTTGTGATACAATGTGGTGTAGATCAGTGCCAGCATTAAAATAGTTGATTCATAAGAACAGTATCAGAGATGGCATAAATTAAGGACATTTGTGCAATCGTTTCTCAGCTGTCTTGATCTGAATAGAATTTTCCCCTGTTAATTGATGCTGATTATCATAGTAGTTCCTCCTGGTTCTCCCTACCCCTGCTACTAAAATCAGGATCCTTTTGCATCAGGTTTTACACATACATGTAGAAAGAAAAAGCACCCTGCCCTAAAAAGCTGACACACCAAAGATCTAGATGAGACAGAAAAAACATATTATCATGTTTTATAGGTGGAAAACAAAGTGATTTTCCCAAGATTGCACAGATAGTCCATGGAAGTATTGGCAATTTTGCCCAGGTCTCTTGAGTGATGGCAATGTGTTAACAAGGCCATCTTCCCCTCTGAGTCTGAAACATGATTTTAGAGTGTTGTTGTTCTGTAGCACAGTCAACGAGGTAAGTTCATCTCAGCTGTAATATCACTGATGTCAGTGGAGTTACACAAGGGATGAATATGGTTCATTCTGGTAAACTAATGACTTGATCAAATGGCTAAAACCCTTAATCCAATGTCTTTATGTCAGTAACAGCCAAAGGAATATAAGCATCATGTCATACTGCACAGATAATTCAGTAATTACAAAAAAAAGTGAGTATTCGCTAGTTTTGTATTGCCAGGGGCAAAATTTCTCCTTGGCCGTTTGTCTATTTGTTGGAGCAACAGAGGCTCAAGTGACATTGGCTATTTCATTCCAGCTTCTTCTTGGAACATTTAAACCTGTTGGTTAACACTTCTTGGGCCCTGAGCTGTTATATTTAGTGGATGATTGACATCCAAGGGAAGATTAATTGAACAGGTCTTCTCAAAGACAGTCTTCATGGGACTTACATCATTTTCACTCAACTTTTGGGAGCTCATGTCAAAAAGGTTATGATTGAACTTCCCACTCGATATCCTGATGGACAACCAATACCATACAGTTCATTTTCATTAACGTTCAAGAAAACACCAAGGATGTTACCTGCATATTTTTGGACTCTCCCTACAAATAAAAGAGCCAGGTTAATGCTGTCTCCCTTTTTTCAGAGCAACCAATTCAATTCATACTTGACTGCTGATAATTTCCACTTGCTTTGGCATTTGTTAGTATTCCAAATAGCTAAATAAAGATTCACCCCCAAAGGCTTGATTCTGTGAAGTCTTACACAGGTGAGTAAAGTTACATACATGAAAAAGGTCTACGGAGCTGGTTCTAAAATTATATTTGTAGTGGGGGTTGCATTTCAAAGGTTTCCCCAGGGAGGTTTCCAGGGTTTCCGCTGAGCGTGGCAAAGGACTGCAGGATTGAAATAAGTGCTTTTATATTAACAAGGTTTGGAACGGAGAGACTTTCAGAACTGTTGTCAGGTTTTCATTATATGACATTTCAAACATTTTAAATGTGTTTAATGCTAGTTTATTAAAACAAACTGATTTTTTTTTTCAAAACCAGAATCCAGTGCAATCAGTTGAGACTTCTCATGTTAATTGAGGTGAACAGAATGAGGTCCACTGCAGAACATTCCTTTCCTTACCACAGTTTGGAAGCTTTGGGATTTCCAGTTCTTTCCAACAGCAAATGTGAGTCTTTCAGTCCTACTTTCCATGTGTTCATCAAAATGGCAGCTTCCTGTTTTCTTGTAAAAGTCCCTTTTATTAAACTTGGAACCAAAATCCATCATTAGAAACAAACTGCCCTTTGTAATTGGTTACAGCAATTAATGGTAATATAGAACACACTATTTAAAGACATGTTGATGCTAAATTATAATAAAACTGCTTCTTAATTCACCAACAGTGAAATCAGGGACAACCCACTGATCAAAAGCGGCCTCTCAAAAATGAGCAAACATAGGCTAGAAGAGATATAAATGCTTTAAACTTAAAATGTTATTTTGAAATGGTGATATTACTGTTGATCTGAGAAACAACTAACGCTTCTAAAATGCCATGGGATGAAGAAGAGAGGGAGAAGAATCATGGAAAATCAAGGGTATCAGTGGTAGAAGTAAATTGATATTAAGTCTAATAGGAGAAAAGTGCAGTCCTTCTTACCCTAGGCACAGTACGAGGCTCTTGAGATGGATGGTGGGAAGAAAGCAAAAGAAACATTCTTGGGATATTATTAACAATGCTGAAATAGCAGAGTCAGGGCAAACAGGAAATACAGGCACTACTATGGGGTTAACCTGCAGCATATGTGACACAAGCGGCATGGGCAGCCTTAGCGCGTGACATGCAGCAGATCGCGGAGGGGGCAGACAGCACAGCAGCAGGTAGGGCAGGAAGCAGAAAGCAAAGCAGCAGATTGGGCAGCAGAAGGGAGCAGAGTGTCACTTGGGGAGGTTGTGGGGTTAATTTGTGGCAGGCCTGCCAAAAAAAGGTTGGCCCCCACTGCATGCTTGTATTTGCTTAATTCATATAATGCTTCAGAAAACTACCAGATTCACAGCACTGAAGAGTGACATTGTTTATTGGTGGATTAGGCATCGTATGAACAGCAGCAAGGCAATCTTCACAGAACTAAAACATTAATATCCTGAAACCTTGTTCTGGATGAAAACCCCCTAAGGAAATAGAGCAGGTGTTCCTCTGATCATCCGAGGTCTGAAAGGTGCTGCAGAGTGCGCTCAGTGATGACCACAGGGGTTGAATTTTCTCCCCACCCCCACACAGCATCAACCTCTTCTGAGCACCTTTGGGATTATGTTTTTCGCAGGATAGGCATGTATCAGCTAGAAACAGGAACTGAGACACCACACTTGCTGGTACAATGTATAAAAAAAAGACCATGAAATGGAACATATTTCTACTGAAAATTTCAGAAAGATTTATAACCTGTGGGGCTGGTGGCACTAGAGTAAACTCTTCGACATTGTCACTCAGTTGACTTCACTGGAGTTAAATGAGAGATGCTTGGCCATTGAACCAGCTTGGCACTCCAGCAATTACAGTCTACCGGGGCAATATTTTTCAGTCTAGACTGCAGTCTGCAGACCAGACTGACTTGGGCTATATGCCCAGGGACAGAGGAAGGGGACTAAGAACTCCCTTAAACCATGAGATAGTCTTTCTGGACCTTGAGTCAGAACACAGGAAAAATAGTGGGTGTTGTAAGATCCTTTTTTTCTGATCCTCAAAGATACGGACAGAGCCTTTGCTCCACCTTGACATTGCACTGGCCAGTGTAGCTAAGTCAGTATGAGAGCATAGTAATGGATGGCTGGTGGAGCCAAATAACGAATTATTGTCTTTCTGAAACGAGAAGTAAGCAGGGGAGGAATTACAGCTCAGAGTCATGCTGCTTCCCAGGGCTACTTTTCGATGAGGTACCTTCCATCCCATCCCTTGTTCAGGTTTGTACCCAGAGTCATAACCAAACCCTAAATATTTTCCTTGTAGTAGTTGCTTGAAATCCCTTCACGTTTTTAAAATCTTAACTATGTTGCTATGAGAAGCTATTACAATTAGCTAATGCTGTTATGAACCTGGTATAATTCTCTGTTCTTTTAAGAAAAAAAAAATACACATAATCATATGGTGTGAAAAATCAGTAGTTAAACTAATGCTGTGGCTGTGGAATAAGAAGCCCCAGAGCTAGCTAGAAATCTGAGCTGCTATTTTCTTCATAACTCATGCCATTGTGCTTCCGGATTTCATGGGTCTGAAATCAGTGTGTGTTCCTGCCTGCCATATGTGCTGCAGTACCTGCGTGCCGCACTGTGAGCTGAGGGCTGAGCACTGCTCTTGATTTCCAGCCACCGCTTAATTTCCTTGCAGCAGTGCCTCTTCATTTCCTTGCTATTGCAAATGTAAGTCAGATCCTGACTGTTATTGTAGCATATATCTTGTGGCTTATTAATCATAAGCATGTATAGATGAGACCTTAATCTTCCTTTATCCTACACACATGCACCGGCTGCTCTTCTGACTGAGCTCAAGGTTATCTATCTAGAAATTATAGATGCTCAAGCCATAAGCATTTGTGCTGCTGTGGCTTAAAACTTAAATAATAAAACAGCATAGTGCTTTTAGCCCATTACCATAAAATAATATTTTTGATAAGAATGAAGAGACATGGAAAAAGCATGAACTAGAGATGGAAAGTCATGATACACAAGAAAGAAATAACAGGGAGCAGTGCAGACAGATTGCTCAAATATGGTCATCAAAATAAACGTGGAAAAAAATTATAGCTTCAGGATATTCCCAGTGATAGGCAGAGAAATAAATACATACCACATATGCAGGAAGGCACTAGAGGCAGCTCTTTGGGGCTGGGGCTGTTCCTCCACCAGCTATGTGTTTCTATCGTCCTTATTCACCTGGTGCCAGGTTATGGTGCCCAGCCTCACACTGAGTAGTGCCTCACTCCCCAAGTACTCTTATTAGTTTCAATGCAAATATGTAGAGGGTAAAATACTAGTCTGTGTGAGTAAGGGTGGCAGAAGGTTGCCCTATGTGTATGTACAGTACCTGGCAACAACAACAGTAAAGAAAAATGTGAAAGCAGGACAGCAAAACTTTAGCTATGAACAAGTATTTCAGTGTAGATTTAACTGAAGGATTTACTTAAGTCACGTTCCTTGTAAGGTATAATCTCAACACTGACACTCTGTGTGTGTGCAGGAACTACTGCCAAGAACAAAGATCACATAGTATATGACAGATCTTGCTGCCTGGGCTGATAATAAGCAACAGTAATACTGTCATGATTATTATTTCATGTTTCAAAAAGTCTAACCTCACATCAAATGTATACTTTTCTGTTGTACATCTTACCTGAGGCTATGTAAACCTCACTTAGCCACTCCTGTCTGTCTCTGACTTGGAATGTAACTTAATGATTCACTGTCTTGCCTTGACTAACATGTCAGCCTACAGAATGTGCCCTCTCATGATTGTAAGACTCGTTTAACCTCTTAGGAATAGTAGAAACCCTGACACATGATGTGTCACATAATCTATCAGGATGCAAGAGAGATATCTGGCCACCCCATCTCCATAAATCCTTGATCATCATAGAATGGCTGTCATATCTCACTGCAGAGATCATAATTTAGGGTTTGCTTTGAGCAAGCTGTAGTTCACCTTGCATTTGATAGCTCAGTACAAAGCACAGTTCCTTATACCAGACTTACCTGACAGGAAGGTATTACTACAACTTCTTGCATTTATTCTGAGAAAGACATCCATTCAAGGATTTCAAACGGCTTTAAAAATATTCTGTAATAAAGCCTCACAGCACCCCTGTGCAGTAGGCAGGTATCATTATACCCCTGTTTCAGATTGCTAACCTGAGGCTCAGAAAGATCAATGGATTCACCTGAGATTAAGAGACTTATCCATGTAGTTAGCCAGTGAAAAAGCTGGGAACATCCATCTTAAACCCTTACTCTCCACACAGTGCTGTAACCCTTAGACCACAATTTCTTTCAACACAACTATCGATAACAAACCAGGAAAACCACAAGAGATGCTATTATTGAAGACAATGTAGAAATTCTGCAGTCCTGAATACAAAAGTTTCAAAGAAGGTAATGGGCTTTTTCCTAAATGTGATCTTCTGGAATGAGTTGTTAGCCCCTATTCAATTCTATCAATGTTGGTGCCAAAGGAGAGAGGGGGAGAAGTGCATATACCTTGGAAGAAATATAAAGTGTAGATGAACCTGCCTGGTGGGAAAACATTGTAGTAGTTTTTTGTGTAACCATATAGCAGAAGCCGCTAGCCATGCACCTGTTTTCAAGGTCATTGTCATTTCCAGTCCAAAGCCCTGATTTTAAAAGTTCATAATTAGATCATAAAATATATGCTGGAACTTGAAACAGGAACTGACATGAGCCTGGCAGCAGGCTGGGCAATGCATACGCAGTTGGGAGGAGATTTTTGACACTGCTCCCATGGGGACTTAACTCTGCTCCCATTAATGTCAAAGAGAAGTCAATGGAAGCAGACTTGGCCAGTGGCTGAGTGCTTTGGAAAATCCTACCTTACAAATTTTAAAATGACAAGAAAAAATTTTGCAAGAATTTTGTTCCCTTATTTTCACCCATCCAAATCATGTTTCCATGGAAACCTGACCAGAAAGTCGGCTGGTCAAAGGCAAATAGGGAATGAACATTCCCCTTTGTAGATTTTGACACCTGAAAACGGCCCAGGGTTATTGCAAAACATGGACTTTTTGTTGCGTTGGGGCTCCTCGAGTCTTTCCAAATGTTCACTGAGTTCGATCACTACTGTATGTGGAATATGCACACAATAAAATGTCTACATTTAAAAAATAAAAGTGATTTAAACAACATATGATTTCTCTGTTGCTTAGCCTGAACTTTGCAGTTCTGGCTGAATTGCACAGGTCATAGATTAGGAAAAAGGGGTGTGTGCAAAAGTTGCATAGAACTCATTTTTACAGTCTCCTGCTGCTTTTGATATTACTTAGAGTAGTCTTCTGGCCATACCACCGTGCCAGCAGCAGTGATGGCTTGGACTCACTATGCTAGCTCTATCTGGATACATAGGTATAATATCATACATCTGGTATCTATATGAACACTAGGAATCAAGTAAGGCACAGTACTTGTGGGATAGGATATATATGCCCACATTGATGAATGTGGTCATGTGTTACAGTGTGAAGTGGTACGTATATTTGTCAGGAGTATGGGTATACCTATCAATATATAGAAATAATAGCTTTTATTTTAAATATATAATACTATATATGGGCAATTCATAGAATAAACAAATCACCTCACAACCCTTGGATACTTCATAAATATCTGTCCCACTGAGGGCAGATAATGTACTAGCCAAGGCTAGTTATATGGTATGATTTCATAATGGGAAATACAAAGCAGTACTTTCTGAAAAAATGCAACCAGTTCAGTCCATTGGTATGATTTGATACAGAACGGCTTTCCCAGAATTAGCCATGGACCTTCCTGCAGTGACACTAGGATGGCACCACACACTGGAGTGTAGAGTAAATTGAATAGTCAAGTATCCAACATTTGGAAAAAAAAGTACATTAGTCCATGAACTTCCTGGCTGTGTTTAATTTGAAAATCTACCATATTCACTCAAATATAAGATGACCTTGACTGTAAGATGATCCCCTTCTGTAATCATATTCTGTATGTGAAAAATTTATAAATTTGATATAATTTTTCCAGGCACAGAATCCAGTTATTGGAGGTTTGCCTTGAATCTGTCCCCCTCCCACTGCTCTAGCATGGAAAATAAATCTGCGGGGTCAGGTAGTTCCTTTGCCCTTCCTCCCCAACTTCTTCCCCTGCAGCCCCTTCCCCGCCTCCTTACTCTCAGACCCAGCTGTCCCTGCCCACATGGAAATGAGGAACAAATCTGAAAATCCAACCTTGAAATAAACATAGCCATAGCAATGCACTTAGAGTGCCTATAGTTTATGGTATAGACCTAGTTCACTCAGAAATTGGGCATTTTACCTTTTTTAAAACTGATACAATTTTTAGCGCAGGTACTTCATAAACACACTTTTAAGTAACGCTTTAGCACCTACTTAGAGGGAGTACAAAGTATTTTTTTAAGAAATATGTATTTCTCTATATATAAAAGTATATGTCTATATCTTTACAGTTCTGTCTCATGACCAATCCAATTCACTTGGCAGTCCATGACACATGTATACAGTCAATCATCATTATCCCCATTACAATAACAGCAACCGTGCACCCATGCATCTGTTGTTGTCTCCTTTAACCATCACAAACATGCAAAACCACCTCCACTCCCTCCACTCTCCCCCACAACCCCTCGGTTTCTTTCCCCAGTCCTTAATATGTGCTGTTTTCATCATCTTACTCTTCTCTTTTCCAGGTCCTTAATCTATGACGTCTTCCTCTTCTTTGTTGTCATGATCATCATCCTTGTTGTTATCTTCTCTGGAAGGGTCTTGTTCCTGAATAGTCTGTGCCAGCCTCTTCTCTTCCAGGTGTCCTCTGCTGTCTTCTTAAAGCACTGGGACAGGTCACCCAGAGAGGTGGTGGAAGCTGCATCCTTGGAGGTTTCTAAGACCCCGCTAGACAAAGCACTGGCTGGGATGATCTAGTTGGGGGTGATCCTGCTTTGAGCAAGGGGTTGGACTACATGACCTCCTGAGCTCCCTTCCAACCTTCATTTTCTATGATTTTATTATTCTGTGATTCTCCTTATCAAAGTATGCATGATATTAGTCCAAAGCCAAAATGCTCATGATTTACCATAGAGTTAATTAGTCTGGGCCCCAGCAGAGACAACAGCGTTTAAAGCGGTGGTGACCCCACAGCCAAACACTGCTCAGTATGTGTGTGTAATCCACATACCCCAAAACTAATATATATATTTGTGCCCCCAAAAGACCCATGTGCTAATTAGCCCCCATCTCATGACTGGAACTGAGTGTTCTTGTCATGAGTCTTGGGATGCTCCAAACACGTATACGCAGATAAAGCACAGGGCAGCATGGTCTGGCTTCACCTTATGGAGGGCAGGGCCACACTAATCATGTGTGCCAGGCTGAGAGAGGGGCTGACAAAGGGATTCTCGCTCCATTTGGTGATGTTTGCTAGACATTTAAGGATGGTGAAAAATCCAGACTCATTGGAAATGGGAAAGAAAGAGCAACTCAGCTGTGAAAGTGCAGAGAAAGTTGAAATGTATGCAGTATAGTAGTTCACCATGATCTGGAAAAGAGTTGGTACTGAGGGGAGACTATATTCAATGGGCACTACCATGTGATTTATGTGCTTTGGGTGCACTGACTTATCCTTGTGGTAAGAGTACAGCTTCTTACAGGGATCAGCCTGCCTGCAGTGCAAGGGCTTGCATGTAGGATTCCTGCCATGGCTTTAAGACTACCTGAAGCCCCAGGCTACACAGTTTTGAGAGGTAGGATACTTGTTGGTGGTAAGACCATGCAGACTTGAATGACTGAGCTCTTGGCTGATAGAGTTTGGAACTGATTTGGCCTGAGACACAACATAAAAAAAAAAATCAGCATGTTTGCCCCTATGGACCATGTGTTTTATAGTCATGGTCAGTGTTGGCTGCATGTAATGATCTTACTTCCATTACTGAGTACATGTTGCTTTAGCAGCGGTCTAAAGATAGGCAAAGTTTTTAATGTGGTTTCTTTGCATATGAATGTAAGACAAGGGCCCTTTTTCCCCATGTTGACTGGGGGGGGGAGCCTTGTCTTATACCTGAGCAAATACATTAATTATATCAATTTTAAATCCTGGAATATTTTTGTCTCTCACCTATGCAGAACTCTTCACCGGTTCCCATCTGTTTACAAGTTTGGTTTTTTTTACTGAGAACAAGCTGCAAACACGTCTCCATATTTGATATTCTGACTCCTGCTACAAACAGACCATGCCCACTCGCCATACCAATCATTAAAAAACTCACTGATATTTTCTCCAGGCTACCTCTGTGCTGGTATAAAATTAAAATTAAAAACAATATAGAGCCTCTGTATTTGTAGCACCTGCTGTTCCTTCTACTGCTGCAGCAGTTAATTTATCGTGTTGCCAGAGATCAAAGGCTCATGGTCATGCAGGCAAACTTAGCAAGAAGGGTTGCACTCTGGTGCTTTATTTTAAACTAACATGAATACTTTAAGTGCTTTTGACTTCTTGTTATAGAAATCCTAGAAGCCTTGACATCGGATTCAAAAGAAGCTCTCCATGTGGACAGAAGTAAAATGCCAGAACAAGTTTTAAAAATATGAGTATGATGACCTGAAGGCAAAATAGGGGAACATTAGAATAAGCTAGTAAGAAGCAAAGAAAAGGGATGACCCATCCAGCTAGCTGAAGTAAAACCTTTTCTACAGAAGCAGCATTTTGGCACATATGGACTGGAAACTTGAAAGAGGACAGATACAGCAGTCAGGACACCTGGGTTTCATTTCCAATTATGGACTTTTTGGATGTGTGACCCTGGACAAGTCATGTAATTGCTCTCTGCCCATTCTGCTCAACAGAGGTTGTTACGCTGTGCTCATCACCATTGTTTCTGAGCGTCTTCCAAGTCGTGTATAAAGCAGCGTGACTAACATCTGTCACTTGTTTGTTCTTTCTTTCTCTCCCCAAGGGAAGCAGTGGATGCAGGTGAGTGGTTTGGGATGTTTCAAATATAAATACACATACACATGTAGCTATATGCTGATGTTAAAGAAGGTGAGGTCAAAGAAAAGCACCTTGCTCTTAGAGCAGAAGGTTGCTGAAGTCTGATGTTCCTTAGTTCTGGGTCTTGGGTCAGTCTCTAAGGAAGCTGTATCTCCTGTGCAAATGAGCTTTATCCTTATAGTAAAAAGTTACTGAAGCAAAGTTATTCATCATGGTCTTTGTCCTGCAGCCTTAGACAATTGCTTTGAGGCCACAGACCTTTACCACTGAGCTCCACAAATATAAGAACAAAGACTTTGAACATGATTCAATATTCCATGGGAAGGCGGTGGGAAAATGTTTTTTTTTTTTTCTGATGGCCAGTATCAGTAAGGAGAGGGGCTGTAGCATCCTGTACCAGCTGGAGTGTCCTAGCCACTAAAGTCTTATGTCCAAGTATGTTTTATCGGTGTAACCCAACACTGAGATGTGTTGCAGGCATGAAGACCAAGACTAATTCATCAGTTGCTGAGATGGTTTGGTCTCCTAGCTGACTGGAGACAGCAGAAAACAGTAGTATGTGAGAGCTTAAAATTAGTGAGGAATTCACCTGAAGCCCTATATTGTGGTCTGAACTGACAAACTGTTGACAAAGATAATCAGCCAAAGGAGACCATACTCTCTGCTTTCACGCTGTCTGCTGCCCAACGATTTTGTTTTGCTCAGGTGCATATTGCCAGCACGTGAGCCCAAGCTGTCTAACCAGTTCATGTACAGGCTGCATACAAACATTGAATAGGTCCTGGGGGAGGATTGGTCTCTGTGGGACTATGAGCAAGGGGGGTTGGTAGAGCAGTCCAGTAGTGGTCATGCACTTTCCCCTCACTATTCATTGTGTGCTTCCCTCTAGGAAGGAGTTAAATCATTTTAGCACATTTCCCTGGATCATGTCATCACTCTCAGGGAGCAAAGCAATATCTTATGGTCAACAGTGCTGAAGGGTATAGAGAGGTCTAAAAGGATGGGACATCTGCTTTCTACCTTGTGACAGCAGGAGATCATGTATCAGTGGCACTAGTTGTTTCAGTTGCAGGTCCTGGTACAAATCAATATTGTACCAAGTCCAGGATGTTACCAGTAGCTATATATTTATTGCTTCAGTTTTCCCATTTTCAAAATGGGGAAAATGATACTTACCCACCTTTGTAGTGCACATACAGTTGTATAAAACAGGTGTCATTACTTGTAAAAGGGTGACGTCTGCCCATCCCAGAAAGATATCTTTTTAAAAAATTATTAATTTACGAGAAGGCAAAGTATTTAAACACCTGAAAAGATTACACTTTAAAAAAAATATATCTTAACACTAAAATTCGTATTTATATCCTAGTTCTGGTACCTCCATGTAGATGCTGATAGATACTTTAATGTGCTATTATATCAAACTCTCCAAAGCATCATCCACATCTATGGGACGCAATATGGACTTCTGTTATTTTTAAATAGTTCTTAGGGGAATAAAAGGAATAGCTGATTTTCCCACTAGCAGTGTCACTGCATATATTTTCCTGCTCATGTATACAGCAAAACCTTTGGACCCCCCACATTTTTTATGTCGAATTCTTAAGACACACCAGCAGTATAAATGATGCCTGTAAATGAGTAAGTGTCCTGGGGAGCACGACCGAATATAAATTGTGTAACTCCTTCTGAGAGTCTGGAACAGAAGGGCCCATGAGATAAGGTATGTAGCAGGAAGATGTAAGCCAAAACAGCTCTCCCTAACTCTAATTTATCTCTATGGACATCTTCTGTCCCTTAGTGTGACTGCTGCACCCACACAGACTCTGTTATAGGGTGTTGTCTTACATAAGAGGAACAGAGGTTAGAGGATAGAGCAGTGATTCTCAAACAAGTGCCTTAAGATCCTTTCAAGGGTCTCCCAGGGTGCTACACAATGTTAGTATGGTTAGGTGTGCAAACATGGTTCACAAGATAAACCAGAGATTTCAAGCAGAAATCCATAGTGTTAAATACATTCTGACCTGCTGTGGTCTTTCTAATTTCTGTGCAGCATAAAAAACTACTTATTATTTTTCCACAGTCAAAACATGAGTGAAAACTAAGAGCTAGCATTTTCCAAGGGGTGCCTTGAGTCTAACAAGGAGTGCCTTAAAACGAAAAAGGTTTGAGAACCACTGTGCTAGAGGGAGACATAAGAGTGGATGGGCTTAGAGGTTTCTGACATTATTGAATCCTGTTTCATCCATCATACTGTTGATATAATTGTTAAATGAAAGTATTCCACTGAAATCTGGAAGTCTTCCACCTTTCTTAAAAATATGCATGGCTTATACTACTTTAGACCAAGCAACTGTCTGTCCCTTTACTAACTTGTAATTTATATCACTGTTTATCTCTCCTCTGAATTTTGACTCAAATCATTCTAATGTGGTATTTGGGGGGAAACCTGCAGGGCCCGAACACCTGATCATCCCGGATATGTCAAGCCTCTTTATTGTTTTGCAGTGATGTGGGAGTGCAGTGACATGGCAGTTACAGTTCATCCTTTCAGGCTTGGAATAGGGATTGATCAAAGACTGCGCAGAAGCTGAAATCCCTTCTACCTGCTGGTAGAATCCAAATTTAAAGCAAGTCACTTGTCACATAGGTAAATTTCCATAGATGTTTGCAATGCGCACATCTGAACTTCAACTATTGCTTTTTGTGTTGCACTAGTCAGACTGTTCATGCAGAGTTTTTCATTTTGCATCTAATTATCAATATGGATTTAATTCTCTGTTCCTGCCAGGCAAAATTCCCTTTGCCTCCAGTGGAAATTCCTTCATAAATGCCTCAAGTAAAATTATTGAATACATACATGCATGTTGGTTAAAATGCTGAGGATGTTAAAATTGGAGGGATGCCAACACCAAGTATTTGTAAACACTTTGTAAATGATCCAATTTTCCAGAGCATCTGTTCATGAATCATTTGCCAGCCTTCTGGATCAGATACAGGTTACTCAAATAGCTATTTCTGTAAACCAGAGAGAGTCAATATGACTTAGGTCCTACTATTTAAAGCAATTCTCAACTGCTTAGCTTTGATTACTCAGCTGCTTGAAAGACTAGAAACTATACTCATAAAAGTGCCTATTATATTTTTTTGGTTGAGACAAAAGTTCTGCAGGCTATAAACTTTTAACACCACATTTTAACCAGTCTTTATTCCTTTGGAAAGAGAAGCCCAGTCTTATTAAAGAAAGAAGAGTGTTGTTATCCAATCACAACTAATATACAGTAGTGCAAGCTCATAATATTAAGGATTTAAACAAACTTGAGATATTTCAAACAACATTTTAGAACATGGGCCCTTTGCAGATTATTGTTTACAGCATGGATGGACTCATTTAAGCCCCTCTTTCAATATGTAGACTTGAGAAGGTTCAATATCAAAGACTGCAAAGTTATAAAACTAAGTATGGAAAGGCATTCTTGGAAATCATCTTTCCTATGCCAATAATATATGTAAGAAAAAAATTAATGTGCTCTTATATATATTCCTTTCTCTGCAGTATTTTAATCCTGTAATGCCTTGCTGATGTTAAATAAAACCTCTTTGTGTTATCCTTAAGGGAAAATCTTCTGCCTAGTGCCTACCTCCAGTAGTTGAATGAGATAAAAGCAGGTGGGTGTGCTGGGACAGGGTGAAGGGACTCTTCTTTCCATCTCTCTTATTTTACCTCACTTCAAGGGATGTCACTCATTTCAGTCCCAAAGCTACCTACAGTGCATAGAAATTTGGTGTCCACTCTCTTTTGGAAATAAACAAACAAGAAGCAGAAGTTGGAGAAAGAGGTCTTCATGGTAAAGGAGTGAACTCTGCAGCATTTTAAAGTTCCTGCATTGCTAATTATTTCATCCTTCATTGCGGGCAGATGAAGGAATTCCAAACCAAATGGATTTTCATTCAACTTCCAGGGCGTGATTCTGCAGCCGCATCCACTGGTATCCTGGAAGCTCCAGGGACAAAGAGATTCCAGGAATTGGCCCCAGCTTAAGGCAAGGGAGTAATTTTACATATCATTTCCATCCGATTTCCATTATTCTCCTTTATTTGAGTGCATGCTTAGTAACTTTGCAGATGATACCAAGTTGGGTGGATTTCCAGGCACTCTGGAGGGTAGGACTAGGATCCAGAATGACCTGGACAAACTGGAGAAATGGTCCAAAATCAGTCGAATGAAATTCAACAAGGACAAGTGAGATACACTTGGGATGGAATAATTGTATGAACAAATATAGATGAGTATGGGAATGATTGACTAGTACTCCAGAGAAGGACCTGAGGTTTACATAACCTCAGTCTGAATATGAGCCAACAGTGTGCCCTTGTTGCAAAAAAAGTCAAGAGCATATATTGAGTTATATTAACAGGAGTTAATATATAATAATGTATTATGAATAATATAATAATTGGGTTATATTAACAGAAGTGTCTCTTGTAAATCAAGGGAAGCGATACTTCTGCTGTATTCAGCACTGGTGAGGTTTCACCTGGAGTAATGTGTCTAGTTTTGGGCCCCACACTTTGAGAAAGACATGGACAGATTGGAAAGAGTCTGGTGGAGAGCAACAAAAATGATTAGAGGCCTGGGAAGCATGACTTATGAGGAAAGGTTGAAAGCGCTAGGGGTACTTAGTCTGGTGAAGATTTTTCATATATCTGAAGGGTGGTTATAAGGAGGATATAGATAAACTATTCTCTGTGACTGCAGGGGATGGAACTAGGAGCAATGGCCTCAAGCTGCAGCAGTGGAAATGTAGGTCAGAGATTAGGAAAAGATTTATCACTGTAAGGACAATTAAGCATTGGAACAGGCTACCCAGAAAGGCTGGGGAATCTCTATTCTTGGAAATTTTTAAGAGCAGGTTGGACAGACACTTGGCTGGGATGGTTTAGTCAGGGATGATCCTGCTTTGATGAAAGGACTAGACTAAATGACCTTCTCAGGTGCCTTCCAGCCTTGGTATTCTAGGATTCTGTGATTTTCCTATTTTATTTTATTCACTTCCTACAGAATATACGATTTCCCCCTCAATGAGAAAAAAATTCAAATGCAAGTTAGTGATCTCCCCAAAACTGAGAAAATAGCAGTTGGTTGCTAAAGTGCCATCACAACACCTTTCACCTCTCCGTTAGCTTTATGTTTACTTCTTAGCTGGGACTGACCATGCAGATGCCGCTCATCTTTCTACCAAAGTAAATGCAAGTAAACCTGATGCTTATTTAGGTTTGGAGGCTGGAGCCTGCTTAGATTTGCATGCTGATTGCAAAGCAGCAGATAGCATGATTACTCCAGGAAGTTTATCATGCTCTGAGGGGAAAGCTTACCAATTAGGGAATCTATTTTAATGCATTTATGGCCTGGTTTTCAAAGGTCCTGAGCACCCCCACCGCACCTCTGAAAACCAGGCCACAGCCCCTTGTTCACGGAAACATGACTGTCAATGCATTCACAATAATATCTTCCTGCACCAAAGGCATCAGTGCATTTATTTTAGGGAGAAACAGGGAATTAGAGAGCTGAGAACAAGGTTTAATATGCATCTCATCTCTCACATAATGCAACAGACCTGAACCTGCAGGCTGGGTGGGTAGCCGGTCAGTCTGCATTTAGGGATGAACGAAGCAGCCACAGAAACGCACATCCAAGAATACATCGTGTGGTATTATTGGATCCTACTTCAGTTTCCTGTTGCTGAAGGCTTGTTTGTATAACCCCTTGCCCAGCGGGACCCCAGTCTCTGTTGGCAGGATTGTGCCCGTAGGCCTAGTAGTAATGGAGGCTCCCATGTTGTACGAAGACGGAAGAGCTGAGGCAGGGAAAGGTGTTGGGCTAGCCCTGTCTGCCCTCTGCGTGGATCTCCTTTTGATGTGAAGCCTGTAATGTTTGCAGGATTTGGCCCATTGTGTCGCGGTGTGACTTTTCTGATGCAATTGACCCTGTCCCAATTTACTAAATTCCTCATTTGTTTGCCTTCTTCCTAATAATTAGAGCTGTGAGAACTTGGGAAACCCTGCCTGGCAAGTGAGCTTACTGGGAAGAGAAGTCTGCCTCAGGGAGATTTTAATCAGTCAATGGAGAAATTGCCAAAAAAGCCCAACAACCCATAAATGGGCTAATTTTGTCACAAGGACAAAACTCTCTCCCTTTAGTCCCAGATACATAAATGAAACATAACATCTCCATCAGATGCCAACCGCTTAAAGACAAAGCACAGTACTTCTGAATTACATCATGTCTTAGATAAATAATGAGATGACATATGTGAAAACAGGCATTTTTAAGGCAGTAATTCTGATTCTTCTGCCTTATGTCAGTGTAAGCTGGGAGTAACTGTAGTTAATTTAATAGAAAAACATGGGTATAAGCCAGGCAGCGAGGTCCAGCTTTTAGAAACACCTGTCAGATTTTCCACATCTTCATCATAGTGATGGGTACCGGTTTCTGTCCATGTGGCACTGCCATTGCTGATATGTCATCAGTCTGCAGCTCCCTGCTAGGAGCCAGTTTAGGGCACAGACAATGGCACTCACCAGTTGAGTGCACGGGGCATAAGAAACTTCTCAGTTACTGAAAAGGAAGCTGTGCTTTAAACATTAATTTAACAATGGTAATGACTCATTTTCTTCAAGAAATGAAACGTGTTGAACCTTACAACTTGAGAAATCTCCAGTTGCCCACACATTCAAATGGAGCCAGATTCTGATACCTTTTAGTGGAGTAATGCCCTACTCCACAAGTAACCCTGTTCCGTCAGTGGGACTAACAGTGCAGCAGCATGAGCAAGGGTATCAACATCTAAGCTACAGAGAGCTGCATTTTCTATGCCTCAAACTATTGATTGTCAAGATGGCTTTGTGTTACTAGCACTACTACTGCACAGCGATATTCCCATTGAGTTCAAAGTGGTAATGATATCACCTGGGGTGTGTTTCGTGACATACTCCCTTTGTAAATGGTAAGCTGTAACTAAAATGACTGTTACATGACACCGGGGTTTCTCTCAGCATGCTCCTTGGCTCTGTATATGCACCAAGCATCTTCTACTTTGGCCTTTTAAGCCTTCATACATCCCAGTCTCTGCTTGGGGAGGAAGTATGGGCTTGTGGCTACTACCTGGTGGACTCTGGTTCTGTTCTTGCCTCACTCCAACTCCCAGTATGACCTTGAGCAAGTCACTTAATGACTTTGTGTCTTAGTTTTGGCATCTCTAAAACAGTGGTAATAAAACTCATCCATCTCACTGGGGTATTATGAGGCTAAATTAATTAATGTTTATAAAGCACTTTGAAATCCTCTGATAAAAGGTGCCATGGAAATGTACAGCATATTTTTAGATGCACATAAAAATACCCTATTTTAAATGACTTCATATACCAGGCTTGTTCTGAGCTTTATTATTTTATCAGCTCTGCTAGACACTAGTTGTTCTGACCCTGCTGCTTATTAAGTTCTCTTTCCCTTTGGCCATTTATTTATTTTGCCCACCTGTCATCTTCCCATATGTATAGATTATAAGATTTTGGGGGCAGAAGCTGTCTTTTCATTACATGTATTCACACTACTGAATGCAGCAGAGCTCTGGTTTTCTGCCGGAGCCGCTAGATGCTTCTGCAATAGAAGTAATAAATAATAATAATAGCACCTAGACTTGGAGCAATTTGAAATGCAAAGTGCTACCATTTTCAGCTTGCTCTGCTTCACAGACTTGACCAGGGAATTGGTAGGAAGCTTGTGGCCTACTTTCATTTGACCAGAGGGGTTTGTTCACCACAGTTAAAATCTGTAACGAGCCATTCATCACAAGCGCTGTGATAATTTAAAGATATGTTCATAGATATTGCATGCCTGATGGGCTGCGTTCAGTTATCAGGACAGGAATACTTACATTCAGCTATTTGTTCCTCATTTGTGGTTCTTAGGGGATTTTATTTGATTTACTGATCTTTTGTTCTTTGTTGGGAAAATTAATTATACAAAATGAGCTTGTTTGCTTAAAAACAACGTTTCCATACAGTAGGTTGATTCGGTTGCACTAATGATATAATAGTGCACCCAAGACTCAACCCCCCCCAACGCAGATACTTGCACTGTATCATGGCATGTGCTACAAGGGTTGCTAGAAGTAGCAGGGACAATTCTGCCTGAGAATTAAGGATCATGTTACAAAAGGAAGGACATTTAACCCTTTAGTTTCTCCATCAATAGCACCACCCCCAAACACACCTCTCTTGGGCTTTCTGCCATCAAACCTGCCTCTGCAAACCCAGTAAGAAAAACGGACTTCTGTTCCCGTACGTATTTTAAATTAATGGCTCAGCCAGTCGCAGAGAGATGTGCAATTTTCAAGGAGCAAGAGGCCACAAATAATTTTGAATAGACAGCACCCTCTGATGCAAGAAGTAAAATATATTCTGATTCCTAAATGAATTGCTCAGCCACAACCTTTGTATTTTGTGTGCTGAAACATGACTAATTTTGAGATGGAAATATCCCATTTATTCACATGATCCAACACAAAGCTGTTAAGCGACATCATTGTAACCATGTTCTGTCTTTGACAAAGCCCATTAACCTGACCTTGAGGGTCCCCACAGCTTTGGATGAATAGGACAGATCTACTACCTCTCTGCTATGGCAATTTGCATGTGAGACTAAAGATTATTCTCGTTTGGAAAATGCCTGGGTTATTTTTGTGTCATAGGTAAAAATGAAAGCAATTTTGTTTATGTTGCATATTTTAGGTAACTCAAGGGTTTTCACTTAGGCTTTTTGAAGGGAGAGCTATGTAGGAAAAAAAATCAGTCTTGTAGTGAAATACCGTAGGGCTGATTTGGATCATCAGGGCAATTTCTTTCTTCTAGTTGTCATTAACCTGCCTATGGTTGGTTTTGTGATCTTGATTTAAAGCCAATGAGGTCTCAAGTGGAAACCCCAGGTTAATTTTCTTGAGAGTCCTTAGAGCCCCTACTGCAAGTTCCCAATAGCATTATTATAATGTTTGAAATTAATTAGGGTGCCCATTTTTTAACTCAAGCAAACAAAGTCTGGATCAATCTTAATTTGAAATAAAAACAAAATGATGCTTATGGGATAAAAAGCAACAAATGCCTTGAATCACTGCAGGTTACTACACTGTAGAACACCAATTGACATATAATGTCTTATATAGAAAAATAAACTTTTATGATATTAGTTATAAAAATACAGATGGCAGGAATCTTAAATTAAGTATGATTTGAGTAGAGTGGCTTTGAATTTTGCCTGTCAGAACAGAAAAACCGTATTCTTTTTAGTACAACTATGAGGCTCGGTTGCTCTCTCAGTAACACTGGTTTCACTCTAAATCCTTTGAATGAAATGGAATCACACCTGTTTTACAACAGTTCAAGTAAGATCCAAATCCTAATTCCAGTGTAAATGAGAGCAGAGCTTGGCACATGGTGTATCAGGAGGGAAACATGTAAGACGAGATGTACAAGAATAATTTGAACTCGTATTTTCTTTTATTTTTAAAAAATAGATTAAAATTGATAATTATCTGAATCACTGGGCATGTCTAAAGAAGATGCTTACTGCGCATTAGCCTAATAACACTGTGCAGTAGCATGTCATGGCAAAAACCGTGCTAACAGCCTAGTGTGCCACTTTATTGGGCTAATGTGCAGTAAGCATCGCTAAATAACCATGCACTGGCACCGCTGCACAGTAACTCTAGGTACTGCGCATTTAGTACTTTATTAATCAAGTACTAAACTAAATGAACAGTATCTAAGGCGCATTAATGAACATGTATACGTGCCTACTGAGTGAAAACAGCATGTTGACTAATTGATCTAATGATGCCCCATTTCTGTGGTTGGAAAGAGACCAAGAATACTCTACATTGCTGTCGTTTCAGCTAAATGTTTTGTAGTAAGCAGTCAGTGAATTATTGTTAGTAATGCACAGTGAGAAAGTCCAGTGGAAAGCAGGATATAAATAGCGACTGGATACAAGACCGGTAACTGTGCAGGAAATATTCTGAAGTATGTGGTCCATTCCTTAGTAGATACACCATTGTCTTTCATCTGAGCCTCCTCAATCTTCCCTTTCTGATCAAAATAATCCACCATGACATAGTAAGCACGGAGCAAGTCTGTGGGAGACAGAAATAAATGGGTGTATAAAGGAGGTTTTGCCCCTTGTCATGAGGAACATAATCTACAATCCTTGGCTCGGTCTGTGTGTCTGCTACATCTCGTGTTCATCTTAACAGGATTCCTGTTGTTTCTCATTAGGGATAAAACACCTTGAAATCCGTTTTAATGTAAAAAATAAAAGCACTTACAAAGATGAAATAATATTTACTTCTCTAAAATCCTAACAAAGCTCAGGATAAAAAAACAAAGAGACAGCTAGGAGCCAGATCACCACTGTCAGCGACAGGAAAGGCAAAACTAGAGGGGAAGGCCCTCAGTGGATGATGGCATTGGGTCTCTTTCCCTGGACCGGCAGCACTTGTGGGTGAGATCGATTTGTCTCTTTAAACCCTGCACCGACATACACAAAGCTCGTCGCTGCTGACGTGATCGAACTCCCATTGGAGTCCTTCCGCTGACGTCACTCAGCCGGACGCGAGTCTGTGCGCCACGAAGGGTGGGGTTTCATGTACAATAAGCAGAGCCCTGCAAAAGCGGACTGGGGGGAGATGTTTGAGTGCAAACGGTCACAGGGTGGGTTAGACAGACCCCCTGAATGTGCGACCCAAGGGGTCCCAGGTTGTTTGCTGTCTCCGCAATGCCTCACTCACCCCAGTCTCCTTCCCATGCAATGAGATGGGGAGAGAGGTGGGCAACAGGGTGAGTGGCCCTGGTCTTTATATCCACCACTAGTCACTAAACTGGGGTCTCCAAAGGTACAGGCAGCACTGTCATTCCATTAAGTTGCTGTGCGTGAAGCTTTCATTGCGCCGGCCAGAGATGCAGAGCCTGGGCCAGGCTGTGATGACTTCAATGGGGTCGGGGGTGGGAAGAGAGATTCCCCCTCCTTCCCCTCCTCACCCGCCTGGGCCTTTTCAAATGGGCTCCCCCATTCAGAAGGGATTTCTCCACGCCAGGCCGATCAGGAGGATTAAAGAGCAATTAAACCCGATAAATTATCTGCCTGAAACGTTTTTTCAAAGTGTCCACTGTGCTGAGGCAAAGTCCCTGTCGCTTCATTTCCCCTGTGAAGGGGGATCAGGACAGATCAAACACCCAGAGACCTACTGACCTCCTCCTCCTTAGCTCAGGGCTAGCAACAGCCAGCAGCAGTAGCAACAGCAGTACACTCTGTTCTCCTCTCCCTCACCCACCCACCACACCCCGACCAAATTAAATCAATCTTCTCCTCCCCTTCTGGAAGGGATTTGGGCTTTAGAAAATGCCAGAGGATGTCTTTAAAGCTGAACAAACTGCTCCACCCCCAATGCCCCCCACCAGCCACCCCAATAAGCAAAGCAGCAAACAAACCAAGAGAAGATTGGGTCTGCATAACATTAAACAAACAACCCTTCCCTTAAAAGATCCTATAAATATTTGTCCTAATTTTTCCCTGATTGAATGTTCTTTGGCTGCTTTTGTTAAGGCCACGTTGGAGTCTCTCGTCTCTAAAACTACAATATTCCCAGCACCCTCCTTCTCCTCGGTGAGAGCAGCTAAAGCAAGAGGCTTTAATGGCAATAACTTGGACTGTCACTTACTTAAAATAAAACCAACCCTACGGTAGTCCTCAGGGATGTTCCAAAACACTTTACCGCTTATAATAATGTCACTAGGGTCCTCTGAGCTAGTCCAGTAGTCTGTTTTTATAATGGCTCTTGTCCTCTTCTCTGTTAAGGGGAGAGCCTTCCTATTTGTAATTTCAAGGTTATGCTTTTTAGATTTCACTAGCACGCATGTGGCCAACTATTACTCTTATTTAGGCCTGTGTCAATTCAGTGTGATGCTATTAGGGTCAATAAACTCAATATGTCCTCAGTCATAGTGTAAAACTTTGCTGAGTGCAGGGGAATGGCTCAGGTTTAATGGAGGGTAGAGTTTAACCCAACAGAGCAAAGCTAGATTTACACTAGTATAATTAGGAACAGGATTCAGCCCTTTTGAATAGTATATGGAGCAGCCAGTTGCCACACATCCCAGTTTCAAGGATTCCTTTCTATACCCTGTACAATCATCAGAAAATCTCAGCTGTATAAGAAGGAGAAAATTATAAAAAGCCATTCTTTCTTGGTTTCGAGCTGCCTTAGAGCACCAGCAAAGCATGGCATTGCAGTTTGACCTGATACATTGCATAATGAAGAAAAACTATGATGCTTACGTTGTTCACCTGGCAAAGTATATGTAGAAGAAGGCAGAGTGACAGCACGAGGCCCGTGTGTGATGTATACCTGTGCTGAACATGTGTGATACATTCTCATGTGCAATACATGCATTATTTCAAAAGAAAATTCTGCTCCCAGCTTAACTGTAAGATCAGGCCCAAGCTTGGTGATTTTTCCCACATGTACCTGCCATTCCATTCCCAGGCCTAAGAAAAGAGGCCAAAAATATTCTGATAGTGTTTCAGTGGAATTTTCCATGTAAGAAAACTCAATGCATTTACAATGATACACCCATAAGTGGGGAAAACAATACTCTGTGGAAGCATGGAAAGATGCCATACATGCTGCACTACCATTGCCTAGAGATCTTGCAGAACAACAGAAGAAAACACTGCAGAGACAAAAGGAGTTTAAAATTGTCCATCTTGTAACTGAAAACAACAGTAAATCACATCAGTGAGGTGACATATAAGACTTACAGGACTACCTTTTCACAACATAGGTCTTACATGTGCACACACTTCTGCAAGCATAAAATGTTATCATGCACATCATCCAAGCTGAGCAAGCAAAGGAGAGGTGAGCCTTGCACAACCATATTTTGCACATGCTAAAACTTTCTCAGCTCTCAACTTCTATTGAGAATATTATCAGTGTACTGCAGTGTGTGCGTTGGTATTAGAGATACCTAATATGATCACAGCTGTATATCCCAAAGCGTAACTCACTGATTGGTGTAAAGCTTGCTCATTTTTACCATCAACTCCAGATCCCTCCTGTTGGCAAATGGACTGCCTGATTGAAGTGACATACACTTTTCACTTCCTCTGGCTAATAATAGTGACACCAACTAGGTACATCTTTTCATAGGAGTTGAGTTCTTCACAAGGCCAAGCCCCCTGAATTCCTACTTTTTCAGTCTGAATTTGATGGACTGTGCAGGGTGGCACTTGTATGTACAATCATATGAACCAGCAAATGGGCATATGTTTTCTGAATCTCTAAGTGTCTCAGGCAAGGAATATCAGCTGCTTGCATCTGAAGTGTGTTTACCCGTAAAACTGTGTTTGACATGAAATAATGGTACATAATATTGTAAAGTTGCATAAGTATCGCTTTCACTCTGCTAATTTACTGGCAGGCTTTTCACATAGCTGAGAATATCAAAATAGCACAAGGTCTTAAAAGAGCATAAATTCTGCATCTGGACATGTCCTGTAAAGGTTATACCTAGAAAGAGAAGCAGTCGACTACAAATCTAAATCTAGCTACTCTATCAACCCTTGAAGCTGAAGTGGGTAAATATCTCAAGAAAATATCCATGAATATTCACTCAAATAAAAGACAGAATTTGCTTTGGTAGTGCTCAAGCCTCTTCTATTTGGGTACTATCATAGAAAGGACAGGGTAGGAAATTAAATACTTGGCTGGAACATTCATAACAAGAGAAACGTTAAGCAAATATTAAAAAAAAATATTCCTTGAAATTTGAACTGTGTTTCCCTTACTGTAAGAGTAAAATCCATGCAGTCAGGGAAGAGAGTGAATGCCACGACCTCTGCATCCAATCAGAACTAAGCAATGCAGCTCAAAGTCTGAAATACCAAATCCTCCCAAGGAACGTCTTGCCAACCCTCTATGGACTGAGAACTATCTTAGAATTTCTCCACACACAGGCCCGTGCAACAGCAAAATCCCACATAAGCCATAGGCTCTGATTATAACTCACTTCAGCTCATAGTGGGGCATTGGCCTTAACTCTATTCAATGGGTCTTGTTCTGACTCTCTACTTAGCAATGAAACATCACCCAAGCCCAAAAAGAAGCTAAATTCTTCCACTAAATCGACCTTGCATTATTTGTTCCCCTTTCCTCTGGGGATGTTGTAAGAACTGATGTCTGCAACGTACTTTGCAGCCCTGAACAGGAAGTGTTCTGTAACGGTGACTATGCTGCTAATAGTCCTAGCATTTTCTCCTACAGATCAAGCATTGGGAGTGATAATGAAGGGCAGGTGGGTCATTTGCTGTGACTTTTTTCTAGCCCATGCTCCAGGATAGGTACAGGAGAGAACTCCAGCACTTCTCATAGAGAAGAGATGTCCTTATGGATGCAAAGCACTATAAAAGTACACAATAAACAATAACTACCAATAACAGTATCTAGCAACTTGGGCAGGGAGTTGGAGGTAGGCAACTCCACAATGCCAGTTCTGGCACCGTGGCAGCCTTCTGGCGAAACCCCTCTCTGCATCTGTGTCCTGGACTCTAAAATGGGACCAGTCAAATATGACTTCCCAGGAACATGATGAGGGTTGTTCAGTTAGTGTTTGTGCAGTGTTCTGAAGAGGTAAAGCCCTGTAGAAATGCGATTTGTATTATACTGGGCACACTTCGTGGCAGTGTATAATACTGAAAAATAGCTCTTCCGCTGTACAGGTTAGGGCAGTCACCAGCAGAAATGTTTTGACCTGGAATAGGTGCACCTATTGAAATATTTTTAGACAGGAGATCAATAAATGGGTGCTGCTTGTAAAGCCAATCATATTCTCATGGTCCCTGGGGAAAGAGAGCCTGAGAAGAAGCTCTTTAATGTAAAAATCATGTTTAGCATAGGGATCTATCCCTGATTATTACAGAAGGAGATAGGGAGTGATGGGAGTTCGAAGTACAGACCAATATAATTTTTTAACTATTCCCACTGGAAGTGCCCCAAATTCTTTCTGGTTCCTTTCTATCTGGGCACCTACTGGCATGCTCTAGAACGCAGGCTCAGACCGGCTACATAATGCAATCAAGACTGATTACTGGGGAGGCAGATGGTCTCTTCAGGTATAGGACTAGGAGCCAGGAGATCTGGAATCTCTGGGTAAGCCAGTATTCTGCACCAAAGTTTCCTCACCTGTAAAATGGGGATAATAATGTTATGAGGCTTATTTCATGAGGCTTATTGCACTAGTATTCACAAAGGGCCTTTTGGTCTTCATCTGTAAAATAGCACTGAGGAAGTGATGGAGATTAAGAAAACTCAGCTCCAGTTCTCACCTCTGGAAAATCAGATAACTGCCATGGGATAACCGCGCTCTGTAGAATTCATGACCTTTCTGCAGGCTGCCTTGGGGGACCTTACCCTTAAGAGTTTTGGCTTAACATTCAGACCAGTTTGGAGGACTTCAGCTGGAGGAACAGGTTCATTTGGATTGTATCCAGGATCTCATGGAAAAGATCCTTGTTACGCACAAAACGTGACAGCATTACCATACCTGAACTATTTGTGGGAATCTCACAACAGGTTCCACTACACCATTTACCGTGAGTGCGAGCTCTTTGGGGGATGGGACAGTCATTTATATTCCATGGCAGCATGGTGCTTACCGTGGGTCTTGCTTCAGAAGTGGAGCTCTATGGCATTGCTGTAAAACCACTTCCCACTAGTCATAATAACAACATTAATACTCTGGCACGATTACTTCCCTATGAAAATAATTGGTTTATTAACCTGACTTTATAATGTCATTTTATGACTCCTTGTGGTTAAATAAGCACATTTAGGTTTCTTTTACGTAGCTTATGTGACCATATCTCTAGCTCTATTTGCATTTATAAAGATAGTATATATAACAGAGATGATAATTTCTTGACCTATAATATAATATGTAATATGTAATGTCCTTTTGCATGCACTGTATGTTTCTTTATAAGAAAGGTAGGGATAAAGCGAGGACAGGAGGGAAAAGTGGATGTTGTAAATCCACACCATATTATTATTCTTAAAAAGGGGACCACTCCTCTAGCACTGGCTTGAAGTAGTGTAATTCCACTGGCTTCCACTCCGTTCAGTGGAGTGACTCCTGGTTTACCGTAGGGTTATGGAAGGAGAAGGAGGCTTGAGCTATTTGCACTGCACTAGAAATTCAGCAAAGCTGCACTGTGCAGTGTATACCCACAGAGCTGGCAGGGAATCAGTCCGAAGGATGATCTATTTATTCATCATTACAACTCGATTCAGTAAAAATGGGTGGGCATGAGATATACTTATAAACAGACAGGATATTTTATAGGTGCTCAGTGGCACGTGGGTCCAAAACTCTGGCTCTCATTCAGACATGGGCATGAGAGGTACCTATGTACAAGTGTGCGGATGGCTACGACAGAAACAATGAGTAATCGTATTTACTATCATTAGAACAGTTGTTCTGGCAGCAGGAGTCTGGAATGGCATGTCTGGTTGGTATGGCTGGCATTTGTTACGTACATTTTTTTACTGAATGACACTGGCAAAACCTGACAACAAAGCAGTCTAATGTCATTAATTCCCTTGGACAATTTAAATGCACATATTTTAGGAGGGGAATATCCTCCCCCACACATTCTTTCCCTCTTCTCTCTCCCTCACTCTCTCTCTCTCACACACTCCAAATATCAAGGACAATGTGACTGCTGCACTTTGGAGAAGAATATGAGAATAGATTTGGGGAATGGAAGTGCCAAACAGAAGCAGCAGAATGCCAGCTACGTGCTCCTCATTGTAAATGTCACTCAGCACCTAGGGATGCTACTATTCTCTGAGGGACTTGTGCTTGACACTACACTGGAAAAGATCTCATATCGTAAGGTGGGAGTGAGGATGTCAAGCATGGGACAGCACCGATTGCAGTGCTATCCTTGTAGGATCTCTGTTCCCTGAGGAGATACCCCCAACTTGAAGGATAAAGGACAGGCAGAGCAGATGAAGTCCTGATTCCTGCAAGTGTCAGATGCCTGCTCCTTACATCCATGAAATAGCATCCCTGAGAAGCTTCAACTAAGACCAGAACCGCACTAGGCTGGACACTGTACAGGCACATATTAAAAGGCAGTCGCCTCCCAAAAGGCTGAAAGTCTAAATGAGCTACCAAAAGCGTGGAAGAGAAGTATTATTGTCCCATCTGACCACTGAGGATGGGAGGAGGCACAGAGAGCTTACATGAGTTGCCCACAACCGCACAGGAAGGCAGTGGCAAAGATAGAAATTTGGAGCCAGCTCTGACAGTACCTTAATAACCAGGCCAGCTTTCCTCTCAGGCTCTGAGCTTGGCAAACATTTTGAATATTTATTGTGCAGTAGGAAGAAAATGTCTTTCTGTATGTGTGTGTGCATTTTTTTAATCAATGCACAGGTGAGATTGTAGCAGCCTGATTTTGGAGCCCTACTTAAGGTTGAACAAGAGCAAATGGCTTGTCTCCACCCTCCTCGCAGGAGAAAAGGAAAAGAGCTGTAGCACATGCCAGCCAGCTATATTCCCATCAGGGGGCAGAGGCAGAGCAGGTGCTACACTGTGAGAAACCCCATGACCCAGGTCGAAGCATGAGTGCAAGTGGAGTCCTGGCCACAAGGACGTCCTGAGGATGCCAGTCCCACTAATGACCAACACGGGAGAAGAGCAGGAGACGCAGGCAGCAGGCTAACAGCAGCTTTTCCCTTACAGCATGGCACAAATATGTCTGGTGGCCGTGCAAGGCACTTCTCACAATGGTTAGAAGCAGAGTTCAGAAATCGCTCCTTTAGCAAAGGCGATGCTGTGGAAGAGAAGGAAGCACGGTATTGACTGTGGCATTGCTCCCGCAGCGCATGGGCCGTGGGGTTTTCGCGGGAGAGCAGAAGTTGCAGGGGAGCTCCCGGCCTTCTCCTTTCAGAAAACTAGAACTGAATGTGATCCTGTACGCAATGACGAGTGTAATGTGCAACCTCCAGAAGGTCAGTTAATTGCTGCAACTTTGAGAGACAGTCACGCTGGCAATAAGCCTTTTTTTAAAAATCTTACTTAATTGAAAGCGAAGCGGTAGATAAATCCCCTTCCAAAGTAGGGAGCCACGTCCAGGACCCAACTGCCTCCCAGTGCAGGAAGAAATGAGAGCTCAGTGCGACAGCACAGCATGGCAGGCCCCAGCTGAGAGGGGTCTGGAGCGACCTGTGGTTTCTACTTCATTGTTCCTTAGCGTGGGACAGCACACGCGCCTGCCCCGGCACACGGGGGCCCTGCGTGGGCGCGCTCCCTCTCCCTGGGGTGGCAGAAGGGGACCACGGCTTGGCCAGTGCTGGTCAAGCACGTCTGCAAAACATCTTCCATTTCCAGTATCTTTTCTGGCCTTTCTCGCCCCTGCATTGCCCCTACAAGCCACAGCTGGTAAGACCATTGGATTTGCCTGTCGATCTGCTCCTGCCCCCTGGCAAACCCTGCCCAGGCCTGCCCCAGTACCAAGCCAGCCACCTCTCTCAGGTCACCTCTCCAGAGCCCCTGGGGTCCTCACCCCAGTGCCTCTGCCAGCGTTTGCTGCGCTGCTCCAGGTGTCTCCTGATGCTTCTGAAACACCAGAGCCCTGAAATGTCTCCTTACTTCAGCCTGGGAAAGGGCTCAGTGCCCCCAAACATCCCTGACCCCTGCGCTTTGGCTCAAGTTAGCCTGGCAGCCCGGCTCCAGGGAGGGCAGGGTGAGGCACCCGCAGCAAACGGCAGCAGGGGCCCGCGGGGCAGGGCTCTGCTTTTCCCCGCGGGAGGCCGCGCGCGGTACGGGGCTGTGTCCGGGGCAGGCAGGGGCTCCGCCATGAACCCTGCCCGAGATGCCGCCGCAGCCCGCCCGCGCCCGGCCAGCGCGGGGCTCGCCCCCGGGACCCCCCCCCCGCAGCGCCCCGGGGCTCCTGCAGTGCGGCCTCGCTCTGCCCGACCCGCGCCTCCGCCTGGGGACAGCGCGCTATCCCGCACCAAAGCTGCCGTCTGCCCGGCCGTCGCCGCGGCTTCGCGCGCGGGCAGCTCCGGCGGGGACGGGCTGTCGCCGTCGCGCTTCTCGCCCCCGCGTTTCAGCCGTTTGAAACCAGCCGGTTTCCCTGGTCCGTCAGAAAAGACGCCGATGTCGTGTGCGGTGTCAGTGTCGGAGCGAGGGAAGGGGCAGAGCGCGGGGCAGGCGGCGGGACAGCTTCTGGAAGTCAGAAATACGTCGGCGATTTCTAAAAGAGGACGGCTAGAGAGCGGGCGGGCGGCGGGCGCCTACGCAGAGGGACAGACAGATTGTATTTCTTGCGTTGAAGGCTCGGGCCCTCCGTTCAATTTTAGCTAGACGCATGGGCGGGCGATGACATCTGTCGCTTGAAGGCTGGGGCCCTACATTCACTTCCAGCCGTCTGGACCCCACGCCCCCGACGGGGAATGTCCCTGAGTGCGTGGCAAGGCCACGGCCGCACGCCCCAGTGCCGCGGGGGCGTCCCGTCCCGTCCCGTCCCGTCCAGCGGCGCCGGCGGGGAGCGGGGCTGGCGCGGGGCCGTGTCGGCGGGACGAGCCGAGCCGAGCCGTGCCGTGCCGGGCGGGCTGGGAGCAGCGCGGCTTGAGCGGGGCTCCGGACACGGCCGGCGGGTAAAGAACCCCCTGCGGTGCGGTGCGGTGCGGTGCGGTGCGGTGCGGTGCGGCGCGGCCCGCCCGCGCCCTCTCACGGCAGCGACGGCGGAGCCGCCCCCGGCCCGCCCCGCAGACAGCGACCCCCGGGGCCGACGCTGCGGGTCCGCGCGGGGGCTCCGGGACTAGTCTTTTCAAATCTAATGTATTCCGCGAAAGGGCAGATGCGGGCGGGTGGCCCCCGCGGGGGGCAGGTGGCACCGACCAGCACTGCGGGGCAGAGCAGCGCGTCCGCGGGCAGCGCCAGGCCCGCCCCGCAGCCCCGCAGCGCCGAGGCGCGGGAGGGGATCAGCCCAAGGCCGGCCCCGCGCGCCGCCGCCCGTGCCCCGAGGGCGGGAGCGGTCTGTCCGCAGGCCCCGCGCCGCCACCTGTCCGCGGGCGCTGCGCGGGGCCCGGCCGGGCCGGCCAGAAGGGCGCGGGGAGGCGCCGCGGGGAGGGAGGGGGTGCCTCGCCTCGCCGGTGCGGCCCGGGCGCGCTGTGAGCGAGCCCCGCAGCGCGCCGTGGTGCGGGGCAGGGCGCGGGGCGGCACCGCCGCCCGGTCCCCAGGAGCCAGATTTCCTCCTCCCGGGGCGGGCTGGGCTGGGAGCCCCTCCTGCGTCCTCCCGCTTCCCAGGCCGACGGGCCCGAGCGCGCCCCGTGCCGTGGCCGGCGGACACGGCCCCGGAGCCAAGGGGCAGGAGCGGGCCCGGCCACCGCCTCCGCGCCCGCATGCGGTGCCCGGATGCTGAGGGAAGTCGGCCCGGGCCGGCCCGGCTGGGGCCCCGGGAGCAGAGACCTGGCTGCGGGCTCAGTGCCGGGCGCGCCCGGGGAGGGGGAGCGGGAGCGGGAGCGGGGCCTGCCCCCTCGGCCTCGGCCCGGCCTCCTGGCCCGGGGCGGCTCGCGGGGAGGGCGGCCCAGGCAGCCCCTTCGCCGGGCCGGGGCGGCTCCCCGCCGACGGAGGGGGCGAGAGGCCCCGCAGCGCGCCGCGAGGTGCAGCACCAGGCCGGGCTCCGGGGAAGGTCGCACGAGAAGGGCGGGAGCATCTCTGCGATCCGCTGCTGCGAGCCCCCCCCCCGCGGAGACCGGGTTTCAGGCAGAAATCGCCTGGGAAAGAAGCACATCGCCGCAGCCCCGGCGCTCGGCGCTGTCCCGGCTGGCCAGGCAGGCCCCTGCGGCGGGCGCAGCTCCCGCGGTGCCAGCGGCGGCGGGCGCGGCCGGGCGGGCACTGCGCACCCCGCCGGGCACCAGGCAGGGAGGGGGCCGGCCGGGCCTGCAGGGCCGAGAGGAGCCGGGAGACCCGCCTGTCACGGGGCGCTGCCGGGGTTCACCTCGAGGGGCCGCTTGCCGCCCGCTGGGCTGGGGGCACGGCCCGAAGGAGGCCGCCGCCGCCGCCGCGCCCAGCAGGCTCTTGGGGCCGCGGCCCGCGGGCACGGCAGGGGCAGAGCACGGCGGCGGCGGCGGCTCTCGAGCAGCCGCTCTGCCCCGGCCGGGCCGGGCCCGCAAGCCCGCTGGCTCGTGCCCGGCTCCGGCCGCACGGGGCGGGCTGGAGCCCCGGGGTCTGCCCAGCGCCCGGCATCGCGCCCGAGAGGAGCAGCCCGCGGCCGGGCCGGGGGGACCACCCAGCGGGGCAGCCAGCGGCAGCTCCTGGCCCCCCGCCGGGGGCTGCTGCTTGAGCCCCGGCCGGGCCGGGGGAGGGGGCAGCCGAGGCTGCCTGCTGCGCGTGTGCCCGCCGGGCCAGCGCGGCCCCGGGGGCCGGTGTCGGGGAGCAGCGCAGCCCCCCGCCTGCCCGTGACCTTTGGTGACTTTAGGCGGGGGATGAGGAGCCCCGACGGGGGCAGGATGCGCAGCGCCCCGCCCCCGCCGCCCCCGGCCCTTGGTTCCCAGTTCTGGTTCCCAAGCCCCCCTCCCCCCGCCCACAAACGGGGCGGCCGCTTCCCGGGGGGGCATCGGCCTGGGCGACCTGGACGGGGGAGAAACAACCCCCAGAGGCGGGGCCGGGCGGCCGCGGGGAGCCCGTGCGGGCCAAGCCTCGGCGGAGCACAGTGCCTGGAGCGGGGAGCCGCGACCCAAGTCCCCTGCCCGGCGCTCGGCCAACGAGGCAATTACCGGCCGCTCGCCCGGGGGGACGGGGGTCCTCCTCGTCCCGCCGCTCTCCGCCGGCCCCCCGCGGGGCTGCAGGGCCGGGCCGGGGGGAGGAGCCCAGGGATCGCCCCGGAGCTGCGGGCACATGAGCCGCCTCCGCCGCCGTTTGCACCCGTCCCTCGCGGGAACCCCCCCGGCCCCGGCCCCGACCCCGACCCCCGCCCCCGCCCCGCGCCGACGCCCCTTTGTACCGCGGCGGCTCGTGCGATGTGATTTATGCCTCTGTGCAAGGAATTGTGGGATGCCCCCCCCAGGTAAACAAGATGGAAATGCCCCCCAAAACGGGACGCGGGGCTGGGGCTTCCCCCGCGCCCCGGACACAGCTGTGCGCCGCGGCCGGGCCGGGCCGGGCGGAGCCGGGCGGCGGGGACGTCCCCGCGCCCTTCCCCTTCCCCGGAGCAGGGAGACGCCGGGCGGCCGCTGTGTCTTTAAAAGCGGAGGGCGGGGGCGGCGGGCGCGGGCGGGGGCCGCGGCTGTCACTTACTCGAGGGCCGCGGCGTCACGTGCGGCCGGGCCGGGGCCGCCATTGGCCCGAGGCACGTGTCGAGGAGCCCGGCCTTGCAACGTCACTCGAGGGGCTCTATTAAAAATAAGAACAAAAATCCGGAGTGAAAGTATTCCGGGGCCGGTGCAAGCGGCGCCGCGACCGGTGCCGCCCCGCGCCCGCCCGCCCGCGCCCGCCCGCCCCCGCGGACCCTCGGCCGGCAGGCGCGGGCCGGCGGCGCCCTGGCTCGGCGCCCTGCCGCTGCGCCCGGGGCCGCGGAGCAGCCCTCGCCCGCGGCTGCTCCCGCCGCCGAGAAGGACCCGCGGCGCGAGCGCGGCTCCTCGCCGGGCGGCCGCCGCCGCAGCGCGGGGCGCGGGGCCCGAGCCCGCGGGATGCCGACGTGCGCGGGCCCCGGCAGCCCCGGCCCGCAGGACTGAGCGGGCGCGGGGCAGAGGCAGCGGCGAGCGCGGCCCCGAGGGCGGGCGGCGGGCGGCGGCGGCGGGCGGCGGGGCGCGGCATGGAGGAGACGGAGCAGAGCCCCCGCCACGAGCCCGAGCCCGAGCCCGAGCCGCCGGCGCAGCCCGAGGAGCCGGCGCGGCGCCGGGCCCTGGTGCTGCCGGCGCCGGGCAACCCCGCGCTGCCGCCCCGCATCACCAACTTCTTCATCGACAACATCCTGCGGCCCGAGTTCGGGCGCAGGAAGGACGGCGCGGAGCCGCGGCTGGCGGCCGGCACGGAGCTCCGCCGCAGCCCGGCCGCCGCGCCGCCGGCCGCGGGGCAGCTGCCGGGCGCGGGGGGCGGCTCGCCGGCGCACGGCGAGGGCGGCTCCAAAGCCCTGGCGCTGCACGGCGCGGCCAAGAAGGGAGGCGACTCCGGGGCGCTGGACGCCGCGCTGAAGCCCCGCGGCGCGAGCGGCGCCGACCTGTCCGTCAGCTCGGACTCGGACAGCTCCCAGGCCGGCGCCAACCCGCCCGGGCAGCCCATGCTCTGGCCCGCCTGGGTCTACTGCACCCGCTACTCCGACCGGCCCTCCTCAGGTAAGAGCCGCTCCCGCGCGCCGCGGGTCCCGGCCGGCCGCAGGCCCCGGGGAGGCCTGGCCCTGCGGGGCGGCGCGGGCGCGGGGCGGGCTGCCGGCCGGGCCGCGCTGCGGAGGAGCCGCGCCCGGCCCGCGGAGCCCCCGCGCCCCGGCGCCCCGCAGCCGGCGCAGGCAGGCCCGGGCCGGGCCGGGCCGCGGGGCCGCGCCGAGCGGCGTCCCCGGCTCCGAGCGGCTCCCGCAGCCCGACCCGCGCTTGCCCCATTGTTCTCCGCTGCGCGCCTTTGTTACGACTTAATTCGCGGCGGGGCTCGCGGGGCGCAGGCCGAGGGGCCGCCCGTGGGTGCGGGGAAGGCGGCGGCGGCGGCGGCAAAAGCCCATCGAGAAATAAAAAGCAAAAAATGAATAAAGAAGTAAATGAATACAAATACGGAGCGAGGCCCCGAGAGAGGAGCAGCCCCTTCCCCAGCCTGCCCGAGCCGCGGCTGCCGGGTCCCGCTGGGCCGCTCCGCGTGACTCAGCCCGGGCGCTGCCCCCGCCGCCGGCTGCGCGACAGGCCGAGCCCGCTCCTTTCCGCGGCGCGGGCCCCGCGGGGAGGGACAAAGCGGGGCCGGAGGCCGCGGGCGCGGGGCTGGCACGGCCTCCCCGCGCCGCCCGGCCCGCATCGCCCCCCGGCTGGCTTTGTCCTCCGGCTGCGCCCCCTCCCCCCCCCAGGGCCGGCCCGGGCCACGCGTGACCCTTCCACCCGCGCCGGGAGGCCGGGCCGGGGGCGGGCTGGGCGGGGGCCGCCTCCCCCTCGCGGCGCAGCCCGCCCAGCCGCGGCGCGGGGGCACGGGCACGGGCTCGGGCCTGCGGCCGGCGCGGGCGCTGCCTCCTGCCCACGCGCGAGCCGAGCGGCCCGGGGCCCCGCCGCCCGCCCGCCTCTCACGTCTCTCTTTGTGCTGTTGTTTGTCGCCCCGCCCGGCCGCCCCCGCACCCCAGGGCCCAGGTCGCGCAAACCAAAGAAGAAGAACCCCAACAAAGAGGACAAGCGGCCCCGCACCGCCTTCACGGCCGAGCAGCTGCAGAGACTCAAAGCCGAGTTCCAGACCAACCGGTACTTGACGGAGCAGCGGCGGCAGAGCCTGGCCCAGGAGCTGAGCCTCAACGAGTCCCAGATCAAGATCTGGTTTCAGAACAAGCGGGCCAAGATCAAGAAGGCCACGGGCAGCAAGAACACGCTGGCGGTGCACCTGATGGCGCAGGGACTCTACAACCACTCCACCACGGCGAAAGACGGCAAGTCCGACAGCGAGTAGGGCCGGGCGGGGCGGGCGCTGGGCGGCCGAGCTCACCCCATGCAATAATTTAAAGAGAGAATAAAGCAGGACAAACAACCCGTGTGTACAGACGAGACCAGCATCCGTAGCGGAGGGGCGCGGGGCTCGCAGAGCCCTGCGGTGGCCTGTGTAGAGGAGTCACAGGTAAGGGGCTGCCCCAGATCCCACAGATCTGACTCCACCGGTATTATTATTTTGCGGGATTTCCTCCCCCCTCCCCCCGGTGGTTTTCGGGTGGCTGCAGCTGGAGACGCTGTCTCGATGGGGGGTTTTTTGGTTGGTTTTTTTTTTTTTAAACTGCTTAAGTGACATTTTTTTTATAGACTTAAGCGCTGTTTTCATGGACCTTGGACGCTGTTTTTTGGAAATTAAAAAAAAAAAAAAGGAAAAAAAAAACAACTTTTGCTGAAGTCCAAAGATTTTTATTGCTGCATTTCACACGACTGTGAACCGAATAAATAGTTCTCCTATTTGTTCTCTCTCTATTTTTTTTTAATTATTATTATTCTAATTATTTTATGTTGTGAGTGCGTGCGTGTGTGGGCGCGGGTGGTCGGCGTTGGGGGGAGGCATTAATTTAATATTATTAATTATTATTATTATTATTATTATTTTAAAACAAAGCAGGACCGACAGGGAAAGCAAGCCCAGGGCGCCCGCTGGACAGACAGCAGGGGCCGGGCTCCCCGCTCGGTGCGGGGCTGGGCTGCGGGGTGGCAGGCAGGGCAGCCCGGGCTCGGGGGATGGAGGACAGGAGCTGGCCCTCCGGTATTTTCCCCCCTTCCCGGAGCTTGTTTGGCAAACTTTGGAGGTAAACAGCACAACTTCCGGGACCGCGTCCTAGGAAGTGAAAAAACCAGGAGCCCCTTCGCAGCCCGAAGGAGGCTCTTCTTTGTGAGGCCGGGCTGTGCCCGCAGCCCCTCTCCGGCCAGCCCGGCCCTGGTTGTCTGTAGCTGGAGCCCGGGACACACGCACCAGGCAGGCCGCTGTGCAGCGCTGCCGGCAGCCGGAGCGGGGCCGCTTCGGGCCAGGGCTGAGCTGCGGCGCGGCCGGGGGAGACGACGCCTCGCCGGCGTAGCTAGAGCCCGGCTGCCCGCGGAGCACGGCCAGCTTGTTGTGCGGGGAGGGGAGCTCTCTCGTGTCCCCTTCGGGTTAGAAAAACAGAGGAGCCCACCAAAAGCGGGGGGAGGGGGGTTATTTGGGGGGCTGGGGGCGGAGGGGGAGGAGGATCAGTAGGCTAAATATTATCCAGCGCCAGAAATAAACCCATCCGTTCAGAATAGGGAGCAGGTTTCAAATCAGTGGTGTCTGTCTGTAACACCGAACAGCAACTATGAAGGGACAGTCAGTGTAAATAAAGCATTTCTTGGCATTTTTGTTCGCTTGTTTTCCCTTCAGTTGTAGCTTTCTGATTTGAAATCGTGGTACGGTGTAAATTAAAGATTTTCGAGATTTATAATTTTTTTTTTTTACAAAATGAAAAAATAGTTTCCCCCCAGTTTTAGACCTCCCCCCCCCCGGGTTTGGAATAAAGTGTCCGAAATGTTGGCCAGGGGCACAAGCGCACTCCGGAGTGGGTGTGTATTGTATAATAATTCAGGACTGTAGTCTCCTTGATGATTGAGGGTGAACTTCTCGCTTTGCCTTAAACCTCTTTATTTCACAGCTATAATAGATACACATTGTACATATTAGTATAAACTTAAAAAAGAAGCAAAATTATAAAATAAAAGCTGTAATTTTAAATTCTGTGAATAACCATCAGCTGCTTAGGAGACAGGATCAAATGACATTGCCTTTTAGCAAGAGAGCAAAGATTTTTTTTTCAGTTTATAAAACGTGCATTTTACAATGGCAGTATCAAATATTTATAATCTTATGAAATATGAATGTTTCTATTTACAACTGTGGTCTCAAAATTGTGAACATTCTCACTGCATTTTGTGTGTTTAAATTCTTGAAGATTGCATTAAATAAAAACACTTTATTACGAAATACTCAATGTGTGGCTCGAACTGTTGGCATGGAGTCGTAGCTGTAATATTTAGTCTCTCAAGGTTATTTCTGATTCAGGATACACTTGTACGGGAGCCCGAGTTCAGAATACGAAGTGGGGCCAAACAGATTTCGATGGTGGGGGTGGCAGGTTGGGAGACTGCCCATTTTTCTGACAAGCTCATCATAGTTGGGGGGTTTATTTATTTATTTGTTTATTTTTAAGCCACGAAGCAACTTGTTGCTTTTTTGATAAATAAAATGGCCCCTCAACGGTGCCCACGAGAACAAGGTTAGGGTGGCAAAGTTTAAGATTTGAAAAAAGGAGCACGTGTTTCATCACGCACATTGGCAACAGGTTTCACCCGTTCAGGCTTCAGACTCGTCTGTCTGACACTTTGGAAAGCAGATCTTGTCCACTGCAGGTGTCAACTCGGAAATGATACAAACTCCCAAATCTGAATGTAAATGAGACAAATCAGAAGAATAACGTCAGTATCCTGGTTTTTTTTTTTTTTGCCTTAAAAAAAAAAGAGCGCTAACAATCCTAAGAGAGCAGAGTGTCGCCTTTATTAGCGCTTGTTAAGTTACTGCAAAAAAGAGAAGGAAAAAAAGAAGCCAGGGTTTTGGAGCAGTATCAGGAAAACAAACAAACAGACAAAATGATCATTTACTTTACTGCAACAATAGACACAATGTCGCCAAAATGTTGACGCCTGTTTTTCCTCAACGGGGCTATATCACAGGGAAAAATGAGGTGGGGAGAGGGGGGCTTCTGCCCAGGATCCTGTTCTCAGAGCTTGTTCCTGCGGCGAGAAATTTAAAACTAAACAAATACAAACTCGCAACCCCCCTGCTCCAGTGGAAATAGTCTCCCGCAGGCAAAACTCTCTCTTGATTTAGCGACTGGCTAGTAGAAAATTATTCCCTTATTCCAGGAGCCTTGTTTTCTAGTACAACATTAGTTTTTCCCCCACCTAAAATAAGGAAGATTTGGAAAGGCATGCACGTGATGAGGAAAGAGGCAGATCGAGCGAGCGGTTTCAGTGAGAAAACAGCGCTCTCCAGACTGTGTCTTGCGAAACTCGTGGGTGAGCGTGACAGGAGCTTCCCCACCGCAGCTAGCCTGGCAGGTGACGGCCGACCTTGGGGGTAGTTCCTGGCTGCCTGCCCTTAGCCTGGGGGTAGATCCGCGCTGGAAACAGCGGCGGTGGTGGGAGGTGAAGCTGCCTCCCGCCAGCCTCCCTGCACGGGGCAGCTCCGCACAGGCAGCGCACCAGAGGAAGCGTGGCCTCCCCTTGGTGATGCGGTCGGGCAAGCTGTACACCTGTTTTACACCAGTGGTGCCGGGGGTCTCTTTTACAAACCAGCTTCATGAAACTGCAGTGTCATCCTTTACGTATTCAGGTTTTCTTTCCAGGAGAAAATCGCAGAACAACTTGGCTAACTTCGTATCTCGTGCCGGATTCCCGTTAGGACGCTCCCAGAGATATCAGCGGTAGCAGGAATAGAAAAAAAAAATGACTTGTCGCCAGTTGGATTTTATCCAAACTAAATTGCAAGTGATCCGCAGTGAGCAATAACTGTTTCTGTAACAGAGATCAGAGGCTAGACCAGTTTTACTCCACCCCCACACTTGACTGCAAAGCCAGAGGGGTCAAAATGCCTGCTTTGCTCCCCTGTTTACATTTTTTTTCACTGATCGGTACTTTCAGGGCACTTACAAACGGGGACTTCAAACCAAACCACGCGGCTGCCCGCCGCTTACTGGCCGCGGAGCACTACGAAGTCACTTCTCGTGATTTTGACGTTTAACATGAATTGCGCAGAAATAGCTCGCGCACCCGACCTGGCCAGCATAGCAGCTAACAAACACATCCATGCAAACCTTCTCCTCAAACTCTCTGGGGCTACTTGTGCATGTTTTATAACGCGTGCGAGCGTACACACGAGCAGCGGGGACGTGTACAGATGACGGTGGAGGGTGCCATGTGCTCGTGCTGGCCCCGGGCATAACACCCCCGAGCTGTGGTGCGTGTCACTGCGGTGCCCATCGCCAACGTGTGTCCGGGCACGCACGGGGCAAACGCGCGCTTTGGGGCACGCCTCGATTCACTGCTCCAGCTTCGAGACGGCTGCCTTTCCGCTGATAAGGGATGGACACTTCTCGCAAGGGCAGAGGGATTAATAACGTGTTTTAGATCAACCCCACATCCTTGCACAGGAAAGTGTTGCGGAATCGCACGTAAAAACACCCGCAACTGGCGGGGCAGGAAGCCTCTAGGCGCACGCTGTTAACTGCAGTTTTGCTTAGGAAACCTCTAAGAGAGAGAGGGAAGCCCAAACCCCACGATTTGCTCAGCGCATTTAACTCTGTAGCATATTTTAATGCGTTATAGCACACACGCGACACACAAACACACACCCAGGCACTGCATATGCACACGCCCTTGCCGCGGAGCTGTAGTGCGTGGCCGAGCTGCAGGAAGACCCCGTTTAGCCAGCTCGCGTTTGTGGCAAAAAGTAATTCTGCATCCCGCTGATCTAATATCCGACCTCCGCACGCAATCCCCGCCCATGCCGCGCTCAGAAGTGCCCCGGGAAGTGGGGATGCCGTCTCCAGGCGCTCGGCCGTGGTCGGCAGCGGCCGGCGGACACGCGTGTGCGGCGCCCGGAGCGGAGCCGAGGCGAGGCGCTGCCGCTGCGGCCCGCCGGGACTCCCGCGCGCGAGCCCGGCCCCGCGGGGCGCTGCGAGGGGCGGGACCGCCGGGGAGCCGGGCCGAGCGCGGGGCCGAGGCCGGAAGCGCCCGCCCCCCGCGCGTGAGGCCGGCCGGGCGCCCGGCGCATCTGCGGCTCCTCCGCGCCCTCCGCAGCCTGAGGGGAGGCCGCCTGGCGACGTCCGCGTTACCCGGCGCCCGCCCTGGCGGCATCCCGCGCGCGGGCCTGGGCAGAGCGGGATGCGGCCCGAGGGCGAGCACGGCGCGCGGAGCCCGACCCCGCACGGCCCGGCCGCGCCGCCTTGACAAGTACTTCGGCTTTCAGCCCCTCTCCCCCAGCGCCCGCCGGCACGCCCTTCCCGCTGCCGAGCGGTGCTCCACTAGGCTTTCAGAGCACGCGCCAAAGCTGTGGAAGGTAGTCGGGAGACAGCCCCCCCGGCCGCGCCCCCGCACTAACACGGCCTCTCGCCGGGCCCCGCACAAGAGCCGACAGAGGAGGCAAGAGCTGGACGCGGCGCGGGCGGGGGGGCGGACACGCACCCCTGCCCCCCGGCCCAAGCGACCTGGCGGCAAGGACCAGGCCCCCGGGCCCGCACACAGCCGTCTGCGGGGCGGCGGCTCGCAGACCTGACCCCGCGCCGCGGGGGTTCAAGGCGCCAAAGCAGATCCTAACCCTGCCCGCCCCGATGTCTCACGTCCAGCCCAGGTTTCCTTCAGGAGCCGGCCGGGCCCCTCGTCCTGCAGCACGGGAGTGGGTGTCGCGGGGCCACCTGCCAGCCCCCCCGCAGTAACCCCTTGTCCCCCTTGTCCCCCCAGCCGCCACCTCACACGGGTGCGCCGCCCCGGCAGGCACCGGCCCGCCCCCTCCGTGCTTGGTGGGACACGGGGCAAAGCCCGAGGCTGGGCAGGGCCCCTCCTGCCCTGGGAAGGGTGGGCGTCCCGAGGAAGCCCCCGGGGCGTTGGGGGAGGCAGCGGGGACCCCCGCACGCCCGGATCAGGCCCCTGGCGGGCCAAGTCTGGAGCGCAGCAGCGTGCGCGGGCCGGGCCGGGCCAGGCCTGGCGAGCGGGGCTGAGCC